>NC_091285.1:665963234-667205688 GCF_032444005.1 Ranitomeya imitator | reverse complement strand
ACTCCATATATCCTCCCTATATCTCCTCCTATTACTCCATATATCCTCCCTATATCTCTCCTATTACTCCATATATCCCCCTATATCTCCTCCTATTACTCCAAAAATCCCCCTAACACCCCCACCCACAACCACCCACACACCCCCCAACCACCCCCACCTCACCACCACACAACCCACAAACCACACAACACCAACACTATCCCCCCATACCTCCACCAATCACCCTCCAATATCAACCACCAAACACACCCCACCAAACAACCACCAAAACTCCCCAACAACCACCCACAACCACCCCACACACCACCAAACACCCAACATCACCCACACACACACAACCACCCAACACACCACACACCACCCACAACACCCCAACACCAAACACCACCACAACCACCACACCACCACACACCACACACACCACCACAACCACCCACACACCACCACCAAAACCACCCAAACACCCACACACCACCAAACACCACCAAACCACCACACCACCAACACCACACACCACCACACACACCACAAACCACCACACACCCCCAAACACCACCACCAAAACCACCCAATACACCACACAACACCCCAACCACAACACCACAACACACCACCAACAACCACCCACAAACACCCCAAACACCCCACAACCACCACACACCACCCTACACACCCCAAAAACCACCACACACCCACCACAACACCACAACCACCCAAACACCCCCAAAACACCACAAACCACCCAAACCCCCACACCACAACACCACACACACCCCAAACACACACCACACAACACCAAACACTCCCCCAAAACACCCCTATACTCCAAACACCACCACAAACACCCCCAACACACCCCACAACCACCCAAACCCCCAAACACCCCCAATACCCCATAACACCACAACACCATAAAACCCCCAAACACCACACCAAAACCCCACAACACCACAAACCACCCACAACCCCACACAACACCACATACACCCACACACCCCCAAACTCCACCACAACACCAACACCACCAAACACCCACCACAACCCCAAACACCCACACACACCAAAACCCCCAACAACCACCCAACACCCAACACCACCCAAAACACCACCAAAACTCCATATATCCCCAACCCCCTATTACTCCATATATCCACCAATATCTCCACCTAATACTCCAATATCCTCCCTATTACTCCATATATCCACCTATATCTCCACCTAATACTCCATATATCCTCCCTATATCTCCACCTATTACCCATATATCCCCAATCCCCTATTACTCCATATATCCCCTATCTCCCCTATTACTCCATATATCCCCCTATATCTCCTCCTATTACTCCATATATCCTCCTATATCTCCTCCTATTACTCCATATATCCTCCTATACTCCTCCATACCCCTATCTCCTTCCCCTATACTCCATATATCCTCCTATATCTCCTCCTATTACTCCATATATCCTCCTATATCTCCCTATTACCTCATATATCCTCCTATATCTCCCTATTACTCCATATCCCCTATATCTCCTCCTATTACTCCATATATCCTCCCTATATCTCCTCCTATTACTCCATATATCCTCCTATATCTCCTCCTATTACTCCATATATCCTCCTATATCTCCTCCTATTACTCCATATATCCTCCTATATCTCCTCCTATTACTCCATATATCCCCCTATATCTCCTCCTATTACTCCATATATCCTCCCTATATCTCCTCCTATTACTCCATATATCCCCCTATATCTCCTCCTATTACTCCATATATCCTCCCTATATCTCCTCCTATTACCCCATATATCCTCCTATACTCCATAATCCCCCTATATCTCCCCTATTACTCCATATATCCCCCTATATCTCCTCCTATTACTCCATATATCCTCCCTATATCTCCCCTATTACTCCATATATCCTCCCTATATCTCCTCCTATTACTTCATATATCCTCCCTATATCTCCCCCTATTACCCCATATATCCTCCTATTACTCCATATATCCCCCTATATCTCCTCCTATTACTCCATATATCCTCCTATATCTCCTCCTATTACTCATATATCCTCCTATATCTCCCCTATACTCCTATATCCCCTATATCTCCTCCTATTACTTCATATATCCTCCCTATATCTCCCCCTATTACCCCATATATCCTCCTATTACTCCATATATCCCCCTATATCTCCTCCTATTACTCCATATATCCTCCTATATCTCCCCCTATTACTCCGTATATCCTCCTATATCTCCTCCTATTACTCCATATATCCCCCTATATCTCCCCCTATTACTCCATATATCCCCCTATATCTCCTCCTATTACTCCATATATCCCCCTATATCTCCTCCTATTACTCCATATATCCTCCCTATATCTCCCCCTATTACTCCATATATCCTCCCTATATCTCCCCCTATTACTCCATATATCCTCCCTATATCTCCTCCTATTACTCCATATATCCTCCCTATATCTCCTCCTATTACTCCATATATCCTCCCTATATCTCCCCCTATTACTCCATATATCCCCCCTATATCTCCTCCTATTACTCCATATATCCTCCCTATATCTCCTCCTATTACTCCATATATCCTCCCTATATCTCCCCCTATTACTCCATATATCCCCCCTATATCTCCTCCTATTACTCCATATATCCTCCCTATATCTCCTCCTATTACTCCATATATCCTCCTATATCTCCTCCTATTACTCCATATATCCTCCCTATATCTCCTCCTATTACTCCATATATCCTCCCTATATCTCCTCCTATTACTCCATATATCCTCCCTATATCTCCCCCTATTACTCCATATATCCCCCCTATATCTCCTCCTATTACTCCATATATCCTCCCTATATCTCCTCCTATTACTCCATATATCCTCCTATATCTCCTCCTATTACTCCATATATCCTCCCTATATCTCCTCCTATTACTCCATATATCCTCCCTATATCTCCCCCTATTACTCCATATATCCTCCTATATCTCCTCCTATTACTCCATATATCCTCCCTATATCTCCCCCTATTACTCCATATATCCCCCCTATATCTCCTCCTATTACTCCATATATCCTCCCTATATCTCCTCCTATTACTCCATATATCCCCCTACATCTCCTCCTATTACTCCATATATCCTCCCTATATCTCCTCCTATTACTCCATATATCCTCCCTATATCTCCCCCTATTACTCCATATATCCCCCCTATATCTCCTCCTATTACTCCATATATCCTCCCTATATCTCCTCCTATTACTCCATATATCCTCCTATATCTCCTCCTATTACTCCATATATCTCCCTATATCTCCTCCTATTACTCCATATATCCTCCTATATCTCCTCCTATTACCCCATATATCCCCCCTATATCTCCTCCTATTACTCCATATATCCCCCTACATCTCCTCCTATTACTCCATATATCCTCCTATATCTCCTCCTATTACTCCATATATCCTCCTATATCTCCTCCTATTACTCCATATATCCTCCTATATCTCCTCCTATTACTCCATATATCCTCCTATATCTCCTCCTATTACTCCATATATCCCCCTATATCTCCTCCTATTACTCCATATATCCTCCTATATCTCCTCCTATTACTCCATATATCCTCCTATATCTCCTCCTATTACTCCATATATCCTCCTATATCTCCTCCTATTACTCCATATATCCCCCTATATCTCCTCCTATTACTCCATATATCCTCCTATATCTCCTCCTATTACTCCATATATCCTCCTATATCTCCTCCTATTACTCCATATATCCTCCTATATCTCCTCCTATTACTCCATATATCCTCCTATATCTCCTCCTATTACTTCATATATCCTCCCTATATCTCCCCCTATTACTCCATATATCCTCCTATATCTCCTCCTATTACTTCATATATCCTCCCTATATCTCCTCCTATTACTCCATATATCCTCCCTATATCTCCTCCTATTACTCCATATATCCTCCCTATATCTCCTCCTATTACTTCATATATCCTCCTATATCTCCTCCTATTACTCCATATATCCTCCCTATATCTCCTCCTATTACTCCATATATCCTCCCTATATCTCCTCCTATTACTCCATATATCCTCCTATATCTCCTCCTATTACTCCATATATCCTCCTATATCTCCTCCTATTACCCCATATATCCCCCTACATCTCCCCCTATTACTCCATATATCCTCCTATATCTCCTCCTATTACTCCATATATCCCCCTATATCTCCTCCTATTACTCCATATATCCTCCTATATCTCCTCCTATTACCCCATATATCCCCCCTATATCTCCTCCTATTACTCCATATATCCCCCTACATCTCCTCCTATTACTCCATATATCCTCCTATATCTCCTCCTATTACTCCATATATCCTCCCTATATCTCCTCCTATTACTCCATATATCCTCCTATATCTCCTCCTATTACTCCATATATCCTCCTATATCTCCTCCTATTACTTCATATATCCTCCTATATCTCCTCTTATTACTCCATATATCCCCTATATCTCCTCCTATTACCCCATATATCCTCCCTATATCTCCCCCTATTACTCCGTATATCCTCCTATATCTCCTCCTATTACTCCATATATCCCCTATATCTCCTCCTATTACTCCATATATCCTCCTATATCTCCTCCTATTACTCCATATATCCCCCTATATCTCCTCCTATTACTCCATATATCCCCCTATATCTCCTCCTATTACTCCATATATCCCCCTATATCTCCTCCTATTACTCCATATATCCTCCCTATATCTCCCCCTATTACCCCATATATCCTCCTATTACTCCATATATCCCCCTATATCTCCCCCTATTACTCCATATATCCCCCTATATCTCCTCCTATTACTCCATATATCCTCCCTACATCTCCCCCTATTACTCCATATATCCTCCCTATATCTCCTCCTATTACTTCATATATCCTCCTATATCTCCCCCTATTACCCCATATATCCTCCTATTACTCCATATATCCCCCTATATCTCCCCCTATTACTCCATATATCCTCCTATATCTCCTCCTATTACTTCATATATCCTCCCTATATCTCCCCCTATTACTCCGTATATCCTCCTATATCTCCTCCTATTACTTCATATATCCTCCCTATATCTCCCCCTATTACCCCATATATCCTCCTATTACTCCATATATCCCCCTATATCTCCCCCTATTACTCCATATATCCTCCTATATCTCCCCCTATTACTCCGTATATCCTCCTATATCTCCTCCTATTACTTCATATATCCTCCCTATATCTCCCCCTATTACCCCATATATCCTCCTATTACTCCATATATCCCCCTATATCTCCTCCTATTACTCCATATATCTCCCCCTATTACTCCATATATCCCCCTATATCTCCTCCTATTACTCCATATATCCTCCCTATATCTCCTCCTATTACTCCATATATCCCCCTATATCTCCTCCTATTACTCCATATATCCTCCTATATCTCCTCCTATTACTCCATATATCCTCCTATATCTCCTCCTATTACTCCATATATCCTCCTATATCTCCTCCTATTACTCCATATATCCTCCTATATCTCCTCCTATTACTTCATATATCCTCCCTATATCTCCCCCTATTACTCCGTATATACCTCCAGTATCTGTTCCTACTACTTTGGTTATTTCTTCCTCTTTCTTCATATTATTACTTCATGTAGTTACTCTCATTATTACACGTTTACCTCCTCATCTTATTGTACATGGATTTTATTTCACCTATTCTTATGTATTGTATTATCTATCTATACCTACATTATTGTGAGATGTCCCATTGACGACTCTTTCTTGCCCTGCAGGCGCTTTCTTTAAGCTTTTTATTCTTTGTAAACTTATCTAAACCTAATGCTAAAATATCGTCTTTACAGTCAGTATTTCACCTGATATTTAGGTCGCTGCCACTTTAATGCAAGAAAACGAGAGAAGTGACAGAAGTTCTCAGACTTTGTGGAAAAGAACATTCATGATTACTTTGTGAAAATATATCCACGTTGTGTTTTCCTTTCATATCTTCGCCCATGTTGGATATTTAGGTAAATGCAGACTCAAATGCGTCTTTCTGGTCCCTCAACATTTATTTCTAAAGTTGAGGTCAAACTTCTGTATTGTAATTTACTCTTAAATATTTCACGGCCCGTATAGGGATCTCTCCGTTATTCTATAAACTCGGGATACCCTTTAGCCAAACTATAGTCAACTATTCTAAATTCACAACGTTCTGCCAGAAATGAGAACGGTGAAAAATTTAAAAAAAAAACGATCATAAGCTAATACTGTGTTTTATAAAATGCTGACATGGTTAACGAGGACGATCGTCATAGTAGTTGTATAAATATATGTAAGAATTTTACGCAAATTACCATTTACATAATATTTATATAGTAGATGAGCACTGGAGGTGAAAAAAGAAGAATTGTATAATAAATATAGGCATAAAAGAATAAAAAAATGAAATAAAAATATATATTTACATATATATATATATATATATATATATAAACATAGACATGAATAGGCAGACATAAATCTTAATATATATTTATATATATATATATATATATATATATATATATATATCTATATAGACACACATATGTTTATATATATATATACCGGTGTGTGTGTGTGTGTATGTGTATATATATATATATATATATATATATATATATATATATATATATATTTTATTTATATACAGTATATATATATATATATATATATATATTAAAAGAAATATATATATATAGGGTTAAAATAATATAATTGTAAATAAATAGAAACATAGATTAGTTATTGTTACGCAGGTATCTTAATATCTTTATAAATTCCGGATAAATCATCACATTACGTTCTCGGCACGCACATCGTATCCGGTCTATATGTTGATTATGTAAATCGTAATGTTAGCCAGACATAAATATTTTAAAGCAGAAATGTGCACACCGTTTTTGGCACAATACTAGCATCTGTCCTAAATTCTGTCTACCATATGTTGCTATATACTATTAGTTTCCTCCTGTAGATTTCGCAGTCTATCACCGCTATCTATGGAATAAGCAGCGTTATATCGGTCCGGGTAATTATCATTATGCTGCTTATAATTTGCTGTCGTTCCATTCCCATACGAAGTTGTTGTGCTATTACATAGAGTGGGGCGTAGTAGTGACACACAGTGACCGGCACCTTTGAAAGGACTGTCAACACCTCCGGTTTGGGGTCTGAGCGCCGTGACGCGGAGTATTATGTTAGACCTGCATATATACATAGTAATTGACATTGTCGGAGGTAACGCTAATATGGGCATTTGCCACTTCTTAGACACCACTTTGGGGATTAGTAGTGATTCGGATCGTTCATCTCTCAGTTGCGGGAAGTTTCTAACAGGTTGCACACAATCACTCCTTGCCTTTTGCACCCCACGATGTTGTACCCTGCCTAGTGATCGGGTCTACTAGGACCTAAACTGCAATAAATTAACATATTATGCTATGGAAGAATCTTGCAACCTGTATTGTTTGTTACCGTAAAGGGATAAATTTGCATGGGTAGAGAGACACACGTAGAGTATATATAGTCTCTATATACATAGTTTTAGAGAGAAAGTCGCAATTACACAGGTAAAGCACCAAAACAAACATGAGTACCGGTAAATTTCAAATATACATAGCCTAAGATTACACAAAGTAATAATAATATAACGACAAGTACATGTTTTGTTTATATCAGGAAAATGAAGTCTGTATTTCTCCATATTCCCGGCCTACCCTAGGCATCTAGGGCCAAGGTAAAGGTCACTCCTACCTGGGGTCTGGCAGGGTAATGCCAGCATCGAGAAGAGCCGGGACAGTTGCGAAGGATATTGAAAGTCTTCAATACAAAAAGGCTAGTTTTTTTTTTTTGTTTTGTTGTCGTTGCCCCCATAGGAAGAGCCACCCACATTAAACCAGCATAAAACAAGAAGGAGAAGAAAAATACCGAGATGACTTACTAATATTAAGACGGCACATACCAGAGAGAGAGCAGAGGAAGACGCACTTCTGCCAACGCGTGCAAACAGAGAGAGGAAAATAAAACAGAAGCCTTAAGTTTCCGATCAGAGAAAAGTTTGGGATTTTTTTTTTTTTTTCGTTTGTTTAGAATTCTCGAACGGTAACAAAAAAGAAAAGTAAAAAAAAACTCAACAAAAGAATGTACAAAAAAAAAAGTGCCTAAAAAGACAGAAAGAGAAGATGTGGCTCAGAGAGAGAGAAGGAGAGAGAGAGTCAGCAGAGAGAAATAGGTTATTGAGGACAAAAATAGAGAGTTAAAAAAAATGGTGGGAAAAAAAAGGCGCCTGGTAAACCTTACATCTCCTGATCCTTTCTCCTCTCCTTGAATTGCTTTTACTCTAACACCCAGTCCGAAATGCAGGGAAGTCAGCGTTGGAACACTGGAATCCTGCCATCTTCTTTGCGAGCCAGCCTGTAGATTTCTCAGCTGCAGTCAGCCTGCAATACACTTTTACAGGAAGGGGGGGACAGAGAGAGAGAGTGTGTGTGCGTGTGTGTGCAAGAGGGAGAGACACCGTGGATGTCTCTTTTTTTTTTTTCCCCCCCTAAGTGCCGTAAGTTTATTATTATTATTTTTTTTTCTTTCTCTATTTTTTATGTCTTATTTCGATTCATAGTCTGTGTTTTTTTTATTCGTTTCACGCAGCACTTTTTTTTTTTTTTTCTTTTTTTTACACTCGATTGCCATTTCGGTGCCAGCTCTGAAGTTGGCATGGGTTGAAGATTTTTTTTTTCTTGGCTGGGCTGTCTCTCCCCCCTTTCCCCTTACCCCCAGCTCCTCCACCCTTTCCAAACTCTGATTCTACGCCCTGCCCTCTCTCTCTCCCTCTCTCTTTCGCTCCTTCTCTTTCTCTCTCTCTCGCTGCCCTTAACCAACACTATTGCACCCAGGCTGTCTTTTTACTTTTGTTTAGTTCTTTTGCCAACTGTCTCTCAGACTTTCCTTGTTTAGTCTCCACGCCTTCCTTTTCCTTTTTTCTTCCCCTTTTCTTAAACAATCTTTACTTTAGTCTCCCTTGTCCTACGTTGCCCCCTCGCACTCGTGTGCCTCTCTCTTTAATTCCAAGATGGAGATGGTGCCAGGCTATAACTGAAGTCGTGATTGAATTATTAATAGGAGACTTAAAGTAATTTTGACATTGTGTAATCTCCATGTGTGACTGTGTGCCGTGGGTAAAACTGGGGTGGGTACAGTAGCCAGAACGACGGTGAATGAAAAAAATGATTCCGAGAGAAAAGTTCTAAGCAGTAGAACCAAGAGTAACGCTGACGTTGGAGAGGAGAGGACCAAAAAGTCGAAAGTTTGAGGTTTTGTTCTTGGAAATAAAGGTGTGTGGTAACTTAGGTGCAAATAACGTAAGAAGGTAGAAGGAGAATTCTGACTTTGAAGGTGTGTGTCCATGGTCAGGGGATTTGGGAGGAGGGAATGATTTTGGGGAGCAAAGTTAAGACTTTTTTTTCCCCTGCAACCTTAAGTGCCCCTTGTAGAATGATGCAAAGGAATGTGGTCATATAACATGTGATAGGACAGATTAAGGGGACAAAGGTTCTTCGGGGAATATGAAAGGTAGACGACGACAACCGTGTGCGAGCTGGGGTGACACAACCACCTGGAAACTACACGGTCTATTGTGAAGGGGCGGAGAAAAGAAGGGGGAGCTAGGTGAACTGACGGAAAGGGAGCGAAAGAAGGGGGGGCCGCCAGCTAATAAAAAAGTGAGAGAGGACAGGAACACAGTAGAGTAAACAAAGGCAATGATTTTCAATCTCTTTTTTTTTTTTCTGAGAAGGAAATGAATAAGCTCAAGGGGTCATAGAATAAAAAAAAATGCAAAGAGACAAGTTTATAAGACAATGAGTGTCAAAGAGTAAAAGAGTCATCTGGAACGGAGGGTAGAAGTATGAGATAATCGAGAGCTTGAGATTAACTAGGTATAGAAGGACTCCGAGGGATTTTTTTTTTTCTTTTGGAATGGAAGAAAGAGGGAGGGTGAAGATGTAGTTTATTCACACTACTCCAAGAACACAGGAAATGAATGTGAGAGTATTCAGGAAATCAAAGTACGAGTTGTAAAATGTGAGTGTATGAGAGACGTATCGGAAGAGTGTGTGGGGATAGTAATAGAAATGTTGGGGGGATGAGAGTATGCAACAAGTAAGGTAACAGAGGCAGTCTGAGAGTATGTGATACGTAAGGTAACAGAGGAAGTATGAGAGTATATGATATGTAAAGTAACAGTGGAAGTATGAGAGGATGCAATACATAAGGTAACAGTGGAAGTATGAGAGTATGCGATACATAAGGTAACAGAGGAAGTATGAGAGTATGCGATACATAAGGTAACAGTGGAAGTATGAGAGTATGCGATACATAAGGTAACAGTGGAAGTATGAGAGTATGCGATACATAAGGTAACAGTGGAAGTATGAGAGTATGTGATACATAAGGTAACAGTGGAAGTATAAGAGTATGCGATACATAAGGTAACAGAGGAAGTATGAGAGTATGCGATACATAAGGTAACAGTGGAAGTATGAGAGTATGCGATACATAAGGTAACAGTGGAAGTATAAGAGTATGCGATAAGTAAGGTAACAGTGGAAGTATAAGAGTATGTGATATGTAAGGTAACAGTGGAAGTATGAGAGTATGCGATACATAAGGTAACATTGGAAGTATGGGAGTATGTGATACATAAGGTAACAGTGGAAGTATGGGAGTATGTGATACATAAGGTAACAGTGGATGTATGAGAGAATGTGATATGTAAAGTAACAGTGGAAGTATGGGAGGATGCGATACGTAAGGTAACAGGAAGTATGAGAGGATGCGATACATAAGGTAACAGTGGAAGTATGAGAGTATGTGATACATAAGGTAACAGAGGAAGTATGAGAGTATGCGATACATAAGGTAACAGTGGATGTATGAGAGTATGTGATATGTAAGGTAACAGAGGAAGTATGAGAGTATGTGATACATAAGGTAACAGTGGATGTATGAGAGTATGTGATATGTAAGGTAACAGTGGAAGTATAAGAGTATGCGATACATAAGGTACAGTGGAAGTATGAGAGTATGTGATACATAAGGTAACAGTGGATGTATGAGAGTATGCAACAAGTAAGGTAACATTGGAAGTATGAGAGGATGCGATACATAAGGTAACAGTGGAAGTATGAGAGTATGCGATAAGTAATGTAACAGTGGAAGTTTGAGAGTATGCAATAAGGTAACAGTGGAAGTATGAGAGTATGCGATAAGTAAGGTAACACTGGAAGTATGAGAGTATGCGATAAGTAAGGTAACAGTGGAAGTCTGAGAGTATGCGATAAGGTAACAGTGGAAGTATGAGAGTATGCGATAAGTAAGGTAACAGTGGAAGTATGAGAGTATGCGATTAGTAAGGTAACAGCGGAAGTATGAGAGTATGTGATAAGTAAGGAAACAGTGGAAGTATGAGAGTATGTGATAAGTAAGGCAACAGTGAAAGTATAAGAATATGCGATAAGTAAGGTAACAGTGGAAGTCAGAGAGTATGTGATACATAAGGTAGCAGAGGAAGTATGAGAGTATGCGATACATAAGGTAACAGAGGAAGTATGAGAGTATGTGATACATAAGGTAACAGTGGATGTATGAGAGTATGTGATATGTAAGGTAACAGTGGAAGTATGAGAGTATGCGATACATAAGGTAACAGAGGAAGTATGAGAGTATGTGATACATAAGGTAACAGTGGATGTATGAGAGTATGTGATATGTAAGGTAACAGAGGAAGTATGAGAGTATGTGATACATAAGGTAACAGTGGATGTATGAGAGTATGTGATATGTAAGGTAACAGTGGAAGTATAAGAGTATGCGATAAGTAAGGTACAGTGGAAGTATGAGAGTATGTGATACATAAGGTAACAGTGGATGTATGAGAGTATGCGATAAGTAAGGTAACAGTGGAAGTCTGAGAGTATGCGATAAGGTAACAGTGGAAGTATGAGAGTATGCGATAAGTAAGGTAACAGTGGAAGTATGAGAGTATGCGATAAGTAAGGTAACAGTGGAAGTATGAGAGTATGCGATTAGTAAGGTAACAGCGGAAGTATGAGAGTATGTGATAAGTAAGGCAACAGTGGAAGTATGAGAGTATGTGATAAGTAAGGCAACAGTGAAAGTATAAGAATATGCGATAAGTAAGGTAACAGTGGAAGTCAGAGAGTATGTGATACATAAGGTAACAGAGGAAGTATGAGAGTATGCGATACATAAGGTAACAGAGGAAGCATGAGAGTATGTGATACATAAGGTAACAGTGGATGTATGAGAGTATGTGATATGTAAGGTAACAGTGGAAGTATAAGAGTATGCGATACATAAGGTAACAGAGGAAGTATGAGAGTATGCGATTAGTAAGATAACAGCGGAAGTATGAGAGTATGTGATAAGTAAGGCAACAGTGGAAGTATGAGAGTATGTGATAAGTAAGGCAACAGTGAAAGTATAAGAATATGCGATAAGTAAGGTAACAGTGGAAGTCAGAGAGTATGTGATACATAAGGTAACAGAGGAAGTATAAGAGTATGCGATACATAAGGTAACAGAGGAAGTATGAGAGTATGCGATACATAAGGTAACAGAGGAAGTATGAGAGTATGTGATACATAAGGTAACAGTGGATGTATGAGAGTATGTGATATGTAAGGTAACAGTGGAAGTATAAGAGTATGCGATACATAAGGTACAGTGGAAGTATGAGAGTATGTGATACATAAGGTAACAGTGGATGTATGAGAGTATGCAACAAGTAAGGTAACATTGGAAGTATGAGAGGATGCGATACATAAGGTAACAGTGGAAGTATGAGAGTATGCGATAAGTAATGTAACAGTGGAAGTTTGAGAGTATGCAATAAGGTAACAGTGGAAGTATGAGAGTATGCGATAAGTAAGGTAACAGTGGAAGTATGAGAGTATGCGATAAGTAAGGTAACAGTGGAAGTCTGAGAGTATGCGATAAGGTAACAGTGGAAGTATGAGAGTATGCGATAAGTAAGGTAACAGTGGAAGTATGAGAGTATGCGATTGGTAAGGTAACAGTGGAAGTATGAAAGTATGTGATAAGTAAGGCAACAGTGGAAGTATGAGAGTATGTGATAAGTAAGGCAACAGTGGAAGTATGAGAGTATGTGATAAGTAAGGCAACAGTGGAAGTATAAGAGTATGCGATAAGTAAGGTAACAGTGGAAGTCTGAGAGTATGCGATAAGGCAACAGTGGAAGTATGAGATAATGCGATACGTAAGGTAACAGTGGACGTATAAGAGTATGCGATAAGTAAGGTAACAGTGGAAGTCAGATAGCATGCGATTAGTAAGGTAACAGCAGAAGTATAAGAGTATGTGATATGTAAGGTAACAGTGGAAGTATAAGAGTATGTGATATGTAAGGTAACAGTGGAAGTATGAGAGTATGCGATACATAAGGTAACATTGGAAGTATGAGAGTATGCGATACATAAGGTAACAGTGGAAGTATGAGAGTATGCGATAAGTAAGGTAACAGTGGAAGTCTGAGAATATGCGATAAGGTAACAGTGGAAGTATGAGAGTATGCGATAAGTAAGGTAACAGTGGAAGTATGAGAGTATGTGATAAGTAAGGCAACTGTGGAAATATGAGAGTATGCGATATGTAAGGTAACAGTGGAAGTCTGAGAGTATGCGATAAGGTAACAGTGGAAGTATGAGAGTATGCGATAAGGTAACAGTGGAAGTATGAGAGTATGCGATACATAAGGTAACAGTGGAAGTATGAGAGTATGCGATACATAAGGTAACAGTGGAAGTATGAGAGTATGTGATACATAAGGTAACAGTGGATGTATGAGAGTATGTGATATGTAAGGTAACAGTGGAAGTATAAGAGTATGCGATACATAAGGTACAGTGGAAGTATGAGGGTATGTGATACATAAGGTAACAGTGGATGTATGAGAGTATGCAACAAGTAAGGTAACGTTGGAAGTATGAGAGGATGCGATACATAAGGTAACAGTGGAAGTATGAGAGTATGCGATAAGTAATGTAACAGTGGAAGTTTGAGAGTATGCAATAAGGTAACAGTGGAAGTATGAGAGTATGCGATAAGTACGGTAACAGTGGAAGTATGAGAGTATGCGATAAGTAAGGTAACAGTGGAAGTCTGAGAGTATGCGATAAGGTAACAGTGGAAGTATGAGAGTATGCGATAAGTAAGGTAACAGTGGAAGTATGAGAGTATGCGATTGGTAAGGTAACAGTGGAAGTATGAAAGTATGCGATACGTAAGGTAACAGTGGAAGTATAAGAGTATGCGATAAGTAAGGTAACAGTTGAAGTATGAGAGCATGTGATAAGTAAGGTAACAGTTGAAGTATGAGAGCATGTGATAAGTAAGGTAACAGTTGAAGTATGAGAGCATGTGATAAGTAAGGTAACAGTTGAAGTATGAGAGCATGTGATAAGTAAGGTAACAGTGGAAGTATGAGAGTATGCGAAAAGTATGGTAATAGTGCAAGTTTGAGAGTGTGCGATATGTAAGGTAACTGAAAGTATGAGAGTATGCAATAAGTAAATTAACAGTGGAAGTATGAGAGTATGCAATAAGTAAAGTAACAGTGGAAGTATGAGAAATATTGAAATATTAGCTGTAAGTGGTTCTGGTGTATGTGATTATGTCATGTAGACAATTTAAAAAAAAAAGGCATTAATGTGTCCCATTACATCTATTCAGGTGAATATATTTAACAGGTTTAAACGTTTATTTGGGAATTTGATTTATTGATGTGTGACACTTCTTCATATAAAAACGTGCCATAATGCAATGAAGTTGGTTGTATGTATGAATGCAGCAGAAAAGAGAGTAACCCTTACCTACCCTATGAAAAACCATACTTGATATAGTATTTATCACAATAGTATAAGTGTATTTACAAAGAGTTTACAGCGACAAATTCAGAATAATGCAGTGGACAGAACTTTTTAACCCCTTTACCCCAAGGGTGATTTGTACGTTAATGACCGGGCCAATTTTTACAATTCTGACTACTGTCTCTTTATGAGGTTATAACTCTGGAACGCTTGTACTTTATGATAGTTGTAAAATTTCTTTGATATTACCTGCGTTTATTTTGGCGAAAAGTTTGAAAATGTTGCAATTTTCCAACTTTGAATTTTTATGCCCTTAAATCACAGAGATACGTTACACAAAATACTTAATAAGTAACATTTCCCACATGTCTACTTTACATCAGCAAAAATTTGGAACCAAATTTTTTTTTGTCAGGAAGTTATAAGGGTTAAAAGTTGACCAGCAATTTCTCATTTTTTACAACACCATTTTTTAGGGACCACATCACATTTGAAGTCACTTTGAGGGGTCTATATGATAGAAGATATGCAATATTGACACAGTTCTAAAAACTACACCCCTTAAGGTGCTCAAAACCACATTCAAGAAGTGTATTAACCCTTCAGGTGTTTCACAGGAATTTTTGGAATGTGGAAATAAAATGAACATTTAACTTTTTTTTACTGAAAAATTTACTTCAGACCCCAATTTTTTTTATTTTAGCAAGGGTAAGAGGAAAAAATGGACCCCAAAGTTTGTAGTGCAATGTCTCTTGAGTACACTGATATCCCATATGAGGGAGAAGACCATTGTTTGGCAGAACTCGGAAGGGAAGGAGCGCCGTTTGACTTTTTGAATGCAAAATTTGCTGCAACAATTGGAGGATGCCATGTCACATTTGGAGAGCCCCAGATGTGACATTTTGAAAACTAGACCCCTCAGGGAACTGATCAAGATGTGTGGTGAGCATATTGAACCCTCAGTTGCTTCACAGAAGTGTACAATGTTGAGCCGTAAAAAAAAAAATAAATCAAATTTTCCCCACAAATATATTTTTAGCACAAAATATTGCATTTTCATAAGGGTAACAAGAGAAATTGCACCATATGATTTATAGTGCAATTTCTCCTGAGTACTCCGATACCCCATATGAGGGAGAAAACTACCGTTTGGGCGCACAGCAGAGCTCGGAAAGGAAGGAGCACCATTTGACTTTTTGAATGTAAAATTTCCTGGAATCATTAGCGCACATCATGTTCCATTTGGAGAGCCCCTGATGTGCCAAAGCAGTGGAAAACCCCTACAAGTGACCCCATTTTGGAAAATGGACCTCTCAAGGAATGTATTTGGATGCATGGTGAGTACCTTCACAGAAGTTTATAACGTTGAGCCGTGAAAATAATAAAATCACATTTTCCTCAGAAAAATGTTGTTTTAGCCCCAAGTTTTTAATTTTTCTAAGGGCTAATAGGAATTTGTTTTACAACAAACTGAGGTCCATTTTTTCCTGACTGCACCAATACCCTACATGTAATCGGGAAATATTTTTCAGGCACAGTGAAAAGCTCAGAAGGCAAGGAGCGCTAGATTCTTCTGTTATGGTTTGCTGGTGCCTTGACCCACTGGAGAGCCCATGAGGTGTCAGAACAGCAGAACCCCCCATAAGTGACCCAATTTTACAATCTACACCTCTCAATGAATTCATCTAGGGGGGTAGTGATCATATTGACACCGTGGATGTGTCACGGAATTTTATACTATTGAGCAGTGAAGAAAAAATAATTACATTTTTACCATCAATATTTAGTTTTAGCCCAAGATTTTACATTTTCACGCAAGAAGTGGGTAAAATTGGCACGAAAATTTATCCCACAATTTCTACGGAACGTGGGAATACCCCATATGTGGCTGTACTGTGCTACTTAGCCACACGGAGAGACTCGGGAGGAATGGAGTGCTTGTTGCCTCCTGGAGCACATCTGTTCCTAGAACAGTTTGCAGACTCCATATACAGAGCCCTTAATTGCTAGAACAGCAGAATCCCCCCTCAAATGTTGTTGTAATGACCAGTACGTTGTAGTGACCAGTACGTTGTAGTGACCAGTACGTTGTAGTGACCAGTACGTTGTAGTGACGGTACGTTGTAGTGACCAGTACGTTGTAGTGACCAGTAAGTTGCAGTCACCTGTACGTTATGCCCACCCCATGCTTCAGGAGACATGTACCTGTAAGTTAAGCGGGCTCTCATGGCTTCAGAAATGCAAAACGTGGTCGCTATCTGTGGTTTAGGTTCACTATGGAGCTCAGAAGGGAGGGGGCATTTGGATTTGAGAGCTGAGAATTTCTTTTCTTTTGCCGGGTGAGGAGCCATTTAGCTTTTCCAGAGCCTTTGTGCTACCAGTAACGTGGAAGCCCCCTATATTCACGTTAACATATAACAGATCTGAGTGGGGACTTGCTTTTTTTGTGGATTGAGTTGAAGCTTTAATTGGGAACATTTTACATAACGTTTGGGATCACATTTATCCGGCGCTCTACACTGACCACTTGCTTTGGGGTTTCCATCTAAATCTCTGTGATTCAGATGAAACCCCCGAGGGATCCATTCACTATAATGAGGCAGCAGAGTTACTCTGGACTTCGTCTGGCTTCTATTCCACAGTGTCCTTTTCAGAAGTGCACAAAACTGTGGCCGATGGAACTTTTATGCAGGCCTAAAAAGACGGACACCGGCGGATCATAGGTCAAACGGCGTCTATAATGCCTCCATCTGCCTCATTATAGGGAATCTTCTGCCAGAGGTTCCGTCTGAATCACGTATTTCATAGATTTACATGGAAACCCCGGTGTAAGTGCTCAGTGCAGAGCGCAGGATAAATGTGTGGCAAGCCTCACTGCGATCTTTGGCAGGCAGAATGAAAAAATGAACAGTAGGTGAAGAATTGGTTTTATTTATTTTTTATGCCATTCCTCGTGCATTATAAGTGATTAGGTGACTTTATTCTTTCAATCGGGTTTTTATGATTGGCAGCCGCCCGTCACACACTGAAAGACGCTTTTTATTGCAAAATATAGTTTTTGCATCACCACATTTTGAGAGCTATACTTTTTCCATCTTTTAGCCCACAGAGTCATGTGAGGTCTTGTTTTTTGCGGGATGAGTTGACATTTTTATTGGTACCATTTTTGGGCACATGACATTTTTTGATTGCTTTTCATTCCGATTTTTGTGAGGCAGAACGAACAAAAACTAGCAACTCAGGAATTTATATGGGGGGAAGGTTATGCTGTTCCGTGTGAGGTAAAATTGATAAAGCAGTTTTATTCTTCGGGTCAGTATGATTACAGCGATACCTCATATATTTTTTTTAATGTTTTGGCGCTTTTATACAATAAAAATGATTTTATAGTAAAAATAATTATTTTTGCATCGCTTTATTATGAGAGCTATAACTATTTTACTTTTCTGCTGATGTAGCTGTGTAACAGCTTGTTTTTTGCGGGACAAAATTATGTCTTCAGCGGTACCATGTATATTTATATCCTACTTTTTTATTGCATTTTATTCCAATTTTTTGTTCAGCGGTAAGATGATAAAGCGTTTTTTGCCTATTTTTCTATTTTTATTTTTTTATGGTGTTCACTAAAGGGGTAAGCTAGTGAGACAGTTTTATAGGTTGGGTCGTTGCGGTCACGGTGATATCAAATATGTGTACTTTTTTTGTTCAAATACAGTATTTATTTACAGATACAATATCTTTGATTTTTTTATTATTATTATTTTTTTAATATTTTTACAATTATTTAAAACATTTGTTTTACTTTTTTCTAACTTTTTTTACTTAGTCCCACAGGACAATTTTGCATGCTGATCGCTTCTACAGCATGGGGATGAAGCAGCATCTCTATGCTGCAGAAACTATCAGCTCTGCACTGACAGACAAACTTGCTCATCATGCACTGGGCATGATCAGTAAGTTTGCTAGGTCTGTCGTCATGAAGACATCGGGTCACAATGGCAACGATCGGGACCCCATGTCACGCTGCGGGTTCTCCCATCCAAAGGCAGAGGGGCTGTCAGCCCTCTGCCAGCTCCGGAATGCTGCAATCGTGTTTGATCGTAGCATTTCAAGGGTTAAAGTGCCGTGAACGGTCTGTGACCGCTCCTGGCACTTAGTTTTGGCTGTCAGCTGTCAGAATCAGCTGACACCCGGCGGCTATCACTCAGACATATTCCTTCCATGGTCAAATAGACCCAGGTAACATGGTTGGAATGTTAGAGCCATTGTCAGAAAGGGGTTAATATATACAAAATGACATGAGAAGAATCGTTGAGGTTAAATCTAGATTAAGAGTATGATAGAAGTCTACTACAGAGTGCAGAATTTCCAGGTTTTGCAGGCTAAAGAGAAATTGTTGAATCTTGACAGTGTGCTGACAAGAATTTCATCCAGTTCTCTCAGTGTTCTACTGAACAAAACAAGTGAGAATTTAGCTCACATGAGCCTGCCCACTGGAAGCAGATAGGAATCCTAACAGTATGTGCAGCGCCCCAGGGTCCTGGTTGTTGTAGTAATACCATTCTCCTCTAGGGGGGAGTGATGTTACGTTTGGAGGCAAAGAAGGACAACTGAATCCAGGTATCACAAACATGCAACACATTTCGCACTCCAGGCCACCAGGGGGAGCTAAGCTCCTATTTATTAGGGCACTCTTCACATTTAGGTAAAACTGGTTTCCTGGGAAGGAAGTTAAACAGTTGCTGGCTGAGCTTCGCTCAGGTAGTTGGTCCCTGACAGGAGTGGGAGCCTGTCAGAGGCCGAGACAGAAGGACACGGAGCTGTGCCTGCCCTAAGTGTGGCAGCTTCTAAGAAAGGACACTGAAGGAGAATTGTATTGTAGAGAGGGTGAAGAAGTCATAGCTGTGGATGCTGAAGCCTTAAGTAAAAGGTAAAGAGACTGCAACCTTGTGTCCTCGTTCTTCATTGCGCCTCACACTATCCACCATTTACACACTGGGAAGCCCTGGGGACACACTTCACCTGTGGGATGGTATACCATCTAGCTGCCATAACATCACCCCAGCGGACCCCTTAATGCAGCGTCGGTCACCCTGACGGAATACCACAGGTGGCGTCACTAACATACACTCTTTATCCCTTTTAAAGACCTTTCCCTTTTACACGGACGTCCCAAGGGCCACGGACCGGGTCAGCCACCCTGTGAACCGCAGGACCCGGTACCGAATTCCCCGCTGCCCTTGGGGGCGATCCATATGCATATTTCATGATGTCGCAATTTAGAAGTCTGCATTGAATGAAGACATTTCTCTTGATTCCAGAAAGCTCGTTAAATACAAAAATATATTATATTTACATTATATTATAAGTGTTGAAAATTTCTCAGAGTAGTAAGGAAATCAGAAACTTGTACTCATGTGGGACTGGTAAGGAACATGATTGCAATTACAGCAAAAATATGCGAGTAACCAGGGTATAGGCACATACATTATATACATATAATAAGAGAGTGCAAAATTATATAGATGAGGCGGACGTGTATGACTAATCATTTCACAGTGGGCCCAATGTTTTCTATTGGTGAAAAATCTTGACTATCGGCAGACGGTTCATCACCTGAACTCTTCTTCTACAGAGCCATGCTGTTGTGATGGATGCAGTGTGTTTGCCATTGTCTTGCTGAAATATTCAATACACGTTCTCTGGTTGGAGCATATGCCGCCGTAAAACCTTCATATAATGTTCAGCGTCTTTCATGTGTAATCTGCCCCTGCCCATAGGCACTAATGCAGCCCCAACCATCAGAGAAGCAGAAATGTTCTCTGCTAACAAGCTGGATGGTCCTCTCTTCTGGAGTCCACAGGATATGGCGTCAGTACTTTCCATAAAGAATATTACGTTTTGATTCATCCGACCTTAGAACGGTTTTACATTTTGCATTAGATCATTTTAAATAATATTTGACCCAAGAAAGACGACAGAGTTTATGGATTGTGTTGATACTTGGCTTCTTCTTTGCTTGTTAGAGCTTTAACTTGCATTTGTGGCTTGCACAAATTGTTTATGTTTTCTTCTTTTCCCAGTCCAGGAGTACTGGATTTAATGGGGGAGGGGGGGGGGGAGGGGGGAAGTGTAGCACCCCAGGGTCCTGGTTGTTACAGTGGCACTGCTTTCCTCACGGGGAGAGTGATGTCACGCTTGGAAGCGAGGAAAGATCTCTTTTATCAGGTATCACAAACATACAACATGTTCACACTCCAGGCAAGAAGGGGGAGCTCTGATCCAGCTTATGGGTGGCTCCCCTATATATGTATATTCTGGTCTGGAGGGAAAGTTACGTAGTTGGTGCCAGACAGCAGACTGGAACAGTCTGAGGCAGAAAGGAGAGAGCAGTCAAAAGGACTGGAGGAGTTAATTTTTTCAATTTAAAAGGGCAAATGTCTAACTTTGACCTTCTGATTTGTACTATATGTTCTGTTGTGAGTAAAATGTGGCTAGAAGAGACTTTCATATCATTGCATTCTAGTTTTCTTTATATTTTGAATGACGTCCCAACTTTTTTTGGAATCGGGACTTAAAATTGTAGAAGAATTTCCCTGAGTAAATAGAATATATATGAATCCATGTAAGTGTTTCAGATGACGAAGTCCGTAGATGAATGTTTGGGGTTGTGACCAGCAGAAATGCCCCTTATTGTGTTTTGGGGTGCAATACAGAAATATTAATTTTTTTACACAGAGGCTCAATCAGCTTAACTTTATTAGCACTGTAAATGACAAACAAGCCATTAGTTAAAGGGAACCTGTCACAAGAGAAACCGCTATTAACCTACAGATATGGGGTTAATCTGCCGGTGCCCAACTCCTGCATGTAGCCGAACGCTGCAGGGAGAAAATTAACTTTATCGGCAGTATTCAGTTTCAGTCATGAGGTCGGCGCTGGCACAGATTAGTGCCATTACTGACAGCGGGCCCCAGTACAGAGCCAATGTCAGTCAGGGCCCAGACGCGGTTACAGCTCAGAGTGTTGAATAAAACCTCGCCGGCACCGCCCATGTGGCTGAAACTGAATGCTGTCAGGGAGAATAAAGTTCATTTTCTCCCGGCAGTGTTCAGCTGGGCTGGTTAGTAACACTATTAACCTGCAGATTAACCCCATACCTGCTGGTTAAAAGCATTTTTTTTCTGGCAACAGGTTCCTTTTAAAGGGAATCTGTCACCCCAAAAATCGTATATGAGCTGTGGCCACCAGCATCAGGGGCTTATCTAGAGCATTATGCCGCGGCAGGAAGACAAGAAGATGACGTCATCGTATGAAGATGGGAGGCGCCAGACCCGGACGGCAACGCTAATCGGACCCAGACCGCAGTGGGACCACCCCTGGGTGAGTATAATCTAACCTGTTTTTCTTATCTTTTAGGATACATTGGGGGCTTATCTACAGCATTACAGAATGCCATAGATAAGCCCCTGATGCCGGTGGCCTTAGCTCATATACGATTTTTGGGGTGACAGATTCCCTTTAAACAGACACTAGGAAAATTTTAGCTTGAACCATGGGGCATTTACAGAATTTTTGATAGTTTCTCTCTTGGGCCTAGAGGAGGGTAGGTTGACCTTAACTCATTTTTCAGCTCTTGCATATGCCACCTTTGCCTCTATGGGGGCAAAAAAGGCATTCCTTATGGTGCTTCACCAGTCACAGGCACCTTCAATTGACCATTTTACCCACAGGAACTACTTAGACTATTTCTGGTTACGACCACTAACAACTAGCTAACTAACTGTCACTATTTCAGTGGTCGTAACCATGGATACCGAAGGTCCTGCACATCTGGAAAGAGACCTAGCGAATCAGAAAAGCTATACTACATTTCTAATTGGCGATATTTGCTAATATTATTATTATTATTACACCTGCTACATATACATATTGGGATAGGGTATAGGAGCTGTGAATACCACTTTTATGATACGACCCACTTTATCAATGCGTGCAGAATAATTAGGCAGCTTGTTTTCCTCGGAAAAAAGGAGCAAAAAAGAAGATTTAACGGAGTCTGAAAATGTAAGAAAAATGTTACACATCTTACAGAGGGAGGCAGCAGTCCTGAAATTGCTATGATTTTGGGGCGATCACAGAACCATCAAACGTTTTTTTTCCGTAAATAGACAACAGGGTCGCAAAAATCCTGTTGAGAAAAAGGGACGCATATCAACTGAGAAAAAAACCATTATTCTCCAGTGCTGTCATATTCCAGAACTACAGCCTCCCTGAAGTGCCCAGCGGCATCTCGGGCGCAGTAAACAAGACATCAAGTGATGTCAGTTGTCGGGCAGCGCGAACTGCGCATGCCCAAGGCAGAATATGACCGCGCAGGCACCTGGACAACTGAATAACGCCGAGGAGGCGGCGCCCTTCTCACAGAGTGACGGATGTGGTGCATTTGGATGAGGGGGGAAAGACCTGCCTCCCTGGCGATTTCACAGGTATCAGGGACCAAATTCAAAAGAGATTATTTCTGCAGTTCAGCGAACAATAACTAAAAGAGCCACCTTGTCAGAATGCAGCATTAGTGCTGCGCAAGATGACTCTTTTAGTTACAAACGCCTGGGGGGGGGTGACAGATTCCCTTTAAACTCATTAACTGGATAAAAGACACCTGTCCACACACTCAATCAATCATATTCCAACCTCACCATCATGGCCAAGCCCAAAGTGTTGTCTGAGGACACCAGGGACAAAAATTACAGACCTCTGCATTCTTTATAGGTGGAAAAACTTGCAAAATTGGCAGTGTATCAAATACTTATTTTGCTCACTGTGTGTATGAGTCGCCCGCCAGGGCTTGGGGTACTTGGTATCAGGTCCGGTCAGGTTATAGGGGGATGTCACTGTGGCGGCGACCCGGTCCGTGGCCCTGGGCGCCCATGTTAAAGGGAATGTCTTTATAGGGGTTTTAGGAATAAAGTTAGTTTATGACGCCACCTGTGGTTTTCAGTCAGTAGGGACCGACGCTGCTTAAAGGGGTTTTCTGGGGTGATGTTATGGCAGCTAAATGGTATAACTTCCCACAGGTGAAGTAGATCCCCAGGGCTCCAGATGTATAGCACAGATGGTGTGGTGGATGGTATAGTATAGAATGGAGGACACAGGTTTGCAGTCTTTGCCTGGTTTACTGATGGTAGCAGTCAGCCTCAGTCCAGAGTACCAAGTGCAGGGGTAGCTGTGGTCCGGCCCGGCTTGGAGGCAATAGGGAATCCCTCTCCCAGGTGGAGTCCATAAGCCTTTCCTACTTGCACTAGCTGGCGAGGTCCCTGCTGCTTGTAGATTGCTGGCAAAGTCCTCTCTTTTCTGTCCTGAGACAGATGTCTGCACGATAGGCAGTGAGAGCCGTTTTACAGGGTCTCTATCATGACCTGGGCTCTCAAGTTACTGCTTCACCTCAGACTTGGTGTGGGCAATTGACATACCGTCCTATGCCCACCGGTTCTGTCGCGCCTGCTGGAGAACAACACGACCTCAGGCTCCCGGTGCCCGGTTACTACGCTCTGGCTCTGAGGGTGTCTGATCGCTGTTCCTCTCTGAGCCTCTTCCTCCACTGTGCCACTTTCCTCTAAGCTCCTCTATGATTCAATCCCTTAGATTCTGTTCCTTTCCCAGAGCTGCAGCTCAGTCCTGGATGCACGGATCTGCACTCTCTCTGCTCTTCCTCCTCTCTCCTCACTGTCTCCTCCAGACTGATCTAACTCCTCCTCCAGACCAGAACTCTTAAAGTTAAGGAAGCTCCCCTGAATCCGGTTCCTGAGCTTCCCTCCTGGCCTGGATTCTGAATCTGTTGAATGTGGGTGCGTTACCTGGTAAATAAAATCCTCCTTGCCTCCAAGCATGATATCACCCTCCCCGAAAGGAAGGCAACATCACTGTAACAACCAGTTACATGTATCTACTCAACTTCTCCTACTCTACACCATGCTGTCGACAGTTCGGACTGCTTGTACAATGTGACATGTTCCTTTTAATTACTACCTAAAAGGTATGGGCATTTTTAGTCTGACTAGTTACATAATTAGCAAGGCCGAAAAAAGACATTTGTCCATCCAGTCCAGCCTATGTTCCGTCAGAATAAATCCCCAGATCTATGTCCTTCTAAAGAACCTAATAACTGTAAGAAACAATATTGTTATGCTCCAGGATGACATTCAGGCCTCTCTTGAACCCCTTGACTGAGTTCGCCATCACCACCTCCTCAGGAAATGAATTCCAGATTCTCACTGCCCTAACAGTAAAGAATCCTCTTCTATGTTGGTGGAAAAACCTTCTCTCCTCCAGATGCAGAGAATGCCCCCATGTGACCGTCACCTTCCTTGGTATAAACAGGTCCTCGGAGAGATATTTGTATTGTCCCCTTATATACTTATACATGGTTATTGGATCGCCCCTCAGTCGTTTTTTTCTTGAATAAATAATCCTAATTTTGGTAATCTCTCTGGATATTGTAGTTCCCCCATCCCCTTTATTAATTTTGTTGCCCTCCTTTGTACTCACTCTAGTTCCATTATATCCTTCCTGAGCACCGGTGCCAAAAACTGTACATAGTACTCCATGTGTGGTATAACCAGGGATTTGTACAGAGGCAGTATAATGCTCTCATCATGTGTATCCAGACCTCTTCTAATGCACCCCATGATCCTTTTTGCCTTAACAGCCGCTGCCTGGCACTGGCTGCTCCAGGTAAGTTTATCATTAACTAGGATCCCCTAATCCTTCTCCATGTCAGATGTACCCAGTGGTTTCCCATTCAGTGTGTAATGGTGATATTGATTCCTTCTTCCCATGTGTATAACCTTACATTTATCATTGTTAAACCTCATCTGCCACCTTTTGGCCCAAGTTTCCAACTTATTCAGATCCATCTGTAGCAGAATACTATCTTCTCTTGCATTGACTGCTTTTATTTACTAGTAGCCCTGGGTCAAAGTACTGATGGTAAAAATCGGATAAAGTATCTATGGAGTTATTAGTTTCTGACAGTAGTCAGGCAGATAATATGCTAGCTGTAAGGAGAGTAGCTAACAACATAGAATGCCTCCATGTAACATAGTAACATAGTTATTAAGGTTGAAGGAAGACTTTAAGTCCATCTAGTTCAACCCATAGCCTAACCTAACATGCCCTAACATGTTGATCCAGAGGAAGGCAAAAAAAACCCATGTGGCAAATAGTAAGCTCCACATTGGGGAAAAAAATTCCTTCCCGACTCCACATACGGCAATCAGACTAGTTCCCTGGATCAACGCCCTATCAAGGAATCTAGTGTATATACGCTGTAACATTATACTTTTCCAGAAATGTATCCAGTCCCCTCTTAAATTTAAGTAATGAATCACTCATTACAACATCATACGGCAGAGAGTTCCATAGTCTCACTGCTCTTACAGTAAAGAATCCGCGTCTGTTATTATGCCTAAACCTTCTTTCCTCCAGACGTAGAGGATGCCCCCTTGTCCCTGTCTCAGGTCTATGATTAAAAAGATCATCAGAAAGGTCTTTGTACTGTCCCCTCATATATTTATACATTAACATAAGATCACCCCTTAGCCTTCGTTTTTCCAAACTAAATAGCCCCAAGTGTAATAACCTATCTTGGTATTGCAGACCCCCCAGTCCTCTAATAACCTTGGTCGCTCTTCTCTGCACCCGCTCTAGTTCAGCTATGTCTTTCTTATACACCGGAGACCAGAACTGTGCACAGTATTCTAAGTGTGGTCGAACTAGTGACTTGTATAGAGGTAAAATTATGTTCTCCTCATGAGCATCTATGCCTCTTTTAATGCATCCCATTATTTTATTTGCCTTAGTAGCAGCTGCCTGACACTGGCCACTGAACATGAGTTTGTCATACACCCATACACCCAGGTCTTTTTCATTGACGGTTTTGGCCAGAGTTTTAGAATTAAGCACATAATTATACATCTTATTACTTCTACCCAAGTGCATGACCTTACATTTATCCCCATTAACCCCTTCCCGACCTTTGACGCCACGTAGGCGTCATGAAAGTCGGTGCCAATCCGACCCATGACGCCTATGTGGCGTCATGGAAAGATCGCGTCCCTGCAGATCGGGTGAAAGCGTTAACTCCCATTTCACCCGATCTGCAGGGACAGGGGGAGTGGTAGTTTAGCCCAGGGGGGGTGGCTTCACCCCCTCGTGGCAATGATCGCTCTGATTGGCTGTTGAAAGTGAAACTGCCAATCAGAGCGATTTGTAATATTTCACCTATTATAACGGGTGAAATATTACAATCCAGCCATGGCCGATGCTGCAATATCATCGGCCATGGCTGGAAATACTAATGTGCCCCCACCCCACCGATCGCCCCCCCAGCCCCCCGATCTGGCCGGTACACTACTCCGGCTCCCCTCTGTCCTGTGCTCCGCTCCCCCCGTGCTCTTGTCCGCTCCCCCCGTGCTTCAATCACCCCCCCCCGTGCTCCGATCACCCCCCCTGCACTCCGATCCACCCCCCTCCGTGCTCCGTTCCACCCCCCGTGCTCTGTTCCACCCCCCCGTGCTCCGTTCTACCCCCCCTTGCTCCGTTCCACCCCTCCCGCGCTCCGATTCACCCCCCCCATGCTCCGATCCCCACCCCCGTGTTCCCCCCCCACCCTATCATACTTACCGATCCTGCCGGGGTCCGTCCGTCTTCTCCCTGGGCGCCACCATCTTCCAAAATGGCGGGCGCATGCGCAGTGCGCCCGCCGAATCTGCCGGCCGGCAGATTCGTTCCAAAGTGCATTTTGATCACTGAGATAGATTATATCTCAGTGATCAAAATAAAAAAAATAATAAATGACCCCCCCCCTTTGTCACCCCCATAGGTAGGGACAATAAAAAAAATAAAGAATTTTTTTTCCCCACTAATGTTAGAATAGGGTTAGGGGTAGGGGTAGGGTTAGGGGTAGGGTTAGGGTTAGGGGTAGGGTTAGGGCTAGGGTTAGGGGTAGGGTTAGGGGTAGGGTTAGGGTTAGGGTTTCGGTATGTGCACACGTATTCTGGTCCTCTGCGGATTTTTCCGCTGCGGATTTGATAAATCCGCAGTGCTAAACCTCTGCGGATTTATGGCGGATTTACAGCGTTTTTTCTGCGCATTTCACTGCGGATTTACAACTGCGATTTTCTATTTGAGCAGTTGTAAAACCGCTGCGGAATCCGCACAAAGAAGTGACATGCTGCGGAATGTAAACCGCTGCGTTTCCGTGCAGTTTTTCTGCAGCATGTGTACAGCGATTTTTGTTTCCCATAGGTTTACATTGAACTGTAAACTCATGGGAAACTGCTGCGGATCCGCAGCATTTTCCGCAGCGTGTGCACATACCTTTAGAATTAGGCCATGAGCACACGGTGCGGATTTAGCTGCGTATCCGCAGTGGATTGGCCGCTGCGGATTCGCAGCAGTGTTCCATCAGGTGTACAGTACCATGTAAACATATGGAAACCAAATCCGCTGTGCCCATGGTGCGGAAAATACCGCGCGGAAATGCTGCGTTGTATTTTCCGCAGCATGTCAATTCTTTGTGCGGATTCCGCAGCGTTTTACACCTGTTTCTCAATAGGAATCCGCAGGTGAAATCCGCACAAAAAACACTGGAAATCCGCGGAAAATCCGCAGGTAAAACGCAGTGCCTTTTACCTGCGGATTTTAAAAAAATGATGCTGAAAAATCTCACACGAATCCGCAACGTGGGCACATAGCCTTAGGGTTAGGGTTGGAATTAGGGTTGTGGTTAGGGTTGTGATTAGAGTTATGGCTACAGTTGGGATTAGGGTTAGGGGTGTGTTGGGGTTAGGGTTAGGGCTGTGATTAGGGTTATGGCTACAGTTGGAATTAGGGTTGTGGTTAGGGTTAGGGTTGGAATTAGGGTTGTGGTTAGGGTTAGGGGTGTGTTGGGGTTAGGGTTGTGGTTAGGGGTGTGTTGGGGTTAGGGTTGGGATTAGGGTTATGGCTACAGTTGGGATTAGGGTTGGGGTATGGGGGGGTTAGTGTTGGAGGTAGAATTGAGGGGTTTCCACTGTTTAGGCACATCAGGGGTCTCCAAACGCAACATGGCGCCACCATTGATTCCAGCCAATCTCGTATTCAAAAAGTCAAATGGTGCTCCCTCAATTCCGAGCCCTGACGTGTGCCCAAACAGTGGTTTACCCCCACATATGGGGTACCAGCATACTCAGGATAAACTGCGCAACAATTACTGGGGTCCAATTTCTCCTGTTACCCTTGTGAAAATAAAAAAATGCTTGCTAAAACATCATTTTTGAGGAAAGAAAAATGATTTCTTATTTTCACGGCTCTACGTTGTAAACGTCTGTGAAGCACTTGGGGGTTCAAAGTGCTCACCACATATCTAGATAAGTTCCTTGGGGGGTCTAGTTTCTAAAATGGGGTCACTTGTGGGGGGTTTCTACTGTTTAGGCACACCAGGGGCTCTGCAAACGCAACGTGACGCCCGCAGACCATTCCATCAAAGCCTGCATTTCAAAAGTCACTACTTCCCTTCTGAGCCCCGACGTGTGCCCAAACTGTGGTTTACCTCCACACATGGGGTATCAGCGTAGTCAGGAGAAACTGGACAACAACTTTTGGGGTCCAATTTCTCCTGTAACCCTTGGGAAAATAAAAAATGCTGGGCTAAATAATTATTTTTGAGGAAAGAAAACGTATTTATTATTTTCACGGCTCTGCATTATAAACTTCTGTGAAGCACTTGGGGGTTCAAAGTGCTCACCACACATCTAGATAAGTTCCTTTCGGGGTCTAGTTTCCAAAATGGGGTCACTTGTGAGGGGTTTCTACTGTTTAGGCACATCAGGGGCTCTGCAAACGCAACGTGACGCCCACAGAGCATTCCATCAAAGTCTGCATTTCAAAACGTCACTACTTCACTTCCGAGCCCCGGCATGTGCCCAAACAGTGGTTTACCCCCACATATGGGGTATCAGCGTACTCAGGAGAAACTGGACAACAAATTTTGGGGTCAAAATTCTCCTGATACCCTTGGGAAAATAAAAAATTGCAGGCTAAAAGATCATTTTTGAGAAAAAATTTTTTTTTTTATTTTCATGGCTCTGCGTTATAAACTTCTGTGAAGCACTTGGGGGTTCAAAGTCCTCACCACACATCTAGATTAGTTCCTTTGGTGGACTAGTTTCCAAAATGGGGTCATTTGTGGGGGATCTCCAATGTTTAGGCACACAGGGGCTCTCCAAACGTGACATGGTGTCCGCTAATGATTGGAGCTAATTTTCCATTTAAAAAGCCAAATGGCGTGCCTTCCCTTCCGAGCCCTGCCGTGCGCCCAAACAGTGGTTTACCCCCACATATGGGGTATCAGCGTACTCAGGACAAACTGGACAACAACATTTGGGGTCCAATTTCTCCTATTACCCTTGGCAAAATAGGAAATTCCAGGCTAAAAAATCATTTTTGAGGAAAGAAAAATTATTTTTTATTTTCATGGCTCTGCGTTATAAACTTCTGTGAAGCACCTGGGGGTTTAAAGTGCTCAATATGCATCTAGATAAGTTCCTTGGGGGGTGTAGTTTCCAAAATGGGGTCACTTGTGGGGGAGCTCCAATGCATAGGCACACAGGGGCTCTCCAAACGCGACATGGTGTCCGCTAACAATTGGAGCTAATTTTCCATTCAAAAAGTCAAAAGGCGCGCCTTCCCTTCCGAGCCCTGCCGTGTGCCCAAACAGTGGTTTACCCCCACATATGAGGTATCGGCGTACTCGGGAGAAATTGCCCAACAAATTTTATGATCCATTTTATCCTATTGCCCATGTGATAATGAAAAAATTGAGGCGAAAAGAATTTTTTTGTGAAAAAAAAGTACTTTTTCATTTTTACAGATCAATTTGTGAAGCACCTGAGGGTTTAAAGTGCTCACTAGGCATCTAAATAAGTTCCTTGGGGGGTCTAGTTTCCAAAATGGGGTCACTTGTGGGGGAGCGCCAATGTTTAGGCACACAGGAGCTTTCCAAACGCGACATGGTGTCCGCTTACGATGGAGATAATTTTTCATTCAAAAAGTCAAATGGCGCTCCTTCCCTTCCGAGCCTTACCATGTGCCCAAACAGTGGTTTACCCCCACATATGAGGTATCAGTGTACTCAGGAGAAATTGCCCAACAAATTTTAGGATCCATTTTATCCTGTTGCCCATGTGAAAATGAAAAAATTGAGGCTAAAATAATTTTTTTGTGAAAAAAAAGTACTTTTTCATTTTTACGGATCAATTTGTGAAGCACCTGGGGGTTCAAAGTGCTCACTATGCATCTAGATAAGTTCCTTGGGGCGTCTAGTTTCCAAAATGGGGTCACTTGTGGGGGAGCGCCAATGTTTAGGCACACAGGAGCTTTCCAAACGCGACATGGTGTCCGCTTACGATGGAGATAATTTTTCATTCAAAAAGTCAAATGGCGCTCCTTCCCTTCCAAGCCCTGCCGTGCGCCCAAACAGTGGTTTACCCCCACATATGAGGTATCAGCGTACTCAGGACAAATTGGACAACAACTTACGTGGTTCAGTTTCTCCTTTTACCATTGGGAAAATAAAAAAATTGTTGCTAAAAGATAATTTTTGTGACTAAAAAGTTAAATGTTCATTTTTTCCTTTCATGTTGCTTCTGCTGCTGTGAAGCACCTGAAGGGTTAATAAACTTCTGGAATGTGGTTTTGAGTACCTTGAGGGGTGCAGTTTTTAGAATGGTGTCACTTTTGGGTATTTTCAGCCATATAGACCCCTCAAACTGACTTCAAATGTGAGGTGGTCCCTAAAAAAAATGGTTTTGTAAATTTCGTTGTAAAAATGAGAAATCGCTGGTCAAATTTTAACCCTTATAACTTCCTAGCAAAAAAAAATGTTATTTCCAAAATTGTGCTGATGTAAAGTAAACATGTGGGAAATGTTATTTATTAACTATTTTGTGTCACATAACTCTCTGGTTTAACAGACTAAAAATTCAAAATGTGAAAATTGCGAAATTTTCAAAATTTTCGCCAAATTTCCGTTTTTATCACAAATAAACGCATAATTTATTGACCTAAATTTACCACTAACATGAAGCCCAATATGTCACGAAAAAACAGTCTCAGAACCGCTAGGATCCGTTGAAGCGTTCCTGAGTTATTTCCTCATAAAGGGACACTGGTCAGAATTGCAAAAAACGGCAAGGTCTTTAAGGTCAAAATAGGCTGGGTCATGAAGGGGGTTAAAGCTCATTTGCCATTTATCAGCCCAAGCTTCTAGTGTACATAAATCATCCTGTAATATAAAATTGTCCTCCCCTGTACCTACATATAAAAGTTTAAGACTACATGATGATTACTGGGGAGTAATACAATGGAGGGTGTGTTCATTGTAGAAGAATATGACGTGGATTAAGACAGAATTGAGAAGTGTGTTAGCATGAATGTAACCATGGCGTAGAAGAATTGATAAAGGAACTTTGTGGTTTATTTATCTGAGTACACAGTGAATGTGATCGCAATCACAAGAGTCATTAAAAGTAAGGGAGTTACCGGAGTATTAGAAATACAGGATATAAGCAAAGAGTATCTGAGGATAGGAGCGAGGGAAACATTTTAGTAATAGAGGAATATGTACAGTGTCGGACTGGGGTGCCAAGGGCCCACCAGTGACCAACTCCAGGGCCCCACTTTTCCGCTACATGTAAATGTGACATTATCCTCAATCACAAATTTATATAACAATGAACTGGGTAGATTGGTAAATGATGCTGCATCTATCTATACATAGAGAGTAAAATGTATCATAGTTAGTAAGTTAGTAAGGCCGAAAAAAGACATTTGTCCATCCAGTTCAGCCTATATTCCATCATAATAAATACCCAGATCTACGTCCTTCTACAGAACCTAATAATTGTATGATACAATATTGTTCTGCTCCAGGAAGACATCCAGGCCTCTCTTGAACCCCTCGACTGAGTTCGCCATCACCACCTCCTCAGGCAAGCAATTCCAGATTCTCACTGCCCTAACAGTAAAGAATCCTCTTCTATGTTGGTGGAAAAACCTTCTCTCCTCCAGACGCAAAGAATGCCCCCTTGTGCCTGTCACCTTCCTTGGTATAAACAGATCCTCAGCGAGATATTTGTATTGTCCCCTTATATACTTATACATGGTTATTAGATCGCCCCTCAGTCGTCTTTTTTCTAGACTAAATAATCCTAATTTCGCTAATCTATCTGGGTATTGTAGTTCTCCCATCCCCTTTATTAATTTTGTTGCCCTCCTTTGTACTCTCTCTAGTTCCATTATATCCTTCCTGAGCACCGGTGCCCAAAACTGGACACAGTACTCCATGTGCGGTCTAACTAGGGATTTGTACAGAGGCAGTATAATGCTCTCATCATGTGTATCCAGACCTCTTTTAATGCACCCCATGATCCTGTTTGCCTTGGCAGCTGCTGCCTGGCACTGGCTGCTCCAGGTAAGTTTATCATTAACTAGGATCCCCAAGTCCTTCTCCCTGTCAGATTTACCCAGTGGTTTCGCGTTCAGTGTGTAATGGTGATATTGATTCCTTCTTCCCATGTGTATAACCTTACATTTATCATTGTTAAACCTCATCTGCCACCTTTCAGCCCAAGTTTCCAACTTATCCAGATCCATCTGTAGCAGAGTACTATCTTCTCTTGTATTAACTGCTTTACATAGTTTTGTATCATCTGCAAATATCGATATTTTACTGTGTAAACCTTCTACCAGATCATTAATGAATATGTTGAAGAGAACAGGTCCCAATACTGACCCCTGCGGTACCCCACTGGTCACAGCGACCCAGTTAGAGACTATACCATTTATAACCACCCTCTGCTTTCTATCACTAAGCCAGTTACTAACCCATTTACACACATTTTCCCCCAGACCAAGCATTCTCATTTTGTGTACCAACCTCTTGTGCGGCACGGTATCAAACGCTTTGGAAAAATCGAGATATACCACGTCCAATGACTCACCGTGGTCCAGCCTATAGCCTATATCGTGCCAAGTGCGGCTCATATAAGTGAATGGTGACTTACTCTTGCACAGCGGCCCACCAAAGGATTCTCCTGGTCTCCTGTGGGCCAGTCCGAGCCTGAATATATTGTACAAGTGTGTGAAAAGTGAGAGCATTATCAAGAGTAACAATGATGGAAAAGAATGTGCATGGGAGCGAACAAGATGAAAACATTGGTATACTGTACACAGACATTTATAAGTGTACTCAAAGGATAACAATGTTTGCATGAGGTACGTAATAGTGGAGAGACGGCTGCGAGCACAGTATGTGTAAGGAAAAATAATATGAGTACAGTACTATTAAGTAAAATTAATATTTGTCTAGGTACATAGAGTAGATATAAAAAGTTGAAGTACCCTTTAAATTTATGACAGTATTCAATCTTTTTGGGTAGGAGTCTTTCAGCATGGCACTACTAGAATTGGCAATCTTGGTCCACTCTTCCTCGTAGTAGCTCCACATCTGTCAGATTGTGAAGGCATCTCCTTGTATAGGGCCCTCTTCAGGTCAACCCACTTATTTTCATATGGATAAAGGTCTTGGCTTTAGCAGAGGGGGGTCCAAAATTCTGATCTTCTTCAGATGAAGCCATTCCTTGGGCTATTTGGAAGTCGCTTAGGATTGTTGTCGTTCTCAAAGGGGAAACTCCTCTTCACCTTCCACTTTTTAGCAAACCTAAAACTTGGGAGATTTTGATGCAAAATTGACTGATATTTGGTACTGTTCATAATTCCCCTCATCTTGACTAAAGCCTCAGTTCCAGCTGCCAAAAGACAGCCCTAAAGCATAATGCTGCCTCCACCGTACTTTTTTTTGTGGTTATGGTGTTTTTTGGTGATGCACAGTGTTGACTTCACACCAAACATACCTATTGTAATTATGGCCAGGCGTCAAAGGGTTAACATTCTCTTCATACCTTGCATTGATCAGGGGCAACACCCCTAACAACGTGTCTGTAAATTGAGATTCTGCTTTGGCTTTTATCCAAAATCATATTGCAAGGCTCGTTAAAGAGACAATATTGACTTTTAGGATCACTGATTCTAATAGGTGGTGCTAGAGTTCTAGTCCTCTTCCTCTCTGAGGACACAATTTGGATATCTAATTTCCTAGATGAGCATGCATGACTTATAAGTTTCCTCACTCTGACATGACAGGCTTGGCTTGTCACTCTCCACAAGAAGAATTGTTACCCCTTAGACAACAGTCCAGAGCATTTCATCTAGCAAAATCACATTTCATACTTTGCACTGATGAGGGGCAACGCCCCAAAACACCATGTCTACAAATTGAGATTCTGGTTTCATTTTTTATCCTAAGCTATATTGCAAGGCTTGTTAAAGAGTCAATATTGACTTTAAGGGTCGCTGCTTCCATTAGATGGCACTAGAGTTCTAGTCCTCTTCCTCTGTGAAGAGATAATTTGCGTACGTATGGCCAAAATTTCAAACTTAGTCTTCTCAGACCACAACACATTACAACACGTTAAAAGCAATACACAACAAATACTTGCCAAAAGTTCCTGCAGCTCTTTTGATGTTTCTATAAGCCTCTTTCCAGGCCCCTGGACCAATTTCCTTTTTTGTCTTTTCATCAATTTTTGAGGGACTTACAGTTCTAGGTAATGTCACTGTTGTGCCCGATTTAAGCCAATTCTGGATGACGTCTTCACAGTGTCTGATTGTTTATCTAATGCCTTGGATTTTTTGTACCCTTCTCCTGGCAATACAAGTAAGAAACTCTCAGGGGTTAATCAGAATTACTCTAAATCATGGTGGACAAACACTGACTACTATGGAATGAGTTTAAATGTTTTGTGGCTAATTCTGAACCCAACCACAGCCCCAATTATAAGAGGGTTTTCGTACTTATGCAACCAAATTATTTTTTTGCTATTTTTATTTTCCCCGTGAATAATTTTTCAGTGGATTTTTACAGAATATGGGTGACATAAAAGGTGGAAAAGGTTATGAAATTATTCTTCTTGGTATGATTTTTTTCACATGACAAAAAAAGGCATTTATTATTATTATTATTATTATTATTATTAATAGCGTCAATGATTCCATGGTGCTGTACATGAGAAAGGTTAACATCAAAATAAAAATATCACTTCCAATAAACAAACTAAGAATGATAGACTGGTACAGAGGGAAGAGGACCCTGCCCTTGCGGGCTTACATTCTACAGGATTATGGGGACGGAGACAGTAGGTCGGGGGTTGCAGGAGCTCCGGTGGTGTTTAGTTGGCCGTGTGGTCATTGCAGGCTGTAAGCTTTTTTGAAGAGATGGGTATTAAGGTTCTGTCTGAAGGATTCAAATGTGGTGGATAATCGGATGTGTTGGGGCACAGAATTCCAGAGGATGCGGGATATTCGGGAGAAGTCTTGGAGGCGATTGGGTGAGGAGCGAATAAGCGTGGAGGAGAGAAGGAGGTCTTGGGAGGAGCGGAGATTACATAATGGAAGATATTGGGAGATTAGTTCAGAACTATACGGAGGAGAAAGGTTATGGATGGCTTTGTATGTCAGTGTTAGTGGTTTAAACTGGATACGCTGGGAAACTGGGAGCCAGTGAAGGGATTTGCAAAGAGGAGAAGCAGGGAAGTAGCGATGAGAGAGATTAATTAGATGGGCAGCAGAGTTAAGGACGGACTGGAGGGGTGAGAGAGTGTTAGCAGGGAGGCCACAGAGTAGAATGTTGCAGTAGTCGTGGTGGGAGATGATGAGGGCATGCATGAGCATTTTAGTAGATTGAGTGTTGAGGAAAGGACGGATTCTGGAAATATTTTTGAGCTGGAGGCGACAGGAGGTGGCGAGAGCTTGGATGTGTGGTTTGAAGGACAGGGCAGAGTCAAGGGTTACTCTGAGGCAGCAGATTTGCGGGACATGGAAAGCGTGATGTCATTTATTTTGATAGATAGATCAGGTAGGAAAGATATGCAAAATGGAGGAAAGATAATTACCGTATATACTCGAGTATAAGCCGAGATTTTCAGCCCAAATTTTTGGGCTGAAAGTGCCCCTCTCGGCTTATACTCGAGTCAATGTGGGTGGCAGGGTCGGCGGGTGAGGGGGTGAGGGCGCTGAGGTATACTTACCTAGTCCCAGCGATCCTCGCGCTGTCCCTGCCGTCCCACGGGCTTCTGTGCTGCAGCTTCTTCCCCTCTTCAGCGGTCACGTGGGACCGCTCATTAGAGATATGAATAAGCGGCTCCACCTCCCATAGGGGCGGAGCCGCCTATTCATTCCTCTAATCAGCGGTGCCGGTGACCGCTGACAGGAAGAGCTGCGGCACCGAAGACCAGGCAGAGGGACAGCGCGAGGATCGCCAGGACTAGGTAAGTATAGCATATTCACCTGTCCTCGTTCCAGCCGCCGGGCGCCGCTCCATCTTCCCGGCCGGCGCCTCCATCTTCCCGGCGTCTGCGCTCTGACTGTTCAGGCAGAGGGTGCGATGACGCATACAGTGTGCGCGGCGCCCTCTGCCTGATCAGTCAGAGCAGAGACGTCGGGAAGATGGAGGCGCCGGAACGAGACGCCGGGAGCTGCAATCAAGGGAGGTGAGTATGTGTTTTTTTTTTTTATTGCAGCAGCGGCGGCAGAGATTTCTATGGGGCACAATGAACGGTGCAGAGCACCGTATATGGCACAGCAATGGGGCACAATGAACGGTGCAAAGCACCGTATATGGGCACAGATATGGGGCACAATGAACGGTGCAGGGCACCGTATATGGCACAGCAATGGGGCACAATGAACGGTGCAGAGCACCGTATATGGGCACAGATATGGGGCACAATGAACGGTGCAGGGCACCGTATATGGCACATCTATGGGGCACAGTGAACGGAGCAGAGCACCGTATATGGCACATCTATGGGGCACAGTGAACGGTGCAGGGCACCGTATATGGCACATCTATGGGGCACAGTGAACGGTGCAGGGCACCGTATATGGCACATCTATGGGGCACAATGAACGGTGCAGAGCACCGTATATGGCACATCTATGGGGCACAATGAACGGTGCAGGGCACCGTATATGGCACAGCAATGGGGCACAATGAACGGTGCAGAGCACCGTATATGGGCACAGATATGGGGCACAATGAACAGTGCAGAGCACCGTATATGGCACATCTATGGGGCACAGTGAACGGTGCAGAGCACCGTATATGGGCACAGATATGGGGCACAATGAACGGTGCAGAGCACCGTATATGGCACAGCAATGGGGCACAATGAACGGTGCAGAGCACCGTATATGGGCACAGATATGGGGCACAATGAACGGTGCAGAGCACTGTATATGGCACAGCAATGGGGCACAATGAACGGTGCAGAGCACTGTATATGGCACAGCAATGGGGCACAATGAACGGTGCAGAGCACTATATGGGGCACAGCTATGGGGAAATAATGAACGGTGTAGAGCACTATATGGCACAGCTATGGGGAAATAATGATCTATTTTTATTTTTGAAATTCACCGGTAAATGCTGCATTTCCACCCTAGGCTTATACTCGAGTCAATAAGTTTTCCCAGTTTTTTGTGGCAAAATTAGGGGGGTCGGCTTATACTCGAGTATATACGGTAGTTCAGATTTGTCCACATTGAGCTTGAGGAAGCGAGAGGAGAAGAAGGAGGATATGTGGCTGATAGACACTCTGGGATTCTGGACAGCAGAGAGGTGACATCTGGGCCATGCGGTTGGACCACCTACCTCTTATGGATAGGTGATAATTATTTTCACCAAACAACCCCTTTAAATGATGTGGAATTGAAATATGAGCTGTGATGTGAGTGAGATAAAAGTGGATGTATGAGGGAAGATGAGAGATATGAGTGAGAAGATAAAATATGGATTGTTGTGCAGGAGAAGATGAGCTATGGATGGTTTAATGGGGGAAGATGAGATATTGGTGGCTGTATGAGGAAAGATGAGATATGGGTGATTGTAGGAGGAAGATGAGATATTGGTGGTTGTATGAGTGAAACTGAGATATGGTTGGTTGTGTGAGGAAGATGTGGTGTGGGTTTTTGTGTGAGGACAGATGACATTTGAGTTCCTCTGGGAGGCAGCATGATACATCAGTAATATTGTGAGTGAGATAACTGCTAAGTGATTGTACTCAAGGCAATAAATGTCACATAGAAAATATTCATAAGAATAGCATTGTTGGCGAGATATCTACCTGTTTGTCGTCACTTTGAAATTGGTCATAGAGAAACGGATTTAACAACAAGACTATAAAAGATGACTGGAAATGATTATCACTGAACTTGTGGAACTATGACTATAGTAGAAGTTGGTCTAAACCAGGGGTCCCCAACTAAAGGCCTCGAGGGCCGCCAACAGTGCAGGTTTTCAGGATTTCTTTAGTATTGCATCGGTGGTAATGTGATCATCTGCACAGGTGATGATTCCAACCCCTGTGCAAAACTAAGGAAATCCTGAAAACCTGCACTGTTGGCAGCCCTCGAGGCCTGGAGTTGGTGACCACTGGTCTAAACTGTTCAAATTTTCACTTGTTCATTACTAGTGATGATCGAATAGTGAAATATTCAGATTCTGGAAAATCGTCAGGAACAATTTCTAATATTTGTGTTTTCGTCCCGAATAACGAATCCAATGCAAGTCAATGGGAAAGTCAAATATTTTTCTGGTGGACCAAACAAACAGGTCTGGGGGCCTGAGAAAAAAAGCTGAAATGGATGGGAAAGAGCTAAAACTAAACGGGAACAGCATGGAGAAGATGCCTGCATGCCTTTCTGACTCACATATGGTATCTGGGAATAATGTTGTCAGACTATTGCGCCGGTTTTATTGATTTTTAAAAAGACCTACCAAACCAAACATTTTTATTTAAAGGGAAAAATTCTAAGAAACATTTTTTCCTTCATAATTACATGTATATAACGCTAAATAGAAATAATTTAAAAAAAATTATACCTCCCCTTTAGCATATAATCACACAGAGAGTTTTGGCTTTAGTTTTTCCTTTAACATTTGTGAGGGCTCTCACTCCTACATTTGGGAGGTCCCGCCCTCATGCCAAATAGTTAGTAAGATAGTGGAAAATATATTTCTCATCCCTTTACAATGCCATTTCAAACATGCCCATTTGAATTTTGGGCTTCGCCTGCCACCACCACCATGTGTCACGATACGTATAACGACCCCACGGGGGTCGGTAGCGGATGGCACAACAAACACACAATGGAATGGAAATGGGGAGAGGAAGGCCCTACTGTTAGGGAAATGGGAGATGGTCACCTCCTGCTCAAAGCTGATCCTGTCCCTGCACTTCCCTAATGCCCTAGGTAGGTCCTTCCTCCCCACCACCATCAGGAACCTTGTCCCTCGCTGTCAACTCACACTGCACTGGCTAGTGCACTGGCTGGCAAGGAGCGCTAGCCTTAACACTGCAGTATCACATAGGGGACATTGATCCGTTAGACCACAGTAGAAACACGCCCCCATCCTGTGGCAAACCGCAGGCAACCTAGTTTGAGAGGCGACTCCTCCCACCTGAATGGGTTCGTCTATCTGCACCAGTGTGCCCTCCTCTACAGATAGAACAAGGGAGGGTAGATTTGGTGTATGTCTCTCCCTGAGGCGTCTATCCACCCGTATAGCAAGGGCCATGGTGGCTTCCAACGACCCAGGAGTAGCATACTGCACCAGAGTATCCTGCAGCTTAGGTGACAGACCCTGACAAAAATTACTCCTAAGAGCAGGGTTGTTCCACTGCGTGCCAGTGGCCCACCTCCTAAACTCTGAGCAGTACTCCTCAGCCGACCAGCCCCCTTGTATGATCTTACGGAGTCTAGACTCAGCCAAAGAGATGCCATCAGGATCCCCATACACCAGCGCCAATGCTGCAAAAAACTCATCTACAAATGGTGAATTGGTCAGCAGGTAGAAGGCCCAGGATTGGGGATCACCCTTGAGAAGGGAGACTATAATCACCACATGCTGCTCCTCACTCCCTGGGGAATGGGGCAGAGCCTAAAATATAGCTTACAGGCTTCCTGAAAAGTCAAAAATGTGTCTCTCCCTCAAGAGAACCTGTCAGGGAGAGATATCTTGGGTTCCGGTTGAGCCTGCACATGAGCCGAGACCCAGAACTCTGACAATTACTGAAGCTGCTGCACCACCTGACACCGCAGCTCCTTAACCTCATAAGTGAGGTTCTGGATCAGCTGGGCAAAAGCTGCTGCTTGCACCATAGGTTCACTGGAAAATAAAAGTATTGGTTGGTGATAATATCACGATACGTATAGCAACCCCAAGGGTGGTTGGTAGCGGACAACACAGCAAACATACAATGGGATGGAAAAGGGGGGAGGAAGGCCCTATCAATAGAGAAATGGGGGATGGTCACCTCCTGCTCAAACTTGATCCTGTCCCTGCACTCCCCCACCGCCTTCAGGAACCTCATCCCTCGCTGTCACCTCACACTGCCCTGGCTAGTGCACTGACCGGCAAGGAGTGCTGCCCAAACCACTGCAGATAATATCACACAGGGGACAGTGACAAACCCGAAAGGGACGAGTAGAAAACACCATACTTAGCTTCCAAACTCCAATGCAAAGCTCCACACTTGGCTACTGAGACTGGACCATGTGGAAGACTTTGTGGTGCTGCTTGTCAACACACGTTAGCCTTTGTCTGCCATCCAACCCAAAACATCCTCGCACTTGTATGGGTTCGTTAGTGGTATAGTGCGCTGACCAAATTTGACAGGAACCTAGAATAAGATACAGTCACCTTCAGATCTGTCACACGGCCTTGGCGGACACCACCACATCCACGTCCATGTCCCTTAATGTCACCCTTTCTCATCTTGAATGCGTTATGTTTACCAAAAACTACTGGCTTTATTTTTCACAAGTACCCTTACAAAGGTCTTATGTACAAATTCACTGTATCTAGGCTACTTGTTTGGAGATCACAGCTTGATTATACACGGCAACAGCAGACTGAATTACAGGTAAATAGTAACGTTTGCGTATCTCTGTAGGCTTTGCGCCAGTCATACAACTGATAAAGAAACGTTATTTTTTAAACCAAAATAAAATTATGATTTTATTTCAATCGCCTTGCTGATACACTCCCAATGTAGAGTAATGAAGATTATTACCGCTGCTAAATTGTCACGTAATATTATCTCTACCCAGATTGCTCCAGTCGCACAACTGCTAGATAAAGAAACACTGTTTTTCAAACCAATAGAAAATTATGATTTTTTTTAAAGAACGCCTTGCTGACACTCCAAATGTGGAGTAATGAAGATTATTACCCCTGCTAAATTTTCGCATAAGATTATCTCTTTCTGGATAGCTCATAACTGCTAGTCAAATATTAGGTATTTTAAGCAATAGACGAGGAATAATATTTACAATTAGATTTTAAAATGGATGTTACTATATGCTGCCACTGTGGAATATTATTTTGCGGTAAAATAAACCAACATACCGTACAGATCAAAAGTTTGGACACACCTTCTCATTTAAAGATTTTTCTGTATTTTCATGACTATGAAAATTGTACATTCACACTGAAGGCATCAAAACTATGAATTAACACATGTGGACTTATATACCGTACTTAACAAAAAAGTTTGAAACAACTGAAAATATGTCTTATATTCTAGGTTCTTCAAAGTAGCCACCTTTTGCTTTGATGACCGCTTTGCACACTCTTGGCATTCTCTTGATGAGCTTCAAGAGGTAGTCACCGGGAATGGTTGTCACTTCACAGGTGTGCCCTGTTAGGTTTAATAAGTGGGATTTCTTGCCTTATAAATGGGGTTGGGACCATCAGTTGTGTTGAGCAGAAGTCTGGTGGATACACAGCTGATAGTCCTACTGAATAGACTGTTAGAATTTGTATTATGGCAAGAATAAAGCAGCTAAGTAAAGAAAAGCGAGTGGCCATCATTACTTTAAGAAATGAAGGTCAGTCAGTCTGAAAAATTGGGAATACTTTGAAAGTGTCCCCATGTGCAGTGGCAAAAACCATCAAGCGCTACAAAGAAACTGGCTCACATGAGGACCGCCCCAGGAAAGGAAGACCAAGAGTCACCTCTGCTTCTGAGGATAAGTTTATCCGAGTCACCAGCCTCAGAAATCGCAGGTTAACAGCAGCTCAGATTAGAGACCAGGTCAATGCCACAGAGAGTTCTAGCAGCAGACACATCTCTACAACAACTGTTAAGAGGAGGCTTTGTGCAGCAGGCCTTCATGGTAAAATAGCTGCTAGGAAACCACTGCTAAATACAGGCAACAAGCAGAAGAGACTTGTTTGGGCTAAAGAACACAAGGAATGGACATTAGACCTTTTGGAAATCTGTACTTTGGTCTGATGAGTCCAAATTTGAGATCTTTGGTTAAAACCACCGTGTCTTTGTGCGACGCAGAAAAGGTGAACGGATGGACTCTACATGCCTGGTTCCCACCGTGAAGCATTGAGGAGGAGGTGTGATGGTGTGGGGGTGCTTTGCTGGTGACACTGTTGGCTATTTATTCAAAATTGAAGGCATACTGAATCAGCATGGCTACCACGGCATCTTGCAACGGCATGCTATTCCATACGGTTTGCACAGGCTTCCAGTATCCGCTGTTTCAGATGCTGGGGTCATCTGAAGGCAATTGTCTATGCTGTGATGAAACGAGATGTGCAGCATCTGAAACAATGGCTACTGGAAGCAAGTGCTAGCATTTCTTCTGTGGTACTGCTATCAGTGTGTCAAGAGTGGACCAGACCTCAATCACATTTTTTTCATGACTTCTTTAACCCCTTTCTGCCATATGACGTACTATCCCGTCGAGGTGGGGTGGGCCCGTATGACCACCGACGGGATAGTACGTCTCACGGGGGGGCGCGGCCGATCGCATCCAGGTGTAAAAAACCCGCTATAAAAGTAAATCAAACCCCCCTTCATTACTCCCATAGTTAGGGAAAAATTAAAAAAATGTATTTATTTCCATTTTCCCATTAGGGTTAGGGTTAGGGCTAGGGTTAGGGCTAGGATTAGGGCTAGGGATAGGGCTAGGGTTAGGGATAGGGTTAGGGCTAGGGTTGGGGCTAGGGTTAAGGCTACAGTTAGGGTTGGGGCTAAAGTTAGGGTTAGGGTTGGGGCTAAAGTTACGGTTAGGGTTTAGATTACATTTACGGTTGGGAATAGGGTTGGGATTAGGGTTAGAGGTGTGTCAGGGTTACTGTTGGGATTAGGTTAGGTTAGGGTTACTGTTGGGATTAGGGTTAGGGGTGTGTTTGGATTAGGGTTTCAGTTATAATTGGGGGGTTTCCACTGTTTAGGCACATCAGGGGCTCTCCAAACGCGACATGGCATCCGATCTCAATTCCAGCCAATTCTGTGTTGAAAAAGTAAAACAGTGCTCCTTCCCTTCCGAGCTCTCCCGTATGCCCAAACAGGGGTTTACCCCAACATATGGGGTACCAGCATACTCAGGACAAATAGGACAACAACTTTTGGGGTCCAATTTCTCCTGTTACACTCGGGAAAATACAAAACTGGGGGCTAAAAAATAATTTTTGGGGGAAATTTTTTTTTTTTTCACGGCTCTGCGTTATAAACTGTAGTGAAACACTTGGGGGTTCGAAGCTCTCACAACACATCTAGATGAGTTCCTTAGGGGCTCTACTTTCCAAAATGGTGTCACTTGTGGGGGGTTTCTATTGTTTAGGTACATTAGGGGCTCTGCAAAAGCAATGTGACGCCTGCAGACCATTCCATCTAAGTCTGCATTCCAAATGGCGCTCCTTCCCTTCCGAGCCCTCCCATGCATCCAAACGGTGGTTCCCCCCCACATATGGAGTATCAGCGCTCTCAGAACAAATTGGACAACAACTTTTGGAGTCCAATTTCTCCTGTTACCCTCGGGAAAATACAAAACTGGGGGCTTAAAAATAATTTCTGTGGGAAAAAATTTTTGTTTTATTTTTACGGCTCTGCATTATAAACTTCTGTGAAGCCCTTGGTGGGTCAAAGCGCTCACCACACATCTAGATAAGTTCCTTAGGGGGTCTACTTTCCAAAATGGTGCCACTTGTGGGGAGTTTCAATGTCTAGGCACATCAGTGGCTCTCCAAACGCAACATGGCGTCCCATCTCAATTCCTGTCAATTTTGCATTGAAAAGTCAAACGGCGCTCCTTCCCTTCCGAGCTCTCCCATGCGCCCAAACTGTGGTTTATCCCCACATATGGGGTATCAGCGTACTCAGGACAAATTGTACAACAACTTTTGGGGTCCAATTTCTTCTCCTACTCTTGGGAAAATAAAAAAATTGGGGCGAAAAGATAATTTTTGTGAAAAAATATGATTTTTTATTTTTACGGTTCTGCATTATAAACTTCTGTAAAGCACTTGGTGGGTCAAAGTGCTCACCACACCTCTAGATAAGTTCCTTAGGGGGTCTACTTTCCAAAATGGTGGCACTTGTGGGGTTTTCAATGTTTAGGCACATCAGGGGCTCTCCAAACGCAACATGGTGTCCCATCTTGATTCCAGTCAATTTTGCATTGAAAAGTCAAATAGCGCTACTTCGCTTCCGAGCTCTGTCATGCGCCCAAACAGTGGTTTACCCCCACATATGGGGTATTGGTGTACTCAGGACAAATTGTACAACTTTTGGGGTCCATTTCTCCTGTTACCCTTGGTAAAATAAAACAAATTGGAGCTGAAGTAAATATTTTGTGAAAAAAAGTTAAATGTTCATTTTTATTTAAACATTCCAAAAATTCCTGTGAAGCACCAGAAGGGTTAATAAACTTCTTGAATATGGTTTTGAGCACCTTGAGGGGTGCAGTTTTTAGAATGGTGTCACACTTGGGTATTTTCTATCATGTAGACCCCTCAAAATGACTTCAAATGAGATGTGGTCCCTAAAAAAAAAATGGTGTTGTAAAAATGAGAAATTGCTGGTCAACTTTTAACCCTTATAACTCCTTAACCAAAAAAAATTTGGTTACAGAATTGTGCTGATGTAAAGTAGACATGTGGGAAATGTTACTTATTAAGTATTTTGTGTGACATATCTCTGTGATTTAATTGCATAAAAATTCAAAGTTGGAAAATTGCGAAATGTTCAAAATTTTTGCCAAATTTCCATTTTTTTCACAAATAAACGCAGGTAATATCAAGGAAATTTTACCACTATCATGAAGTACAATATGTCACGAGAAAACAATGTCAGAATCACTGGGATCCGTTGAAGCGTTCCAGAGTTATAACCTCATAAAGGGACAGTGGTCAGAATTGTAAAAATTGGCCCGGTCATTAACGTGCAAACCACCCTTGGGGGTAAAGGGGTTAAAGGAATCCCAAGAACTTTTGGCATCAGTTTCATTTTTGTTTCGAACACTTCGTAATTCATCAGTTTCCGAATATCCGGACACACAGAAATGCTTTCCTTCAGTTTTGTTTCAGACAGTCCCTAAAAATTGATACACAGGTACTTAAGAGTCTCTCCTTCTTTGAGTAGAGCTTTCACAAACTGCTCCCGTCCAACCATAATGTGGAATGGTGGCAGGAGAACTTTAGTGGGATAAACTAAACTTTTCACAACCATGTTCTTGAGTCCAGGTTGCAAAGATGTTCTCTCTTGGCCAACTTTTTGGCTCCAGTGATGAATCATATCCCAGTTGTCCCATTCACACAAAAAGTATGGGTACTTCGTGTATCCGCCTTGTTGCTCAAGGAGCAAAGAAAGAACTTTCAGATCACCACATATTGTCCATCCTTGATCTTCGTAAGTTTCTTGAGAATAAAGTCTAAATTCTAGTATCTTTACTTCAAGTGCACAGGATGCCCTACAGGCATTGAAGCATACTTGCTGCCAGCCGTTTTTTTTTTGATGAATCAATAATGAGTCTCCACTTGCTCACATTGTACTAAATGTAAAATTTTTCCAATAGCCCAGGAACATCAGTGCAATACACTAGAGCACAGTCTTGAGAAACGTATGGAAGTAATTCATTTTCTCTGCCTCTTTACAATGAAAAATACAGGTACCAGGCGCTAGAAGGTTCTTTTCCTTTAGTCTATAGCCTAAAAATTATGAAAAAAGCTGTGGCAATAGGGTGAAAATCTTTGTCAGAATCCTGCTCTTCATCTTCTCAATCTTCTGTATCAGGTGTATCTTCAAGTTTCGCCAGAGGTGAAAGGACGGGTATTCCTGGCCCGTGAGGCACAGGGCGAATCGTTGACAGGAGGTTCAGGAATATGATTTCCTTCTTATTTTTAAGGTTGAATGCCTTCACGTTGCATATACAAAGGTAGCAGTCATCACTATGATTTTGCTGTTCCCTCCAGATTATAGACACACCAAAACGAAAGCTCTCTTCCATTTTTGACCACTGTCGTAGTTCAGAACACACTACATGTGGAACCCACGCCTTGTCATTTTCATGTTTTACACCAAATTACGCATAATTTACTTTTCTAACAAAGACTGTAATGTTTCTTTGTTGTTTCTTCACTACAAAACAACCACAAATTTAGAAAAAGTTCTTGGGTGAATTACGACACCCCCTTGCAGCCATTTCGATCACGTTGTTAGAGACAGAAGCTTAATATACCACAACCACAAAATACTGAAAGGATTTGTGGTACGAACGCCACCACACTCTTATGAACTCTGTCTAAAAAAAAAATCTGTCTTTGCTCACCATAGCAACCAATCACAGGGCAGCTTTCAGTTCTCATACTGCTGAGGTAAAACGAAAGCTGTGCTCTGATTGGTTGGACACCACCTCACTGTTATGAACTGTTACTAAATTAAAAAAAAAAATCTGTCTTTACTGCCCTTAACTGTTATGACCTGGTGGTTAGGAGCACCCGGAATGACCTGATAGTTAAACCTCATACAGGACGAGCTCTGGGATGTGGGAGCTCTGCTGACCGCAAGCCCTAATCCTATCACACACACTAAAAATAGCCGTGGAGCGCTCCTGACCAGACCTAGGCGCCTCGTCACAGCCTAAGAACTATCTAGCCCTAGAGATAGAAAATAAAGCCTACCTTGCCTCAGAGAAATTCCCCAAAGGTAAAGGAAGCCCCCACATATATTGACTGTGAGTAAAGATGAAAGTCACAAACGCAGAAATGAAACAGGTTTCAGCAAAGGGAGGCCAGACTTACTAAATAGACAGAGGATAGGAAAGGTAATTTTGCGATCAGCACAAAAACCTACAAAAGACCACGCAGAGTGTGCAAAAAAGACCTCCGCACCGACTCACGGTGCGGAGGGGCCACTCTGCATCCCAGAGCTTCCAGCTACCAAGACAAAATCATGAAAACGAGCTGGACAAGAAAACAGTGAACAAATAATGACTATCAGGAACTTAGCTTCTGCAGGAGAAGGCAGGTCACCAGAGAGATCCAGGAGCAAACTGAACCAATGCAAAAACATTGACAGCTGGCATGGAGTAACGATCTGAGAGGAGTTAAATAGAGCAGCCAACCAAAGGATAAACCACGTCACCTGTGAAAGGAACCTCAGAAGCAGCAGCTTCACACACAGCCACCAGAGGGAGCCCATAGACAGAACTCGCCGAAGTACCATTCACGACCACAGGAGGGAGTTCGACAACAGAATTCACAACAGTACCCCCCCCTTGAGGATTGGTCACCGAACCCTCACCAGAGCCCCCAGGCCGATCAGGATGAGCCAAATGAAAGGCACGAACAAGATCGGCAGCATGAACATCAGAGGCAAAAACCCAGGAATTATCTTCCTGACCATAACCCTTCCACTTGACCAGGTACTGGAGTTTCCGTCTCGAAACACGAGAATCCAAAATCTTCTCCACCACATACTCCAACTCCCCCTCGACCAACACCGGGGCAGGAGGATCAACGGAGGGAACCATAGGCGCCACGTATCTCCGCAACAACAACCTATGGAACACACACGAAATGACACAGGATTAAGAACTTCAGAAATCTTATATGGTCCAATGAATCGAGGCTTAAATTTAGGAGAGGAAACCTTCATAGGAACGATCAATGACGAGATGACAACCAAACCAAATCCCCAACACGAAGTCGGGGACCAACACAACGCCGGCGGTTAGCGAAACGTTGAGCCTTCTCCTGGGACAATGTCAAATTTGAAGACACAAAAGAGAATAGTAAAACCAAAAACACTCAGTTTGAAAAAATGTTGCAGTAATCCGCAAGTGCTAGTAAAAGATGTAAAAAACAGGGTATTTGGTTGATACGTTTTTTGCAAAAAATGTATACTAAGCTGCTCTACCAATCTTCACGGTATACCCTTATCAGAGCAGTCCTAACTAATGTATGCAATCCCTATCTGATGTATTTAAAAACCTGATCATCTGTATATAACCTGTGTGAACAGGGTTCAGAGAGGAAAAATCCATGTGTGCATACAGGGTAGAACAGCTTTTGTGCAGATAGCCCAAGAGGAGTGGTGGAACTCCCCAGTCTTGTAGACACAAGAGAACAATTATGGAAACAGGAACACATGGGCTACTTGCACAGTGAACAAGTCTGTATGATCATGTTCACACACCACCAAGAAACCTGAAGACACAAAAGAGAATAGTAAAACCAAAAACACTCAGTTTGAAAAAATGTTGCAGTAATCCGCAAGTGCTAGTAAAAGATGTAAAAAACAGGGTATTTGGTTGATACGTTTTTTGCAAAAAATGTATACTAAGCTGCTCTACCAATCTTCACGGTATACCCTTATCAGAGCAGTCCTAACTAATGTATGCAATCCCTATCTGATGTATTTAAAAACCTGATCATCTGTATATAACCTGTGTGAACAGGGTTCAGAGAGGAAAAATCCATGTGTGCATACAGGGTAGAACAGCTTTTGTGCAGATAGCCCAAGAGGAGTGGTGGAACTCCCCAGTCTTGTAGACACAAGAGAACAATTATGGAAACAGGAACACATGGGCTACTTGCACAGTGAACAAGTCTGTATGATCATGTTCACACACCACCAAGAAACCTGAAGACACAAAAGAGAATAGTAAAACCAAAAACACTGCACAAAAGCTGTTCTACCCTGTATGCACACATGGATTTTTCCTCTCTGAACCCTGTTCACACAGGTTATATACAGATGATCAGGTTTTTAAATACATCAGATAGGGATTGCATACATTAGTTAGGACTGCTCTGATAAGGGTATACCGTGAAGATTGGTAGAGCAGCTTAGTATACATTTTTTGCAAAAAACGTATCAACCAAATACCCTGTTTTTTACATCTTTTACTAGCACTTGCGGATTACTGCAACATTTTTTCAAACTGAGTGTTTTTGGTTTTACTATTCTCTTTTGTGTCTTCAGGTTTCTTGGTGGTGTGTGAACATGATCATACAGACTTGTTCACTGTGCAAGTAGCCCATGTGTTCCTGTTTCGACAATGTCAAATTGTCCACCACATGAGTCCAAATCTGCTGCAACCTGTCCACCACCGCATCCACACCAGGACAGTCCGAAGGCTCAGCCTGCCCTGAAGAGAAACGCGGATGGAAACCAGAATTACAGAAAAAAGGAGAAACTAATGTAGCCGAGCTGGCCCGATTATTAAGGGCGATCTCAGCCAAAGGCAAGAAAGACACCCAATCATCCTGATCAGCAGAAACAAAGCATCTCAGATATGTCTCCAAAGTCTGATTAGTTCGTTCGGTTTGGCCATTAGTCTGAGGATGGAAAGCCGAAGAAAAAGACAAATCAATGCCCATCTTAGCGCAAAAGGACCACCAAAACCTCGAAACATACTGGGAACCTCTGTCCGAGACGATGTTCTCTGGAATGCCATGCAAACGAACCAAATGCTGGAAAAAGAATGGCACCAAATCAGAGGAGGAAGGCAGTTTAGATAAGGGTACCAAATGGACCATCTTAGAGAAGCGATCACAAACCACCCAAATGACCGACATCTTTTGAGAAACAGGGAGATCAGAAATAAAATCCATGGAAATATGCGTCCAGGGCCTCTTCGGGATCGGCAAGGGTAAAAGCAACCCACTGGCACGAGAACAGCAGGGCTTAGTCCGAGCAAAATCCCACAGGACTGCACAAAAGAACGCACATTCCGTGACAAAGAAGGCCACCAAAAGGATCTAGCCACCAAATCTCTGGTACCAAAGATTCCAGGATGACCAGCCAATACTGAACAATGAATCTCCGAGATAACTCTACTAGTCCATCTATCAGGGACAAACAGTTTCTCCGTAGGACAACGGTCAGGTCTATCAGCCTGAAACTTTTGCAGCCAACGCCGCAAATCAGGGGAAATGGCAGACAAAATTACCCCTTCTTTAAGAATACCCGCCGGCTCCGGAACACCCGGAGAGTCAGGCACAAAACTCCTTGACAGGGCGTCAGCCTTCACATTCTTAGATCCCGGAAGGTATGAAACCACAAAATCAAAACAAGAGAAAAAGAGCGACCATCGAGCCTGTCTAGGAATCAACCGTTTGGCAGACTCGAGATCAGTCAAATTCTTGTGATCCGTCAAGACCACCACACGATGTTTAGCTCCTTCAAGCCAATGTCGCCACTCCTCGAATGCCCACTTCATGGCCAACAACTCCCGATTGCCCACATCATAATTGCGCTCAGCAGGCGAGAATTTTCTAGAAAAGAAGGCACAGGGTTTCATTACCGAGCTATCAGAACTTCTTTGCGACAAAACAGCCCCTGCTCCAATTTCAGAAGCATCAACCTCCACCTGAAAAGGGAGCGAAACATCTGGCTGGCACAACACAGGGGCAGAAGCAAAACAACGCTTCAACTCCTGAAAAGCCTCTACAGCCGCAGAGGACCAATTGACCACATCAGCACCTTTCTTGGTCAAATCAGTCAACGGCTTAGCAACACTGGAAAAGTTAGCGATGAAGCGATGATAAAAATTAGCAAAGCCCAGGAACTTCTGTAAGCTCTTCACAGATGTCGGCTGAGTCCAATCGTAAATGGCCTGAACTTTAACAGGGTCCATCTCGATAGTAGAAGGGGAAAAAATGAAACCCAAAAATGAAACCTTCTGAACTCCATAGAGACACTTTGACCCCTTCACAAACAAGGAATTTGCACGAAGGACCTGGAACACCATTCTGACCTGCTTCACATGAGATTCCCAATCATCCGAAAAGACCAAAATGTCATCCAAATATACAATCATGAATCTATCCAGGTACTCTCGGAAGATGTCATGCATAAAGGACTGAAACACAGATGGAGCATTAGAAAGCCCGAATGGCATAATCAGGTACTCAAAATGGCCCTCGGGCGCATTAAATGCCGTCTTCCATTCATCACCCTGTTTAATTCGCACAAGATTATACGCACCACGAAGATCTATCTTGGTGAACCAACTAGCCCCCTTAATCCGAGCAAATAAATCAGACAGCAACGGCAAAGGATACTGAAATTTGACTGTGATCTTATTAAGAAGGCGGTAATCAATACAAGGTCTCAAAGAACCATCCTTCTTGGCCACAAAAAAGAACCCTGCTCCCAATGGTGACGACGACGGACGAATATGACCCTTCTCCAAGGATTCCTTTATATAACTCCGCATAGCGGCGTGCTGTGGCACAGATAAATTAAACAGACGGCCCTTAGGAAACTTACTACCAGGAATCAAATTAATAGCACAGTCGCAATCCCTATGAGGAGGTAGGGCACCAGATTTGGGCTCTTCAAATACATCCCGGTAATCTGATAAAAACTCAGGGACTTCAGAAGGAGTGGAAGGTGAAATTGAGAGCAATGGAACATCACCATGTACCCCCTGACAACCCCAGCTGGACACAGACATAGATTTCCAATCCAACACTGGATTATGGACCTGTAGCCATGGCAACCCCAAAACGACCACATCATGCAAATTATGCAACACCAAAAAGCGAATATCCTCCTGATGTGCAGGAGCCATGCACATGGTCAATTGAGTCCAGTACTGAGGCTTATTCTTGGCCAAAGGCGTAGCATCAATTCCTCTCAATGGAATAGGATACTGCAAGGGCTCCAAGAAAAAACCACAGCGCCTGGCAAACTCCAAGTCCATCAAATTCAGGGCAGCGCCTGAATCCACAAATGCCATTACAGAATAGGATGACAGAGAGCAAATCAGATTACCGGACAAAAGAAATTTAGACTGTACCGTACCAATGGTGGCAGACCCAGCGAACCGCTTAGTGCGCTTAGGACAATCGGAGATAGCATGAGTGAATTCACCACAGTAAAAACACAGCCCATTCCGACGTCTGTGTTCTTGCCGTTCAGCTCTGGTGAAAGTCCTATCACACTGCATAGGCTCAGGCCTATGCTCAGATTATACCGCCAGATGGTGCACAGCTTTGCACTCACGCATGCGCCGATCGATCTGAATGGCCAAAAACATAGACTCATTCAGACCAGCAGGCATGGGAAATCCCACCATGACATCCTTAAGGGCTTCAGAGAGACCCTTTCTGAAAATTGCCGCCAGGGCACATTCATTCCACTGAGTAAGCACAGACCACTTTCTAAACTTCTGACAGTACACCTCCGCTTCATCCTGACCCTGACACAAAGCCAGCAAGATTTTCTCTGCCTGATCCACTGAATTTGGTTCATCATAAAGCAATCCAAGCGCCAGAAAAAACGCATCAACATCACGCAATGCCGGATCTCCTGACGCAAGGGAAAATGCCCAGTCTTGAGGGTCACCACGCAACAAAGAAATAATGATTTTTACCTGTTGAACGGGGTCACCAGAGGAGCAGGGTTTCAAAGCTAGAAACAGTTTACAATTATTTTTGAAATTCAAGAACCTAGATCTATCCACAGAAAATAAGTCAGGAATAGGAATTTTAGGCTCTAAGATAGGATTCTGAACCACAAAATTTTGAATGTTTTGTACCCTTGCAGAGAGATGATCCATACAAGAGGACAGACCTTGAATGTCCATATCTACACCTGTGTCCTGAACCACCCAAAGGTCTAGGGGAAAAGAAAGACAAAACACAGTGCAAAGAAAAAAAAATGGTCTTAGAAGTTCTCCTATCCCTCTATTGAGATGCATTAATACTTTGGGCCAGCTGTACTGTTATGACCTGGTGGTTAGGAGCACCCGGAATGACCTGATAGTTAAACCTCATACAGGACGAGCTCTGGGATGTGGGAGCTCTGCTGACCGCAAGCCCTAATCCTATCACACACACTAAAAATAGCCGTGGAGCGCTCCTGACCAGACCTAGGCGCCTCGTCACAGCCTAAGAACTATCTAGCCCTAGAGATAGAAAATAAAGCCTACCTTGCCTCAGAGAAATTCCCCAAAGGTAAAGGAAGCCCCCCACATATATTGACTGTGAGTAAAGATGAAAGTCACAAACGCAGAAATGAAACAGGTTTCAGCAAAGGGAGGCCAGACTTACTAAATAGACAGAGGATAGGAAAGGTAACTTTGCGATCAGCACAAAAACCTACAAAAGACCACGCAGAGTGTGCAAAAAAGACCTCCGCACCGACTCACGGTGCGGAGGGGCCACTCTGCATCCCAGAGCTTCCAGCTAGCAAGACAAAATCATGAAAACCAGCTGGACAAGAAAACAGTGAACAAATAATGACTATTAGGAACTTAGCTTCTGCAGGAGAAGGCAGGTCACCAGAGAGATCCAGGAGCGAACTGAACCAATGCAAAAACATTGACAGCTGGCATGGAGTAACGATCTGAGAGGAGTTAAATAGAGCAGCCAACCAAAGGATAAACCACGTCACCTGTGAAAGGAACCTAAGAAGCAGCAGCTTCACTCACAGCCACCAGAGGGAGCCCATAGACAGAACTCGCCGAAGTACCATTCACGACCACAGGAGGGAGTTCGACAACAGAATTCACAACACTTAACCAACCACTGTGCAGCTTTCATTTCTTAAACTGCTGAGGTAAAATGAATAATATGCTATGATTGGATGCTATGGACACCACCACACTCTTTGGAAGCTGGGTTAAGAAAATCTTCTCTGCCCACAGAAGACAATTGTCCATTAATTTCTAACCAATCTAATGACACCAAAAATGATGCACCAAAGGTCACACAAATGGGTCAAAGTATGGTGCAAGAAAAGCCTATGGAGTCAGTGTTTGTGAAAATGTTTTAATTTTTTCAATATTTTTTTCTGAGTTCGGCGACCCAAAGAATATAAAAATCATTTTCACATTTTTGCCTTGTAGACCTTGTAGTAATATAAAATGCCAGAAATACAGAAAAACTGGGAAAAAAGCAACTTGTACGGCCATCTTAAAGAAAAACTTACAGTACAGAATCAGTAGCGTAGCTACCGGGGGTGCAGAGGGTGCTGGCGCCCCGGGCCCGCTGCTCTGAAGGGGCCCACCCGGAGCTTCGCTACTGTAACTGTATCAAGGCGTAGCGGCAGAGCAGGGAGAATTGATCTCCCTGCTCTGCTGCTATGGGGCCCCTGAGCAGGCGAGGGGGCCCGGTTGCCAGCAGTGGCCCCCCCGCCGTCATTGCAAGGTCAGCTGTATCGGCATCTAGCCGATACAGCTGACCGCTGTGATAAGGGAAGGAGTGCTGCGCTACGCTCCTTCTCCCACCATCTCCCACATCGTCTGACAGCGGGCGCGATGATGTCATCGCCCGGCGCCCGCTGTCAGGTGATGAGCGGGAGCAGGGAGCGCCGCTGGAACAAGGAGGAAGAGAGGTGAGTATTTATTGTGTTTTTTTTTTATGTGGGGTGGTCTTATATACTGGATCTGCCTATGGGGTGGTCTTATATACTGGATCTGCCTATGGGGGGGTGCTGTCCTATATACTGGATCTGCCTATGGAGGTGCTGCTTTATATACAGGATCTGCCTATGGGGGGTGCTGCCTTATATATAGGATCTGCCTATGGGGGAGTGCTGCCTTATATACAGGATCTGCCTATGGAGGGGGTGCTGCTTTATATACAGGATCTGCTTATGGGGGAGTGCTGCCTTATATACAGGATCTGCCTATGGAGGGGGTGCTGCCTTATATACAGGATCTGCCTATGGGGGGTGCTGCCTTATATACAGGATCTGCGTATGGGGGGGTGCTGCCTTATATACAGGATCTGCCTATGGGAAGGGGTGCTGCCTTATATACAGGATCTGCTTATGGGGGGGTGCTGCCTTATATACAGGATCTGCCTATGGGAGGGGTGCTGCCTTATATACAGGATCTGCCTATAGGGGTGCTGCCTTATATACAGGATCTGCCTATGGAGGGGTGCTGCCTTATATACAGGATCTGCCTATGGGGGTGCTGCCTTATATATAGGATCTGCCTATGAGGGGTGCTGCCTTATATACAGGATCTGCCTATGGGGGTGCTGCCTTATATACAGGATCTGATTATGGGGGGTGCTGCCTTATATACAGGATCTGCCTATGGGAGGGGGTGCTGCCTTATATACAGGATCTGCTTATGGGGGGTGCTGCCTTATATACAGGATCTGCCTATTGGGGTGCTGCCTTAGATACAGGATCTGCCTATGGGGGTGCTGCCTTATATACAGGATCTGCCTATGGGGGGTGCTGCCTTATATACAGGATCTGCCTGTGGGGGGTGCTGCCTTATATACAGGATCTGCCTAAAGGAGGGGGTGCTGCCTTATATACAGGATTTGCTTATGGGGGGTGCTGCCTTAGATACAGGATCTGCCTATGGGAGGGGGTGCTGCCTTATATGCAGGATCTGCTTAAGGGGGGTGCTGCCTTATATACAGGATCTGCCTGTGGGAGGTGGTGCTGCCTTATATACAGGATCTGCCTATGGGGGCGCTGCCTTATATATAGGATCTGCCTATGGGGGCGCTGCCTTATATGCAGGATCTGCCTATGGGGGTGCTGCCTTATATACAGGATCTGCTTATGGGGGAGTGCTGCCTTATATACAGGATCTGCCTATGGAGGGGGTGCTGCCTTATATACAGGATCTGCTTATGGGGGTGCTGCCTTATATACAGGATCTGCCTATGGGAGGGGGTGCTCCCTTATATACAGGATCTGCCTATGGGGGGTGCTGCCTTATATACAGGATCTGCCTATGGAGGGGTGCTGCCTTATATACAGGATCTGCTTATGGGGGTGCTGCATTATATACAGGATCTGCTTATGGGGGTGCTGTCTTATATACAGGATCTGCCTATATGGGGTGCTGCTTTATACTACAGGGTCTGCCTGTGGGGGTGCTGCCTTGTATACAGGATCTGCTTATGGGGGTGCTGCATTATATACAGGATCTGCCTATGGAGGGGTGCTGCCTTATATACAGGATCTGCCTATGGGGGTGCTGCCTTATATATAGGATCTGCCTATGAGGGGTGCTGCCTTATATACAGGATCTGCCTATGGGGGTGCTGCCTTATATACAGGATCTGATTATGGGGGGTGCTGCCTTATATACAGGATCTGCCTATGGGAGGGGGTGCTGCCTTATATACAGGATCTGCTTATGGGGGGTGCTGCCTTATATACAGGATCTGCCTATTGGGGTGCTGCCTTAGATACAGGATCTGCCTATGGGGGTGCTGCCTTATATACAGGATCTGCCTATGGGGGGTGCTGCCTTATATACAGGATCTGCCTGTGGGGGGTGCTGCCTTATATACAGGATCTGCCTAAAGGAGGGGGTGCTGCCTTATATACAGGATTTGCTTATGGGGGGTGCTGCCTTAGATACAGGATCTGCCTATGGGAGGGGGTGCTGCCTTATATGCAGGATCTGCTTAAGGGGGGTGCTGCCTTATATACAGGATCTGCCTGTGGGAGGTGGTGCTGCCTTATATACAGGATCTGCCTATGGGGGCGCTGCCTTATATATAGGATCTGCCTATGGGGGCGCTGCCTTATATGCAGGATCTGCCTATGGGGGTGCTGCCTTATATACAGGATCTGCTTATGGGGGAGTGCTGCCTTATATACAGGATCTGCCTATGGAGGGGGTGCTGCCTTATATACAGGATCTGCTTATGGGGGTGCTGCCTTATATACAGGATCTGCCTATGGGAGGGGGTGCTCCCTTATATACAGGATCTGCCTATGGGGGGTGCTGCCTTATATACAGGATCTGCCTATGGAGGGGTGCTGCCTTATATACAGGATCTGCTTATGGGGGTGCTGCATTATATACAGGATCTGCTTATGGGGGTGCTGTCTTATATACAGGATCTGCCTATATGGGGTGCTGCTTTATACTACAGGGTCTGCCTGTGGGGGTGCTGCCTTGTATTATATTGAGGACTATCTGGCACATTATACTATATGGAGGTTATCTATGGGGGCCATCATACAGTGTGGAGATTACAGTGAAGGGGCCATCATACAGTGTGGAGATTACAGTGAAGGGGCCATCATACAGAGTTGGAGCCATCAAACAGTTTGGAGGGGTCAGTATACTGTGTGCGTGGTACTACACAGTGAGGGGGTATTATACTGTGTATAAGAGAGTATCATGCTGTGCATAGGGGAGCTGTACAGGGGGAGACTCTGGACATTATTAAATGTAAATTGGGCACTTTTTGTTATAGGGGAACTCAGGTTACTGGGGCACACAGAGGGCATTATTACCTTCTAGGGGGCAAAATATGGGCACTCTTTTCTAGGGCACTTGCACCCTGCATTACTATATTATAGAGGTTTACTTTAGAATTTAGAGGGCACGGAGAGCCACACAGCAGGTGCAGTAATAGGGGCACATACGGCAGCAGCGGCTCAGTATTGGGATATCAGGTGTAGTAATAGGGACACATATGGCAGCAGCAGCTCAGTATTGGGGTATCAGGGGCAGTAATAGGGACTCATACAGCAGCAGCGGCTCAGTATTGGGGTATCAGGGGCAGTAATAGGGACACATACAGCTTCAGCAGCTCAGTATTGGGGTATCAGGGGCAGTAATAGAGACTCATACAGCAGCAGCGGCTCAGTATTGGGGTATCAGGGGCAGTAATAGAAACACATACAGCAGCAGCGGATCAGTATTGGGGTATCAGGGGCAGTAATAGGGACACATACGGCAGCAGCGGCTCAGTACTGGGGTATCAGGTGCAGTAATAGGGACACATACGGCAGCAGTCGCTCAGTATTGGGGTATCAGGTGCAGTAATAGGGACACATACAGCAGCAGCGGCTCAGTATTGGGGTATCAGGGGCAGTAATAGGGACACATTCGGCAGCAGTGGCTCAGTATTGGGGTATCAGGGGCAGTGATAGGGACACATACGGCAGCAGCGGCTCAGTATTGGGGTGTCAGGTGCAGTAAGGCTATGTTCACATTTGCGTTGTGCGCTGCTGCGTCGGCGACGCAACGCACAACGCAAATAAATACGCACCAAAACGCACGCAAAAACGCTGCGTTTTGCAACGCATGCGTCTTTTTTTGCTGAAATTTGGACGCAAGAAAAATGCAACTTGTTGCGTTTTCTGCGCCCGTCGCTTGCGGCAAAAAAAACGCATGCATCGCACAACGCAGCACAACGCATGTCCATGCGTCCCCCATGTTAAATATAGGGGCGCATGACGCATGCGTCGCCGCTGCGTCGCCCGACGCAAACACGTAAAACGCTAATGTGAACGTAGCCTAATAGGGACACATACGGCAGCAGCGGATCAGTATCGAGGTATCAGGTGCAGTAATAGGGACACATATGGCAGCAGGGGCTCAGTATTGGGGTATCAGGTGCAGTAATAGGGACACATACGGCAGCAGCGGCTCAGTATTGGGGTATCAGGTGCAGTAATAGGGACACATTCGGCAGCAGCGGCTCAGTATTGGGGTATGAGGGGCAGTAATAGGGACACATACGGCAGCAGAGGCTCAGTATTGGGGTATGAGGGGCAGTAATAGGGACACATACGGCAGCAGCGGCTCAGTATTGGGGTATCAGGTGCAGTAATAGGGACACATATGGCAGCAGCAGCTCAGTATTGGGGTATCAGGTGCATTAATAGGGACACATATGGCAGCAGCAGCAGCTCAGTATTGGGGTATCAGGTGCATTAATAGGGACATACAGCAGCAGCGGCTCAGTATTGGGATATCAGGGGCAGTAATAGGGACACAGACGGCAGCAGAGGCTCAGTATTGGGGTATCAGGTGCAGTAATAGGGACACATACGGCAGCAGCGGCTCAGTATTGGGGTATCAGGGGCAGTAATAGGGACACATACGGCAGCAGCGGCTCAGTATTGGGGTATCAGGGGCAGTAATAGGGACACATACGGCAGCAGCAGCTCAGTATTGGGATATCAGGGGCAGTAATAGGGACACAGACGGCAGCAGAGGCTCAGTATTGGGGTATCAGGTGCAGTAATAGGGACACATACGGCAGCAGGGGCTCAGTATTGGGGTATCAGGGGCAGTAATAGGGACACATACGGCAGCAGGGGCTCAGTATTGAGGTATCAGGGGCAGTAATAGGGACACATACGGCAGCAGAGGCTCAGTACTGGGGTATCAGGGGCAGTAATAGGGACACATACGGCAGCAGTGGCTCAGTATTGGGGTATCAGGTGCAGTAATAGGGACACATATGGCAGCAGAGGCTCAGTATTGGGGTATCAGGGGCAGTAATAGGGACACATACTGCAGCAGAGGCTCAGTATTGGGGTATCAGGTGCAGTAATAGGGACACATTAGGCAGCAGCGGCTCAGTATTGGGGTATCAGGTGCAGTAATAGGGACACATAAGGCAGCAGCGGCTCAGTATTGGGAATCAGGTGCAGTAATAGGGACACATACGGCAGCAGCGGCTCAGCATTGGGGTATCAGGTGCAGTAATAGGGACACATATGGCAGCAGCAGCTCAGTATTGGGGTATCAGGTGCAGTAATAGGGACACATTAGGCAGCAGCGGCTCAGTATTGGGGTATCAGGTGCAGTAATAGGGACTCATACGGCAGCAGCTCAGTATTGGGATATCAGGGGCAGTAATGAGGACACATACGGCAGCAGCGGCGGCTCAGTATTGGGGTATCAGGTGCAGTAATAGGGACACATACGGCAGCAGGGGCTCAGTATTGAGGTATCAGGGGCAGTAATAGGGACACATACGGCAGCAGCGGCTCAGTATTGGGGTATCAGGTGCAGTAATAGGGACACATATGGCAGCAGAGGCTCAGTATTGGGGTATCAGGGGCAGTAATAGGGACACATACGGCAGCAGAGGCTCAGTATTGGGGTATCAGGTGCAGTAATAGGGACACATACGGCAGCAGGGGCTCAGTATTGAGGTATCAGGGGCAGTAATAGGGACACATACGGCAGCAGCGGCTCAGTATTGGGGTATCAGGTGCAGTAATAGGGACACATTAGGCAGCAGCGGCTCAGTATTGGGGTATCAGGGGCAGTAATAGGGACACATACAGCAGCAGCGGCTCAGTATTGGGGTATCAGGTGCAGTAATAGGGACACATACGGCAGCAGGGGCTCAGTATTGGGGTATCAGGGGCAGTAATTGGGACACATACGGCAGCAGCGGCTCAGTATTGGGATATCAGGTGCAGTAATAGGGACACATATGGCAGCAGGGGCTCAGTATTGGGGTATCGGGCAGTAATAGGGACACATACGGCAGCAGCGGCTCAGTATTGGGGTATCAGGTGCAGTAATAGGGACACATATGGCAGCAGAGGCTCAGTATTGGGGTATCAGGGGCAGTAATAGGGACACATACGGCAGCAGGGGCTCAGTATTGAGGTATCAGGGGCAGTAATAGGGACACATACGGCAGCAGCGGCTCAGTATTGGGGTATCAGGTGCAGTAATAGGGACACATTAGGCAGCAGCGGCTCAGTATTGGGGTATCAGGGGCAGTAATAGGGACACATACAGCAGCAGCGGCTCAGTATTGGGGTATCAGGTGCAGTAATAGGGACACATACGGCAGCAGGGGCTCAGTATTGGGGTATCAGGGGCAGTAATTGGGACACATACGGCAGCAGCGGCTCAGTATTGGGATATCAGGTGCAGTAATAGGGACACATATGGCAGCAGGGGCTCAGTATTGGGGTATCAGGGGCAGTAATAGGGACACATACGGCAGCAGCGGCTCAGTATTGGGGTATCAGGTGCAGTAATAGGGACACATACGGCAGCGGCTCAGTATTGGGGTATCAGGTGCAGTAATAGGGACACATATGGCAGCAGCGGCTCAGTATTGGGATATCAGGGGCAGTAATAGGGACACATACGGCAGCAGCGGCTCAGTATTGGGGTATCAGGGGCAGTAATAAGGACACATATGGCAGCAGTGGCTCAGTATTGGGGTATCAGGTGCAGTAATAGGGACACATAAGGCAGCAGCGGCTCAGTATTGGGGTATCAGGTGCAGTAATAGGGACACATAAGGCAGCAGCGGCTCAGTATTGGGATATCAGGTGCAGTAATAGGGACACATACGGCAGCAGCAGCTCAGTATTGGGGTATTAGGTGCAGTAATAGGGACACATACAGCAGCAGCGGCTCAGTATTGGGATATCAGGTGCAGTAATAGGGACTCATACAGCAGCAGCGGCTCAGTATTGGGATATCAGGTGCAGTAATAGGGACACATACGGCAGCAGCAGCTCAGTATTGGGGTATCAGGTGCAGTAATAGGGACACATACAGCAGCAGAGGCTCAGTATTGGGGTATCAGGTGCAGTAATAGGGACACATATGGCAGCAGCGGCTCAGTATTGGGGTATCAGGGGCCGTAAGAGGGACACATACGGCAGCAGCAGCTCAGTATTGGGGTATCAGGTGCAGTAATAGGGACACATACAGCAGCAGAGGCTCAGTATTGGGGTATCAGGTGCAGTAATAGGGACAGTAATAGGGACACATACGGCAGCAGCGGCTCAGTATTGGGGTATCAGGTGCAGTAATAGGGACACATACGGCAGCAGCAGCTCAGTATTGGGGTATCAGGTGCAGTAATAGGGACACATACGGCAGCAGAGGCTCAGTATTGGGGTATCAGGGGCAGTAATAAGGTCACATAAGACAGCAGCGGCTCAGTATTGGGATATCAGGGGCAGTAATAGGGACACATACGGCAGCAGCGGCTCAGTATTGGGATATCAGGTGCAGTAATAGGGACACATACGGCAGCAGCGGCTCAGTATTGGGATATCAGGTGCAGTAATAAGGACACATACGGCAGCAGAGGCTCAGTACTGGGGTATCAGGTGCAGTAATAGGGACACATACGGCAGCAGCGGCTCAGTATTGGGATATCAGGTGCAGTAATAGGGACACATACGGCAGCAGCGGCTCAGTATTGGGATATCAGGGGCAGTAATAGGGACACATATGGCAGCAGCGGCTCAGTATTGGGGTATCAGCGGTATTAGGTGCAGTAATGGGGACATATGGCAACAGCGGCTCAGTATTGGGGTATCAGCGGTATCAGGTGCAGTAATAGGGACACATGGCAGCAGCGGCTCAGTATTGGGGTATCAGCAGGATGAGGAGTTTGTGCAGGTTGGGAATAGATGGTGATGGTGCAGGAATGTGAGAAGTGAAATGTGTCTTTGTTGTATTCTCTGCAGACGAGTCCTGGGTGGAAGAAGTTGTCATGTCGGTCTGGGTCAGATGGAAAAGACGGGAAAAGTGAACGATTCCATCAATAAGAACGTCAGTGGTAAGACATTATCTGTAACTGTGCAGTGATCTGTTATATGTTCTGTAGGACTGGCATCTACCACTGACCAGATGGCGGTAATATCCATATTGGTCTTTATATAGAGATTATCTTCAGTAATAGCGCGGTCATCTGCTGAGGTTCTCCTCCTCTATTAGGGGGCATCACCGAGTTGTAATCAAGGTTACCTGGTTAGGGGCCCACTCAGAAGCTTCGCCCCCCTGAACCAAAACCTTAGCTACGCCTCCGTACAAAATATATATATATATATATATATATATATATATATGTACTGTATGTATTTGATTATGTGAAGCTGACAGTTTTCCGTCCACTTTTGTTTCCTTCTTAAACATTCTAGATAGTGAGGGACACTGCGGCATAGCCCGCTGTCACCTGACTGCGGGGCCTCTGTATGGCTCCTCCCCGGTCTCCCACGGGGTGACGGCGCTTTGATTGGAGGCCACGCCGCCGGGGGGCGGGGCCTCATTTGAAAAAGGGGGTTGGCGCCGATTTGAGCTTCCGGATCCTCTCACTTGGACCCGGACCTGTTTGGGGCTGCCGGCGCTATGGACCCGCTCCAGGAGGCGGTGAGACAAAAAATCAGCAGGGAGGGTAGCGACTGGCTAGCGGCACTACTGGCTGCGAGCGGCTCCCTCCCTGCAGCGAGCCAGGCGATGCCGTCGGGCGGGCGGCGTTCTGGCAGAGCCTCCCGGCCGCCGGCTCGCCTGAGCCCGCCATTAGTAGCAAAGAGGAGCGCGCGCGGCGCGAGTGCGCGCGCTTCCTCACACATGGGCAGGAGACAGCGCGGCTCAGCAGCTGCAGTCGGGCAGGTGCGGGAGGGGGATTTGAGACACTATTCCAGCGCCGCTCCTTCAGCGGTTAGTATTGTGTGGGAAGGGGCTTCACAGCAGCAGACGCTGAGCACCATAGCTGGGTCAGGTCCCACAACTGCGATTAACATGGGCGGCGTACAGGGGTCATCCGCATCGTCACAAGAGGTGGAAGGGGTAGAAGGCTCACAAGAGCTAATTTCCCCGACACCACAGCCAATGGGGGAAAGCAGCAATGACACGGGGAGAGGATGGGGGACATTAATAACAGCCCAGCAACAGATACGTTCTGCATCAATACTAGGGCAGCAAATAGTAGGAGGGCACGCAGGAGCTAGAGTGGATTCACCCTTTCCCTCTTGCCCAGTGATTTTTACAACACCACCTTCTTTAACCCCCGGGGGACAAATAGTGACACCGCATTTATCTGTAGGAGCGGGAGAACATCAGAACGCTTCAGCAGCTATACCGCTGGTGGCAACCGGTGTTGGACCTCCCACGCAGGGTGCTGGCACCTCGGCTCTGGTTGGCGTTCAGAGTGCGGGTAACCGCTCCGCGCGCAGCGTATCCTCCTCCTCGTCATCAGGACACTATAGACGACGCAGAAAAAGACGTAGGGAACACTACGTTAGCAGGGGGCATTCCCACAGGTCCAAATCCAGTCGCCGAAGCAGGCGGTCTAGGTCATCGAGGTGGCGATCTCCATCATCGTCGGATAGTTCTTCCAGCAGATCTCGCCGACATGTTTCATCATGACGCAGGTCCGCATCCCGGGGGGATCGGCGAAATGCAGATACCCAAGGAGTTCAGGAGCAGAGTCGCCCGGAACCTAGCATGCAACCCGGTGAGTACGCTTTTATGGGGGCCTGGGGCGGCGACAGGGGTACGACCTTGAATTTAACGGACGCAATCCCGCTTGGCTCAGGCAGTGGGAGGATTTTTGTAAATCCCAGGTTACTGCAAGCGGCACCGCCTAGACCATCTATCCCCCCTCCCCGCCCGGACATTTACAAGGATGGACTTTTTTGCGGTGTTCCACCCTTAGGGTCGCACTTAGATATCAGCGTGAAGGAACAGATTTGGGCTAACTCATTCATCGACATTTGGTCCCTTGTATCCACCGAACAGCATTCGGTGGACAAGGAGAGAAGGATAGGCGAAAAAGTGTATGACAGGAAACCGAAAGTAGCCAAAACTATTAACAATTGGCTTCAGGCTTTCGCAGTTCTAGGGTGTGTGATGGGGGAGAAGCACCCGGAACGTTGTTCCGAGCTTTTCATTTATCTAGACAGTATATACAATTCCTACAAGTCACACGGCGGCTCGGCGTGGTGGAAATATGACGAAGATTTCTGCCGCCGGCTAGCCATTAACCCACAATTGGGGTGGGGGGTCAAAGCCACCGATTCATGGTTGCGTTTGATGATGGCGCAAAAAACTCTGCAGCCCTTTCTCAGGTCCCCCGCCGGCCCGCCCAATAGTTCAGGGTCAACGGTGGTTCGAAGACCAGGCACCTGTTGGCTCTTCAACGAGGGTCACTGCAAATTCTATGGATTATGCAAATATAAACACGAATGTTCTGCGTGCGGGGGAACCCATTCGGCTTCAAAATGCTCCAGACCCCCTCAAAAACGGGAAACAATAAGACTCCCGCGGGGGGTGAACCATCTGACACCGGTGAACGCAAAAAACATGGAACCATGGCTGGCCAGATACCCCAATAAACCGGCGGCGGCCCAACTCAGTTTTGGTTTTTCTTTTGGTTTTTTCATCCCCTTCGTTTTCTCGAGTAAACCCCAGTCGTCCCCTAATTTAAAATCTGCTAGGGACTCTCCAGCCATTCTTTATGAAAAATTGAATAAGGAAATTCAAGCAGGACGTTTTCGGGGGCCATTCGACGCCCTCCCATTTTATAACTTGAGGGTTTCCCCATTGGGCATAGTTCCAAAGAAAGAACCGGGAAAATACAGGCTGATTCACCATTTGTCTTACCCCAAAGGCAGCTCGGTGAACGACGGTATCCCGGGTGACGACACTGCGGTAACATATATTCCTTTTGACAGAGCTGTCGAAATGGTCAAAAAAGCGGGACCGGGCGCCCTTATGGCTAAGTCTGATATCGAATCCGCTTTCCGGCTGCTTCCGGTTCACCCAGATTGCTACCACCTGTTGGGAGCCATGTTCGAGGGGCGATACTACTACGACACATGCCTCCCGATGGGATGCTCAATTTCCTGCCATTATTTTGAAATGTTTAGCACATTTCTGGAATGGGTCGCTCGTAAGGTCACGCGTTTGCCATCAATTACGCACTACCTTGACGACTTTTTGATGGTAGGCCCGGCCAATTCGGGATCTTGTTCCCAGGCCCTGGCACAGTTTAAGGAGGTCATGTCCCTCTTCGGCGTTCCCCTGTCTCCGGAAGAAACGATTGGCCCGGTTCCTGTAATCTCTTTCTTGGGGATTGAAATTGACTCGGTTGCCATGGAGCTCAGGCTGCCCCAAGATAAGATTGTAAAGCTTTTGGATCTAATCGACGGTTTTTTATCGGTTGGTAACGTCTCCTTAGTCCAAATGCAATCTCTCCTCGGTTCACTGAATTTCGCCTGTAAGATAATGCCAATGGGCAGAATTTTTTCTCGCAGGTTGATCTTGGCTACGAGAGGCGTGAGGCAACCTCACCACAGGATTAGAATCACTGCTCAGCTGCGCAGAGATCTGATCATATGGCAGCGTTTCCTCATTTCTTACAACGGCAAAACATGTTTTCAGGAAGAGGAATGCGTTAGCGACAGCTTGGGGCTTAATTTTGGGTTGGCGGACTCGGCAGGCTTCAGCGTTAGTTTTGGGGAGCAGACGTGCGCGGGTTCGTGGCCTGATTCCTGGGTTTCCAGAGCATGGCATCAGGATCCGGTTCTAGTTGAGTTGTTCCCTCTGGCAGCGGCCATGGAATTGTGGGGACGGTCTTTATGCAACAAGCGTATCAGAATTCAGCTCAGATCAGCGAAGGCTATACATGCCATTAATTGTCTGTCATCTTCCTCCTTACCCGCGGTAAAGGTCATAGGCTTCACGGTGTTAAAATGTTTGGAGTACAACGCTTGGATAAAGGCGAGCGCCTATGCCTCTATGAATGATGAATTTACGGATGTTGCACATCGGTTTGATCCACAGGTGCGGTATGGCCGGCAGCCGAATTAGCTACAGCGAATCCTGGAATGCCCTCCTTTGGTCTGGGATGTCCCGGAGAATTGATTCCCCTGATAAGGTCTTCCATCGCTCCCTCCACCTGGAGAGCATACGGTAAGGCATGGGATGAGTGGTGCAGCTTGGCAGCGGAGAAACCGGTAGGTGCTTCAAGCTCTATGAGACTTCAGGTTACGCTGGCTTTCCTGGCTCGGTTACAGGCCTCAGGGGTTTCGGGAGTGGTAGCTCGTAATCGTCTATCCGGGGTTGCTTTTCATTTTAAGCTACGTGGGTGGCCCGATTCGACCAAACATTTTTTGATTGGGCAGGTACTGAAGGGCTGGCGTCGGGAACGTGTGCAGAACGACCAAAGGAGGCCCATTTCTTTTCAATTGCTATCTAATTTGATCAAGGTTTCAGTTAATGTTTGCGACTCTGTTTACGAAGCCACTCTGATATCGGCGGCTTTTGGCCTGGCTTTTTTCGGGGCCATGCGGGTTAGCGAAATACTTCCCTCGTCCCGTTGCAGGGCTGGCGGCCTGCAGCTGGACGACTTGGTGATTTGCGACGACGGATTGAGGGTGAGGGTGCGCAAATCCAAAACTGATCGGGAAGGCAGGGGCACTTGGTTCCCTCTTTTTGCTATCGGAGGGGCGGTCTGCCCTTTAGCACTGGTTAAACACTTCATGCAGGTCAGGAGTAGCGGGTCGCAAATGTTCATTCACGAAAACGGCTCCCCTTTTTTGTCATGTCAGTTTTTGGCGGTCCTCAGGCACGCTCTGTCTTGTCTGGGTTTGCCTGCGGCAGACTTTGGTACCCATTCATTTAGAATCGGCGCAGCGACCGAAGCCTCTAGGGCGGGGTTTTTCGAACCGGACATTCAGAGGGTTGGTAGATGGAGGTCCCGCTGTTTTACCAGGTACATCAGGCCTGAACTTGTCATGTAAGATTTTTGTGGCTAAGATAACACTTTTGAGGATGTCGCGTATGTTTTTATCGCCGCTTACCCTAGCTAACAAAGCTTGTGTGTGACATTAATGTTGTTCTGTTTGTTTTAGATGGTATGCGGCCCAGCATATGGCTGGTGGGCCATTCGTTCCTCTATTGGGCAGCACGGCGTGCAGAGCTGCGACCAGGAGGTCAATCGTTGGGTCTTGCAGGAATGGACGTTATTTGGCGCGGTACAAGGGGACTTACCTGGTCTCAAGTCCTTCCGGAAGTTGTGCGTATTGCAAGAGTCGCGTCTTCGCCGACAGTGGTGGTTATTCACGCCGGAGGGAACGACCTGGCTTCTTCCCCTCTTGCGGAGCTGTTGACCCTGATGAGAGCCGATTTGGACAAATTTCCTGGTTTCTTTTCAGCAATGCATCTAGTGTGGTTGGAGGTGGTTCCCAGATTGGTCTGGCGTGGTGCCAGGGAGCTGAGCGCCATGGAAAGATCTCGACGCACATTAAACCAGTGGATATCCCGATTCATTAGGTTCAAGAATGGTGTGGTGGTGAGGCACCACCGGCTAGAAGGGGATAATTCAGGTTTTCTCCTGCCAAATGGGGTTCATCTGAATGACGCCGGCCTGGATATATTCCTGGATGGTCTTCGAGAAGGGGTGGTTCAGGCGCTCCATTCTTTTGGTGGGTCGTAGCTCGTGGTACGGGCTACTCCGTGGCGGAATGGGTGGAGATTATGGTGGTGAGGATACCTGCGCCGGGAGTCCGGAAGGCAGACAATCTCCCTACACCCGACTGGTTGGCAAATTTTGCCGGTTTTAAGCTGCGACCCAAATCTTAAGCCAAAAGAAAAGATTCAAGTTACAGGAACAAAATTATTTAATAAAATAAACAAGTTATTAGTTTGAATTTTCTGGTGTGGCGTCACTTTGTGGGAGAATATTATCGCGGGTCTCGGCAGTCATGGAGGAACCAATTATTTAACTAGAGGAGAATGTTATTCAACCCAAACACACAGGGAAAATTCCCTCAATGCCTGTACACAGGTTTTTTTTTGCATTAAAATACCACAAATTATTGCATTTTTTAAGCCATATTGCACAAAAAAATTAACATCTTTGAATTCTTGTGCCTTCATTGTCACTTTTCTAAGATATGTTTGAGATTTACCGGAGATGAACATGGCCAATCATAGCCCAAAAGGTTTAGTATAATTTACATTATAAATCAGCCATTTTTTCCCAAAATCTTATATTATCTCATAACTTATATTTGCATTGATTTGAAGACGGAAACATTTATTTTACTTCCTTCTACACCTTTTTTTTTTTCGTTAAGTCAATTGTGCCAAGGTATTTTTTTTTTTTTTGTTTAAGTTCGGAAAGCTTTTTTTTTGGCTGTGGCTTTACAGAAACCATTTCCCAAATGGCAGTCACATACATTGACCCGGGGAGAAGTATTGATTATTCCATCCATGGTGCAAGTTTCTAAACCTGTCAACATGGAAGAAAATTTAGCAATTTATTATTTGTCAAAAACAAATGCGTTGTTACCACAGACGCAAAGTTAAGCAGTGCGGACGCTCTTTATTGGTCCCTTTGGCTGGATATGGTCTGCCTCATGTCAATAACAAGCTTGGAGGATGAGTGACTGATGAAAGTATCGAGAACAATGAAGTATTTGTAAGGACAGTAAGAGGAGTTTAATGGATGCAGGAAGGTGTTGAAGTGACTGTGTGAAGAGAGTTAAGAGACTAATAAAAGCTTCAGTGAAATTATTGAATGAATTTTGTGTGGGAAGCTCTTGTCAGCCACATACGTCCCATTATCTGTAATTATTTTGGCTAAGTAACCCAATATAGGAAGCCATGAAATATCCAAACAATAGTCATATCTGGTATTAATCTAATACCATACCTGTTTATGGATTTTATCAGTTGGTATCTGCACTAGGAGGCCGTGATGTTGCTGGAGAAGGTGATGAATGAACATATTTTGTGTAATATTTGTATTATTTTATGGCCTTCAGCTCAATCTCGAGCCATGGTGAATTAATGGATGAATGATCTGTGGGAAGATCGATCTTGTACAAGCCTAGATAGGTCCACCAGGATCTTCTTGATTGTATCAAGCCATCAGGTTGTTGCTGGTCTTCCTTTTCGCCTTGTTCCTTCTATTTTTCTGACCATGATGTCCTTCTCCAATGACTGCTTTCTTCGTATGATGTGTCCAAAGTAGGCAGGTTGTAGCTTGGTGATCTCTTCTTCCTGTGACATGTCTGGCTTGATTTGTTCCAAGATTGATTTATTTGTTCTTCTAGCCATCCATGGTAAATGGTAACATCCTTCTCCAGCACCATATCTCAAAAGCTTTGATTCTTCTTCCGTCATGTTTTTTTTATCGTCTAGGGAATTTGTTCATTATTGCCCCAGACCCCAGTGATAAAAAGTAGAGACAGCACAGGTGCAAAAAACTAATGAAGAACTAGTCACATAGGGTAGGTTGTTTAGTATGATAAGGCAAGTATAAGTTGCTAACATATTTTAAAGTAAAGACATCCCATGTAATGTAGACATATTCAAATTTCAGAAAAGATAATTAGCTAACACGGACTTCGGGTGTAGGCCTATATCCATAGTTGGACAGGCCCATCGGAGAACTGGAGGATTCACCCATGGGCCCATGCACTGACACCTGCTGGAATACTGGGCTGGCAGCTGCCTAGGGCCCCTGCTGCTCCAGGGGCCCCCAGCCAGTGGCATGCCACTAATAGCGGCACATCTTGCAGCTGCTATGGGCCCATGAGTCAGGGGGGCCTGCCCGATGCCAGTGGAGCAGCAGCGGGTGACAGGAGGCAGAAGCCGTCTACTGCGACTAAAGCCTGTCCCCGGTGCTAAAGAGAAATAAATATTCTCTCTTCCCCATGCCCCCATGGGGGCTGCATTATACCATATGAGGGGGCTGAATTATACTCGGAGTATATTCTGTGGGGGCTACATTATACTATATGAGGGGGGCTGCATTATACCCTATGAGGGGGCTACATTATATTCTATAGGGGGGGCTGCGTTATACCTTATGAGGGGGTTGCACTATACTCTGAGGGGGCTACATTATATTATGTGGGTGCTGCATTATACTATATGAGGGGGCTGCATTACATTATATGAGGGGGCTGCATTATACCATATGAGGGGGCTATATTATATTCTATGGGGGCTGTGTTATACTTTATGAGGGGGTTGCACTATACTCTGAGGGGGCTACATTATATTCTGTGGGGGGCTGCATTATACCCTATGAGGGGGTTACATTATTTTCTATGAGGGGTCTACTTTATATTTTATGAGGGGGACTATCCCAACCCCTGCTACATAATTAAGACGTATACTACCTTATATTATTCCCTGATAATAGCGTGTTTTACCGCACAGTTGGTGGTCTTGTATTTATTTCTATGTAGCTACATAGTGGGCCCCAATAATGATTTTCTCTGGTGGGCCCAAGGTGCTCCAGTCCCACGCTACCTATATCTACTTGTCTGTGTTACCAAAGCTTCTACTCACAAATGTTCTATTATGATCTAGAATCAGCGAGAACTCGCGGCCATTAAGCTCTCCTTAAGTCCCACTCCCGTTCTGGCCAATCACACCGTTGTCAAGCCCGACTGCATAGATGTAGTCCTGTACTAATTCTAAAATATACCAGACAACAGACGAAACATCATTTCACTGCCGCTTGCTGTAATGTTCATATCGGAGCTCCTTTGCTCAAGATGCCCCCCAATGTCAGCCGTCGAGCTAGCATGCTGATTTTGCATAACAAATCGATACTATATTTCATCCGTTACGCAAAGCCTGAAAAGACTTCTAGGCCAATAGGCCGGTACCTACTATACCTAATTGGTAATCCAGCACTACTTCCTGGGTCAACCTATTAGGCTTGGGCAGACATGTGACCCCTGCGGCTAAATAACTTTCCGTAATGCTAGTGCAGCACCCCCCCCCCGGGAGCCGGTTGCTGCAGTAATGTTGCCTTCCCTTTGGGGAGGGTGATGTCACACTTGGAGGAAAGGGGGATTCTTTCTATCAGGTAAGGCACTCGCATTCAACACATCTGAATTTAGGCCAGGAGGGGGAGCTCTGAACCCGGATTCAGGGGAGCGTCCCTTAGCTATATGTATCCTGGTCTGGAGGAGGAGCGAGTTCAGTTGTAGAGGGGAGAGGAGAGGAGAAAGGACGTCTGGAGCAGACATAGAGGCCCAGCAGCCATGAGGGAGCTGTAGCCTCTGGAAAGAGAGATAACGAGAGGTGTTGAATTGTGAAGGAGCTTAGAGGGAAGAAGCACAGTGGAGAAAAGGGCTCAGGAGGGGAACAGTGGAACGACACCCTCAGAGCCAGAGCGCAGAAGCCTGGTATCGGGAGCCCGAGGTCGTGTTGTTCTCCAGGACGCGCGACAGAACTGGAGGGCATAGGACTATATGTTAGTTGCCTGTAACAAGTCTGAGGTGAAGCAGTAAACCTAAGAGCCGGGTCATCTAAGAGGTCCTATAAACAGGTTCAAACTGCCTATCGTACAGACATCTGTCTTAGGACAGGAGAGAGGGGACCCTGTCATCAAGCTTTAAGCCACAGGGACCTCGCCATCTGGTCAAGTAGGAAAGGCTTACGGACCTCACCTGAAGTGAGATCCCTTATTGCCTCCAAGCCGGACTACAGCTAGCCTACACCTGGTACCCTGGACTGAGGACTGCTATCATCAGTAAACCAGGTTAAAGACTGCAAACTCTGTGTCCACCAATTATTCGTCGGCATACACCACCTTTGCCACACACCGTGGGAGTCCTGGGGACATACTTCGCCTGTGGAAAGTTATACGATCTAGCTGACATGTCATCACCCCAGAGGACCCCTTTAAGCAGCGTCGGTCCCACTGACCGAATACCACAGGTGGCGTCACGAACAATAGACTTTATTCATAATTACCCTAAAAGACATTCCCTTTAGTTGGACGCCCAGGGCCACAGATCGGGTCATAGCCACGGTGACAGTCCCTTTAAGACCGGACCCGGTACCGAGTACCCCGCTGCCCTGGTGGGGCATTCCACTACGTTCACGCAACTGCATTCTTAGCCTGAGTGAAAAATTGACATCAAATGGACAGCACTCGGGCCAATGTAATTCACGTGGGCTGTTCAGGTGAACTTTTTTTTCTGTTCCATTGTCCAAGTCTGCTAGTGAACAAATTATCCCAGTATGTACTAGTTTTTTTTCCATGTGTTGGATGAAGCTCACCTATTCAAATTTATGAATGTGCTAAAAAAAATTGGATCCATACAGATTCTTGGTATAACATCTGTTTTTTATGGACATACAGTATTGTGGTTATTAGGCCACACTTGCATATTCAGTATTTGGTCAGTATTTGTAAGCCAAATTCAGGAGTGGAAAAGTATAATAGAAACACGGCACCACTTCTGCATTTTTCACCCACTCTTAGTTTTGCCTTTCACATACGGAGGTAAAATACTGATCAAACACTGAATGTGTGAACATCGCCTTAATCTTGGAAAATGTACGCAATCATGCATATTTCGAATTTCTGATGTATAAAGACGGATGTCACATCGACGTAAAAAAAAAAAGAAGACACATGGATGGAACACAGATTGTCTACTGATGACAATATGGATGAAAAATTGAAAAAAAGATGTACATACACTCATGTGAACTTAGCCTGACAGCGTTGTTATATGTCACGTCCAGGCCAAGAAGAAAGTTGACTGGTAAACGAGAGGGTTGGAGGATTATTTCACAGCACTCTAATTATTGGTCGTTTAGTAGAGACTGGCGGGGAACCCAGGAAGCACTGGAATAAGAGCACGCAGGATCGGTAAGGTAAGGACTTCTTTTTCTATGGCATCTTTCAAATTCTGTTTGCTTTCCTCACTTTGGCTTCATGTTTTTATCTTTGATTTAACAACAAAAGAAACCTTCTTAAGTTGCAGTTCTCTTGCAGGATTTCCCTCTTCCGCAAGTCTTCCACAGCGTGGATCGGGGAAATATCACCACGGCACGATACTGCCGTGCTTTTTCATCGTCATTATATACCATGGTGTTTTTGGATTTTTTTGATGGCTGCGGTTCCTGCGTTAGTTGTTTTCTTGATCAAAGTTTCATACACAATTGAAATCAGAGATGATTAAGGTGATTATGTGTGGGAGACCAGGGAGGTGGTTTGGCACGTAGATTAGGGAGATGTGTGAAGCGACTGTGCAAAGACAACCAAGCGATGATTGTGTTCATTGAGTGAGAAAAGCTGATGACGACTGTCAGGGTTATGCGAGCGTGGAAGAATGAAGTGATTGTCCAAAATAACAAAACGTTGGTGCAACGACAGTGATTATGCAAAAGATATGAGACAGACCGCAATGTGATTGTGTAAAGAAACCTGACGGAATACAATTACAGCAAGTGTGAACTGCTATCATGAGAAAGGAGAGGCCAGCAGATGAGTTATTAGAGAAGAGCTAAAGAGAGTCGGTAAAGAGATTAAATGAAGGAAACGCCAAAATAAATGATGAATTTAACTCTTTCCCAAAATGGTAATTTTCCATTTTTGCTTTACTGTTTTTCTACTCTCCTTCGTCTGAAAACCATAACTTTTGTTTTATTTTTCTGTAGCTATAGCATTATTAGGGCATGTTTTTTTTGTTTTTTTTGCTAGACAAGTTGTAGTTTTGAATGCCACCATTCATTTTAGTATATGGATCGCCCCCACGTTAGGGCAATGGGGTACTCGGATCCGGGCCCTCCTGTAGTCAGTGGGAATGTCACGGTGGCTTGACCCGGTCCGTGGCCCTTTGAGGGGTGTCCAATAAAAGGACAACAGTTTATAGTATAGTGTTCGTGACGCCACCTGTGGTATTCGGTCAGGGTGACTGACGCTGCTTAGGGGTCCACTGGGGTGATGTTATGGCAGCTAGATGGTATACCTTCCCACAGGTGAAGTATGTCCCCAGGGCTTCCCAGAGTGTAGATGGTGGATGATGTGAGGCGCAGTGAATAACGAGGACACAAGGTTGCAGTCTCTTTACCTTTACTGAAGGCTTCAGCATCCACAGTCCAGGTTAGGCACCACAGGGTAGGCAGGGTCCGGCCGGTCTGAAGGCAAATCCAGAGTCCCCTTATCCAGGTGGAATTCAATAGCCTTCCCCTAACGCACTGTAATACAGTAGGTCCCTACTTGCATAAGCTCCAATAAGGTCCTCACTGTTGTTACTCCTCTCACTGTTCCCCGTAGTCGGATAGAACAAAACATGTATGACCGGTGGCCTGAGGCTTTTTATAGGGACCCTAGAGATGCCCCGGCCCCCACAAGTTGCCACTGAGCCTCCTGTGTATGATGGGTCGGACAGCCAACGTGGAATAAACTGCCCTGCCAGTCTCTGAATTAACGGCATAGAGCTCTTTACTCCCTTGGTGTTCTGGCTACCAGTTATGCGCTTCAGAAAGAGGCAGCCTGCTTCTAGCTGGTCTCCCTCTGATGTTTCACTCTTGTTACTATGACTTCGTTGCTCACTCACTACAGCACAATTCTCTTCGTGTCCTTTCTTAAGATGCTGCCGCATGGGTTGCAGGCGCAGCTCCGTGTACCCTCGTCCTCCTCAGACCGCAGTCTGGATCTGACTGGAGATCACTCCAGCCAGCTCGACCTGGAGACCTTTCCTCGTTGGTCCCCAGCCAGGAACTCCCTGGGTGAAGCCCAGGCAGCGTCTGACTAACTTTCCCTCTAACCACCAGTTTGAGGCCCCTCCCCCTTACCGAAAACCGTCACAGCATGACAATACAGCACCATCATCCTTGTAATACTACTATTATTGGCCACTGAATAAGAAATCTGGGGCCCTCAGCATCTTTCCACTACAATAACAGATGATTGCCAGTGGGTCTTCATTTCGAGGAGAGGTCATTCATATAGGACAACTATTATATTGGTCGCCTCTGATGGAGGAAAACAAATGCAATGAGGATAAGAGAGATTATTGAAATAACTCTGAGAAGATTACAGACATTTAAGGAAGCACTCCCATGAATATTTTTTTCATTAAATGTGTGTATATGTGTATAGTGTGTAGCATGAATTATTAATTGTCACCGTAAAACATCACTGTAATTTTGATTAGCTGGCTCACTCTATTTTTATGCGTCAGCGATAAGTCTATTTTATAATGCAATTCTATGGAGCCTCGTTCTTGACAAATGTGTTCTATAATTGATAAAAGAATTTTTGAACAAAAGTGTTGTATAAGACACTCATTACGCACAGATCAGTGGGTGTCTTGTGAATCAACACTTTTTATGATTCCCATTCACTATGGACCTTTTTTTCCACTGGTGACTCAGACTTTAAGAGGAATTGTCACTTGTTTAAAAAAAATTGAGTTAAATACCTTGTAAAAAGCCATGTGCTCCACGAATTGTGCCGTTTTTTTCCGTTTTGCACTGTCTCTCCATTTCATACATATTCAAATTAGTTTTTTTTTGGAGCACAGTATGTGAAATCTCTGTTTGTAATGCAACTGGGTGTCTCTTCAGAATCTTCTCTTGTGCCCTTCCACCCCTTCCTCTCAAATGCTGCCAGTAGAAGCTCAGAAGCTGAACTAGAAGTCTAGCGGTCTCAGACCCAACTGAGTTGTGATTGGTAGCATCTATTAGGAAGATGTGGAAGCGCACAACCCCAAAGAATATTTTGAAGAGACACCCAGTTGTACTACATGCAGAGATTTCACATACCGCACTCCAAAAGCAATAAGGGTGAATTAAGCAACGCAGATCAAAATGCAGAATCAGGGAAGCTGATGGATTTCTGCAAGGTATTTAACTCCTTTTTTTTTTAGCAATTGACAGGTCCTCTTTAAACTAGCCAGATTGCGGAGTCCTCGTCAGATCAGAGTTTCAGGACACGTTTAGAACACATATTGTTAAACACCTCGTAAACTTATGGCTGAAACACAGAAATTTCTAACTGAATGAAAGTGGTTTTACGAAGATACATAAAAACCTCCATCAGATCGTGGAGAAATCCAGAAAGGTGAAATAAGTTTTTTGGCATTTTTTTTCTCGCAGTTGGTCCCTTGGTATAAGCACAAAAATGAGTGGAATCAGATATGTGAGCATGGGTGCCGATAAGGTGCTTCCCTCACAGCAGCTGTGTTCCCATCTGCCAATGGGCTCTTCCGAGAAGATAATACTCCGAGCCACAAGGCTAGAAAAGTCCTGGAGTGGTTCCAAGAACATGGCAGGGATTTTAGCTTAATGCGATGGCCTCCCCAGCCAACAGATCTCAAAGGGCAATCAAGAATCTATAGGATGAGAGAAACGCGGCATTTCATAGAATTCCCAGGACAATTTGGAGGATATATGTCATTCTAATGTGTGCCAGGATTCCCTTATCGTACTATGATTGCATTGTTCATATTGCTACGTTAGGCCATGTTCCCATGGGCAAAGTGCTGGATTTTTTCTAAACTGCATTTTTTTTCTTACCAAAATTCACAACAGTAATTTGCATTAATTATTACATTTTTTTTTGTAGGCATTTTAGGATGCATTTTCCTCTTTTGATTAATGCAGATGGAAAAGTGTTTTTTTTTATATGGAAATGCTGGGACTTTGTCATTTAAAACTGTAGGTTTTTTTTCATGATTTTTTTAAATTGAAGTCCATGGAGAAAGACCCATCGAAAAATACGCTCTTCAACAGCATCTTTAAACGCACTGGCCCATAGAATCATAGATTGTTAGAGTTGGAAGGTTCCTCCAGGGTCGTCGTGTCCAACCCCCCCTCAATGCAGGACTCACTAAACCATCTCAGACAGATGTCTGTCCAGCCTCTGTTTGAAGACTTCCATTGAAGGAGAACTCACCACCTTTCGTGGCAGCCTGTTCCCGATAAGTAGGAACACTAATTCCAGAGCATTTTACATGTATAGACCAGTAAAAAAAATGTACATTAAAACCGCAGCCAAACTGGGGAGTGGCAGATATTTTAGCAGCATCGGGTTTAGATATGTAATGGATCTTACTAGGTTTCTCATAAGGTATTTGAAACCTTAAAGGAAATCTGTTAGCAGGCTTTTGCAGCATGATGTAAGCAAAGAGAAGTTGCTTCCAATGATGCATCATTTAGTTTACTGGGTGAATCCATTCAGACACAATCAGAGCTTTTAGATTTAGAAATGCAGCAGAGCTGAAAAAGCTAGCCCCGCCCACACCAGGCTCTGTCCAAACAATGTCTATAGACAGTAAGCTGCCTATCACAGGAGGGGGCGTGTTGGACCACTAGTCATGTGCTGCTGTGTCCAGCAATAATAAGCTCCTGGTGCTAAAACAATCATTGCAAGCAAACAATACCACTGAGCTTGATGAGAGAGGCATCTCTGAAATTGGTGTTTTAACCACCTACAGCATCCTGTTTTCAGATTACATAACAAATTCCTTATAAAGAGAACCTGACAGTTGACACATGTTGCCCAATCCACGGCCATGCACATATAGACAGATGGAGCACCCACTAGGACCGTGGGGTACTCGGGCCGGGTTCAGCGGTACTTAAAGTGGTGGCCCAATCCGTGGCCCTGGGTGTCCAACAAAAACGATGAAGGGAAGTGGAAAATAAAGTCTATGGTGGATAATTCGTGATGCCACCTGTGGTGTTCAGTCAGGATGGTCGATGCTGCTTAAAGGGACCACTGGGGCAGATGGTAACGCAGTGAGGATGGTTCTGTTCCCCACAGGTGGAGAGGGGCCCCAGGGCTACCGGTGCAGTTGGTAAGAGATTATAGACAGTGGGGTGCAGGACTGAGGGTGCTGGATATAATTGGAGGACACAAGGATTGCAGTTTCCTTTACCTTTTACTGGTGAATTGCAGGTGCAGTCCGGGGCACAGGTTACAGGTATGGATGGGGTCCAGGCAGCCTGGGAGTAACTTGGGATCCACCTAGCCAGGTGGGTTCGGAGGCCTTCCTTTTGCACCGGTTTCTCTGTCCCTTGCTGCCTGAAGCTTTGCACAAGTTCCTCTCAGTGTCTGTTACCTGTACCTCCTAACCCGTATGGATTAACGCATGAGCCTTTCATGGGCATTGTCTTCTCACTGACAGCACCAGGCACCTGACCTGCTGTGGTGCCTCCAGGTGTCACATGGGCCAGTAGACCTGCAATCTCCTGTCCTCCGGTTCTAGTTGCTGGGCCTTTAGTACCCGTGCAACACACGAACTCAAGTGTCCGGTTTCTTTTGCGCTTAATCCTGGGGAGAGCTCAGTCACAGCTCCACTCCCAGTCTCTCTCCTCACATGCTTCCTCTCCCTTCACTGTCTCACATTGAACTCTCTAACCCTGCCTCCAGACCAGAACTTATAGGGAAGTTCCCCTGAAACTGGGTTTAGAGCTCCTCCTTCTGGTGTGTAGTCAGGAAGGTGTTGTATGTTTGTGTTACCTGCTAAGGGGATCCCTCCTTACTTCCAGGCATGACATCACCCCCCCCGTGAGGAAGGCAATGCCATTGTTGCAATCAGACTCTTGGGGTGCCACACAGAGACCAGTCAATCTAGGGCAGCAGAGAAGCTGCCAGGGATCTGTCTGAACTACTAGTGTCTAGCATGGCTCAATGCTCCGTGACTATTAATGTACTTTTTTATAGGTTTTCGGATATACCCCTAAAGGAAAAAATGACAAATATTCTCCTCATACCATAGGGGTGATGTAATGCAACAGCGGAGCAGTTGCGCTCAGCCACCACCAGGGAGCGATGTTACGGGGGAAAGGGTTGTACTTACTGTGTAGCACTTCAGTGCAGAGGTGCGGGCCGCCACCAGGAGGGGGCAGAGTAGTCAGAAAGACCAAAGATAGCAACAAACAGGGAGATGAAGTACCAGAGGTCACAACCAAGCACGAGGTCAGAGACGAGCCAAAAGTCAGAGCCAGACAGGAACGCGGTATCCAAAACGTGAGACAGAAAGAGGAGTCAAGGTACAAGCCAGAGGGTGAAAAGCCAGTTGGGGAATGCAGTACCAGAGACAGAAAAAGCGGAAGTGAAGTTGAGAGTTCAAGCCAAGTCATACACTGCAGAGAAACGTATGCTGAGTCAGGGATAGGAAATAGGTCAGACACACACATGTGAAGTCAGAGGCAGAAGGATCACTAGGGTATATGGATCAGATGCTCCAGCCAAGGACCACAGCTATCACTGACAAAGGCTACCAGAAATAGCACCAATAAATAGCCACCCAAGAACCAAAACGAGGTAGGAAAAGTTAACCCCTACGTGACCAGGCTGGGGAAAGAGATGCTACAGATGGATCTGGATAAGCTGGAAACTTGGGCCAAAAGGTGCCAGATGCGGTTTAACAATGATAAATGTAAGGTTATACACATGGGAAGAAGGAATCAATATCACCATTATACACTGAATGGGAATCCACTGGGTAAATCTGACATGGAGAAGGACTTGGGGATCCTAGTTAATGATAAACTTACCTGGAGCAGCCAGTGCCGGCAGCAGCTGCCAAGGCAAACAGGATCATGGGGTGCATTAAAAGAGGTCTGGATACACATGATGAGAGCATTATACTGCCTCTGTACAAATCCCTAGTTAGACCGCACATGGAGTACTATGTACAGTTTTTGGCACCGGTGCTCAGGAAGGATATAATGGAACTAGAGTGAGTACAAATGAGGGCAACAAAATTAATAAAGGGGATGGGGGAACTACAATTCCCAGAGAGATTAGCGAAATTAGGATTATTTAGTCTAGAAAAAATACAACCGAGGGGCGGTCTAATAACCATGTATAAGTATATAACGGGACAATACAATTATCTCTCCGAGGATCTGTTTATACCAAGGAAGGTGACGGTCACAAGGGGGATTCTCTGCGTCTGGAGGAGAGAAGGTTTTTCCACCAACATAGAAGAGGATTCTTTACTGTTAGGGCGGTGAGAATCTGGAATTGCTTGCCTGAGGAGGCGGTGATGGTGAACTTAGTCGAGGGGTTCAAGAGAGGCCTGGATGTCTTCCTGGAGCAGAACAATATTGTATCATATAGTTATTAGGTTCTTTAGAAGGACGTAGATCTGGGGATTTATTATGATGGAATATAGGCTGAACTGGATGGACACATTTCTTTTTTCGGCCTTACTAACTATGTTACTATGTTACTAGAAGAAAGAAGCAAAATTGGATCATTTCTTTGAGAAATTCTACATGTAACTATGTAACCCCAACCTGGATCATGACAGGTGAGTTGAGTTTATCAACAGGATTCTGGTGCAAAAAGTGGCAAATTGCAATGTACGTAGTTTTTGTGCAAAAAATTGCTCTCACTACTTCTGTAAAGTGGGAGAAAAGTCCCATTTCTCACTCCGATAGAAGAAAGGGGGGAAACATTTCTATCTAAAGAATCATAATGTTTATAAACCATTTTTGACTAATTTGTCGCAAATAATGGCAATGCAGCCGCAATAAAAACTGATTTTGAAAATTCCCCTCTTGACGACTTCCCTTCATATGGTCAAATGCATAGATCACAAATCCATTGGTACATCATTTATTGACATATAAAATAATAATTGATGAATATTTTTCACGAATGCTTAAATATTACCATCATACAGTGCCCAAATAATGCTGCCAAAGGCCGGGGTCACACGATTATCGCTTCTCTTATGCGAGAGAATCGGGTTGATTATGCTAATGACACAAGGCTCAAACTCTGTCAGAGCCTATGGGAGCGTGTGAGACATCGGACTGCACTCTGATGTCATCCGAGTGCAATCCCATTACCATGGACACAGAGACAATGGTGGAGATGGAGAAATGAACATATCCGTCTTCTCCGCACCTGTGTTGTGATTCTCTCAAGCCAGAGAATCGGATCACATGAAGGTGACACTCGGATTAAAGTCAGACACGTCTATGTGACATTAATATAATCGGCCCAATTCTCTTGCATATGAGAATCAATAAAAAAAGAGAAAAGCGGAAAACTATGGAGAACAGCAAGAATTAAATAAGAATAAAAACTGAGCCATTGACAGGTTCTCCTTAAATACTGACACCATACATCTGTAGCTGATAAAAGGGCAAATAATAGAAGTATTAAATAATAAAGGTTTTAGAAATAAGGCGCAAACATAGGCATGCAGGGGGATTTTGTCTCCAACGTTCCAGCTTTTGTCAGGGGAGAAGAGTTGAGTAGTGAATACATAAAGTGCTTGGATAGCTGTCATGTCACAGTGCCAATGGGTTTTACTAGGGCCGACGCAGCCCTGATGGTGACTGCCATATGTCAGGGGGGTTCCGTGTAACTACTGCTGCTCTATCTCTTACAGTTAAATAATAATATAAGAGCATTTCCAAAAATACTAAAAGCCCAGTAAGATATTTCAAAGGAATGTGTTTCTTGTCTAGTGCACTAATAGTATCCTGAAGTAGGGCTTTCAGGATACAAAATGTTTATTTCTCTGCGTGGCCCTGTAGTGTTCCTGTAAACCCGAACAAATTTATTGTCTCGCGTTGACAAGTCAAGCATATGTAAATTAATAATGAATATTCACACCTTCCTCCGCCCATAATCCTGCCCAACCCTCTTCGCTGGCGTCAATGATTCAGTCAGACTGTGGTATGTCCCGAGGATCGCATCGCAATCCTCGGACTGGCCAGCAGCTCTCCTCACCTGAGAGTGACAGCTGCATAGAAATACATGCCATCACACTCAGGTGAGGAGAGCAGAGGGCCGGTCCGAGGATTGGGAAGCGAGTAACTCAGCAGTCTGACTGAGTCAACTACGCCGGCTGGGAGGAGTGGGTGGGATTATGGGTGGGGGGAAGGGGTGAATATTCATTTTGCATTTACATGCTCGCTGGCAAGTAAATCATATGTAAATGCGAAATGAATATTCACCCTTTCCCCTACCCATAATCACACCCATCCCTCCCGGCCAGCCTCACTGATTGGATGCAGTTACACTGCTGTGTTACTCACCTGAGGATCGCACCACAATGCTCAGACTGGCCATCAGCTCTCCTAACCTAAGTGTGATGGTGTAACAAATGTGGCACGGGGTGGTAGTCGCGGGCGAGTCTTCTGCAGCAGAGTCAGTCCACACCCCGGCCCCTTGCACATAAAATGACAGTTCTAATCCCAGCCCCAGGTCACAGTGGGTTACCTCAGTCCTACAGCTGTTCTCCACAATGGGACAATGTCCTCCGGATGAACCACGCTTCACGCTGTATAGGGCCCAACAGTGGCAACTTGTCTATATATATATAATTGTCTAAGGGTTTTTTTGTCTGTCTGTCTTTCTGTCTGTCTGTCCTGGAAATCCCGCGTCTCTGATTGGTCGAGGCCGCCAGGCCTCGACCAATCAGCGACGGACACAGTAACGACGTAGAAATCCCGCGTCTCTGATTGGTCGAGGCCGCCAGGCCTCGTCCAATCAGCGACGGGCACAGCGACGATGATGTCATAAAGGACGTAGACATCCCGCATCTGATTGGTCGAGGCCGCGACCAATCAGCAACGAGCACAGTATCGACGTAGATGTCATATTGGTTGCCATGGCGACGATGATGTAATAAAGGTTGCCTCAATCAATCCGCGACGGGCACAGTCTGCCGCGAATTCTGGAATCATCATTGTCCATATACTACGGGGACATGCATATTCTAGAATACCCGATGCGTTAGAATCGGGCCACAATCTAGTATTTTAATAATAAAGGTGTAGAAATGAACAAGAGATGAATGATTCCTATTCTGTCCCTAGACAGCAATGGCTGCAGCAGCAAAGTCCATGACTCCCAGCAAGCTCTCCGGAGCTGAGGTCTGTGGTGGGGCACAAATCCAGTCCTTGTGCCCAACAGTCCTGACAGCCAGTATTCCCCCAGCCGGGGGTCCCTTCTGTCCCAAAAGGGGATCCACTTATGCCGCAGATGGGGGCTTCTTCTGTCCCAAGCGGGGACACACCTGTGAGCCAGATGGACACACACACACTCTGCCTCAGGCAGTCCTGCCTGGGCTCTGACTGCAGATAGGGACTTCCTGTCTGCTTCTGACCCAGCCCATTAACTTAACCCTTTACTAACCCTAAGCTACAGGCATCATACAGTAATACACAATACATGGGATAAAGTAACATCACAGCAGTACAACAGCAAGACATGGCAGACACAGCACGTTAATACATATTAACGCATAACTCACCGGCCGGGCGCTGCATGGGGGGACACATACAGGAAAGGAGAGAGGGAGCAGCCGAGGATCTCCGCCACTTCCTTACAATAGTATGTATTTCTATGCAGCTTTCACCCTCAGGTCAGAAGAGCTGATGACCTGTCCGAGGATTGCGGTGCGCTCCACGGGGCATACAGCAGTCTGACTGAATCAGTGACGCCAGTGCAGAGAGGTGGGCAGGATTATGGGATCGGGAAGGGGTGAATATTCATTTGCAATTTACATATGCTTAAAGCAACACAACTGGGCCAAGCCCTATTTCAGGGTATTGTTAGTACTCGCCCATTCATTAACTTTGGCACTAGCGCAGCCACATGTTATAAATGTAAATAAACAGTAGATTTCTGATCTCCCATAGAAGTGATTGAAGAGAGCTGCAAATGTGTGTTCACCTTTCCATTTTTAGCCCCTAAACCAAAAATTAAAAAACTCAAGGTTATTTAAAGAGGACCTATCACCAAATCAAAAATGGCTACTGTTCACACTTACATAATTCCTGCTGCTCCCCTGAGTATTCCGGAGGGGTCTTTTTGTTGAGGGTGGATTGTAAACACGCCGTACGGTTCTTGATATCTAGGCCTTATTATTTATTACAAATTTTATGGCATTTACCAAGGGGGGCAGTGCTCATAGGGTAATTTTACAGAGCAGTTTAACCCCAAGGGTGGTTTGCACGTTAATGACCGGGCCAATTTTTACAATTCTGACCACTGTCCATTTATGAGGATATAACTCCGGAACACTTCAACGGATCCCGATGATTCTGACAGTGTTTTCTCGCGACATATTGTACTTCATGTTACTGGTAAAATTTCTTTGATGTTACCTGCTTTTATTTGTGAAAAAAAACAAATTTGGCGAAAATTTTGAAAATGTCGCAATTTTCCAAATTTGAATTTTTATGCCCTTAAATCACAGAGTTATGTCACACAAAATACTTAATAAGCAACATTTCCCACATGTCTACTTTACATCAGCACAATGTTGGAACCACCATTTTTTTGTTGTTAGGGAGTTATAAGGGTTTAAATTTGACCAGCGATTTCTCATTTTTACAACATCATTTTTTTTAGGGACCACATTGCATTTCAAGTCACTTTGAGGGGTCTATATGATAGAAAATACCCAAGTGTGACACCATTCTAAAAACTGCACATCTCAAGGTGCTCAAAACTACATTCAAGAAGTTTATTAACCCTTCAGATATTTTCCAGCAATTTTAGGAATGTTTTAAAAAAATAAACATTTTACTTTTTTTTCACAAAAAATTTACTTGAGCTCCAATTTGTTTTACTTTACCGAGAATAACAGGAGACACCAAAAGTTGGACACCAAAAGTTGTTGTACAATTTGTTCTGAGTATGCTGATACCGCATATGTGGGGGTAAACTACTGTTTGGGCGCATGGCAGAGCTCAGAAGGGAAGAAGTGCCATTTGACTTTTCAATGCAAAATTGACTGGAATTGAGATAGGACGCCATGTTGCGTTTGGCGAGTTCCTGATGTGCCTAAACATTGAAACCCCCCACAAGTGACACCATTTTGGAAAGTAGACCCCCTAAGGAACTTATCTAGATGTTTGGTGAGCACTTTGACCCACCATGTGCTTCACAGAAGTTTATAATGTAGAGCTGTAAAAATAAAAAATCATATTTTTTCACAAAAATGATCTTTTCGCCCCCAATTTCTTATTTTCCCATGGGTAACAGAAGAAATTGGACCCCAAAATTTGTTGTGCAATTTGTCCTAAGTGCGCTGATACCCCATATGTGGGGGTAAACCACTGTTTGGGTGCATGGCAGAGCTCGGAAGGGAAGGAGCGCCGTTTGACTTTTCAATGCAAAATTGACTGGAATTGAGATGGGACGCCATGCCACGTTTGGAGAGCCCCTGATGTGCCTAAAGATTGAAACCTCCCACAATTGACACCATTTTGGAAAGTAGACCCCCTAAGAAACTTATCTAGAGGTGTGGTGGGCACTTTGAACCCCCAAGTGTTTCACTACAGTTTATAACGCAGAGCCGTGAAAATAAAAAAAAAAATTTCTACAAAAATTATTTTTTAGCCCCCAGTTTTATATTTTCCCAAGGGTAACAGGAGAAATTGGACACCAAAACTTGTTGTACAATTCTTCCCGAGTACCCTGATACCCCATATATGGGAGAAAACTATTGTTTGCGTGCATGGCAGAGCTCGGAAGGGAAGGAGCGCTGTTTGGAATGCAGACTTAGATGGAATGGTCTGCAGGCGTCACATTGCGTTTGCAGAGCCCTTGATGTACCTAAACAGTAGAAACCCCCCACAAGTGACCCCATATTGGAAACTAGACCCCCCAAGGAACATATCAAGATGTGTTATGAGAACTTTGAACCCCCAAGTGTTTCACTACAGTTTATAACGCAGAGCCGTGAAAATAAAAAATAATTTTTTTCCACAAAAATGATTTTTTTTAGCCCCCCAAATTTTTATTTTCCCAAGGGTATCCAGAGAAATTGGACCCCAAAAGTTGTTGTCCAATTTGTCCTGAATATGCTGATATCCCATATGTTGGGGTAAACCCCTGTTTGGGCACACAGGAGAGCTAGGAAGGGAAGGAGCACTGTTTTACTTTTTCAACGCAGAATTGGCTGGAATTGAGATCGGATGCCATGTCGCGTTTGGAGAGCCCCTGATGTGCCTAAACAGTGGAAACCCCCCAATTCTAACTGAAACCCTAACCCAAACACACCCCTAACCCTAATCCCAACTCTAACCATAACCCTAACCACACCCCTAACCCAGACACACCCCTAACCCTAATCCCAACCACACCCCTAACCCTAATCCCAACCCTAACCACACCCCTAACTCCAACACACCCCTAACCCTAATCCCAACCATAACCCTAACCACACCCCTAACCCTGACACACCCCTAACCCTAATCCCAACCCTAATCCCAACCATAAATGTAATCCAAACCCTAACCCTAACTTTAGCCCGAACCCTAACTGTAGCCCTAACCCTAACTTTAGCCCCAACCTTAACTCTAACTTTAGCCCCAACCCTAACCCTAATGGGAAAATGGAAATAAATAATTTTATTACATTTCCCCAACTAAGGGGGTGATGAAGGGGGGTTTGATTTACTTTTATAGCGGGTTTTTTAGCGAGTTTTTATGATTGGCAGCCGTCACACACTAAAAGACGCTTTCTATTGCAAAAAATAGTTTTTGCGTCTCCACATTTTGAGAGCTATAATTTTTCCATATTTTGGTCCACAGAGTCATGTGAGGTCTTGTTTTATGTGGGACGAGTTGACGTTTTTATTGGTAACATTTTCAGGAACGCGACATTTTTTGATCGCTTTTTATTCCGATTTTTGTGAGGCAGAATGAGCAAAAATCAGCAATTCGTGAATGTCTTTTGGGGGGGCGTTTATACCGTTCCACGTTTGATAAAATTGGTAAAGCAGCTTTATTCTTCGGGTCAGTACAATTACAGCGACACCTCATTTATATCATTTTTTTATGTTTTGAGGCTTTTATACGATAAAATCTAATTTATATAACAAATAATTATTTTTGCATCGCTTTATTCTGAAGACTATAACTTTTTTGTTTTTTCGTTGATGATGCTGTAGGGTGGCTCGTTTTTTTTGGGGACAAGATGACGTTTTCAGCGGTACCATGTTAATTTATGTCCGTCTTTTTGATCGCGTGTTATTCCACTTTTTGTTCGGCGGTATGATAATACAGAGTTGTTTTTTGCCTGTTTTTTTTTTTACGGTGATCACTGAAGGAGTTAACTAGTGGGACAGTTTTATAGGTCCGGTCATTACAGATGCAGCAATACTTAATACATACTTTTATTGTTTTTTTTTAACTTAGACAAAGAAATGTATTTATTTGAACAATATATATACTGTATATATATATTTTTCATTATTTAGGAATTATTTTTTTTACACATGTAAATATTTTTTTTTTACTTGTCCCGGGGGTGACATCATGCTATAGTGTCAGATCATTGATCTGACACTTTGCAAAGCACTGTGTCAGATCAGCGATCTGACAGGCAGTGCTCCAGGCTTGCAAGTGTCTGCTCTGAGCAGGCACTTGCAAGCCACCTCCCTGCAGGACCCGGTAGGAGCCCTGTGGCCATTTTGGATCTGGGGTCTGCAGGGAGGAGGAGGTAGGAGACCTTCGGAGCAACGCGATCACATCGCGTTGTTCCGAGGGTCTCAGGGAAGCACGCAGGGAGCCCCCTCCCTGCGCGATGCTTCCCTATGCCGCCGGAACGCTGCGATCATGTTTGATCACAGTGTTTCAGGGTTTAATGTGCCGGGACATAGTGCCGGATGTCAGCTGTAATAACCAGCTGACACCCGGCGGCGATCGGCCGCGCTCCCGCCGTGAGCGCGGCCGATCGCCTATGACGTACTATTCCGTTCATGGGAAGTAGGGCCCGGGTCACATGGGCGGAATAGTACCCAGAAATGGGTTAAAGACATGCCCTAAAAGAATCTTATTAGCGATGCCCCCTGGTGAAGACCATAAACATTAGCACTAAATAAAACTGAGCCCAAGAAAAAACCCGTAAATTAGCACATGCCCTTCAGCGAGTAAATAAGTAAATAGTAATAGTAAATGTAAATAACATAAGGTACTTAGCTAATGCTAATGCTAGAAACTGTTTTAATAATTTATTATCAGATAAAAAATGCAAACTGAATAAAAAAATAAAGATATCTAAATCATGTCAATGTTTGGCGTGACTTCAAGAGTGTGGAAAGAGAAGAAACGCCCTCCCGAAGATCTTATCATGCTCATATGTTACCTAGAGGCATTTTCCAAATGTTAATGTTTGATGCAATTGTTCAAATGTAATCTATCGGCAGGTTTGTATCATGTAATCTGTGAGCATCACCATGTGCGGGCAGAGACCCTGATTCCATTGATGTGTCAGTTACTGGGATGCTTGCTGCACGCTTTGATAAAATCCCTGTTTTCTCTAATGAAGAGCTACCCATTCTCCGAATGCTGAGCTCTGCATCCGAAACGCTGCCCACCCATGGCCAAAACTCCGCCTACTTACAGCTAGCCAATTAAATTGATGAGTGGATGGGGTTTTGTTTGGGTGGGCGGGGTTACATTCACGGAACACAGTGTTAGCCATTCGGAGAATTTAGTGGCTCTCTCTGGGGTGGCGGCTCCCATCGTTCACAGCATGGAGCCGGCTCTTTGTCTTGGATCATTCCTCAAAGACCCATCAATAGTTAGAGGGAATCAACAGATACGAGTGAGGAGAAGACAATGAAGCTAATTTCGGGGATATGATGGATTAAGCCACATACTGGGTGTGAATTCAAGGAAGAGGTTTGCTGAGGTAGCAAGCTCCTTTAGTTTTACTAGATAAAATTGTAGTCTGGTCCTAAGAGCCCAAACTATTTGGATCCTGAGAAGTTGAATAGACGGAAGGAGAGCTCCGCCATAGTGGGGTTGTCCAGCCGCCTGCGGAGGTAGAGCTGCGAGTTGTGGGGAACCTGGGTCAGCACAGGCGAATTGGGGCTGAAGAGGCAAAGTGTAGGCTGGTCAAGGAGGCTTAGAGAAGAAATACTGGACAGTATAGAGCACGAGTACCGCATGTAAGTGTGCTGTAATCAGTGATGGACAGATAGAAAAATAATAAGTATTCAAGTCAGGCATGCCGTATTGCTGAAATGATTTTGCTAACAAGTGACATGTGGCCACATGTGACTATTATGCCTGTACCTGTGTGTAAAACAGATGACGTCTACAACAAGCTTTGTACCAGCTACCTACTGTATTTATGTTTTACCAGTTTCACCTGTAAAATTAAATTAATTTTTACAAATTATTTTAATTTATGTTTACTTATTTTTACATCTGGGATTGCTATGCCACCTGACAGTATATAACCTGACTGGGCAATATCTGAAGAGATTTACGTCACACATGGCCAGAAGGAACCCATCTTTCTAATGCTTAGGTTTGTGACAGTAGACCTCAGTGCAGGGCGGGCGCTAGGGGCAGGCAGACTAGGCAGCTGCCTAGGGCCCCTGTTCCTCCAGGGGCCACCTGCCAGTGGCATACCGGTATTAGCGGCATACCACGCAGCCGCTATGGGGCCCGTGAGTAATAGATGCGGATACAGTTGAAAGCAGTGATGGAGGAGGGAGCGTCAAATGACGCTCCCTCTCCCATCACTCTACCTGTCTCTGACTCAGCATATGCCAGCAGTGGAAGTGATGAGATGCTCTGCAGAAGCCATAGCAGCAGGGGAATTAGGAGGAGAGGTAAGAGTTGTGTGTGTGTTTGTTTTTGTATGCATTATAGTGTGTGTATTCATTATAGTGTTTGGGGGATGCACTATACTGTGTATGTGGGGGTGCTGCATTATAATGTTTGTGGGAGGACTGCATTATAATGTGTGTGGGGGGCTGCATTATACTGTGAATGTGGGGAGGGCTGCATTATACTGTGTGTGAGGCTGCACTATACTGTTTATGTTGGTGGCTGCATTATACTGTGTGTGTGGGCTGCACTATATTGTGTATGTGGGGGCTGCTATTGTGAATTCTGCTTTTGGGCTCCCTCCGGTGGTTGTAGGTGGTAATGCAGTTGTCCCTGGGCTGCAGTCCTGGACAGGTGTATCTGCAGATTGCAATTCTGACTGGGGTATTTAGGTTTGCAGGACTCATTAGTCCTTGCCAGTTGTCAATGTTTCTTGGGAAGTGTTGGATCTCTGTCTGGCTTCTCCTGCTTAGCTGCCAATTCAGCAAAGATAAGTGTCTGTTTCTTTTTCCATGGCACACAAGCTGTGTGCTTGTTTTTTGATTGTATTCCTGCTCTGAGTGTAGGATTCTCTGGAGTTGCAGATATACGTTCCACGTCTTTAGTTAGATGGAGGAATTTTTTGTATAATCTGCTGTGGATATTTTTGAAGGGTTTTAATACTGACCGCACAGTACTCTGTCCTATCCTTTCCTATTTTAGCTAGAGTGGCCTCTTGTGCTAAATCCTGTTTTTCTGCCTGTGTGTGTCTTTCCTCTCCTACTCACAGCCAATATTTGTGGGGGGCTGCCTATCCTTTGGGGTTCTGCTCTGAGGCAAGGTAGAATTCCTATTTCCCTCTTTAGGGGTATTTAGTCCTCCGGCTGTGACGAGGTGTCTAGGATTTGTTAGGCACACCCCACGGCTACTTCTAGTTGCGGTGTTAAGATCAGGATTTGCGGTCAGTATAGTTACCACCTACTCCAGTGAATGTTTTCATGCTGCTCCAAGGTCACCGGATCATAACAGGCTGCATTATACTGTGTTGGGGACTGCTGTTATGACCTGGTGGTTAGGAGCTCCCGGAATGACCTGATAGTTAAACCTCATACAGGATGAGCTCTAGAGATAGAAAATAAAGCCTACCTTGCCTCAGAGAAATTCCCCAAAGGTAAAGGAAGCCCCCCACATATATTGACTGTGAGTAAAGATGAAAGTCACAAACGCAGAAATGAAACAGGTTTCAGCAAAGGGAGGCCAGACTTACTAAATAGACAGAGGATAGGAAAGGTAACTTTGCGATCAGCACAAAAACCTACAAAAGACCACGCAGAGTGTGCAAAAAAGACCTCCGCACCGACTCACGGTGCGGAGGGGCCACTCTGCATCCCAGAGCTTCCAGCTAGCAAGACAAAATCATGAAAACCAGCTGGACAAGAAAACAATGAACAAATAATGACTATCAGGAACTTAGCTTCTGCAGGAGAAGGCAGGTCACCAGAGAGATCCAGGAGCGAACTGAACCAGTGCAAAAACATTGACAGCTGGCATGGAGTAACGATCTGAGAGGAGTTAAATAGAGCAGTCAACCAAAGGATAAACCACGTCACCTGTGTAAGGAACCTCAGAAGCAGCAGCTTCACTCACAGCCACCAGAGGGAGCCCATAGACAGAACTCGCCAAAGTACCATTCACGACCACAGGAGGGAGTTCGACAACAGAATTCACAAGAGACTGCACTATACTGTGTCTGTGGGGGTGCTGCATTATACTGTGTACGGGGGACTGTACTATACTGTGTATGTGGGGGCTGCATTATACTGTGTATGTGGGGTCTGCATTATACTGTGTGTGGGGGGACTACATTATACTATGTGTGGGGGGCTACATTATACTGTGTGTGGTGGGACTGCACTATACTGTGTATATGGGGTGACTGCATAATACTGTGTGTGGGGGCTGCACTATACTGTGTACAGTACAGACCAAAAGTTTGGACACACCTTCTCATTGAAAGATGTTTCTGTATTTTCATGACTATGAAAATTGTACATTCACACTAAAGGCATCAAAACTATGAAGTAACACATGTGGAATTATATACTTAACACAAAAGTGTGAAACAACTGAAAATATGTCTTATATTCTAGGTTCTTCAAAGTAGCCACCTTTTGCTTTGATGACTGCTATAATAATAATAATAATAATAATTATTATTATTATTAATAATAATAATCTTTATTTTTATATAGCGCTAACATATTCCGCAGTGTGCTTTGCACACTCTTGGCATTCTCTTGATGAGCTTCAAGAGGTAGTCACCAGAATGGTTTTCACTTCACAGGTGTGCCCTGTCAGGTTTAATAAATGGGATTTCTTGCCTTATAAATGGGATTTCTTATAAAAGGTGTTGCAACCATCAGTTGTATTGTGCAGAAGTCTCGTGGATACACAGCTGATAGTCCTACTGAATAGACTGTTAGAATTTGTATTATGGCAAGAAAAAAGCAGCTAAGTAAAGAAAAATGAGTGGCCATCATTACTTTAAGAAATGAAGGTCAGTCAGTCTGAAAAATTGGGAAAACTTTGAAAGTGTCCCCAAGTGCAGTGGCAAAAACCATCAAGTGCTACAAAGAAACTGGCTCACATGAGGCCCACCCCAGGAAAGGAAGACCAAGAGTCACCTCTGCTTCTGAGGATAAGTTTATCCGAGTCACCAGCCTCAGAAATCGCAGGTTAACAGCAGCTCAGATTAGAGACCAGGTCAATGCCACACAGAGTTCTAGCAGCAGACACATCTCTACAACAACTGTTGTTGAGGAGACTTTGTGCAGCAGGCCTTCATGGTAAAATAGCTGCTAGGAAACCACTGCTATGAACAGACAACAAGCAGAAGAGACTTGTTTGGGCTAAAGAACACAAGGAATGGATATTAGACCAGTGGAAATCTGTGCTTTGGTCTCATGAGTCCAAATTTGAGATCATTGGTTCCAACCACCGTGTCTTTGTGCGACGCAGAAAAGGTGAACGGATGGACTCTACATGCCTGGTTCCCACCGTGAAGCATGGAGGAGGAGGTGTGATGGTGTGGGGGTGCTTTGCTGGTGACACTATTGGGGATTTATTCAAAATTGAAGGCATACTGAACCAGCATGGCTACCACAGCAGCGGCATGCTATTCCATCCGGTTTGTGTTTAGTTGGACCATCATTTATTTTTCAATAGGACAATGACCCCAAACATACCTCCAGGCTGTGTAAGGGCTATTTGACCAAGGAGGAGAGTGATGGGGTGCTACGCCAGATGACCTGGCCTCCACAGTCACCAGACCTGAACCCAATCGAGATGGTTTGGGGTGAGCTGGACCGCAGAGTGAAGGCAAAAGGGCGGACAAGTGCTAAGCATCTCTGGGAACTCCTTCAAGATTGTTTGAAGACCATTCCCGGTGACTACCTCTTGCAGCTCATCAAGAGAATGCAAGAGTGTGCAAAGCAGTCTTCAAAGCCAAAGGTGGCTATTTTGAAGAACCTAGAATATAAGACATATTTTCAGTTGTTTCACACTTTTTTTGCTAAGTGTATAATTCCACATGTGTTAATTCATAGTTTTGATGCCTTCAGTGTGAATGTACAATTTTCATAGTTATGAAAATACAGAAAAATCTATACTGTGTGTGGGGGGACTGCATTATACTGTGTGGGGGAGGCTGCATTATACTGTGTGTGAGGCTGCATTATACTGTATGTGGGGGGACTACACTATATTGTGTATGGGGGGCTGCATTATACTGTGTGTGGGGGCTGCACTATGCTGCATATGTGGGGGCTGCACTATGTTGTGTATGTGGGGGACTACATTATACAGTGTGTGGTGGACTGCATTATGCTGTGTGTGTAAGGGGACTGCACTATACTATGTATGCGGGGGCTGCATTATACTGTGTGTGTGTAGGGGGACTGCATCGGCCGTGTATGCTGTGTATGTGAGGGGCTGCATTATAATGTGTGTGGGAAACTGCACTATACTGTGTATGAGGGTGTTGCATTTTACTGTGTATGGGGGCTTCTCTATACTGTGCATGTGGGGGGCTGCATTATGCTGTGTGTGGGGGCTGCATTATACTGTGTGTAGGGGCTGCATTATACTGTTTGTGGGGGCTGCATTATACCGTGTGAGTGGAGAGCTGCATTATACTGTGTGGGGGCTGCACTATACTGTGTATGTGGGGGGCTGCATTATACTGTGTGTGGGGGGGCTGCATTATACTGTGTGTGTGGGGGACTACATTTTACTGTGTATGTGGGGGCCTGCATTATACTGTGTGTGGAGGGACTGCACTATATTGTGTATGTGGGGAACTACATTATACTGTGTGGGGGCTGCACTATACTGTGTATGTGGAGGGGCTACATTATACTGTATGTGGGGGCTGCACTATACTGTGTATGTGGAGGGCTACATTATACTATGTGTGGGGGCTGCACTATACTGTGAATATGGAGGGCTACAATATACTGTCCAGGACACAGTGACTTGTGAATTCATAACAGTACCCCATGTTTTAGGGGGGCCACAGAACCCCAAGTTTCCCAGGAAACCTAAGATGGAAGGCCCTGACCAGGCAATCGACCTTCACAGAATGAGCCAGAACCCAGGATCTCTCCTTGGGTTTATATCCCCTCCAGTAAACAAGATATTGGATGGAATTTGAGACCCTCTGAAAATCCACAGTCCTCTGCACTTCATACTTCAAACCTCTATCGACAGAAACCGGAGGAGGCGGGGATGAGGGAGACAACACCTTTTAACAGCGATCTGTGGAAAACATTCGGAAAGCAAAGAGATGGAGGAAGTTTTAACTTTAAGGCCCCCGGATTCACTACCTCCAGAATCTCAAAAGGGCCAATAAATTTAGGATCCAACTTCAGATTAATATTTTTAGATGACAAACAAAACTTATCACTTATTTTTTTTAATAAAGTATATTTATTGAAATTTTCCAACAGAGATTTTAAACAAACACAATACATAATCAAAACCGTGTTAAGTAAAACTACACTGAAAGAAGAGGAGTGGAAAGTGGGTAAAAGGAAAGAGGAAGGGGAGGGAAAAAACAAAACACAAACAGTCGTCACCTTACTGAAAAGCGATAAAAAGAAAGTATCTCATTTTGGGAGTCAATCCAGTATATACATTTCTATTACACCTGAAATACACATTGGATCAATACCTAGAAATCCTCCTTATTAAATTAAGCCCAGTCTGTGTCTCACTAATTCCCTAGAAGGATAGTCCTGATTCGTCATTCCACAAAGCCCAAAGTTGTTTAAACTTAAATGAGCCCTCTTTTCTTGTAAACCCTTTTTCCATATTTAGGAATCTATTTTGTTAATATAGTCCTTTTTTGTTGGGCTCTTAGTATCCAACCAATGTTGTGCTGCTTTTCTTGCTAAGTATGACATGTGCGCTATGGCTACTTTGCCTGGGTCAGATGTCTGAGTGTCTTCAGTGTATCCCAATACACAAACTAGTGGCATTGTTTCAAAACTACCTTGAAGACTCGTCTAATCAACCTTATTATTTTTCTCCAGTATCTCTCCAATTCAGGACATGACCACATCATATGAAGTAGGGATGCGGGATCAAAACCACTTCTAGGGCAAAATGCATCAACTCTAGCCCCAATCTTAGGCTATGTGTACACGTTGCTGATTAGTCTTAGGAATTTTTTGTGCGGAATCTGCATCTCTTGGCAGAAAACGCAGGTGCAGATTTGACGCGTTTATTGGTGCGGATTTTGTGTGGATTTGCTGCGGATTTTGTGCGAATTTATTGCGGTTTTTACCCCTGCGGATTTCTATAATGGAATGGGTACAAAAACGCTGCAGAGCCGCCCAAAAGAAGTGACATTCTACTTCTTTTAATCCGCAGCGTTTCCGCTTGGAATTTTCCGCTCCATTAGCACAGCATTTTTTTTTCCTATTGATTTACATTGTACTATAAATCACTTGTGGATCTGCAGCGTTTCTGCACCGCAAAAAATGCTGCGGATCTGCAGGAAATCCGCAACGTGTGCACATACCCTTATACAGAAACATTGGTGTTTATCACATACTTTGAAGACAGGATCCAAAGAATGATTCCTATAGTCTTCTGTTTTTGTTGAAGCTGAGCCACCCCAATATTCTTTTGAATCTTTCTCCCGACATCTGCAAGTTTCTGTATGGAAACCTTCTCTCCAGGACACCCAGAATTCATCCTAGAAAATTCACCAAAATGGGAATGAAAACCATTATTACAACAAAAGGTGAGTTTCCAGTAGACTGATTGACCCAACTGTTAAAGGCGAACTCAGCAAGAGGTAAAAATGAGGGCCATTTGAGGGTTGCGGCGTGCTGAGCCGCAACGAAACACCCTAAAATTTGTTCTAACGATTGACAGTTGATTTCAGAGTGGTAGGCAGAAGAAAAGGACAAGTCAATCTCCAATGTCCTACAAAAAACTTTCCAGAATTTGGAGGCCGATTGCATTTCTCTATCGGATACAATATTAAGAATTCCATGCAATCGCACAACATGACTGATAAAACAACCTGGAAAGTGTTTCAGCATTTGGTAACCCTGATAAAGGAACAAAATGAGCCTGTTTGCTGAATCGTCAACCACCACCCAAATAACAGTTTTCGCTATCCACAACCCCAGCACCCTCTAATCAAATAATTATCTCCACTACACTCTTACCTCCCCACCTGTCCTCCTCTGCTGACCTGCTCCTCAACCTCAAATCTGTCCTAATAAAAAATAAAACAAGTCACCCACTCTCCTTCTCCCATCTGCTCTTCCTTTGTGAGGGTGATCTCTTAAAGTGAGATCAATATGATTGCTTGTACCTGACCAAATATAAGCTGAGTGCACGCTTAGAGGCCAAAGAATGTATCAGATACACAGATACATACTCCTCTCTCAGTCAAAGTTGGTGCCCAACTGAACTTTATTCTCAAAAACAAAAGAATATGCAAAGAGCAGGAAATAGGGGTGTCGCACAACTTCTGAACAGCTAGTCACTTTGTAATTGGTCCAGTCCAAGCTTCATTTCCAAATATGGTGTTTTCCAGTGCCTTCACTCCTGCATTCCAAAGATTCCTTCCAGGATAGTTTCAAGGATCACCAAGACATCTTCAAAGACGCAATCGCCATCTTGGTACACCATATCTAAACTGACTTATATAAGGTTTAATAATTGTTTTCATTAGCCATTTTCCCATGACTACCCCCTCCTATCGCTCCCTATCTGATACGAACTACCGCAATCTTTCCAACATAAAACCCGTGCCCCTGACGCCCACCCCCCTGCTCCCTCTCTCTGGAGCACTGTGGAATGCCCGCTCAATCTGCAATAAGCTTCATGTGATTCATGACCTTTCTCTCTCTCACAATCTTGCCTTCCTCGGCCTCACAGAAACATGGCTAACACCCTCTGACACCACCTCCCCTGCTGCGCTGTGTTACGGCGGCCTCCACTTCACCCATACCCCTCGTCCCAGCAACAGACATGGTGGAGGAGTGGGTCTTCTCCTTTCTTCAAACTGCACCTTTAACCCAATCCCACCTCTACCCTCCCTTATCCTCCCCTCTTTTGAAGTCCACTCTGTCCGCATCTATTCTCCCTCCAACCTCCAAGTGGCCATCATATATTCCGACCTCCGGGCCTGGCCACTGCCTTTATTGACCAATTCTCCACCTGGCTTGTTCACTTTCTCTCTATTGACATTCCCACCATCATCATGGGTGACTTCAACCATCCCCACTGATACCCCTCAGTCAACAGCCTCCAAACTTCTGTCCCTTACTTCATCTTTTGGACTTAGTGGTCCTCCGCTGCCACCGACGGACATACATTAGACCTGGTCTTCACCCGTCTCTGCTCTCTATCTAACTTCACCACCTCCCCTCTCCCTCTATCCGACCACCATCTGTTCACTTTCTCATCCCTCTCCTCCTCACCGGTCACCCATGTCCAGCAACATGTGCACCCCCGCAGAAACCTTGCACACCTAGACTCCCACATGCTCTCTGACTCAATCCTACCACTGTCATCCATATCCTCACTCCACGACACAGACAGTGCCACTGCTTTCTACAATGCCACTCTCACATCAGCTAATAACATGGTAACTCCTCTCTTTCATGGCAGAGTAAGACGTATCAATAGGCACAATAACAGCACTAAAAAGCTCCGGCAAGTGTCCAGAGTTCAGAGCGGCGTTGGAAGAAAACACATTCGCAAGATGACTTCACTGCATTCCAACAGGCAACACTCGCTTTTAAATCTGCTCTCACCTCTGCTAAACAGGCCTACTTCACAATGCTCTTATCTTCCCTATCCTACAACCCCAAACAGTTATTCAAAACCTTTAACTCCCTCCTCTGCCCCCCATTGCCCCCTCCAACCTCCCTCATCTCTGCTGTGGACTTTGCCACACACTTTAAAAATAAGATCGACCAAACAAGGCAAGTCTTCATTGTTCAACCACCACAACCCCTTTGTATACCAGACCAATGCCCAAACCCCATAACCTCCCTCTCCAAGATCACTGAAAGGGGGCTTAATTGTCTCCTCTCCAAATCGCATCTCACCACCTGTGCGCTTGACCCCATCCCATCCCATCTCCTCCCCAACCTCATCACCACACTTATCCCATCCCTAACCCACCTCTTCAACCTATCACTAACTTCTGGCACCTTCCCTTCTGCTTTCAAACATGCTAAAATCATGCCTATCCTTAAAAAGCCAACCCTTGACCGAACAGCTATGTCCAGCTATCGCCCAATATCGCTGCTTCCATTCGCTTTCAAAATCCTGGATCAGCACGTTGATGCTGAACTTTTCTTCCACCACTCATTTAACTTGAGCTTTGACAATCTACAATCTGGTTTCCGCCCCCATCACTCAACTGAGACAGCCCTGACTAAAATCACTAATGACCTACTTACAGCCAAAGCTAACGGACAATACTCTGTACTCCTTCTAGACCTGTCCTCTGCTTTTGACACAGTTGACCACAGCCTCCTACTACAGATCCTCTCCTCCTTTGGCATCAAAGACCTCGCCCTATCTTGGATCTCCTCGTACCTTTCCAACCGCACATTCAGCATCTCCCACTCCCACACTACCTCCTCATTCCACCCTCTCTCTGTTGGAGTCCCCCAAGGCTCTGTTCTAGGACCCCTACTCTTCTCAATCTATACACTTGGCCTGGGACAACTCAAAGTCCCATGGATTCCAGTACCACCTTTATGCTGATGACACTCAGATCTACCTTTCTGGCCCAGACGTCACCGCTCTAATGTCCAGAATCCTGGAGTGTCTATCAGTCATACCCTCCTTCTTCTCCTCTTGCTTCCTCAAACTCAATGTGGGCAAATCTGAACTCATCATCTTTCCTCCATCTCATAGATTTTCCATACCTGACCTATCTATCACAATTAACAACATCACGCTTTCCCCTGTTCTGGAAGTCCACTGCATCGGAGTAACCCTTGACTCTGCCCTGTTTTTCAAACTGCACATCCAAGCTCTTTCCACCTCCTGTCGCCTTGAGCTCAAAAATATCTCCAGAATCCATCCTTCCCTCAACCGTTAATCTACTAAAATGCTTGTGCATGCCCTCATCATCTCCCACCTTGACTACTGCAACATCCTTTTCTGTGGCCTCCCTGCTAACACTCTTGCACCTCTCCAGTCCATCCTTAACTCTGCTGCCCGACTAATTAATCTCTCTCCGCGCTACTCCTCCCCTTCCCCCCTCTGCAAATCTCTTCACTGGCTCCCATTCCCTCAGCGTATCCAGTTCAAATTACTAATACTGACCTACAAAGCTATCCATAACCTGTCTCCTCCATATATCTCTGAACTAATCTCCCGATATCCTCCCTCACGTAATCTTCGGTCCTCCCAAGACCTCCTTCTGCTGGTATACCCAATAACTCTCTCATGTCCATCCTGTATCTGTGAAAGTTCTGCACCGAGTACATGAATGCTACTGTCTGTGTACATCAGGAACAGTTGATCGAAATCTGCGTAGGCCAAAATCGGAGCTGAAGAAAGGGCATTCTTCATAACCTGGAAGGCCTCGTCTTGTCTCTGGGCCCAAAGGATGCACTGGGTTTTCGACACTCCGGCGGTCCCCCTCTGCAGCTCATTCAGAGGACCCGCCACCTTTGCGAAGTCTTTGACAAACCGGCGGTAGTACCAGCGAGCCCCAGAAAGACCTAGACTTTTCTCACTCTTTGAGGGACTGGCCACTTCTGGATAGTAGCCACTTTTTCTGGTGAGGGTAGAACTCCGTCTTGTGACACTATGTGGCCCAGGTACTTGATCACTCTCTTGAAGAGGTGGCACTTCTTTGGCTTCAACTTCAGGTTATGAGCCCGCAGTCTTCCGAGTACCTGTCCAAGCTGGGCAAGGTGTTCTTCAAATGAGGCCGAAAACACAATGATGTCATCCAGATAGATCAGGGTAGCCTCAAAATTTAAGTCCCCAAACACTTTTCCATCAGCCGTAGAAACGTGCCCGGAGCATTGGAGAGCCCAAAGTGCATCCGGTTAAGCTCAAACAGTCCAATAGGGAGGATGAAGGCATTTTTTTCTTTGTCTTTCTCTGCCATGGCTACTTGCCAGTATCCGCTTGCTAGGTCAAAGGTGGAGAAGTACTTGGCTTTCCTCAACGCTGTCAAGTATTCCTCAATGCGGGGTAACAGATACGAGTCTCGAACGGTGCAGGCATTGAGTTTCCTGTAATCTACACAGAACCGGATGGCCCCATCCTTTTTCTTGATGAGCACCACCGGGGCTGCCCAAGGGCTCTGACTACTCTGCACTAGTCCTGAATCCAGCATCTGTCTCAGTAATGTCTTCACCTCTTGGTACATCTTGGGCGGGATCGTTCTCGAATTGGACGAGCTTCTCCGATTGGTATCTCATGCATGATGGCTTCAATACAGCCGAAATCTTCGGCGCGATGGGGCGAATGCGGCCTGATTTTCCCACAGCATAGCTTCTATCGCATGCACACGCTCAGGGCCCAGAGCCTTCACATCCACTTCCTTTTGATCAAAGATGACCCGTCCACTCCATTCCAGGGATGGCGTCTCTTTGGCCCCTGCAGCAACTGCTAGAGTCCACCCCACACCTTGCCTAGGCGATAAAGACATCTCTTCCTGACTCACCACTTCACCCTTATGTACGTACACCAGGGTCAGATCTGTCCCTCGTGGCAAGGTGACCTCCCCGGGGCCCACATTCAAACCTCTTATGGGGACGTGTCCTCACTGGAATACAGCTATTGTATGAGCTATCATGACTTATTGGTCCACTCTTCCACATACCACAGGCTGAACAATCACTTCCAACCCATCGAGGTTGCGATGAGTCCTCACTGGAAGGTGTAATATAGTTTCTCACTTGGTAGGCAGGATTACAGGCTCTCTACCAGGAGCACTGATGACCCCTACTGTCTGATAAGATGCCACACTCTTCTGCGTCCCACAGACGTGGATCAGTCATTGTAGGGCTTCGTGAGTGGGCTTATGTGTACAGTAGTAGCCTTCTTCCAATATCCGGGTCCCCGTTTGGTAAATATAATCTGATCAAGTTCACGTAGGATATTGAATCCCAGTACTACAGGCATATCTTCTTTGATAGGCTCAGGGACTAGCAGGATCCCTTTTCTCCCCACTTCTTACCCACAGATTCAGATATTCATCCACACGACCCCTGTGACCGGGATCAGTTGTTGGTTGGCAGCAAACAACCATATCAATGTCTCTTTTTCTGGCTTGGCCAGGGCCAGGAAATGCTGCTTGAAATACGTTTCTGGCATCGTTGTCACTTGTGACCCAGTATCTATCAAGCAATCCACTAGAACACCCTCGAATTCAGCACGCAGGATGGGACACCCAGCAATCAAGTGTTTGTTATGATAGGGAGTGGCCTCTCTCCTTGCCTCCCCTGCAGAGTGCCGCACTACTGCGGGGGTTGGTAGTTTAACAGCGGCTTCCACTGGCAGTCTCTGGCAAGGTGCCCCCGTTCTCCACATTCCCAGCATTGAATGCCTCCTCCTCGCCGGGGGGCACCTCGAACCTTTCCTCGTGCCTCCAATGCTTGATGGGAGGAGGCTTGCTCCCACTGATCCCTTATCGGTTGGGCCAAAGAATAGTTGTATGAGTACGATGGGTCAGACTGTTGTAGTTCCCCCACTCTTCGCTCCATCTGGGTCAGTTTCTCTTGCACGTTGACAAGGGACCGCTGCAAGTCTTGCACCACCTGGACCAGCACCTCCTGGAGGTTTGGGTCCCCTCTGGTATTGGCGCCCTGGACACACATCACGCCAGACGCGTAGCTTTCCTCTCTACTTCGGGCCACTGTTTCCGCCAGGATTTGACGAAATGTGAGAGCCGAATCTGCCCGGACCCATTCTGACAGTGCTCGCCTCAAGGATGTGCTGTGCAGTCCTAGAATGAATTGCTCCCAGAGTATCCAGTCATTAGAGCCCATGCCACCAAGTCAATCTGACTCCTTTCTCTGCACTTCCGCTAACACTTCTTGCAGTGCTGTCGCATACTGTGAAATTCCTTCTTCCCGCTGCAGCCTGGAGAAAAATTTGGCGCAATGGTGTCCCACGCTAGCAGTCTCGCCATATCTCTCTCCCGGGAACTTCACTAGCTCCTTCATGGTACTACGGGTGAGTTCTGGTTGTAGGCAGATGTTTCTACGGGCTTCTCACTCTAGGGCAGTTACTGCAATGTCCACTTCAGGGTCTGGGCTGATGTTATAAATCTTCAGGGTGCTTTGCAGCTGGGACACCCAGTCGGACAATGCCATATTATTACCATCAAACTTTGGTAGCACACTAAATATGGTGCCTATAGGGAGTGTCCTTGCAGGGGTTCCAGCAATGCCCACAGCATCCCCATTAACATTAGCATTCCCGCCGTTGCTGTCGGCTGCCTGTAAACAGGGGTATGCAATGGGAAAAGATAATTTACAAGAGTTGTATTCTTTAGCAGGGCCGTTAAATAGCACGGTGCTCCAAATATTACAGAATCAATATACCTCACACAAGCAAATGCAAACAATAAACAAAGAATGATGCTACTCTACGTATAGCCTCCCTGGCCTTTACTAAGCAGGCCACATGGCTGCTGTGTTCTGTCTGTTGAAGTCTACACTAGCCCCTGAAGTGCACAAAACAGGAACAAACTCACGGTGATGTTGGGGACTCAGATCCAGCCCTGGGGGGACCCCAACAGTCCATTACGGTGGTGCGCACGGCTCTCTGCCAGCTCCATGAAACGTGGTCTTCTCCTTGCTTCTGGATCTGGGAGGTGCTTCTGGAAACTCAATTTCTCTGTATCTTTGTGGCTTCTCAAACTAGCACAGGACAGCCACCTTTGCTACGCCCGAAGAGTCTGTCCAATTTCACGAGTCCATTCCGTCCCGGGCGTTGGGTCCTCTTATGCAGCTATAAGCACAAAGTTCTCTCTGCAGCAGCTTCAGCTACACTCTGTCCAGGCTCCACCCCTCCCCTCAGCACAGTCCAGTTCATTCACACAGTCTATTGCAGAGGGGGAGCAGAACATTCCATCACACCAGACAAGGAAGTGCTGTCTCTTAAAGTGGCATCATGTTCCTTACTGTCCATAACAGCACCACCTCCCTACAGCAATTCGGCGCAGCATCCAAACGGCGCATGTGGAGGCATCCGCAAACAGCGTACGTCCCTGCGTACCCAATGATAAAGATAGGTACGCAGGGCACCGCAGGATGCAAGGAGGCGTAGGCGGATCATAGGTGGGGTTTCAGGGAGGTTTCCCATACGCCAGTGTGAAACCACGCTAATTCTTCTAATATATATATATAGATAGATATATATTACATTAAATAATTATATCTTATATATATATTATATACAGTGAGGAAAATAAGTATTTAATTCACTGCTGATTTTGCCAGTTTTCCACCTACAAAGAATGGAGAGGTCTGTAATTTTAATCGTAGGTACACTTCACCTGTGAGAGACAGAATATGAAAAAAAAAAACAGAAAATCACATTGTATGATTTTTACATAATGAAATTGCATTTTACTGCATGAAATAAGTATTTGATCACACTCGATCTATCACACTCCAACCTTTCCACCATGGCCAAGAATAAAGAGTTGTCTAAGGATCCCAGGGCCAAAATTGTAGACCTGCATAAGGCTGGGATAGGTTACAGGGCAATAGGCAAGCAGCTTGATGAGAAGGCAACAACTGTTAGCTCAATTATTAGAAAATGGAAGAAAGGCAAGATGACTGTCAATCTTCCTCAGTCTAGGGATCAATGCAAGATCTTACCTCTTGAAGTAAGGATGATTCTGAGAAATGTCAGGAATCAGCCCAGAACTACACGGGACGACCTGGCCAATGACCTGAAGAGAGCTGGGACCACATTCTCACACATTACCATTAGTAACACACTACACCATCATGGATTAAAATTCTGCGGGCACACAAGGTCTGCTGCTCACGCCAGCACATGTCCAGGCCCATTCGTAGTTCACCAGTGACCATCTGGATGATCCAAAGGAGGCATGGGAGAAGGTCATGTTGTCAGATGAGGACAAAATAGAACTTTTTGGTATCAACTCTACTCACTGTGTTTGGAGGAAGAAGAAGAACTATGAATACAACCCCAAGAACACCGTCCCAACCGTGAAGCATGGTGGGGAATACATCAGACTTTTGGGGTGATTTTCTGCTAAAGGGACAGGACGACTGCACCGTATTGAAGGGTAGATAGTTGGGGTCATGCATTGCAAGATTTTGCCCAACAACCTCCTTCCCTCAGTAGGAGCATTGAAGATGGGTCGTGACTGGGTCTTTCAGCATAGATCAAGGAAAAGAGACAGCATCCATACCAGGTGAATCGTATCCAAAAAACGGTCTTTTATTCAGCCATAAAACAGATGCAATGTTTCGGCCACATTGGCCTTTGTCAAGCATACAAAACATCACTAGTGGCCATCTTAAATAGTGTGGAGCCTGTATAGGGACCAATCACCATCCAGAGGCGGCCTTTATTAAGTCACACTAAAATCACAGAATATACAATAACATTGTGTGCCACACATAAAACATCAGCCATCCAAGACTGATGACAAATAGCTACTCCCAAAACTAACACCATAACCTAAGAAAAAATAGAGGATAGAAGTATCCGGACTGTAGCCCAATCACTGCTCAAACTATCTGGTTACCATGGTGGTGTGTCCTCCAATCGCTATTGCAGTTAATGTCCACACACCCATATATCCAATCACCTTCCGCGCGGCAGAAGGCCTACCAGCTGATCCCTATAGTTAATACCTTGCCTGCATATTAGTATCGGTCCACCTGCGAACGCCGGCGCCTGTGCACAGCGCACACCACAGCAGCGGTCACATGACCGCCACCTGGTGCGACGCACGGCGCCCGCGACCGGCGTCACAGGACAAACAATATCGCTCGTCTCCACGGGCAGCCGGACGCGATCATATGACCGGCCAGGAGGAGCCATGACGCAACAGCGCCCACACCTCCGGCACGCCCACATGCCGCACCACGTCTGCGCACAGGAGAAGACAGGGAACATAGCCAAATCCATGGCGCCCGTACTACACTTTACATGATACACTAAGCGAATAATTAACCTCAAGCAATTAAGCAGATTTGGCAAACAAGGATCAAAAGGAGGAGAGAAAAAAATCTACACATAAAAACCAAAGCATAAAGAACAAAAAAGAGCAATTAATTTATATAAAAAAGAGATTATCCTTTACAGAAAACAAACACAAAATTGCAAAAAGCGTATTTTTCAATATCCTCCATGTGCACCTTGGATAGCCAATCCTGCATCCACTGTGAATACATAAACAAAAATAACAATTAAAAACATGTAACACTACAAATAAAGAATCTTAAAAAACTTAAAAAGCGTACACAGAGCTAGAAGTATACATCAAAAGAGGTCAAAGATTCAAACATAACAACTTAATATGTACTTCATACCAGAACGAGGAGAGGGCCATAACCCAAATAGCACGTCTGCTTTAAGACATACAAATATGGAGATTGTAATCAATATTCAACCCTTTGGGTTGTAAGGTCTCTAGGACCGAAATCCACCTCAACTCTTTCTGTTTAAGTTTTAATATCCTATCCCCACCTCTCCTCCAAGCTGGGACCCCATCAATCACCCTAAAGCGCAGTTGGTTTATAGAGTGTCTACATTCACTGAAATGTTTCGGTATAGGGAGTTCGTGTAAATTAGTTCTTATTGTGCTCTTATGTTTAGTGATTCTAGTTTTAACTGTCGTTGTTGTCTCACCAACATACATAAGTCCACATGGACATACTATTAGGTAAATCACAAATTTCGATGTGCATGTGTACCGATCTTTAATCATAAATTTCTTGCCAGTCTGGGGATGATGGAAACTATCCCCCTTAAGCATATTCCCACAACATGCACAGTTAAGGCAGGGAAAATTGCCCATCCGTGGAGGACATAATGTCCGCTGGATGGCAACCCTGCCACCACCAACATCTGACCTCACCAACCGGTCTTTCAAATTGCGCCCTCGTCTATAAGATAAAATGGGCCGCAAACGGAAGTCCTGAATATGTGGTAAACCTTTTTGTAATAGCCCCCAGTGTCTATTCAAAATATTGGATAGACCACTGCTGGCCGGGCAATACGTAGAAACGAATGGTATGCGTTTCTGTTTAGCCTTCCTATCATGGGTCAAAAACTCTCCCTCAGTTGATCTGGTGATTTTTTCCTTATGTCCCAACACCATCTCCCTTGGATACCCTCTACGCATAAATTTGTCACACATCTCTGTCAATCTCCTGTCACAGACTTCATCATCTTTGACAATTCTCCATACCCGAACCAACTGGCTCCAAGGTAATGAATTCATCATTCTTTTAGGATGATAGCTATCGTACCACAAGAGGCTATTCCTATCCGTCGTCTTTATGAATAGGTCAGTCCAAAGATTATCACCTTGCTTGTACACCATGGTATCCAAAAATTGGACCTTCTCTAACGAGTACGTCATGGTGAACTTTAACTCTGGATGTAAGTTATTCAATTCATTCAAGAAACCAAAAAGGTCATCCTCGGACCCCTCCCATACACAAAAGATATCATCGATATAGCGCCACCAGGCCCGGACGCGGCACCAGAAGCTGGATCTGTACACATGTTGGTCCTCGAGTACCGCCATATAGATGTTAGCATACGTAGGGGCCACATTGGACCCCATGGCGGTACCCCGTAACTGCTGGTAGTAATCATCCCCAAAGATGATTCGCAGGTGGACCGATACTAATATGCAGGCAAGGTATTAACTATAGGGATCAGCTGGTAGGCCTTCTGCCGCGCGGAAGGTGATTGGATATATGGGTGTGTGGACATTAACTGCAATAGCGATTGGAGGACACACTACCATGGTAACCAGATAGTCTGAGCAGTGATTGGGCTACAGTCCGGATACTTCTATCCTCTATTTTTTCTTAGGTTATGGTGTTAGTTTTGGGAGTAGCTATTTGTCATCAGTCTTGGATGGCTGATGTTTTATGTGTGGCACACAATGTTATTGTATATTCTGTGATTTTAGTGTGACTTAATAAAGGCCGCCTCTGGATGGTGATTGGTCCCTATACAGGCTCCACACTATTTAAGATGGCCACTAGTGATGTTTTGTATGCTTGACAAAGGCCAATGTGGCCGAAACGTTGCATCTGTTTTATGGCTGAATAAAAGACCGTTTTTTGGATACGATTCACCTGGTATGGATGCTGTCTCTTTTCCTTGATCTGTGACTTTGGGCCCGATTGGATCCTGGGACCCTTGGACGTGCATCCTGCATCTGAGTGCTGGTGGTTGACTTTTTCTATGTAGCTGGGTCTTTCAGCATGACAATGACCAAAAATACACAGCCAGGGCAACTAAGGAATGGCCCTGTAAGAAGCATTTCAAGGTCCTGAAGTGGCCTAGCCACTCTCCTGACCTAAACCCAATAGAAAATCTTTGGAGGGATCTGAAACTCAGTGTTACCCAGCAACAGCCCCGAAACCTGAAAGATCTGGAGAAGATCTGTATGGAGGAGTGGGCCAAAATCCCTGCTGTAGTGTGTGCAAACTTGGTCAAGAACTACAGGAAACGTTTGACCTCTGCAATTGCAAACAAAGCTTTCTGAACCAAATATTAAGTTCCATTTTTCTATTGTATCAAATACTTATTTCATGTAAAAAATGCAAATTAATTATGTAAAAATTATACAATGTGATTTTCTGGATTTTTTTTTAGATTCTGTCTCTCACAGTTGAAGTGTAAATACGATAAAAATTACAGACCTCTCCATTCTTTGAAGGTGGGAAAACCTACAAAATTGGCAGTGTATCAAATACTTATTTTCCCCACTGTATATATTTATATACATATATATCTATATATACATACATATATGGAGAAAGGGAGTTCTAAACGGCGCACTATTGACTTTACATATTCTATAGCTTTTAGAGAAGAATGCTGTGGTATTATATGTCTGTATTTAGACCATATGTGAACGGCTTCCTACACCGCCTCCTGGCATATAATTATAGACTGTCAACAATAAACTCTAAAATTGCTGTTTACTTTATGGTAGAGTGTTTGTCTTACTAATTAAATAGCTGTTTCTGCAGTTAAATGAAGGGAGACGGCCGGCATTAACCCTGGGTATTGTTTGGGACTTGGAATATTGCTACGTGTATGTGTGTGTGTGTATATTTATATATGCATATCTATCTTTTCAATGCAATCTCTTCTATTGATGCAATTATGGTGTAAATGTACAATATTATAATACATTTAAATACTGTGTACGTCTTTATTCCTTCATTATGTCTAAAAGCCTAAAAAATTATGTGAAATAAACAGAGACAAAGGATGTACATTGATTATAATAGGAGCTAATGGGCCTTGGTGAAAAAGTGGTTGTCCATTAAAAAAAAAATGCGGATGGATGTAGGCATTCGCAGTAGTATTCACTTGAAGAACTTTAATCCCAAGGAGGCAATGATTGGTTCACAGCTGTGACACTTACGACATTCTGCTGGCAATTTTATCAGCTGCTCCTCCATCATTCTAAAAAAAAACAAAAAAAGGTGGTATTATTTATAGACTAGTCCAAAAAGGAAAAAGACCCCTATACAAGTTGCGTAATAAACAAAATATTTATTTGGGTAACAACAAAGGAATCAATTTTTAAAAATATGTAAAAAGGAACATACTGTGATAGTGGAAGACAGGGAAAAGACAACACACAATGATACATAACACTGCATAGATAAGGTCCAATGATAGACTCATGATCATGAGAGGAGAAATAGTAACAGGCAATAATAATATCACGAATAATAACTCTCCGTGGGCCTGCCTGATCATGAATGTTCTCCTGTGAAAATGACTCCCACATATGACTACAGAGTATATTGTCATCGTAAATGTATATCATAATTGTGCGTATGTGTCACATTGGGGAGTCACCCTACCAAGAGAAAAAAAAAAGAGATGGACATCATCTATGGTGGTGGAACCAATGTAAATACATAAGTTGCCTGGTACATGTAGGTATTAAATCCATATAGATACAATGGCTTAACAAGAATAACACATGAACTTAAAAAATTTGAAAAATAAAGTGCCACTTTGACACCCGCAAGCTTGGCTTCTCACCGCCTAAAAAGAGTTTCCCCACCTTTCCAGGGGTTTAAGTAGGTTGCCATAATATATGGGAAAGGTCTTCCTTTTCCTTGGTCGGAGTACTTTATAGTTGACCGCTCCCATTTTTTCCACCACTCTATGGTGAACCTGACACTGGGGAAGGAACTTGCTCTCTCCTGTGGGCAGTAACACAAGTACCCCATCCCCAGGGTTAAATTGTGTGACCGACCGATTGTGCTTCCTGGACTTTTTGTTTTGGGCCTTGAGGAGGCGCTCTTTTACCTGTTCCTTCAGTTTGTCCCATGACATAATAAATCATTATGCCTGACCAACTATTAGCTCCTCGTCTACTGAGGAACCTAATTTACATTTTCTGCAAAAACCCTGCAAAAAACCTAGTCCATACCCTCATCATCTCCCACCTCAACTACTGTAACCTCCTGCTCTGTGGCCTCCCCTCTAACACTCTCGCACCCCTCCAATCTATTCTAATCTCAGCTGACCGACTAATCCACCTGTCCCCCCGCTATTCCCCAGCCTCTCCCCTCTGTCAATCCCTTCACTGGCTCCCTATTACCCAGAGACTCCAGTACAAAACCCTAACCATGACATACAAAGCCATCCACAACCTGTCTCCTCCATACATCTGTGACCTCGTCTCCCGGTACTTTCCTGCATGCAACCTCCGATCCTCACAAGATCTCCTTCTCTACTCCCCTCTTATCTCCTCTTCCCACAATCGCATACAAGATTTCTCTCACGCATCACCCCTACTCTGGAACCCTCTACCACAACACATCAGACTCTCACCTAAAATCAAAACCTTCAAAAAGAACCTGAAGACCCACCTCTTCCGACAAGCCTTCAACCTGCAGTAACCACCGATCGACCAAACCGCTGCACGGCCAGCTCTACCCGCACCTACTGTATCCTCACCCATCCCTTGTAGACTGAGCCCTCGCGGGCAGGGTCCTCTCTCCTCCTGTACCAGTTGTGACTTGTACAGGTCCTTCTCAAGAAATTAGCATATAGTGTTAAATTTCATTATTTACCATAATGTAATGATTACAATTAAACTTTCATATATTATAGATTCATTATCCACCAACTGAAATTTGTCAGGTCTTTTATTGTTTTAATACTGATGATTTTGGCATACAACTCCTGATAACCCAAAAAACCTGTCTCAATAAATTAGCATATTTCACCCATCCAATCAAATAAAAGTGTTTTTTAATAACAAACAAAAAAACCAACAAATAATAATGTTCAGTTATGCACTCAATACTTGGTCGGGAATCCTTTGGCAGAAATGACTGCTTCAATGCGGCGTGGCATGGAGGCAATCAGCCTGTGACACTGCTGAGATGTTATGGAGGCCCAGGATGCTTCAATAGCGGCCTTAAGCTCATCCAGAGTGTTGGGTCTTGCGTCTCTCAACTTTCTCTTCACAATATCCCACAGATTCTCTATGGGGTTCAGGTCAGGAGAGTTGGCAGGCCAATTGAGCACAGTAATACCATGGTCAGTAAACCATTTACCAGTGGTTTTGGCACTGTGAGCAGGTGCCAGGTCGTGCTGAAAAATGAAATCTTCATCTCCATAAAGCATTTCAGCCGATGGAAGCATGAAGTGCTCCAAAATCTCCTGATAGCTAGCTGCATTGACCCTGCCCTTGATGAAACACAGTGGACCAACACCAGCAGCTGACATGGCACCCCACACCATCACTGACTGTGGGTACTTGACACTGGACTTCAGGCATTTTGGCATTTCCTTCTCCCCAGTCTTCCTCCAGACTCTGGCACCTTGATTTCCGAATAACATGCAAAATTTGCTTTCATCAGAAAAAAGTACTTGGGACCACTTAGCAACAGTCCAGTGCTGCTTCTCTGTAGCTCAAAAGTGGCTTTACCTGGGGAATGCGGCACCTGTAGCCCATTTCCTGCACACGCCTGTGCACGGTGGCTCTGGATGTTTCCACACCAGACTCAGTCCACTGCTTCCTCAGGTTCCCCCAGGGTCTGGAATCGGTCCTTCTCCACAATCTTCCTCAGGGTCCGGTCTCCTCTTCTCGTTGTACAGCGTTTTCTGCCACATTGTTTCCTTCCAACAGACTTACCATTGAGGTGCCTTGATACAGCATTCTGGGAACAGCCTATTTGTTGAGAAATTTCTTTCTGGGTCTTACCCTCTTGCTTGAGGGTGTCAATGATGGCCTTCTTGACATCTGTCAGGTCGCTAGTCTTACCCATGATGGGGGTTTTGAGTAAAGGTACTGTCACACTAGACGATATCGCTAGCGATCCGTGACGTTGCAGCGTCCTCGCTAGCGATATCGTCCAGTGTGACAGGCAGCAGCGATCAGGCCCCTGCTGGGAGATCGCTGGTCGGGGAAGAAAGTCCAGAACTTTATTTCGTCGCTGGACTCCCCGTAGACATCGCTGAATCGGCGTGTGTGACACCGATTCAGCGATGTCTTTGCTGGTAACCAGGGTAAACATCGGGTAACTAAGCGCAGGGCCGCGCTTAGTAACCCGATGTTTACCCTGGTTACCATCCTAAAAGTAAAAAAACAAACACTACATACTTACCTACAGCCGTCTGTCCCCGGCGCTGTGCTCTGCTCTCCTCCTGCTCTGGCTGTGAGCGTCGGTCAGCCGGAAAGCAGAGCGGTGACGTCACCGCTCTGCTTTCTGGCTGCCCGGCGCTCACAGCCAGACCAGAGAAGCAGAGCGCCGAGGACAGACAGCGGTAGGTAAGTATGTAGCGTTTGTTTTTTTTTACTTTTTAGGATGGTAACCAGGGTAAACATCGGGTTACTAAGCGCGGCCCTGCGCTTAGTTACCCGATGTTTATCCTGGTTACCGGGGACCTCGGGATCGTTGGTCGCTGGAGAGCGGTCTGTGTGACAGCTCTCCAGCGACCAAACAGCGACGCTGCAGCGATCCGGATCATTGTCGGTATCGCTGCAGCGTCGCTATGTGTGACGGTACCTTAATGAACCAGGCAGGGAGTTTATAAAAGCCTCAGGTATCTTTTGCATGTGTTTAGAGTTAATTAGTTGATTCAGAAGATTAGGGTAATAGGTCGTTTAGAGAACCTTTTCTTGATATGCTAATTTATTGAGACGGGTTTTTTGGGTTATCAGGAGTTGTATGCCAAAATCATCAGTATTAAAACAATAAAAGACCTGACAAATTTCAGTTGGTGGATAATGAATCTATAATATATGAAAGTTTAATTGTAATCATTACATTATGGTAAATAATGAAATTTAACACTATATGCTAATTTTTTGAGAAGGACCTGTATTGTTCAAGATTATCGTACTTTTGTTTTTATTATGTATACCCCTCCTAACATGTAAAACGCCATGGAATAAATGGCGCTATAATAATAAATAATAATAATAGTGCCTTGAGCTGAGCAGTCCCAAAGTTGTCCTATGACTGCTCCAGGTCAAAGTCATTGGCTTCGGAGGATGCTTCCTCATCCCAGTGGCGTAGGAAGGGGGGTGCGGGGGGGGCGGTCCGCCCCGGGCGGCACAATGCTGGGGGCGGCCGGCGCTGCAGGAGAAGAAGATAAAAAAAAAAAAAAAAAAAAAAGACGCCCCTTTAAATCTTCGGGCGGCGCCGTCCGCCGCCACGACCAGGGCCAGCTCCCCCCACCACCGGACCCCGCCCCCCGCTCTATACTCACCTCTCCTGGTTCCTGCGGCGCCGGCAGCTACAGCGTCCTCTGACTCTGCGACGTCTCAGAGCAGAGGGCGCGATGACGTCACTACTGTGCGCGCCGCTCTGCCTCTCTGTCCTGAGCGTCGCAGAGCCGGAGAGACGCTGACTGCACCGGACCTGCGCTGGGAACGGGAGAGGTGAGGATTTTACTTTTTTTTTTTTTTCTTTATGTCTGACTGTCTGGGGCTGGGGCAATGCTGGAGACCATGGGGCAGATTGCTGGACACACTGGGGCAATACAGGAGACCATGGGGCAGAATGCTGGACACACTGGGGCAGTACTGGAGACCATGGGGCAGATTGCTGGACACACTGGGGCAATACAGGAGACTATGGGGCAGATTGCTGGACACACTGGAGCAATACTGGAGACTATGGGGCAGATTGCTGGACACACTGGAGCAATACTGGAGACCATGGGGCAGATTGCTGGACACACTGGGGCAATACTGGAGACCATGGGGCAGAATGCTGGACACACTGGGGCAATACTGGAGACCCTGGGGCAGATTGCTGGACACACTGGGGCAATACAGGAGACCATGGGGCAGAATGCTGGACACACTGGGGCAGTACAGGAGACTATGGGGCAGAATGCTGGATACACTGAATACTGGAGACCATGGGGCAGATTTCAGGACACATTGAGGCAATGCTGGAGACCCTGGGGCAGACTTCTGGACATACTGGGGCAATACTGGAGACCATGGGGCAGATTGCTGGACACACCGGGGCAATACTGGAGACCATGGGGCAGAATGCTGGACACACTGGGGCAATACAGGAGACCATGGGGCAGATTGCTGGACACACTGGGGCAATACAGGAGACTATGGGGCAGATTGCTGGACACACTGGGGCAATACAGGAGACCATGGGGCAGATTGCTGGACACACTGGGGCAATACAGGAGACCATGGGGCAGATTGCTGGACACACTGGGGCAATACAGGAGACTATGGGGCAGATTGCTGGACACACTGGGGCAATACTGGAGACCATGGGGCAGACTTCTGGACATACTGGGGCAATACTGGAGACCATGGGGCAGATTGCTGGACACACCGGGGCAATACTGGAGACCATGGGGCAGAATGCTGGACACACTGGGGCAATACAGGAGACCATGGGGCAGATTGCTGGACACACTGGGGCAATACAGGAGACTATGGGGCAGATTGCTGGACACACTGGGGCAATACAGGAGACCATGGGGCAGATTGCTGGACACACTGGGGCAATACAGGAGACCGTGGGGCAGATTGCTGGACACACTGGGGCAATACAGGAGACTATGGGGCAGATTGCTGGACACACTGGGGCAATACTGGAGACCATGGGGCAGAATGCTGGACACACTGGGGCAATACTGGAGACCATGGGGCAGAATGCTGGACACACTGGGGCAATACTGGAGACCATGGGGCAGAATGCTGGACACACTGGGGCAGTACAGGAGACTATGGGGCAGAATGCTGGACACACTGAATACTGGAGACCATGGGGCAGATTTCAGGACACATTGAGGCAATGCTGGAGACCCTGGGGCAGACTTCTGGACATACTGGGGCAATACTGGAGACCATGGGGCAGATTGCTGGACACACCGGGGCAATACTGGAGACCATGGGGCAGAATGCTGGACACACTGGGGCAATACAGGAGACCATGGGGCAGATTGCTGGACACACTGGGGCAATACTGGAGACCATGGGGCATAATGCTGGACACACTGGGGCAATACAGGAGACTATGGGGCAGATTGCTGGACACACTGGGGCAATACAGGAGACCATGGGGCAGATTGCTGGACACACTGGGGCAATACAGGAGACTATGGGGCAGATTGCTGGACACACTGGGGCAATACTGGAGACCATGGGGCAGAATGCTGGACACACTGGGGCAATACTGGAGACCATGGGGCAGAATGCTGGACACACTGGGGCAATACTGGAGACCATGGGGCAGAATGCTGGACACACTGGGGCAATACTGGAGACCATGGGGCAGAATGCTGGACACACTGGGGCAGTACAGGAGACTATGGGGCAGAATGCTGGACACACTGAATACTGGAGACCATGGGGCAGATTTCAGGACACATTGAGGCAATGCTGGAGACCCTGGGGCAGACTTCTGGACATACTGGGGCAATACTGGAGACAATGGGGCAGATTGCTGGACACACCGGGGCAATACTGGAGACCATGGGGCAGAATGCTGGACACACTGGGGCAATACAGGAGACCATGGGGCAGATTGCTGGACACACTGGGGCAATACTGGAGACCCTGGGGCAGATTGCTGGACACACTGGGGCAATACTGGAGACCCTGGGGCAGATTTCTGGACAGATTGAGGCAATGCTGGAGACCCTGGGGCAGACTTCTGGACACACTGGGGCAATGCTGGACACTGGGGCAGATTGCTGGACACACTGGGGGTAATATACTGGACACACTGGGGCAATGCTGGACACTGGGGGTAATATGCTGGACACACTGGGGCAGACTGCTGGACACACTGGGGAAAGGCTGGACACTGGGGCAGATTGCTGGACACACTGAGGGCAGATTGCTGGACACACTGGGGGTAATATGCTGGACATACTGGGGCAGATTGCTGGACACACTGGGGGTAATATGCTGGACACACTGGGGCAGATTGCTGGACAACATGGGGGTAATATGCTGGACACACTGGGGCAGATTGCTGGACAACATGGGGGTAATATGCTGGACACACTGGGGGCAGGACTTGAGGCATGGGCAGAATGTAGATACGGGGCATGATTGGAGACACGGGGCAGGATTGGATCATGGGGCAGGACGGATACGATGGAGGCTGGTGGGGCAGGATGGGGAGATCATATGGGGTAGAATGGATACTCATGAGGGCAGGATACGACAACATATGGCTGGAGCCAGGAATGAGATAAACGGGGCCAGGGTGGGGAATATTATTACCATAGGGGATAATTAAGGGATATTGTTACTGCAGTGATGTATTTATTTTATTTTTTGAGTATACTGTTTTAAATGGGGGGGCGGTCCTGTTACTGTGCAGAGTGACACTATATCACCTTTTTTTCTTCATGTGGTGTAATGTAGAAGTTGTGAAAAATTAAGTAATGTGTTCTGCAAGCGGAGCTCGAGATAACTGTGTTATTTCCTGCAGAAACGAGTCCTGGCTGGAAGGAATGATGGCGGTCTGTGCTGGATGAAAAATGAAGGACTTCACCTAGAGACGTCACTGGTGAGTCAGTGTTACCTATACACTGACACTATACACTGTATACTATATAGAGGTCCTGTGTATAATGTCACCAGCGATCTCTGTATTACCTCTACACAGACACTGCATACTAAGTACAGATCTCCTGTGAATACTGGCACTTATGGTGATAGTATTGTGGTTTTTTTTTATTACTGATCAGTATTGTAGTATTCAGTCACTATGTGGTGGTAATATGTGGTCTGGAAATGGTGCGGTGGTATTTGTCCCTTGTATGTAGTATTATTCGGTCACTATGTGGCCTGGTCATGGTGTGGTGGTATTAAGTCACAGGTGTGGCATGTGGGGGTGACACCATTAGGCCCAGTTTAAGTTCTACAAAACAGGAAAACCATTTTTGGTAACCTTTGTGTGTATTGAGCTGGGGGGGGCGCCAAACTCGGGAACAGCCCCGGGCGGCAAAAGCTCTAGCTACGCCTCTGCCTCATCCTCCTTTTTAGCCAGTACAGTGAATGGAAATTCACCATTTACATTGTGTGCCTTTGTTACCACAGCTGATTCCTGGCAACATACTGGGCCACTGGATGCTGAATGCTACAGCCTTAGCCCATAAGTCCCAGAACAAAGGAAAATCTCCACCGATAATAATAGCATGCAACAAGTCCTTGACTACTCCCACTTGGTGGGACATGGAACCAGTCTGAACATATGTCGACCTGGGCTATGGGATAGTTCTTGGCGTCTCCACCCCACCCCCTTCCCATAGACTAACACATGCGGTCGTGTGGCCCTTACTAGGGTCACCAAACTTCCTGAGTCCAGAAATTCAATCACTTGGACACCTTTCACAGTCACCTGGCATTCCTTAGGCCCCTCACTAGAATGAGGAACAACTTTTCAGGCAGGGTATGCGAAGTAGGAGTAACGCCGGCCATCGGCACTGGGGTCAAGAGACAAATGGCTAATATACAGTGACAAGGAAAAGAGTAACAATGTTTTGAATGTTTGACTTTCAGGCTCAATATCTCACCATCGACTACTGCTTCGAACATGAGCCTACCATGATTTTATAGACAATCATCATCAGCAGCCATCTGCTCCTGATGCTGTTGATGCTGCTGCTTTTGTAACTGCTGCCGCAACTCCTGCTGCTCCTGCTCCCTGTTGAAACTGCTGTATCAGAAGTTTGTTGGTTTCCTGTTGGGTTTCTTGGTGCTGCTGTATTTGCTGCTGCTGCTGCTGCGACAGAACTAATTGCTTAACAAGCTCCTCCATTCTTTTAGACTGTGTTTGCAATGGAGTAGCTGCCTTTACATCTTTACCCTGCAATTGCCTGTGTTTATGGGACTTCATACTCACATTTCAGCCATCAATGGTAGGGATTCACTCGCTCTGGTAGGTATTAGGCCTTAGGTAGCATTCACACAGGCAATGCAGTTTTGGTTCAAACACAGGCAGTTTTATTGCTTTGCACAGATTGCACAGTATCAACGCCAAAAAAAGCATAAAAATACATCTTTAGCCTTTTCCAGGTGCTAACTACAGTGGCTTGCGAAAGTATTCACCCCCTTCATACGCCTACAACTGTGAGCATTTTGTATTGTGAAGCAAACAACAATTAGGACCAAATAACTGAAAACTTCAGTGTGCGTAACTATTTGTCCCCCTAAAGTCAGTACTTTGTAGAGCCTCCTTTTGCGGCAATTACAGCTATAAGTCACTTTGGATAAGTCTATGTGAGCTTTCCACATATTGCCACTGCAATTTATGTCCATTCCTGAAGGAAAACAACTGCTCCAGCTCCTTCAAGTTAGATGGTTTCCACTGGTGAGCAGCAATCTTCCAGTCCAGATTAACAATTGGGTTAAGGTCTGGGCTTTGACTAGGTCACTTCAAAGCATTTACACATTTCACATGAAACCACTTGAGTGTTGCTTTAACAATATGCTTTGGGCCATTGTCTTGTTGGAAGGTGAACCTCCATCACAGTCTCAAATCACTGACAGACTGAAACAGGTTTTGCTCATGGATATCCCTGTATTTTGCACCATCCATCTTCCTCTCAACTCAGAAAATTTTCCCTGTCCCTATTGCCTAAAAATATCCCCACAGCATAATGCTGCCACCACCATGTTTCACCGTGGGGATGGTGTTCTTGGAGTGATGAGCTGTGTTGGTTTGGCGCCAGACATCGCGTTTACCTTGGTGGATAAAACGTTAAATTTTGGTCTCATCTGACCACAGCACCTTCCTCCATACATTTGGAGAGTCTCTCACATGTCTTTTGGAAAACTCAAAACGACCCTTACAATTTTTGTGTGCAGTGTGTAAGTAAAGGCTTTTTTTCTGCCCACTCATCCATAAAGGCCATCTCTATTGAGTGTACGGCTTATTGTGGTCATGTAGACAGATGCTCCAGTCTATGCTTGAGAATTCTGCAGCTCCTTCAGGGCTACCTTTGGTCTCTATGCAGCCTCTCTGATTAATGCCTGCCATTCCTGGGCTGAAAGTTTTGGTGGGCGGCCATCTCTTGGCAGGTTTGTTGGAGTACGATGTTCTTTCCATCTCATTATAATGGATTTGATGGTGCTCTGGGGGATTATCAGAGATTGGAAAATCATTTATAACCCAAACCTGACTTGTACTTCTCAACAGCTTTGTCCCTGACTTGTTTTGAGATCTCCTTGGTCTTCTTCGTTTTTGGTTAGTGGTGCCTCTTGTTAATGGTGGTGTTTGGTTAGTGGTGCCTCTTGTTAGTGGTGGTGTTTGGTTAATGGTGTCTCTTGTTAATGGTGGTGTTTGGTTAGTGGTGCCTCTCCTTAATGGTGGAGTTTGGTTAGCGGCGCCTCTTGTTAATGGTGTCGCAGCCTCTGTAGCCTTTCAGAAAAAGGAAAAGTTTATATACTGACAGACATGTGACACTTGCACACAGGGGGCGTCCTGTCACTAAGCATGTGACTTATGAAGGTAATTGCTTGCATCAAAAATGTTAGGGGTTTCATAGCAAAAGGGGTGACTACATATGCACATGACAATTTTTTGTTAATTGATCCCACACATTTAATATATGCCTATATTTTTCTCACTTCACTTCACCAACTTAGATTATTTAATGCTAATGTATCACACACAAACCAGATTAAAAAGTATTTAAACACTTGTTGTAATGCACCAAAATATGTAAAAAGCCAAGGGGGTGAATACCTTCACAAGTCACTGTGAACAGTATACATATATCAAAAGGCTGACTATCACTTCCAAACAGAAATCAGGTGTGTACAGGTGCTTATAAAGAATAGCCATCGCCATATATAACAAACAAATAATGTAGCACTCTGTAGTGATATAGCATGAAAACATGAAATATACAATACATGAATTACATTACTGCACAAGAAAATATGAAAATTTGAGAATACTTAGTGCAAAAATGTTCCAATCCATGTGTACCCAGCAGCCACGATAAAGTGATTCTCGTTGCTGGGAATAAATCCTAATGTGAATCCAATGAGAATTCATCAATTGCATCAGCTCCTTACGTTGTACCAGTCTGCACAACATAGAGGACAAATATGCAGTCTATTTGAAAAATCTAAAAATTTTATAACATAAGGCACTTCTGGAACTTTAACACATTATATGCATATTTATTTTGTGATTATTGACCTTAAATTATATATGTATTCTTATAGAGCAATTGTTTACATGTCTGTATCTTCGCCCTCACATGTGCACATGCTGCGCCTCTGGTTTTCTTACATTCCCCTCGGCAATCAGTTGGAGTTCACGTGATATGCGTTCTGGCACTGACCGCCCCATGTGACTGTGACGAAGGCGGGAGGGGAGACTGTGAGCTGTGAGGACCTGGGACGTGCATGTGCACATGCGCCAAAGCAAAACATCTTATTGGTCACAGTCCGGTCATGTGACCAGAACAGCTCCTCTTATACACTGAACAACTGACATACTGAAGTCACGCCCCCTGAAGAAGCGACATCCACGCGAAACGTGCATCGAGGTACGTGGCCACAGTGTTGGCGGGATCCTTTACTCAATGGGTAATTAGTAAACCAAAAAAACGGGGCAAACACTGTATGAGTTCGGCCATACAACAACTACAAAAACCCAAAATAAGATGGACACTAGAGCTATTAAAATATTAGAAAATTCTTTTATTGAAAAATATTTCTAAGAGTTGTATTCAGACAATAATACCTAATTTTATAATTGAACAAGACGCAATAGGCAAGAGATAGACAACAATCCTAGTACCAAGTACAGAAAGAGAGCAATGCAGGTTAAATATGTACACCACTACGAATTTCATACAAACTACACCTATAAATACATAGATAGTCTAAAATAATACCATTAAAGATTGGTGAGACTAAATTGAAGAATAATATACGTGGATTAATGGTTCAAAGCATCATAACAGGTCTATATATATCATCAACTACTAAAAATATGCCTAAAAAATGCCTAAAAAATGCCAATAGTGAGTATGAACTACAAATAGATGCTAGATCAATCATTGCACTCAACTGTACTAAAGCAAGGGAATGTTCGATACATGAAATGTGAATAGCATAATGGCTTGTGAAATCTATGAAAAAAAAACACGAGATGCTTAGCACAAAATTTGGCCAAAAAATGTGAGCCCATCCACCATTGTCAAGGAAATCTCATGGGTCGGATGGGTCCATGACCTGTCTACCTAGTGTGAACACTTACCTATGGCTAATAACATGGTAAAGCCTGCATTTATAGGAAGGTCGGAACCAACTGTGTTTGGATGTAATTAAAATCACAGCATGGTGAAGGGCGGGGCGTTCAAGTCAGAAAAAATAGTACATAGCAAATATAGGTAAACTGACTGAACAACGATCTAGTCTGAACTGGTGCATAACCAAACAAGACTTACATAGCAAATAGATCAATGGCTGCACTCAACTGTATTAAAGCAAGGAAATGTGTGATACATGGAATGTGAATAGCATAATGGCTTGTGAAATCTATGAAAAAAACCACATGAGATGCTTAGCACAAAATTTGGCCAAAAAATGTGAGCCAATCCACCAAACGTCAAGGTAATCTTAGATCGGATGGGTACCTGACCTTACTGCCTAGTGTGAACACTTACCTTTGGCTAATAACATGGTAAAGCCTGCTTTTATAGGAAGGTCGGAACCAACTGTGTTTGGATGTCATTAAAATCACAGCATGGTGAAGGGCAGGGCGTTCAAGTCAGAAAAAATAGTACATAGCAAATATAGGTAAACTGACTGAACAGCAATCTAGTCTGAACTGGTGCATAACCAAAAAAGACTTACATAGCAAATAGATCAATGGCTGCACTCAGGAAATCCTGAAAACGTGACCTGTTGGTGGGTCTTGAGGACTGGAGTTGAGAAACACTGCCCTAGATAAATTCCTTGTGGGGTGTAGTTTCCACAATTAATTCACATATGGGTGGATTCTGCTGTTTCGGGAACTTCAGGGGCTCTACAAATGCAGAAGGTGTCCGCTCCAACAAAGAGTGCTCTTAGCTCTGCCATGTAGCCAAAAATTTGTTTCTGTCCACATATGGGATATTCCCGCATTTAGAAGTAATTGCTAACAAATTGTGAGTCTAATTTTGCCTAGTTTCCTTTGTGAAAATGCAAAAAAAATTAGGTCTAAAGCAACATTATAGTGACAAAAAAATAATTTTTCATATTTTCTTTTCATTTAGTGTTACTTTCTATGAAGCACCTGATGGATTAATAAAGTTCCTAACTGCAGTTTTCAACCTATTGAGGTTTTTAAGTTTTTAAAAGGCTATAACTTTTGGATGTTTCCCAACATACAGGCTCTTCAAAATCCCTTCAAATCTATAAAAATATCGTTTTTTTTTGCAAATTTAATTGAAAAGAAACAAAAAATTGCTGCAAAACATTTAACCCTTTTACCATCCTAAGAAAATAAAAGGACATTTGAAAAAATGACGCTCATGTAAAGTAGTCATCGGAAATGTTTTTTTTTAACTATTTTGAGTGATATAAGTATCTGCTATAAGGAACACCAAAAACCAAGACAAGTGAAACCAACAAAATCATTAAATATTCATTAATAATGTAATAAAAAAACACACACAATAGAAAAACGACATAAAAAAGGAATAGAGCATATCAGGAATCGAATAAAAAGCAGAATTCACCCTAATAATAGTAAAACCCAAGTGGGGACCTTGCCGTACCTCTCCATAAGAGTAAAACATTTTTGGGGGCACACATTAAATACGAAATTAGTATACTAGAAAGTATATGTAATAGTACTAAGGTAGTAGTAGTATCAATAAGTAAACCAAGCTACCCACATAACATTGGAAATAAATAGGGCTATATAATAATAGCAATAAAACACTATATCCACATGGTGCTGAAGGTACAAACCACAAGGAGGCTGGAGAGGTTCTCTCACCCTCGACGCGCGTTTCGCAGAAACTGCTTCGTCCAGTGGGCGATAAAAATTTAGATGGAAAATTGATGATTTTCTTAAATTTCCATTAACAAATTTTCAGAGAGGTAAATTTTGTTCTGTATGTTTGGTGACACTAACATAAAGTACAATGTGTCATGAAAAAATTATTATTAGCCACATAGGGAATAGTAGGAAAATTCCAAAGTTATAATCACCTAAAGTGGCACATGTCGGATTTATAAAATCTAGTCTGGTCAAAAAGGTGGAAAAGGGCTGCAGCGGGAAGGGTTTGTAGGGGTTCTCCAAAATTGTGCAAATTTTGTTAAAGAAAAGGTTCATTTACATAAGATAATCATTTAGACAAGGAACGGTGAGATTGTAGCTGACGACTGGCGAACAATGTCAGACAGTTGTTTATGCAGGATGAGAACGGTGAATGAAGTGGTGGAATAGCGGCGGTTACACTGCACTGTGTGCACACGGACAGAGCGCTAGTTAACACTTCAATCTCCACTTCTCCTTTGTCGGTCAAGTCATCGAGCAAGAGAAGGATTTCCATTCACATTACACAATTTTCAAAGGTTGGACGATAATTTTTCCACCGGCCTAAACAATTTTCTGCAGGATGAACGCTCAACACATTCCTAATAAACAATTATGGTGAATGATGGGTCGTTGGGGTTACAGTCTAAAAGATTATCGGCCGGTGAAAATGGGCACAATGCAGGATCCAGCTCACTGCTCTATTCAGAGGGGACGGTGCTGCAGAAGAAGCCTGCTCTGTATGGACGGGGTCTCCACGGGCGCAGCCCAAGTATCCTGTCCACAGAGAAGAAGCCCAGCAACAATCCACATGTCTACCCGTCATCTATCAGTCACATCATCTATTATCTATCATCTATTATCTATCCATTATCTATCATCTATCTATTATCTATCTATCTATCTATTATCTATCATCTGTTATCTATCTATCTATTATCTATCTATCATCTATTATCCATCTATCTATCTATCTATTATCTATCATCTGTTATCTATTATCTATCTATTATCTATCATCTATTATCTATCTATCTATTATCTGTCACCTATCTATCTATTATCTATCATCTATTATCTATCTATTATCTATTATCTATCATCTATTATCTATCTATTATCTATTATCTATCATCTATTATCTATCTATTATCTATCATCTATTATCTATCTATTATCTATCATCTGTTATCTATTATCTATCTATCTATCATCTATTATCTATCATCTATTATCTATCTATTATGTATCTATCTATCTATTATCTATAATCTGTTACCTATCTATATATCATCTGTTATCTATCTATTATCTATTATCTATCATCTATTATCTATTATCTATCATCTATTATCTATCTTTTATCTATTTTTTATCTATCTATCTATCTATCTATCTATCTATCTATCTATCTATCTATCTATCTATTCTATCTATTATCTATTTATTATCTATCTTTTATCTATTATCTATCTATTATCTATTCATTATCTATCTTTTATCTATCTATCTATTATCTATCTATTATCTATTTATTATCTATCATCTATTATCTATCTATCTATGATCTATCTATTATCTATCTACCGTATCTTTCATCTATTATCTATATATTGTCTATTTATTATCTATCTATTATCTATGTAGAAAAAGAGGAACAGCAGCAGAAAAAATACCTTAAAGCGTGCACACTTCCCTGACCAGCTTTCCAACGGCCTTCCAGACAGTAAACAATAAGGGAAACAGCACAAAAAGATGTAAAATAAGGAGTTTAATGCCCCGTGGCGTGGCAACATTTCGGATAAAACAAATCCTTTCTCAAGCCTATCTATTATCTATCTATCATCTATTATTTATCATCTATCATCTATCTATCTATTCTCTATTTAATATCTATCTGTCTTATTGCTAATATACCTATCAATGTTTAAAAATATTTGGGGATTTTAACATTTATTTCTTCTTATGTTTATTTATGTTTAATGTTCCTTTAAGTTCCTATGAATGTTTGTATCTATTTATCTAAGTCATATCTGTCTATTGATCAATATTTATATCTATATTTTATATTTATTCATCTTCATAACGATGTAGCATTTTCTGTCTACCTCTACATTACATTATTCATTGATTTCAATTTATTTAAAAATCTATTTGAATGTTGATATTGAAACATCCTATTACATTGATCTAATGTACATCGGAATTGTCTATATTTATCGATGTCACGTGTTTCCCCTACTTCGTATCTCTATTTTATATTTATTGATCTTTATTGACATTTTATTATTTTTATCCCTCTATATCGCATCTAGCTGTATCTTTATCTAAAAGTAAAAAAAAAAAAGAAAAATAAAGCAGCAGCAATAAAATATGGCGCGGGTGTAAGCCTACTCCCATTTTCAAAAAGATAATAAATTGGTATTTATTCCGAGTCTGTGTACATGAGCTTGGATTAAATTCTCCTTTTTCATAATTTTTTTTGCCACTTTTGATTTGATTTCTTTTTTTTATTTTTTTTTCTATTTATTTGTTTACATATATTTTTCTTTTTCATCCTATTATCTCTATGTTCTAAAAAAAGAAAGAAAAGTGATTTGATTTTCACAAGTGATTCTCTGTCTGTATTTATTTGCCATTTTATGTTTATTTTTGCCGTCATCTTCTCTGTTATATTTTATTCATGGCATCGATGTAGGTTATTGTAACCGGTGCTAAGGATGAACACGATTATTATTTGCATTTTTTTTATGTTTTTTTTTTTCTTTTTTCTTTTTCTTATTGTCTCGGGATTTCAATGTTGATTCTTTTCAATCTGTTAATAAACGAGTCCTCGGCTTTTCGGGGCAAATTACATAAGGACAAAAGAAGTGCAAGTTGGGTTTTGTGTTCTTTATTTGAGAAGTTGGCACCGGGAATAAGGAGGTTTAGTAAAGAATTGCTCGTATTTTTCACAGCAGACGAGAGACGACAAGGCTGCGCTCCCACGTACAATCACAGCACCGGAGATGGGTGTTATACAGAGGTGGGATTTATAACAGAGATATATGGGGATCGTACACCCAATGGTGACATGTCAAGAGGATGAACCTGCTCCAAACTCCATCACTAATTCTAGATATCGAGATCTATCGGTGCCACCGGGGACCCGGAGCTTTATCCCATCTCCCAAACGTCTGATCTCGTCAGTCACACTGCAGATTTATGTGAACAGTGACTGAACCAGATCCATCGGCCCCCGGTGTGCCGCCATATAGTGCCGCACTATGTGCCCCTACAAGCAAAGCCGTAATCTGTGCAAAGTAGTTTCTGTATCTGCATCAGAACGTTGTACTTCTGGCTTATAGAAAGTAAAATATCAATATCACGATCAATATCATCTACCTATCATCTATTATCTATCTATTATCTATTTACTAGATGGTGGCCCGATTCTAACGCATCGGGTATTCTAGAATATGTATGTACTGTATGTATATAGCAGCCACATAGTATATAGCAGAGACCACGTAGTATATAGCAAATACTACGTGGCCTGTGCTATATGCTATGTGGCTGCTATATACATACATATTGTAGAATACCTGATGCGTTAATTCAGGCCACGCAGTATATAACACAGCCAAAACAGTACATAACACAGCCCACATACTATATAACACAACCCACGCAGTATATAGCAGCCACGCAGTATATAACACAGGCGACGTAGTATATAACACAGGCCACGCAGTATATAACACAGGGCATGTAGTATATAGCACAGCCCACGCAGTATATCACACAGCCCACAGAGTATATAACAAAGCCCAGGTACTATATAACACAGCACACGTACTATATAACACAGACCACGCAGTATATAGCAGCCACGCAGTATATAACACAGCCCACGTAACATATAACACAGGGCACATAGTATATAGCACAGCCCACGGAGTATATAACACAGCCCACGGAGTATATAATACACCCCACGTACTATATAACACAGCCCACGCAGTATATAGCAGCCATGCAGTATATAACACAGGCGATGCAGTATATGTTACAGTGGCCACCATTCCTTACCCCTGATGAAGCCACGGCTGTGGCGACACGCGTTGGGTGTTTAACCCCCCTCGGACTCCTCTTTTGGTCCTGTGCACCTCTTGTCTGGACATGCGTCATGGGACTTGGAGCGTAAATATATAGGCAGGCAGTGTCCATCTGTCATCGTGGGCTTTCTGCCACGCTCTTATAGGTCATGTATCCACCTCTGCTCCATATACACGTGCTTCAGCTTGCAGCTGCATCTTTTTGCTATTGAGACATTGTTTATATATACATATGTTGTTTTTTTCAATTAGCACTCCGTCTGTATGGTAGTTTTTGGTGGTTACATGTACCGATTCCCCCTGCGACTCTGACACTTTATATTATATGGTGCCGGATATCTTATGTAGCAGTGGGTTCCAGTCTCGCACACCATTGGTATCCCAGTTATTTGCCTGTGGTGCTCATGTGTGTGTTTTTGGGTGCTGGACATAGTCTAACTCTTGGGCAATAACACCCCTTTGCCAGTATCTAGGTACTGGATAGGCTATTATGCAAGTTTGGCTGGTTATATAGTGTCCACTCACTTTCAGTGGACCTTCTAAAGCTAACGTATTTGATATTATTGTGAAGTATTAGGTATTTGGTGTTCTGGCCCCTTTATGTTCTGTGGGCATAACATTTTCTTTTCCCACACCAGCATCACTAGTATTTGTTACCATGTCCTACAACTATGTGCTGTATTGTCATCTAATTGTACAATGTTATATCTATTGAGTGTACCAGACCCACTGTTTCGGGTCCTAGGGGTCTTTATTTCCTCCTGCCTCTTTCTTGGGGTGGTCTTTATTAAGTGTTTTTAATGCTTATGTTTTTATCTAACTATTTTCTATGTGGTATGTGTTGTTTAGACTTCAATCAATGAATAAAATTATATTTTTTCTACATTTATAAACTCTTTATTAAGGGTGTTCCCCAGGTTTTGGTATGTCTCTTTTCTCCTTTGTTTATGATATTCCTCTCTGACATACTTCTGGGTAGATCCCCGTTCAGCGAATTCAGTTGGTTATTATTGATAGTGCCCTCCTTTTTTGCTTTTGTTATATGTTACAGTGGCCACGTAACATATAACACAGGGCATGTAGTATATAACACTGCCCACGGAGTATATAACACTGCCCATGTAGTATATTGCAGCCACGCGGTATATAACACAGCCCACGTAGTATACAGCAGTGTGGGCACCATATCCCTGTGAAAAAAAATAATTAAAATAAAAAATAGTTATATACACCCCCCTGGGATCCAGCAAAACTCTGGCGATGCGCGCGCGCCTGCCGCCATCTTCCATTCCCAGGATGCATTGCGAAATTACCCAGATGACTTAGCGGTCTCGCGAGACCGCTAAGTCTTCTGGGTAATTTCGCAATGCATCTCTGGGAACGGAAGACGGCGGTCGGCGCGAGCGCATCGTCGGACAACGGAAGGTGAGTATAGCAGGTTTTTTTGTTTTTTTATTATTTTTAACATTACATATTTTTACTATTGATGCTGCATTAACCCTGTGTGAGGGGTGACTGGAGGGGATTACGAAGCGGGAGCCGGGCACTGACTGCAGGGGAGTAGGGGAGGGACTAATCGGACTGTGCCCGTCGCTGATTGGTCGCGGCAGCCATGACAGGCAGCTGGCGAGACCAACCAGCGATGCGGGATTTCCATTACAGAAGTTGCCAACAGAAAGACGGAAGCACCCCTTAGACAATTATATGTATAAACAGGAACACATGGGCTACTCGCACAGTGAACAAGTCTGTAGGAACATGCTCACACCACCAAGAGACTTGAAGACACAAAATAGCATAGTAGAACCAAAAACACTCAGTTTCAAAAAAATCACAGTAATCCACAAGTGCTAGTAAAAAGATGTAAAAAACAGGGTATTTGGTTGATACGTTTTTTACAAAAAATGTATACTAAGCTGCTCCACCACACGTCAAGCTATACCCATATCAGAGCAGTCCTAACTGATGTATGCAATCCCTATCTGATGTATTTAAAAACCTGATCATCTATATAGTACCTGTGTGAACAGGGTTCAGAGAGGAAAAGTCCATGTGGACATGCTGAGTGGAACAGCTTTTGTGCAGATAGCCCAAGAGGAGTGGTGGGTAACTCCCTAGTCTTGTAGACACAAGAGAACAATTATGGAAACAGGAACACATGGGCTACTTGCACAGTGAACAAGTCTGTAGGAACATGCTCACACACCACCAAGAAACTTGAAGACACAAAAGAGCATAGTAGAACCAAAAACACTCTGTTTAAAAAAAAATCACAATAATCCACAAGTGCTAGTAAAAAGATGTAAAAAACAGGGTATTTGGTTGATACGTTTTTTTCAAAAACTAGTACTAGTACTAGTACTAGTTTTGCAAATACTAGTCTGCTGGTGTAGGTCCACTGTGTTTTATCAAGACCAAAGTCAGCGCAGCCGTCTACCAGGAAATGTTAGAGCTCTTCATGCTTCCCTCTGCAGACAAGCTATTTGGAGATGGAAATGTCATTCTCCAACAGGACTTGGCCCCTGTCCGCACTGCCAAAAGTGTGCTGATGTACAGGTGCTTCTCACAAAATTAGAATATCATCAAAAAGTTAATTTATTTCAGCTCTTCAATACAAAAAGTGAAACTCATACATTATATAGTTATTGCAGAGTAATCTATTTCAAGTGTTTATTTATGTTAATGTTGATGATTATGGCTTACAGCTAGTGACGAGCGAGTATACTCGTTGCTCGGGTTTTTGTCAACGCAGCTGCATGATTTTCGGCTGCTGGACAGCTTGAGTACATGTGGGGGTTGCCTGGTTGCTAGGGAATCCCCACATGTATTCAAGCTGTCTAGCAGCCGCAAATCATGCAGCTGAGGTGACAAACCGAGCACTCCCAAATACAAGGAGACCACCCGAGCAGCGAGTATACTCGCTCATCACTACTTGCAGCCAATGAAAACCCAAAAGTCATTATCTCGGTAAATTAGAATACTTTATAACACCAGCTTGAAAAATGATTTTAACATCTGAAGTGTTCACCTACTGAAATGTATGTTCAGTAAATGCACTCAATACATGGTCGCGGTTCCTTTTGTATCAATTAATGCATCAATGCTGCGTGGCATGGAGGCGATCAGCCTGTGGTACTGCTGAGGGGTTATGGAAGCCCAGGTTGCTTTGATAGCAGCCTTCAGCTTGTCTGCATTGTTGGGTCTGTTGTCTCTCATCTTCCTCTTGACAATATCCCATAGATTCTCTATGGGGTTAAGGTCAGGCGAGTTTGCTGCCAATTAAGCACAGTGATACTGTTGTTTTTAAACCAGGTATTGGTACTTTTGGCAGTGTGGACAGGGGCCAAGTCCTGCTGGAGAATGACATTTCCATCTCCAAAAAGCTTGTCGGCAGAGGGAAGCATGAAGTGCTCTAAAATATCCAGGTAGACGGCTGCGCTGACTTTGTTCTTGATAAAACCCAATGGACCTACACCAGCAGATGACATGGCTCCCCAAACCATCACTGATTGTGGAAACTTCACACTAGACTTTGGAAATCAAGGTCCCAGAGTCTGGAGGAAGAGTGGAGAGGCCACAATCCAAGCTGCTGGAGGTCTAGTGTGAAGTTTCCACAATCGGTGATGGTTTGCGGAGCTAGAAAATTGGTGACATGTTCAGCATAATACCCCCATGCACATTATGATGTCCCCACAGTACATTATCACACAACCCCGACACAGTATGATGCATCAACAGTGCATTTCCCAACAGCCCCCTATAGACTGTATAATGCTGCCACAGCTCCCCAGTGTAATGCAATTATAACTATAGTACATTCTCCCACATCCCCTCACACAGTAAGATGCTTCCAAAGTATAATTTACCACAGATATTATGATGAATCCACAACTCTGCACAAACAGTATGGTACCCCCATAGCCACCCACACACATTATGATTTGTCCACACATTATGATTTGTCCACAGTCTTCCCACACAATGAAATATCCCCATAGCCACCCATACACAGTGTGGGGCCACTAAACCCACCCTCACACAGTATGATGCCCCCGTAGCCACCCACACGCAATATGATTTGTCTAGAGTCTTCCTACACAGTGTAATATCCCCATAGCCACCCATACACAGTATGATGCCCCCATAGCCACACGAACAGCATGAATCTCCCAAAACCTCCCACACAGCACAATGTCTGTAGAGTCCTCCACATGTAGTATGATTCCCTCACAGCCCCCACACTGTTTGATGTCTACCATAGTAAATCTCCCACAGTCGCCTTACACAGTTTGATGCCATCAATGTCCACCTCGTAGTATGTTGCCACCACAGTCCCCTAACACATAGTATAATGCCTCCCACAGTAAATTCTCCCACAGCTCCCCACACACAGAATAATTCCTCTGCACATACACAGTATGAACCCTTCCCCGCCATGTACCCACCACACAGTATGTTGCCCCCCGTGAAAACCCCCACAGGTAGTCCACTTTCCTGTGTGTCCTGCTTCTCAGCTGAGATGGTCTTTGTGGTCAGTCTTGTAACCTAAAGAACGTCATGTGTCCTGTAGGTTCCTCAGCCTCCACCCAGACTGAACGGTGGAGCAGAGATCTGACCATTCCCTGTTCCACTCTTGTATTTAGCTGTGACTGAGGTCACAGATACAATTAAAGTTGGGAAACACCCACTTCCTCTCTAAACAGCTCAAAAAATTCTGGACTGTCCCTCTGAATCCTTTACAGTTGGGTGGTGTGCATTACCTATAGTATAAATCAGCATAAGTATATCTCAGGCATTCAGGATATTGTACATGAAGATAAGTGATGAGGGAACGTGCTGGTGTAAGGAGGTGGCGGGGACCCTCACGTGCCTCCTCTCTCCTTTACACCGAGCACACGTGTCACATGCAGCACCCTGATGGTTTACTAATGTTTTATAAGGTTATGTCAGTTAGTAAGGTCATTGTCATGTGTTGTATCCTAAATGTGGATGTACTTGTATATATTTAGTTTCGGGATAGAGTAAGTTACAGTGTTGGGAGGAGTTAAAAGAGGGTTGGTGAAAAGCCTCTGGACTTAGGGAAGGCACTTCATGCTCTTGAAGCAGAGCCTGGGCAGGCTTGCCCAGGGTAAGACCTGTGCCATAGTTCGCGCAGAGGATCCCCTAGTCGGGGGAAGGGGAATAAAAGCTGCCCTAGCTTGACGGGCAGCGTGGACGGACACTGGCTCCGCGGGATCGACCCCAGGAAAAAAACAGGGTTCGGGACAAGGACGGGAGCTGGTGCTGGGCGGACTTCTGAAGTCACAGGGATAGAGCAGGAAATGATGTCTTGTTTTCACCGTGTTCAGTAAAGCTTTTGCCGTTGGAGCAGGACTGTGAGTTGTGGTGTTTCCTGAGACCTCATTCCCTACAACCGGAGTGACTGTGTGCTAAAGGTAACTGACTGTACCGCAGGACTGGGACTTCACCTGTCTTTTCATGTGCAAGGTGCCTGGGTGTTCACTGACTGTGACTTAGTGAACTTGCCCGCAACTACCACCCCGTGCCACCTTGTTACACTGGGATAAGGTGTTATCTTGTGCTAACCGAGTGTCTTCGGCGTGCTCGAAAAATATGTCCGCGTCCTCGCGACTGCATGTCTCACGGCTGTGAGGCAACAGAAGACATTAGGTATAGTACATAACAGCACAGCTATATAACACCACCCATACTCGCATGGTCTTTCTCCCAACGTTCCTGTTATTACATCCATGGATCAGGAATATTTATGTTACACAATACAGACAATTTTTTTTTTTTTTACAAAGGACGGGGAACCTGGATTGTCAGAGAAGAATCTGTTTTCTCCGTTTGGATTATTTTATTCGTTCTTTCTGGCTATGGATAAAGAAATCTGGATTTGTGAGAATTTCTGAGCAGATGGCCACGTTACAGTAACAGCATAGTGCGCCTTTTGGCATAAAATACAGTTAAATAAGGAATATCTTTATTCCTCTATATTTTTAAAGTCTCGGAAATGTATGCAGGTTTTTATTTTTTATTTTTTTTTTACTTCTTTTATAACACAGGCTGTTTGCTAAATATTTTTGTACAGTGAGGCCTGCGAGCTCGCTGTAGAAAACTGCTCTCTGCTGTATTGCTGGGCTGAGACTCAAGTATACAGGATCAATAAGAAACACATATTTATTGGCAAGCTGAAAGGATCGGAAAATACGTCCTGCTATCAATATGCAGATAGTCATTAAACTATACCCTAAACCCCAGGGGCGCGTTTCTAAGTAAAGTTGTATTAACCCCTTAAAGTCTGATTTTATTCGCATTTGTAGCCCTCGCTAAGTGACTGGCCATAAGGGCTGAGATGCGGAGTGGCATTTTTACCACGTCTGCCCTATTAATCCTTATATACACACGTTTCAATGAGCGCGGAGCATATAAGTCATTGTGCCATTAGCCGCGGCGATCATCTGATTGCAGCGACAGCTGTCATATGACGGAGCTGCCAAATGTCGCATTATCAGGGCTCTTACTAAGGCTGCTATGGCAGGTGCTGTTTGGGGGGAATATATATGTAAAAAAAATAATCATATATATAGTATATACACTGATCAAACATAACAATACAACTACCTGAGTAATGTTGTGTAGGCCTCATACCTCCAGTTTGCCAAGTCTTACCCGTCCAACAGGCAGGGGCTCTACCATTTATACAAGCTTCGCCCCTTGATTTTTATTTGTGTATGTGAAAAATTTAACAATTTTTTTTTTATCAGTGTTTTGGATCAAATTTCCATCAGTGTTCGATTAATTTTTACCATCAATTTTTCATTTAAAAAAGTGCTGGACGTTTCTTAGCTTCTCCCAACAAACAGTCAGCGACCCATAAGGTTGCGTGAGCAAAATTGATCCATGACTGGGACCAAAATCGGCTTATGAGGATCTTTTGGTCTACTTCACTTTGTCAGGCAGGTCCTAGTTAAGTGATTTCTTGACTGAGAACAGGTGGCCTGGGTGTGGCTAGGAAATTTGAACTCTGCTTCCCACAGATGTGTTAAACCACAGTAAATTTGGTTTTAGGGAGGGGGAGGATCACTTTTTCACACAGGGCCCTGTAGGTTTGGATTTCTTTTTCCCATAATACTAAAGACCTTCATTTATAAACTGCATTTTGTGTTTCCTTGTGTTATCTTTGTCTAATATTTAAATTTGTTTGGCGATCTGAAACATTTAAGTGTTACAAACATGCAAAATAATAAGGAATCAGGAAAGGGGCAGACTGTTTTTCACACCACTGCAATGTCTTTTTTTTTTTTTTTTTTTTTTATTACAAAAGGGGAATAGGCTGATGCAAAAGTTTGGGCACCCTTCGAGATCTGTTTTCTCAGATAACTCTGACCAAGGTTTCAGACTTAATTAGCCGGTTGGGTTATGGCTTGTTCACTATCATCTTTCTGAAAATGATGGAGGCCCACAAAGCAGGAGAAGGCTATAAGAACATGGCAAAGTGTTTTCAAATTGCCGTTAACTCAGTTCGAAATGTAATTAAAAAATGACAGTTACCAGGAACTGTGGAGGTCAAGATAAGGTCTGGAGGACCAAGCAAAATTTCAGTGAGAGCTGCTGGTAGGATTTCTAGAGAATTAAACTAGAACCCTCGCTTGACTGCAAAATACCTTCAGAAAGATTTAGCAGACTCTGGAGTTGTGGCACATTGTTCTACTGTTAATAATAATAATAATAATTATTATTATTTATATAGCGCCAACATATTCCACAGCACTTTACAATTCAACAGTTCATATACAAGTCATAAGTAACAAAGTTAATGATAGTACAATAATTAAAGCAAAGATAATGATGACCCTGCCCGTATGAGCTTACAATCTACAATCACAGACACCTGCACAAATATCGCCTTCATGGAAGAGTCATCAGAAGAAAACCTCTCCTGTATCCTCACCATAAAATTCAGCATCAGGAGTATATAGATGAACATCTAAACAAGTCTGATGCATTTTGGAAACAAGTCCTGTGGACTGATGAGGTTAAAATAGAAGTTTATAGCCGCAATGATCAAAGGTATGTGTGGGAAAAAAAGGACACAGAATTTCATGAATAGAACATCTTGACAACCATTAAGCATGGGGGTGGATCACTTATGCTTTGGGGTTGTGTTGCAGCCAATGACATGGGCAACATTTCATGGGTAGAGGGAAGAATGGATTCAATGAAATTTCAACAAATTCTTGATGCAAACATAACACCTTCTGTAAAAACAAGCTGAAGATGAAAAGAGGAAGAGGATGGCTTCTACAAATGGATAATGATCCTAAACACACATCAAAATCCACAATAGATGGGCAAGCTGAAGGCTTTACAATGGCCCTCACAGTCCCCTCATCTGAACATCATTGAAAATCTGATTAGACCTCAAAATAGCAGAGGATGCAAGACAGCCCAGGAATCTCACAGAACTGGAAGAATTCTCCAAGGAAGAATGGATTAACCCCTTCATGACCTTGGGATTTTCCATTTTTCCGTGTTCGTCTTTCGCTCCCCTTCTTCCCAGAGCCATAACTTTTATTTTTTCCGTCAATATGGCCATGTGAGGGCTTATTTTTTGCGCGACGAGTTGTACTTTTGAACAGCATCATTGGTTTTACCATGTTGTGTACTAGAAAATGGGAAAAAAATTCCAAGTAGGTGATCTTGGGTTGGGTGAAGGTTTATTTTTTGTGTGCCGAGCTGACGTTTTTAGTGATACCATTTTGGTGCAGATATGTTCTTTTGATCGCCCATTATTGCATTTTAATGCAATGTCATGGCGACCAAAAAAATGGAATTTTGGCATTTCAATTTTTTTTCTCGCTATGCCATTTGCGATCAGGTTAGTCCTTTTTTTTATTGATAGATCGGGCGATTCTGAACGCGGCGATACCAAATATGTATATATTTGATTTTATTTTTATTGTTTTATTTTGAATGGGGCAAAAGGGGGGTGATTTAAACTTCTATATTTTTTTTATTTATTTCATATTTTTTTAAACATTTTTTTTTTTACTTTTGCCATGCTTCAATAGCCTCCATGAGAGACTAGAAGCTGGCATAGCCTCATCGGCTCTGCTACATAGCAGCGATCATCAGATCGCTCCTATGTAGCTTAATTACAAGCTTGCTATGAGCGCCGACCACAGGGTGGCGCTCACAGCAAACTGGCATCAGTAACCATAGAGGTCTCAAGGAGACCTCTGGTTACTATGCCGACGCATCGCTGACCCCAATCATGTGAATGGGGTCGGCAATGAGCGCATTTCCGGCCACGCGGCCGGAAGAGGTAGTTAAATGCCGCTGTCAGCGTTTGACAGCGGCATTTAACTAATTAATAGCAGCGGGTGGATCGCGATTCCACCAGCCGCTATTGCGCGCACATGTCAGCTGTTCCAAACAGCTGACATGTCACGGCTTTGATGTGGGCTCACCGCCGGAGCCCACATCAAAGCGGGGGATCTGACCTCAGACGTACTATCCGGTCCAAGGTCAGAAAGGGGTTAAAGTCCCTCAAACAAGAATTGAAAGACTCTTGTCTGGCTACAAAAAGTGGTGATAATTCAAAAGGGGCGCTACTAGGTACTAAGCGTGCAGGGAGCCAAAACTTTTGCATCAGCCCTTTCTCCTTTTTGTAATTTTTAAAATGTAACAGATGAAAAAAATAATAATAATATATATATATATATATATATATATATATTTACACAAAATACAAAGGAAATGTGTCATCTGTAACTTTAGGCCTTTTGGAGATCAACTTAACTGTTCACAATAACAGCAATTTTGACCAGGGGTGTCCACACCTTTACATGCCACCGTAACTATAAAAGACATGGATAAAAGTTGTATAATAAAAACTGATGTCTGAATGAGCCCTAATAAAGGCTGTTAACTCCAGGCAGTATTCTCCTGTTGTGTTGTGAAATATGCAATATCTAATTTTATATTATAAAAATATATTTAAAAAACATTAAACAATAAACAACACAAATATTTCTATAAAAATATTTATATATCTCTACACTATATATATATGTATATATATATATATATATATATATATATATATATATATTCTTTATTAAAGAAGTATTTGTGTTGTTTAATATTTTCTAAATATTATATTAAATATTAGATATACACATACCCCTGCTACACAAAGCCAAAGATGAGAGAAGGAAACGGCAGAGAGAAACAGAGGACTGGGGACAACTAGAGAGGGCAGAGAAGGAGATACAATGTCAGGCAGACCCACCGAGGTATGGGGAAAAAGGAGCAGCTCAGACACAAAAGTACCTGGCAGAGGTTTACTCCCCTCTCCCCCCAGAACGTATGCATGATTGGCTGATCAGAGTGTGCATTTGTTTGTCGGAGGGTCGGCCAGCAGCGATCCAAAGTGTCAGCCATACAAAATAAAAATGGATGGTGTGAGATGAAGAATTGGAGACAGAAGAGCAGAGATACATCGGGAGTTGAAGATAGGAATGAGCAGAGGAAATCAGAGTATAAGGGACAGAGACATGGATGGTAGGAAAAGGTAAGACGGGAAGACGCAGAGTATAAGGGACCGAGACATGGATGGTAGGAAAAGGTAAGACGGGAAGACGCAGGGTAAAAGGGACCGAGACATGGATGGTAGGAAAAGGTAAGACAGGAAGACGCAGAGTATAACGGACCGAGACATGGATGGTAGGAAAGAGTAAGACGAGAAGACGCAGAGTATAAGGGACCGAGACATGGATGGTAGGAAAAGGTAAGATGAGAAGACGCAGAGTATAAGGGACCGAGATATGGATGGTAGGAAAAGGTAAGACGAGAAGACGCAGAGTATAAGGGACCGAGACATGGATGGTAGGAAAAGGTAAGATGAGAAGACGCAGAGTATAAGGGACCGAGATATGGATGGTAGGAAAAGGTAAGACGAGAAGACGCAGAGTATAAGGGACCGAGACATGGATGGTAGGAAAAGGTAAGACGAGAAGACGCAGAGTATAAGGGACCGAGACATGGATGGTAGGAAAAGGTAAGATGAGAAGACGCAGAGTATAAGGGACAGAGACATGGATGGTAGGAAAAGGTAAGATGGGAAGACGCAGAGTATAAGGGACCGAGACATGGATGGTAGGAAAAGGTAAGACGGGAAGACGCAGAGTATAAGGGACAGAGACATGGATGGTAGGAAAAGGTAAGACGGGAAGACACAGAGTATAAGGGACAGAGACATGGATGGTAGGAAACGGTAAGATGAGAAGACGCAGAGTATAAGGGACCGAGACATGGATGGTAGGAAAAGGTAAGACGGGAAGACGCAGAGTATAAGGGACAGAGACATGGATGGTAGGAAAAGGTAAGACGGGAAGACACAGAGTATAAGGGACAGAGACATGGATGGTAGGAAACGGTAAGATGAGAAGACACAGAGTAAAAGGGACAGAGACATGGATGGTAGGAAAAGGTAAGACGGGAAGACACAGAGTATAAGGGACAGAGACATGGATGGTAGGAAAGGGTAAGACGGGAAGACACAGAGTTAGATCAAGGAGGCAAATATGAGCAGAGTGTGGGACAAATTATCACATGGAGTAATGGTGAGAAAGATGGAGTAATGGATGAGCTGCATGGATGGGGCCAAAGACAGAGGGAGAGAGACAAAAGGCCAGAAAGACACAGAGGACTGATGGGAAAGTCAAAGCCAAATAAAGAGAGGGATGAGCGGAAAGACAGAGACAAAAGAGAAGATAGACAGAGAGTAATGAGACGAGACATAGATGGACTGGAGGAGAGACGAAGATGGATGAGGGATGGGAGAATAATAAGAAGAGGCAGACAGTAAGGCCGGGCAGGGACACGCCGAGGATTAACGAGAGAGTGTGAGGATGAGCCAAGAGACAGGAGGACATGGGATGATAGTGAGTGGGAGACGTGGGGGGCCATGAAGAGACCACAATAGAAAAGACACAAACATACAGAAGGATGTCTGTGACTGTGAGTACTAAGGACAGTGGATCTGATGCCAGGGGGCGCAGTGTGGGGGTCTTCCGATCACATTGTGGAAGTTTTTGGAATGTCATCGGGACAGAATTCTTCGATCTCACATTCTATGAGAGAAGTGGAGGATGAGGGAGCGAGTGTTGTCTCGTCACCGCCATCCACACACGGTTTGCAGCCTGTGAAAGGGGCATTTAGTTCATTCTCTAAACGAGCATGCGATTGGTATTTGAGCACACCCCTCCCCCTACCACCTGGTGAATCGCAGTCATGCCATACCCAAACTGCTGGCATTGCCCGCTCAGCATGTGCTCCGCACCCTCCCCCCGTCCTTCCACAGGGCTTACAAACTTCTGTAAAGCCTGGTACGGTCTGAGCCAAAACTGGCCGTCTGCAGCTGAGACAGCCCCTCAAACACTCATCTTGCCAAGGGGAATTTGGGCAAAAGGAGGGGAGGAGGGCACCCGAAAAAATATTTTCTGCCAATGTTGACTCTAAATGGTTTTCCTGTCTCTGTCAGTGTCTATCGCAGAGTTTGGCCTGACACTAATGGCTGAACCCTTTCTGTCCCTGGTCATTATTTATTCTGCTCCCCTTTCCCCGTACCTTGTCACCAGCTGTCCCTAATCTCCAGGGACTGTCCCAGGACATAAACATTCATCCCCACAAACGTCCGATATCTTTCCAAATTTTCCAATTGTCTCATGATTATTAATATATCCTAGCAAAATTTTATGAATTTCTTCCATCAGTTCCCCAAACGTCAAGGGTAAATGCGTTATATGGTGGGGTACGTATCTCAGCAGCAGACATTATCACACACGATAAGCTTAGGTACACTGACTCCGCAGACACCGTCATACACGACAGACATAGGCTTTATTAGATGTGTGTCTTCAGAGTATGTGGTGGGAAATGCTCCCACATCAGGGTCTGAACATATCCCAATGTCCCCCAGGGGGACGTCCGAGGCCGGATCAAGCCTAAAGGGAAGGTCTCGTCAGGAAATTAACTTTGGCTTAAAATCAGGCTTTAGGTGAAATGTATGTTTTAAATATTTTTTATGATTTTTTTTTAAATTCAATTTTTCAGATTATAATTTATATAAACAAGTACAGAAATCTAAGAATTATCATACTGGCTACTAATCCTCATACCGTAATCATACTGCCCGTTCTGTACAGAGGACTTTTAATCAGTAGTGATGAGCGAGTGTGCTCGTTGCTTGGGTTTTCCCGAGTACGCTGGGGTGATCTCCGAGTATTTATGACAGCTCGGAGATTTAGTTTTCCTTGCCTCAGCTGGATGATGGCTGCTACCCAGCGTGAGTACATGTGGGGGTTGCCTGGTTGCTAGGGAATCCTCACATGTAATCAAGCTGGCTAATAGCTGTAAATCATCTAGCTGCGGCAAAGAAAACGAAATCTCTGAGCAGTCATAAATACTCGGAGACCACCAGCGTACTCGGGAAAACACGAGCAACGAGAATACTCGCTCATCACTATTAATCAGACTTTATTATCACACACTGGATAATAATAACTCATAACGCCTCTATATACAGTAAATGACACAGGATCCACCATTCACAATATATGATGTCACAGCTCACCTCCTCCTCCTGTACAATGACTGATAACACCTCTATATAGAGTAGATAACACAGGATCCACCAGAGGTGATGTCGCAGCTCACCTCCTCCTCCTGTACAATGACTGATAACACCTCTATATACAGTAGATAACACAGGATCCACCATTCACAATAGGTGATGTCACAGCTCACCTCCTCCTCCTGTATAATGACTGATAACACCTTTATATACAGTAGATAACACAGGATCCACCATTCACAATAGGTGATGTCACAGCTCACCTCCTCCTCCTGTACAATGACTGATAACACCTTTATATACAGTACATAACGCAGGATCCACCATTCACAATAGGTGATGTCACAGCTCACCTCCTCCTGTACAATGACTGATTACACCTCTATATACAGTAGATAACACAGGATCCACCATTCACAATAGGTGATGTCACAGCTCACCTCCTCCTGTACAATGACTGATTACACCTCTATATACAGTAGATCACACAGGATCCACCATTCACAATAGGTGATGTCACAGCTCACCTCCTCCTGTACAATGACTGATTACACCTCTATATACAGTAGATCACACAGGATCCACCATTCACAATAGGTGATGTCACAGCTCACCTCCTCCTCCTGTACAATGACTGATTACACCTCTATATACAGTAGATAACACAGGATCCACCATTCACAATAGGTGATGTCACAGCTCACCTCCTCCTGTACAATGACTGATTACACCTCTATATACAGTAGATCACACAGGATCCACCATTCACAATAGGTGATATCACAGCTCACCTCCTCCTGTACAATGACTGATACCACCTCTATATACAGTAGAAAACACAGGATCCACCATTCACAATAGGTGATATCACAGCTCACCTCCTCCTCCTGTACAATGACTGATAACACCTCTATATACAGCAGAACCGTAATTTTTATACACCATAATCAAATAATGTGGTGCAAAAAAGTTTTTTTTACTAGTGACAACAAAATTTTATTTTAAAACTATACTAGTCTTTATTAGTTTATACAAAACACAACTAAAATCTTCAGGAACAAGAAATAACCAGAAAGATGGAGGCCGCGAAAGGGTTCACAGCAGACATGTAAATTGGCAGATTACTTTAGATATAGTAATTCAAAATAGCAGAGAGAAAAAAAATATTTATAAATAATAAAGTGCATAGTGCAAAAGGGTCAGTTATTAGCATATATTATAAAATGCATTTACCAATTCAAGTGGTATATACTCAAACTTGCCACTAGGTGGTATTGTTGCTCACAAAGAGCAAAACATCTGAGAACACCTCTATATACAGTAGATAATACAGGATCCACCAATCACAATAGGTGATGTCACAGCTCACCTCCTCCTCCTGTACAATGACTGATAACACCTCTATATACAGTAGATAACACAGGATCCACCAATCACAATAGGTGATGTCACAGCTCACCTCCTCCTCCTGTACAATGACTGATAACACCTCTATATACAGTAGATAACACAGGATCCATCATTCACAATAGGTGATCTCACAGCTCACCTCCTCCTCCTGTACAATGACTGATAACACCTCTATATACAGTAGATAACACAGGATCCACCATTCACAATAGATGATATCACAGCTCACCTCCTCCTCCTGTACAATCACTGATGACACCTCTATATACAGTAGATAACACAGGATCCACCATTCACAATAGATGATATCACAGCTCACCTCCTCCTCCTGTACAATGACTGATAACACCTCTATATACAGTAGATAACACAGGATCCACCATTCACAATAGGTGATATCACAGCTCACCTCCTCCTCCTGTACAATGACTGATAACACCTCTATATACAGTAGATAACACAGGATCCACCATTCACAATAGATGATATCACAGCTCACCTCCTCCTCCTGTACAATGACTGATAACACCTCTATATACAGTAGATAACACAGGATCCACCATTCACAATAGGTGATATCACAGCTCACCTCCTCCTCCTGTACAATGACTGATATCACCTCTATATACAGTAGATAACACAGGATCCACCATTCGCAACAGGTGATGTCACAGCTCACCTCCTCCTCCTGTACAATGACTGACTACACCTCTATATACAGTAGATAACACAGGATACACCAGTCCCTATAGGAGATATCACAGCTCACCTCCCTACCTTCAAACTTACTTTTTCCTCAAATTAAAGCCTGCTCAGTCTATCATTCTACATCTGAGTGGGCCCAGATTCAGTCTAATGGGAATCTGACTTATAACAGGGTGCGTTACAGCTTCTGCCTTACAGCCCACAATAATGCCCGAGAGGGCATAAGAGGGTGTTGCTGAGACATTTGTTACATGGCGGATGGGTGACGGTTCTGGGACCTCCAGGCGCTGAGAGAACTGAAGACTCCTACTCTCGTTTGCTACTTACCAGAAGGGTTTTTTAATAGGAGCCTTGACAAGAGCCCAATATTTTTTTCTGCCTGATTCCAAAGGGACCAGTCAAACATGGGAGTTTGCTAATGTGACCTTTTCTGTTCGGTCTTAAGCCCCCTCTCCATACATATGAGATTCCGCTTGGACTGTGGCATGTATGGGGGGCTGCCAGACTCTCCCTCACTGACGATACTTTCATTTTTCTGGCTGACAGTTATCTCATTTGTACAGCCGGCTTTACTCAACATCCAATTTCCCCTTCCTTGAGGTTTGTAGGACAAAAGTATCTGGGAGTAGGGGAAAAATTGCAAAATTATGGTGCACGCATGAATACATTGCGCCCCAGGCAATATCGAAATCCTGCCCTACTGTACCCTTACCCTTTACTTTTAACACCTATATTATATTAATCCATTTTTTTATTTCTTCATTAGGTCCATATTTCTAACTGCAAATAAATGGAGAGAAAAATTAATTTATTATTTTATTCATTCTTTGAGTCACATTTATCATCACAGGTCGTTTATTTGAGGACTTGGTCACTTTTCCAATTTTTATTTTTTTAATTTTTAGGACCGATTGTCTGCAAAAAATAAAAGACGCGTTTCCACTTTGATCCAATTTGCAGATGAAAATCACATCGTCAAGTAAAATAAAAAAGAGAAGGCACGAGGACGTCTTCCAGGTGGAACCCTTGTGCGGTCAGTTTGTCGCTGTCTAAAAGGTTGGAGAAGATGGGAAACCTTGACTTTTTAGATAAAAATAAATCTTATAAAAATGGAACACGGACCAAACATGGCTGAAAATTGGATCCAGCACATTGAAAAACTGTCTGTTTTTTTCTCGTACGGAAGAAAAAATTCCAAAGGTCTGAATGGGGCCGTACGTGTATTTTTGTTGTCATAAATATCCTCTTGGTCCCATTGGAGGACGTTAATAATAGAAAACTCATTCATGGAGTTTAAAGTTAACATAAGATCTAAAGCTGTATACAACTAAAAAAAAAACAGCATGCAAGCCAAAAATAAGATAATAAAATATGTATGATGTTTATTAACTAAACATTAAAGCTTACTGCTGCTGATTTGCAGTGATGGAATAGTAGCAATCAAGACATAGTTCTGTCACCTTTCTTTCACCAAACCGATCTGAAATGTCTACAGACGTTGCATTTTGTAATATTTACCCAGAAATATGAGGTAGAATTTTTTTTTTTTACTTATATTCTCTATAGGAACAGATACCCAGTAAATGAGAAACCATGACATACTACCTCCTCATCCCTCCCTCTCTCTGTCGGTGTCCCTCAAGGCTCTGCCTTGGGATCCTTACTCTTGTCCATCTATACCTTTGGCCTGGGACAACTCTTAATGTCCCATGGCTTCCAGTACCATCTGTACGCTGATGACACTCAGATCTACCTCTCTGGGCCAGACGTCACCTCTGTGCTGTCCACAATCCCAGAGTGTCTATCGGCCATATCCTCATTCTTCTCATCATGCTTCCTAACGCTCAAGGTGGACAAAACCAAACTCACCATCTTTCTGCTATCCCACTTAATTCTCCTACCTGATCTACTTATCTATCACAATAGATGACATCACACTTTTCCCTGTACCGGAAGGCCACTGCCTCCAAGTAACCCTTGACTCTGCCTTGTCCTTCAAACTTCACATCCAAGCTCTCGCCACCTCTTGTCGCCTCCAGCTCATAAACATATCCAGAATTCATCCTTTCCTCAACATAAATCTACTAAAATGTTAGTGCATGCCCTCATCATCTCCTGCCTCGACTACTGAAATCCTAATCTGAGGCCTCCCTGCTAACATTCTCATACCTCTCCAGACCGTCCTTAACTCTGCTTCCTGACTCTCTCCTTGCTACTCCTCTGCTTCATATCCCTGTAAATCCCTTTATTGTCTCCCAATTCCCCAATGTATCTAGTTCAAACTACTAACATTGACTTACTAAGCCATCCATAATTTACCTCCTCCATGTATGTCTCCGAACTAATCTCCCAATATCTTCCCTCAATTAATCTCCGGCCTGCCGAAGACCTTCTTCTTTCCTCCACACTTGTATGTTCCTCACCCAACCACCTCAAAGACTTCTCCCGAGTATCCCCCATCCTCTGGAATTCTGTACCCTATGCATCCGATTATCCACCAGATTCATAACTTTCAGATGGAACTTGAAAACTCATCTCGTCAAGAAAGCTACAGCCTGCATTGACCTCACTACCACCAGAGCTCCCGCAACCCTCAACCCTCAACCTACAAACCTCAACTATTGTCTCTTTCCCCATTATCATGTAGACTCAAGCCCACAAGGGCTGGGTCCTCTCCCCTCTGTGCCAGTCTGTCATTGTCAGCTTGTTCAGTGCAATTTATATCTGTATTTTGTATGTAACCTCTCCTCATGTGTAGCACAATGGGATCACTGGTGCTCTAAAAAGAAATAATAATGATTTACTGACTTGGCAAACTGTAATCAATATGATTTATGTTGCCATGGAAATTGTGCCCTAGTGGACGTTCAGTTGGTAGATTACACTTTGATTTTCTTCTTTCCAATCTATTTTTTTGCAATTCCGTGACCAGATACTTTCCCTTCTCTATTTTAGTCTTCCACTTACTTGACATTGCCTTATTTCCATCTCAGGACCCATTCTACATTTTCAGTCTGGCTTCTACTACTCTCTGAACTGGTTAAGAAGAAGGGCAAGGACTGCAAGCGTTAAAATTGTTGTGTTTCCATGCAAAGGTCTGAAGATGATTGGGTTTTGGGATCAGGCCATAACATGATTTTATAAAGGGTATTTAAAGAGGACCTGTCACCAGATCAATAGTGACTGAGTATTCTATTTGTTTCGTTCTTAAAAACTGCCATACGGTTCCAGGGAAATCTAAGAACATGCCCCAGATAATCCTGTGATTATTGCCCCTTTGTAAAAATCATAAAATTAGCACTAAATAAAAAGGCCCAATGTCTCTGGATTATATTGCATATTATTGTAATGTATATTGGATTAGAGAAAAAGAAGGTTTTCTTAAGAGAACAGCAGGAATAAAATAAGAGGAAAAAAATGGTCACTATGGTCCTGGGAAGGGGAATGAGATTATGGGGGTTTTATTACCTAGCTTCCATACAGTTGGACGGTTGATTAAACAAGTGTAAGTGTTGGTTGTTACAGTGTGGGCGGTATTGGGGTCTTAACCAAGAATAATTGTATTGATTATGTACCTACATACCTACCTCCAAGTCAAGTAGGGTTTTTACCAGGTGCTGTGGAGTTGGTAAGCCAAACCTCCGACTCCAACTCCTCAATTTCCCTAAGTCAGACCCCACAGCACCACCTCACTACTGAGCATGTGCATAAAGTGCAGCACAGATTAATCTCATCTATAACTCCACAGCACTGGTCACTACTGAGCATGTACATAAAGTACAGCACAGATTCATCTCATCTATGACTCAACAGCACTGCCTCACTACTGAGCATGTACATAAAGTGCAGCACAGATTCATCTCATCTATGACTCCACAGCACTGCCTCACTATTGAGCATGTACATAAAGTGCAGTACAGATTCATCTCATCTACGACTCCAAAGCACTGGTTACTACTGAGCATGTACATAAAGTGCAGCACAGATTCATCTGATCTACGACTCCACAGCACTGCCTCACTACTGAGCATGTACATAAAGTGTAGCACAGATTTATCTCATCCACGACTCCACAGCACTGCCTCACTACTGACCATGTGCATAAAGTGCAGTACAGATTCATCTCATCTATGACTCCACAGCACTGCCTCACTATTGAGCATGTACATAAAGTGCAGCACAGATTCATCTCAGCTACGACTCCAAAGCACTGGTTACTACTGAGCATGTACATAAAGTGCAGTACAGATTCATCTCATCAATGACTCCACAGCACTGCCTTACTACTGAGCATGTACATAAAGTGCAGCACAGATTTATCTCATCCACTACTCCACAGCACTGCCTCACTACTGAGCATGTGCATAAAGTGCAGCACAGATTTATCTCATCCACTACTCCACAGAACTGCCTCACTACTGAGCATGTACATATAGTGCAGCACAGATTTATCTCATCCACTACTCCACAGCACTGCCTCACTACTGAGCATGTACATAAAGTGCAGCACAGATTCATCTCATCTACGACTCCACAGCACTGCCTCACTACTGAGCATGTACATAAAGTGCAGCACAGATTCATCTAATTTATGACTCCACAGCACTGCCTCACTATTGAGCATGTACATAAAGTGCAGCACAGATTCATCTCATCTCTGACTCCACAGCACTGCCTCACTACTGAGCATGTACATAAAGTCCAGCACAGATTCATCTGATCTACAACTCCACAGCACTGCCTCACTACTGAGCATGTACATAAAGTGCAGCACAGATTCATCTCATCTACGACTCCACAGCACTGCCTCACTACTGAGCATGTGCACAAAGTGCAGCACAGATTCATCTGATCTATGACTCCACAGCACTGCCTCACTACTGAGCATGTACATAAAGTGCAGCACAGATTCATCTCATCTACGACTCCACAGCACTGCCTCACTACTGAGCATGTGCACAAAGTGCAGCACAGATTCATCTGATCTATGACTCCACAGCACTGATCACTACTGAGCATGTACATAAAGTGCAGCACAGATTCATCTCATCTATGACACCACAGCACTGCCTCACTATTGAGCATGTACATAAAGTGCAGCACAGATTCATCTCATCTCTGACTCCACAGCACTGGTCACTACTGAGCATGTACATAAAGTCCAGCACAGATTCATCTGATCTACGACTCCACAGCACTGCCTCACTACTGAGCATGTACATAAAGTGCAGCATAGATTCATCTCATCTATGACTCCACAGCACTGCCTCACTATTGAGCATGTACATAAAGTGCAGCACAGATTCATCTCATCTATGACTCCACAGCACTGCCTCACTACTGAGCATGTACATAAGTGCAGCACAGATTCATCGAAACTTAACCCGAGATCCTTATATGAGGAACAGGACAGACATTTATAGGACATTTTATAACTTTCTCAAATTATTATCTAAGCATTTACAGCACATCCTGCATTGTACTTCTGTACCCAATTTATTATATATTTTAGGAGTTGGCCCATTTTATACCAGATCCATCAAAATTGATACCGACTCCACGATTCCGATTCCAACTCCACATGCCTGGTTTTTACAAGTTATAGTCATAAAGGGTAAGATGTGCTTTGGGTTTTATATTACGTCCAATCTGCGGCTGATTTTTTTTTTTCGACCCAACCACCGTTTTCTGAGCTTTTTTTACACTCATAGCTGGCTTTTTGGGTTTCCAGGTCTAGAAGGAGGAGAACCCCTTTCTTATATGCTGTACATTTCACACTCCTTCTCTAACATTTCCAGTTTTGTTGTCCTGGTTTGTGGATTGCTGCAGGTTGTAGACTCCAAAACTGGTTAATGTTTCAGTTTGATGCTGATTGAGCCATATTGATGAGCATCGGTATTGCACGCACAGATATACTGGATATTGGGTATCCCAATTCTCTTTCTTTCTTCTCCAGAGGTAGAAGAATAGATGTGATTTACTGACTGAGCATTGGTAAGATATAAAAAAAAAATCAATCTGTCCATGGTGGCCCACTTCAATGGACCACACATGGCTAGAAATGAGAGCACACACTGTTGGCTACCAAGCAGGTGGCATGGATAACAGAAGCCACCTGCGTATTATTACAAGGAGCTCATGATTGCATTGGAAATCCAAGCATCTCCGTAATACAGCCTCTGGCAGCATGTGACTATCTAGATATCGCCAATGCCAGTCATGGTGATAAGACACCACATATTTGGTACCATGGTAACCATTGGCTCTGTCACCATGACAACCATGTTGGCAAAAAAGGGGAAATATTTTATGGGACAGTTCTTGGCCCCAGGCAAAGGTATCTGCCCAAAAGTGCACATAATTAAATCTGCTACTGATCATTTTTCAACCACATCTATGTTCTCTAGCTACTGGAAGCCGCCCAAAATCGCTGAATCACAACATTTTCAAAATGTACCGAGGTCCTGAAAGGGAAATGTACCTTTGGCCTGAAAGATCTGCCTTTGTTCAATTAACCATTTGCTCTAGGCTTAACCAAAACACATGACATTACATCCCTATGAACGCCCAGAGACCACAAGGGTGTTGGGTCATGTTATTATGAGCCCGTCTGCGTCAGATGATAAAAGAAATTTGATGAGCAACGATAGAAAATAATTCCAAATATTCTGCTTTCAAAGGTTCCGGAAAAAAACAAACAAACAAACAATATTTTAATCTCATACCGAAAAAGGTGAATAGTAAATATCCCACTAACAATTGTTAGTAAGTACAAAATAAATGGATACTTAGTGACTACAGTGATGCACTAATTACTTCATTCTATTCAGGAGATGAATGGCTGGTAAAAAGACAAGTGTTATGGTCCATTATTATAAATAACTGCCAATCCATGTCTATGTAGCCAATCTGCAGGGCCAGGTTTAGATAAAGTGGGGCCCAAAATGCTCACATATCACACCATCACACAGAAACATTTCGGTTGCATTTACATGAGCTGAGTTCAGGCCACTAAACGAGTGTGATCGACAATGTTGAAGTCGTTCGACGCTTGTTTCCCGGCCTCTTTACACCGGCTGAGGAAGAATGATGGGGACAGACACCAATAGGTCAATCTGTCCCCATACAGTATCATGCTATCAGCAGTAGAGATGAGCGAACTTGTTCGGAAATTATTTGCCAATCTCAAATTCGGCACAAGCCTTATACATTCGGATTCGTGTTCGGCTTCCCGAGCATTTTTCCTCATAATTGGCAACATTCAGCCAAAGTTCGGTAAATGATCGAGTTTCCGCTAATGCTTTTGTTAGGTCTTTGGGTAGGATAGTAATGCTCTATGATGAGTGGAGGGACATGTTTCATGAGGGGAGGTGGTGGGGAGAGGTCAGAGGAGCGGCGGATTGTCATTCTTTTTTTTTCTTTTATTAACTTAATGTGTGGATACATCGGCAGCAAATCAGGGCGCAGAAACCATCCACAACATCCAGACACAAGGGCTTGTGTAATTGGCTGCAGAAGTCACGTGTCCCTCTGGAGCGCCCCCAGACGCAGGGCCGCGGGTTACTCGGTACCGGTCCTCTCTGTCTCAGCTCTAGGTTTGTCACGGTGGCTGGACCCGGTCCGTGACCCTGCTAAGGGGCGTCCAATGAAAGGGGGTGATGAAAGTCGGCTAAGTTTCGTGACGCCACCTGTGGTATTCGGTCAGGTCGACCGACGCTGCTTGGGGTCCACTGGGGTGATGTGATGGCAGCTAGATGGTATACCTTCCCACAGGTGAAGTATATCCCCAGGGCTTCCCAGTAGTGTAAGTGGTGATGATGTGAGGTGCAGTCAATAACGAGGACACAGGGTTGCAGTCTCTTTACCTTTTTACTGAAGACTTCGGGATCCGCAATCCAGAGCACTGCTAACAGGGCTGGCTGAGACCGGCCGGTCTGAAGGCACATCCAGAGTTCCCTTTGCAGGTGGAAATCAGTGCCTACCACTAGCGCCTGTGTGTTGTAGTTCTTCCCTGCTGAGCATTCGGGATAGTCCTCACAACTTCTGTTCTCGTTCTTTCTCTTTCTCTCTCTCTCCGTCCCCCAAGTTCATCTGGATAGGATGCACCCGTTTGACGGGAAGGCTAGGAGCTATTCTGGGACCCTAGAGACGCCCCTCTCCACGCTTGCCCCCTATGTCTTCTTAGGTGATGTATGGTAGATAGCCAGCCTATAATTAACTGTCCTGCGGTATTTGAAGTAAAGCATAGAGTCAGTTACTTCCTCGGTGTTCCGGTCACCGGCTACGCGCCTCAGCAGGAAGTTGCCGTTCTCGGGGCACGACTCCTACTGGCTCTCCTTTGTGCTTGATCTCGTTTCTCACTTTCCACAAAATCCTTCTCTTCGTGTCCTATCTTAGGATACCGCCGCAAGGTAGTGCAGGCGCGGTTCCGTTGCTTTCTATTCATTCTGCTAGGCCCCTGTCAGGAACCCACCCCTGACAGGTCCTCCCTGGAGCTCTCCCAGGCTGCGTTCTGTCCTAACTTCCTATCCGACCCCTAGTTTTACCTGTGTGAGGAGTGGCCTAATACATAGTGCCTTTTGCTCCCCCTAGTGGCCAGAGTGTGAAGTGTAATGTGTGCTTGTGATACCTGGTCAGGTGAACTCCTTTAGTGCAATCAGACATAACATCACTCCCCTTAGCGGCAGAGCGACATTACTGCAATGACCAGTTCTCTGGGGCGCTGCACCTCTCCATATAAAAACCAGACATGTGGCTTCGGCGCCATTTTGTGACTGTAACAGCATAGTCAGGCTGCTGCTGCAAGTAGTTAGATAGTTAACTAGGCGGTATATTGTCAGCTAGTTCAGCTAGATATGATATTGTGTCAAATCGGTCTTCCAGCATATAAATCCTTTGTGCTAATTCTGTGGTCCAGCCACGCTATCTCAATAAATAGCCAATAAATACTGATTGTTAATTTAGTTACAGGTGACTGACAGGTCTGGGCCTAGGGTTGTGAAACAGCTGGTTAACAGAAGGGTACATCAAGCATGAGTGGGAAAAAGCGAGGTTGTGGTGGAAGGGGGAATAGGCTTGGTGTTCGAGGTGTACGTGGCTTACAGTAGGTGGTAATGTAACTGAAAGCCCTATTGAACAAATACCGACTCGTCCTGTCCAAAGACAACTGACAACTTCTGTTACTGGATAGGTTACCCGACTTCCTTTCTTTGACTGCCGCACAGCAGTATGCCTTGTAGATGAGGGCGAGGAAGAGTGTGTGCTCCAGTATAGCAGGCAGAGCATCAAATGACCTCTCCTCCTCTTCCTCCACCTTAACATCACACACAGTACAGTACCCAGAGGTGACACCCCAGTTAGGCTACGTTCACATTTGCATTGTGCGCCGCTGCGTCGGCGACGCAATGCACAGCGCAAATAAAAACGCATGCATGCGTAGTTTTTTGCCGAAATTTCGACGCAAAAAAAATGCAACTTGTTGCGTTTTCTTTGCCCGACGCTTGCGGCAAAAAAAACGCATGCGTCGCACAACGCAGCACAACGCATGTCCATGCGTCCCCCATGTTAAATATAGGGGCGCATGACGCATGCATCGCCGCTGCGTTTCCCGACGCTGCGTCAGGAAACGCTAATGTGAACGTAGCCTTACCTTTTTTCCCCACGCGTCACAACTCTCTAACCGCTCAACTGACTGTGGGGAACCACAGATGGGTGAGTCTAATTTAGTAAACAGGAGAAAAATTGGAGTAGCCAATTAAAGAGTAAAAAAGTACAAAATTTATTAAAGATAATCAAAAAACACACCATAAAATTGTCAATCAGGACGGACACATAGGAATGTATATACTGTAATAGTAGTGTGCACACGGTAGTAAATCATGAAGTAATGCATCTGCCCAGAGATTTAACTAGATGCAAGCATAGTAAAAGATGGGTGAGTCTGCAGAGATTCAGAAACCTGAGGTGCATGAGGAATGTATTGTTATGTCAGGGCAGGAATAGGGGGATGGTGACTCTCAGGGTGAGGAATGGGAGAATATAGAGGATGACGATGAGGTTGTAGATCCCACTTGGTGTGAACACAGAGGCACGCAGCTGAGTAGCTCAGCAGAGGAGGTGGAGGAGAAAGATGAGGAGGTTATGTACAGACAGAGAGTGATGCAACCATGACAAGCACTGCATCCTCAGCCATAACCCCAGCTGTAGCCAGCAGCGGTTGTGGGTATGCAGTTTGCAGGAGCTGAAAGGTTTGTCTAGCCTGGTCCTTTTTTGAGACCGCACAGGATTTCTGTTATGATACGGTGGTCTAGGAGCAATATGGAACGAGCTCTGAAGGAAGTGGTAACTGTACTGACCGCAGTCCCTAAGCTCAACACAACACTAGAAGTAGCCGTGGAATGCTCCTAACTCTCCCTAGGCATCTCGTCACAGCCTAAGAGCTAACTACCCCTAAAGATAGAAGCAGGAAAGCTATCTTGCCTCAGAGAAAATCCCCAAAGGATAGATTAGCCCCCCACAAATAATGACTGTGAGTGGAGAGGGAAAAGACATACACAGAATGAAACCAGGATGAGCACAGGAGGCCAATCTAACTAAATAGATAGGACAGGATGGAATACTGTGCGGTCAGTATAAAACACTACAAAAATCCACGCAGAGTTTACAAAAAATCTCCACACCTGACTAAAGGTGTGGAGGGCAAATCTGCCTCCCAGAGCTTCCAGCAAGACAGAATTAATTCACACTGATAAGCTGGACAAACATAGAAAGCACAGAATGGATAAGTCCACAATCTATGGACAGAAAAGGGCAAGCAAAAACTTAGCTTAGCTGAACTGGTCAGGATAACAGGGAACTCCAAAGAGATGTGAATCAAACCAGGAAGCATTTACAAGTGGCACTGGCTGAAGATAGAGCCAGACTTAAATAGCCGAGCAGAAGAGACGATAAGTGGATACAGCTGATGACAGCTAACTCCAAGGAGCAGCCATACCACTAGAAACCACAAGAGGGAGCCCAAGAGCAGAACTAACAAAAGTGCCACTTACAACCACCGGAGGGAGCCCAAGAGCGGAATTCACAACAGATTTCCCAACTCATGTTATCTGTCAACTTTGTAAAAATCGACTCAGTATTGGCAAAAATTCCAATAATTTGACTACTACATGAATGAAATGCCACATGCGTTAGTCTGGGAATCTTTCTGTGCTAAAATGCGGCCTAGCATGCATCGGCAACCACCGGCTACCCCATCAATCGTATCGGCTGCTTCTTTGTCCTCTGTCACCGTGGCAAGCATTTTCACACAGGTCTCGGGCGCAAAACCTTTACTTGTTAACCCGCTACAGTCGGAGTGAGTGAGAGCCCATCTACTGTTATGGAAGTGGGCATGCCTGCGGTTTTTGACCAATCTCAGACACAGGGCCGCCTGCACCTCACTCACAGTCCAGCTGTTTGTCGTGTACACCCTACTCCACCCTCTCTCAGCACAGCAGCCAGCCCTCAGTCCCGCAGTTGTGGTCACGTAAAAGATTTTTTTCCTCCTACACATGGCAAAGCTAAGAGCTTGAATTTCTCCATCTCTAATCTGTTGTTCACGGAAATGCTGTTTTTCTGCCTGGTGGATACAGACTGTGTCTGAAATCTAATGGCCGTCGCAGTCCCCCAGTACCAGTTGACCAGTCGCCATTACTTCTCTAAGAAAGATGTGCCTGCGCTACACCAGCATGTTCAAGACAACTTCACCTGTTTGACAGGGTGCTTTTCACAACTGACACCTGGACGAGCAAGCATGGCCAGGGGCGTTACATAACTCTAACTGGGCCCTTGGTAACTGTGGTGGCTGTGGGGGAAGGTAGGGAATGAGCTGCTCCACAAGTCTTTGAAATCCCCAAGGCTTCCTGGACAAACCTCTATATCTAACACTTCCTCCACTGCTTCTGCATCCTCCAAATTACGCTTGCAGAGTGGGCACAGATGAAAGACCTCTGCACCCTTCTGCACAGTTTCGAAATGGCTACTAAGATGGTTAGCTCTGATCAGCATCACTATTTGGGTCATCTACAAGCTAGAGCACACTTTGAATATTCTGAGGGAGGAGGTTGTGGTCCCAGAGGAAGAGGTGGAAGCAGAGGAGGATGCAAAAGGGATAACCATATCTCTAAGTTCCGGACTGTCATCGCACAGGCGGATGTCATGGGAGGGTGGATGACAGCACAATCAAGGGGGGCTCATGGTAACAGACAAACTGTTAGTGAAGGTGCAGGAGTCAAGGAACAAATGGGGAGGACGAGGAGGAAGAGGTGATGGGCGTGCAACAGTCAGGAAGATGAAGAGGATAATCCCCTCTCTGTTGTCTGTGATTGGTGGCAGGGGATAAAGGAAGCAAGATTGAGTGTTAACCACCAACACACCATGGACTTGGACCTCATTGAAGTGCCAGACACATGAGCGCCTTCTTGTTGCAACATGATGCCCATATTCTTAGGATTAGAAATAGTGCTGACTATTGGGTTGGCACTCTGTTAGCTCCATGGTACAACAGTAAATTTTGCTTCACCCCATTGGAAAGGGACACACACATGCTGGAGGATCGAAAAACGCTTGTATATGATCTTAAGAGTGGTTTTCCCCAAGACAGCAGTGAGGTACACAGTGTATATCGCAGTTATTGACTTCCAACTCTGGGAACGTTGAGTCGTCAATGCAAAAACAATAGCAGCAGCCATGTAATTGGCATTTTTTACACCATCCAGTGCACCAGCAGAACAGAGTACAAGTCTGACACATTGTGAACGATTGGAGAGGATGGCACAGGAGTAGCTCAAGCTCAGGGGGGTTTGGACCCTTTTGCATTTTGATCTTCAAAGATGGAAGAGTGGCCTGAGCTCGCCTCACACGCCTTGGAGATTTTGACATGCCCGGCAACCAGCGTTCTCTCAGAACGTGTCTTCAGTGCTGTTGGTGGTGTCCTGACAGTTAAGCACAACCAGCTGTCCCTTGAAAGTGTAGACCGCCTAACTTTCATCAAGATAAACAAGTCATGGATCTCCAATGACTTTTGCAGCGCAGACTAGGCGATGGTGTCGTTTTCAATGTGCTGATCTTGCGTCATTGCAGTCTGTGACACCTTTGTCGTGGCCTCTGTGGCTGCTGTTGCTACCGCTGCTGATGTTACTGACAAGTGCCTTGGTGGCACAACAATCAGAATGTGTGTCCAGCGCTGTAACTTTTACATTTTGCCTTTTTTTTGTTTTTAAAGAACTGAATATTTCTCCCATTCCTCCTCCTTTTGCTTCGTGCTGAGTAACGACAAGCCAAATTTTTGGCAAATAGAAACTCTTATTCGGGTCTTTTAGTTGTGTGTTGCCTGTAGAGGCAGAGGTCTAAGAGCGCCATTATACTGTTTCTACTCTGGAGAAATTGTTGCCACTTTAGTGGTGTGTGCCAATAATTTTTTGCAATGTGAAGACTCCAAGTTGGGTCTCCATCCTAGTGGGTTGCCTGTAGTGGAAGGGGTCTCAGAGCACCAGGCCTACACCTGTCACTCATCCTCATCTTACTGATCAATTTGTAAGCTAGAAATGCTGGGCCAGGCCCTGACCATCCATCCATGCTGTGCCTTTACTGTATAAATTTCTACTGTGGGTTAATTGAAGGCACTCTTCCTGGTGTCTGCTCCTAATTTTTGGAAATGTTTGGACTCCAGGTTGGGTCTGCTTCATGTGTGATGTCTGAATTTGGCAGGGCTCTCAGAGAACCAGGCCTACACCTGTCACTCATCCACCTGTAAATAATCAAAGTTTAAGCTAGAAATGCTGGTCTAAACCCTATCCCATGCATTCATGCTGCACAATTATGCTATTTGTACTCTGGGTCAATGGATGCCAGTATTCCCGTTGTCTGCCCCTAATTTGAGCTGTTTTGGCAGCTTTTGCTCCCCCCCGAAGGTATTGTCTATGTGTTTGGTATTGCCTCCCATTTAATTCAATGATGTTCGAATACGTCCGGCGAAATGTTCGACAAACATCGGGAAGTACGCCAATCCTAAATGAACCTTAAAAGGTTCTCTCATCTCTGATCAGCAGCACATCTGCAGTTTTCATCGTGAGTCGCCCCGCCAGGGCCGTGGGGTACTCGGCACCGGGTCCGGTGGTCACAGGGGGATGTCACGGTGGCGGTGACCTGGTCCATGGCCCAAGGCGCTCATGTAAAAGGGGAAAGGTCTTAAAAGTTAATAAAGTTTATGTTCGTGACGCCACCTGTGGTATTTGGTCAGTGGGGACCGACGCTGCTTTAAGGGGTCCTCTGTGGTGATGTTATGGCAGCTAGATGGTATAACTTCCCACAGGTGAAGTGTGTCCCCAGGGCGTTTCCCATTGTGTAGATGGAAGATGGTGAATGACGCACTAAGGAACGAGGACACAGGTTGGCAGTCTATTTACCTTGTTTACTGAAGACTTCAGGCAGCCACAGTCCAGGGCACCAGATCACAGGGCAGGCAGGGTCCAGCCGGCTTGGAGGCAAGTTAGGAGTCCCCTTATCCAGGTGGAAATCAAAGCCTTCCTTTAGTGCCGTGGTGGTGTAGTCCCTTACTGCCTATGGCTTCACATAAGGTTCTCATAGATGTTATCTCTGTCCCCCGGTTAGGATAGGACATAACCCGTATGACTGGTGACTTGAGGGGGTTTATAGGGACTCTAGCACGCCCCAGCCTCTAAGGGTGTCACCATGCCTCCTGGGTATTAGGTCGGACAGGTAATGTGGAGTTCAGCTGTCCTGCCGGTCTCTGATTTAAGTCATAGAGGTCCTTACAACCTCGGTGTACCGGCTACCGGTCTCTGTGCCTCAGAAGGAGACAGCCTGCTCGGGGCTGGTGTCCCCCTGATATCATCTCCTGTGCTTTGCTCTCCTGCACGTTCACTGCAATCAATTCGGCTTTCTGAATGTCTCTTTCCAGGAACTGCTGCACTGTGGCAACACAGCTCCGTAAACCCTCTTCTGCCTCAGACTGATCCAGTCTGTTTCCTGGCAAGAACTGACTGACTTTCCCTACAGACTACCAGATATATATATATATATATGGGGAGTCACCTAGTAAATAGGATCAGAAGCTCCCCCTGGTGGCCACGAGTGTGAATGTGTTGCATGTTTGTGGTACCTGGTTATAGTTATCCCTTCTTGCCTTCAAGCATAACATCACTCTCCCTGGGAGGAAAGCAATGCTACTGTGATGACCAGGACCCTGGGGCGCCACAATTGGGCGATATGTGTTGTGAATTCTGTTGTCGGGCTCCCTCCTGTGGTCATGAATGGTACTTCGTCTGGTTCTGTCCATGGACTTCCTCTGTTGGGTGTTTCTGAGTTTCCTTCCGCAGGTGACGAGGTTAATTCATTAGCTGACTGCTCTATTTAACTCCACTTAGATCTTTGCTCCATGCCACCTGTCAATGTTCCAGTATTGGTCTAGTTCACTCCTGGATCGTTCTTGTGACCCGTCTTCCCAGCAGAAGCTAAGTTCCAGCTTGTATTTCTTTTGTTTGCTATTTTTCTGTCCAGCTTGCTATTTTTATTGTTCTCTTGCTTGCTGGAAGCTCTGGGACGCAGAGGGAGCGCCTCCGCACCATGAGTCGGTGCGGAGGGTCTTTTTGCGTCCTCTGCGTGGTCTTTTTGTAGGTTTTTGTGCTGACCGCAAAGTAACCTTTCCTATCCTCGGTCTGTTCAGTAAGTCGGGCCTCACTTTGCTAAATCTATTTCATCTCTGTGTTTGTATTTTCATCTTTACTCACAGTCATTATATGTGGGGGGCTGCCTTTTCCTTTGGGGAATTTCTCTGAGGCAAGGTAGGCTTTATTTTTCTATCTTCAGGGCTAGCTAGTTTCTTAGGCTGTGCCGAGTTGCATAGGGAGCGTTAGGCGCAATCCACGGCTATTTCTAGTGTGTTTGATAGGATTAGGGATTGCGGTCAGCAGAGTTCCCATGTCCCAGAGCTCGTCATTTATTATCAGTAACTATCAGGTCATTCCGTGTGCTCTTAACCACCAGGTCCATTATTGTCCTGACCACCAGGTCATAACAGTACAGGTGGCCCAAAGTACTAATGCATCTCAATAGAGGGATAAGAGAAGTTCTGAGACCATTTTTTTTTCTTTGCAGTGTGTTTTGTCTCTCTTTTCCCCTTTACCTCTGGGTGGTTCAGGACACTGGTGTAAACATGGACATTCAAGGTCTGTCCTCTTGGATGGATAATCTCACTACAAGGGTACAAAACATTCAAGATTTTGTAGTTCAGAATCCGATGTCAGAGCCTAGGATTCCAATTCCTGATTTGTTTTTTGGTGATAGATCTAAGTTCTTGAATTTCAAAAATAATTGTAAATTGTTTCTTGCCTTGAAACCTCGCTCCTCAGGTGACCCTGTTCAACAAGTAAAGATCATTATTTCTTTGTTACGTGGTGACCCTCAAGACTGGGCATTTTCCCTTGCGCCAGGAGATCCGGCATTGCGTGATGTTGATGCGTTTTTCCTGGCGCTTGGATTGCTTTATGACGAACCTAATTCAGTGGATCAGGCAGAGAAAATCTTGCTGGCTCTGTGTCAGGGTCAGGATGAAGCGGAGATATATTGTCAGAAGTTTAGAAAGTGGTCTGTGCTCACTCAGTGGAATGAATGTGCCCTGGCAGCAATCTTCAGAAAGGGTCTCTCTGAAGCCCTTAAGGATGTCATGGTGGGATTTCCCATGCCTGCTGGTCTGAATGAGTCTATGTCCTTGGCCATTCAGATCGATCGACGCTTGCGTGGGCGTAAAGCTGTGCACCATTTGGCGGTACTATCTGAGCATGGGCCTGAGCCTATGCAATGTGATAGGACTTTGACCAGAGCTGAAGGGCAAGAACACAGACGTCGGAATGGGCTATGTTTTTACTGTGGTGATTCCACTCATGCTATCTCCGATTGTCCTAAGCGCACTAAGCGGTTCGCTAGGTCTGCCTCCATTGGTACGGTACAGTCTAAATTTCTATTGTCTGTTACTCTGATTTGCTCTTTGTCATCCTATTCTGTTATGGCATTTGTGGATTCAGGCGCTGCCCTGAATTTGATGGACTTGGAGTATGCCAGGCGCTGTGGTTTTTTCTTGGAGCCCTTGCAGTATCCTATTCCATTGAGAGGAATTGATGCTACGCCTTTGGCCAAGAATAAGCCTCAGTACTGGACCCAATTGACCATGTGCATGGCTCCTGCACATCAGGAGGATATCCGCTTTCTGGTGTTGCATAATCTGCATGATGTGGTCGTTTTGGGGTTGCCATGGCTACAGGTTCATAATCCAGTATTGGACTGGAAATCTATGTCTGTGTCCAGCTGGGGTTGCCAGGGGGTACATGGTGATGTTCCATTTTTGTCTATTTCGTCTTCCACTCCTTCTGAAGTTCCAGAGTTTTTGTCGGATTATCGGGATGTATTTGATGAGCCCAAGGCCAGTGCCCTACCTCCTCATAGGGATTGCGATTGTGCAATTAATTTGATTCCTGGTAGTAAGTTTCCTAAGGGCCGATTGTTCAATTTATCTGTGCCAGAACACGCCGCTATGCGGAGTTATATAAACGAATCCTTGGAGAAAGGCCATATTCGCCCGTCGTCATCACCGTTAGGAGCAGGGTTCTTTTTTGTGGCCAAGAAGGATGGTTCTTTGAGACCTTGTATTGATTACCGCCTTCTTAATAAAATTACAGTCAAATTTCAGTATCCTTTGCCGTTGCTGTCTGATTTGTTTGCTCGTATTAAAGGGGCTAGTTGGTTCACCAAGATAGATCTTCGAGGGGCGTATAATCTTGTGCGTATTAAACAAGGCGATGAATGGAAAACAGCATTTAATACGCCCGAGGGCCATTTTGAGTACCTGGTTATGCCATTCGGGCTTTCCAATGCTCCATCAGTATTTCAGTCCTTTATGCATGACATCTTCCGAGAGTACCTGGATAAATTCCTGATTGTGTATTTGGATGATATTTTGGTCTTTTCGGATGATAGGGAGTCTCATGTGAAGCAGGTCAGAATGGTGTTCCAGGTCCTTCGTTCGAATTCCTTGTTTGTGAAGGGGTCAAAGTGTCTCTTTGGAGTTCAGAAGGTTTCACTTTTGGGGTTCATTTTTTCCCCTTCTACTATCGAGATGGACCCACGCCATTTACGATTGGACTCAGCCGACATCTGTGAAGAGCCTGCAAAAGTTCCTGGGCTTTGCTAATTTTTATCGGCGCTTCATCGCTAATTTTTCTAGTGTTGCTAAACCGTTGACTGATTTGACCAAGAAGGGTGCTGATGTGGTCAATTGGTCTTCTGCAGCTGTAGAGGCTTTTCAGGAGTTGAAGCGTCGTTTTTCTTCTGCCCCTGTGTTGTGCCAGCCAGATGTTTCGCTCCCGTTTCAGGTTGAGGTTGATGCTTCTGAGATTGGAGCAGGGGCTGTTTTGTCGCAAAGAAGTTCTGATGGCTCGGTGATGAAGCCATGTGCTTTCTTTTCTAGAAAGTTTTCACCTGCTGAGCGTAATTATGATGTTGGTAATCGTGAGTTGTTGGCCATGAAGTGGGCATTTGAGGAGTGGCGTCATTGGCTTGAAGGAGCCAAGCATCGCGTTGTGGTCTTGACAGATCACAAGAAATTGACTTATCTTGAGTCTGCCAAACGGTTGAATCCGAGACAGGCTCGATGGTCGTTATTTTTCTCCCGTTTTGATTTTGTGGTTTCGTACCTTCCGGGCTCTAAGAATGTGAAGGCTGATGCCCTGTCAAGGAGTTTTGTGCCTGACTCTCCGGGTGTTCCTGAGCCGGCGGGTATTCTCAAAGAGGGGGTAATTTTGTCTGCCATCTCCCCTGATTTGCGGCGGGTGCTGCAAAAATTTCAGGCTGATAGACCTGACCGTTGCCCAGCGGAGAAACTATTTGTCCCTGATAGATGGACTAGTAGAGTTATCTCTGAGATTCATTGTTCAGTGTTGGCTGGGCATCCTGGAATCTTTGGTACCAGAGATTTGGTGGCTAGATCCTTTTGGTGGCCGTCTTTGTCACGGGATGTGCGTTCTTTTGTGCAGTCCTGTGGGACTTGTGCTCGGGCTAAGCCCTGCTGTTCTCGTGCCAGTGGGTTGCTTTTGCCCTTGCCGGTCCCGAAGAGGCCCTGGACGCATATTTCTATGGATTTTATTTCGGATCTCCCCGTCTCTCAAAAGATGTCGGTCATTTGGGTAGTTTGTGATCGCTTTTCTAAGATGGTCCATTTGGTACCTTTGTCTAAATTGCCTTCCTCCTCTGATTTGGTGCCATTATTTTTCCAGCATGTGGTTCGTTTACATGGTATCCCGGAGAACATCGTTTCTGACAGAGGTTCCCAGTTTGTTTCAAGGTTTTGGCGATCCTTTTGTGCTAGGATGGGCATTGATTTGTCTTTTTCCTCGGCTTTCCATCCTCAGACAAATGGCCAAACCGAACAAACTAATAAAACTTTGGAAACATATCTGAGATGCTTTGTTTCTGCTGATCAGGATGATTGGGTGTCCTTTTTGCCGTTGGCTGAGTTCGTCCTTAATAATCGGGCCAGCTCGGCTACTTTGGTTTCGCCGTTTTTCTGCAATTCTGGTTTCCATCCTCGTTTCTCTTCAGGGCAGGTTGAGTCTTCGGACTGTCCTGGTGTAGATACTGTGGTGGATAGGTTGCAGCAGATTTGGACTCATGTGGTGGACAATTTGACATTGTCCCAGGAGAAGGCTCAACGTTTCGCTAACCGCCGGCGCTGTGTGGGTCCCCGACTTCGTGTTGGGGATTTGGTTTGGTTGTCATCTCGTTATGTTCCTATGAAGGTTTCCTCTCCTAAGTTTAAGCCTTGTTTCATTGGTCCGTAAAAGATTTCTGAGGTTATCAATCCTGTGTCATTTCGTTTGGCCCTTCCTGCTTCTTTTGCCATCCATGATGTGTTCCATAGGTCGTTATTGTGGAGATACGTGGCGCCTGTGGTTCCATCCGTTGATCCTCCTGCCCCGGTGTTGGTTGAGGGGGAGTTGGAGTATGTGGTGGAGAAGATTTTGGATTCTCATGTTTCGAGACGGAAACTCCAGTACCTGGTCAAGTGGAAGGGTTATGGTCAGGAAGATAATTCCTGGGTTTTTGCCTCTGATGTTCATGCTGCCGATCTGGTTCGTGCCTTTCATTTGGCTCATCCTGGTCAGCCTGGGGGCTCTGGTGAGGGTTCGGTGACCCCTCCTCAAGGGGGGGGGTACTGTTGTGAATTCTGTTGTCGGGCTCCCTCCTGTGGTCATGAATGGTACTTCGGCTGGTTCTGTCCATGGACTTCCTCTGGTGGGTGTTTCTGAGTTTCCTTCCGCAGGTGACGAGGTTAATTCGTTAGCTGACTGCTCTATTTAACTCCACTTAGATCTTTGCTCCATGCCACCTGTCAATGTTCCAGTATTGGTCTAGTTCACTCCTGGATCATTCTTGTGACCTGTCTTCCCAGCAGAAGCTAAGTTCCAGCTTGCATTTCTTTTGTTTGCTATTTTTCTGTCCAGCTTGCTATTTTTATTGTTCTCTTGCTTGCTGGAAGCTCTGGGACGCAGAGGGAGCGCCTCTGCACCGTGAGTCGGTGCGGAGGGTCTTTTTGCGCCCTCTGCGTGGTCTTTTTGTAGGTTTTTGTGCTGACCGCAAAGTAACCTTTACTATCCTCGGTCTGTTCAGTAAGTCAGGCCTCACTTTGCTAAATCTATTTCATCTCTGTGTTTGTATTTTCATCTTTACTCACAGTCATTATATGTGGGGGGTTGCCTTTTCCTTTGGGTAATTTCTCTGAGGCAAGGTAGGCTTTATTTTTCTATCTTCAGGGCTAGCTAGTTTCTTAGGCTGTGCCGAGTTGCATAGGGAGCGTTAGGCGCAATCCACGGCTATTTCTAGTGTGTTTGATAGGATTAGGGATTGCGGTCAGCAGAGTTCTCACGTCCCAGAGCTCGTCCTTTATTATCAGTAACTATCAGGTCATTCCGTGTGCTCTTAACCACCAGGTCCATTATTGTCCTGACCACCAGGTCATAACAGATATGCTGCTTGGAACAATTATTTCTGTTCCTGCATAAGCAATCCAAACACTAGATGAATAGGCAGCATTTTGCTCGCTTAGTATAATGCACCCCATAGTCCCCCACATAGTATAATGAACATCCAATAATCCTCCATATATAATAATGTGCCCCATAATACTCCACATAGTATAATGTGCCCTATAGTACTCCATATAGTGTAATACACTGTCCATAGACCACAATATAGTATAATAGACTCCCCATTGTCCTCTACATAGTATAATGCACACCCCCAATTTTCAATACAGTATAATGCATCCCATAGCCCTCTATATAGTATAATACACCCAATAGTCTTCCATATAATATTATGCACCCTATAGTCCTCCATATCGTATCATTTACTCACCATCGTTCTCCATATTGTATAATGCAACTCCCTTAGTACAGTGCACTCCTCATAGTATAATACAATACCCCATAATCCTTCAAATAGTATAATGCATTCCCCATAGTCATTCCCTACAGTATAACGCATTCCCCAAAGTCCTCCATACAGTATATTGCAGCCCGCATATAGTATAATGCACTCCCAATAGTCATCGATAGAGTATAATGGAGCCCCCATATAGTACATGTAGTATAATGCACTCCTCATGGTCCTTGATAGAGTATAATGCAGCCCACATAGAGTATAATGCAGTCCCTATAGTGTATAACACAGCCCCTTAGAGTGTCATGAACCCCCTTAGAGTATAACGCAGCCCCCATAAAGTATAACACAGCCCCCATAGAGTACATGGAGTACAATGCAGCCCCCATAAAGTATAACACAACCCCCATATAGTATAATGCCACCCCATAGAGTATTATGCAGCCCCCATAGAGTATAATGCAACCCCCAAACAATATAATGCAGCTTCATAGAGTATAATGCAGCCTCGAATAATATAATGCAGCCCCCATATAGTATAATGCACACACCATATTACTCCAGTATTATGGACACCACGTACTCACGGATTTAAAAATAAATAAAAACATACTCACTTCTCCTCATTCCCCCACTGCTGCTGTCTGTGCAGCATATCTAGTCAGCAGCTCCACTGCTTGGCACATCGGGGAGTGAGATGAAGTGACATCATTGCTCTTGCTACTTCAGAAGCAGAGGGGAAATGATGGGAGAAGGCTCATCACCTGACGCTCTCTCCTCCATCACTGATTTCAACTGTATCGGCATTTATGATGCTGATAGTTGAATACACACTGAGAGGGTGAGGCGCGGGCCACCCTGACTCACGAGACCCAATGCGTCCACTGGCTGTGGACTCTAGGCAAATGCCTAGTTTGCCTGCCCCTAATGCCAACCTTGCCAATCTGTGGTCATTTAGTGGCCTGGATCACTGAAGGCCTGTATTACTGTACTAGTACTATTATTATAATTTATTTATATAGCACTTTTGATTCCATGGTGCTGTACATGAGAAGAGGTTACATACAGAGTACAGATATCACTTACAGTAAGCAAACTAACAATGACAGACTGATACAGAGGGGCGAGGACCCTGCCCTTGCGGGCTTACATTCTACAGGATGGTGGGGAAGGAGACAGTAGGTTGAGGGTTGTGGCAGCTTCGGTGTTGCTGAGGCGGTAGCTCCGGTAGTGGTGAGAAGGCTGTGGGGTCATTGCAGGCTGTAAGCTTTCTTGAAGAGGTGAGTTTTCAGGTTCCGTCTGAAGGATCCAAAAGTGGTTGATAGTCGGACGTGTTGGGGCACAGAATTCCAGAAGATGGGGGATATTCGGGAGAAGTCTTGGAGGCGAGTAGGTGAGGAGTGAATAAGTGTGGAGGAGAGAAGGAGGTCTTGGGAGGACCAGATATTACGTGAGGGAAGATATAGGGAGATTAGTTCAGAGATATATAGATGAGACAGGTTATAGATGGCCTTGTAGGTCAGTATTATTAATTTAAACTAGATACACTGAGGGAATTGGAGCCAGTGAAGAGATTTGCAGAGGGAAGAAGTGGAGGAGTAGCGAGGAGAGAGATGAATTAGTCGGGCAGCAGAGTTAAGGATGGATTGGAGAGGTACGAGAGTGTTAGCAGGGAGGCCGCAGTAGTCAAGGTGGGAGATGATGAGGGCATGCACAAGCATTTTAGTAGATTGAGTGTTGAGGAAAGGACGGATTCTGGAAATATTTTTGAGCTGGAGGCGACAGGAAGTGAAAGTAGCTTTGATGCGTGTTTTGAAGGACAGGGCAGAGTCAAGGGTTACTTCGAGGCAGCGGACTTCCGGTACGGGGAATGCGTGATGTCATTTATTGTGATAGATAGATCAGGTAATGAAGATGTGAGATGGAGGAAAGATGATAAGTTCAGATTTATCCACATTGAGTTTGAGGAAGCGAAAGAAGAAGAAGGAGGATATGGCTGATAGACACTCCAGGATTCTGGACAGCAGAGAGGTGACTGGTGTCTGGGCCAGAGAGGTAGATCTGAGTGTCATCAGCATAAAGGTGGCACTGGAATCCATGGGACTTTATGAGTTGTCCCAGGCCAAGTGTATATATTGAGAGGAGTAGGGGTCCTAGAACAGAACCTTGGGGGACTCCAACGGAGAGAGGGTGGGATGAGGAGGTAGTGTGGGAATGGGAGACGCTGAATGTGTGGTTGGAAAGGTATGAGGAGATCCAGGATAGGGCGAGGTCTTTGATGCCAAAGGAAGAGGGGATCTGTAGTAGGAGGCAGTGGTCAACTGTGTCGAAAGCAGAGGACAGGTCTAGGAGGAGGAGTACAGAGAATTGTCCGTTAGCTTTGGCTGTAAGTAGATCGTTAATAATTTTGGTCAGGGCAGTCTCAGTGGAATGATGGGGACAGACACCAGATTGTAGATTGTCAAAGAGCAAGTTAGGTGAGAGATGGAAGGAAAGTTCAGTGTGGACATGCTGCTCCAGAAGTTTGGAAGCGAATGGGAGCAGCGATATTGGGCGGTAGCTGGATATAGTGGTCGGGCCGAGGTTCGGCTATTTAAGGATAGTCGTGATTGTGGCATGTTTGAAAGCAGAAGGGAAGGTACCAGAAGTTAGTGATAGGTTGAAGAGATGGGTTAGGGATGGGATAAGTGTTGTGGTGAGGTTGGGGAGGAGGTGAGATGGAATGAGGTCCAGTGCACAAATAGTGAGGTGTGATTTGGAGAGGAGACACTTAAGCCCCCCTTCAGTGATGTTGGAGATGGAGGTTATGGGGGAAGGGCATTGGTCTGGTATACAAAGGGGTTGTGGTGGTTGAACAATAAAGACTTGCCTTGTTTGGCCAATCTTATTTTTGAAGTGTGTGGCAAAGTTCTCAGTAGAGATGAGGGTGGTTGGAGGGGGCAGTGATGGGTGGAGGAAGGAGTTAAAAGTTTTGAATAACTGTTTGGGGTTGTAGGATAGGGAAGATACAAGGGTTGTGAAGTGGCCCTGTTTAGCAGAGGTGAGGACAGATTTGAAAGCGAGTGTTGCTTGTTTGAATGCAGTGAAATTATCTTGCAAATTTGTTTTCTTCCGACGTCGCTCTGCAACCCTGGACACTTGCAGGAGTTTTTTAGTGATTTTATTGTGCCAGGGTTGTCTATTGATACGTTGTACTCTGCCATGAATGAGAGGGGCGACCATGGCCAGTGTCGGACTGGGGTGCCAAGGGCCCACCAGTAACATTGACTTTGGGGGCCCACTTTTCACCTGCATACAAATATTACACTACCCTAGTTCACAAATTTACCTATATCTCTATATACTAATAAACTGGGTAGTTTGGTTAATGAATGATGAGATGCTGCTTTTTTTCTGTACATAGTGAATTATACAAAGTACTGCCCAGAAAATGGGGTGGGTGGCTCAGATCTCCACAGGGGTCCACCGGGTGATTCCCCTTACCCTATGGGCCAGTCTGAGCCTGACGGTGTCAATAGCTGATGCGAGAATGGCATTGTAGAAAGCAGTGGCACTGTGTGTCGTGGAGTGAGGATATGGATACCAGTGGTAGAATAGAGTTAGAGAGCATGTGGGTGTCTAGGCGTGCAAGGTTTCTGAGGAGGTGCACATGTAGCGCCCCAGAGATCTGGTCATTGCAGTAACATCACTCTGCCACTAAGGGGAGTGATGGTACGTCTGATGGCACTAAAGGAGTTCTACTGGCCAGGTATCACCAAGCACACACTACACTTCACACTCCGGCCACTAGGGGGAGTAAAAGGCTTATTTATTGGGCCACTCCTCACATTGGTAAAACTAGGGGTTGGACAGGAAGTTACGCAGAACGAAGCCTGGGAGAGCTCCAGGGAGGACCTGTCAGAACTGGGAAATCTGGCAGGTACCTAGCAAAAGGACAGACTGTTACGGAACCGCACCTGCACTACCTTGCGGCGGTATCCTAAGAAAGAGACACGAAGCGAAGGATATTGTGGAGCAGTGAGAAACGAGATCAGCACAAAGGAGATCCAGTAGGAGTCGTGCCCCGAGAACGGCAACATCCTACTGAGGCGCATAGCCGGTGGCCGGAGCACCGAGGAAGTAATAGTCTCCACGCATTACTTCGAACAGCGGCAGGACAGTTAATTACAGGTTGGCTGTCTACCATACAACACCTTAGGAACGACATAGGAGGCAATCGTGGGAGAGGGGCGACACTAGGGTTCCAGAATAACTCCAGGCCTACCTGTCATAAAGGTGCGTCCTAGCCATAACATACCTGGGGGACGGAGAAGAGAAAGATCTAGAAAGAACTAGAACAGAAGTTGTGAGGACTATCCTGAATGCTCAGCAGGGAAGCACTACAACACACAGGCGCTAGTGGGTAGACACTGATTTCCACCTGCAAAGGGAACTCTGGATGTGCCTTCGGACCGGCCGGTCTCAGACAGCCCTGTTGGCAGTCCCCTGGATTGAGAATCCTGAAACCTTCAGTAAAAGGTAAAGAAACTGAACCATGTGTCCTCGTTATTCCTCGCACTACGCACCATCACCCTTTATTGGACGCCCCTAAGCAGGGTCACGTACCGGGTCCAGCCACCGTGACATCCCCAGAACTGAGCCAGCAGAGGACCGGTACCGAGTAACCCGTGGCCCTACGTCTGGGGGCGATCCAACTTGGCATCACGAACAGGATCTACTTAAGCCTGAGGAATCAGGTCATGTGTGCCTTGGAACTGTGATTGAACTGTGACTTATTGCAAAGACTGTGTATTGCTATTTGCCGCCAAAAATCCGCTATTGCCGCCACAGACACGGTGAGGCGCCGACCCCGGAAGGGGAACCCCAACCCCGACAGATTAGCAAGGGAGGAGGAACGGCCATGTCGGATTCCGGAGGAGCGGAGGCGGCGGCCACAGCTGCAGACTCGGGAACACTTCCGGATTCCGTGGTAAGCGCAGCCCCAAACCCGGTTTCACCGCTAGAGGTCGCGGGGCTTATCGCTCCCACCAACCAGTCGGATACTGCTGCCGCTACAGCAGCCATAATGCCCTTCTCTATGCCGTACCTACCAGGGGCTGCCTGGCTTCCGCGATACTTTGGAGAAGCTCATACGTTAACTGACTTTAAAGAAGGGATTTGTAGCCTGCTCGAGTTTTATCCCTTGACGGAGTCTCAGAAGGTTCATATGATAATCGGCCAACTCTTTGGAGCAGCATTGAGGGAAGTAAAGTCCTGGCCCGCTGCGGACAAGAAAACTGCGCAACAAGTATTTGCCAAGCTGAAAGCCACCTTTGACACCCGCACCGCTACTGAAATTAAATTGACGTTCTATGGGTGCAAGCAGCGGCCGCAGGATAGCTTACGGGACTATGCCCTTAATCTGCAGGAGGCGCTGCGGGCCATCAAGCAAAGTGACCCAAACAGCATGCAAGATGAAGATAAACTCCTGAAAGAGCGGTTTATTGAAGGGCTCCTGTGCAGTAACCAAAGAGCCCAGCTACACTTCCTGGCCATGCAGAATCCAGATCAGACTTTCGCGCAATTCAAAGATAAAGCTATCCAGGCGCTACCGGAGCGGCAGCCCAGCCGTGCCACACTTCCCAGGTGGCAAGCCCTCACATACCACCAGGAGGTGGCGCCGGACGCACCTGTCTCCGCCGAGGCCGATGCCCAGATCCTGGAAGACGACTCCCCTGAAGGACTGCGCCTCCAGATACAGGAACTGAGCAGGAGCATTGCCGCCCTAGCCCAGACCGTCCAGTCCCTACAGGAGGCCCCCAAGGAGAAGATCCAGCTGACTTCCAGACCGAAGGATGTCCCCTGGCAACGACCAAGGAGGGTTCCATCGACCAGAGGCAGAGACAACGATCGTTTTCATCAAGATGGACGACCTATCTGTCGCCGCTGCCACCAGGTGGGCCATCTTGCAACTTACTGTCAGTTAAACGAGCAACCCCTGGGGCCAAGGGCCAACCCCCAGGAGTAGAACGCCCAGGCCCGCAAAATTGGAGAGCCAAATACGTCGGGGGAGTCCTGTTCTCCCCATCGTGATCGATGGTATCCCCATGAACGCTTTGCTGGACACCGGTTCCCAGATGACAACTATGCCCTACATTCTTTATAGGCGCTATTAGGAGGACACTGACATCACCCGTGCCCCTGATGATGATTTCACCATAATAGCTAGCAATGGTCAGCCACTGCCGCAAGTGGGATATAGAGAGGTCACTATTAAGGTGGGGCGGTTAGAATTGGAGGCCCAAGGAATTGTCATTGTTGATATTGACCGACGTGAACGTTACCCCATGATGACCATCGGTACTAATGTCATAGAAAATTGTCTTGCAGAAGTTATTGTCTTGTTGCAGCAGGTAGCAGAGACAGCTGGTCACAGTGAACAACGTGCTTTACAGAAAGAAATCAGAGCTCTAATGCGGAGACAGCAAGTGGAGCTGACTGATGGTGAAATTGGCCGGGTCACAGTGAGTGATTCGAACCCCATTGTAATACCCCCCAGGAGTGAAATGTTAATATGGTGTCGGGCAGCCATAGGCCTCGGGGGTAAGGACTATCAGGCCCTGGTAGAACCTGTGTATTCAGAGAATAGGCTTACCCTCCTGACAGCCAGAGGGGTGGTTGACGTCCGCAAGGAGAGGGTGCCGGTGCGTGCTCTTAACTGCGGGGAGGAGGAAGTCCACCTCACTAAATATGTCACACTTGCCAAGCTGTTTACTGTTAATAATAGTGTGATACACGCACCCGGGCCCTTGGCTCCGTCCAAGTTGGCAGAGGACAACGGCTCTGCAGAGCAATCAAAAGATTGGTGTCAGGAATTACATGTGGGCACTGATTGTACTCCATCTCACCAGATACAGGGGGCCTACAGGGTGGTTCACGAGTATGAGCGGGTATTCAGCAAACACCCCCTTGATTTCGGGCGGGTAAAAGGGATTCAACATCACATCCCCACCGGAGATCACCCACCTGTAAAGGAAAGATACCGTCCTGTTCCCCCAGCTCATTATCAGTGTGCCAAGGACATGTTACGAGAGATGAAGGAGGCTGGGGTAGTGAGAGACAGCTGTAGCCCCTGGGCAGCTCCGTTAGTCCTCGTTAGGAAGAAAGATGGCACCATGAGGATGTGTGTGGATTATAGGCAATTAAACCGCATTACACATAAGGACGCATACCCCCTGCCTAGGATAGAGGAGTCCTTGGCCGTGTTAAAGTCTGCTAATTACTTCTCTACTTTAGATCTCACCAGTGGGTATTGGCAGGTTCCCGTGGCAGAGGAGGACAAGGAAAAGACAGCCTTCATGACGCCGAAGGGTCTCTGCGAGTTCAACTACATGCCCTTCGGATTGTGTAACGCCCCGGGGACGTTCCAGAGGATGATGGAGTGCTGTTTGGGACACAAGAACTTTGAGACCGTGCTGCTATATCTGGACGATGTCATTGTCTTCTCTAAGACCTATGAAGACCATCTGAAGCACCTGGCCGAGGTATTTGAAGCACTGTCCAACTTTGGCTTAAAGGTGAAGCCGTCCAAATGCCATCTGCTCAAACCTAAAGAACAGTACCTGGGCCATGTGGTGAGTGCCGAAGGAGTGGCCCCAGACCCTGACAAGGTCACGGTGATCAAGGACTGGCCGCAGCCCAGTAACCTTCATGAGGTCTGGCAGTTCCTCGGGTTGGTGGGTTACTACCGGAGGTTTATTAAGAACTTCACCAAGAAGGCCGCGCCGTTGCAAGACCTGTTGGTGGGCCAGCCCAAGAAACCCAAGGGTAAGAATACGCCGTTGGATTGGAACGACGGACTGGAAGGATCGTTCACTTGCTTAAAATCGGCACTGACGGGAGAGGAAGTACTAGCCTACCCGGAATACGACCAACCATTTGTATTGTATACGGACGCCAGCAACGTGGGGCTGGGAGCGGTGTTGTCCCAGGTCCAGAAGGGCAAGGAACGAGCAATCGCTTATGCCAGCAGGAAGCTTCGCCCCACTGAAAGGAACCCAGACAACTACAGTTCCTTTAAGCTGGAGTTCCTCGCCGTCGTTTGGGCCGTGACGAAGAGGTTCAAGCACTATCTGGCCTCACCGAAATTCACCGTCTTCACGGATAATAATCCACTTGCGCACTTGGACACAGCGAAACTCGGTGCCTTGGAACAGCGGTGGATGGCCCGGTTGTCCAATTACGACTTTACCATCAAGTACCGGGCGGGGCATAAGAATGCGAATGCCGATGCATTGTCCCGAATGCCTCACGTGCCTGAAATGGAGGAAGACCCAGAAGCATTTGAAGAAGCTTTCCAAGGCAACTCAGTGTTCCCATCAGGTGGAGAACAGGCGCAGAAACAAACAGGGCACCCCGTTGAATCCCCTGCCCCACCACGGGTGGACAGAGAACCAGGATGGTGACCCTGCGGTCCGTCGGGTGAAGGCGCTCCCGACGCAGGCAGGTTTGCATCCTGGCCCGGATGATCCACCGGAGACATTACAGTTGTGGAAGGGGAGGGGCAAACTGTTTCTTCACGATGGCAAACTGTGCCGAGGGAACATCGACCCTCGCACCCACGAATTAGTGTGGCAGATTGTGGTCCCCAGACAAGATGTGCCCATGGTCCTGGGAGCGTACCACGACGGGGCAGGACACTTCGGATGGAGGAAGCTGGAGAGGCTACTCCGTGGGAGGTTTTACTGGATCGGCATGAGGATGGCCATCGAGAAGTGGTGTCGAGAGTGTGGCCCCTGTAGCCTACGCCGGAAGGATCGTGACAGCCAACGGGCTCCCTTGCAGCCCATCATCACCAAACGGCCGCTCGAGTTGGTCGCGCTGGATCACGTAAAGCTAACACCTAGCCGGTCAGGGTATATCTACGCTCTCACCATTGTGGACCACTATTCCAGATTCCTGGTAGTCGTACCAGTCAAAGATCTGACAGCTAGGACGGCTGCCAAAACCTTCCAGCAGTACTTCTGTCGACCCCATGGGTACCCAGAGAAGGTGTTGACCGATCAAGGGCATTTGAGGCGGAGGTGTTCCAAGAGTTCTACAATTTGTACGGGTGTAAGAAGATCAGAACCACGCCATACCATCCACAGACCAACGGGATGTGTGAGAAGATGAACCAAGTGGTGATCGACTTACTGAAAACCTTACCTGTAGAGGAGCGGAACTTGTGGCCTACAAAGTTACAACCACATCCCGGTGAATTCTACCAACTGCACCCCAGCGTACCTGATGCGAAGAAGGTCTAGCAAGTTACCCGTCGATCTGGACATGGGGGTTCTGACCCCCGAAGATATATCACCAGATGCGGATTGGGATACCGAGAGGCAGCAGAAGTACCGCAAAGTACAGGAATGTGTGGAAAAGAGTCTCGCTCAGGCCAGACAGAAGCAAGAGAGGGACTACAACCAGCATGCTCCCGCGGCTCCATTGGCACCTGGTGAGCAAGTACTCAAAAGAAAGAGGAGACTACACAAGCTTAATGATCAATGGGAAGCGGAACCGTATAGCATTCTCCCCTCCGACTTCGACAATACAAAGGTCTGTCTCATCAGTAACGACGGAGGGGAGACCTCAGCGGCCATATCCAGAGACCACCTGAAAATATGCCCTGATAAGCTGAAAGATGGGGAAATAGATCCCAGGACTTCTCCGCCCGTGGAAGAAGAGAAGATGATACACACTGTTCTTGGCGATTTTCCCCAGTCCTGGACTCAAATGAATCAGGCCATTGTGGTACCTGTCCTAACGTTCCGTCAACCGAAACCGCCAGAACTAAATGTGGTGCCAGGGCAGCTGGACCCGCCAGCGCAGCCGACCCCACCAGAAGATGCGATGCCAATGGTCGAACCAGCGGGTCCTCCCTCTGTCATCGGTGAATCTGCCATGCCCATCACTAATAGTGGTAGCACTGAGGACGCCACTATGCCAGTGCTGCCCAGACTCACTAGAAGTGTAGCTAGAAGACAGTGCACTACACTAGCGATAGCAAGTGTAGCGGGTCCTGTCAGGCCAGTTGCAACCCCTGCACTGCGGAGGTCCACGCGTAGCACCAAGAATCAGACTCCACTTCGTTATAGACCTTGGCGATATTAACGATAGTTGTTATTTGGTTGAAAATGCTTGTGTAAATATATGTGTTTTATAGGTTAAAAATGGACAATGGCGTGATGGACAGTGAATCACTCCAAAACTTTCACAGGGGCCCCTTTGTTTACCAGGGGTCCCTGCTATTCTATGGTTGCACCTACAGAACTGGGAGTCATGGACTGTGCATGACCAATCTTTTGCAACGTTCAAGCGTCCTTACCTTCCATAATGGAAAGCACTGTTATATTTATTTGTTCATAGTACATATGTAAGAATTTTTGTGTGTTTTCTATTAACATGTATTGTTGTTCTTCTTTTCCCAGTCCGGGAGTACTGTATTTAACCGGGGGGGAGTGCAGCGCCCCAGAGATCTGGCCGTTGCAGTAACATCGCTCTGCCACTAAGGGGAGTGATGGTACGTCTGATGGCACTAAAGGAGTTCTACTGGCCAGGTATCACCAAGCACACACTACACTTCACACTCCAGCCACTAGGGGGAGTAAAAGGCTTATTTATTGGGCCACTCCTCACATTGGTAAAACTAGGGGTTGGACAGGAAGTTAGGCAGAACGAAGCCTGGGAGAGCTCCAGGGAGGACCTGTCAGAACTGGGAAATCTGGCAGGTACCTAGCGAAAGGACAGATTGTTACGGAACCGCGCCTGCACTTCCTTGCGGCGGTATCCTAAGAAAGAGACACGAAGCAAAGGATATTGTGGAGCAGTGAGAAACGAGATCAGCACAAAGGAGATCCAGTAGGAGTCGTGCTTAAAGAACGGCAACATCCTACTGAGGCGCATAGCCGGTGGCCGGAGCACCGAGGAAGTAACAGCAGCAGGACAGTTAATTACAGGTTGGCTGTCTACCATACAACACCTAAGAAGGACATAGGAGGCAATCGTGGGAGAGGGGCGACACTAGGGTTCCAGAATAACTCCAGGCCTACCTGTCATAAAGGTGCGTCCTAGCCATAACATACCTAGGGGACGGAGAAGAGAAAGATCTAGAAAGAACGAGAACAGAAGTTGTGAGGACTATCCTGAATGCTCAGCAGGGAAGCACTACAACACACAGGCGCTAGTGGGTAGACACTGATTTCCACCTGCAAAGGGAACTCTGGATGTGCCTTCGGACCGGCCGGTCTCAGACAGCCCTGTTGGCAGTGCCCTGGATTGAGGATCCTGAAACCTTCAGTAAAAGGTAAAGAAACTGAACCATGTGTCCTCGTTATTCCTCGCACTACGCACCATCACCCTTTATTGGACGCCCCTTAGCAGGGTCACGGACCGGGTCCAGCCACCGTGACATCCCCAGAACTGAGCCAGCAGAGGACCGGTACCGAGTAACCCGTGGCCCTGCATCTGGGGGCGATCCACACATGTTGCTGGTCATGAGTGACAGGTGAGAAGGACAGGGATGAGAAAGTGAGTAGACGGTGGTCAGATAGAGGGAGAGGGGAGGTTGTGACGTTAGATAGGGAGCAGAGATGGGTGAAAACTAGGTCTAATATGTCCGTCTGTGTGGGTGGCTGAGGAGGACCACTGAGTAAGTCCAAAAGATGAAGTAAGAGACAGGAGTTTGGAGGCTGTTGACTGAAGGGTATCAGTGGGGATGTTCAAATCACCCATGATGACAGTGGGAATGTCAGTGGAAAGAAAGTGAAGAAGCCAGGTGGAGAATTGGTCAATAAAGGCAGTGGCCGGGCCTGGAGGAGATGTGGACAGAGTGGACTTCAAAAAAGGGGAGGATAAGGGAGGGTAGAGGTGGGATTGGGCTAAAGGTGCAGTTAGTAGAAAGTATGTTTGTCTTTTGTAATAAGATGGGTTAAATAAGTGTATAGCTGTAAGGAATTACAGAGGTTACCGATGTAATAAGAGGATCAGGAGCCGGGTTACTGTAATAAGAGGTTACAGGGTAATAAGAGGGTCAGGAGCCGGGTTACTGTAATAAGAGGTTACAGGATAATAAGAGGATCAGGAGCCGGGTTACTGTAATAAGAGGTTACAGGGGTAATAAGAGGATCAGGAGCCGGGTTACTGTAATAAGAGGTTACAGGGTAATAAGAGGATCAGGAGCCGGGTTACTGTAATAAGAGGTTACAGGGTAATAAGAGGATCAGGAGCCGGGTTACTGTAATAAGAGGTTACAGGGTAATAAGAGGATCAGGAGCCGGGTTACTGTAATAAGAGGTTACAGGGTAATAAGAGGATCAGGAGCCGGGTTACTGTAATAAGAGGGTACAGGGGTAATAAGAGGATCAGGAGCCGGGTTACTGTAATAAGAGGTTACAGGGTAATAAGAGGATTAGGAGCCGGGTCACTGTAATAAGAGGTTATAGGGTAATAAGAGGATCAGGAGCCGGGTTACTGTAATGAGAGGGTACAGGGTAATAAGAGGATCAGGAGCTGGGTTACTGTAATAAGAGGTTACAGGGTAATAAGAGGATCAGGAGCCGGGTTACTGTAATAAGAGGTTACAGGGTAATAAGAGGATCAGGAGCCGGGTTACTGTAATAAGAGGTTACAGGGTAATAAGAGGATCAGGAGCCGGGTTACTGTAATAAGAGGTTACAGGGTAATAAGAGGATCAGGAGCCGGGTTACTGTAATAAGAGGTTACAGGGTAATAAGAGGATCAGGAGCCGGGTTACTGTAATAAGAGGTTACAGGGTAATAAGAGGATCAGGAGCCGGGTTACTGTAATAAGAGGTTACAGGGTAATAAGAGGATCAGGAGCCGGGTTACTGTAATAAGAGGTTACAGGGTAATAAGAGGATCAGGAGCCGGGTTACTGTAATGAGAGGTTACAGGGTAATAAGAGGATCAGGAGCCGGGTTACTGTAATAAGAGGTTACAGGGTAATAAGAGGATCAGGAGCCGGGTTACTGTAATAAGAGGTTACAGGGTAATAAGAGGATCAGGAGCCGGGTTACTGTAATAAGAGGTTACAGGGTAATAAGAGGATCAGGAGCCGGGTTACTGTAATAAGAGGTTACAGGGTAATAAGAGGATCAGGAGCCGGGTTACTGTAATAAGAGGTTACAGGGTAATAAGAGGATCAGGAGCCGGGTCACTGTAATAAGAGGTTATAGGGTAATAAGAGGATCAGGAGCCGGGTTACTGTAATAAGAGGTTACAGGGTAATAAGAGGATCAGGAGCCGGGTTACTGTAATAAGAGGTTATAGGGTAATAAGAGGATCAGGAGCCGGGTTACTGTAATAAGAGGTTACAGGGGTAATAAGAGGATCAGGAGCCGGGTTACTGTAATAAGAGGTTACAGGGTAATAAGAGGATCAGGAGCCGGGATACTGTAATAAGAGGTTACAGGGTAATAAGAGGATCAGGAGCCAGGTTACTGTAATAAGAGGTTACAGGGTAATAAGAGGATTAGGAGCCGGGTTACTGTAATAAGAGGTTACAGGGTAATAAGAGGATCAGGAGCCGGGTTACTGTAATAAGAGGTTACAGGGTAATAAGAGGATCAGGGGCCGGGTTACTGTAATAAGAGGTTACAGGGTAATAAGAGGATCAGGGGCCGGGTTACTGTAATAAGAGGTTACAGGGTAATAAGAGGATCAGGAGCCTGGTTACTGTAATAAGAGGTTACAGGGTAATAAGAGGATCAGGAGCCGGGTTACTGTAATAAGAGGTTACAGGGGTAATAAGAGGATCAGGAGCCGGGTTACTGTAATAAGAGGTTACAGGGTAATAAGAGGATCAGGAGCCGGGTTACTGTAATAAGAGGTTACAGGGTAATAAGAGGAACAGGAGTCGGGTTACTGTAATAAGAGGTTACAGGGGTAAAAAGTTCTACAGACCAAGAACAACTTTTTGTTATACTAAAATCAATATTATTAATGTATTAATATATTATCTTCTTAACATGTGGAAGTGTCACTTTAACTAGCTAGTAGAAAAATAGCTAAATTTATTGCCAGAAATTTTGTCTTGTGTAATTAGAGTGTTAACCCCTTAGAGCAGCTCTGGGTTATCTAGGGTTAAAAGACACAGTGAAGGGGGTTGGGGGGAGCAGGAATGAAATTTGTGGATTCTGGCAGTGAAGCCCTGCTGTACAGCCAAAGCCAAAATCAACATACTCAGGAAAATGGAGTCCTGTTCCACAGAAGTAAGGAGGCTGATATTCCTATTAATAAACCGCAGCCTAAATCCTGCGCACTCACTCTCACATTCATTAGCTTTTGCTTGTCTTTATAATATCTGTTCAGCAGCTTCCTGACATTAGACAGAGACCCATCACCCTCAGGAGCCGCGATCCTAGAGCGATTGTGCCAGTAGATAAAATCCAAATATTGTGAGGCTTGCTGCGGATTGCTGTGCACATAGCTGGGCCGAGCTGCTTTCTCGGTGGAGGAGTGGTAACGGTAACACAGCGCAGCGCCAGAAACTTCACCCAAAATAGTTCCTCAACAAGAACCACCAAACTCTTTTTAATTGTCCTCAGATGTAGGGAGACCGATAACCCCCTTAAAGTAATTCTAAAACGTGTAATTGAAAATCATCATTTTCTCCTCCCCATAGCCCTCCACAATTTTCTCAAATTTGGTGACAATGTTGGGTAACACAGAGAGAGAGCGTATATTCTATACTGACACCGCCAGTATAAGGCTGGTTTCACATTTGTGTTTAAAAACGCAGCGTTTTAAACGCAAACGCATTTGTTGAAAAAGCGCATGTAAACGCGTTTAAACGCTGCATTTTTTTTATGCATGCATTTTTGTATGTTTTAATACAAATGCGGCGTTTTGACGCGTTTACATGCGTTTTTCATGTGTTTTTTCATGCGATTGCATTTTTAAACGCATGATGAGAAGTGTGTGACAGCTGCCAATCATCAAAATCAACAAGAAAGCCCACTATAAACAAAAATAGCTAGGGTTAGGGTTTGGATCCCTAGTAACCCTAGGGATCCTAACCCTAACGCTAACCCTACCCCTAACCCTAACCCTAAGGGATCCTAACCCTAACCCTACCCCTACCCCTAACCCTACCCCTACCTCTAACCCTAAGGGATCCTAACCCTAACACTAACCCTAACACTAACCCTAACCCTAAGGGATCCTAACCCTAACCCTACCCCTAACCCTAAGGGATCCTAACCCTAACCCTAACCCTACCCCTAACCCTAACACTAACCCAAAGGGATCCTAACCCTAACCCTACCCCTAACCCTAAGGGATCCTAACCCTACCCCTAACCCCAAAAAATCGCAGCTAAAAATTACTACATGTTGCATTTCTGCAACACAACGCATGCATAGAAAAGACGCATGCGGCGGCAAAACGCGGCAAAACGCATGCAAAAAAACGCATGGGGTTTTAATGTTAAGTATAGGAAAAAAACGCATGTGTTTTTTTGTGCAAAAACGCAGCGGCAAAAAACGCAAATGTGAAACCAGCCTGACACGGGCTTCAGTGGAAGCATAGAAGTGGATGATGGAAATCTACAGAAAAAGGAAAAAAATTAGAAATTGCTTTAAAAAGTTGTATTATTCCCATCTAGGATCATCATGATATATTTCAGGAATTATCGGCCATTAATCTGTTTTATTTTTTAAAATTGTCTCAAATTTTGGGCGTTTTCTACGCTCTTCTCACCACTTTTAATAAGCAATTGGGTAAGCGATCGCGGATATCTACGCTAGATCCGTGCCAGATGTATACAGCTATGATTTTCTTTAAAAAATTGTGAAAAACTCACAATTCTCATTCCAGTAGTCGTGTTAAAATTAGAGAAACGGCTTAGAACAAATTTAAAGGGGTTTTTTTTTTCCCAAGAACAAAAGTTGATTTTAATGAACAGATCTTGGAATATAAATAAGTTCAACAATTGGATGTGTTTAAATAAAATGCTCCTGTGCTGAGATAATCTTATAAATGTGCCCCTGTTGTGTACTGTGTAATGGCTGTGTCTGCCCGTACAGGAACATGGTCTGATCATACCACTTCTCCTGGGCAGGGGGGAGAGCAATAGAGAATATACAGACATTACAGCAAGGGATTACAGCTGATTCTTTTTTAGAGGTAAAATATTTCTCTGCCTGTTTTTAACCCCTCTACCCCCAAGGGTGGTTTGCATGTTAATGACTGGGCCAATTTTTACAATTCTGACCACTGTCCCTTTATGAGGTTATAACTCTGGAACGCTTCAACGGATCCCGGTGATTCTGACATTGTTTTCTCGTAACATATTGTACTTCATGATAGTGGTAAAATTTCTTTGATATTACCTGCGTTTATTTGTGAAAAAAACGGAAATATGGCGAAAATTTTTAAAATTTCGCAATTTTCCAACTTTTAATTTTTATGCAATTAAATCTCAGAGATATGTCACACAAAACACTTAATAAGTAACATTTCCCACATGTCTACTTTACATTAGCACAATATTGGAACCAAAATTTTTTTTTGTTAGGGAGTTATAAGGGTTAAAAGGTGACCAGCAATTTCTCATTTCTACAACACCATTTTATTTTAGGGACCACATCTCATTTGAAGTCATTTTGAGGGGTCTATATGATAGAACATACCCAAGTGTGACACCATTCTAAAAACTGCACCCCTCAAGGTTCTCAAAACCACATTCAAGAAGTTTATTAACCCTTCAGGTGTTTCACAGGAATTTTTGGAATGTTTAAATAAAAATTAACATTTAACTTTTTTTCACAAAAAATTTACTTCAGCTCCAATTTGTTTTATTTTACCAAGGGTTACAGGAGAAAATGGACCCCAAACCTTGTTGTACAATTTGTCCTGAGTACGCTGATACCCCATAAGTGGAGGTAAACCACTGTTTGGGCGCATGGCAGAGCTCGGAAGCGAAGGAGCGCCATTTGACTTTTTAATGCAAAATTGACAGGAATTGAGATGGGACGCCATGTTGCGTTTGGAGAGCCACTGATGTGCCTAAACATTGAAACCCCCCACAAGTGACACCATTTTGGAAAGTAGACCCCCTAAGGAACTTATCTAGAGGTGTGGTGAGCACTTTGACCCACCAAGTGCTTCACAGAAGTTTATAAAGCAGAACCGTAAAAATAAAAATCATTTTTTTTGCACAAAAATTATCTTTTCGCCCCCAATTTTTTATTTTCCCAATGGTAAGAGAAGAAATCGGAACCAAAAAGTTGTTGTACAATTTGTCCTGAGTACGCTGATACCCCATATGTGGGGGTAAAGCACTGTTTGGGCGCATGGGAGAGCTCGGAAGGGAAGGAGCGCCATTTGACTTTTCAATGCAAAATTCACAGGAATTGAGATGAGACGCCATGTTGCGTCTGGAGAGCCCCTGATGTGCCTAAACATTGAAACCCCCCACAAGTGACACCATTTTGGAAAGTAGACCCCCTAAGAAACTTATCTAGATGTGTGACGAGCACTTTGACCCACCAAGAGCTTCACAGAAGTTTATAATGCAGAGCCGTAAAAATAAAACAAACATTTTTTCCCACAAAAATTATTTTTTAGTCCCCAGTTTTGTATTTTCCCGAGGGTAACAGGAGAAATTGGACCCCAAAAGTTGTGCAATTTGTCCTAAGTGCGCTGATACCCCATATGTGGGAGGAACCACCGTTTGGGCGCATGGGAGGGCTCGGAAGGGAAGGAGCGCCATTTGGAATACAGACTTAGATGGAATGGTCTGCAGGCGTCACATTGCGCTTGCAGAGCCCCTAATGTACCTAAACAGTAGAAACTCCCCATAAGTGACCCCATATTGGAAACTAGACCCCCCAAGGAACTTATCTAGATGTGTTTTGAGAACTTTGAGCCCCCAAGTGTTTCACTACAGTTTTCTAATGCAGAGCCGTGAAAATAAAAAATAAAAATTCCCCCCAAAATTATTTTTTAGCCCCCAGTTTTGTATTTTCTCGAGGGTAACAGGAGAAATTGGACCCCAAAAGTTGTTGTCCAATTTGTCCTGAGTGCGCTGATGCCCCATATGTGGGGGGGAACCACCGTTTGGGCGCATGGGAGGGTTCGGAAGGGAAGGAGCGCCATTTGGAATGCAGACTTAGATGGAATGGTCTGCAGGCGTCACATTGCGTTTGCAGAGCCCCTAATGTACCTAAACAGTAGAAACCCCCCACAAGTGACCCCATATTGGAAACTAGACCCTCCCACGAACTTATCTGGATGTGTTGTGAGAACTTTGAGCCCCCAAGTGTTTCACTACAGTTTATAACGCAGAGCCGTGAAAATAAAAAATCTTTTTTTTTCCCACAAAAATTATTTTTCAGCCCCGAGTTTTGTATTTTCCCAAGGGTAACAGGAGAAATTGGACCCCAAAAGTTGTTGTCCTATTTGTCCTGAGTACGCTGATACCCCATATGTTGGGGTAAACTCCTGTTTGGACACACGGGAGAGCTCGGAAGGGAAGGAGCACTGTTTTACTTTTTCAACGCAGAATTGGCTGGAATTGAGATCGGACGCCATGTCGCGTTTGGAGAGCCCCTGATGTGCCTAAACAGTGGAAACCCCCCAATTATAACTGAAACCCTAATCCAAACACACCCCTAACCCTAATTCCAACGGTAACCCTAACCACACCTCTAACCCAGACACACCCCTAACCCTAATCCCAACCCTATTCCCAACCGCAAATGTAATCCAAACCCTAACCCTAACTTTAGCCCCAACCCTAACTGTAGCCTTAACCCTAACTGTAGCCTTAACCCTAGCCCTAACCCTAACCCTAGCCCTAACCCTAACCCTAGCCCTAACCCTAATGGGAAAATGGAAATAAATACATTTTTTTAATTTTTTTATTTTTCCCTAACTAAGGGGGTGATGAATGGGGGTTTGATTTACTTTTATAGCGGGTTTTTTAGCGGATTTTTATGATTGGCAGCCGTCACACACTGAAAGACGCTTTTTATTGCAAAAAATATTTTTTGTGTTACCACATTTTGAGAGCTATAATTTTTCCATATTTAAGTCCACAGAGTCATGTGAGGTCTTGTTTTTTGCGGGACGAGTTGACGTTTTTATTGGTAACATTTTCGGGCACGTGACATTTTTTGATCGCTTTTTATTCCGATTTTTGTGAGGCAGAATGACCAAAAACCAGCTATTCATGAATTTCTTTTGGGGGAGGCGTTTATACCGTTCCGCGTTTGGTAAAATTGATAAAGCAGTTTTATTCTTCGGGTCAGTACGATTACAGCGATACCTCATTTATATCATTTTTTTATGTTTTGGCGCTTTTATACGATAAAAACTATTTTATAGAAAAAATAATTATTTTTATATCACTTTATTCTGAGGACTATAACTTTTTTATTTTTTTGCTGATGATGCTGTATGGTGGCTCGTTTTTTGCAGCACAAGATGACGTTTTTAGCTGTACCATGGTTATTTATATCCGTCTTTTTGATCGCGTGTTATTCCACTTTTTGTTCGGTGGTATGATAATAAAGCGTTGTTTTTTTGTCTCGTTTTTTTTTTTTTTTCTTACGGTGTTTACTGAAGGGTTTAACTAGTGGGACAGTTTTATAGGTCGGGTCGTTACGGACGCGGCGATACTAAATATGTGTACTTTTATTGTTTTTTATTATTATTTAGATAAAGAAATGTATTTATGGGAATAATATTTTTTTTTTTCATTATTTAGGATTTTTTTTTTTTTTTTACACACAATTTTTTAAACTTTTTTACTTTGTCCCAGGGTGGGACAATACAGATCAGTGATCTGCCAGTTTGCACAGCACTCTGACAGATCACCGATCTGTCTCAGAGTGCTGCAGCGTTACCAAGTGCCTGCTCTGAGCAGGCACTTGGTAAGGCACCTCCCTCCCTGCAGGACCCGGATCCGCGGCCATCTTGGATCCGGGACTTGCTGCAGGAAGGAAGGTAGGAGACCCCCGGAGCAACGCGATCACATCGCATTGCTGCGGGGGGCTCATGGAAGCCTGCAGGGAGCCCCCTCCCTGCGCGATGCTTCCCTGCACCGCTGGCACATCGCGATCATGTTTGATCACGGTGTGCCGGGGGTTAATGTGACGGGGGCGGTCCGTGACCGCTCCTGGCACATAGTGCCGGATGTCAGATGCGATAAGCAGCTGACACCCGGCCGCGATCGGCCACGCTCCCCCCTTGAGCGCTGCCGATCGCATATGACGTACTATTCCGTCCTTGGTAAGTAAGGCCCACCCCACATGGACGGAATAGTACGTCTAATGGCAAAAAGGGGTTAAAATATGTTTTACTTCAAAGAAAGAATCATTTGCAATCACTTGCTGTTATGTCCTGGCCTCAATCTGTAATAATATCCTCAATCCTGCCTCCTTCCTGTAATAATGTCACCCAACCTTGGCCCCTTCCTGTTAAAATGTCCCCTGTTCTGGCTCATCTTTGTAATAATGTCCACATCCTGGTCCCTTCTTGTAATAATGTCCCTTGTCCTGGCCATAACCTGTACTAATGTCCTCAATCCTGGCTCCTTCCTGTAATAATGTCCTCCATTCTGAACCTTTTCCATTAATAATCTCTCCCATCCTGGACCCCTTTCTGTAATTATTTCCCCCATCTTGAGTCTCTTTAAGTAATAATGCCTTCTGTCCTGGGCCCCTTCCAGTAATAATGTCCCCCATCCTGGACCCCTTTCTGTAATAATGTCCCCCATGATGAGTCTCTGTCCTGGGCCCCTTCCAGTAATAATGTTCCCCATCCTGGACCCCTTTCTGTAATAATGTCCCCCATCCTGAGTCTCTTTTAGTAATAATGCCCTCTGTCCTGGGCCCCTTCCAGTAATAATATCCCCCATCCTGAACCCCTTTCTGTAATAATGTCCCCCATCCTAAGTCTCTTTTAGTAATAATGCCCTCTGTCCTGGGCCCCTTCCAGTAATAATGTCCCCCATCCTGGACCCCTTTCTGTAATAATGTCCCCATCCTGAGTCTCTGTAAGTAATAATGCCTTCTGTCCTGGGCCCCTTCCAGTAATAATGTCCCCCATCCTGGATCCCTTTCTGTAATAATGTCCCCCATGATGAGTCTCTGTCCCAGGCCCCTTCCTGTAATAATGTCCCCTGTCCTGGACCCCTTTCTGTAATAATGTCCCCCATTCTGAGTCTCTTTTAGCAATAATGCCTTCTGTCCCAGGCCCCTTCCAGTAATAATGTCTCCCGTCCTGGACCCCTTTCTGTAATAATGTCCCCATCCTGAGTCTCTGTAAGTAATAATGCCTTCTGTCCTGGGCCCCTTCCAGTAATAATGTCTCCCGTCCTGGACTCCTTTCTGTTATAATGTCCCCCATCATGAGTCTCTTTTAGTAATAATGCCCTCTGTCCTCGGCCCCTTCTAGTAATAATGTTTCCCATCCTGGACCCCTTTCTGTAATAATGTCCCCCATCCTGAGTCTCTTTTAGTAATAATGCCCTCTGTCCTGGGCCCCTTCCAGTAATAATATCCCCCGTCCTGGACCCCTTTCTGTAATAATGTCCCCCATCCTGAGTCTCTTTTAGTAATAATGCCCTCTGTCCAGGGCCTCTTCCAGTAATAATGTCCCGCAATGGCTCCTTCCTGTAATAATGTCCTCCATTCTGGACCCTTTCCATTAATAATCTCTCCCATCCTGGACCCCTTTCTGTAATAATGTCCCCCATCCTGAGTGTGTTTAAGTAATAATGCCCTCTGTCCCAGGCCCCTTCCAGTAATAATGTCCCCTGTCCTGGACCCCTTTGTGTAATAATGTCCCCCATTATGTGGCTCTTTTAGTAATAATGCCCTCTGTCCTGGGCCCCTTCCAGTAATAATGTTCCCATCTTTGACCCCTTTCTGTAATAATGTCCCCCATCCTGAGTCTCCTTTAGTAATAATGCCCTCTGTCCTGGGCCCCTTCCAGTAATAATGTTCCCATCTTTGACCCCTTTCTGTAATAATGTCCCCCATCCTGAGTCTCCTTTAGTAATAATGCCCTCTGTCCTGGGCCCCTTCCAGTAATAATGTCCCCCATCCTGGGTCCTTTGCAGTATTAATGTCCTCCAACCTGAACCCCTTCCTGTGATAATGTCCTCCATTCTGCAGCTCTTTTCCAACACATTTAAAATAAATAAATGATACTTTTTATCTTACCATGATCCTACAATGCACGGCATCCTCTTCCATAGACAGCACAGAGGTTGGCAGCTGACTTCAGTGTGTTCGCCGCGGGAGGCACACAGCGTCACTGCCATGTGCCGGACGCACACGCAGCAGAAATAGACACCAGTGCTAGCAGGCCCCCCTCCTATAATCGGGCAGTCGAACCTTCGAACCTTTTGGGACCATGATTTTTATGCCGCTGATCATTTAGTGATATATTTTTTGTGTATTGTAAGGAACATTATTTGCTTCAGTTGTCAAGTCACTTTCCCTTATTAGTTGTCCTCTTTGGTGCTAAATTCTTCAAAATGGTGCACCCGATTCATGAATTCATGGTGCAAAGTCAACATTGGTCTTTTTTTCTGCCATAAACTGTTTTTGCAACTTTTTGACACCAAAAGTCACACATTTCACAACATGGGACAAAAATTTCACAAAAATACTAATGTTCTCAGAAATACACCAGGAGAGGAACTGGAATAGAGCTGGGCTTGGAATTGCTAAAAACACAGGCGAACACATATAATATTAATATATATTTTATATTTCTCATGCCAAAAATGTTACTCCAATGGGAAGATTTCTAGCATAACTGACACGCTGTGACTGTCTTCGGTAAGCAAGGGGGCCTCAAATAGTCCCTGGAACTGGGAACCTAACTATCCCTGTTCCGGGGGTACTCTTGGAGGTAGATAGGCCTGAGTCTCTGACCTTACTATGCTCCTATTAAACCCTGATCTGTCCCCTCCCCCACCCCATGAGGCATGGGACAGAAATGTGACATAAACGAGACTTAAAGACAAAACAGGAAAACCTTATCCATACAAAAGCACTAACTAACAATAGGGAGGAATAAACTAAATGCGAATAGGTACCAAGAGATAAACACCCACGTACCACAGCAATCCTCAGAACACTTCTACAACAACTCTACTCCAACCACTTAGCTTTAGCACACAGCACAGGAAGACAAATCTTTCACCGGCAGGGAAAAGAAGGTCTGAGCAGTTTTTATAGGAAGAGGCAATGACCAGATCAGAAGCAGCTGAAATGGAGCTGCACGTTTTTGACCAGCATAAAAAGGGTGGTTAACCTCTTCAACACTAGAGGAAACTAAATCAATTTAATATGGGACACAAATCTCCCCATCTCTAAAGAAGACCTGCTATTCACTACCTTCTAACTCCAGGTCTTCCAGGGGGACATGACACCCATGTGATAATGACACACAGAGGTGCGTGCCCTTTATCAGATGCTCTTGATTCATTAACATTAAAAGGCATGTACCTCTGAGTAATGAACATTTGATTCAAACACACCCAGTTACCAAACCTGGTGAGAAAATTGGCGGTTTTGATTAATCGATGCCATAGAGTTTTATGACGAATGTAATGAAATGTTATTTGAACGCTCTATAGCAGTATTATTTTGGGATTATATAGCACTGACATTCGAACACCTTATAGCAGAATAATATTGGGAATGTATAGAACCATTTTTTTTCAGTAGCAATTCTTGGGAGTGTTTAGCAGTGTTATTTAAGCACTGTATGGCGATAATTTATGCGGTTTGTAGGAAATATTTTTATACCCGTGACAGCAGTAATTTGACAAGATTATATGGCACTATTATTTATGTTGTATACCATAAATGTAAGAGTTAGCAAATATGTATTTTTTTTGTGCTTATTGCCTTTATTACTTTGTTGTTCCATGCACATTATTGTAGTTGCGTTTGTTTTCTTTTACCTGTTTTTTTAGTTTAGGGTGTTGGAAAGAATGGAATATACTTAACTGAGTTTGCGTTATGTGAGCAATCAGGAAAGGGGTGAATCCACTGTAAGTCAGGAAAAAACAACCCTACTGGTATAAAAGACGTTGTTTCCACCACCCCTGTGCTATAAAATGGCTAACGCTGAATCCCACATGATTTCGGTGAACCAAGGCGGAGGTTATTTAGTTACATAATTGGAAAACCAGAGGGTATCTGAATAAATGATCTCATCAGAAGATGCCACCTACACACTTGGCGGCACCTCTGCTTGAAATTCTGAGAACTGTAAGGATCTTTTTTTTTAGCTTTGAGATGTATAAATGTTATGAATGGACTGACAGGGTGAGTAAGACGAGGCACTATGATTGTGCTGCAGAATTGTAACGTTTTTAAAGGGCTTGTGCACCCCTTATTTAAAGGAGTTATCCAAAGCTATATTATTTTTCTACCGTGGGCCTAACAGGCAGGTAGTTGCTACGTACCTGAATTTTGCGCCTAGCGTAGATCCCTGCCGGCACAGAGCGGTCACTTTGGTAGAGCTATGCTCTGTTGAAGGGGCGTCAATGTCATGCTGATTGACAGCCAGCTCCCCACTGCATAACTGCGGTCAATCAGCATGACGTCAGCAGTCCTACGCCGTCGACAGAGCAGCTCAGAAGGAATAGAGCTGCTCTATTGGTGTGGAGCAGCTAAGTTGCTGGTAGAAGTGGTCAATGACCAGCACTGGATAGAGCAGGCAGGTTGTTGTAAACTAGTTGGCAACTTCCCGCCTGTTAGTTTTGTGGTTCATAGGAAAAAAAACAATTTATTCCTGGATAACCCCTTTAGGAAAAAAAAACCACACTCACCAACCTATTGATCCCCCATACTACTCAATACCACTGCTACCGGAACCCCAACCGGTCTCCTTCATGTGACCATATCTCCAGCCACCTCTGTTAATCATCTTTGCAGTCTCTGATTGGCTGCAGTGGTCATGTGCCAACCCCTTGGACGAGAAAGCCAGGAGACAGTCAGGGGACGCAGGTTCCTCTATGGAGGAGCTGTAGGAGAACTGTACATGTGTATTTGTGGATTTTTTGGAAGACACTGCTGGGCATAAAGACGGACCACCTTTAAAACCGGTTAGCTCAACTTCCTGCTCTAACCTATCTGTGAAAAATGAATGGCAAGGGCCAGACTTCTCTGTGTGCCCTTTACTAGCTGACCTATTATATTCGGGATCTCGAGGCTTTCTTGGTTTTCTGTGAACGGACCTCAATATTCCCATCTAATTTGTATTACCATTTCTCACAATTTCAATATGTCTTCTTGCCATCAGTGGATGAGAACATTCAAGGCCAGAAACCGCTCTTGATCAACTAACAAATCTACGTAGTTCATCAATAGTCCCTCTTGTAACAAGTCCCCCAGCCGGCGGCCACAGATTACTCGCATGGCCGCTGGACCAGGATCCCGCTAGTTATTTACATGTTTGCAGTTGTTCTTTTGTTTTACTTTTTTTTTTAGCAAAATGAGCTTTGTATTCTTATCACATCATTACAACCAATTCTCCTCTATAGGAGGCTTTTTCCCTTTTTGCATGTGTTTTTTCATATTTTGTATTTTATATTGCCGCTTGTATTGACATATTATTTCATTTCCATTTTTTTAATGTTTTTTATTATATTATTTCTTTAAAAGTAAAATGGGACATAAGTTATTGTGACAGCCTTTTAAATCTAAAAAAGCAATTAAACACGTGGTCATAATCGGGGGTAGAGAAGTTCAGATCATGGCAATGTGTTTCTTCCGATATATATATAGAAATCTGGAGTATAATACAAGGTAGCCAAAGCAAAGTTGGCCACCAAGCCAAGCACTGGACACAAAATAAGATCTCGGTCATTGACTCCTCCGCATGTTGCCTCCAAATCAAGAAATCCAGCAAGTCTATGTATCTCACTAAGAGATCGTGCACACAACCGATTTTCTCCGACAAGAGCTATTCCCTGGTTAACACTTCTACCTAAGATATCCTATAGGGCTCGGAACATGTCTGATTTTTTGTCTTAGACCGAGTGATCAGCAAAAAAAAAAAATCGGATCAAAATCAGCAATGCAAATATGGGTCAGTGAGAAAAATTCAGACCGCACTAGGATGACATCAGATGAATTAACAGAATGGAAAAGGTGGATAGACTTTTTCGGTCTCTCCACTTCTGAGAAGAACTGATGTCGCTCTGTTCAACCTCTGATCGGAATAATTAGACCGTTTTTGTCAAAATTGGACATTTAGTCGTGCGGCTACACTGTATCAGTGAGTGGAAAAGATATCAGCATTGTAACCATAGGGCCCAAAGAAAGATTCAAGAGGACTTTTCTGCAAATAGGAGTAATGTATGTATATTATGTGTATTCCTCTATGTCCATTCGTATGAATCATATTGCATCTTCCACCAGGTGTCAGGATTTGAACCCAGCAGCTCCTGTGCATCAGACGGCAGCTCTTCCTTCTGAGCTATTCAGCTCGCTGGCCAGTTTGGTGCTAACCCAAATACTTGTACCTATGTTGCTGCTGATGTCTCCTCCCTGAGTTTCCTGTTGGTCACCACCCTGAGTTCCTCATTGGCTCATCCTAATTGCACACCCTATTTTAACCTGGTCTTGCTCTCATTTTCTTGCATGATTATTGAGCTACCTGCCTAAAGTCAAGCTGCCTTCCACCTGCTATTCCATCAAATGACACTGCTGCTCCTGGTAAACGACCTCTGCTCCTTGACTACGATTCCTGCTTATTCCTTCAAACTACACGGCTGTTCTTGCGTACCAACTCCTTGGCTATCCCAGACTACGCTACCTGTTGGTGCTGCTGGATCGCCCCCATGGGGCCGTGGGATACTCGGTAACGGGTCCTTTGGTTCACAGGGGGATGTCACGTGGCTGATCCGGTCCGTGGCCATGGGAAGTCCATTTAAAAGGGAAAGATCTTTAAAGGGGAAATGTTCGTGACGCCACCTGTGGTATTCGGTCAGGGTGACCGACGCTGCTTTAAGGGGTCCGCTGGGGTGATGTTATGGCAGCTAGATGGTATACCTTCCCACAGGTGAAGTATGTCCCCAGGGCTTCCCAGTGTGTAGATGGTGGATGGTGAGAGGCGCAGTGAAGAACGAGGACACAAGGTTGCAGTCTCTTTACCTTTTACTGAAGGCTTCAGCATCCACAGTCTAGAGCACCAGACCACAAGGCAGACAGAGTCTGGCTGGTTTGGAGGCAAATCCAGAGTCCCCTTGTCCAGGTAGAAATCAGTAGCCTTCCTCTAGCTCTGTGGTGTTGTAGTCCCTTACTGCTAAACTTCTCATAAGGTCCTCACAACTGTTGTAGATGTTACAGATGTTATGTCTCTCTCTCTCTGTCTCCCAGATGGATAGGACAAACCCGTATGACCGGTGGCTTGAGGCGTTTTACAGGTACTCGATCATGCCCCAGCCTCTAAGGGGTGCCACCGTGTCTCCTGGGTGTAGGGGCGGACAGGTAACTTGAAATTAGCTGTCCTGACGGTCTCTGGAGCAAGGCACCAAGGATTGTTGCTCCCTCGGTGTTCTGGCTAACGGGATCCTGCGCCTCAGAAGGAGGCAGCCTGTGAAGGGCTGTTCTCTGATTTCCACTCCTTTGCTAAAACTTCTTTCACCCTCTCTACAATACAGTCCTCCTTCAGTATCTCTTTCTAGAAGCTGCAGCTCTCAGGGTTATGCACAGCTCCATGTCCTTCTGTCTCGATCTCTGACAGGATCCCACCCCTGTCAGGGACCAACTACCTGAGCGAAGCTCAGCCAGCAACTAACTCACTTCCTCCCCAGGCAACCAATTTTACCTATGTGTGACGAGTGCCCTAATAAACAGGAGCAGAGCTCCCCCTGGCGGCCTGGAGTGCAAAATGTGTTGCATGTTTGTGATACCTGGATTCAGTTGCCTTTCTTTGCCTCCAAAAGTAACGCCACTCCCCCCTAGAGGAGAATGATATTACTGCAATGACCAGGAACCTGGGGCGCTGCACCCTTAGTGGTTGCAATATCACTACTCCAACCAGGTTTGTCCATATCACCAGGTCTCTTCTTCTGATAAATCCTGCTGTTAATGTTTCCAACGGTGGTAAGGTATGCCATACACTGAGATACCATGTCACATACCAGGAGAGCAACTGCTAGGTCTCTTCTTTGAGTGTAATTTTGGAATCTTTCTTGCACCCCATGTACGTCTTCTAGAAGTCACTACTATTAAATATAATAAAAAAGGGGAGAAGCCAGTGCTGCTTGTGGTCAGAACGCAATACATAAAGTGCACATGCACATATTGATTTCTAACTGTATTTCAAAATGAGACATTTAGCAAACAATTGATCAATTCTTTGAGCCACCCCGCCACGCCAAGGCATTCTCATAATGGGGCAGTCCTACTCTACGTTTTATATATTCGCTGTGCCATTACGGACTCCTAAATGTATTAAAAGCAAGACCACATTAAATGCAAACTATACCTGAAGCATTTCTGAATCACTCCCATGGCGCCAGAAAGAGCAAGCGCAGATAAAGGTTGACCAGGTCCGGACATAGACATTTCAGGTCAAACCTCCACACTGCCTGACCAGCACCACAGATGAAGGGTGAGGCAGGCTTGGACACAGGTGCACAAATCAAACAGAGCCTAGGGCAGGGCAGGGCTTCTGTATGTGTGTAGGTCTTCTGAGAACACAGCAGACGTTTTGTACAATTTATAAAGTGTAAATTATCGACCTCTGTGTAATGGTTTGTGCACAAAACATTTTTTTTCCAGGCAAATTTCTGTTTGGAGCAATGTCTGAAAGCGCTAAACAACTGGAACAAATTCCGAATATACTGTAATGCACAGCAATGTCAAAATGTCTTGCTGTGCGCATGTTTTGCCTTTTGGTCTCTTCTTTTACTCACGTCAGAATTCGAAAGCCGTGAAGAAGCTAAGACCGGCCCAGTCTTCTGGCAGCTTTCACTTAGAAGTCACTACTATTAAATATAATGTAGAAAAACAATGTGGATGGCAAAGCTGCCGCAAAAGATGGTCAATATGACATCACAAAAGACTACATAGAAAAACATAAAACCCTTCTATAAAACCCTGTCGCCTGAAAGACATCATGTGTACACATCCTAACACCGATTTTCACGTCAATTTTTTTCTCATGTGAAAAACTATCCGTGTGACATTCCATTTTCGGTCTGGGTGTTGGTTTTTATAATCTGTTTTGCATCATTTTTTATCATATGAAAAAAAGCCCTATTGTTAGCTAACAAGAAGAATAATCTAATAGGGTTTTGTTCTAATTAGCTTTTTCTGTTCTCTTGTCCTTGTATAATTTTCTTTCTTTGAGTTAAAATCAGATTGTGATCTGATCACAGCCACGAGGGTTAATGGAGACTCAACAGCGTTCCTTAACCAAGAACTCAAATTCTGCATGTTGCCCCGAAGCATCACGGTCACACATTAAAAAGCCAAAAATAATATCATTTTAGGGTAATTGTTTTGCAATAACCCCAAATGACCTGAAATTTATACATGGCTCCAGCTTCAAAAGCAGCCGCAACAATACTTCTGCTGCGTTCGTAGACCTAGCCTAAGTTATATCATTTCCTGTCCCAATAGAGCTAACAATCTAATTTCCTACCACAAACACATGACAGCTAATTGATCGGGAAGCCAACTATGGAATTATGTATGTTTTTAAAGAGTAGGAAAGAAACCCACATAAACACAAGGAGAATATATAAACTCCAGAGCTATAACACAGCTAAACCAGCCCTCACTATACAACAGCAGAACAGCCGCGGGGTAATGTACAGCTACCGTGTTCACAGAGAATACACAGAAATAATCTTATATATTTGGATTATGCTAAAAACACAATAAATGCCTAAAATGTCAGAAAATATACCATAGTGCTAGAAACAACCAAAAAGATAATTATTTCTAATTAAAAAAAAATGTTCCAAAAAGTCTTTGAATCAGTCAGTACTGAAAGGCCACCAGTGCAGAAGTTCAACTTCTTCCACCTTCACCTCCAGTCATTGATCTTCTAAGGTTTTTTAGGCTTCTAGGTAACTTACCTGAGGATTCTATGTAAGAGGGTGGTGCTGTTATGGACAGTAAGGAACACGCTGTCACTTTAAGAGACAGCACCCCCTTGTCTGGCGTGATGGAATGTTCTGCTTCCCCCTGCAATAGACTGTGTGAATGAACTGGACTGTGCAGAGGGTGGCGGTGGAGCCTGAGCAGCATGTGTGAGCTGGAGCTGCTGCAGAGAGAACTTTGTGCTGTTTTGCTGCAAGAGAGGACCCACAGCCTGTAACAGAGTGGACTTGTGAAATTTGACAGACTTTTCCGGGTGCTGCAAGAGTGGCTGTCCTGTGTGAGTTTGAGAAGGCAAGAAGACACCGAGAAAGGTATTTACAGTTTCCAGAAGCATCTCCAGGACCCAGAAGCAAGGAAAAAACCACGTTTCACGGAGCTGGCAGAAAGCCGTGTGCACCACCGTACTAGACTGTAGGGGGCCCCATGGGACTGGATCTGAGTCCCCAACATCACTGTGAGTTTGTTCCTCTTTTGTGCACATGTTAGGGCCTAGTGTAGGCTTCAATAGTCAGTACATGGTATCTGTGTGGCCTGCTTAGTAAAGGCCAGGGAGGTTATACGTAGAGCAGCATCATTATTTGTTTATTGTTTGCATTTGCTTGTGTGGCATATATTGAATCTGTAACAGTTGGAGCACTGTGCTCTTTGATGGACAGGCTAAAGAATATAACTCTTGTAATTTATCTTTTTGCCATTGCATTACCCCTATATGCATCTTCCTCATCAACTAAACCAGGGATTCAAGCTTGAGGAGGCTAATTTGCATATTCCAGGTGCCTTCTGGGAAAGCGAAGAGTCTCCCTAAGCTAGAAGATCGTTGGGTACAGCCGGGACCAGCTGCTTGGAAAGAATCACCAAACCAGGGATTCAAGCTTGAGGAGGCTAATTTGCATATTCCAGGTGCCTTCTGGGAAAGCGAAGAGTCTCCCTAAGCTAGAAGATCGTTGGGTACAGCCGGGACCAGCTGCTTGGAAAGAATCACCAAACCAGGGATTCAAGCTTGAGGAGGCTAATTTGCATATTCCAGGTGCCTTCTGGGAAAGCGAAGAGTCTCCCTAAGCTAGAAGATCGTTGGGTACAGCCGGGACCAGCTGCTTGGAAAGAATTTTTGCCTGTAGGACATTATTGCAAGAGAGCTTGGCTGAGTAGATTACACAAGAAGGAAAACACACAGCAAGTCAGCAGGATCTAGGAGCAACATGGCAGATGTGACAACCTACATGGTGAGCTGCAGCATGTGCTACATGTTCACAGATCGACCAGAAGAAGAATTAAATTTCACCTGTCAGAAGTGTAGACTAGTGGCCCTTTTAGAAGAAAAGGTGCGGGGTCTGGAAGAAAGAATAGCAACTTTGAAACTCATCAAAGAGAATGAAGACTTTCTAGACAGAACAGAAGCATCTCTACTGGTCACAGAAGGTGAAAAAAGTGTCAGAGAACCTCCAAAAGCAGATGAGTGGAAGCATGTGACCAAAAGAAGCAAGAAGACCATGGAGAAATCACCAACCACACAACTGAAGAACCGATATCAAATCTTTGTAGAGGATGAAGATGGCACACCTAAGGATGAAGCAATACCAGCAAGCAAAAAAGAAAAGGGCACACAGCAACAAGTGACAGCAAAAAGTACAGCCAAGAAGCAACGAAGAGTGGTGGTGGTGGGAGACTCACTACTGAGAGGCACAGAAGCAGCCATCTGCAGACCGGACATAACTGCAAGAGAAGTATGCTGCCTTCCAGGTGCGATGATCAAGGATGTGACCGATAGGATACCAAAGCTCTTCAACTCCAAGGACGTCCACCCATTTCTTCTGATACATGTTGGCACCAATGACACGGCAAGGAAGGACCTACCGACAATCTGCAAAGACTTTGAAGAGTTGGGGAAGAAAGTAAAGGAACTGGATGCACAGGTAGTTTTTTCTTCTATCCTTCCAGTAGACGGGCATGGCACCAGGAGATGGAACAGGATCCTTGATGCAAACAACTGGCTAAGACGATGGTGCAGACAACAAGGATTCGGATTCCTGGACCACGGTGTGAATTACTTGTACGATGGACTCCTCGCCAGAGACGGACTACACCTCAACAAACCTGGGAAACACACATTCGCCAGAAGACTCGCTACACTCATCAGGAGGGCGTTAAACTAGAAGAAGAGGGGACGGGAAGAAAAACATTAGACTTGAACAAAGAAGATCCAGGAAAACATACTCAGAAAGGCGGTAAGAACATTTCTAAAACAATCCACAGCGAGGAGATTGGAACAAAACAAAATCCTCTAAACTGCATGCTTGCAAACGCCAGAAGCCTGACAAACAAGATGGAAGAACTAGAAGCAGAAATATCTACAGGTAACTTTGACATAGTGGGAATAACCGAGACATGGTTAGATGAAAGCTATGACTGGGCAGTTAACTTACAGGGTTACAGTCTGTTTAGAAAGGATCGTAAAAATCGGAGAGGAGGAGGGGTTTGTCTCTATGTAAAGTCTTGTCTAAAGTCCACTTTAAGGGAGGATATTAGCGAAGGAAATGAGGATGTCGAGTCCATATGGGTCGAAATTCATGGAGGGAAAAATGGTAACAAAATTCTCATTGGGGTCTGTTACAAACCCCCAAATATAACAGAAACCATGGAAAGTCTACTTCTAAAGCAGATAGATGAAGCTGCAACCCATAATGAGGTCCTGGTTATGGGGGACTCTAACTACCCGGATATTAACTGGGAAACAGAAACCTGTGAAACCCATAAAGGCAACAGGTTTCTGCTAATAACCAAGAAAAATTATCTTTCACAATTGGTGCAGAATCCAACCAGAGGAGCAGCACTTTTAGACCTAATACTATCTAATAGACCTGACAGAATAACAAATCTGCAGGTGGTCGGGCATCTAGGAAATAGCGACCACAATATTGTACAGTTTCACCTGTCTTTCACTAGGGGGACTTGTCAGGGAGTCACAAAAACACTGAACTTTAGGAAGGCAAAGTTTGACCAGCTTAGAGATGCCCTTAATCTGGTAGACTGGGACAATATCCTCAGAAATAAGAATACAGATAATAAATGGGAAATGTTTAAGAACATCCTAAATAGGCAGTGTAAGCGGTTTATACCTTGTGGGAATAAAAGGACTAGAAATAGGAAAAACCCAATGTGGCTAAACAAAGAAGTAAGACAGGCAATTAACAGTAAAAAGAAAGCATTTGCACTACTAAAGCAGGATGGCACCATTGAAGCTCTAAAAAACTATAGGGAGAAAAATACTTTATCTAAAAAACTAATTAAAGCTGCCAAAAAGGAAACAGAGAAGCACATTGCTAAGGAGAGTAAAACTAATCCCAAACTGTTCTTCAACTATATCAATAGTAAAAGAATAAAAACTGAAAATGTAGGCCCCTTAAAAAATAGTGAGGAAAGAATGGTTGTAGATGACGAGGAAAAAGCTAACATATTAAACACCTTCTTCTCCACGGTATTCACGGTGGAAAATGAAATGCTAGGTGAAATCCCAAGAAACAATGAAAACCCTATATTAAGGGTCACCAATCTAACCCAAGAAGAGGTGCGAAACCGGCTAAATAAGATTAAAATAGATAAATCTCCGGGTCCGGATGGCATACACCCACGAGTACTAAGAGAACTAAGTAATGTAATAGATAAACCATTATTTCTTATTTTTAGGGACTCTATAGCGACAGGGTCTGTTCCGCAGGATTGGCGCATAGCAAATGTGGTGCCAATATTCAAAAAGGGCTCTAAAAGTGAACCTGGAAATTATAGGTCAGTAAGTCTAACCTCTATTGTTGGTAAAATATTTGAAGGGTTTCTGAGGGATGTTATTCTGGATTATCTCAATGAGAATAACTGTTTAACTCCATATCAGCATGGGTTTATGAGAAATCGCTCCTGTCAAACCAATCTAATCAGTTTTTATGAAGAGGTAAGCTATAGGCTGGACCACGGTGAGTCATTGGACGTGGTATATCTCGATTTTTCCAAAGCGTTTGATACCGTGCCGCACAAGAGGTTGGTACACAAAATGAGAATGCTTGGTCTGGGGGAAATTGTGTGTAAATGGGTTAGTAACTGGCTTAGTGATAGAAAGCAGAGGGTGGTTATAAATGGTATAGTCTCTAACTGGGTCGCTGTGACCAGTGGGGTACCGCAGGGGTCAGTATTGGGACCTGTTCTCTTCAACATATTCATTAATGATCTGGTGGAAGGTTTACACAGTAAAATATCGATATTTGCAGATGATACAAAACTATGTAAAGCAGTTAATACAAGAGAAGATAGTATTCTGCTACAGATGGATCTGGATAAGTTGGAAACTTGGGCTGAAAGGTGGCAGATGAGGTTTAACAATGATAAATGTAAGGTTATACACATGGGAAGAAGGAATCAATGTCACCATTACACACTGAATGGGAAACCACTGGGTAAATCTGACAGGGAGAAGGACTTGGGGATCCTAGTTAATGATAAACTTACCTGGAGCAGCCAGTGCCAGGCAGCAGCTGCCAAGGCAAACAGGATCATGGGGTGCATTAAAAGAGGTCTGGATACACATGATGAGAGCATTATACTGCCTCTGTAAAAATCCCTAGTTAGACCGCACATGGAGTACTGTGTCCAGTTTTGGGCACCGGTGCTCAGGAAGGATATAATGGAACTAGAGAGAGTGCAAAGGAGGGCAACAAAATTAATAAAGGGGATGGGAGAACTACAATACCCAGATAGATTAGCGAAATTAGGATTATTTAGTCTAGAAAAAAGACGACTGAGGGGCGATCTAATAACCATGTATAAGTATATAAGGGGACAATACAAATATCTCGCTGAGGATCTGTTTATACCAAGGAAGGTGACGGGCACAAGGGGGCATTCTTTGCGTCTGGAGGAGAGAAGGTTTTTCCACCAACATAGAAGAGGATTCTTTACTGTTAGGGCAGTGAGAATCTGGAATTGCTTGCCTGAGGAGGTGGTGATGGCGAACTCAGTCGAGGGGTTCAAGAGAGGCCTGGATGTCTTCCTGGAGCAGAACAATATTGTATCATACAATTAGGTTCTGTAGAAGGACGTAGATCTGGGAATTTATTATGATGGAAAATATAGGCTGAACTGGATGGACAAATGTCTTTTTTCGGCCTTACTAACTATGTTACTATGTTACTATGTAACTTCATTCCTTGCCTTCTAATAAATTTACCCTTTGTTGTTTGTACCTCATCTTGTGTACGGTTGTCGTCCTGCACCGTGGTGGTCCCCCGGCCATCGCTTCATCTATGAAGATGATCCCTTTCTTAAAGCCTAATAGTCATGGCTCTGGCTTCTCTACCCTCCCCCCCCCCCATGTGTCATTAGATGGTGGTCAACAGTTATTCAAATGATGTGGCCAGGCCCTCTTAAACATTAGACAGCTAGCTGTCTAAGACAGTATGCTCCATTCTAGCTCATATAAGTGTATGCAAAGCAGGGGGCAACACCTCTAATATGACAATCACACAGGATAGCCTTCATAAAATAACCACTTTAAAGCATACCTGTCCATTCCGACATAACCTGTAGAAAAGTATGATTATTTCCATTCCATAGTTCCAGAAATAATTCCAGGCACTGTCCTTTCCTTACTTATTTTTTTCTTCTTTCTCCTACATTCATCTCAATTGAGCCCATATCAGATTGTTCTTCATCCAACCAGCGGTGAACACCATTTGATGGCTACTTTGAGGACCTCTGAAAAAAAAACAGAAAAGTCTGTATCTAAATGATGGGGCAAAGTTTTCGTAAACTATGCAAAAATCATTACCTGACTGGTTGTCTTCAAGAGGAACTTCACTGCATATCTAGAAAAAGAGATTGTAACCTAATTTCTTGATGTCATAGCCCAGAACTATTCAATAACTACTGTATATGCCTTTGGAGTCTGTGTATACCCCATTGCAGCACCGCTGTAATGGTGATGCCTTTGGAGTCTGTGAATACCCCATCGCAGCACCGCTGTAATGGTGATGCCTTTGGAGTCTGTGAATACCCCATCGCAGCACCGCTGTAATGGTGATGCCTTTGGAGTCTGTGAATACCCCATTGCAGCACCGCTGTAATGGTGATGCCTTTGGAGTCTGTGAATACCCCATCGCAGCACCGCTGTAATGGTGATATTCCTCTAGATTTTGGTAAGAGAATGATGTGAAACAGGTGAAAGAGATTACAGTTTCTATAGACCGTTGCTCTATCCAGGGTACAGTTTTGTGTTTAAATATATTGTTTTCCCTCCTTAGTAGTGGAAAATTGGATTCTTCCCCAATAAAAGCGGTAAGACAGGGATTATGGTCTTCCCCACAGCGCTCTGGTTTCTGGGGCGTTTTGCATTGGCCTAGAGCCAGCTGTCTGATTTGTGTCATGATTTCCCCACAGCACCTCTGTGAAAAGGTGCAGATCTTTTGCATTACACCACAAGAAAAAACACCACCCTGCTCTAAAAATCTTGCAGTGAACAATACCACATCTTAACACTACTGTTATACAGGTTGTAGTACATGCACAAGTTTGAAGATGTTGTAGAACAAAATTGTTTTTTTCCCTTTTCTGCAGATAACTCAGTAATCTGACTTCCAAACCCTGTGGAAAACCGGCCACAGATAACACATCGTAATATCAACCATGGGTTGTCACAAAAGACAAGCTCAGCCTGAATGAATTGACAGATCTGCTTCATCTGCATATTACGAAATGTGATGTCTGAGAAGTCTAAGGCAGCATCTAAGACATTTGCGCCTGATAACAATGCAGGTGTTGCTGGGTTCATGCCAGTTTTCATAAATGGGTCAAGTTTGAAGAAGTCTGGGTGCAGTTCGTAGAATCAAAGACACAGACATCGGCATAAAACAGGACAAAAGGAAAGCAAGAGGAATCACTGTACCTTATGGAAAAACATTTGAATTTCCAGTAAACTTCTTGTTAACTTAGACTTTAGAGTGAATCAGCACAGCATATGGTCTAAAGGCCCCGTCACACATAGCGACGCTTAAGCGATCCCGACAACGATACGACCTGTCAGGGATCGTTGCTGCGTCGCTATGTGGTCGCTGGTGAGATGTCACACAGTGCGATCTCCCCAACGACGCAGCAGCGATGCGGCGACCTGTAGCGACCTGTACAACGATGCTATTTCATGATGATTCAATGGGACGTCCTGTCAACGAGGTCGTTGGTAAGGTGTCAAACACAGCGATGTGTGCTACCCAGCGGGACCTCAACAATCAAAAAACGGTCCAGGCCATTCCGACACGACCAGCGATCTCACAGCAGGGGCCTGGTCGCTGCTACGTGTCACACATAGCGAGATCGCTACTGAGGTCGCTGTTGCGTCACAAAACTTGTGACTCAGCAGCGATCTCGCTAGCGATCTCGCTATGTGTGACGGGGGCTTAACAAGGGGTCTGAGGATCTTATCTCGATACCTAATGGCAGTCAGGCTACCTCTGGTGAGCACATGGAGGGCTGTGCGGTCCTCCAAAGAAATTCCACCCCACACCATTACTGACCCACTGTACGTCAGGCACTCAGAGCATCCTCATGGAGTCGGTTTCTAACCATTTGTGCAGACACATGCACATTTGTGGCCTGCTGGAGGTCATTTTGCAGGGCTCTGGCAGTGCTCCTCATGTTCCTCCTTGCACAAAGGCTGAGGTAGCGGTCCTGCTGCTGGGTTGTTGCCCTCCTACAGCCCCCTCCACGTCTCCTGTCTTAGTGGTCTGTCTCCTGGTAGCGCCTCCAGCCTCTGGACACTACGCTGACAGACACAGCAAACCTTCTTGCACAGCTCGCATTGATGTGTCATCCTGGATGAGCTGCATTACCTGAGCCACTTGTGTGGGTTGTTGAGTCCGTCTCATGCTACCATGAGTGTGAAAGCACAACCAACATTCAAAAGTGACCAAAATATCAGCCAGAAAGCATTGGCACTGAGATGTGGTCTGTGGTCCCCACCTGCAGAACCACTCCTTTATTGACTGTGTATTGATAATTGCCAATAATTTCCATCTGCTGTCTATTCCATTTGCACAACAGCTTGTGAAATTGATTGTCAATCAGTGTTGCTTCCGAAGTGGACAGTTTGATTTCACAGAAGTTTGATTTACTTGGAGTTATATTCTGTTGTTTAAGTGTTCCCTTTATTTTTTTTGAGCAGTATATATATATATATATATATATATATATATATATATAATTGCCTAAGGGTTTTTCCGTCTGTCTGTCTGTCTGTCTGTCTTTCTGTCTGTCCTGGAAATCCCGGCTCTCTGATTGGTCGAGGCCGCCAGGCCTCGACCAATCAGCAACGGGCACAGGGACGATGATGTCATAAAGGACGTAGACATCCCGCGTCTGATTGGTCGAGGCCGCCAGGCCGCGACCAATCAGCAACGGGCACAGCGACGATGATGTCATAAAGGACGTAGACATCCTGCGTCTCTGATATATATACTAGATTGTGGCCCGATTCTAACGCATCGGGTATTCTAGAATATGCATGTCCCCGTAGTATATGCACAATGACGATTCCAGAATTCGCGGCAGACTGTGCCCGTCGCTGATTGGTCGAGGCAACCTTTATGACATCATCATCGCCATGGCAACCATTATGACATCATCGTCACTGTGCCCGTTGCTGATTGGTCGAGGCCTGGCAGCCTCGACCAATCAGAGACGCGGGATGTCTACGTCCTTTATGACATCATCGTCGCTGTGCCCGTTGCTGATTGGTCGCGGCCTGGCGGCCTCGACCAATCAGACGCGGGATGTCTACGTCCTTTATGACATCATCGTCCCTGTGCCCGTTGCTGATTGGTCGAGGCCTGGCGGCCTCGACCAATCAGAGACGCGGGATTTCTACGTCGATGCTGTGCCGGTCTCTGATTGGTCGAGGCCTGGCGGCCTCGACCAATCAGAGAGCCGGGATTTCCAGGACAGACAGACAGACAGAAAGACAGACAGACGGAAAAACCCTTAGGCAATTATATATATAGACTAGATTGTGGCCCGATTCTAACGCATCGGGTATTCTAGAATATGCATGTCCCCGTAGTATATGGACAATGATGATTCCAGAATTCGCAGCAGACTGTGCCCGTCACTGATTGGTCGAGGCAACCTTTATGACATCATCGTCGCCATGGCAACCATTATGACATCTACGTCGATACTGTGCCCGTCGCTGATTGGTCGAGGCGAATTCGCAGCAGACTGTGCCCGTCGCTGATTTTATGAGGTAGGTCGTCACAGACGCAGCGATACCAAACATTTTTTGTTTATTTGTTGTTTTTTAACATAAAAATAGAAATGTATCAGTACAATATATATATATATATATATATATATATATATTGTACTGATACATTTCTATTTTTATGTTAAAAAACAACAAATAAACAAAAAATGTTTGGTATCGCTGCTTATATGTTGTACTGATACATTTCTATTTTTATGTTAAAAAACAACAAATAAACAAAAAATGTTTGGTATCGCTGCGTCTGTGACGACCTACCTCATAAAATTGGCGCACTTGTTAACCCCTTCAGTGAATGCCTTTAAAAAATGAGGGAAAAATCATGCTTTTTAATCGTATTGCCAAGCAAAAAGTGGAATATAATGCCATCAGAAAGAAGAATGTAAATACAAATAGTATCTCTAAATATGTAATCTTGTCCCTCAAAAAACAAGCCGCCATACAACTCCATCAGCTGAAAAATAGAAAAGTTATAGCTCTGAGAATAAAGCGATGCAAAAATAATCATTTTTTCTACAAAAAATAGTTTTTATTGTGTAAAAGCACCAAAACATAAAACAGCTATACAAATGAGGTATCGCTGTAATCATACTGACCTGAAGAATAAAACTGTCTTATCAATTTTACCACTTGCGGAACGGCAAAAAAAAATTAAAACAAATACAAAACAATTCCTGAATTGCTGGTTTCTTTTTATTCTGTCTCACAAAAATCAAAATATAAAGCCATCAAACAATGTCATGTGTCCACAAATGGTGCTAATAAAAATTTCAACATGTCCTGCAAAAAACAAGCCCTCACATGAGTCTGTCTGGCGAAATATGGAAAAATTATAGCTCTCCAAATGTGGTGATGCAAAAACTATTTTTTGCAATAAGAAGTGTCATTTAAGTGTGTGACAGCAGCCAAACATAAAAACCCAATATAAATCTGGTATCGCTGTAATTGCACAGACCCGAAGAATAAAGGTACCATATCACTTATACCGCACAAGGAATGGAATAAGAAATAAGTAACACAAATTCTTCACCTGCTATTGATTTTTTCATTCTGCCTCCCTTAGATCGAAGTAATGCTCGGTGCACATTTATCCTGTGCACTACGCTGAGCGCTTACACTGGGGTTTCTCTGTAAATCTCTGAAATATATGATTCAGACAGAACCTCTGGCAGAAGATTCCCTATAATGAGGCAGATGGAGTCAATGTGGACACTGTCTGGTTTATGATTTGGCGGTATACGCCTTGGTAGGCGTGCATCAAAGAGCGGTCCGGCACTGTTTTTGCACTTCTGAAAAGAAAACCGCTGAACAGAAGCCAGGTGGAGGCCAAAGTAACTCTGCTGCCTCATTATAGTGAGTGGATCCCTCAAGGGTTTCATCTGAATCACGTCACTCGGCGATTTAGATGGAAACCCAAAGTAAGTGCTCAGCGTAGAGCGCCAGATAAATGTGATCCCAAATGTTATGTAAAATGTTCCCAATAAAAGCTTCAACTCAATCCACAAAAAAAGCAAGTCCTTATTCAGGGCCAACACCTGTCAATGGAAATATAGGGGGCTTCCACATTACTAGTAGCACAAAGGCTTTGGGAAAACAAAATGGATCCTCGCACCCCAAAAGAAATTCAAAGAATTTTACACTCCCAAATCCAAATGCCCCCTCCCTTGTGAGCCCCAGTGTGCCTAACTTATTAAAAAGGAGGGGCTTTATCCCAAACAGGGAGGAGGACAGAGAGGGGTAAAGGGTAGAGGTGCTGGCCCTAATTTTGGCCTATTGGTTACCCTACCTTGCCGTGGAGTTTGGCACCCAAGAAGCAAGATGGCTCCCCCGCTGAACAATGGCTAGCCCTCACTGCTCCTAATAAACCCTGTGAAGAACAGAAATGAAAAACCACCATGAAAACAAAATTTGTGACCAAAATGTGCCAGCGGATGATTAAACAAGAGCATGGATAACTCCCAAATGTAAAGGGTCAAAGTCACTTTTGATAGTTTAGATGCAAGACCCTTTTATTTTGCATTCAATATGTTTTCTGAACATTTTTGGTCTTAATTCAGACCTTCATTAGAGGAGGAGGTGTAAGAGATAAGTATGTCATAAAATAAACTGACAAATTCATAACAAAATATTTAAAAAATGTAAATAAATTTGTAACAGACAAAATCTTGCTACAGTGGGGCAAAAAAGTATTTAGTCAGTCAGCAATAGTGCAAGTTCCACCACTTAAAAAGATGAGAGGCGTCTGTAATTTACATCATAGGTAGACCTCAACTATGGGAGACAAACTGAGAAAAAAAATCCAGAAAATCACATTGTCTGTTTTTTTATCATTTTTTTGCATATTATGGTGAAAAATAAGTATTTGGTCAGAAACAAACAATCAAGATTTCTGGCTCTCACAGACCTGTAACTTCTTCTTTAAGAGTCTCCTCTTTCCTCCACTCATTACCTGTAGTAATGGCACCTGTTTAAACTTGTTATCAGTATAATAAGACACCTGTGCACACCCTCAAACAGTCTGACTCCAAACTCCACTATGGTGAAGACCAAAGAGCTGTCAAAGGACACCAGAAACAAAATTGTAGCCCTGCACCAGGCTGGGAAGACTGAATCTGCAATAGCCAAGCAGCTTGTAGTGAAGAAATCAACAGTGGGAGCAATAATTAGAAAATGGAAGACATACAAGACCACTGATAATCTCCCTCGATCTGGGGCTCCACGCAAAATCCCACCCCGTGGGGTCAGAATGATCATAAGAACGGTGAGCAAAAATCCCAGAACCACGCGGGGGGACCTAGTGAATGAACTGCAGAGAGCTGGGACCAATGTAACAAGGCCTACCATAAGTAACACACTACGCCACCATGGACTCAGATCCTGCAGTGCCAGACGTGTCCCACTGCTTAAGCCAGTACATGTCCGGGCCCATCTGAAGTTTGCTAGAGAGCATTTGGATGATCCAGAGGAGTTTTGGGAGAATGTCCTATGGTCTGATGAAACCAAACTGGAACTGTTTGGTAGAAACACAACTTGTCGTGTTTGGAGGAAAAAGAATGCTGAGTTGCATCCATCAAACACCATACCTACTGTAAAGCATGGTGGTGGAAACATCATGCTTTGGGGCTGTTTCTCTGCAAAGGGGCCAGGATGACTGATCCGGGTACATGAAAGAATGAATGGGGCCATGTATCGTGAGATTTTGAGTGCAAACCTCCTTCCATCAGCAAGGGCATTGAAGATGAAACGTGGCTGGGTCTTTCAACATGACAATGATCCAAAGCACACCGCCAGGGCAACGAAGGAGTGGCTTCATAAGAAGCATTTCAAGGTCCTGGAGTGGCCTAGCCAGTCTCCAGATCTCAACCCTATAGAAAACCTTTGGAGGGAGTTGAAAGTCCGTGTTGCCAAGCGAAAAGCCAAAAACATCACTGCTCTAGAGGAGATCTGCATGGAGGAATGGGCCAACATACCAACAACAGTGTGTGGCAACCTTGTGAAGACTTACAGAAAACGTTTGACCTCTGTCATTGCCAACAAAGGATATATTACAAAGTATTGAGATGAAATTTTGTTTCTGACCAAATACTTATTTTCCACCATAATATGCAAATAAAATGTTAAAAAAAACAGACAATGTGATTTTCTGGATTTTTTTTTTCTCAGTTTGTCTCCCATAGTTGAGGTCTACCTATGATGTAAATTACAGACGCCTCTCATCTTTTTAAGTGGTGGAACTTGCATTATTGCTGACTGACTAAATACTTTTTTGCCCCACTGTATATTAAAAAATATGTCCTACAGTAATATACATATCAAAATTACGCAGTATTTCGGAGCAGAGAGTTAATGTATAAGCCGCAGTAAATAGCAATATATAAGAAAAAGAAAATTAAAAGAAAAGTAAAGGCTACACTCACTGATATGACAAGAAATTGAGGTAAAAAAGGATACAGGACCATACTGTGGGAGAACTGGGGAGAGTGTCCAGTCGCTAAAGGGTAAATGGGTGCAGAAAATTCCTAGATTATTAAGTGCGTACATCCAATAAGATAGTGGTGATTCTAAGCAGACCCATTATACCTGAATGCTGAGGAGGAGCAATCTGGGTAGATTGCGTGTAACAAGGTGGCACAGGGTGGTAGTCATGGCCAAATTTACTAAGACAGTCATTGAGCACCCCAGCTCCTTGCACACAAAACAGACAAGTGAAGTCCTAGTCCTGTGGTACAGTCAGTTACCTCCATCATACGTGTACTTCAGCCGCTGGGGATGAGCTCGCAGGAAAACATCACAGTCCACAGTTCTGTTCCAATGGGAAAACTTTACTATAACAATGCAATGCTTCCTGCTGTCCCTGCAACTTTGTGAGACGGCACAGTCTCCACAGTTCCCATCCAGGCCAGGAACCATGAAAGTCCGTCTGGGGTCGGTCCTCAACATCAGGACCTGTCCACACTGCCCAACAGTATGTGTTAGTAAGTGTACCCCCGACTGGGGCACCCTCTTCTCCTGGCAGTGAAGAGCGTCCTACCTCGGGCAAGCCTGCCAGGGCTCTGCTGCAAAAACCAGGAAATCCTTCTCCTGTAAGCCTGGTGGACCGATCCCCTTTTTAACTCCTTCTGTCCCTGAACTAACTTTATACACATGTAGTCACATAACATTCACAGTACATTACACATTACACATAAAATATTATACATGAAACATTACACATAAAACTTGAGAGAACGCTTGGGGTGCCGCATGGGCTCAGTGTGTAGGAGAGAGGAGGCAACTGAGGTTCCCCGCCACCTCCTTACAATTGCGCATGGAGGTGCAATCTGCGTAGATGAGGGAAGCTCTGTTTGTTTGTTTTTTGACGATATTATGTACGGGCTGGATACCCTACTTGTGTACTTTACTCACTGATCAAACAGTGCCGTATATGTCTTTTTATTATTAGATGCAAGACCCAGTCATATAAAACTTAGGGTACTCCGTTGCCAATATATAATTAAATGCAAGAATATAATATATTCAAGAAGGTAATGGGTGCGCTGACCCTGCATATTCAGGCCTAATAGTGGAGGTTGGCAACGTAATGCAACAAGATGGCGCCCATGCTCAGTGAAGGCTTCCCCAAGGTGACCTTAGTATTCCCTATAGCTGACACAGTAAGGGATGCAGGTATATAGCTGGTGAGAGATACAGCTAAACACAAGGCTGGTAAGAAATCTCACTTACCTGGATAGAAGAGTTTAGCTTTTGCTCACTATAGTAACTAAACTCTTCAAGTTATCAATACTGTTTTTGCATACACGGTAGTAGGTGCGTCTTTTCGTGCTTGTTTAGCTGTTTTGGACCTGCCAATGTTTAGTAATTTTTGTGTCTTTTCCCCAGTGTGCCTAAACAACATTTAGCATCCACATGTTTGGCATTTCTGTAGCGATGACTGCCTGCCTAAATTACAGGTGCATGTCTCCAGAAGCATGAGCCGGTGTTGTGAATTCTGTGGCAGAGCTCCCTCCTGTGGTCACAAGTGGTACTTCGGCTGATTCTCTCTATGAGCTTCCGTTGGTGGAGGAGAGTGGTACTGCGGCTTCTGAGTTTCCTTCCTCAGGTGATGTGGTGAAGTCGTTAGGTGCTGCTCTATTTAACTCCACCTAGTGCTTTGATCCTGGCCTCCAGTCAATGTTCTAGTATAGGACTTGCTTCCTCTAGGATCGTTCCTGTGGCCTGCTCTGCATAGCTAAGTTCCGCTTTTGTTATTTTTGTTTGCTGTTTTTTCTGTCCAGCTTGCTTGTTTGTTTTTTTCTTGCTTGCTGGTAGCTCTGGGACGCAGAGGGTGTACCTCCGTGCCGTTAGTCGATACGGAGGGTCTTTTTGCCCCCTTTGCGTGGTTATTTGTAGGGTTTTGTGTTGACCGCAAAGTTACCTTTCCTATCCTCGCTCTGTTCAGAAAGTCGGGCCTCACTTTGCTAAATCTATTTCATCTCTACGTTTGTCTTTTCATCTTATCTCACAGTCATTATATATGGGTTCTGCCTTTTCCTTTGGGGTATTTCTCTGAGGCAAGGTAGGCTTATTTTCTATCTTCAGGCTAGCTAGTTTCTCAGGCTGTGCCGAGTTGCATAGGGAGCGTTAGGCGCAATCCACGGCTGCCTCTAGTGTGGTTGGAGAGGATTAGGGATTGCGGTCAGCAGAGTTCCCACGTCTCAGAGCTCGTTCTATGTTTTTGGGTTACTTTCAGGTCACTGTATGTGCTCTGACTTCTATGTCCATTGTGGTACTGAATTACCTTATCATAACAAGCCGGGCACCACAGCGTACTGGTCACTACAACGTGCTGGTCACCACAGCGTACTGGTCACTAAAACGTGCTGGTCACTACAGCGTACTGGTCACTACAATGTACTGTGCATCCACTGCTGTTGTTTCTGGAAAAAAACACATGAAATCAAAATTGTTACTACGCCTGTGGATAAATTCCCAAAGGGGTATAATTTCCAAAATGGGGTCACTTGAGGGGGGATTTTGCTCTTCTAGCACTTAGGGGCTCTGTATATGGAGTCCGCAAACTATTTTAGGAAAATGTGTGCTCTAGGAGGAAAATAGTGCTCCGTCTCTACCGAGTCTCTCCGTATGGCTAAGCAGTACAGTACAGCCACATATGGGGTATTTCTGTATTCAGCAAATATTATGGGACAAATTATGGTGCCATTTTTACCCATTTCTCACTGTGAAAATGTAAAATCTGGGGCTAAAACAATTTTTCTGTAGTAAAAATTAAATTATTTTTTCTTCACAGCAAAATGTTATAAAATTTTGTGGTGTCAATATTATTAAGTGCACCTCTAGATTAATTCATTGAGAGGTGTATTTTGTAAAATGGGGTCACGTATAAGGAGCTCTGAAGTTCTGGAATGTCAGGGGCTCTCCCAGTGGGTCATGGGACCCACAAACCATAAAAGTTAGAATCTGCACTATACGAGTAGTGTGGAGCTCCTTTCCTTCTCAGTTTTGCATTGTGCTTGAAAAGTATTTCCCTTTTACATGTAGGGTATTGGCGCACTCATGTGAAATTGCACAACAAACTAAGGTCCATTTTTTCCTATTAGTCCTCAGAAAAATTAAAAAACTTAGGGCTAAAACAACATTTTAGTGGTAAAAATGTAATTATGTACCATATATACTCGAGTATAAGCCGAGATTTTCAGCCCAAATTTTTGGGCTGAAAGTGCCCCTCTCGGCTTATACTCGAGTCACGGTCTGTGGCAAGGTCGGCGGGTGAGGGGGAGAGAGGATTGTCGCATACTCACCTAGTCCCGGTGGTCCTGACGCTCCCCTTGCCTGTCACACTGTCTTCGGGTGCCGCAGCTCTTCCCCTGTACAGCGGTCACGTGGGACCGCTCATTAAACTTATGAATATGGACTCCACTCCCATAGGGGTGGAGCCGCATATTCATTCCTCTAATGAGCGGTGCCAGTGACCGCTGACAGGAAGAGCTGCGGCACCCGGAGACAGTGTGACAGGCAGGGGCAGCGTCAGGAGCACCGGACTAGGTGAGTATTTTATATTCACCTGTCCACGTTCCACCCACCGGGCGCCGCTCTGTCTTCCCGTCTTCTTGCTCTGACTGTGCAGGTCAGAGGGCGCGATGACGTACTAGTGTGCACGGCGCCCTCTGCCTGATCAGTCAGTGCGGAGAGACGCCGAGACAGCACGCTGAGGAGCTGCAAGCAAGAGAGGTGAGTATGTGTGTTTTTTTTTTATTGCAGTAGGAGCAGCGTTATATATGGCACAGCTTTATAAGGAGCATCTATGGGGCCATAATGAACGGTGCAGAGCATTATATGTGGGGCACAGCTTTATAAGGAGCATCCATGGGGCCATAATGAACGGTGCAGAGCATACAGTATATGGCACAGCTTTATAAGGAGCATCTATGGGGCCATAATGAACGGTGCAGAGCATTATATGTGGGGCACAGCTTTATAAGGAGCATCTATGGGGCCATAATGAACGGTGCAGAGCATATATGGCACAGCTTTATAAGGAGCATCTATGGGGCAATAATGAACGGTGCAGAGCATTATATATGGCACAGCTTTATAAGGAGCATCTATGGGGCAATAATGAACGGTGCAGAGCATTATATATGGCACAGCTTTATAAGGAGCATCTATGGGGCTGTTCTGTCCTCACTAAATGAGGCAGGCTCATACTTAGTTATACAGTCAGCTAAACCGCTATACCGGAGGTCCAATAAGGAGACTGTGGTTGAGTCTGTGCTTTATTAAACATAGTGGTATATTGATGCGGTGAAACTGTGAACAATGATATACATAGAATCAGTGCATGGCATAGAACAGATACATAATACACATGATATACATTATGCATAACATTTAGAAAGCTAGTGACTAAACTAGGAGTACAACTGGTTAAACTAAGGTAATATAGAGCAGAAATATCTATAGGAAGCATAAAGACATACCGGCAATGCAATCGCAAGGGGGATGAAGTGAAGCGTCTTTCCTTGAAGGCAAACCGAAGAAAGTGAAAGGAAAAATGGAGGGAAATGGAGGCTGAGCTACCATAATGCATTGCAAAGGAGGAGGAGAATCATACATAGATAATACAAAAACAAGATTGAACTGCCAACATAACTCTGACCGCTAGAGGGAGCCAAAGCACTAAAAACAAATAAAGATATGAACATCCATACTGAGAAACCTGCAATTACGCAAACAGATAATCAGGGTAACAATATTAGATGGCGGAGACAGAACACTCCCCGTCTGGCATCAACGGATGTCACTACTCCTTTCTTCCGAAGGCAACAATAGGACCAGTTCAGATACCGGTCTGGAAAATGTCTTAGGTTCATTCCCTTTGGTCATCCTTAGCTCAACTTTGCGGACGTTGCCGTCCTTGCTCGGGAACGTTGCGGTAACTAGACCAAGTGGCCACTGGTTCCGGTGAATCTGACAGTCTTTCACAAGAACAAGGTCACCTATGTTCAGGTTAGGTTTAGTAGATTGCCACTTCGTCCGTGGCTGCAGGGTAGACAAATATTGTTTGCGCCACCTGTCCCAGAAAGTATTTGCAAGACTTTGTACCTGTCTCCATTGGCGCTTGTAGAGGTCCTTCGCGTCGAATCCTCCTGGAGGGGCACTGGACAGTCCCGTTTTTTGGGTAAGTAGAGTAGCTGGAGTCAATAGCAAGGGCTCCTCAGGGTCGTTAGGAACTGGAACCAGGGGTCTTGCATTGATTATAGCTGCAGCTTCAGCCATGAAGGTGATTAGGCTTTCGTGGGTAAGCCTCGCTACTCCTTTACTTTTTTCCATGTCATGAGTTCTCGTGGTCCTGAATGAGCGAGCTATATGAGTCAGGCAGATAATGGCTCGAGTAAGTGACTTCCAACTTGAGAATCTGTCGAACCTGCAAGATCCAAGCTGGATAACAGAGGTCATTGTATGTAGTGTAGACACCTGAGGGCGGATTTCAGCATCTGAGTCCTCTCCTACAAGTTCGAAGGTGTCTGGAAAACATTCCTCAATGTACAATAGTTTTGGTCCAGAGAGCCACGCTGTGCTTCCTAGTCGACTTGCGTCAACTGCTCTAGTTGCATGATCTGCGGGATTCTGGTCTGTGGGTATGTAATGCCACTGCTGTGGGTGAACTGATCTCCTGATTCGTAGCACTCTGTTATTGACATAAACGTAGAATCACCTGGTTTCGTTGTGGATATACAGTTAGGTCCATATATATTTGGACAGAGACAACATTTTTCTAATTTTGGTTATAGACATCACCACAATGAATTTTAAACAAAACAATTCAGATGCAGTTGAAGTTCAGACTTTCAGCTTTCATTTGAGGGTATCCACATTAAAATTGAATGAAGGGTTTAGGAGTTTCAGCTCCTTAACATGTGCCACCCTGTTTTTAAAGGGACCAAAAGTAATTGGACAGATTCAATAATTTTAAATAAAATGTTCATTTCTAGTACTTGGTTGAAAACCCTTTGTTGGCAATGACTGCCTGAAATCTTGAACACAAGGACATCACCAGACGCTGTGTTTCCTCATTTTTGACGCTCTGCCAGGCCTTCACTGCGGTGGTTTTCAGTTGCTGTTTGTTTTGGGCCTTTCTGTCTGAAGTTTAGTCTTTAACAAGTGAAATGCATGCTCAATTGGGTGGAGATCAGGTGACTGACTTGGCCAATCAAGAATATTGCACTTCTTTGCTTTAATAAACTCCTGGGTTGCTTTGGCTTTATGTTTTGGGTCATTGTCCATCTGTAGTATGAAGCGACGACCAATCAGTTTGGCTGCATTTGGCTGGATCTGAGCACACAGTATGACGGCTCTGAATACCTCAGAATTCATTCAGCTGCTTCTGTCCTGTGTCACATCATCAATAAACACTAGTGACCCAGTGCCACTGGCAGCCATGCATGCTCAAGCCATTACACTGCCTCCGCCATGTTTTACAGAAGATGTGGTATGCTTTTGATCATGAGCTGTACCACGCCTTCGCCATACTTTTCTCTTTCCATCATTCTGGTAGAGGTTGATCTTGGTTTCATCTGTCCAAACAATGTTCTTCCAGAACTGTGCTGGCTTTTTTAGATGTTTTTTAGCAAAGTCCAGTCTAGCCTTTTTATTCTTGATGCTTTAGAGTGGCTTGCACCGTTCAGTGAACCCTCTGTACTTACTTTCATGCAGTCTTCTCTTTATGGTAGATTTGGATATTGATACGCCGACCCCCTGGAGAGTGTTGTTCACTTGGTTGGCTGTTGTGAAAGGATTTCTCTTCACCATGGAGATTATTCTGCGATCATCCACCACTGTTGCCTTCCGTGGGCGCCCAGGTCTTTTTGCATTGATGAGTTCCCCAGTGCTTTCTTTCTTTCTCAGTATGTATCAAACTGTAGATTTTGCCATTCCTAATATTGTAGCAAATTCTCGGATGGGTTTTTTCTGTTTTCGCAGCTTAAGGATGGCTTGTTTCACCTGCATGGAGAGCTCCTTTGACCTCATGTTTACTTCACAGCAAAACCTTCCAAATGCAAGCACCACACCTCAAATCAACTCCAGGCCTTTTATCTGCTTAATTGAGAATGAAATAATGAAGGGATTGCCCACACGTGTCCATGAAATAGCCTTGGAGTCAATTGTCCAATTACTTTTGGTCCCTTTAAAAACAGGATGGCACATGTTAAGGAGCTGATACTCCTAAACCCTTCATCCAATTTTAATGTGGATACCCTCAAATGAAAGCTGAACGTCTGAACTTCAACTGCATCTGAATTGCTTTGTTTAAAATTCATTGTGGTAATGTCTATAACCAAAATTAGAAAAATGTTGTCTCTGTCCAAATATATATGGACCTAACTGTATCCCAGGACTACTTTGCTGTCTGAGTAGAACTTGGCCTGTGTCAGGTCGATATCCATTTCGGATGCGATGAACTCCGCTAACTCAACGGCTAAGACTGCGGCACAAAGCTCTAACCTGGGTATAGTGTGCTCTGGTTGTGCTGCGAGTTTGGCCTTTCCCATGACGAAACCAATGTGGCACTGACATTTGGAGTCTACAGTTTTGAGGTAGGCAACAGCGGCAATTGCTTTGACAGAAGCATCTGCAAATACGTACAGTCTTTGGCTCTGTATCTCAGTAGATGGCACAGGGGTGTATGGTCTTGGCACATGCAGGTTGGAGAGTGCCGCTAATGAGTTCTTCCACTCTTCCCACTGGATCTTCTTATCAGGTGGCAGAGGTGCATCCCAGTCAGATGTTTCCCTAGTTAAGTCTCTTAGTAGGGCCTTGCCTTGTATAGTAACAGGAGCTGCGAAACCCAAGGGATCGTACAGACTGTTGATGGTAGACAGGACGCCTCTACGTGTGAAAGGCCTCTCTTCCTGGCTGACCTGAAAGGTGAAAGTGTCTGACTGTAGATTCCAGAGAAGCCCGAGGCTGCGTTGCATTGGTGCGGGATCTGACCCCAGGTCCAGGTCTCTGAGACCATTACATAGGTCCTGAGAAGGGAATTCTTCCATGAGTTCTTGGCTGTTTGAGGCTATTTTATGAAGCCTAAGGTTCGAGCAGGCAAGCATGTCCTGAGCTCTCCTGAGAAGACTGATGGCAGTCTCATTTGAAGGCATGACTTTTAGACAGTCGTCGACATAAAAGTCCTTTTCTATGAATTGTCTGACATCTGCTCCGTATTCTGCTTCTCCTTCCTGAGCCGACCTTTTGAGTCCGTAAATGGCGACTGCAGGTGAAGGACTGTTGCCAAAGATGTGCACTCTCATGCGATACTCTGTGACTTCTTTAGTAGAATCATTGTCTCTGTACCAGAAGAATCTTAGGAAGTTCCTGTCTCTCTCTCTCACAAGGAAACAATGGAACATTTGCTGGATGTCAGCGATGAAGGCAATGGAATCCTTACGGAAGCGCATAAGTACACCCAGTAGTTTGTTATTGAGGTCTGGTCCTGTCAGCAGAACGTCATTCAGGGAGACATCATTAAATTTAGTTAAATAAATAGGGCAGCACACTGCAGCGCCAAAACATGCAAACTTGAAAACACGAAATTTAAACTGCATTACTGCACTAGAAATATGAAAAATGAGAGCTTTTAGCACATAAAAATGGCCAATTTTATGTGTACCTCGTAGCCACTTTACGGCATCTCTCTTATACGAGGTCCTACTCTAAACCTACCTCGCTGAGAATAAACGTCTCCATCTGAATGGGTACATGTGAAACCTCTCCTTGGACTCAAATTCTCTCTCACTGTGGAGGGGTATTGGACCTACTATAATTAAAACACCTGAAGCTAGGAGGCAGGGAGTGCACGATCAGAAGGCTAGAGAATACATTTCAAAAAACCTGATCTGCACATCCAAACATAGACTGATTGTGAACAGGTGCTGAACCCAGAGTCGCCAACTCGTATATAGTTAAATAAATAGGGCAGCACACTGCAGCGCCAAAACATGCAAACTTGAAAACACGAAATTTAAACTGCATTACTGCACTAGAAATATGAAAAATGAGAGCTTTTAGCGCATAAAAATGGCCAATTTTATGTGTACCTCGTAGCCACTTTACGGCATCTCTCTTATACGAGGTCCTACTCTAAACCTACCTCGCTGAGAATAAACGTCTCCATCTGAATGGAACTATAACTACTGAACTATATACGAGTTGGCGACTCTGGGTTCAGCACCTGTTCACACTCAGTCTATGTTTGGATGTGCAGATCAGGTTTTTTGAAATGTATTCTCTAGCCTTCTGATCGTGCACTCCCTGCCTCCTAGCTTCAGGTGTTTTAATTATAGTAGGTCCAATACCCCTCCACAGTGAGAGAGAATTTGAGTCCAAGGAGAGGTTTCACATGTACCCATTCAGATGGAGACGTTTATTCTCAGCGAGGTAGGTTTAGAGTAGGACCTCGTATAAGAGAGATGCCGTAAAGTGGCTACGAGGTACACATAAAATTGGCCATTTTTATGCGCTAAAAGCTCTCATTTTTCATATTTCTAGTGCAGTAATGCAGTTTAAATTTCGTGTTTTCAAGTTTGCATGTTTTGGCGCTGCAGTGTGCTGCCCTATTTATTTAACTATATACGAGTTGGCGACTCTGGGTTCAGCACCTGTTCACACTCAGTCTATGTTTGGATGTGCAGATCAGGTTTTTTGAAATCATTAAATTTAGCACTGGAATCAAAAACGACTCTGATCTGGCCTGGTTTCTTAGGGTGGTATACTCCGAACATGGGTAGGAACCAGCATTCTTCAGAGTCTTTGAGAGTGGGAGCTAGTTCTGCGTGACGGTTTTCAAAAATCTTTGACATGAAGGAGAAAAAGTGATCTTTCATCTCTGGTTTCTTTTGCAGATTACGAATGAGAGAGGAGAAACGTTGTAATGCCTGATTTCTGTTGTTCGGTAGACGTGGTCTGTGGGTTTTGAAGGGAAGAGGTGCGACCCAGCTGTTGGTCTCATCTTTAACGAGTCCCTTGTCCATTACCTCTAAGAAAAACTTGTCCTCTACCGACATTGCCACTTGGTTGTCCTGCTTAGTTCTCTGGAAGACTGTGCACCCTAACTGATCCTCATAGCTTCCCGACACTATACTGCTGTCGTGAGTAAAGTCTATTAAATGGTTGGGCAGTTGGATGCTGTGTGGCAGTTCCCTGACATGGAACTCATTGTTACAAGGTTGAAACAGAGATGGACGTTCTTTCTCCAATGTATTTGTCAGCATGCTTGTCACAGAAGATGGGGCGTGCATGCGTCCCAAGCATACGTTGCCAATTATGACCCATCCTAGGTCTAGCCTTTGGGCATAGGGAGCATTGTGGAGTCCATTGATATGACGTCTCACTTTATGAACCTGCAGGATATCTCTCCCCAACAGCAGAATTATCTGGGCCTGATGGTCGAGTTCTGGTATAAGGTGTGCTATTCGTTTTAAGTGAGCGTGATGGATTGCTACATCTGGTGTAGGGATTTCAGATCTATTGTCTGGGATCTGGTTACATTCGATGATCGTAGGTAGTGGTAGGCAGAATTGTCCGTCTAAAGACTCGATCTGGTAGTCAGTAGCTTTCCTGCCTGCTGTTGTCACAGTACCTGCACACGTCTTTAAGGAGTAGGGAGTGCTTGGCCCTTTGATGTTGAATAGGTCAAAGAACGTTGATCTAGCCAAGGATCGATTACTTTGATCATCCAAGATAGCATACAGTCTTACAGCTTGGTCTCTACGGCCCTTCGGGTATACTTTGACGAGGCATATTTTTGAACAGGACCTACTGTCTCTTGTCCCTTTGCAGACCTCGGTGCATTGTGAAGTGATCTCTGGCGTAGCTGTATCAGTGTTCCTTTCCTCCCCGCCATGCTCACTGTCAGCAGGCGTGTTTTGTGTACTCCATGGAGCTGGGCCAGGGTGTAGAGCAGTGTTATGGTCTGTGGTGCCACATTCTGAGCATTTTACACTGACCTTGCAATCCTTGGCGAGATGAGCTGTGGACGAGCAGCACTTGTAGCAGATACCGTTTTCTTTCAGGAAGCTTCTGCGATCTGGCATAGATTTTCCTCTGAAGGCTCTGCATTTCAGGAGAGGATGAGGCTTCTGATGAAGTGGGCACTGCTTGTCAGGGTCCTGCACCTTTGTCTCTGATTGGGAGCAGCCAGCAGACCTGTAATTAGAACCTGAAGAAGAAACATAAGTCTTGTGTACTTCCACAGATGTTCTGCGTGGATTTGCAGGTGGTGATGGTGTGGCATATGGTATTGCAAAGTCAAAGCTGGGATCGTTTCTAATTCTCGCTTGTTGGTGTATGAAGTCTACAAAAACAGAGAAGGGAGGGAATGGAACGCTGTGTTTGTATTTGTACGTGGAACCATGTGTGAGCCACCTCTCCTGTAGATTGTAGGGCAACTTCTGGACTATAGGGTTAACACCTCTGGCTGTGTCGAGAAATGCAAGTCCCTGTAGGTCGTCCTCGTATTTGGCAACTTGGACTTCCTTTAGCAAGTCGCTTAGCTCTCTAAGTTTCTGGAGAACTTTGTTAGATATTTTAGGAAAGTCATCGATTCTTTTGAACAAGGCTCTTTCTATTACTTCTGCTGAGCCGTAACACTCATCCAGCCTTTTCCAGATCTCTGAGGCCAGTCTCAGGGCGGTTTATATTAATGTCTCTGATCCTTACTGCGTGTTTGACTGACTCTTCTCCCAGGTATTTGACTAACAGGTCTATCTCTTCCCTGTGTTGCAGCCCCAAGTCTCTAATGACATTTTGGAAGGAAGCTTTCCAAGCTCTGTAACCTTCAGCTCGGTCAGTGAATTTCATGAGTCCCTTGGCAACCAGTTCACGTCGTGTGAAGAACTTGGCAAATTCTGTCGTGAACCGGTTGTCAGCAGAGTATACTGGTGATGGGTCGCCCTGATAGTGATGTGAGGTGCGTTCGTACCTGTTAGTGTCCTCATGGTGGCGCCAGCCGGTGTCGTATTGCTTCGGCCTGATGTACGGTGCGTCAGCAGGGTGATCCACGTTGGTTACCTGATGAGGGGCAAGGTAGTCATTAGCAGAGTTGTTTTGCCTCACATTTTCGAGTTTGTTTCTGTCCTGAGCCTCGTGACGACTCTCGCTCACTTCGCTGGAGGTGTCGTATTCTGGTTTTGGTACTGGTTCAGGGTTATAGTTTGGATCAGGAAGGTCATTAACATACTGAGATGTGCGTTGTGGTGAGTCTTGCAGTGGAAAATCCAGACTCAACGTACTGCTTTGGCTATGCAGCTTGGGATTTTGCGCGGCTTCTAGCGATTCTGCTTCGGCGAGGGCTGCGGCAGCTTCCCTTTTTGCTGCTAGGCTTTCTAAGGCGGCATCCACACGTGCTTTCTCTAACTGCGACCTTCTCTCTTGATCGGCTCTCTCATCATCTATGCGTGTTTTTTCTAACTGCAACCTACTCTCTTGATCGGCTCTCTCATCATCTATGCGTGCTTTTTCTAACTGCAACCTTCTCTCTTCATTGGCTCTCTCTAAGCGCGACCTTCTCTCTTCGTCATCTAGGCGTGCTTTTTCTAATTTAAGTTGCATCTCTTGGTCAGCAAAGCTCGCTCGTATTTTGGCAGCTTCAGCATTTGCGCGGGCAATGGCGACCGCGCTGCTGATGGATGTTGTCTTTGAGGAGACGGAAGTAACAGATCTTGTCCTATGTGATTTGTGAGACATGGTGTCTTGGGAAAGTGCTTGGCTGTGCAGAGATTGCTGCAGCTGTATTCAGTCTCTGAGTAGCCGGTGACTTGAATCCCACTAGTTGGATGGCTGCCGTTTCACTGTTCTGTCCTCACTAAATGAGGCAGGCTCATACTTAGTTATACAGTCAGCTAAACCGCTATACCGGAGGTCCAATAAGGAGACTGTGGTTGAGTCTGTGCTTTATTAAACGTAGTGGTATATTGATGCGGTGAAACTGTGAACAATGATATACATAGAATCAGTGCATGGCATAGAACAGATACATAATACTGTTGTGAAAGGTAATTCAGTACCACAATGGACATAGAGGTCAGCGCACATACAGTGACCTGGCAATAACCCAAAAAACAAGAACGAGCTCTGAAACGTGGGAACTCTGTTGACCGCAATCCCTAATCCTCTCAAACCACACTAAAGGCAGCCGTGGATTGCGCCTAACGCTCCCTATGCAACTCGGCACGGCCTGAGAAACTAGCTAGCCTGAAGATAGAAAATAAGCCTACCTTGCCTCAGAGAAATACCCCAAAGGAAAAGGCAGCCCCCACATATAATGACTGTGAGTTAAGATGAAAAGACAAGCGTAGAGATGAAATAGATTTAGCAAAGTGAGGCCCAACTTTCTGAACAGAGCGAGGATAGGAAAGGTAACTTTGCGGTCAACACAAAACCCTACAAAAACCACGCAAAGGGGACAAAAAGACCCTCCGTACCAAACTAACGGCACGGAGGTACACCCTCTGCGTCCCAGAGCTTCCAGCAAGCAGAAAAAAACAAATTGACAAGCTGGACAGAAAAAAACAGCAAACAAATAGCAAAGAGGAACTTAGCTATGCAGAGCAGCAGGCCACAGGAACGATCCAGGAGGAAACAGGTCCAATACTAGAACATTGACTGGAGGCCTGTTGTGAATTTGCTTTTTGGCTCCCTCTAGTGGTTACTAGTTTTTTGACTCTGGTTTTTCTGTCTTTCCTTTTATCCGCACCTGGGTCGTTAGTTAGGGGCGTTGCTTTATAAGCTCCCTGGACACTCAGTTCTATGCCTGGCAACGTAGTTATCAGAGCTAATCTTCTGTGCTCTTGTCTACTGATCCTGGTCCGGTTATTCAGCTAAGTCATTTACTTTGCTTTTTGCTATTTGTTTTTGGTTTTGTATTTTTGTCCAGCTTGTTCCTAATCTGTATCCTGACTTTTGCTGGAAGCTCTAGGGCGCTGGTGTTCTCCCCCCGGACCGTTAGACGGTTCGGGGGTTCTTGAATTTCCAGTGTGGATTTTTGATAGGGTTTTTTGTTGACCATATAAGTTACCTTTCTATATTCTGCTATTAGTTAGCGGGCCTCTCTGTGCTAAACCTGGTTCATTTCTGTGTTTGTCATTTCCTCTTACCTCACCGTTATTATTTGTGGGGGGCTTCTATCCTGCTTTGGGGTCCCTTTCTCTGGAGGCAAGAGAGGTCTTTGTTTTCCTCTACTAGGGGTATTTAGATTCTCCGGCTGGCGCGAGTCATCTAGGATCAACGTAGGTATGACCCCCGGCTACTTCTAGTGTTGGCGTTAGGAGTAGATATATGGTCAACCCAGTTACCACTGCCCTATGAGCTGGATTTTTGTATCTTGCAGACTTCCACGTTCCTCTGAGACCCTCGCCATTGGGGTCATAACAGTTTGCCAGGCCTATATTAAATGTTTAATGCATTGCAAAAGAGGGATTATAAGAAAGAAGATTCTGAGTTTTTTTTTTTCTTCTCTCTCATTTTTTTTTTTTTTCTTCATCCCCTTTACCTCAGAGTGGCTTATGCTTGCTGCAGACATGAATGTCCAGACCTTGATTACAAGTGTGGACCAGCTGGCTACTCGTGTGCAGGGCATACAAGATTATGTTATCAGAAGTCCTGGGTCAGAACCTAAGATACCGATTCCTGAACTGTTTTCCGGAGACAGGTTTAAGTTTAGGAATTTCAAGAATAATTGTAAATTGTTTTTGTCCCTGAGACCCTGTTCATCTGGAGACTCCGCTCAGCAAGTAAAAATTGTTATTTCGTTCTTACGGGGTGACCCTCAAGATTGGGCTTTTTCGCTGGCGCCAGGAGATCCGGCATTGGCTGATATTGATGCGTTTTTTCTGGCGCTCGGTTTACTTTATGAGGAACCCAATCTTGAGATTCAGGCAGAAAAGGCCCTGCTGGCTATGTCTCAGGGGCAGGACGAGGCTGAAGTGTATTGCCAAAAATTTCGGAAATGGTCCGTGCTGACACATTGGAACGACTGTGCACTGGCCGCTAATTTTAGAAATGGTCTTTCTGATGCCATTAAAGATGTTATGGTGGGTTTTCCCATTCCCACAGGTCTGAATGATGCTATGGCACTGGCTATTCAAATTGACCGGCGATTGCGGGAGCGCAAGACCGCAAATTCCCTCATGGTGTTGTCTGAACAGACACCTAATTCGGTGCAATGTGATAGAAAAACCGCAAATTCCCTCATGGTGTTGTCTGAACAGACACCTGATTTAATGCAATGTGATAGAATCCTGACCAGAAATGAGCGGAAAATTCATAGACGCCGGAATGGCTTGTGCTACTACTGTGGTGATTCTACACATGTTATCTCAGCATGCTCTAAACGTATAGCTAAGGTTGTTGGTCCGGTCACCGCTGGAAATTTGCAACCTAAATTTATTCTGTCTGTAACTTTGATTTGCTCACTGTCGTCTTATCCTGTCATGGCGTTTGTAGATTCAGGTGCTGCCCTGAGTCTTATGGATCTGTCATTTGCTAAGCGCTGTGGTTTTACTCTTGAACCATTAGAAAATCCTATTCCTCTTAGGGGTATTGATGCTACGCCATTGGCAGCAAATAAACCGCAGTATTGGACACAGGTTACCATGTGCATGACTCCTGAACACCGCGAGGTGATACGTTTTCTTGTTTTACATAAAATGCATGATTTGGTTGTTTTAGGGCTGCCATGGTTACAGACCCATAATCCCGTCCTGGACTGGAAGGCTATGTCAGTTTCTAGTTGGGGCTGTCGTGGTATTCATGGGGATATCCTGCCTGTGTCTATTGCTTCTTCTACGCCTTCGGAAGTTCCGGAGTATTTGTCTGATTATCAGGATGTCTTTAGCGAGTCCAGGTCCAGTGCATTGCCTCCTCATAGGGACTGTGACTGTGCTATAGATTTGATTCCAGGCAGTAAATTTCCTAAGGGAAGACTCTTTAATCTGTCGGTACCTGAACATACCGCTATGCGTTCGTATATCAAGGAGTCTTTGGAGAAAGGACATATTCGTCCGTCTTCTTCCCCTCTTGGTGCAGGATTCTTTTTTGTGGCTAAAAAGGACGGATCTTTGAGGCCTTGTATTGATTATCGGCTTTTAAATAAGATCACTGTCAAATTTCAGTATCCTCTGCCGCTGTTGTCTGACTTGTTTGCCCGAATTAAAGGTGCCAAGTGGTTCACCAAGATAGACCTTCGTGGTGCGTACAACCTTGTGCGCATTAAGCAAGGTGATGAATGGAAAACCGCATTCAATACGCCCGAAGGTCATTTTGAGTACTTGGTGATGCCTTTTGGGCTCTCCAATGCGCCTTCAGTTTTTCAGTCCTTTATGCATGACATTTTCCGGAAGTATCTGGATAAATTTTTGATCGTTTATCTGGATGATATTTTGGTTTTTTCTGATGATTGGGACTCGCATGTGGAGCAGGTCAGGTTGGTCTTTAAAATTTTGCGTGAAAATTCTTTGTTTGTCAAAGGCTCAAAGTGTCTCTTTGGTGTACAGAAGGTTCCCTTTTTGGGGTTTATTTTTTCCCCTTCTGCTGTGGAGATGGACCCGGTCAAGGTCCGAGCTATTCTTGATTGGACTCAGCCCTCGTCAGTTAAGAGTCTTCAGAAGTTCTTGGGTTTCGCTAACTTCTACCGTCGTTTTATCGCTAATTTTTCTAGCGTTGTGAAACCTTTGACGGATATGACCAAGAAGGGCTCCGATGTAGCTAACTGGGCTCCTGCTGCCGTGGAGGCTTTCCAGGAGTTGAAACGCCGGTTTACTTCGGCGCCTGTTTTGTGCCAGCCCGATGTCTCACTTCCCTTTCAGGTTGAGGTGGATGCTTCGGAGATTGGAGCAGGGGCCGTTTTGTCGCAGAGAGGCCCTGGTTGCTCTGTTATGAAACCTTGTGCCTTTTTCTCTAGGAAGTTTTCGCCTGCCGAGCGAAATTATGATGTGGGCAATCGGGAGTTGTTGGCCATGAAGTGGGCATTTGAGGAGTGGCGTCATTGGCTCGAGGGTGCTAAGCATCGTGTGGTGGTCTTGACTGATCACAAAAATCTGATGTATCTCGAGTCTGCTAAACGCCTTAATCCGAGACAGGCCCGCTGGTCATTGTTTTTCTCCCGCTTTGATTTTGTTGTCTCGTATTTACCAGGTTCAAAGAATGTGAAGGCCGATGCTCTTTCTAGGAGCTTTGTGCCTGATGCTCCTGGAGTCGCTGATCCTGTTGGTATTCTTAAGGATGGAGTTATCTTATCAGCTATTTCTCCGGATCTGCGACGTGTGTTGCAGAGATTTCAAGCTGATAGGCCTGAGTCTTGTCCACCTGACAGACTGTTTGTTCCGGATAAGTGGACCAGCAGAGTCATTTCCGAGGTTCATTCCTCGGTGTTGGCAGGTCACCCGGGAATTTTTGGCACCAGAGATCTGGTGGCCAGGTCCTTTTGGTGGCCTTCTTTGTCAAGGGATGTGCGGTCATTTGTGCAGTCCTGTGGGACTTGTGCTAGAGCTAAGCCTTGCTGTTCTCGTGCCAGCGGGTTGCTCTTGCCCTTGCCTGTCCCGAAGAGACCTTGGACACATATCTCCATGGATTTCATTTCTGATCTTCCGCTATCTCAGGGCATGTCTGTTATCTGGGTGATATGTGATCGCTTCTCCAAGATGGTCCATTTGGTTCCTTTGCCTAAGCTGCCTTCCTCTTCCGATCTGGTTCCTGTGTTTTTCCAGAACGTGGTTCGTTTGCACGGCATCCCTGAGAATATTGTGTCAGATAGAGGATCCCAGTTCGTTTCCAGGTTCTGGCGATCCTTTTGTAGTAGGATGGGCATTGATTTGTCGTTTTCCTCTGCTTTCCATCCTCAGACTAATGGACAGACGGAGCGAACCAATCAGACTTTGGAGGCTTATTTGAGGTGTTTTGTCTCTGCTGATCAGGACGATTGGGTGACATTCTTGCCGTTGGCTGAGTTTGCCCTTAATAATCGGGCTAGTTCCGCCACCTTGGTTTCGCCTTTTTTCTGCAACACTGGTTTCCACCCTCGCTTTTCTTCAGGTCATGTGGAGTCTTCTGACTGTCCTGGGGTGGATTCTGTGGTGGATAGGTTGCAGCGGATCTGGAATCATGTGGTGGACAACTTGAAGTTGTCACAGGAGAGGGCTCAGCGCTTTGCCAACCGCCGCCGCGGTGTGGGTCCCCGACTACGCGTTGGGGATTTGGTATGGCTTTCTTCCCGCTTTGTTCCTATGAAGGTCTCCTCTCCCAAATTTAAACCTCGTTTTATTGGTCCTTACAAGATATTGGAAATCCTTAATCCTGTATCTTTTCGTCTGGATCTTCCTGTGTCGTTTGCTATTCACAATGTATTTCATAGGTCCTTGTTGCGGCGGTACGTTGTGCCTGTAGTTCCTTCTGCTGAGCCTCCTGCTCCGGTGTTGGTTGAGGGCGAGTTGGAGTACGTGGTGGAGAAGATCTTGGATTCTCGCCTCTCCAGGCGAAGACTTCAGTACCTGGTCAAGTGGAAGGGCTATGGTCAGGAGGATAATTCCTGGGTGGTCGCCTCTGATGTTCATGCGGCCGATTTAGTTCGTGCCTTTCATGCCGCTCATCCTGGTCGCCCTGGTGGTCGTGGTGAGGGTTCGGTGACCCCTCACTAAGGGGGGGGTACTGTTGTGAATTTGCTTTTTGGCTCCCTCTAGTGGTTACTAGTTTTTTGACTCTGGTTTTTCTGTCTTTCCTTTTATCCGCACCTGGGTCGTTAGTTAGGGGCGTTGCTTTATAAGCTCCCTGGACACTCAGTTCTATGCCTGGCAACGTAGTTATCAGAGCTAATCTTCTGTGCTCTTGTCTACTGATCCTGGTCCGGTTATTCAGCTAAGTCATTTACTTTGCTTTTTGCTATTTGTTTTTGGTTTTGTATTTTTGTCCAGCTTGTTCCTAATCTGTATCCTGACTTTTGCTGGAAGCTCTAGGGCGCTGGTGTTCTCCCCCCGGACCGTTAGACGGTTCGGGGGTTCTTGAATTTCCAGTGTGGATTTTTGATAGGGTTTTTTGTTGACCATATAAGTTACCTTTCTATATTCTGCTATTAGTTAGCGGGCCTCTCTGTGCTAAACCTGGTTCATTTCTGTGTTTGTCATTTCCTCTTACCTCACCGTTATTATTTGTGGGGGGCTTCTATCCTGCTTTGGGGTCCCTTTCTCTGGAGGCAAGAGAGGTCTTTGTTTTCCTCTACTAGGGGTATTTAGATTCTCCGGCTGGCGCGAGTCATCTAGGATCAACGTAGGTATGACCCCCGGCTACTTCTAGTGTTGGCGTTAGGAGTAGATATATGGTCAACCCAGTTACCACTGCCCTATGAGCTGGATTTTTGTATCTTGCAGACTTCCACGTTCCTCTGAGACCCTCGCCATTGGGGTCATAACAGAGGCCAGGATCAAAGCACTAGGTGGAGTTAAATAGAGCAGCACCTAACGACTTCACCACATCACCTGAGGAAGGAAACTCAGAAGCCGCAGTACCACTTTCCTCCACCAACGGAAGCTCACAGAGAGAACCAGCTGAAGTACCACTTGTGACCACAGGAGGGAGCTCTGCCACAGAATTCACAACATAATACACATGATATACATTATGCATAACATTTAGAAAGCTTTTGACTAAACTAGGAGTACAACTGGTTAAACTAAGGTAATATAGAGCAGAAATATCTATAGGAAGCATAAAGACATACCGGCAATGCAATCGCAAGGGGGATGAAGTGAAGCGTCTTTCCTTGAAGGCAAACCGAAGAAAGTGAAAGGAAAAATGGAGGGAAATGGAGGCTGAGCTACCATAATGCATTGCAAAGGAGGAGGAGAATCAGACATAGATAATACAAAAACAAGATTGAACTGCCAACATAACTCTGACCGCTAGAGGGAGCCAAAGCACTAAAAACAAATAAAGATATGAACATCCATACTGAGAAACCTGCAATTACGCAAACAGATAATCAGGGTAACAATATTATATGGCGGAGACAGAACAGGGGCCATAATGAACGGTGCAGAGCATATAGGGCACAGCTTTATAAGGAGCATCTATGGGGCCATAATGAACGGTGCAGAGCATTGTATATGGCACAGCTATATATGGATCATCTATGGGGCAATAATCAATGGTATGGAGCATTATATATGGCACAGCTTTATATGGAACCTCCTTTGGGGCAATAATGAACGGTATGGAGCATCTATTTTTATTTTTGAAATTCACCGGTAGCTGCTGCATTTTCCACCCTAGGCTTATACTCTAGTCAATAAGTTTTCCCAGTTTTTTGTGGCAAAATTAGGGGGGTCGGCTTATACTCGAGTATATACGGTAGTCAAATACTCAATAATTCATCTTTTCCTTTATATCCAATGTGCAGTCTTTTGACCACTTTTTACAGCCATTTATGGCCTTCAACTCATGCTATACATGGAACAGGCTACCGCAAGAGGTGGTGAGTTCTCCTTCAATGGAAGTCTTCAAACAGAGGTTTAGTGACTCCTGAATCGAGCATGGGGTTGGACGCGATGACTCTGGAGATCTATGTTTCTATGACTCTAGAAGACACACACCTTGTACCTGCATGTTTGATAAGTGCTGTCCAAAGTATGACCATTGCCTGGAGGGTCCTTTGATATAATTTTTTTTTTAGCAGGGTGTACTTGTCTTTGTAAATACCGTAACTGAGAACATATATATATATAATTATGCAAGGCTCAAAATCAATAAATAATATATTCTTTATTGGATAACATTAAAAGCATAAAAAGAGACGTACAAAAGTCAGACATATAAAATACTCAACGTAGGTGATAATAACAAAACTCACTTATGTGAATACTACAAATCAATACGGAGTTATATTGTGTGCAATCACAATATTGAGGACAAGTACTCAAAAGGTTCAAGCCAAAATAGCGAGTGCTGCACAAGTTAAGGCCCCTTAAGGTACGTACAGATAAACTGGGAGGGAGTGACATCCCATAAAGGTTCACATAATAATAGAAATGCACGGCCCCGATGCGCGTTTCACATGAACCTTTGTCAGGGGGGTGTAAATAACTGGTCTATTGGATTTGTTGGTCAAAGGGCATAGATTGCTTTATATGAAGGAACTGCTCACAAAGCCAGTATCTTGACTTTTAGTTTGACCATCTTGAAACCATAGTCAGACTTTTTATCAGTTTTCTGTCGAACTTTTTTGTTTCCCGTTGTTATTCTGGTATTTCAGCTTAGAACTGAGCGACAGATATGACATTGTCCTCTTAATGTCTCTTTCCCGCACTCCTTGTCACCACTGTGTACTTCAGACCCGCGAGAGCGGCACAGGACAGAACCGAGGGTCCCTAAGACAGATAAATATAACATGCATTTCCCTCTTCCAGCTGCTGCAAACATGTGCAGACCTCCCTTTTCTTATACATATTAATGAAGGCTGCTGCGAAAGGGTATATATTTCAGCACATCTGGCGTAGGCAAAGCATGAAAATCACTAAACATTTATGCTTTTGGCGTCTGGTGCCTGAGCGACATACCTGTCACGTTGTAGTAGTGAAGAGATACCTGTGCAGCGAATACATATTGAAGGGGGGACCTGTATACAAGTCATGTATGGAAGGGTGTGGATAAAGAACGGATAACTCAAATGCAAAGTGAAGCCAGCAGGAATCGAAGGTTAAACATGTGTGAAGTACAAAAAAGTCTTAAATCACAATCTGAAGACCCAGGTGTGTGTCCTTACGGGTCTTAAAAGGCTTAGGGAGATGATGTAAATGAGCCATGCCGAGCAACCTGCAAAATGTGGAGCTCAACAGAAGGCAGCAGACGGAAGTGAAGGGAGCAGAGCCTGGGATACCTGTAAAATGGGAGTTTTTGGTCAGGGTACAATGAAATCTCAAGACTATCAAGGCATCCTGGAGCAAAATTTTCTCCCCAGTGTCATAAACCTTGGTCTGAGTCGCAGGTCATGGATAAACCAACGGGATAATGACCCAAAACATCCAAGAATGGCTAAGAGTGAAGCATTGGACTACTCTGAAGTGGCTTCTATGAACCCTGATCTAAATCCTACTGAACATGTGTAGAAGGGGATGAAACCTGCAGTCTGGAGAAGGCGCTGTTACACCTGAGACACAAGGAGCAGTTTGCTCATGGAGAGCGGCCAAAATACCTGTGGACGAGAGCAGAAATCTCACTGAGAATTACAGAGATCATTTGTTTGAGGCGATTGCCTCAAAAGGTTGTGCTACAAAATATTAAGTTAATTATCAAGTCCATCATTTTTGTCCAGGCCAGTGTCATTAGTGATTTTTGTGGGAGTTTTAGAGAAAACATAGTTTGAACATCTAGATGGGGATCATAAACAGATATGGCTTCTTCCCTCACCACCCCGCTTGATTGAGAGGTCTTTTGCTAAATACACACATAGAAGAGACCTGTCAATCACCTGGAGTGGTGCAGGGAGATGTTGGAAACAGGTGGCCTTGGATTTGTCTTGGACCTCCATATGGTTCCCGACCAAGATTTTCTAACAATGTTTTCTCGAAACCCTGGAACATTTCAGAGAAAACTATACCTGGCTGCAATCATGGAGCCAGGCTCTGATTCATGGGACAGTCTCTCAGAACATTATGCTATTCACAACTGTCTTACTTTCTAAGAATATATGAATGAATGAGCTGAATCCAGCCCTTAAAGGGTTTTTTCCATTTTTTTTTAAATTTGTCAAAGGGATCATTATTCAATAATAATAAAAAAATTCTTACATACTACTCGAGTCCCCTGGCATTCCAATACTACCGGTCCGTAGTGGCAGCTCTGGAGCATTGGGGTCTTGGAGTGGTGACACTTTTTTATCTTAAAATCCTTCCTAGCAAGTTTTAAAAAGTTGTGGAAAAGCACTTTACAGTAGTCACACATGGTCAGATACCTCAGATGTTGGCTTGTATCTTTAGTCCCAACTGAGCCACCAGCAAAATGATGAAATTCCCCTGCTGTATTGATAGTTGTACAGATGCACTGAGCACACACAGTTGAAACCATGTTTTATGGCTCGTAGAGGTTTGGTTTGTCGGACTGGGCAGGAAACTTAGTGGTGGTGGTTCTGGTGACCACATCAAGATTTCCCCTGAGAGCCACCACTTTACATGCTGCCAGAGTTAATGCGTGTTTTCATTTCATTTTAATTTCTCGCATATTTGCTGCGAGGCGAGAATATCTCCATGGGTTGATGTGCAAAATCAATTTAATTCCATAGCAACTACCTAAGAAAAGAAGAAAAATTTGGAATACTGCTTGAACACAACATGTGATAACACAACGTACTTGACCTACATAGGTAATGATATGAAAGAAAAGTTACCAAAATCCAGGGGGAATGATGTGGCGCTCAAAAAGACAATACTCGTGAGACTGAAAGTTGAGGAGATCTAAAGATCTGACTTTGGATTCTCCTACACAATACAATATTCAGGTTGTTGTACTAAGTTTTGAATTTATCACCTAACCTAAGGATAGAGGAGGACTTCCTGAACACTGGGGATCCAAATGCTGGGACCCCCATTGATCCTGAGCATTAGGCCCCATCTGAATGTATCAGTGTTTCAGCGAACCTCCGTTCCATTCATTCCGTATGGGACTGTTAGAGATGGCCAAACAAAGGGCAGAGTATAAAGCCAAAGCCAGCCATTGTGTGGGGGAACATGGTAAGCATCACTATCTGTGGTCAAAATGGAGACACAATTCCTATGTGGAGTCTCAATAGGGCGTCATTACTATGTGAAGGCATAGAGGTGGTATTATTAATATGTGGTTGCACAATAGAGGCACTATTACTATGCGAAGGCCAAATGGGGCATTAAAATATCAAAGAACTTATAAAAGGACTCCTAATACTAATAAAAAATATATGTATATACATAAAACAAAGAAATATACTTATATATATAAAAGGCCACAGAAGGGTAAATCAGATAAAAAGCCTTTATTTATAATAGTATGGCAACATTAGCACAAAAGTGCATGTGCTTGGGGAATAAATATACACAGGTGTACAGGTAAAATATACGATAAAAATATATATCTAAAAGCAGTCCCACAATCTGATTATAAGCGCATGTATAAAAGAAGGTTATTATGTACATACAAGGGAGATAGTGTTACAAGTGAAAAGAAGTGCTGAGTCTAATATATATGTGGGAATAGACAAAATGCTGAACGTATATATACCTGTCGGTCCTGCGGGCCCAAGCACAGAGCACCCCGACGCGCGTTTCGGTGATTCCTTCGTCGTCACCCCCTGACGAAGGAATCACCGAAACGCGCATTGGGGTGCTCTGTGCTTGGGCCCGCAGGACCGACAGGTATATATATACGTTCAGCATTTTGTCTATTCCCACATATCTTACAGCGGATATTGGTGCGCATGTTTTTGATATTATTGTGCAGCGGAGGACATACGGCACATAGTAGACTTTGTCTCTTTTCATGCGCAATTTTGCACATAAACTTATGGTTACACTTATTTGCACACTGTTTTATTGAGGACACATTTGTACAAATTTATTTAATTTTTTTATATTAGACTCAGCACTTCTTTTCACTTGTAACACTATCTCCCTTGTATGCACATAATAACCTTCTTTTATACATGCGCTTATAATCAGATTGTGGGACTGCTTTTAGATATATATTGTTATCGTATATTTTACCTGTACACCTGTGTATATTTATTCCCCAAGCACATGCACTTTTGTGCTAATGTTGCCATACTATTATAAATAAAGGCTTTTTATCTGATTTACCCTTCTGTGGCCTTTTATATATATAAGTATATTTCTTTGTTTTATGTATATACATATATTTTTTTATTAGTATTAGGAGTCCTTTTGTAAGTTCTTTGATATTTTTATACCAAATCCGGGTGGTCAGCCACTTTCCTTTTTACTTTTTAGCAACTAGTGAGTAGTTTTTTATATATATACATACCTCTTATTATTTATTATTATTTTTTATTTTTTATATATATTTAACATCCATTGTTGCTATTACGTTCTTCCAAATGGGGCATTAGTACTGCGTGGGAGCATGGCGATGACCTTGTTATTATGTGGTGGTACAGAAGGGGCACTTTTACTATGTGGAGTCTCAGAGGGAGCATTATTACTATGTGGAAGCACGAAGGGCATGGCGTGGGGCCTGAACAGTAACTTTATTATAGAGACAGAGAGGTACTGTTTAAAGTAATAAAGAGAGCATTAAAGAGGCTGTCCACTACTTGGACAACCCCTTCTAAATCTTTATGTTTCCCTCTAGTAAAATAATAACACGCATGCTTACCTTCGTTCATTAGGTGTTGGCTTTGGCTACGCCGGGGATCACGTGACATTATTATGTCATGCGATTCCTGCTGCCAATCAATGCTGGCTTTACTCTCCTCTCCTTTGGACAAATAAAGACGTCCAGAGAAAATGAGAGCTGCTGTTTCCATCTCACTCCCTCCGGATGTCAATTATCTCCGGGAGAGCCAGTGCCAACACTGAATGGGCGGTGGCTGCACCACAGTTGGGTATAAGTGTTAGGCCGGTGTCACACTTGCGAGTGCAATGCGAGAAACTCGCGCGAGTCTCTCGCATCAATTCCCGGCACTGCCACCACCATTGTTGCCAGGGGAAGGACTTTCTGACCGGAGCAGGCCTTGGCACCTGACTGTTGGTGGCAGGTCTGACATAAAAGGGACTGAGCGCGTAGGAACGGGGCTTTTGGCGGGGACTCAGCATGTGTGACAAGAGAAGGTTGACTGTTATGACCTGGTGGTCAGGACAATAATGGACCTGGTGGTTAAGAGCACACGGAATGACCTGATAGTTACTGATAATATAGGACGAGCTCTGGGACGTGGGAACTCTGCTGACCGCAATCCCTAATCCTATCAACCACACTAGAAATAGCCGTGGATTGCTCCTAACGCTCCCTATGCAACTCGGCACAGCCTAAGGAACTAGCTAGCCCTAAAGATAGAAAAATAAAGCCTACCTTGCCTCAGAGAAATTCCCCAAAGGAAAAGGCAGCCCCCCACATATAATGACTGTGAGTAAAGATGAAAATACAAACACAGAGATTAAATAGATTAAGCAAAGTGAGGCCCGACTTACTGAACAGACTGAGGATAGGAAAGGTAGCTTTGCGGTCAGCACAAAAACCTACAAAAAGACCACGCAGAGGGCGCAAAAAGACCCTCCGCACCGACTCACGGTGCGGAGGCGCTCCCTCTGCGTCCCAGAGCTTCCAGCAAGCAAGACAACAATCAAAATAGCAAGCTGGACAGAAAAATAGCAAACAGAAAAACAAGCAGTCACTTAGCTTCTGCTGGGAAGACAGGTCACAAGAACGATCCAGGAGTGAACTAGACCAATACTGGAACATTGACAGGTGGCATGGAGCAAAGATCTAAGTGGAGTTAAATAGAGCAGCCAGCTAACGAATTAACCTCGTCACCTGTGGAAGGAAACTCCGAAACACCCACAGCCACCAGAGAAAGTCCATGGACAGAACCAGCCGAAGTACCATTCATGACCACAGGAGGGAGCCCGACAACAGAATTCACAACAGTTGACTCCCTCTCCGTTGACCGATGCCAACCAGCAGGCCCGCGTTACACCCTGCCATTCCCCGCTCATACAGACTGTGTATCTCAAGAGACCATTTCCCCGCAACCCTTTTGGAGTTCTCGGTACCGGGCCTCTCTGGTTCGGCTCCGAGGCTGTTACGGTGGCTAGACCCGGTCCGCGACCCTGCTAAGGGGCGTCCAATAAAGGTGGTGCAGTCTGTCGGGGGTTCATGACGCCACCTGTGGTGTTTGGTCAGGGTGACCGACGCTGCTGTGGGGTCCGCTGGGGTGATGGATTGGCAGCTGGATGGTATACCTTCCCACAGGTGAAGTATGTCCCCAGGGCTTCCCAGTAAGGTAGATGGTGATGGTGTGAGGCGCAGTCAATAACGAGGACACAAGGTTGCAGTCTCTTTACCTCTTTACTGAAGACTTCAGGATCCTCAAACCAGAGCACGCTTAACAGGGCTATCTGAGACCGGCCGGTCCGATGGGCACTTCCAGAGTTTCCCTCGCAGATGGAAATCGTTGCCTACCACTAGCGCCTGTGTGTTTTAGTCCTACCCTGCTGAGAATTCGGAATAGTCCTCACAACTGCTGTTCTCGTTCGTTCGTTCTCTACAGCTCTCTCTCTCTTTAGTTCCAGATGTTACTAGTTTCTCGTCCCCCAGATATGTTATGGCTAGGACGCACCCATATGACGGGAAGGCCTGGAGGTCTTCCGGGACCCTAGAGACGCCCCTCTCCCACTGTTTCCCCCTATGTCTTCGTAGGAAATTTAAGGTACACAGCCAACCTATAATTAACTGTCCTGCGGAGTTCGAAGTAAGGCCTAGAGTCAGTTACTCCCGCGGTGTTCCGGCCACCGGCTACGCTCCTCAGTAGGATGTTGCCTCGGTCTCACGGCACAACTCCTACTGGTACTCCTTTTTGCTTGATCTTGTTTACACTGTTCCACAATATCCTTCCCTTCATGTCTCTTTCTTAGGATACCGCCGCAAGGTGCGGTTCCGTTACGTTCTGTTCGCTAGGCACCTGCCAGGTTCCCACGCCTGACAGGGACCCCCCTGTGTCTTCTCCCTACAACACCCCCTGCCACGGGATGTTGCCTGAATCCAACCCAGTCATCTTCTGACTAACTTCCTCCCCAACCCCTAGTTTTACCAGTGTGAGGAGTGGCCCAATAAATTATTATTATTATTTATTGTTATAGCGCCATTTATTCCATGGCGCTTTACATGTGAGGAGGGGTATACATAATAAAAACAAGTACAATAATCTTAAACAATACAAGTCATAACTGGTACAGGAGGAATGAGGACCCTGCCCGCGAAGGCTCATAATCTACAAGGGATGGGTGAGAATACAGTAGGTGAGGGTAGAGATGGTCATGCAGCGGTTTGGTCGATCGGTGTTTACTGCAGGTTGTAGGCTTGTCTGAAGAGGTGGGTCTTCAGGTTCTTTTTGAATAAATAAAGCCTTTTTCTCCCCCTAGTGGCCGGAGTGTGAAGTGTAATGTGTTCTGGTGATACCTGGTCAGGAGAACTCCTTTAGTGCCATCAGACGTACCATCACTCCCCTTAGTGGCGTCATACTGCAACGACCAGGTCTCTGGGGCGCTGCACTTTCACCTCAACAGTACTAACCGGTCTGTATCGCTGACAACTGCCGACATGCAACGCAATACCGATAATTTGGTGCACGCTGCTTGTAGTAGCGAGACCGCGGCCTCCACTCCGGGACTTTGTACACCACTTGCGGTGCTTCAGACCTTCGTTTCAGGACCACGAGAACACATGAGGAAGGCCAGGATATTATGTCGCCGTGCAGAGACAGTGCTTCACTTACCTCCATGACCAGCTCAGAGACTTCTCGTGTCACCTACGGCACCATCATGGGATAATCTAGCCTCCACCATCAAGGAACCAGAGACTGATAAGTTAACTTGTTATTTGACAATCTGTTATTACTCTATCACCGATAACACTTTGTGTTTCTATATACTCTTACCCCCTTACTCCCTGCGTGGATTATTTACTGCTGATAACTTTATATAAAAAACCCGTTAACTGTTGCTCTGCCTCCTACTCATCACTGCATCCCGCGTACCTGCTAGTACCTTACACATATCTCTGCTGAAGGTATATTGATCTCTTGTTCCCCCTGACATCCCTCTCCTGAGATAGTCAGAGGCAGCTTAGAATATGAAGAGTAAAGAATTCTAGTTTCTCATGTTGTGAGAGGATAATTTTGCATTTGGTTCAGTGGAGAGGTTATGGTCCAGAAGAGAGATCCTGTATTCTGACTACTTACATACAGGTACTTCTCACTAAATTAGAATATCATCAAAAAATTAATTTATTTCATTTCTTCAATACAAAAAGTGAAAGGGTACGTTCCTACGGTCAGTAAACGCTGCGGGTTGGACGCTGTGTACATCCTCAGCGTCCAAGCCACAACGGCCAGATGTTACAGCATAGTGGATGGGATTTGAAGAAATCCCATCTCCACAATGCGTGCAGGGACGCCTCTGGCTTCCCTGCGGAGACGGACATGCGGCGTGTCTTTTGAGACCACAGCATGTTTATTTATCTTACGCAGGAAAAACAAATGGTTATCACTCGACATTTTGTAAAATTGTGCTAGTGAAAAGAACCAAGGTTCCATAGGCATAAGTTCAGAAAAAAATCACTGCACACTGTGATGCAGTGACCCCTGTTACAGGTAGGGGGGCGCTGCATGGTCTCACCGGAATACGCATGGAGGCGTATTGAGGCCATGGGAACGCATGGCAATCGCAGGCATAACTGTGGTGATGAGTCACAGTCCGGCACTATTGTGAATGACTGGTATGTGTGTCACAGAGAAAGATACTCTGCACTGTCAACCTGAAGTAAGGATGTTCTGGGACCTGTAGTCCCACAAGTAAAAGTGTTCTTTGTATATTTGTGAAGGGAGGCTGGCAGAGCTAATTATGAGAGCTGGGCAGGTCGAACTAGCCACACACACACACACCACCCATCTATGGGAGTGGTTACAAGTATATAATGTAACCTGGGTGTGGGTCACATGGTCTCTGAGTATTGCTCTGAATGGTCTGTGCTGAAGGTCCTGAAAGAGCTTATGTGTTGGGAGTGCTATCTCCCTGAGTAGCACATGGTGGGGCTTTGGACCTGGTGGCCTGGGGTGTTGGACGACCATCCTGAATAGCACCCGGACACGTCACATGTCTGTGTGTTGGACGGTCCCAGCCGGGGACTGATGTCCTGAATAACGCACTGTGGAAGGCTTCTGTGTTGGGAGGTCCTGGGAGTAGGACTGGATCCCTGAAGAGCACAGAGTGACCGTGGACCTGGATGGTCTGTGTTGGAAGCTCCTGTGAGTGAAGACTTCCTGGAAACACCTGGAGAGATCGTGGTCCTGGACGTTTCTGTGCTGTGTGGGGAAGCTACCGTCCTTCGGTGGGTCTGGACTGACTGAGGTATGCCTGCCAGGCAAGTTGGTGATCCCCGTAAGGCAGTTTCCACAGTAGAGAGGACTGACAAGGAGTCAGCAGGCGGAGCAGGAACTTCCGTAAGGTACCTCAATAGACTGTTGGTGCTTATGATGTATTATGAACTGTGTGGTAACCCACGGCAACTGGTCAGGAGAGGACCAGCGTGTTTAGTTGCCGCAGGCTAATGATGCAAAACTTAATGTGATGACCTGACAGAGTGTGTAATGGACTGTTCTTGATATGGATGCAGACACTCCTGTGCGGTATCTGTCACTAAACTGGACGAGCTAAGTAAAGTTGTTATGTTAAAAATTAACGTGAACTCTGAGAGTCATTGTGTGCTGCTGAAGGAAGCTGGGACTTTGCAACCTGAGGAGGACTCTAACCCACAAGTGAGTGATACGCACTGTACACACAGCACACACCAGAACGGACGTTGTGTTTATGTTGCGGAGTGTCAGGGCGTATTGAAACAGCAGCCCCTCGCCATGACTATCACCTTGACCCCCGTTACAGGTCCACTGTGTTTTATCAAGACCAAAGTCAGTGCAGCCATCTACAAGGAAATTTTAGAGCACTTCATGCTTCCCTCTGCCGACAAGCTTTTAGGAGATGGAAATGTAATTCTCCAGCAGGACTTGGCCCCTGTCCACACTGCCAAAAGTACCAATACCTGGTTTACAAACAACAGTATCAATGTGCTTGATTGGCAGCAAACTCAACTGACCTTAACCCCATAGAGAATCTATGGAGTATTGTCAAGAAGAAGATGAGAGACACCAGACCCAACAATGCAGACGAGCTCAAGGCTGCTATCAAAGCAACCTGGGCTTCCATAACCCCTCAGCAGTGCCACAGGCTGATCGCCTCCATGCCACGCCGCATTGATGCCGTAATTGATGCAAATGGAGCCCCAACCAAGTATTGAGTACATTTACTGAAAATACATTTCAGTAGGCCAATATTTTGAATTTTAAAATCATTTTTCAAGCTGGTGCTATAAAGTATTCTAATTTACTGAGATAATGACTTTTGGGTTTTCATTGGCTGCAAGCCATAATCATCAACATTAACAGAAATAAACACGTGAAATACATCACTCTGTGTGTAATGACTCTATATAATATAGGAATTTCACTTTTTGTATTGAAGAACTGAAATAAATTAACTTTTTGATGATATTCTAATTTAGTGAGAAGCACTTGTATATGTTTACAACCTGATCAGGAAAATTCCATTTGTCCTTTCCTGAAATGCCTGGACCCAAGGTTTCTTGTAAAAGATGGGGGTGGGAGTATTGTCACATCTCCATCCAGACTTGATCCAGTGACTTCTGCCTCAAGGACCCCCCATTTTTACTGTGGGATCGGTGAAGCTGATGGAGGCATCATGGTCAGTCTCTCTGAGTGGTGCAGACGTTGTCCAACCAGAGATAATGGTGTGAATGGAACCTGTGGTTTCACCCAGCCAGGTTGGTAGCTCAGCAGGAGTAATGAGCTCCCTGTTGTGGTCAATGAAGCAGCACCACACCCCACTTAAACTACAAGCAGTATGCTGGGTGTTGCTAGATATTGTGCTTGGGTTAATCTATGGATACTGGTGTTACGTCTTTTTGTGTGTACACTGATCTTGACCCACCTTGTAACCTAACAACAATTTCTCCCCGATCCTAACCTCGGTTTGCCTTACTAGGCTTTTACTGATCAGTTGTTGTCTGAGCTCAACTATTTCCTCGACTATTGTTTTGTCTCGGATTCCTATCCCTGGTTCTGTCTGTTACTGACCTGACTAGTTGAACTACCCTTGCTTCAGGCTTGATTCTCTGGCAAGCAGCTACACAGTGGATGCAACCCAGGGGACCCCACAGTACATCAAGACTTGTGAAGGCTTGGATCCCTCTGAGATCTCCTACATGGAGTACCTTTTTGAGCTGACAACCTCAGACAAGCTTTATTCTTTGCATCATAGATGGCTATAACACTATGGAATTTGTGTATATGGAGCGCCCCCAGACACAGGGCCACGCGTTTCGGTACCGGGCCTCTCTGGTTCAGTTCTGCGGTTGTCACGGTGGCTGGACCCGGTGGTGACCCTGCTAAGGGGCGTCCAATGAAGTTGGTAGTACAGTCTGTCAGGGGTTCGTGACGCCACCTGTGGTATTCGGTCAGGGTGACCGACGCTGCTGTGGGGTCCACTGGGGTGATGGAATGGCAGCTGGATGGTATGACTTCCCACAGGTGAAGTATATCCCCAGGGCTTCCCAGTAAGGTGGATGGTGATGGTGTGAGGTGCAGGCAATAACGAGGACACAAGGTTGCAGTCTCTTAACCTTTTTACTGAAGGCTTCAATATACTCAGTCCAGAGCACGTTCAACCGGGCTATCAGAGACCGGCCGGTCCGATGGGAACATCCAGAGTTTCCCTCGCAGATGGAAATCGTTGCCTACCAATAGCGGCTGTGTGTTGTAGTGCTACCCTGCTGAGCATTCAGAATAGTCCTCACAACTGCTGTTCTCCTTCGTTCGTTCTCTACAGCTTTCTCTCTCTCGTTCTTTGGTTCCAGATGTTGCTAGTTTCTAACGTCCCCCAGGTATATTTTGGCTAGGACGCCACCCGTTTGACGGGAAGGCTTGGAGGTCTTCCGGGACCCTAGAGACGCCCCTCTCCCAATGTTGCCCCATGTGTCTTCGTAGGTGTAGAAGGTAGACAGCCAACCTATAGTCAACTGTCCAGCGGAATTTGAAGTAAGGCCTGAAGTCAGTTACTCCTACGGTGATCCGGCCACCGACTACGCGCCTCAGTAAGATGTTGCCTTTCTCTCTCGGCATGACTCTTACTGGCTCTCCTTTGTGCTGATCTCGTTTACACTGTTCCACAATATTCTTCCCTTCTGGTCTCTTTCTTAGGATACCGCCGCAAGGTGTGCAGGCGCGGCTCCGTTACGTTCTGTTCTGTTCGCTAGGCACCTGCCAGGTTCCCACGCCTGACAGGGACCCCCCTGTGTCTTCTCCCTGCAACACACCCTGCCACGGGATGTTGCCTGAATCCAACCCAGTCAGCTTCTGACTAACTTCCTCCCCGACCCCTAGTTTTACCAGTGTGAGGAGTGGCCCAATAAATAAAGCCTTTTTCTCCCCCTAGTGGCCGGAGTGTGAAGTGTAATGTGTTCTGGTGATACCTGGTCAGGAGAACTCTTTAGTGCCATCAGACGTACCGCTGCTTCCCTTAGTGGCAGAGCGCTATACTGCAACGACCAGGTCTCTGGGGCGCTGCATATATATATGGGAATAGTAATCAGCTAAGGATGTCACACCTAAGAGTCACTGGCTTGACTTATAGCCACTGTTGTCCACCTGGTATAATGTATGATAGTAAAATCTGTCTTAGTAGAGTGGTTTATGCCAGTGATCAGTATGGTGGTATTATTCGGCCACTATGTGGTAGTTATATATGGCAATGGTCTGACGGTATTGTTTGATCCTTACATTGTGGCATTATTGATAATATTTCTCTTAGTACAGTGCTTTTTTCATAGATCAGTATGTTAGTATTTTTTGGCCGTCAAGTGATTGCTACAGTATATGTGATAATGGTCTGGAGGTATTATTTGTTCCTTTTTATAAATGTATTATTTCTAATATTGCTCTTTGCATACTTGGTCTTGTGCAGTAACAGTAGGGAGGTTATTTGTGGTTATTGACATTTTTTTGGCCCCTACATAGGGGATTAAGAATATAATAATAATAATAATAATCTTTATTTTTATATAGCGCTAACATATTCCGCAGCGCTTTACAGTTTGCACACATTATCATCGTTGTCCCCGATGGGGCTCACAATATAAATTCCCTATCAGTATGTCTGTGGAGTGTGGGAGGAAACCGGAGAACCTGGAGGAAACCCACGCAGACACGGAGAGAACATACAAACTCTTTGCTACTACTATACTGTATATATAACCAGTATAGACATAGCAGCAATATGGTAGTACTTGTTCCTACTAAAGTGATATAATTTGGTAACTATAGGACTGTATTATAGATGTATTTCATACACATAATATTGTGTTATAGTTATGTTACCTTTGATAAGCAAAAATATTTGCAGGAACTTGGTTCAGTATCCATGACAGTACTCCGTGGCAGATGGACTATGGTCCTTGAAACTTCCTTGGCCGGCACTCAAATCCAAACATCCAGTATGCCGTTAGCATTTGCAAGCCCTCATGACATTAGCCAGAGGCATGGATGTGGCTTTATTACAATTTGTGGCAAAACAGAAGGGGCACTTTTAGTATTTGGAAGACCAGAGGGGCATTATTACTATGTGGATGGACAAAGGGGCATTATACTATTTGGAGGCACAGAGGGGCCAATAAACGATGTGGAGGCACAAAGGAGGCATTATACTATGTGGAGGTACAAAGGAGGCATTATACTATGTGGAGGCACAAAGGGGCCAATAAACTATGTGGAGGCACAAAGGAGGCATTATACTATGTGGAGGTACAAAGGAGGCATTATACTATGTGGAGGCACAAAGGGGCCAATAAACTATGTGGAGGCACAAAGGAGGCATTATACTATGTGGAGGTACAAAGAGGCATTATACTATGTGGATGCACAAAGGGGGCATTATACTATGTGAAGGCACAAAGGGGGCATTATACTATATGGAGGTACAATGGAGGCATTATACTATGTGGATGCACACAAAGGGGGCATTATACTATGTGGAGGCACAAAGGGGGCATTATACTATATGGAGGTACAATGGAGGCATTATACTATGTGGAGGCACAAAGAGGGCATTATACTATGTGGAGGTACAAAGGGGACATATTATGTGGAGGTACAAAGGGGGCATTATACTATGTGGAGGCACAAAGGGGGCATTATACAATGTGGAGGTACAAAGGAGGCATTATACTATGTGGAGGCACAAAGGGGCCAATAAACTATGTGGAGGCACAAAGGAGGCATTATACTATGTAGAGGCACAAAGGGGGCATTATACTATGTGGAGGCACAAAGGGGGCATTATACTATATGGAGACACAAAGAGGGCATTATACTATGTGGAGGTACAAAGGGGACATACTATGTGGAGGTACAAAGGGGGCATTATACTACGTGGAGGCACAAAGGGGGCATTATACTATGTGGAAGTACAAAGGGGACATACTATGTGGAGGTACAAAGGGGGCATTATACTATGTGGAGGCACAAAGGGGGCATTATACTATGTGGAGGCACAATGGAGGCATTATACTATGTGGAGGCACAAAGAGGGCATTATACTATCTGGAGGTACAAAGGGGGCATACTATGTGGAGATACAAAGGGGGCATTATACTATGTGGAGATACAAAGGGGGCATTATACTATGTGGAGGCACAAAGGGGACTCAGAGCATTAGAATATTGGCTGAGAAAGCTTGCAGGATATCACAAAATAGGAATGTGGATAACAAACCAGGGTCCTACATCTGTTTTTGTTCTCTATTATTTCTTTGAGATTGAGAATAGATATCTTTGTAGACTCTAACAACATCCTGGTGGTGATGGGGCCCAAAAATTGTCCATCGGCTCCTAGGACTTTTGTTTAGCCTCTGGAGTTCCCCATTAGCTGTGCAGCTAATATTTGGACAAGTCATTTACTATTTCACTAATCTTTATTTTTCTTTATTACTGACCAAATAATATGGTAACTTTAGGGTCTTTGACAAAAGCTAAAATTCCCCATAAACAATAGATAGTTGTCAGCTAAATGGTCGTTCGGCCAAGAGCCATCTCTCCAACGTCTCCCGTAAACAGGAAAACTCAGATGAGTGCTTTGTGAGGAGCCTCTGCCATACTCCTCTGTGTCCTCCATACTTCTCTGCCGGTGGCTTATCTCCCTGAAAACAAAAGCATCGGCTATCGGAAATAGGATGTGCTGGATCCTTCTCTCCCCCGACATCAACTGTCAGTGGAGAGTTGGGAGACCCCATACTCATTACACTGTTGGCTGATCCTGACTATATCAGTGGTTCAGCCGTCCTTAGTCTAACGTGTATGAAGTCCTTGGGTGAATCAAGAGAAACTCAAGAAGCAATAATAAAGTGACCTTGAAGCTGGGAAATGAGCAGATAAAGGCAATTTTATGAATATATTTGCTTTACAAGGTGTTGGAGAAAGCTGTAGAGTAAATGCAGTCATATACATTAAATAGACGTATTTTGACAGCCATTTTTCCTTGTTTTTTTTTTTGCAGCCCCATTCTCTACGAGCTAGAACTTTTTTTTTTTTTTTCCATCTAGATAGCTGCAACAGCCTTATTTTTTGCAGAGTTGTATTTTTTTGTGGCAACAATTAATTTATTACAAACAATGAATATAAAACTCTGGAACGCTTCAACGTGTTGCCGTGATTCTGAGATTGTATTTGTGACATGTTGTACTTTATGTTAGTGGCCAATTTAGGCCAATATTTTTTGTGTTCATTTGTGAAAATATTGCATTTTTGATGAAAATTTTGCAAATTTCACAATTTTCAAACTTTGAATTTTTGTGCCCTTAAACCAAATAGTAATATCACACAAAATAGTAACATAGTAACATAGTTAGTAAGGCCGAAAAAAGACATTTGTCCATCCAGTTCAGCCTATATTCCATCATAATAAATCCCCAGATCTACGTCCTTCTACAGAACCTAATTGTATGATACAATATTGTTCTGCTCCAGGAAGACATCCAGGCCTCTCTTGAACCCCTCGACTGAGTTCGCCATCACCACCTCCTCAGGCAAGCAATTCCAGATTCTCACTGCCCTAACAGTAAAGAATCCTCTTCTATGTTGGTGGAAAAACCTTCTCTCCTCCAGACGCAAAGAATGCCCCCTTGTGCCCGTCACCTTCCTTGGTATAAACAGATCCTCAGCGAGATATTTGTATTGTCCCCTTATATACTTATACATGGTTATTAGATCGCCCCTCAGTCGTCTTTTTTCTAGACTAAATAATCCTAATTTCGCTAATCTATCTGGGTATTGTAGTTCTCCCATCCCCTTTATTAATTTTGTTGCCCTCCTTTGTACTCTCTCTAGTTCCATTATATCCTTCCTGAGCACCGGTGCCCAAAACTGGACACAGTACTCCATGTGCGGTCTAACTAGGGATTTGTACAGAGGCAGTATAATGCTCTCATCATGTGTATCCAGACCTCTTTTATTGCACCCCATGATCCTGTTTGCCTTGGCAGCTGCTGCCTGGCACTGGCTGCTCCAGGTAAGTTTATCATTAACTAGGATCCCCAAGTCCTTCTCCCTGTCAGATTTACCCAGTGGTTTCCCATTCAGTGTGTAATGGTGACATTGATTCCTTCTTCCCATGTGTATAACCTTACATTTATCATTGTTAAACCTCATCCTTTATAAAAAAAAAATAGTTTATAAATAATGTTTCCCACGTGTCTACTTTCCATCAGCATCATTTTTTAAACATAATTATTTATGTATATTTTTTTGGTAGAAACTTAGTTAAAAGTTTATCAGTAATTCCTAATTTTTCCATCAAAATTTATCAAACCATTTTTTAGGGACCACACCATGTTTGAAGTGACTTTGAGGGCTTATGTGGCAGAAAATACCCAAAAGTGACACCATTCTAAAAACTGCCCCCCTCAAAGTGCTCAAAACAACATTCAAGAAGTTTTTTAGGTGCAATTTGAAAGGAAAAAATGAACATTTCAATTATTCCCACAAAAATGGTCCTTTAGCCCCACAGTTCTCATTTCCACAAGGGTAACGGGAGACTATGGACCATAAAATTTGTTGTGCAATTTCTCCTGAGTATGCCGATACCCCATATGTGGCGGAAAACTACTGTTTCAGGGCTCTGAAGGGTAGGAAAACCATTGGACTTTTAGAGCTCAAAATTGGCTGGAATAGATAGCAGACACCATGTCACGTTTGGAGAGCCCCTGTTGTGCCTAAACTGTGGAAAAAAAACACAAATGACTCCATCTTGGAAACCACATCCCTCAAGGAATTTATCTAGAGGTGTGGTGAACACCGTCAACCTACAAATGATTTACAGAATTTTATAACGTTGAGCCATGAATACATTTTTCACACATAATTGTTACCGTAGCCCCGGTACAATTTTAGAAGGGTAACAAGTTTTAAATTTTTATAAAGGTTAATAGGAAAAAATGTATCTCACAGTTTATTGTGCACTTTCTCCTGAGTGCACAAATACATGTAATCGAGAACTACTTTTCAGGCACAGTAGAAAGCTCAGAAGGGAAGGAGAGCTATCTTAGGCTACGTTCACATTTGCGTTGTTGGGTGCAGCGTCGTCGACGCAACCAACAACGCATATCCATAACGCTGCATTTTTTTTGCGTTCACATAAACTAGTAATGTTCATGAATTTTGGCGCAGGGAAAACGCTACAAGCAACGTTGTCCGCGCACTGTCTGGTGCGTCAAATTGACGCATGCGTCGTAAAACAATACAACGCATACCGGCGCATGTCCATTCACCCCCCATGTTAAAGATAGGGGCGCATGACGCATGCGTCGGTATGCGTCGACGACGCTGCACCCAGCAACGCAAATGTGAACCTAGCCTTAGAGTGTAGATTTTGCTGCTATCTTTTCCGGATGCCATGACCTACTGAGGTGCCAGATCAGCAGAACCCCCATATGTGACCCCATTTTACAAACTACACCTCTCAATGAATTCATCTAGGGTGCAGTTATCATATTAACTCCGCAGGTGTGTCACAGGATTTTACATCATTGGGTGGTCAAAAAAAAAATGTTGCCACAAATTTTGTTTTAGCCCCAGATTTTACAGTTTTACACAGGGAAATGGGTAAAAATGTGACCAAAATTTGTCACAGAATTTCTGCTGAACGTGGCAGTACCCCATATGTGGCTGTACAGTACTGCTTAGCCACAGGGCGAGACTCGGGATGGAGCGCTATTTGACTCTTGGAGAACAAATTATTGTAGAATAGTTTGCGGACTTCATACATAGAGCCCCTGAGTTCTAGAAGTGCAGACTGCCCCCTCAATATTTATGGTTTTTACTAAGGGGGAATGGCTCATAGGATAATAATGCAGTGCAGCCTATAGACACGCCCCAGAGGATCCTGTGAGCACCGTCCCCGTAAAGACCTTACAATTTAGCACCAAGTGAAAAGGGTCATATCTCTGGAATCGTGGTGTTTTCTTTTTTTTTAAGTGGAGTACTCAGGGGAGCAGCGGGAATAAGATAAGAGAAAAAAAATAGCCACTTTTGACTTGGTGACAGGTTCTTTTTACAGAACCTAAGGACATCGGGAAACGATGGAATTTTCATAAGCTTATGGACTCTGAGGCCATGTGCACACGTTCAGAATTATTCACGCTAAAAACGCTATAAAAACTCATTAAAAACGCATACATTATGCATTCTATCATTTAGAATGCATTCTGCATGTTTTGTGCACATGGATGCGTTTTTTTCTGCGAAAAAAACGCATTGCAGTAAAAAAAATGAGCATGTGCATTATTTTTGCGGATTTTCTGCATTTTTCCCGCAATTCTATGCATTTGGGAAAAAACGCACAAAAAACGCGTCAAAAACGCGAAAAAACGCATGCGGATTTCTGGCAGAAATGTCCGGTTTTTGTCAGGAAAATTTCTGCAAGAAATCCTGACGTGTGCATGAGGGTATGTGCACACGTCAGGATTTCTTGCAGAAATTTCCTGAAGAAAACCGGAAATTTTCTGCAAGAAATCCGCATTTTTTTTGCGTTTTTTTCACGTTTTTTTTAGCATTTTGCAAGCGAAATTAGCTTGCAGAATGCTAAAGTTTTCCAAGCGATCTGTAGCATTGCTTGGAAAACTGACTGACAGGTTGGTCACACTTGTCAAACATAGTGTTTGACAAGTGTGACCAACTTTTTACTATAGATGCTGCCTAAGCAGCATCTATAGTAAAAGATAGAATGTTTAAAAATAATAATAAAAAAAAAATAGTTATACTCACCTGCAGACAGCCGATCTCCTCAGCGGTGTCCGTTCCTATGGATGGTGTGTGCAGGACCTTCGATGACGTCTCGGTCACGTGAGCGGTCACATGAGCGGTCACACGACCAATCACAAGACGGCGACGTCATTGCAGGTCCTTCACACAGAGCATCTATAGGAACGGAAGCGGCCGCGTGCACCGATGAGAGGCGGGAGGACTCCGGGGCCATCAGAGGGTGAGTATATGACTATTTTTTATTTTAATTCTTTTTTTTTTACCAATTATATAGTGCTTAGTCCGTGGAGGAGAGTCTCCTCTCCTCCACCCTGGGTACCAACCGCACATAATCTGCTTACTTCCCGCATGGTGTGCACAGCCCCATGCGGAAAGTAAGCAGATCAATGCACTCCTAGGTGTGCGGAATCCCCGCAATTCCGCAAATTTAATGAACATGTTGCTTTTTTTTCCACAATGCGATTTTTTCGCGGAAAAAAATGCAACATTTGCACAAGAAATGCGGAATACACTGTAAATAATAGGAGGCATATGTAAGCGTTTTTTTTTTCGCGTTTTTATCACGTTTTTATAGCGAAAAAACGCGAAAAATACTGAACGTGTGCACATGGCCTGAAGGTTCAATATGTTGTTCATACACACGGGCCTCTCCTATCTGTGTCCGCTCCTGGTTAAAGTTTATAATATAGAGAGTCAGGAATGGATGAAAGAGTGACAGAAAGGGAAATAAGAAACAACAGACATGTACGATAATCAAATTGAATAAACAAGTAAAAAGGTGAATGTAGGAGATTGAGACACAGGGGTAAAGGGAACTGACAGAATGTGGGGGTCAAAAAGAGTGAAACAGAGGGATAGGCTGCGGCTAACAAAGAGCAAGGGAAGAAAGAAACTGATATCAAAAAGATAGATGGGGATAGTGAGAGGGAATATGGAGTGGAGATGAGATAGAAGGAGATATGGGGCAGATACAGGAAAAAAATGATAGAGATGAGGCAGTAGATGGGAAAAGAAGACGGTCTATTAATGGATAAAGACAGAGCAAGAGTAGGAAGATACTGAGGGACATGCTACACAGGGGTAAAGGAAACAGCGCAGAGATAGAGACGGAGCGCAACGGAGGAAGACACTGAGAGGAACACAAAAACCAAAGAAAGCAGCGTAAAGAACAAAAGGACTGGCAGAGAAAGGATGAATAGAAAGATAAAGGCACTGTGGAGTGTGTGACTGATATAGAGAGAGATACTGGGGGGAGGAAGAAGGAGACACTCTAAGAGAGAGAACAAAAAGAGAAGAGACTGAATAAGAGAATAACTATAGAAAAGAGAGTGGAGGAAAAAGAAAGACGAAAGGTGGAAACCACTGAAGAAAGGCTTGATAAAGTAGGAAGGGTAATCGAGATAAACAGTAATAGTGATAGGAAGTGAAGAAGACGTATGAAGAGATAACAAACATGTCTCGAGAGTGGCAGATAGAGCGCTAAGGGTCATGTAGTGACGCCCGGACAGACAGCATGTGAGAGACTGACTGACAAAAGACACTAAGTGAGAGCAGCGATGGTGACCGGACACAGAGGGCTGCTTATGCTGAGAGATACAGACGAGCAGTCACACCATTTTTGGTATACCACTGCCACTGTGAGGTTGGCTTGGGCAGTGCCCATGGGCAATCCTTGCCTGAACCCTGACCCTTTTCCCACCCATCCCTCCCCTGCCCTGAAATATCTCTCTTTGCCAGTTTGAGGTTCCCACAGCCCTGAAAAGACAGCTGGCATCATCCCCCCCCCCTCCGCCATGTTTTGTTCTGATTCGCTGGGCACTGCAAGGTTGGCAGCATCAGGTACTATATGCCAAGTACTCTGGCGTGTTGTCTGCTCCTGCTTAACTCCTTACTGTCCATGCTGCATGCTGATTGCACACTAAACACCCTCATCGGGGTGCCCAAAAAGCTGCATATCCACAGGTGTTTCATTTTCAGAGCATAAATGGTAATCTGATGAAAACAGGAAATGAAATTTAAAAAGTTAAGAAGAGGGAAAGAAACAAATCTAAATATAAAGCTCTCGATATTGGAAATTCTGATATACAACGTGCATATGATTGTATAGAGTACTGGGCAAAAGGTTTAAGCAGGTGAAGAAAAAAATGGTGCAAATTAAGAATGCTTTTAAAAATAGAAGCGTTAATCGTTTAATTTCAACAATTAACAAAATGCAAAGCGAAACCGAAGACATGGGCAGGCGGGCCTGTCAGTATAAGTGCCATGTGTAGGTGCACATCAAAGTGTGGGACATTAACAAACAAAACCTAGAATAAAAACAATGAGCAAATACCCTGCAGTAAGTACTATATTTTTGGGATTGGAAGACACACTTTTTTCCCCAAATTTTGGGGTAAAATTGGGAGAACGTTTTATAACCCAAATGTAGCTTGCCTGGAGTGGCAGCTGTGGTGGAGCGGGATCCGAGAAGGCAGGGTCGCTGTTGCAGGAAGCTGATCCCTGTGGCAGAAGTGGGGCGATGCTGCAGGAGGAGGGGGTGTTCAGCAGTGCGAGGCTGCGGCAGGTTTTCACAAAATGTCAGCAGAGTCTCGGCACTTCCAATCATTTTCACTGCAGTGGTCTTTGGGAAAACTGCCGCTGGAGGTGGCGCATGTGCAAATTGAGATCTCGGGAGCCGAGATCTCGGTGATGAGTCTCGATCTTCGCATGCGCCATTTTCCCAAAGTCCACCACAGTGAAAAAGATGGGAAGTGCGAGGACTCCGCATACACTTTGTGAAAGCATGGAGCCCGACACAGCATTGTACCACCTAACACTCCCTCCTCCTAGGCCGAAGCTCATAGCATTGCCCCACTCCTTCCGCCACCAACTTCCTACAGCAGCGATGATGCCTCCTGGGACCCGACTCCACCACAGACATTCCCCGTCGGTAAACTATCGTAAAAGCAGACTATTAGATGCACCACCTTTTTCTAAAAAAAAAAAAAAATTGTTATTGTCTTCCCCAAAATATGGGTGCATCTTATAGTCCAATGTGTAACACACCAGGTAACTGGTTGTTACAGTGGCATTGCTTTCCTTTCAGGGAGAGTGATGCCATTCTTGGAAGCGAGGAAAGATCCCTTTTAACAGGTAACAAGTACATGCAACACTGTTCTAACTGCAGGCCAGAAGGGGGAGCTCAAGACCCGGATTCAGGGGAACTTCCCTATATATTCTGGCCTAGGGGAGGAGTTAGTCAGTCTGTGAGAGGAGTCTGTCAGAAACAGAAGGAGAGAGCAGTCAGCCAGAGAGAATTTGAGGAGTGGAAAGCTGGGGACGTGCAGACAAGTGGTTCTGCAGCTCCTGGATGAAGAGAAGAGAAACAGAGCAGTCTGTAGAAGACTGATAAGGGAGGAGAAGCACAGGAGAAGTAAAAGAGCTGGAGGGGAGCTGCGACTGAGCTCCCTCCATGCTGAAGGGCAGAATAACGGAGGCCGTAATTCCGAGGTTGTGGGGGTAACTGTATGCCCGACAGCAGAAACTGGCAGACAGCAGATTGCAGGTTGCCTGCCCACCATTAACACCTGAAGGCACAGCAGCACATAGCCTGCCATGCGGGTAGTGTCCTACTAAAAGGGACAGAGAGAAAGTGAGGACCTTGTGTGAGGCCTAAAGCAGCAAGGGACTACAACACAGTGCAGAGAGGAAAGCTTCCAACCCCACCTGGCTGGGGGAAATCCTGAATTGCTTCCAGGCTGGCCGGAACTCGCCATCACCCATGATCCGTGCCCTGGACTGTGGCTGAATGCTACAGTGAAAGGTAGAGAGACTGCAACTGTGTGTCCTCTGATTCTTTCTGGCACCACACCATCTTTGCCTATCACACCGGGAGCCCTGGGGACCCAGCATCACCTGTGGGAGGCCATACCATCCCTGCTGCCATAATATCATCCCCAGTGGACCCCTTTAAGCAGTGTCAAACATCCCTGACCGAATACCACAGGTGGCGTCATGAACATATTACATTAGACTTTATTCCCATTTCCATTAATCCCCATTTTGCTGGATGCCCAGGGCCACGGACCGGGTCACTGCCTCCATGACCACCTCTTTAAGAAGAGAACCGGCCAGCTACCGAGTACCCCACGGTCCTGGCGGGAGCTTCAACTTGGCGTCACGAACAGGATGGACCGACCCAGCAAACTGGGTCTTGTGTGCCTGAAAGACTGTGTTTTGTTGAGAGACTATTGAACTGTTAAATTGCCACCATTACCGCAGCATGTAGCGTGCAGGAGGAGAAGGGCATATTGTCGTGGGTGGACCTTTGAGCGTAAGAACCATGGCCGTCCCCCACCAAAACTACTATGTGAGAGAGGTATGTCCGTCAATGAGAGAGGTCCGCCTCCTGGTCTGGGATGGCGGGAAGAAGAGGAAACACCCACGAAGATGAGCGTGGTACAGTGAAACCGCGGGCAATCAGACCGAGGAGGAAGTGCCAGAAAGCAACATGGCGGAAAGTGAAGGACAGATACCGAAGCGTGGAGTGAAGCAAGAGGACTCCCCCAGCCGAACCTTGGATGTTCCTTCCCCACCACCGACATTGGATCCGGACCTCCTGCGAAAGAAAGTAGAGGAACTTACCCGGCAGCTCATGTGGATGCAGCTGGAGGCTGTGACCGGATGGACAGAGGCCTTCCTAGGAAATCTTACCAGATGACCGTCTGTAACCTTGTCCATCCCAGAGCGGGAAAGAACATCCGGCTTCCTGGCGGGAGCTCCAAATGCGTCTTATAATCTGCAAAATGCGATAAGTAATTAGCAATAGTACATGCAAATAACATAGGGAACTTAGTTGACTCTGTTTGGTGAAAACGTGTAAAAGCCATCCCAGTGTGCCAAGCTGTGTCCAATCAGGATGGTCTGTAACTGTAGTATTTCACCTCAGTATGTACCAGCAGGACTCCAAATAGACTGGGGCAGAGCAGGACCAGAACTGTTTTGCATTAGCCCATGGAAATCTCTATAGATAAGATGCACTGCCAAAAAGGGGGCGGCACACCCCTAAATGTACAAAGTACAAGGAACTAGAGCAAAACTGGAAAAAAATTCAAAGTGAATGAACAAAAGAGAAATCTAAGTCAAATCAACGTTTGCTTTCCATTTCCTTTCAAAACAGAATACATTTTTCTAGGTAAAATTTTACTTGCAAACAGCTTTTGAATGAACTCAGCAGGGAGGTGGCTCCAAATATCAAGGAGAACAAACAACAGATCTTCTGTGCATGTAGGTTTCTGTCTCTTCATGTAATCTCAGACATACTTGATGATGTTGAGATCAGAACTCTGTGGGGGTCATTTCATCACTTCCAGGATTTCTTGTTCTTGTTTTTGCTGAAGATATTTCTTAATCACATTGACTGTATGTTTGGGATCATGATGAAGGATAAATTTAGAGCAAATCAGATGCCTCGTTTATGGTACTGCACTATACATAAGTATCTGCCTGTATTACTTAGAAATTAGGACAAAATACATCTCCAGAACCAAGGTCAGTACAAGAATATAAGCAATAGAACCAGCATCCATACATAAATACAGCACTAGAACACCAACAGTACAGAAATACAGTACCAGAACCACCATAAGTACAGTAATGCATCACCACAACCACAACCAGTGCACGAATACATAGTATATTGCCCAGCGACGTAGTATATTGCCCAGACACGTAGTATATTGCCCAGCCACGTATTATATTGCCCAGTCACGTAGTATATTGCCCAGCCACGTATTATATTGCCCAGTCACGTAGTATATTGCCCAGCCACGTAGTATATTGCCCAGCCACGTATTATATTGCCCAGTCACGTAGTATATTGCCCAGCCACGTAGTATATTGCTCAGTCACGTAGTATATTGCCCAGCCACGTAGTATATTGCCCAGTCACGTAGTATATTGCCCAGCCACATAGTATATTGCCCAGCCACGTAGTATATTGCCCAGTCACGTAGTATGTTGCCCAGTCATGTAGTATATTGCCCAGCCACATAGTATATTGCACAGTTACGTAGTATATTGCCCAGCCACGTAGTATATTGCCCAGTCACGTAGTATATTGCCCAGCCACGTAGTATATTGCCCAGCCACATATATTGCCCAGCCACGTAGTATATTGCCCAGTCACGTAGTATATTGCCCAGCCACGTAGTATATTGCACAGCCACGTAGTATATTGCCCAGTCACGTAGTATATTGCCCAGTCACGTAGTATATTGCCCAGTCACGTAGTATATTGCCCAGCCACATAGTATATAGCAGAGCCACGTAGTACGGTATATTGCCCAATCACGTAGTATATTGCACAGCCACGTAGTATATTGCCCAGTCACGTAGTATATTGCCCAGCCACGTAGTATATTGCCCAGTCACGTAGTATATTGCCCAGCCACATAGTATATAGCAGAGCCACATAGTATATTGCCCAGCCACATAGTATATTGCCCAGTCACGGAGTATATTGCCCAGCCACGTAGTATATTGGCCAGCACAGAGCCACGTAGTATAGAGACTTTAAAAAAAAATAAACATATACTCACCTTCCAAAGGCCTGTTGAAGTCCTGCTATACTCACCATTCACCGCCTTTCCCCCTCCTCGCGAAGCTCCCAGGACCGCTCCATTGCAAGCGGTAGCTTCCGGTCCCAGGGCTGGTGTGCGACAAGGACAAGGACACTATAATATCTCTGGATAAAAATATCTGCCCTACACTGTACCCCTGAAAAATTGCCGGAAACTGTTCCTTTCACAAAATATGACCCCACACCGTCCCTCTTGTAGTAAATGGCCCCCACACTGTCCTCTCCTCTAAAATATAACAGCCACACTGTCCCTCTTATGGTACATGGCCTTCACATTGTTCGCTCTTTTCTATACTGGGCCCCACTTTGCATTGTCCCTTCACACTGTGTCCTCCATATATTGCCCAGTCACTATACTGTGCCCCATTGTGATGACACAGCATTTAATCTTAATTATGCCAGACCTATATTTTCAGTAGGCCAATAAGACATAGACTAAAGTTTATATAAGTATGAATGTTGACTCTTAAATTGATGTTTTTCTTTAGTGTGGTAGGAGATACAAACAATTATCCATATGAGTCTGAACGTTGACTCAAATTGATGTTTGTGAATTGTTGAATGGCTGCTGTTTACCTATTATAGCAGCTACTACAGTTTATAATTTTCTAACTTTGGAAGACATGGACGCAGGGTCATTGAACAATTGATGTTTGCTAATACTGTATGTTGATTACCCATTATATAAATTCATGTAGCTTTTTGACCTGCAAAACAGTGAAGGTCAAAGTATGCAAACATATTATTCTCTACATTCTCATATTATTTCTCTACATTTCAGTTCACTCGTTGTGTATGTCCTATTCTAATGTATAATGTATAATGTTCTTCTGTCAACAAACTGTCATGTCAACTATGTAATTCCTTTATGATTTTTATGATTTAAGTTGTGCTGCTGTGATACCATAATTTCCCACGGGATCAATAAAGTGTATCGTATCGTATCGTATCGTATTAAATACTCAAACAATGAGAGTTAACGTAATCCCACCTTCCCACTGAACTGAGGGTAATGGCCTAGAGGAAAGCTGTGGGTTTAAAGGATCTCTATCCTTATGCAAAGAGACTTTACAGAACAACAGCCAATGTACCATGACTCCATCAAGAATAATACAGATTTGACATTCAACAGCATACCAGCTTAAGGGACCACACCCTCACTGGAGGAATACAGATCTACTCCATGGACTACCACTGAACCCATGGAGACATTGAGATTCTCCAGTCACCGGGCACTATGGAGACTTTTGGAGAAACCAGGTTGGGACTTTCCAGTCACCTGGCCCCATGAAGATGTTCAGAGAAGCCAGGTTGGGACCCTCTGGTCACCTTGCCCCATGGAGACGTTTGGAGTAGTCAGGTTGGGATAATCAGGTCACCTGGCCATGTATCTGAATGGACTGTCAGCTTCCTAAACTTGTTGTTACCTCCTTGCTATGGGTGCCTACCAAAAGCGGGGTGCCACTGGTGGCAGTAGTCGTCCATCGAAGCCCCAAATTTGTAGCTGCTCTAGCTCTGACAAGCCAGCGGAAAGGTGAAACTCTGTAATTTGCACCATCTTGGGTATTTGCTGGGACTGTTCTATATGTTATTGTCTGTTGGTGGTTCAGTGAAATATTGTCACACTATTTTACCCTCACCCTGTGTTGTCTGAGTGGTATTCTGCCCACGGGAAAGGAGTGCGGGTGTTCAGTGGGATGGGCCTTGGTCCATGCAGTCTTTCTTAAGAAAACCGAGCCAGCGGACAAGAGCACCCAATGACTCTCATATCTCCACACCCATCTCTACATCTTTCCACAGTCCACTTCATATTGTGCCTCACACTGTCCTCCTATGATGCCCCATCTCTACAATGTCTCTGTAAAATTACCCCGTTTCTATACCCTGCCCACTCACACTTTTCTCCCTATATTGTCTCCTCACACATATCTCCCCCACACTTTCTTCTCTATACTTCTCACTCCACACTAGCCAGTCTTTATACTATGCCACCTCACACTTTGTCATAATTCACACCGTGCTGCCACCAATATGTCACGAATCCCAGCAATATGTCAGGGATCCTGGGGAAGATACCTTTATCGTCCCCACTACTCACACCAATTTGTCTTGAACCGGGGTTGTTTTGTTGCCCCTGGTTCCTTCTGAAGGGGATTTAGTTACTGCACCTAGGGTAGTTAGTCGCCAGAAAGGCCGCCTGCTATGCACTGGCTATTGGGCACGCTGCAGCAAGGGCGATGTAACTACCACATCAAATCCCTGTCATGGGCAGCCCAATCTCCAGACCTGAACTCCATTGAAAACCTCTGGAATGTAATCAAGAGGATGATGAATAGTCACAAGCCATCAAACAAAGAAGAACTGCTTAATTTTTTGCACCAGAAGCAGTGTGAAAGATTGGTGGAAAGCATGCCCAGATGCATGAAAGCTGTGAATAAAAATCATGGTTATTCCACAAAATATTGATTTATGAACTCTTCCTGAGTTAAAACATTAGTATTGTTGTTTCTAAATGATTATGAACTTGTTTTCTTTGCATTATTTGAGGTCTGAAAGTACTGGGTGTGGGGGTTTTTTGACAATTTTTCTTTGTCAGAAAAAAATACAAAATTTATTGCTTGGAAATTTAGAGACATGTTGTCAGAAGTTTATAGAATAAAACAACAATTTAGATTTTACTCAAAAATATACCCATAAAGAAAAAAAAAATCAGACAAACTGAGCATTTTGCAGTGGTCTCTTAGTTTTTGCCAGAGCTGTATATGGTGGTCATATATGCAAATACAGGCGGTAGTACAATAAGTATAAGCCGTTTATGTAATAATCAGTTACCACAGTTAACAGGTAGATGTTAGGCCTTGGTGTTGCACAGCCGCATGGAAGGTGTGTGGTGCTAGTCGTTTCCAATTTCTTTCAACACGATACGATGTCGTGATCTCCCTAAGAAGACAACAGTGGGCCACAGCCTCATGCGAGCAATTAACCCCTTGGTCGGTCACTCCCTTTCCCGCCCCCAGGATGGTCCCAGTTTTCCACCCCTTGAGTCTGGTAGCTGAAACCCCAAAGTCTATGATGGATCATAACTTCTCAATGGAAGGTCTGTTGTGAATTCTGTTGTCGGGCTCCCTCCTGTGGTCATGAATGGTACTTCGGCTGGTTCTGTCCATGGACTTCCTCTGGTGGGTGTTTCTGAGTTTCCTTCCACAGGTGACGAGGTTAATTCGTTAGCTGGCTGCTCTATTTAACTCCACTTAGATCTTTGCTCCATGCCACCTGTCAATGTTCCAGTATTGGTCTAGTTCACTCCTGGATTGTTCTTGTGACCTGTCTTCCCAGCAGAAGTTAAGTTCCTGCTTGTTTTTCTTTGGTTTGCTATTTTTCTGTCCAGCTTGCTATTTTTATTGTTGTCTTGCTTGCTGGAAGCTCTGGGACGCAGAGGGAGCGCCTCCGCACCGTGAGTCGGTGCAGAGGGTCTTTTTGCGCCCTCTGCGTGGTATTTTTGTAGGTTTTTGTGCTGACCGCAAAGCAACCTTTCCTATCCTCAGTCTGTTCAGTAAGTCGGGCCTCACTTTGCTAAATCTATTTCATCTCTGTGTTTGTATTTTCATCTTTACTCACAGTCATTATATGTGGGGGGCTGCCTTTTCCTTTGGGGAATTTCTCTGAGGCAAGGTAGGCTTTGTTTTTCTATCTTCAGGGCTAGCTAGTTCCTTAGGCTGTGCCGAGTTTCATAGGGAGCGTTAGGAGCAATCCACGGCTATTTCTAGTGTGATTGATAGGATTAGGGATTGCAGTCAGCAGAGTTCCCACGTCCCAGAGCTCGTCCTTATTATCAGTAACTATCAGGTCATTCCGTGTGCTCTTAACCACCAGGTCCATTATTGTCCTGACCACCAGGTCATAACAGTACAGGTGGCCCAAAGTACTAATGCATCTCAATAGAGGGATAACAGAAGTTCTGAGACCATTTTTTTTTTCTTTGCAGTGTGTTTTGTCTCTCTTTTCCCCTTTACCTCTGGGTGGTTCAGGACACAGGTGTAAACATGGACATTCAAGGTCTGTCCTCTTGGATGGATAATCTCACTACAAGGGTACAAAACATTCAAGATTTTGTGGTTCAGAATCCGATGTCAGAGACAAGGATTCCAATTCCTGATTTGTTTTTTGGTGATAGATCTAAGTTCTTGAATTTCAAAAATAATTGTAAATTGTTTCTTGCCTTGAAACCTCGCTCCTCAGGTGACCCTGTTCAACAAGTAAAGATCATTATTTCTTTGTTACGTGGTGACCCTCAAGACTGGGCATTTTCCATTGCGCCAGGAGATCCGGCATTGCGTGATGTTGATGCGTTTTTCCTGGTGCTTGGATTGCTTTATGACGAACCTAATTCAGTGGATCAGGCAGAGAAAATCTTGCTGGCTCTGTGTCAGGGTCAGGATGAAGCGGAGATATATTGTCAGAAGTTTAGAAAGTGGTCTTTGCTCACTGGAATGAATGTGCCCTGGCAGCAATCTTCAGAAAGGGTCTCTCTGAAGCCCTTAAGGATGTCATGGTGGGATTTCCCATGCCTGCTGGTCTGAATGAGTCTATGTCTTTGGCCATTCAGATCGATCGACGCTTGCGTGAGCGTAAAGCTGTGCACCATTTGGCGGTACTATCTGAGCATGGGCCTGAGCCTATGCAATGTGATAGGACTTTGACCAGAGCTGAACGGCAAGAACACAGACGTCGGAATGGGCTGTGTTTTTACTGTGGTGATTCCACTCATGCTATCTCCGATTGTCCTATGCACACTAAGCGGTTCGCTAGGTCTGCCACCATTGGTACGGTACAGTCTAAATTTCTATTGTCCGTTACTCTGATTTGCTCTTTGTCATCCTATTCTGTTATGGCATTTGTGGATTCAAGCGCTGCCCTGAATTTGATGGACTTGGAGTATGCTAGGCGCTGTGGTTTTTTCTTGGAGCCCTTGCAGTATCCTATTCCATTGAGAGGAATTGATGCTACGCCTTTGGCCAAGAATAAGCCTCAGTACTGGACCCAATTGACCATGTGCATGGCTCCTGCACATCAGGAGGATATCCGCTTTCTGGTGTTGCATAATCTGCATGATGTGGTCGTTTTGGGGTTGCCATGGCTACAGGTTCATAATCCAGTTTTGGACGGGAAATCTATGTCTGTGTCCAGCTGGGGTTGCCAGGGGGTACATGGTGATGTTCCATTTTTGTCTATTTCGTCTTCCACTCCTTCTGAAGTTCCAGAGTTTTTGTCGGATTATCGGGATGTATTTGATGAGCCCAAAGCCAGTGCCCTACCTCCTCATAGGGATTGCGATTGTGCAATTAATTTGATTCCTGGTAGTAAGTTTCCTAAGGGCCGATTGTTCAATTTATCTGTGCCAGAACACGCCGCTATGCGGAGTTATATAAAGGAATCCTTGGAGAAAGGCCATATTCGCCCGTCGTCATCACCGTTAGGAGCAGGGTTCTTTTTTGTGGCCAAGAAGGATGGTTCTTTGAGACCTTGTATTGATTACCGCCTTCTTAATAAAATTACAGTCAAATTTCAGTATCCTTTGCCGTTGCTGTCTGATTTGTTTGCTCGTATTAAAGGGGCTAGTTGGTTCACCAAGATAGATCTTCGAGGGGCGTATAATCTTGTGCGTATTAAACAAGGTGATGAATGGAAAACAGCATTTAATACGCCCGAGGGCCATTTTGAGTACCTGGTTATGCCATTCGGGCTTTCCAATGCTCCATCAGTATTTCAGTCCTTTATGCATGACATCTTCCGAGAGTACCTGGATAAATTCCTGATTGTGTATTTGGATGATATTTTTGTCTTTTCGGATGATTGGGAGTCTCATGTGAAGCAGGTCAGAATGGTGTTCCAGGTCCTTCGTGCGAATTCCTTGTTTGTGAAGGGGTCAAAGTGTCTCTTTGGAGTTCAGAAGGTTTCATTTTTGGGGTTCATTTTTTCCCCTTCTACTATCGAGATGGACCCTGTTAAAGTCCAGGCCATTTACGATTGGACTCAGCCGACATCTGTGAAGAGCCTGCAAAAGTTCCTGGGCTTTGCTAATTTTTATCGGCGCTTCATCGCTAATTTTTCTAGTGTTGCTAAACCGTTGACTGATTTGACCAAGAAGGGTGCTGATGTGGTCAATTGGTCTTCTGCAGCTGTAGAGGCTTTTCAGGAGTTGAAGCGTCGTTTTTCTTCTGCCTGTGTTGTGCCAGCCAGATGTTTCGCTCCCGTTTCAGGTTGAGGTTGATGCTTCTGAGATTGGAGCAGGGGCTGTTTTGTCGCAAAGAAGTTCTGATGGCTCGGTGATGAAGCCATGTGCTTTCTTTTCTAGAAAGTTTTCGCCTGCTGAGCGTAATTATGATGTTGGTAATCGTGAGTTGTTGGCCATGAAGTGGGCATTCGAGGAGTGGCGTCATTGGCTTGAAGGAGCCAAGCATCGCGTGGTGGTCTTGACAGATCACAAGAATTTGACTTATCTTGAGTCTGCCAAACGGTTGAATCCGAGACAGGCTCGATGGTCGTTATTTTTCTCCCGTTTTGATTTTGTGGTTTCGTACCTTCCGGGCTCTAAGAATGTGAAGGCTGATGCCCTGTCAAGGAGTTTTGTGACTGACTCTCCGGGTGTTCCTGAGCCGGCGGGTATTCTCAAAGAGGGGGTAATTTTGTCTGCCATCTCCCCTGATTTGCGGCGGGTGCTGCAAAAATTTCAGGCTGATAGACCTGACCGTTGCCCAGCGGAGAAACTGTTTGTCCCTGATAGATGGACTAGTAGAGTTATCTCTGAGATTCATTGTTCAGTGTTGGCTGGGCATAATGGAATCTTTGGTACCAGAGATTTGGTGGCTAGATCCTTTTGGTGGCCGTCTTTGTCACGGGATGTGCGTTCTTTTGTGCAGTCCTGTGGGACTTGTGCTCGGGCTAAGCCCTGCTGTTCTCGTGCCAGTGTGTTGCTTTTGCCCTTGCCAGTCCCGAAGAGGCCCTGGACGCGTATTTCTATGGATTTTATTTCGGATCTCCCCGTCTCTCAAAAGATGACGGTCATTTGGGTGGTTTGTGATCGCTTTTCTAAAATGGTCCATTTGGTACCTTTGTCTAAATTGCCTTCCTCCTCTGATTTGGTGCCATTATTTTTCCAGCATGTGGTTCGTTTACATGGTATCCCGGAGAACATCGTTTCTGACAGAGGTTCCCAGTTTGTTTCGAGGTTTTGGCGATCCTTTTGTGCTAGGATGGGCATTGATTTGTCTTTTTCTTCGGCTTTCCATCCTCAGACAAATGGCCAAACCGAACGAACTAATCAAACTTTGGAAACATATCTGAGATGCTTTGTGTTAGGAGTCGAGTTTCCTCTGCTGCACAGGGGGAATCTCAATCCGTGTCTGCTGCGGTCTCCCATTCGGTATCGGCCGCAGTGGGCTCTGCTCAGCGGAGACGTCGCTCCCAGCGTCTCGCTGGGGCTGATTCGGTGCATAGGGTCACTACTGCCTTTTCTGGCTTTCCTATGGTACCCTGCACTGATTTGCGGCGAGCAAGCCTCTCTGGGACTAAGTCCTTGTTTACTCACACTGAGCATGCCCAGGGCAGGGGCTCCCATTGGAGGTCGAGGGCCACATGTTCGGTCACATGCTCAGGTGCTGCAGTACATTCCATTGGTCCTTCTGGAAGGTCCTGAAAGGGCAAAACATGCTCAGGTACTGCAGCACTTTCCATTGGTCCTTCTGGAAGGTCCTGAAAGGGCAAAAACTTCAGTAGCAGCTTCCTGTGCTGCAACTATATAAACTGCGCATGACCGCACGGCCATGCGCTAGTATCGTCTTATGCTATATGCTTTGCGCCAATGTGGTCATGTGTTTGAATGTGTTCAGGGACCCGGCTGAAATAAGCCCCTAGAATGCTGGCACCTCCGGCGAGGAGTTTTGTATGCATGCATGACCACTCACTGCTCACATCTGGGTAGTTGGCTTGTGCCTCTGTGAAAGTCTAACAGGGCACAGAGCTTTCCTCTCGTGGTTACTCTGTGAAGCTAACAGAGTTGGTATATACCGCCATATAGAGCCGCCATTATTTAGCAGCAGGTGCTTTCCTGCACGGTGGATCCCGGATTGCGAACGCATCAATTCCATTTAATAAATTATATATTTGGTGCGTTCCGCCAACCCTAGCAGTATATTAGCGCCAGGATCTGGCTAAGTAATGGCGGAAGAACAGCGATTGCAGGGGTACATCCAGCTGCTGGAGGGCCGGTTAGCGTCTCTTGAGCGTGCAACCTCGGCGGTGGATGTTACCGCAATAGCTGTTCAGGCTGCTAGCGTGGCTGCAGCAGCTTTACCCACTGCCACCTCTGTTCCGACCCTATCTCACCTTCCTTTGCCTGAGAGATACTCTGGGGACAGTAAGTCCTGTAGGGGTTTCGTGAGCCAATGTGGTATACACCTCGAGCTTCTGGCTGCACGTTTCCCTACTGAGCGGGCAAAGGTGGGATTCATAATCTCTCTCCTGTCGGACAGAGCGTTGGAGTGGGCTACGCCGCTGTGGGAGCGCAACGATCATGTGGTGCGGAGTGTTCCTAGGTTTCTGGACACTCTGAAACAGGTCTTTTTAGGACCTCAAGTCACCCATGATACAGCGCTCCAACTGCTGGCTTTGACTCAGGGTTCAACCATGGTCAGCCATTTTGCTGTTCACTTCCGGTCTTTAGAGTCTGAGTTGGAATGGCCAGATAAAACCCTCATTCCCGTATTTTGGAGGGGGCTGGCTGACCATGTGAAGGACGCTTTGGCTACTCGGGAAATTCCCGCCACACTGGAGGAGCTCATAGCTGTATCTACTCGTATTGACCTCCGTTTTAACGAGCGGAGGTTGGAGCGAGCCCAGTGTAGGCAGAGGTTTCGGCTGGCTCCCACCTTCGCCAAACCTTTGGAATCTCCAGTCCAGGCATCCGAGTCACATGAGGCCTTAGAGGTGACACGAGCGGGATCCAAGTCTCAGTCTGCCCGTGCACATAAGGTCCGTCATGTTTGCCAGCAGTCTGGACACCTTGCCTCCAAGGGTCCTCAGCGGTCGTCAGCGTCTAGTGGCAGTTGGAGGAGGTACACTAGACACGGCGACGTTTGCCTCAAAGTTGTCCTTCAAGGGGACAATTACCATAGGCCCATCCACTCTTATGGTCGAGCTATGCGTGGATTCTGGGGCAGAGGGTAACTTTATGTCTTCCGCTTTTGCCCAGCGTCACGCAATACCCTTGGTGATGCTCGCCAAGCCGGTAACCGTTCGAGTGGTAAATGGGTCAACACTACGTTCACAGATTACCCACCAAACCATTCCTTTCACGCTATCTGTGTCTCCATCACATCAGGAGATAATCTCCCTATTATTCATTCCTGAGGGAATTGATGAGGTCCTGTTGGGGATACCATGGCTTCGCTACCATTCTCCTCATATTGAGTGGTCCTCTGGGAGAATTTTGGGTTGGAGTAAATCTTGCGAGGGTAGATGTCTGAGGGAGTGCGTTCAGGTTGCTACTACACAGGTACCCGCAGATCTTTCCTCTCTCCCCAAGCACTATTGGCCCTATGCAGACGTGTTCTCCAAAAGAGCTGCGGAGACCCTTCCGCCTCACCGCCCCTATGACTGTCCTATTGACCTCTTGCCTGGTGCTGAGCCTCCCCGGGGTCGAGTCTATCCGTTATCTCTCCCGGAGACGGAGGCAATGTCCCAGTACATCCAGGAGAATCTGGCAAGAGGATTCATTAGGAAGTCAGTGTCACCGGCAGGGGCAGGGTTCTTCTTCGTACAGAAGAAGACTGGAGACTTACGTCCATGCATAGACTACAGGGGTCTTAACGCCATCACCGTTAAGAACAAGTACCCACTACCCCTGATATCTGAGCTGTTTGATAGGCTACGGGGAGCGAGGGTATTTACAAAGTTAGATCTGCGGGGTGCTTACAACCTGATTCGCATCCGTGAGGGGGATGAATGGAAGACGGCTTTTAACACCAGGGATGGGCACTATGAATATCTGGTGATGCCCTTCGGGCTCTGTAATGCCCCAGCCGTTTTCCAAGACTTTGTGAACGACATCTTCCGGGATATGCTCACCACCTCGGTTGTAGTCTATCTGGATGATATTCTCATCTTCTCTCCAGATATTGACTCCCATCGGAGAGATGTTCGCAAAGTCTTCGACCTCTTACGGGCAAACTCCCTCTACGCCAAGTTGGAGAAGTGTGTGTTTGAGCAGGAGTCCTTGCCTTTCCTTGGTTATATCATCTCTGCCCAGGGTTTGGCTATGGATCCTGCCAAGCTACAGGCTGTAATGGACTGGCAGGAACCCCATTCTCTTAAAGCGGTGCAGCGCTTTATGGGGTTCATTAATTACTATCGCCAGTTCATTCCACACTTCTCAACTTTGGTAGCTCCCTTGGTTGCCCTCACCAAGAAGGGAGCAAATCCCAAGTTGTGGTCAGAGGAGGTCTCCAAAGCCTTTCTCTCGATCAAGTCACACTTCGCTAGCGCTCCCATCCTACATCGCCCCGATGCCTCATCCGTTGGTGCTGGAGCAGTCCTTTTCCAAAAGGATGCTCAAGGTCGAAAGCATCCTTGCTTCTTCTTCTCCAAGACCTTCACACCAGCGGAGAGGAATTATTCCATCGGGGACAGGGAGTTGCTGGCCATGAAGTTGGCTTTTTCGGAGTGGAGACATCTCTTGGAGGGAGCTCGCTTTCCCTTCCAAGTCTTCACTGACCACAAGAACTTGGTGTATCTGCAAACGGCCCAGCGGCTGAATTCTCGCCAGGCTAGATGGTCCCTGTTCTTCTCCCGGTTCCATTTTACTCTCCATTTCCTCTCCGGGGAGAAGAACGTTCGTGCTGACGCTCTCTCCCGCTCCGTGGTGTCATCGGAGGAGGAGGAGGAGGAGCCTCGGCTTATTGTCCCTTCTGAGAGCCTGAGAACTGTAGCTCCGGTTTCGCTAGAGTCTGTGTTCCCGGGCAAGACTTTCGTACCAGCTAACTTGCGACCGGAGGTTCTCTCTTGGGCTCACTCCTCCAGAGTGGGTGGGCATTTTGGGACCAAGAGGACATCTGAGCTTCTGGCGAGAACATACTGGTGGCCGCATATGGCCCGAGATGTCAAGGACTATATTCAGGCGTGCGTTTCTTGCGCCCAGAATCGGTCTCCTCGGCAACGGCCTGTTGGGTTGCTTTACCCTCTACCGGTGGCAGACAGGCCCTGGGAGATGGTCGGGATGGACTTTGTGGTGGGTCTACCCAAGTCGCGTGGCTGCTCCATTATTTGGGTTGTCACCGACCATTTCTCCAAGATGGTGCATTTGGTGCCGCTTCCTCGGTTACCCTCAGCACGGGCCTTGGCGGTGTTGTTCATTAAACACGTTTTCCGTTTGCATGGTATGCCTGATAAGATTGTCAGCGATCGGGGTCCCCAGTTCGCATCTCGGTTTTGGAGAGAGCTCTGCCGTTTACTCAGCATAGAGTTAAACCTCTCCTCTGCATACCATCCCGAGACGAATGGGTTGGTGGAGAGAACCAACCAGACTCTGGTGACATATTTGCGACATTTCGTCTCTGCTAGGCAGGATGACTGGGCATCTTTGCTACCTTGGGCGGAATTTGCCCTGAACAACGCCGTAGCCGATTCCACTGGTCAAACTCCTTTTCTCCTTAATTATGGCCAGCATCCGCGTGTCCCTGTGCCCATGCCCGTGTCATCCACCGATTCTAGGGTGGCAGACTGGGCGGTGGAGGCACGTGACATCTGGGACCGCACACAGGATGCCATCCGGGCCTCCAAGGAGAGAATGAGGGTTTCGGCTGATACACACCGGCGCCCCGCTCCGGTCTTTGCTCCTGGCGACTTTGTGTGGCTCTCCGCTCATAACATCAGGCTGCGAGTTGAGTCCACTAAGTTTGCTCCTCGCTACATAGGCCCGTTTAAGGTTCTGGAACAGGTCAACCCTGTGGTCTACCGTTTGGCTATTCCTCCACGCCTTGGTATCACCGATACTTTCCACGTTTCCCTCTTAAAGCCCGTTCATTTGTCCCGGTTTTCCGAGTCATCTGCTGGGACATCGGGTTCATCCACGGATGAGTTTGAGGTGAATGCTATTGTGGGGTGCAAGGTGGTACGTGGCAAGAAATTTTATCTGGTGGACTGGAAGGGTCACGGCCCAGAGGATAGAACCTGGGAGCCTGTGGAGCACATTCGGGCTCCTGTTATGTTTGCTAATGACAGGTGTTATGAAGGCAATCCAGAAACACAGTGTGCTTAGCGATCAGAGCGCACACAGTGATCTGACAAATACCCAAAAATACAAGAACGAGCTCTGAGACGTGGAAACTCTGTAGACTGCACACCTGATCCTATCCTAAACACAACTAAAAGCGGCTGTGGATTGCGCCTAACAACTACCTAGGCAACTCGGCACAGCCTAAGAAACTAGCTAGCCTGAAGATAGAAAAATAGGCCTGACTTGCCCCAGAGAAATTCCCCAAAGGAAAAGGCAGCCCCCCACATATAATGACTGTGAATAAGATGAAAAGACAAAACGTAGGGATGAAATAGATTCAGCAAAGTGGGGCCCGATATTCTAGGACAGAGCGAGGACAGCAAAGCGAACTTTGCAGTCTACAAAAAACCCTAAAGCAAAACCACGCAAAGGGGGCAAAAAAAACCCACCGTGCCGAACTAACGGCACGGCGGTACACCCTTTGCGTCTCAGAGCTTCCAGCAAAACAAAAGACAAGCTGGACAGAAAAAAAGCAACAAAAAAAACAAAAGGCACTTAGCTATACAGAGCAGCAGGTCACAGGAACAATCAGGAGAAGCTCAGATCCAACACTGAAACATTGACAAGGAGCAAGGATAGCAGCATCAGGCGGAGTTAAGTAATGAAGCAGTTAACGAGCTCACCAGAACACCTGAGGGAGGAAGCTCAGAAGCTGCAGTACCACTTGTGACCACAGGAGTGAATTCAGCCACAGAATTCACAACAGTACCCCCCCCTTGAGGAGGGGTCACCGAACCCTCACCAGAGCCCCCAGGCCGACCAGGATGAGCCGAATGAAAGGCACGAACAAGATCGGAAGCATGAACATCAGAGGCAAAAACCCAGGAATTATCATCCTGAGCATAACCCTTCCACTTAACCAGATACTGGAGTTTCCGTCTAGAAACACGAGAATCCAAAATCTTCTCCACAATATACTCCAATTCCCCCTCCACCAAAACCGGGGCAGGAGGCTCAACAGATGGAACCATAGGTGCCACGTATCTCCGCAACAACGACCTATGGAATACATTATGTATGGAAAAGGAGTCTGGGAGGGTCAAACGAAAAGACACAGGATTGAGAACCTCAGAAATCCTATACGGACCAATAAAACGAGGTTTAAATTTAGGAGAGGAAACCTTCATAGGAATATGACGAGAAGATAACCAAACCAGATCCCCAACACGAAGTCGGGGACCCACACGGCGTCTGCGATTAGCGAAAAGTTGAGCTTTCTCCTGAGACAAGATCAAATTGTCCACTACCTGAGTCCAGATCTGCTGCAACCTATCCACCACAGAATCCACACCAGGACAGTCCGAAGACTCAACCTGTCCTGAAGAGAAACGAGGATGGAACCCAGAATTGCAAAAAAATGGAGAAACCAAGGTAGCCGAGCTGGCCCGATTATTAAGGGCGAACTCAGCCAACGGCAAAAAGGACACCCAATCATCCTGGTCTGCAGAAACAAAACATCTCAGATATGTTTCCAAGGTCTGATTGGTTCGTTCGGTCTGGCCATTAGTCTGAGGATGGAAAGCCGAGGAAAAGGATAGGTCAATGCCCATCCTACCACAAAAGGCTCGCCAAAACCTTGAAACAAACTGGGAACCTCTGTCAGAAACAATATTCTCAGGAATGCCATGCAACCGAACCACATGCTGAAAGAACAAAGGTACCAAATCAGAGGAGGAAGGCAATTTAGCCAAGGGCACCAGATGGACCATTTTAGAAAAGCGATCACAGACCACCCAAATGACTGACATCTTTTGAGAAACGGGAAGGTCAGAAATGAAATCCATCGAAATATGTGTCCAAGGCCTCTTTGGGACCGGCAAGGGCAAAAGCAACCCACTGGCACGAGAACAGCAGGGCTTAGCCCTAGCACAAATCCCACAGGACTGCACAAAAGTACGTACATCCCGTGACAGAGATGGCCACCAGAAGGATCTAGCCACTAACTCTCTGGTACCAAAGATTCCAGGATGACCAGCCAACACCGAACAATGAAGTTCAGAGATAAGTTTATTAGTCCACCTATCAGGGACGAACAGTTTCTCTGCTGGACAACGATCAGGTTTATTCGCCTGAAATTTTTGCAGCACCCGCCGCAAATCAGGGGAGATGGCAGACACAATGACTCCTTCCTTGAGGATACCCGCTGGCTCAGATAAACCCGGAGAGTCGGGCACAAAACTCCTAGACAGAGCATCCGCCTTCACATTTTTAGAGCCCGGAAGGTACGAAATCACAAAGTCGAAGCGGGCAAAAAATAACGACCAACGGGCCTGTCTAGGATTCAAGCGCTTGGCAGACTCGAGATAAGTCAAGTTCTTATGATCAGTCAATACCACCACGCGATGCTTAGCTCCTTCAAGCCAATGACACCACTCCTCGAATGCCCACTTCATGGCCAGCAACTCTCGATTGCCCACATCATAATTACGCTCAGCGGGCGAAAACTTCCTGGAAAAGAAAGCACATGGTTTCATCACTGAGCAATCAGAACCTCTCTGTGACAAAACCGCCCCTGCTCCAATCTCAGAAGCATCAACCTCGACCTGGAACGGAAGAGAAACATCTGGCTGACACAACACAGGGGCAGAACAAAAACGACGCTTCAACTCCTGAAAAGCTTCCACAGCAGCAGAAGACCAATTAACCAAATCAGCACCCTTCTTGGTCAAATCGGTCAATGGTTTGGCAATGCTAGAAAAATTACAGATGAAGCGACGATAAAAATTAGCAAAGCCCAGGAACTTTTGCAGACTTTTCAGAGATGTCGGCTGAATCCAATCCTGGATGGCTTGGACCTTAACTGGATCCATCTCGATAGTAGAAGGGGTAAAGATGAACCCTAAAAATGAAACTTTCTGCACACCGAAGAGACACTTTGATCCCTTCACAAACAAAGAGTTAGCACGCAGGACCTGAAAAACCATTCTGACCTGCTTCACATGAGACTCCCAATCATCTGAGAAGATCAAAATGTCATCCAAGTAAACAATCAGGAATTTATCCAGATACTCACGGAAGATGTCATGCATAAAAGACTGAAACACAGATGGAGCATTGGCAAGTCCGAACGGCATCACTAGATACTCAAAATGACCCTCGGGCGTATTGAATGCAGTTTTCCATTCATCTCCTTGCCTGATTCTCACCAGATTATACGCACCACGAAGATCTATCTTAGTGAACCAACTAGCCCCCTTAATCCGAGCAAACAAGTCAGATAACAATGGCAAGGGATACTGAAATTTAACAGTGATCTTATTAAGAAGGCGGTAATCAATACACGGTCTCAGCGAACCATCCTTCTTGGCTACAAAGAAGAACCCTGCTCCCAGTGGTGATGACGATGGGCGAATATGTCCCTTCTCCAGGGATTCCTTCACATAACTGCGCATAGCGGCGTGTTCGGGCACGGATAAATTAAATAATCGACCTTTAGGGAATTTACTACCAGGAATCAAATTGATAGCATAATCACAATCCCTATGCGGAGGTAGAGCATCGGACTTGGGCTCTTCAAATACATCCTGATAATCAGACAAGAACTCTGGGACCTCAGAAGGGGTGGATGACGAAATCGACAAAAATGGAACATCACCATGTACCCCCTGACAACCCCAGCTGGATACCGACATGGAATTCCAATCCAATACTGGATTATGGGTTTGTAGCCATGGCAACCCCAACACGACCACATCATGCAGATTATGCAACACCAGAAAGCGAATAACTTCCTGATGTGCAGGAGCCATGCACATGGTCAGCTGGGCCCAGTATTGAGGTTTATTCTTGGCCAAAGGTGTAGCATCAATTCCTCTCAATGGAATAGGACACCGCAAAGGCTCCAAGAAAAACCCACAACGTTTAGCATAATTCAAATCCATCAGATTCAGGGCAGCGCCCGAATCCACAAACGCCATGACAGAAAACGACGACAAAGAGCATATCAAGGTAATGGACAGAAGGAATTTGGACTGTACAGTACCAATGACGGCAGACCTAGCGGACCGCTTAGTGCGCTTAGGACAATCAGAAATAGCATGAGTGGAATCACCACAGTAGAAACACAGACCATTCAGACGTCTGTATTCCTGCCGTTCAACTCTAGTCATAGTCCTATCGCACTGCATAGGCTCAGGTTTAACCTCAGGCAGTACCGCCAAATGGTGCACAGATTTACGCTCGCGCAAGCGTCGACCGATCTGAATGGCCAAAGACAAAGACTCATTCAAACCAGCAGGCATAGGAAATCCCACCATGACATCCTTAAGAGCCTCAGAGAGACCCCTTCTGAACAAAGCTGCCAGCGCAGATTCATTCCACTGAGTGAGTACTGACCATTTCCTAAATTTCTGACAATATACTTCTATATCATCCTGACCCTGGCACAAAGCCAGCAAATTTTTCTCAGCCTGATCCACTGAATTAGGCTCATCGTACAGCAATCCGAGCACCAGGAAAAACGCATCGACACTACTCAATGCAGGGTCTCCTGGCGCAAGAGAAAATGCCCAGTCTTGAGGGTCGCCGCGCAAAAAAGAAATAATAATCAAAACCTGTTGAATAGGATTACCAGAAGAATGAGGTTTCAAGGCCAGAAATAGCTTACAATTATTTTTGAAACTTAGAAACTTAGTTCTATCTCCAAAAAACAAATCAGGAATAGGAATTCTTGGTTCTAACATAGATTTCTGAGCAATAGTATCTTGAATTTTTTGTACATTTATAACGAGATTATCCATTGAAGAGCACAGACCCTGAATATCCATGTCCACACCTGTGTCCAGAATCACCCAAATGTCTAGGGGAAAAAAAAAGTGAACACAGAGCAGGAAAAAAAAAAAAAAAAAAATGATGTCAGAACTTTTTCTTTCCCTCTATTGAGAATCATTAGTTGGGCTCCTTGTACTGTTATGTTTGCTAATGACAGGTGTTATGAAGGCAATCCAGAAACACAGTGTGCTTAGCGATCAGAGCGCACACAGTGATCTGACAAATACCCAAAAATACAAGAACGAGCTCAGAGACGTGGAAACTCTGTAGACTGCACACCTGATCCTATCCTAAACACAACTAAAAGCGGCTGTGGATTGCGCCTAACAACTACCTAGGCAACTCGGCACAGCCTAAGAAACTAGCTAGCCTGAAGATAGAAAAATAGGCCTGACTTGCCCCAGAGAAATTCCCCAAAGGAAAAGGCAGCCCCCCACATATAATGACTGTGAGTAAGATGAAAAGACAAAACGTAGGGATGAAATAGATTCAGCAAAGTGGGGCCCGATATTCTAGGACAGAGCGAGGACAGCAAAGCGAACTTTGCAGTCTACAAAAAACCCTAAAGCAAAACCACGCAAAGGGGGCAAAAAAAACCCACCGTGCCGAACTAACGGCACGGCGGTACACCCTTTGCGTCTCAGAGCTTCCAGCAAAACAAAAGACAAGCTGGACAGAAAAAAAGCAACAAAAAAAAACAAAAGGCACTTAGCTATACAGAGCAGCAGGTCACAGGAACAATCAGGAGAAGCTCAGATCCAACACTGAAACATTGACAAGGAGCAAGGATAGCAGCATCAGGCGGAGTTAAGTAATGAAGCAGTTAACGAGCTCACCAGAACACCTGAGGGAGGAAGCTCAGAAGCTGCAGTACCACTTGTGACCACAGGAGTGAATTCAGCCACAGAATTCACAACAGGCTCCGCTGCTTATCGCAGCTTTTGAGCGTAGTGAGGCTCAAGGAGGGGGGGGCCCTAGGAGGGGGGGGTAATGTTAGGAGTCGAGTTTCCTCTGCTGCACAGGGGGAATCTCGATCCGTGTCTGCTGCGGTCTCCCATTCGGTATCGGCCGCAGTGGGCTCTGCTCAGCGGAGACGTCGCTCCCAGCGTCTCGCTGGGGCTGATTCGGTGCATAGGGTCACTACTGCCTTTTCTGGCTTTCCTATGGTACCCTGCACTGATCTGCGGCGAGCAAGCCTCTCTGGGACTAAGTCCTTGTTTACTCACACTGAGCATGCCCAGGGCAGGGTCTCCCATTGGAGGTCGAGGGCCACATGTTCGGTCACATGCTCAGGTGCTGCAGTACATTCCATTGGTCCTTCTGGAAGGTCCTGAAAGGGCAAAACATGCTCAGGTACTGCAGCACTTTCCATTGGTCCTTCTGGAAGGTCCTGAAAGGGCAAAAACTTCAGTAGCAGCTTCCTGTGCTGCAACTATATAAACTGCACATGACCGCACGGCCATGCGCTAGTATCGTCTTATGCTATATGCTTTGCGCCAATGTGGTCATGTGTTTGAATGTGTTCAGGGACCCGGCTGAAATAAGCCCCTAGAATGCTGGCACCTCCGGCGAGGAGATTGTGTTTAAGTGTGTTCAGGGACCCGGCTGAAATAAGCCCCTAGAATGCTGGCACCTCCGGCGAGGAGATTGTGTTTAAGTGTGTTCAGGGACCCGGCTGAAATAAGCCCCTAGAATGCTGGCATCTCCGGCGAGGAGTTTTGTATGCATGCATGACCACTCACTGCTCACATCTGGGTAGTTGGCCTGTGCCTCTGTGAAAGTCTAACAGGGCACAGAGCTTTCCTCTCGCGGTTACTCTGTGAAGCTAACAGAGTTGGTATATACCGCCATATAGAGCCGCCATTATTTAGCAGCAGGTGCTTTCCTGCACGGTGGATCCCGGGTTGCGAACGCACCAATTCCATTTAATAAATTATATATTTGGTGCGTTCCGCCAACCCTAACACTTTGTTTCTGCTGATCAGGATGATTGGGTGTCCTTTTTTCTCTTCAGGGCAGGTTGAGTCTTCGGACTGTCCTGGTGTAGATACTGTGGTGGATACGTTGCAGCAGATTTGGACTCATGTGGTGGACAATTTGACATTGTCCCAGGAGAAGGCTCAATGTTTCGCTAACCGCCGGCGCTGTGTGGGTCACCGACTTCGTGTTGGGGATTTGGTTTGGTTGTCGTCTCGTTATGTTCCTATGAAGGTTTCCTCTCCTAAGTTTAAGCCTCGTTTCATTGGTCCGTATAAGATTTCTGAGGTTATCAATCCTGTGTCATTTCGTTTGGCCCTTCCTGCTTCTTTTGCCATCCATAATGTGTTCCATAGGTCGTTATTGCGGAGATATGTGGCGCCTGTGGTTCCATCCGTTGATCCTCCTGCCCCGGTGTTGGTTGAGGGGGAGTTGGAGTATGTGTTGGAGAAGATTTTGGATTCTCGTATTTCGAGACGGAAACTCCAGTACCTGGTCAAGTGGAAGGGTTATGGTCAGGAAGATAATTCCTGGGTTTTTGCCTCTGATGTTCATGCTGCCGATCGGGTTCGTGCCTTTCATTTGGCTCATCCTGGTCGGCCTGGGGGCTCGGGTGAGGGTTCAGTGACCCCTCCTCAAGGGGGGGGGTACTGTTGTGAATTCTGTTGTCGGGCTCCCTCCTGTGGTCATGAATGGTACTTCGGCTGGTTCTGTCCATGGACTTCCTCTGGTGGGTGTTTCTGAGTTTCCTTCCACAGGTGACGAGGTTAATTCGTTAGCTGGCTGCTCTATTTAACTCCACTTAGATCTTTGCTCCATGCCACCTGTCAATGTTCCAGTATTGGTCTAGTTCACTCCTGGATCGTTCTTGTGACCTGTCTTCCCAGCAGAAGTTAAGTTCCTGCTTGTTTTTCTTTGGTTTGCTATTTTTCTGTCCAGCTTGCTATTTTTATTGTTGTCTTGCTTGCTGGAAACTCTGGGACGCAGAGGGAGCGCCTCCGCACCGTGAGTCGGTGCGGAGGGTCTTTTTGCGCCCTCTGCGTGGTCTTTTTGTAGGTTTTTGTGCTGACCGCAAAGCAACCTTTCCTATCCTCAGTCTGTTCAGTAAGTCGGGCCTCACTTTGCTAAATCTATTTCATCTCTGTGTTTGTATTTTCATCTTTACTCACAGTCATTATATGTGGGGGGCTGCCTTTTCCTTTGGGGAATTTCTCTGAGGCAAGGTAGGCTTTATTTTTCTATCTTCAGGGCTAGCTAGTTCCTTAGGCTGTGCCGAGTTGCATAGGGAGCGTTAGGAGCAATCCACGGCTATTTCTAGTGTGATTGATAGGATTAGGGATTGCGGTCAGCAGAGTTCCCACATCCCAGAGCTTGTCCTTATTATCAGTAACTATCAGGTCATTCCGTGTGCTCTTAACCACCAGGTCCATTATTGTCCTGACCACCAGGTCATAACAAAGGTCATAGGGATACGGTCACTCTTGGAGACCAAACACGGCTTCACTACCTGGTTTCTACTAGCTTTTCTACATAGCTCCCCACTCAGGGTTGCTAAAATGGGATGAGACCTTGGCGAACATTCTCCCCAAGATCTTAATAATGTAACCGGTGTACGGCTAGGACGTATGATAACTCCATAACTCCTTATGAAATTACGACTCGCATCCATCTGGGGGATTCTTTGAAGCAGTTAAGCAGCTTAGGCTTCCAGCAGGGGTTCATCCTGCCAGACAGTCCTTGTTCCCAGCTAGGCTAGGCTGCTAGGGGTGTGAGTTTTTATTCTTGGAGCAGTTTAAGCTGGACCACCTGCTAAGGCAGGTGTCCTGTCTCAGCTTCACATTTTGAAGGAGGTCTCTAATCTAAGGCCGGATATGATACAGTCAATTGGCATGCAATTATATTGTCAAGGTAAAAATATATGTTTTTATACTCTTTTGTACTTTTATATATTCTTATGCTGTGAAACAATAAGCTTTTCCCTTTATGTTTACTAATGCAAATTTGACTGTATTTAAGATGGCTGCCAGTATTCACCTTTGCTGCAGATTCACTTTGCTGAAGAAACAAGTTTCACATTCCAGAAGCCAAGGATCATTTCTCTGTAAACCGAAACTTAGCATTATGCCCTAGTTTTCGTTCTTGCCAAGAATCTACTTTCGTTTCTGAAGTTAAAGTATGGTCCCTGGAGAAATGGAAACTTAAAGTGACGTGGATGAAGGAGGATCTATCATATAATGTCAAGCCAACCAGAGGAACTGAATACTAGATAAATTCCCTAAACCCCGCCTAACCCTGCCCTCTGCACACCTTCCCCCAATGGACTATATAATGTTATGTATATGAAATAAACGGTTCAGTTGCTGAGACGTTACTACACTTTGTAGACATACGGGCAGTTGCTGAGTTTGAACCAGATTTTGTCTGACTCATTCTTCGCTCTGGTACCACTGCCTTTATCTTGATTTGGAATGACTGGTGAAGGAAGGGTATTGTCGTGACGACCCCGACAATTTGGCGCCCAACGTGGGGCGTGGCCCGCGATCCGAGACCCCCTGGACCCATACCTGGACGTCCGTGGACGACACCCGTAGTGGCTGACCTCGAGGACTGATCACCCTCCAAACACGGTAAGTGGAGATCATACATTCTGTATGTGTCACACTTGCTAGTGTTTCAGCCGTTATTGGTTAGTCTGTGTTCTCCTTGGGTCTGGGGAGTGACCGGTCGAGTGGTGAGACCGAGCGTGATCTCGTGCCACGCTTCGAACCAGCAACTGAGAGACGTCGCACTCTGCACGTCCTCGTGTACACCACACCTCCTCCACCGGTCATTGTACTCCATTCAACCACCCTACCCGTGACTGTTGCCTAGTAGTGATAGTGAAAGATTGAGAAGTTTGTGGATTGGGATAGGAGACGTAGCCTCTGTGATATTGCACGCACATACATCGGTAATTAAGACGTCCCCAAGAGGGGGACCACCAGAAACACTTGCACACACTTGCACATATCGGTAATTAAGACGTCCCAAGAGGGGGACCACCAGAAACACAGTGGAGGGGTCTCACTAGGAGACAGCCTCCCAACGTTTAGAATATCGTGACAGGACAGACTGTAATCACTGGTGTTCAGGTTAGGGAAAAATATTGAGCGCGAGGCTCTTTATTCATAACACGTGGAGCGCGAGGCTCCGTGTTAGGACACAAGTGTTGCTGTCGCTGTCAGCGGCCTGCTGCAGAAGGGCGTAGTATTCTGTGAGTCATGTTACGTCTCTTAAAGAAGAAGTCCGTGCCCCACAGGTTAGATGAGGATGCTGTGGGGGTCAAGACAATAGTAGAGTCACGGGAGGGGAAGAAGGCAGTCAAGAATGTTGAGAGATTGTACAAGCATGTAGGACTGCCCTCATCAGGGAGATTGCAGCCGTCTACATGGCACAATCTCATAGAGAACAAAAAGGGCATGTTGAAAGATAAAGGATTGTTAGAACAAGCACAAGCTCATCTGCGAGTTGCGCGAGCTTTAAAGAACGAGGGATGGAAAGAGGTTGATGGAGAGGGAGGCTCAGAAGATGCAGAGCCCATGTTTGGTTATAAAATGCCTCCGAATTGTAATCTTGCAGATTGTAAAATGGCCGCCGCGCCACCACTGATGAATACGCAGTTCCAGCCACCGCCCTATAATGGCGGCGGCACGATATCTCCAGAGCCATGGGTGTGTCCTGTTTGTGGTGTGCAGAATCCGTCTTGGGTGACAACCTGTCGTGTGTGCGGGGCGGGCCGTCCTTGGGGCTCCGCCCAGGTCCCGGATGGAAGTGGGGCATGCCACACTTCCTCCGACGGCCATCTTGGTGCACCCAGAATTTCTCCCCAGCCGTCATATCCGCTGGTGACATCTTCCGGCGAGTACTATCAAGGACCACCCCCTCTTGAAAAACTTCCAGCACCGGCCGATACTTTATCCACATCCATTGTTCCTGTTTCCACCTCGGCCACTGGGCCTAGTCTTCCGGTGCAACCCACTGTGATATTTGTAAACACACCTGGGCAGGGCCCATTCTCCCTCGATGCCCTAACTGGTAGTGAGGCTTTCCAGTCCGCAATTCGTATGAGACGCCGGGCTGTCGAGGGTGATGAAGATCCGGTAGATCCGGACAATCAGGCCGCTATAATTCCTCCTACCCCGCCACCGCTGTTGGGTCCATTTGAATCTCCCCGGCCCGAAAAAGGCCCGCGACCAACCCCTCTCAACAAGTCCCTTAAGTTACCACAAGCCCCAGAGATCTGGTTTCCCTGTCATTCACGTTATTATGTCACACCTCAGGGCTCCCAGGTTCTTTTCTCGGTGGGGTATGGGGACATAATCACCCACCAGGTGGGAGCCATAGTGAACCCAGCCAACTCTTCCCTGTCACATAGAGGTGGTTTGGCCCAACAGATAGCTAACAAGGGAGGCCCAGTGATAACTCAAGAGTGTCAGGCCTACCTTACCACTCACGGCTCCTTGCAGTCAGGAGACGCTATGGCTACCCGAGGGGGGAATTTACCCTGTGATATAGTGTTACACACTGCAGGTCCCATATATGATTACAAGACACCCGAGCACTGTCGTACAATATTGCAGACTGCCTTGCGTACAGTGCTCACCTTTGCAGGACAGCTAGATAAAAACACACTTCCTCGTAGAACCTTGGCTATCCCGTTGATATCTTCAGGACTGTTTGGATACCCACTGGGTCCCTGTATGAAGGAACACGTTGAGGTTATCAAAGATTGCCTACAATCAACCTCAAACCTTGATTTGCAGGAAGTCAGGATTGTCTGTTATCATGAGTCTGGGATAGATGGCATCATGCCTTTGGTAGCTGAATACATGGTACCGCTAATGCACACAGGTATAATGCCTATGGATGAGACAACACCCACCGCGCCCCCAACTGCCCCGAAAGATGAGGTAGTGACGCGTGACGGAGAAGAAGAAGGGCTGAAGCTGAAGTACAAACCCTTCACTCCGGTACAGATTGATGCTATTGTCAACAAGTTACCAGACCCGGATAAATTTCCCATGCAGTATGTGAGGAAGCTAGAACAGATTAGGAGCATCTACGGGGCTACATGGTCTGATCTATCAGGCATTACCTCAATTAAAGCTTCCGAATATTTTCTTCCCACCATCATGAAAGAATTAGATTCCACTAAGGCAGGACCCCTCAACAAGTTCAAGTCTGGAGAAGAGTTTATGGCACAACTCACAAAGTGGGCTCAGGACCGTCTCTCTGACGAAGCAGGATCAATACAGGACATACAACAAGAACCTGGTGAAGCTGTGGAGAAATACAGTGCCAGGCTAACTATGCAGTTTGAAGACCTGGGTTACTCAGTTCATGTAAAGACACAAGCAGCCTTGTTGGTCCGTGCGTTCATTGAGGGTCTAGAAGATCCGCTGAAGGATAGGGTCATGAAGCTTCGTCCCGAATTATCCGATGGTCCTCTAAAACAGGCCCTCACTGTTGTGAAAAGTTATCAGAAAATGCTTCAAAGGGAAGAAAAAGAAGCAGAAAAAGAAGCAGAAAAAGAAGCACAGAAGGACAAAGGCAAGAAGAAATCAGCCATGTATATGGCAGAAGCCCCAGAAGTACCTGTTATGGTGTACCAGGCCCAGGATCGGTATGGACCACCACCTACGGGGCCAAGAGGGCCCCAAGGCCGAAACTACAGAGACAGACCATACCGTGATGACCAAGGGAGATTTCTGTGTTGGGAGTGTGGCAGTTTTTACCACATGAAAAGAGATTGCCCCCACAAGGAGCATCATCAGAGACCTCCTCCTCCTCGCTCATGAAGTTCAGGCCAACCGGTGCCCACCTTCCCCGCAGCACGTACCTCTTCATCCTGCGGTACAGTTACCCTGGAAGTGGACAATCAACCTCTCAAGTTTCTAGTGGACACTGGGGCGGCCACCTCTGTTATCTCTTCATCTCAACTACCTTCTACTATCTCTCTGTCTTCAGATTTCCTTACCTGTATTGGAGTTGAAGGTCAACAAACCTCATCACCACTCACTGTTCCTGTTCCAGCTGGCCCTTTCTCTGGTGTCTTTACCAAGTTTCTGGTGTCTGAAACCTGTCCTGTCAATCTTCTGGGCGCTGACCTCCTTCAAAGGCTTCGTGCTACCATCACCTTCGGTGATCAAGGGATGGAACTGCAATTACAAGACCCTGCCTCACAACAGGGCACTGAAGACCGTTGTGTCCTGAAGGCTTTCCCTTTGATGATGATGACATTACAACCGACACCTACCCCGGATCTGCCTGACCTACCTGAAGCCTTGTGGTCAACTGGACCTGAAGACGTGGGTCTGCTCAAAGTGCCTCCGGTGAAAATCCACCTCAAGCCTGGGCACCCGTACCCCAGGTTACCTCAATATCCACTTAAGGCTGCTCAAGAACAAAGCCTTGGAGTTCAGATTACCTCCCTCTTACGTTCTGGAGTACTGATCAGGTGTGTTTCACCCTGCAACACACCCCTGTTTCCGGTGAAGAAGAAGACAGCCCCCGGGGACCCTCCAAGGTACAGACTTGTTCAGGACCTTAGAGCAGTCAATTCAGCTACCATATTGGAAACCCCTGTGGTCCCCAACCCAAACACTATGCTCTCCCAAGTGCCTGCTTCAGCAACACTCTTCACCGTCATTGATTTGGCCAACGCCTTCTTCAGTGTCCCCCTTCATGAAGACTCACAGTTCTTATTTGCCTTCACGTTTCAAGGATCTCAACTGACCTGGACTAGGACACCACAGGGCGCTCAGAATTCCCCTAACCAGTTCACTCAGGCTATGAAGATGATTTTGGACCCATGGATATTGGAGAATCTTCACGTCACGCTTCTCCAGTATGTTGATGACCTACTCCTCTGTGGAACTGAGGAAAATCTGTCTGCTGCTTCTGAGTCCCTGCTCCTCTTCCTTCACTCTGCCAACTGCAAAGTCTCAAAGGCCAAGGTCCAGTGGTGCAAAGAAAAAGTTGTCTTCCTCGGACACTGTATTTCTCAAGGCTCGAAACACCTCACCGAGGACAGAAAGCATGCCATCGAAGACATTCGTTATCCGAAAACTTACTCTGGTATGCAATCTTTCTTAGGACTTATTACCTATTGCAGACAGTGGATTCCGGATGCCTCAAGACTCATGCAACCCTTGTATGACTGCCTCAAGGTTGGAGGGCCAGATTGGTATCATGCTAAAAACCCGTACATCTATGCTCAGCAAAAGGACTGTTTTGAGGCTCTTAAGGAAGCTGTTGTAAGTGCTCCTGCTTTGGGTCTCCCTGACTACACTCAGCCGTTCCATCTCTTTGTTTCGGAGTCTGAAGGACACGCCTCCGGTGTGCTAGCTCAGAAACATGCTGAACGCTTCCGCCCTCTGGCTTACTACTCAGCCAGACTGGATCCTGTTGCCAGAACAGCTCCATCCTGCCTCAAGGCTGTACATGCAGCCCATGTTCTTCTGGACAAATCTGCTGACATAGTACTTGGTCATGACTTGATCATTCAAGCCGGACATGATCTCTCTGTTGTTCTCCAACAAACATCTCCCAAGCATCTGACGAGTCAAAGACATCTCAGACTTCAGTGCTCTCTACTTCTACCCTCCAACATCACCTTCAAAAAATGTACTATCATCAACCCGGCCACTTTGCTTCCACATTCTAGGGGGATGCCTGACTGGATGTATGAGGAATGGAGGTTACCTAGTGACCCACATGACTGTGTAAAAGCATTGGAACAAGAAATTTCTGCACCACAGAATGTGGTAACTCAAGAGCTTCCCAGTCCTGATTTGCAACTGTGGACTGATGGATCCCGATTTGCAGACTCTTATGGCAAGTTCCACACTGGATATGCTGTCACCACTGAAACAGAAGTCCTTCTGGCCGAAGCTTTGCCACCTCACCTGTCAGCTCAAGAAGCCGAACTTGTGGCCCTACAACAAGCATGTTATCTAGCAGAAGGGAAAACGGCCAACGTCTACACCGACTCAAGATATGGCTACGGAATCTGTCACGATTTTGGATTCCTGTGGAAGTCCCGAGGGTTCATTACGGCTACAGGAACCCCTGTTAAACATGCACTGAGGATTAAAGCCCTGATGAAGGCATTGGAGCTACCTGTACAGATTGCGGTGATCAAGGTTAAAGCCCATGGGAAAGTTGACTTGAAGGAGACTAGAGGAAACCACTTAGCAGACCAAGCTGCCAAAGCTGCTGCCATGAAGAATGTCTCAGCAAAGTGGGAAGAGGAAGAAGCAACACCAGAAAAACTCTGCTGGAAAGACACCTCTACATCTGTGATGCCTGTACTTACCAGAGCACAAACAAAGGAACAAACCACCACGGAAGCTGCACAAGTTGAAGAAGAACAAGACTTTGAGAAGTCTGAAGCCAAGCCTGAAGCCCGGAGGAAGAAGAAAGAGCTGATAGAAGACATGGAGATGGAATACCCTGCTACCGGATCTGTCTGGAAGCCAGCTCGGCCACCTGAAGAAAGATTATGGGAAGAACAGAAGTTGATTTCCAAAGAAGAAAAACGACAGTGGGAAGCTGCAGGAGCCCTTCATGGAAATCCTAGGTTTGCCGGACAACACCTATTTCACAGACTCTACAAAGTAGATGGGAAACCCTGTCTACCCAAAAGGATGTACCCAGCCGTTGTAGCATGGGCTCATGGATCGACTCATCGAGGAAAGAACCAAGCTCTAGCTTGTATCAAGAAGCTTTATTGGGCCCCAGGAATCTCTACCACTGTTACAGCTTACTCAAGAGCCTGCCCAGTATGTGCCACCTGCAACCCAACGGCCACCGCTAAGGTGCCGCTTCAGCATCTTGCCAAACCAGACTATCCTTGGCAGAGGATCCAAGTTGATCATATTCAAATGCCCAAGTCAGGAAAGTATGAGTACGCCCTGGTGGCTGTGGATATGTTTTCCGGATGGCCTGAAGCCTACCCAGTGACCAACATGACTGCCAAGACTACAGCTAAGAAGCTCATCACTGAAATTTCGTGCAGATTTGGAATCCCTGAAGTCATTGAATCGGATCAGGGCCCAGCCTTCACTGCTAATGTCTACGAGGAACTGTGGCACATGTTAGGGACAGGTTTGGGCCTACACACCCCTTATCACCCCTCCAGTTCAGCCAAAGTTGAGAGAATGAACTCTACAATTAAGACCCAGTTGCTTAAAATGAGTCAGGACCATCCACTCCCATGGCCAGATTTGCTCCCCGTGGTCTTATACCATATCAGACACACCCCACAGGGAAAACACGGCTTGACTCCTTTTGAAATTCTTTTTGGTGCTCCGCCAAAGATAGGGGATATTAGGCCCCAAGAGTTGTCAGAGACAAATGATAAAGTTGTACAATTTGTGATTGCATTGTCTAAAGAACTGTCTAACACCCACCCTACAGTCTCTGCTTCTTTTCCAGAATCCACAGGTGACGTGGTCCATGACTTTATGCCAGGAGACCTGGTGTATGTGAAAAAGTTTGTGCGCAGAGATTGTCTTCAGCCAAGATTCGAAGGACCTCACACGGTGATCTTGGTTACCCCCACTGCTGTAAAACTTGAAGGAAAGAGCACTTGGATCCACGCTTCACACTGCAAAAGAGACCGAACCAGTGCTTAGTCACAGTGGTGGTTGAAGGGAGATGTTGCTGTTATTTTTGATTTTGAGCGTGGGGGCTATCCTTACCCCTACCTCTTCGGCCCCTATTGTAAACAAGAATACAGGTGCCACTATTCTCTGGGTAAATCTAACGGCCCCGGTAAATATCTGGAGATTTGATTTCTGTGATGTTGTCAAGTGCCCCGAGACTCAGCGGGTGGTAGAGGGAATTATCCAGTTTTATATGTGTGTTACCAGAGAAAACAATAATAATTGTCATTATTGGTCAGATGCTGCCTGGAATACGGGGGATGATTGGGGATATAGACCTAGCGAAGCCATATTCTCTAAGGATGGGATGGGTAGGAGTCTTCGTGGGAGAATGCATCTAACAGCCCTGTTACAACCACCTAGGGGCTGTACATGGGGTAGAAACTGTCACCCCCTCCTCTTAAATCTTGAAAGTCCCCAACCAGCTGACCTGCAGACGTTTGTACTGGGAAGGCATTTTCATAGTGTATTTAGTATCGGATACTATGGGAATTTAGGCCATATACAGCTCCAGGATATTAGCTTCAGACCAACCAAGGCCCCCGTTACCAGTACAGCTAAAACAGGCCCAGGTGAACGTTTGCAGAATATAGTTAACGAAGTAATCCCCATTCCAGGTCTCAGTTGGCAAGAAGTTTTCTCCATAGAAACACAAACAGGCCCAAGGAAAAATTTATGGTTAGAATGGGTAAGATACAATGTACGAGTCCAGAATATCTCTGTAGGATGTATTGCTTGTGCTGCAGCGAATACACATCTATACACACATGCATTGTTTTTTCCTGATGACAATACCACTGCCTGTGTTATGAAACTGTTGAAGGGTCTAAAGCCCACTGATTGCTCAGATTATGTCCCACTAATTCATGAAGCACCTAAACTAAAGGTCCCAGGAGGGATAACCGTATTAGCTGATAATTATACCTGCTATAATTCCCATGACACTACAGGTACACCAGTAGGGATCTTCGAGACAGGTTTCTGTAAAGAGAACAATTCCCTGGATACTGGCTTGCTAGCTAATCATACACAGTATATGTACGACATTTATTGGTTATGTGGAGATGGTAAGCTTCATCCTAGGTTGCCTAATACCTGGACAGGTCAATGCACCCTTGTTAAACTAGCTATGCAGTTTAAGATTTTACCTTGGGATCCGGAGACACCTGATGAATATACCAGAAAGAGGAGAAGTCTCGATCAGCTCCACATGAGTTATGAAGAAGATCCATTAGTATATGTCGATGGCATTGGAGTGCCAAGGGGGGTGCCTGACCAATTTAAAGCCCAGAACCAGATCTATGCTGGCTTTGCTTCTATAATCCCACAGGTGCAGATTAATAAAAATGTTGATTGGATCAATTATATATATTACAGTGAACAAAGGTTTGTCAATTTTACCTGTGATGCTTTGCAGGGTATAGTTGAGGAGTTGCGCCCTAACACTAGAATGACCCTCCAGAACCGACTAGCCCTTGATATGATCTTAGCTGAGAAAGGAGGAGTCTGTGGGATGGTGGGAGAGGAATGTTGTACCTATATCCCTCAGAACTCTGGGGTAAATGGAAAGACCATGATAGCCCTTAAGAAGATAAATGGGTTAGCAGCAGAATTAAAATCTAATGCTGGAGTAGACACATCTTTCTTTTCCGGTTGGTTGGGTGGGCTCAAAGGATTCCTCCAACAAGCTTGTCTGGTACTGATTGCCCTTCTTGTAGTTGGATCGATAATCCTCTGTTGTGTTATTCCCCTGTATAAAAAGATTATCACTAAGGCAACTCCGACTGGCACCTTCCTCAACCAAGAAGTAGACCCACCAGAGTGCGATGGCACTGATCCAGGGGAGATCCCTAAGTATGTCCCTCTCAAGAAGATAGACAAAAACCCCAATTCTCAGATGATGCTAAGAGATTTGGTTTAGGGACAGCGGGAGAACTCCATGTGAAGCTAGTGAAGGGTTCAGCTGCCTGGAGGCCTCTCACAAGGGGAGAGCTTCTGAGGTGTCTGGATGAAGAAATCCACCTCCCCTTTCCCCATCACATGGACAGTCTCGAAGGATCTTTCTTTTAGGGAAAAACTTAGTGTTTAGGGGGGATTGTCAAGGTAAAAATATATGTTTTTATACTCTTTTGTACTTTTATATATTCTTATGCTGTGAAACAATAAGCTTTTCCCTTTATGTTTACTAATGCAAATTTGACTGTATTTAAGATGGCTGCCAGTATTCACCTTTGCTGCAGATTCACTTTGCTGAAGAAACAAGTTTCACATTCCAGAAGCCAAGGATCATTTCTCTGTAAACCGAAACTTAGCATTATGCCCTAGTTTTCGTTCTTGCCAAGAATCTACTTTCGTTTCTGAAGTTAAAGTATGGTCCCTGGAGAAATGGAAACTTAAAGTGACGTGGATGAAGGAGGATCTATCATATAATGTCAAGCCAACCAGAGGAACTGAATACTAGATAAATTCCCTAAACCCCGCCTAACCCTGCCCTCTGCACACCTTCCCCCAATGGACTATATAATGTTATGTATATGAAATAAACGGTTCAGTTGCTGAGACGTTACTACACTTTGTAGACATACGGGCAGTTGCTGAGTTTGAACCAGATTTTGTCTGACTCATTCTTCGCTCTGGTACCACTGCCTTTATCTTGATTTGGAATGACTGGTGAAGGAAGGGTATTGTCGTGACGACCCCGACAATATAATCCCATATTCTACATAGTAGGCATCACTGAGCCCCTGCCATGCTTCACTATAGGCATCACCAAGACACTGACATTCTTCATTGTTGGCATTGCCAAGTCGCTTTCATGCATCACTGTACTCTTTACTGAGCCTCCGTAGTGTTTCACTGTAGGCATCACCAAGCTCCCACTGTGCTTCACTATGGGCATCTCTTAGCTACTGACATGCTTCACTGTCAGCATCCCACCCAACAAAGTGGACAAAGTGTACCAAAAACAGTACAGTCTTATACTGATACTTATATTGAAACTTTACCCTTTGTCAAAAATGATCTCAATGTGAAAAGGGAAGAGTACGAGCGAGGTCCGACTGTGGCCAGCAACTCATGGGAAGCTTTATAAATGCAATGCTTATTTCAAAGAAAGAGAGGCCATGCCCTTGTTTGTATTGAGTACCAAAACCTAAACAAAAATCGAGAAAATGAGCAAGTATGCATGTAACGTATGTTGGCATCACTGAGCCGCTGTAACGCTTCACTGTCGACATCCCAAAGTACCCACCATGCTTCACTGCAATCATCCCCAAGCCTCTGCCATGCTGCACTGTAGATATCATGAAGCCCCTGCCATGTTTCACTGTAGTTCATCACTGAGCTATCGCCATGCTTTACTCTAAACATCACCAAGGATCCACCATGCTTCGTTGTAGGAATCACTGAGTCTCCGCCATGATTCAATATAGGCATCACTGAGCCTCTGTCATGCGTCCCTGTAGTCATCACTGAGCCCTCGCCAGTCGCCACACTTCACTGTAGACAACATCGACCCCCCTCCATGCTTCACTTTAGGTATCACTGAGTCCCTGTCGTGCTTCACTATAGACATCACCGAGCCACTGACTTTCTTCATCACCAAGCCACCGGAAAAACACACATAGGCGCGGGATCGCCATGTGGATCCCAGACAACTCAGTACCCTAACCCCTAACCCTAACCTAATGGTCTAGAAAAAAAATAAAGACATGTCTGATTTTTATCCAAATCAAAATGTGTGTTGTTTTGTGTGATTCTGTTCAGGGGTTTTAAAATTTCTGAGACAGTGGTAGTCATTATAAGTAGCATTTTGTGTTCAACTTGTAGATAATGTCATGACTCTGTGGTCGGGTATTCCAGGACCAGCGGCTCCTTCCCTGTCCCTACCGCTAGGGGGCCCAGCTTGCCCTGTTCCCTGGATTACTTCTGATGGTGAAGATGTTGGGACCACATACCTTGCCTTAGCACCTGAATTTACCCTCAGTTTGTACCCTTCCCCCACCCAGGGAAGAGGAGAGTAATAGTGTACCGTAATATTCCAACCAGACTCACAAGGTAATACTGGGATAAAGGAAAATACCACTCATTCAAATAAATTCACACAAACAACAGAGGTAAACACCAGGCAGTGGAGGATGGGGAAAACCAAAGTAGGAGAAGGAAGGAAATTAGCACACACCCAAAACCTATAACAGTCTCAGGTAAATCCACCAAACGCTGTCTCAAACAACAACAACAAACCACCATCTCCTAACTATGCAGGATGGAGCTAGCTCTGGCAATGAGTGCTTACTGTGGCCTAGAATATATAGGAGATGGGAGTGGCTAACAATGAACAGCTAAGAGCATTAATGCAGGAAAGCTTCCAGAAGCTATCAACTGAGCAGATTAACCCCTGCTGTTATGAAAGGTAATTCAGTACCACAATGGACATAGAGGTCAGCGCACATACAGTGACCTGGAAATAACCCAAAAAACAAGAACGAGCTCTGAGACGTGGGAACTCTGTTGACCGCAATCCCTAATCCTCTCAAACCACACTAAAGGCAGCCGTGGATTGCGCCTAACGCTCCCTATGCAACTCGGCACGGCCTGAGAAACTAGCTAGCCTGAAGATAGAAAATAAGCCTACCTTGCCTCAGAGAAATACCCCAAAGGAAAAGGCAGCCCCCACATATAATGACTGTGAGTTAAGATGAAAAGACAAACGTAGAGATGAAATAGATTTAGCAAAGTGAGGCCCAACTTTCTGAACAGAGCGAGGATAGGAAAGGTAACTTTGCGGTCAACACAAAACCCTACAAAAACCACGCAAAGGGGGCAAAAAGACCCTCCGTACCGAACTAACGGCACGGAGGTACACCCTCTGCGTCCTAGAGCTTCCAGCAAGCAGAAAAAAACAAATTGACAAGCTGGACAGAAAAAAACAGCAAACAAATAGCAAGAGGAACTTAGCTATGCAGAGCAGCAGGCCACAGGAACGATCCAGGAGGAAACAGGTCCAATACTAGAACATTGACTGGAAGCCAGGATCAAAGCACTAGGTGGAGTTAAATAGAGCAGCACCTAATGACTTCACCACATCACCTGAGGAAGGAAACTCAGAAGCCGCAGTACCACTTTCCTCCAGCAACGGAAGCTCACAGAGAGAACCAGCCGAAGTACCACTTGTGACCACAGGAGGGAGCTCTGCCACAGAATTCACAACAGTACCCCCCCTTGAGGAGGGGTCACCGAACCCTCACCAGAGCTCCCAGGACGACCAGGATGAGCCATATGAAAGGCATGAACAAGATCGGGAGCATGGACATCAGAGGCAAAGACCCAGGAATTATCTTCCTGAGCATAACCCTTCCACTTAACCAGATACTGGAGTTTCCGCCTTGAAACACGAGAATCCAAAATCTTCTCCACAATATACTCCAACTCCCCCTCCACCAAAACCGGGGCAGGAGGATCAACAGATGGAACCATAGGTGCCACGTATCTCCGCAACAATGACCTATGGAATACGTTATGTATGGAAAAAGAATCTGGAAGGGTCAGACGAAAAGACACAGGATTAAAAACCTCAAAAATCCTATACGGACCAATAAAACGAGGTTTAAACTTAGGAGAGGAAACCTTCATAGGAATATGACGAGAAGATAACCAAACCAAGTCCCCAACCCGAAGTCGGGGACCCACACAGCGTCTGCGATTAGCGAAACGTTGAGCCTTCTCCTGGGACAAAGTCAAATTGTCCACTACATGAGTCCAAATCTGCTGCAACCTTTCCACCACAGTATCCACACCAGGACAGTCCGAAGACTCAACCTGCCCTGAAGAGAAACGAGGATGGAATCCAGAGTTGCAGAAAAACGGTGAAACCAAGGTAGCCGAGCTGGCCCGATTATTAAGGGCGAACTCAACCAAAGGCAAAAAGGACACCAAGTCATCCTGATCAGCAGAAACAAAGCATCTCAGATGTGTTTCCAAGGTCTGATTGGTTCGTTCGGTCTGGCCATTAGTCTAAGGATGGAAAGCCGAGGAAAAAGACAAGTCAATGCCCATCCTTGCACAAAAGGCTCGCCAAAACCTCGAAACAAACTGGGAACCTCTGTCAGAAACGATATTCTCTGGAATGCCATGTAAACGAACCACATGCTGGAAAAACAATGGCACCAAATCAAAGGAGGAAGGCAATTTAGACAAGGGTACCAAATGGACCATCTTAGAGAAGTGATCACAGACCACCCAAATGACTGACATCTTTTGAGAGACGGGAAGATCTGAAATAAAATCCATAGAGATATGTGTCCAAGGCCTCTTCGGGACCGGCAAGGTCAAAAGCAACCCACTGGCACGAGAACAGCAGGGCTTAGCCCGAGCACAAATCCTACAGGACTGCACAAAAGTACGCACATCCCGCGACAGAGATGGCCACCAAAAGGATCTAGCCACTAACTCTCTGGTACCAAAGATTCCAGGATGACCAGCCAACACCGAACAATGAACCTCAGAGATAACTTTATTCGTCCACCTATCAGGGACAAACAGTTTCTCCGCTGGGCAACGATCAGGTTTATTAGCCTGAAATTTTTGCAGCACCCGCCGCAAATCAGGGGAGATGGCAGACACAATTACTCCCTCTTTGAGGATACCCGCCGGCTCAGATACACCCGGAGAGTCGGGCACAAAACTCCTAGACAGAGCATCCGCCTTCACATTTTTAGAGCCCGGAAGGTATGAAATCACAAAGTCAAAACGGGCAAAAAACAACGACCAACGAGCTTGTCTAGGATTCAACCTCTTGGCGGACTCGAGATAAGTCAAGTTCTTATGATCAGTCAAGACCACCACGCGATGCTTAGCTCCTTCAAGCCAATGACGCCACTCCTCGAATGCCCACTTCATGACCAGCAACTCTCGATTGCCCACATCATAATTTCGCTCAGCAGGCGAAAACTTCCTGGAAAAGAAGGCGCATGGTTTCATCACCGAGCAATCAGAACTTCTCTGCGACAAAACAGCCCCTGCTCCAATCTCAGAAGCATCAACCTCGACCTGGAACGGAAGCGAAACATCTGGTTGACACAACACAGGGGCAGAAGAAAAACGACGCTTCAACTCTTGAAAAGCTTCCACCGCAGCAGAAGACCAATTGACCAAATCAGCACCTTTCTTGGTCAAATCGGTCAATGGTTTAGCAATACTAGAAAAATTGCAGATGAAGCGACGATAAAAATTAGCAAAGCCCAGGAACTTTTGCAGACTTTTCAGAGATGTCGGCTGAGTCCAATTATGGATGGCTTGGACCTTAACAGGGTCCATCTCGATAGTAGAAGGGGAAAAGATGAACCCCAAAAATGAAACCTTCTGAACACCAAAGAGACACTTTGATCCCTTCACAAACAAAGAATTAGCACGCAGGACCTGAAACACCGTTCTGACCTGCTTCACATGAGACTCCCAATCATCCGAGAAGATCAAAATGTCATCTAAGTACACAATCAGGAATTTATCCAGGTACTCTCGGAAGATGTCATGCATAAAGGACTGAAACACTGATGGAGCATTGGCAAGTCCGAATGGCATTACTAGATACTCAAAATGGCCCTCGGGCGTATTAAATGCAGTTTTCCACTCATCGCCTCGCTTAATACCCACAAGATTATACGCACCACGAAGATCTATCTTGGTGAACCAACTAGCCCCCTTAATCCGAGCAAACAAATCAGATAACAATGGCAAGGGGTACTGAAATTTAACCGTGATCTTATTTAGAAGGCGGTAATCTATACAAGGTCTTAGTGAACCATCCTTCTTGGCTACAAAAAAGAACCCTGCTCCTAATGGCGACGATGACGGGCGAATATGCCCCTTCTCCAGAGACTCCTTCACATAACTCCGCATAGCGGCGTGCTCAGGCACAGATAAATTAAACAGTCGACCTTTTGGGAATTTACTACCAGGAATCAAATCGATAGCACAATCACAATCCCTATGCGGAGGTAGGGTATCGGACTTGGGCTCATCAAATAAATCCCGGTAATCAGACAAGAACTCAGGAACCTCAGAAGGGGTGAATGACGAAATAGTCAGAAATGGGACATCACCATGTACCCCCTGACAACCCCAGCTGGACACAGACATGGATTTCCAATCTAATACTGGATTATGGACTTGTAGCCATGGCAACCCCAACACGACCACATCATGCAGATTATGCAACACCAGAAAGCGAATAACCTCCTGATGTGCAGGAGCCATGCACATGGTCAGCTGGGTCCAGTACTGAGGCTTATTCTTGGCCAAAGGCGTAGCATCAATTCCTCTCAATGGAATAGGACACTGCAAGGGCTCCAAGAAAAACCCACACCGCCTAGCATACTCCAAGTCCATCAAATGCAGAGCAGCGCCTGAGTCCACAAATGCCATGACAGAATACGATGACAAAGAGCAGATCAAGGTAACAGACAGAAGAAATTTTGACTGTACCATACCAATGGTGGCAGACCTAGCGAACCGCTTAGTGCGCTTAGGACAATCAGAGATAGCATGAGTGGAATCACCACAGTAGAAACACAGCCCATTCAGACGTCTGTGTTCTTGCCGTTCAACTCTGGTCAAAGTCCTATCGCACTGCATAGGCTCAGGTTTAAGCTCAGGTAATACCGCCAAATGGTGCACAGATTTACGCTCGCGCAAGCGTCGACCGATCTGAATGGCCAAAGACATAGACTCATTCAGACCAGCAGGCATAGGAAATCCCACCATGACATCCTTAAGGGCTTCAGAGAGACCCTTTCTGAAAATAGCTGCGAGCGCAACTTCATTCCACTGAGTGAGTACGGACCACTTTCTAAATTTCTGACAATATACCTCTATTTCATCCTGACCCTGACACAGAGCCAGCAAATTCTTCTCTGCCTGATCCACAGAATTAGGCTCATCGTACAGCAATCCGAGCGCCAGGAAAAATGCATCGATATTACTTAATGCAGGATCTCCTGACGCAAGAGAAAATGCCCAGTCCTGAGGGTCGCCACGCAAAAAAGAAATAACGATCCTAACTTGTTGAACTGGGTCACCAGAGGAGCGAGGTTTCAAAGCCAGAAATAGTTTACAATTATTTTTGAAACTCAGAAATTTAGTTCTATCTCCAAAAAACAAATCAGGAATAGGAATTCTCGGTTCTAACATAGAATTCTGAACCACAAAGTCTTGAATACTTTGTACTCTTGCCGTGAGCTGATCCACACATGAAGACAGACCTTTAATGTCCATTGCTATACCTGTGTCCTGAACCACCCAAATGTCTAGGGGAAAAAAAGGCAAAACACAGTGCAAAGAAAAAAAAATGGTCTCAGAACTTCTTTTTTCCCTCTATTGGGAATCATTAGTACTTTTGGCTTCCAGTACTGTTATGAAAGGTAATTCAGTACCACAATGGACATAGAGGTCAGCGCACATACAGTGACCTGGAAATAACCCAAAAAACAAGAACGAGCTCTGAGACGTGGGAACTCTGTTGACCGCAATCCCTAATCCTCTCAAACCACACTAAAGGCAGCCGTGGATTGCGCCTAACGCTCCCTATGCAACTCGGCACGGCCTGAGAAACTAGCTAGCCTGAAGATAGAAAATAAGCCTACCTTGCCTCAGAGAAATACCCCAAAGGAAAAGGCAGCTCCCACATATAATGACTGTGAGTTAAGATGAAAAGACAAACGTAGAGATGAAATAGATTTAGCAAAGTGAGGCCCAACTTTCTGAACAGAGCGAGGATAGGAAAGGTAACTTTGCGGTCAACACAAAACCCTACAAAAACCACGCAAAGGGGGCAAAAAGACCCTCCGTACCGAACTAACGGCACGGAGGTACACCCTCTGCGTCCCAGAGCTTCCAGCAAGCAGAAAAAAACAAATTGACAAGCTGGACAGAAAAAAACAGCAAACAAATAGCAAGAGGAACTTAGCTATGCAGAGCAGCAGGCCACAGGAACGATCCAGGAGGAAACAGGTCCAATACTAGAACATTGACTGGAAGCCAGGATCAAAGCACTAGGTGGAGTTAAATAGAGCAGCACCTAATGACTTCACCACATCACCTGAGGAAGGAAACTCAGAAGCCGCAGTACCACTTTCCTCCACCAACGGAAGCTCACAGAGAGAACCAGCCGAAGTACCACTTGTGACCACAGGAGGGAGCTCTGCCACAGAATTCACAACACCCTGCACTGCTAAAGAAACCTGCACCATTTAATATGAAGGTGAAGTGCTTTTAAACAGTGCAGGCGTAGGAAAAATCAGATGCTGTGGTGTTCTGGCTCCTCTCTGTTGCAGTAATCCCGTGACAGATAACACTTTGTTGTTGAGATTTTTAAAGTACATCTCTCTCTAGATAGAATAGTATAATCTCCATACATTTTAAATGAGATTACCTAGTAATGATGAGAATGGCATACTTACTTTGCAAATTAATCCCAGAATGACTCTTGAACCTTTAATGAATAGTCAGCAATTTATGAGTCAAACTATAGACTGTCTGTTCAACACCCCGATTCATAAAGGTTGACATTTTGCACACCACTCATCGTAATCAAAGCGCCAGTGTAAAATGCATGAAATTCATCAAGAGTAATGCACCTTTCATAAAATTTGGCACACCTTCTTGCTCTTGCTATAAAGAATGTATTACAGTCAGAGACTGGACTACTTTTCTATTGTAGTTCACAGTACTTTTGTGGCGTTGCTTATTGCTTATAATGAACATATCATCGGCACTCAGCCACGCCACCTACGGATAAGCTCCATCCACTCTACAGAAAGTTGATTGAGCTGGCCAGGGTTTGTGTAAAAACGCCAAAACTACGAGTTGCGCAAACATTTTTCAACATTTCAGCCTTAGGTCAGAATTCTGGCTAAAACAGTTTCATGTACTACATGTACTCAAGTTGCAAACTCTACCCACCTTGATTGATGGGTTCTTTTCAGAGTCCTCCTTGCTGCTGCTGAATTATGGAGCATGCTGAAAAGCAGCTGCAGGCTGCATAGCACTAAAGTATTAAAAAGCCTTTCTACCAGCAGCATTTTCAGTGTGTAATAACTGTTCCTATCAGCATCTACAGGTGAAGGCTTGTTGACTAACGTAACTACATATGTGTATATTATAGCCCCCAAATCTTCAAAGCATTTAGGATTAATAATTTTAATTGCAACTATCAATTCTTAGTATGATTATACAGTGCAGTGCAGATATGAGGGTATAGATATTTAATATCATTATATGCTCCACTGTTCAAGACCTACACAGATAATTACATTGGACTGTATAATGATTTATGTATATACTGATAATCAAGACCATATTTTCGTTCAAGCTGCCCTAAACACTTTAAGTTGTCATGCCCCCTTCTGGTATGTCAGACTAAGGGTATGTGCACGCAACCATTGATGTACCGCCAATTGTGGCAGGCGACGCCAATGCTATGGGGCTCGTAAGCCGGTGGGGTCCAGTGTCAGCACCCGCTGACTCTTCAGTATAGAATGATAGGGGTGGAAGCATCTGCTGACGCTCATTCCTCCTCCATTATCATGCTCGTGCTGATGGCTGGCGGGGGGGGGGGGGAGGGCATAGGAATATTACTATGCAAAAGTTGGAAAGTTGTGAAATATGCTCTTCTGTGACCCCCTGCAATTATTCAACTTTCTTTGGGGGGGCCCAATTAGAACTTCTGCTATGGGGCTCCATGATTTCTATGTACTCCTTGTACTTGACGTCTATTTCAGGCGGATATGCTTTGGGCTTGGCTTTGGATAATCTTGCAAGGTTCACGGATATCTAAAATATATCAAGTGCACTTGTGACGCCCAGGAGACCGGGATACCCAGCACCGGACCAATGGAGTCTGTCTCTTGAGGGGGATGTCACGGGTGGCTTGACCCGGTGCTGTGGCCTCAGGCAATGCACAGTGTAAGGGGTATCATGAGGGGACAGGCACTTACTTGATCAGCAGCAGGTTCTCCCAGCGGTGACGATCCTGATCCTGGATAGATGGCTATTGTCCAAATGAAAGACTGAGGCACTGAAACGTTTAACCAGTTTACTTTAACATAAAAGGATTTACAACCAGTCCTGTCACCGGAGTCTGTATGGGAACTCTGAGTTACTTTGACCCTGCCGGGGTCTTCGCCTCTTATTGTGCGCAATTTCTGTGTGGCCCTGCTGCTGTATGTGAACTGGCTGCCGGCCCAATCTGTCCCCTCCGGGTCCTGGTTCGACAGGCAACCCGAGTCCTTTTATCGGTTTACCCCCTCTGGGAGTACCGCTGAACTCTGTGTCTGTTGCTGCGTCCGGCCCTAGTGAAGCTGATATCACCTCACGTTTTTCCGGTTGCTGTATTATATATAATGAATACAGCCACGGATCCGGTATCCGTCTTTGCGCCTGTTCTGGGTAGTGATTAATGCTACCCGGTTCTCACAATGTCCTTTTTCTCTATCCCTCTTCTCCTCAGGCCGGTGATTTAGGCCTGGAAACCGTCACAGGGCTGTTAGAGATTCAGCTGTATGACCTCTCACTTTCAGCTCCTTGGCCCAACTGCCATTTCTTCTCTCAGACCAGAATGGATCAAGGGAAGTCTCTGGAGCTCCCCCTTCTGGCCGGAAGTGGTAGTGCAGTTTTGCTATCTTAGTATTTGTATTTATTGTCAGTAACTATTTTTGTGGCAAATACCCCTAGGGGTGCCACATTCCCCCTTAGTTAAAGAACAGTACTCCGGGACTGTGGGACAATAACATCTTGAAATAACAATTAATATGTACAGAGTCTTAAAAATGAAAAGTTACAAAAATCACTCAAGGAAACAAAAATAGAGTTCTGTAAAAAGTCACTTCAAATAGCGTCCATTAATACAGTCCTATCCTTGAAGGTACTAGGAAAGGCACTGCACTTTGTGTCCAGGAATTTAGTTCCATTTTTCCAACGGAGTTGCCAATATAAAGTCTAAAGAAAGTTCAAAAAGAGCAAAAAGCAAAGTTCAAAAAGCAGTCTTTCCGGAGCTTTGATTTAGTGCCTCCGGGCTGATAAAAAGTTCAAGAATATGCAATAAGTTCATACAGACAAGTCTCTGTAGGCACTGGGCTTAAACGTTGCAGACTGATAACAATGACTATACTACATTTTCTGTTTAACTATATACGGCATAACATATATACAATTCACATTATGAGCTTTATAGTTGGTAATCTGCATACCTGGCCGGTAATTAACCCTGGGTACTACGCTGTGATCTACGTAATAGCGGTGTCTCTTCATGTGGTGTACTACTGTCTACTGCGGATGTAGTATCTGCCCGCTCTGCTAAAGATAATTCCACGACTATGGAGTTGGCAAGTCCACCGTGAATGGGATTACTCTGACCAGGAATCTGTTCTTCCTGGCCTGGAACCTCCTGTAGTACGGGGTCAGCCTCTTCCTGTCTTGGGACTTCTGGTATTGGGTTCGGTGTTGGGTAAAAGGCCACCATGGGAACCACTACTGCACCATGGTATGTTAGTAGGGTTTTGGGAAAGTCTCCTATACAGGTGTGATACACTTCCTCTTCTTTTTCCTTTACTGGTTGAACCTGTATGGGTTGAATAACTTCTGGTTCTGGCTGGACAACGTCTGGCTCTTTCAATGCTTCCGGACATAATTTAAGATTGTCTCTTGACACTAGTACAGATGTTAAGCCTCCGTTTTTGCTAATGAGACACATTTTAGGATTATCCACTCTTGTTGGTAAAACTGTGTAGGGTACGGCTTCCCACTGATTGTCCAGTTTATTGGTTCGACGATTTCTCTTGAGCACTTGGTCACCCGGTCTTAATGGGGTCGCTAGAGCATTCTGGTTGAAAGTTCGCTCTTGTCTTTCTCTAGTTTGCTGAAGGCTTCTTTCCACACTCTCTTGCACTTGGCGATACTGCTTTTGCCGTATGATATCCCAATTGGAGTCTTGAACTTCTGCGTCTGGTTTCAGAATTCCCATTTCTAGATCGATTGGTAATTGGCCGGGTCTTGCACGCATAAGGTAAGCTGGGGTGCAGTTGGTGGAGCTCACCGGGACATGATTATACAGATCCACCAAGTCAGGCAATTTCTCTGGCCATTGATTCCTTTCTGTCTCAGGTAAAGTCTTTAGTAGGTCTATTACAATATGGTTCATCTTCTCGCATAAGCCGTTTGTTTGTGGATGATAGGCCGTCGTCCGGATCTTTTTGCAACCATACATATTACAGAATTCTCTGAAGATCTCTGATTCAAAGGCTGTACCTTGGTCGGTGAGAACCTGTTCCGGATATCCATGGGGTCTACAAAAGTACGTTTGGAACGCTTTGGCTGCTGTTTTTGCTGTCAGATCTTTTACGGGTACTACTACCAAGAAGCGTGAATAATGGTCCACGATGGTCAAGGCATAGACATAGCCGGACCGGCTTGGTATTAACTTCACGTGGTCTATGGCTACAAGTTCAAGTGGTTGTTTGGTGATTATGGGCTGCAGTGGTGCTCTTTGGTTCTTTTGATCGTTTCTTCTGAGGTTGCACGGGCCACAATTTCTGCACCACTGTTCGATTGATTTTCTCATCCCGACCCAATAAAATCTTTCTCTTAGAAGTACTTCTAACTTTTTCCAACCGAAGTGACCAGCACCATTATGGTAAGCTTCGAGGACCATCTTCACATCTTGTTTAGGCACGATAATCTGCCAAACCAATTCATGTGTTTTCGGATTGGTGTACCTTCTACAGAGCTTCCCTTGATACAGGAACATTTTTCCTCTCTCTTTCCAGAGTTGATGTGTCTCTTCTGGGGCATCCTCATCGGGATATGCACTTTGCTCAGTTAACAGTTCCTTCACCAACTTCACAGCCGGATTGCTGTCTTGGGTGTCAGCCCATCTATGGTGTGCTAACAGATTAAAATTCACCTCTTGTTGTTTCTGATAGGTACTTGACTGATGATGTTTTGCCTTGGGATGATGGAAGGCTGGTAGTTCAATTTCTTCAAGCTCCCCCGTTTCTTCTTCTACATCTCTCAAGTGTGGCATCCGGGATAGGGCATCAGCATTTCCATTCTTGCGACCTGCTCGATACTTGATCTTGAAGTTGTAATTAGATAACCGGGCTATCCATCGCTGTTCTAACGCACCTAATTTGGCTGTGTCCAGGTGGGTCAACGGATTGTTGTCAGTATAGACAATAAATTCTGCAGCGGCCAGATAGTGTTTGAAACGTTCAGTCACAGCCCAAACTACTGCCAGTAGTTCCAATTTGAAGGACCTATAATTTTCTGGATTTCTTTCAGTAGGCCGGAGCTTTCTACTTGCAAAGGCGATGACTTTCTCCCGACCTTCTTGCTTTTGTGACAGCACCGCTCCTAGTCCCACATTACTGGCATCGGTGTAGAGGATGAAAGGTTGATGGTAATCTGGGTATGCCAGAACCTCTTCTCCGGTTAGTGCCTTCTTTAGTTGTTCAAAGGAGTCTTCCCTTTCGTCGTTCCACTGGAAAGGAGGGTTTCGGTTTGAAGGTTTCTTCGTCTGCCCTACCAAGGCGTCTTGCAAGGGTGCTGCCAACTTGGTAAATCCTTTTATAAATCTGCGATAGTAACCCACCAATCCCAGGAATTGCCTCACTTCTTTTGCGCTGGTAGGTCTCGGCCAATCCCTTATGGCGGTTATTTTCTCGGGATCCGGTGCTACTCCCTCCGAACTCACGATGTGTCCCAGGTACTGTGCCTTTGGCTTGAGAAGGTGACATTTGGATGGCTTGATTTTCATGCCATACCTGGATAAGGCTTCGAACACTTCTGCCAAGTCTTTTAAGTGTTGTTCGTAAGTCTTTGAGTAGACGATCACATCATCTAGGTACAGGAGGACGGTCTCGAAGTTCTTGTGTCCGAGGCAGCATTCCATCAGCCGCTGGAAGGTACCGGATGCATTGCAGAGTCCGAACGGCATGCGATTAAATTCACTTAGACCCATTGGTGTGGTGAATGCCGTCTTTTCCTTATCTCTCTCAGCCACAGGGACTTGCCAATACCCGCTTGTTAAGTCTAAGGTGGAAAAATAATTAGCAGATTTCAAAGCAGTCAAGGACTCTTCTATCCTAGGCAAGGGGTAGGCGTCTTTATGGGTGATGTTATTAATCTGCCGGTAGTCTACGCACATTCTCATGGTTCCGTCTTTTTTTTTGACAATCACCAGAGGGGCCGCCCAGGGGCTACAGCTGTCTCTTATTACCCCGGCCTGTTTCATCTCCCTCAGCATATCTTTTGCACATTGATAGTGAGCGGGCGGTATGGGTCTATATCTTTCTTTTATTGGGGGATGGTCACCGGTGGGGATTGTGTGTTCTACCCCTTCTATCCGTCCGAAGTCCAATGGGTGTTTACTGAAGACTTGTTCATATTCCGTCACTAGCCTATACACCCCTTGTTTTTGATGGGTAGGTGTTGAATTTATGCCCACGTGTAGCTGTTGGCACCAATCCTCCATTTCTCCATCTGAGCCATTGCCTTCCACCTGACAGGTTGGTTCTAAGGGCTCAATGGTTGTGATGGCATTGTTGTCAACAGTATATAGCTTTGCCATTGTAGCATACCTTGGCAAAGTGACCTCTTCCTCTCCACAGTTCAAAAGTCGTACCGGCACTCGTCCCCGGTGTACCTCGACTATCCCTCGTGCTGTGAGTATAGTGGGCCTGCTGTCGGTGTACACTGGTTCTATTAAGGCTTGATAATCTCGTCCCTTAGTACCAATGGCTGCTCTACACCATACCAGCATTTCTGTTTTTGGTGGGATTACAATAGACGTTGGATCACTTACCCTCACACTGCCGATTTCTCCACCTGCAACTTCTACCTGTTGCCTTAACATCAATACTTTTATTTCCCTTTGGAGAACTCTCTGCTGGCAAGATTGGGCAGTTTCAGCAATTTGCTGTAAGACAGAAATGACTTCGGAAAAGCAGTTCTCTAACACATTCATTCCTATCAATACAGTTGGTTCACAGTTCCGCCGGTCAACATCAACAACAATTATACCCTGCTTCTTCAATTCTACTTTACCAATCTTTATGGTCATCTCCCTGAATCCTAGTTTCGGTACCAACTTACCATTACTGGCCCATATATCTAGTTCAACATCAGAGGGCCCTTTATCAATATCTGCATCAGCCCAGTACCTCTTATAAAGGATATACGGTATAGATGAAATCTGGGAACCTGTGTCCAGCAAAGCGTTGAGGGGAATTCCGTCCAGCACGATAGGGATAATGGGTCGTCCTCCGATGTACCTGTCGTGCCAGGGTGTTGGGCCTTGAAAGTTCATTCCTGCGAAGCGGCCCGCATTCCCAGGAGATTCCCATTTAAATCACAATCTTGTGCAAAGTGGCCTGGCTGCTGGCAACGGCGGCAAATGGGCTGTCCATCCGGTTGGTAGCGGTCGCGGGGTCGTCCTCTCCATGTCGGGTATCTCCGGGGTCTCATCCATGGAACATCTTCTCTACGGTTTGCCAACTCCATCTTGGGTCCTCTCATCTCCTGCATGGTTTTAGCCATTGAAGCAACAACATCAGTTAAAGAGTCAAGCTTTTGTTGAAGAGCCTCATTAGTACTGGGCCCCAGGGGCTTAGCAATGGCCCCGGACATAGCTGATGTCACTGGTACTCCATGTTGTTGAGGAGCCTCTGCCATGAGTTGCGCAGGATCCTGATCCCGAGGTGCCTCTGCCAGCTGGAGACGTATAACGCTCTCCTTTAATTGGGCAAATGTCAATTCAGGGTTCTTAAAAACAAGCATGCTCACATGCCCCCGGTGAGAAGGGGTGTAGAGTCCCTCAATAAATTGATCTCTTAGCAGTTTATCCGCTCCGGTGTTAAAAATGGGTTCAGCCAGTGTAAGTGATTTAAGGGCTTCCTGCAGGTTTAAGGCAAAGTCTCTCACGCACTCATTAACTTTTTGTTTGCAATTAAAGAATCGTACTTTAGCTTTGCTGCTGGCCGTGGTTTCAAATGTAGCTTTTAATCCAGCAAATATGCGTTCAACAGTGCCTTTTAGATCAGCTGCCCATGCTGTGACTTCTCGCTTAGCATGGACACTTAACTGCATCATCAGGAGACTAACACGCTGAACTTCACCCACGGGGAACATGTCAAAATGGGCCAGCATCTTTTCTCTGAACTCGTCAAGGGTATTAGGCTCACCTTCATACATTGGAAGCCATGGACCACCCGGGGTATATGGCATCAGCACCGGCATGATGGGCGCCACTCCTTGCACCGCTGCGCTGCCGGACTCTCTATTGACACTCTGTCTTTCAGCTGCATTAGCGTCGCCGGGTGCTGCGGCGTCTCCGTGCTGCGACATACTGTGCCCCCTTAGTTAATCCGGACCCTTCCGGTCCTCCGCTTCCGTCGGGATAGTGTAGATTCCTTCCGCTGTGCAGCAGGATCGGTTTTCCCCTTGCTCTGACGTCAGAGCGCTCAGCTTGGTGCCGCCCACAATGACACACCCCCTGCTGCTCCCGCCCGCCACGCGCTCTGTAATGGCGGATTCTGAAGTTTTTCAGTTAGACTGGGGCTCAGGTGATGGCGTAGCTCAATTAACAGTCTCGTGCCTAACGGTTATGAGGTGATTACCTCAGGGGATGGCGGCCTTCTTTACTCCATTATAACCAATGGGGAAAAGTCACTTTCAATAGTTTTCAATGGGAAATGGAATTTTCTTTAATAAAGTCAATTTTCAAGATTTTTCATCCAAGTTTTCACAATTTTGGACTCCAATCATGGCACACAACACCCGGTATACGGGCTGGCTGAATCCTGTTCGTGACGCCAATTGTGACGCCCAGGAGACCGGGATACCCAGCACCGGACCAATGGAGTCTGTCTCTTGAGGGGGATGTCACGGGTGGCTTGACCCGGTGCTGTGGCCTCAGGCAATGCACAGTGTAAGGGGTATCGTGAGGGGACAGGCACTTACTTGATCAGCAGCAGGTTCTCCCAGCGGTGACGATCCCGATCCTGGATAGATGGCTATTGTCCAAATGAAAGACTGAGGCACTGAAACGTTTAACCAGTTTACTTTAACATAAAAGGATTTACAACCAGTCCTGTCACCGGAGTCTCTATGGGAACTCTGAGTTACTTTGACCCTGCCGGGGTCTTCGCCTCTTATTGTACGCAGTTTCTGTGTGGCCCTGCTGCTGTATGTGAACTGGCTGCCGGCCCAATCTGTCCCCTCCAGGTCCTGGTTCGATGGGCAACCCGAGTCCTTTTATCGGTTTACCCCCTCTGGGAGTACCGCTGAACTCTGTGTCTGTTGCTGCGTCCGGCCCTAGTGAAGCTGATATCACCTCACGTTTTTCCGGTTGCTGTATTATATATAATGAATACAGCCACGGATCCGGTATCCGTCTTTGCGCCTGTTCTGGGTAGTGATTAATGCTACCCGGTTCTCACAATGTCCTTTTTCTCTATCCCTCTTCTCCTCAGGCCGGTGATTTAGGCCTGGTAACAGTCACAGGGCTGTTAGAGATTCAACTGTATGACCTCTCACTTTCAGCTCCTTGGCCCAACTGCCATTTCTTCTCTCAGACCAGAATGGATCAAGGGAAGTCTCTGGAGCTCCCCCTTCTGGCCGGAGGTGGTAGTGCATTTTTGCTATCTTATTATTTGTATTTATTGTCAGTAACTATTTTTGTGGCAAATACCTCTAGGGGTGCCACACACACAACCTAAAGTGAACATAACCTTTAGATAATAGTTAAGGCAATCATACACATTAGACTAAAGTTGTCCGAAGTGGAGATATTGTATGGTTTGACCAACAATCTAATATGTACTACAGCTCTTTCATATGGAGCTGCCTCTTTTTATAAGGACCAAAAGTATTTAGACAATTATCTCAAAAGCTATTTAATGGGCTACATTGACTATTCCCTGTTAATCCATCATTAATTAAAAGATTAAAGGTCTGGAGCTAATTCCAGTTGTGCCATTTGCAGTTGGAAGCTATTGCTGTGACCCCACAACATTCAATCAAAAGAGCTCTCAATGGAAGAGAACCAGACTGTTTTTAAGTTAATTGGACTCCATGTCACAGTACAGACGGACAATCACCCAAAACATAGTGTGAATGCAACCCAGGCGTTTTTTTAAGCAAAGAAATAGAATATTCTTCAATGGCCAAGTCAATCACCAGATCTCAACCCCATCGAGCATGTATTTAACTTCCATAAGTCAACACTTAAGACAGAAAGACCCACAAACAAGGATCAACTTAAGTCAGCAGAAGTAAAGGCGGAAAAGCATCATAAAAGAGGAAACCCAGCGTCTGGTTATATGCATAGCTTTCAGACTTCAGGCAGTCTTTGCCTGCAAAAGATTCCATATAAAGTATTAAAAATTAAGATTTTTTACAGTAAAGTTAAATTGTCCAATCACCTTTGAGCCCCTGAAATTAAGATACTTTGTAGAAAAATGGTTGCAATTCCTAAATGTTTCACAGGAAAATTGTTGTTCAACCCTTTTAATTAAACATGAAAATCTATACTTCAATTGCCTTTCAGTTTGTTATTAAATAAAAAATAGTGGCATGCAGAGACCAAATCATGAAGATTCAGTCACTGTCCAAATATTTCTGGACCTAACTGTATTTTTAGATCAGCACACCACACTGACCCTATAATGATCTAATATCAAGTCTAATCAATTTAAGATTGCTACATCTACACAAACACATCCAAAATCCACGATCAGTACATGATAATAGCATCAGAATCAGTGTCAGTACATAGCTACATCACCAGAACCACCATCAGTACATGAATACTTCACCAGAACCACCGTCAGTAGATAAATACAACACCAGAACCACTGACAGTACATGAATACCGCACAAGAGCCACCATCTTCACATAAATACAGCACAAGAAGCACCAAAACTATGTCAGTACATGATTAGGTGACCATAACCACCGTCAGTACAACCTCCATCAAAACACAAATACATCACTAAAACCACCATAGGCATATGAATATATCACCATAACAACTGTCAGTACATGACTACATCACCAGAAGCCTTGTCATCAGCACACAGCTACATCACAAAATGAACCATCAGTACACAACTACAAACATCAGAAGCACCATCAGTACATGACTTTATCATTCAAAGTACAGTCAGTACACAAATAGATCACCATAACCACACTTAATACATGACTACATTACTAGAACCACAATCACTACATGAATACCTCATCAGAACCACTATCTGTATATGAATACATCACAAGATCGACCATCAGCACATTAATACATCATCAGAACCACCATCAGTACATGACTACATCACCAGAACCACCATCAGTTCACAACATCATCACCGGAATCAACATCAATACGTGACACGTGACTACAACACCAGAACCACCGTCAGTACATGAATACTTCACCAGAACCACCGTCAGTAGAGGAATACAACACTAGAACCACCGTCAGTACATGAATACATCACCAGAATTACCATCAGGACATGAATACATCACTTAGTTTAATTTAAGTGATTAAATTAAGTTTCATATGATATGCAAATGAGAGTGCTTTGGTGCACCCTTGCATGGTCTTTGCCTTGGTGTACCATTATGGGCTAATATATGAATATTAAAGCAAGTCCTTTGTCTTTATTGACAGTGTTGACAGTGCTCCATTAGTAAGAATGAATGTTGCCTAAAATCAACTTGCAAGTCTGTGGTTGTGGAACGTGCACAACAATGTACTCCAATGGCAGTAAGGGTGCTCACAATGTGACTGAGGGCACGTTCTGTTGTCTTGTTCTTGCCTGTCTTTTGCTGCCTCTCGAGTGGCTTCAGTGAAGACGAGGGGTGTTTAAAGTGAACCTGTCACCAGTTTTTTGGCTTATAAACCTGCCCATTAACTTTAACATCATAAGAATTGAGTTACTGCAAATGCCTTAATATCCTCAGACGTACACCTCCATACATCAGAAAAAGTGTTTTATACTTGTCCCGTGCTGTATTTGTGCGGTCTGATCCGATGGTTGTCTTCCTATTGTGATCAGTGCCATCTTGGTCCTTTCAAACCCCGCCCTGATCCTTTCAAATGTTGGATGACATCTCTGCGTTATCCACGTAGGGCCCGAAGTCTCGCATCTGCGCAGGCGCGCCTCACTATGCCCTATTGAACAGCCAGTGACTTCGGGCCCTACTATCCAGCACCTGACATCTATTCAGTCTATTCAGATTCTCCGGATCACACTGCGCTCTGTGGCTTTTACAATAAATGTGTATGGAGCGTCAGAATGAGACTCCGTAGACTTACGCGATCAAAAGTGGTTGTCCGCTCTGAGAGCGGACACCCTGCAGCAACGCCCATGATCGGTGCTAGCCCGAATGTGGACATATAACCCCTCTGATGCTGCTGTCAATATGAAAAGCGACATCCGGAGCATCACAGAGGGAGGGAGCTCCCGCTGTGCCCCCATCAGCTCGATTGTGACTCACATTTTGCCGATGGTCTCCATGGTGAGCCCAAACTGAAAGGTAGCCATGAGGTCACCCAGGGATGGTGGCCTGTAAGCTCAAACTCAGAGCAGGAGCTGGCACACCTCCTCCATGCATGTGAGACGCTGATCTAATGATTTGCAGTGCAAAAGCAGTGCAGAGTATTATATCAGAGATCTGTCAGTGTAAAGTTGATGTCCCATTGTGGGACAATGAAAAAAGTAAAAAAAAAGTTAATAAAAATTGTAAAAATATATGTTTTAAAAAAAATCACAAAATAAAGAACAAAAAAAGAAAATATTAATAAAATAACTAAATTTATTTATGTAAATGTAAAAGTAACCAAGAAAAGTATACATATTTGGTATCGCCCCGTAAGGGAACAACCCGCCGAATAAAACTGTCCCACTAGTTAACCCAGTCAGTGAACACCGTTAAAAAATAATTAAAAATCTAGGCAAACACGATGCTTCATCATCATACCGCAGAACAAAAAGTGGAATAAAACACAATCAAAAAGACGAATGTAAATAAAAATCAAATCTCTGAAAATGTCATCTTCTCCTGCAAAAAAATCAAGCTGCCATACTGCTCCATAAGCGGAAAAATAAAAAAGTTTAGGTCTCGGAATAAAGCGATGCAAAAATAATTATATTTTCTATAAAATAGTATGTAAAAGCGCCAAAGCATAAAAAAATGATATAAATGTGATATCACACAGAACGGCATCCCAGAAATAAATTCCGGAATTGCTGGTTTTTGTTTATTCTGCCTCCGAAAAATCGGAATAGAAAGCGATAAATAAAATGTCATGTGCCCGAAAATGGTACCAATAAAAATGTCAGTTCGTCCCATAAAAAATAAGCCCTCACACGAAATATTATCTAAATATAGAGATGCAATAAAAAGAGTTTTTTAGGATGTGACAGCAGCCAAATATAAAAAACCCATATAAATCTGGAATCGCTGTAATTGCACCGACCCGAAGAATAAAGTTGTCTAATCTCTTATACTGCATGAGGAATGGCATAAAAAATGAATAGAACCAATTCTTCACCTACTGTTGATTTGTTAATTCTGCCTCCCAAAGTTCGCAGTAATGCTCGGCGCACATTTATCCTGCCCTCTACGCTGAGCGCTTACATCGGGATTTCCGTGTAAATTTCTGAAATACATGATGTAGACAGAACCACCGGCAGAAGATTAACCCTAATGAGGCAAATGGAGTCACTGTGCATACTGTCTGGCCTGTGATTCGGCAGTGTCTGTCTTTTTAGGCGTGCATAAAATTGTGGTTTTGTGCAGTTTTGTGCACTTCTGAAAAGGACACCGCTGAACAGAGGCCAGACAGAGTCCAGAGTAACTCTGCTACCTCATTATAGTGAATGGATCCATCAAGGGTTTCATCTGAATCACATCACTCTGAGATTTTGATAGAAACCCAGATGTTTCTGGAGGAGAGAAGGTTTTTCCACCAACATAGAAGAGGATTCTTTACTGTTAGGGCAGTGAGAATCTGGAATTGCTTGCCTGAGGAGGTGGTGATGGCGAACTCAGTCGAGGGGTTCAAGAGAGGCCTGGATGTCTTCCTGGAGCAGAACAATATTGTATCATACAATTATTAGGTTCTGTAGAAGGACGTAGATCTGGGTATTTATTATGATGGAATATAGCCTGAACTGGATGGACAAATGTCTTTTTTCGGCCTTACTAACTATGTTACTATGTTACTATGTTACTATGTGCTCAGCGTAGATAAATGTGATCCCAAATGTTATGTAAAATGTTCTTAACAAAAGCTTTAACTCAATCCACAAAAAAAGCAAGTCTCCACTCTAGTCCATCACCTGTCAATGGAAAGATAGGGGGCTTCCATGATGCTAGTAATACAAAGGCTCTATAAAAGCGCTATAGCTCCTCGCCCCTCCCCAAAAGAATTTCAGCAAATTGTGCGCTCCCAAATCCAAATGCCCCCCTTGCTTCTGAACCCCAGTGTGCCTGAACCACATTTAGCATTGTCACAATCTTGGTTTGTGGAAGTACTGTGCCACAGACCGTGGAGAGCCTGGAGGGGCATGACTAAGCAATCACCTGACTATTCACTAGAGCCTCTGATGGTGAGGTTAGACTTGGCTCCCGATGAACGCCAGGTGCCACTCCAGGGCAGACCAACGGTTGCTTGTGCTTGCATACTACCAGTAAAAGGTAAAGAGACTGCAACCTTGTGTCCTCCACTTCTTTCTGTCACTACACCATCTACCATCTTTGCCACTACACCGGGAGCCCTGGGGACTAAGCTTCACCTGTGAGAAGCCATAGCATCCCTGCTGCAATAACATCATCCCCAGTGGACCCCCTTTGAGCGGCGTCAGAGATCCCAAGCCGAGAACCACAGGTGGCGTCACTAACACTCTTTATTTTCTTTCCAAAATAATCCCTTTAAATACCTTCTCTTTAACTTGGATGCCCAGACCCGGCCCAAGCACCCCTAGGCCCTAGCAGATGCTCCACTGTCTCAACAAACTGGGATTCACCAGTTGTCACAGCCGCAGTAAGAGTCAGGGGTTGAGAGGAGGCTTTTCCGTCTAGGAAGGCCTCTCCTACCGAACCTAGACAATGGAGTTTTCCGGCCTTACTGGACAGGCGCAAATGAAGTGACCTGTGTAACCACAATAAAGGCACTGGCCTTTAGCACAGAGATCCCTCTGTCGCTGACTGGCAACAGCAAAGCGGTTGACCAGCATGGGCTCTGGTGATGCCTCGACAAGGGAGGGTGGAGGAACAAGTGGTCTCTGAAAGGACGGAGCCAGACGCTGTGATCTTCTCTCAAGTGCCACCTCACGGGTGCGCTCCTGGAAAGGAAGGTCTATACGGATAGCCAGGGAGACCAGGTCGTCGAAGGCACTTGGTAAGTCGCGACCCACTAACTCATCCTTTGTTTCCAGAGAGTCCCTCCCAGAATGTTGCCACCAACGCTTCGTTATTCCAACCGAGCTCGGAAGCCAGAGTACGGAAGCATATTGTCCCACAGATGACTTGGACTGGCTTAAGTGAAACAGAGCGGAAGCTGACAAAGTGGTTCGCCCGGGTTCATTGCAAACTTTGAGAAAGGCCTCAATGAATATGGAGGAATTGGAGATGATAGGATCCTCTCTCCCACAATGGATTCAACCATGCCAGGGCCTCTCCACCAAGATGTGACATAAAGAATGCTACCTTTGTACGGTCTGACGGGAAGTGATGAGGAAGGAGTTCAAAATGTAGCCGGCACTGATTGATGAACCCACGACAGAGCTTAGGATTGCCGTCAAAGCGTGCGGGGGCTGCGAGTCAGGCACCTGAAGCTCGAACTAAGCAGACCGACTGAGAAGTCTCCAGAGAAGATCCGGTTGCATGAACGTGAAAAGACTCTAGAGAGATGTTTAAGGCTTCCATCTTGGTAGTCAGGGACTGCAACTGCATATATAACTTCTCTTGTATGCTTTTCTGTCAAAAGAGCTCTTGATACATAGTCTGATCTGATGGGATATGGGATCCAGCAGGGTACATGGCCTGAGTAAACTGTCACGATCGTGGTTTGTGGAACCACTGTGCCACGGAGAGCCTGGAGGGGTGTGACTACGAGATCACCTGACTAATCACTAGAGCCTCTGATGGCGAGGTTAGACTTGGCTCTTGAACGCCAGGTGCCACTCCAGGGCAGACCAACGGTTGCGCAGCTGCTGGACCCGAATGACAGACTGGATGGAGCAGCAGGCAGAGCTTGTATCAGAGTGCAGCTGACCAAGTTGATATCAGAGTGCAGCAGCCAGAGTTTGTGTCAGAGACAGAGTTTGTGTCAGAGTGCAGCAAGCAGGATTTGCTTCAGAGTGCAGCAAGCAGGATTCACACTGGTGTGTGACCTTACACAACATAGACTGAAACAGGAAAGTTGCTCAGGCATCTCCCCAGTGGGGAGGAAGCAATATATAAATAGTGTTTCATAGCCATTGGCTGGGTAGGAAATAGCAAGTGCATGTGATGGCCCTTTAAGAGGGCGGGAGTGCACGCCTGCGAGAGCTAAGGACATGGCTAGAGAAACGGCTGGAAGCATGCTGAGCATGGGGAAGGAAAGAACCATCTGCAGCATGGATGAGTGAAGAGACACGCCACCGACCCTGCCTGTCAGAGCAGTGACCGAGCAAGGTGCTAACAAGCATCCATATGTTTGGCATTTCTGTAGTGCTGGCAGCCCGCCTAATTTAATGGTATGTGTCTCCAGAAGCATGAGCTGGGCACTACAACGTACTGGTCACTACAACGGCAGTTTGCAATTTTCAATTAACAACATCCACTGCTGTTTGTTTTTGGAAAACATCCATGGAGTCAAAATTGTCACTACACCTGTAAATAAATTCCCAAAGGGGTATAATTTCCAAAATTGGGCCACTTGAGGGAGCATTCTGCTCTTCTAGCACGTAATTTCTGTATACGGAGTCAGTAAACTATTCTAGCAAAATCTGCGCTCCAGGAGGCAAATAGCACTCCTGAGTCTTGCTGTGTGGCTAAGCAGTACTGTACAGTCACATATGTGGTATTTCTACATTAGGCAGAAATAGTGTGACAAATTTTTACCCATTTTTACCCATTTCTCAGTGTCAAGATGTAAAATCTGGGGCTAAAACAAAATTTTTGTGGTAAAAATGCAATTATTTTTTCCTCACGGCCCAATGGTATAAAATTCTGTGACACACCTGTGTCAATATGATCATTGCACCTCTAAATTAATTCATTGAGAGGTGTAGTTTATAAAATGGGGTCACTTATGGGGGTTCTGCTGTTCTGGCACCTAAGTGGCTCTACCAATGTAACATGGCACCCTCAAACCAGTCCAGCAAAATCTAACCTACAATATGGTGCTTCTTCCCTTCTGAAATTTGCACTGTGTGTCAAATGTAGTTTTTGACCACATATGGGGTATTGGTGTACTCAGGGGAAATTGTACAACAATTTTTGGGGTCTATTTTCTCCTGTTACCTTTGTGAAAATAAAAAAATGGAGCTAAAGAAAATTTTATGGAAAAAATGTGATTTTTTTTATTGTTATGGTTCTACGTTATAAACTTCTGTGAAGCACCTGGGGGTTCAAGGTGCTCACCACACATCTAGATACATTTGTTGAGGGGTCTAGTTTCCAAAATGGGGTCACTTGTGGGGGATTTCCACTGTTTGGGCAAATTAGAGGCTCTCCAAATGTGACATGGTGTCTGCTCTCAATTTCAGCCAATTTTGCGACATGACAACAGTAGAACATTCCAGCAAAATCTGTGTTCCAAAACGCCACTTCATCCTTTCTGAGCACTGCCATACACCAAAACAGTAGTTTTCCTCACATATGAGGTATCTGCTTACTCAGGAGAAACTGCACAACGAACTGTATGGTGGATTTTCTCCTGTTACCCATGTGAAAATAAAAAAAATTGGGGCTAAAAGAACATTTTTATGGGAATTGTGATTTTTTATTTTTGCGGCTCAACGTTATAAACTTCTGTGATGAACTTGGGGGTTCAAAGTACCCACCACACATCTAGATAAGTTCCCTGAGGGGTCTAGTTTCCAAAATGGCATCCATTGTGGGGAGTTTCTACTCTTTAAGCACATAAGTGGCTCTCAAAATGCAACATGGCATCTGCTAATGATTCCAGCAAATTTTGCATTTAAAAAATCAAATGGTCCCCCTTCCCTCCTGAGCCCTGTCGTGCACCCAAACAGTAGTTTTCCTCCACATATTGGGTATCTGTGTACTCAGGAGAAATTGCACAACAAATTATATGGTGCATTTTCTCTTGTTACCTTTGTGAAAATAAAACAATTGGGGCTAAGAAAAATAAAAACATTTTTCTGGGAAAAATTTGATTTTTTATTTTTATGGCTTAATGTTATAAACTTCTGTGAAGCACCCGGGGGTTTAAGGTGCTCACCACACATCTAGATAAGTTCCCTGAGGGGTTTCATTTCCAAAATGGTGTCACTTATGATCTTTTTCCACTGTTATGGCATCCACTAATCATTCCAGCAAATTTTACTTTCAAAAAGTCAAATGATGCTCTTTCCTCAAGATCTGCTGTGTGCCCAAACAGTGGTTTTCCCCCACATATGGAGTATGTAGTAGGGAATAGGTTTATGCTCAACTGTTAACAACACATGGCGCTCTGAAATAAGTTCATCTCAACTATAACCCAAAAATTATTTGTCACACAAAAATAGCAAGTCAAATAAGTATATGAGATTTGTTCAAAAAAGATTCATGTGTTCGCAGAAAAATAAACAAGCCAACGTTTTGGCCATTCAGATCTTTATGAAACGGTTAGTCAAGGAGAGACTACTGTTGTGTGCCAAAGTATTTTTTGGATAAATATGGGGTATCAACATGCTCAGGAGAAATTGCACAACTAATTTTGGGGTCCATTTTTTCCGGTTACCTGTGTGAAAATAAAGTCATTTCTTGTGACAAAAAAGTTAAAAGTTCAATTTTCGTTCCACATTCCATTAATGGTTTTAAACACCTTGAGGGGTGCAGTTTTTATAATGATGTTCCTTTTTACGTATTTCTGTCAAATAGACCTTCAAAGTTACTTTAAATGTGAGGTACTGTTAGGGTTGGTGAATTGCACTACATTAAATTAAACTATAAAGTGCAATCGCAACCCGGGGTCCACAGTGCAGAGATGAATAACTACTGCTAGTGTGAATAATGACGGATAATAAACTAGCGAATGTATTGCGTTAAAACCACACAGAGCGAACGGGATGCAGAGTACCAGGCTCAGCTAACCACCGAGTGGCACAGAGAATGTAAGAAAAGTGCAGTACCCTTTTAAACCCGCAGAGGTAGAAGCAAATGGCAAACTAGGTGTGGAACTCTATGGCTCCCCCAGGAAAGTCTAGGCTAATGGTTGGTCTTGCTCTGTAACTCAGCTGTGCTAACCACACACACGACTGGAGACAGATACTAAGCCAAGCGGGGATTACCCCCTTACCCATTACTCTACACTACCTGTCTAGACACAGTCACTGGTAAAGAGTGGCACAGACACGTGCAAACAGAGTGGTAGAGTATCCACACCCAACACCAATGACGCTAACACCCCCGCGTGCAGTGCTGGAAGCCCTTTTTGCGCTAGGCTCCGCCCCCCAAACACTCACGCCCAGACGGACGGCGCATCCCCCGTGGGCCAATCCAGAGCTGCCACATCACCAGAGCAGTCAGTGTCCGAGCACCAATGAAAAGGCGCCACATCGTGGACATGCTCAGTAAGATGATTTCCGGACTTAGACTCCAGAGGGTAGGGCTGCCTCTGTATACCACTGGTTACAATAGACTTAGCTGGAGAGCCAGCAGTAACCACATGGACACTACAAAGCAGTGCAAGATGCTGGGACCGAAGTCTGTGCTAAGCAACAATCCCAAAGGCCGGGCCTGAGTGGGAGACCGCCGAGACAGATAAGGCTTGGGATCCATTCCGCGCAGCGGCCGAAGCCCAGAGCTTAACTGGTGGTCACTAAATGAAATAGTGTAGTAAATTTTGTTGGAAAAATGTGAAATTGCTGGCCATCTTTTAACCCTAACAACTTCCTAAGAAAAAAAAATGATGTCTAAAAAATTGTGCTGATGTAAAGTAGACATGTGCGAAATGTTATTTATCAACTATTTTGTGTGACATACAGTGGGGCAAAAAAGTATTTAGTCAGTCAGCAATAGTGCAAGTTCCACCACTTAAAAAGATGAGAGGCGTCTGTAATTTACATCATAGGTAGACCTCAACTATGGGAGACAAACTGAGAAAAAAAAATCCAGAAAATCACATTGTCTGTTTTTTTTATCATTTTATTTGCATATTATGGTGGAAAATAAGTATTTGGTCAGAAACAAAATTTCATCTCAATACTTTGTAATATATCCTTTGTTGGCAATGACAGAGGTCAAACGTTTTCTGTAAGTCTTCACAAGGTTGCCACACACTGTTGTTGGTATGTTGGCCCATTCCTCCATGCAGATCTCCTCTAGAGCAGTGATGTTTTTGGCTTTTCGCTTGGCAACACGGACTTTCAACTCCCTCCAAAGGTTTTCTATAGGGTTGAGATCTGGAGACTGGCTAGGCCACTCCAGGACCTTGAAATGCTTTACGAAGCCACTCCTTCGTTGCCCTGGCGGTGTGCTTTGGATCATTGTCATGTTGAAAGACCCAGCCACGTTTCATCTTTAATGCCCTTGCTAATGGAAGGAGGTTTGCACTCAAAATCTCACGATACATGGCCCCATTCATTCTTTCATGTACCCAGATCAGTCGTCCTGGCCCCTTTGCAGAGAAACAGCCCCAAAGCATGATGTTTCCACCACCATGCTTTACAGTAGGTATGGTGTTTGATGGATGCAACTCAGTATTCTTTTTCCTCCAAACACGACAAGTTGTGTTTCTACCAAACAGTTCCAGTTTGGTTTCATCAGACCATAGGACATTCTCCCAAAACTCCTCTGGATCATCCAAATGCTCTCTAGCAAACTTCAGACGGGCCCGGACATGTACTGGCTTAAGCAGTGGGACACGTCTGGCACTGCAGGATCTGAGTCCATGGTGGCGTAGTGTGTTACTTATGGTAGGCCTTGTTACATTGGTCCCAGCTCTCTGCAGTTCATTCACTAGGTCCCCCCGCGTGGTTCTGGGATTTTTGCTCACCGTTCTTGTGATCATTCTGACCCCACGGGGTGGGATTTTGCGTGGAGCCCCAGATCGAGGGAGATTATCAGTGGTCTTGTATGTCTTCCATTTTCTAATTATTGCTCCCACTGTTGATTTCTTCACTCCAAGCTGGTTGGCTATTGCAGATTCAGTCTTCCCAGCCTGATGCAGGGCTACAATTTTGTTTCTGGTGTCCTTTGACAGCTCTTTGGTCTTCACCATAGTGGAGTTTGGAGTCAAACTGTTTGAGGGTGTGCACAGGTGTCTTTTTATACTGATAACAAGTTTAAACAGGAGCCATTACTACAGGTAATGAGTGGAGGAAAGAGGAGACTCTTAAAGAAGAAGTTACAGGTCTGTGAGAGCCAGAAATCTTGATTGTTTGTTTCTGACCAAATACTTATTTTTCACCATAATGTGCAAAAAAATGATAAAAAAAACAGACAATGTGATTTTCTGGATTTTTTTTTCTCAGTTTGTCTCCCATAGTTGAGGTCTACCTATGATGTAAATTACAGACGCCTCTCATCTTTTTAAGTGGTGGAACTTGCACTATTACTGACTGACTAAATACTTTTTTGCCCCACTGTATCTCTTTGATTTAAGGGCATAAAAATGTAAAGTTTGAAAATTGCAAAGTTTTTCAAATTTTCGCCAATTTTCTGATATTTTCACAAACAAATGCAAGTCGTATTGAACAAATTTTACCACTATCATGAAGTACAATATGTCATGAGAAAACAATGTCAGGTTCGGTGGGATTCATTGATGTTCCAAAGTTATTACCACATAAAGTGACAGTGGTTAGAATTGTAAAATTTGGCCTGGTCAGGAAGGTGTGTTAAACATTAAAAATTAATTGAATTATTCTTATTCTGTACTGAGCACATTGCTTCTTGCTGACATTACAAAAAGCTATTTCTGTATATACATAGCTCAGAGTATAAGTCAACACCATATACAGGAAACACGTGGTCTGTGGGACATATAAATAACGTCTCTTAGGAGGGTGTTGGGGCTGGTCACGTGGGATCTGTCACCTCCTGCCTTCACCATTCTCCATGGACGTCAGACAAGTCACACAAGGAAGGAACAGCTGATAGCCATGATGACTTCAGACTTCACACAGACAGACGGTTTTACCATTCAGAACTTTGTGAAAGATGAATAACAAGACAAGCGCTGATATTTACACATGGACAATCTATTCGTAACTATTTCATCTACTTTTATGTTTTGCTGCAATTTGGTTTTCTTGTGAACAATTCAATAAACCACTACATTTTTCATGAGAATATCATGACATTTTTTCTTTAAGAGTAATGCACCTGGTGAATAGTCTTGATTAAATAAATGTGCAAAATAAGCATATTTAACAAGGTGAAAACAGACTTTAGGGTAAAGGGGTTAATATGGGGAACGTCCCCTATATAAAGGTCTATGCAGTTTAATTGACATTTTGGGGGTGAAAGACTCCCTTTAAATATCATCGTTCTTAGATCCTGATTCCTGTGTACACATGTGCTGCTGTGAACAATGCTATTCTATGTACACAGGACGATCATGTTAACAAGTACAATAATTACTCCCTGCATAAAAAAATGTATCCTCACTCTTCCTCTTATGGTATATGACCTCCAAACTATTCTGTCCTGTGAAATATTCCCACCACACCATCCCCTGTTATATAATATGACCACTACACTGCCTACCCTGGTGAACAATAACCATCACACCTTCCTCTTATAGGCTAAAACACCACATTGTCCTCCCTTATAAATTATACCTACCACACATTCCTCAATTATGCACTATGACCTTCATATTGTCCTGCCCATGCGTTTCCATACTGAGACTTCCATGATGCCCCCTTCTACATATATAGCCCTCAATACTTCCCCTTCTCTACTTCTCTATACTGAGCCCTATGTTATGCCTCTTCTCATGAGCCCTACGTGATGCTGGCACCCTCATCTTAACATTTGGTTGCACCTATAGCCATCAACAAACTTCTTACACCTCTCACCTGAATATTTGGACCACTCTTCTCTTGCATACTGCTCCAGGTCTGTCATATTTGAAGGCACCTTCTCCAAACTGAAACTTTAAGATCTCTCCACAAGTGCTCAATGGCATTTAGAGTCGGATTCATTGCTGACCACTTCGGAACTCTCCAGTGCTCTGTTTTCATCCATTTCTGGGGGCTTCTTGAAGTATGTTTGGGGTAACTGTCCTCTTGGATCACCCATGACCTAGAATGCAAATCTAGCTTTCTGGCACTGGGCACTACATTGTGACCCAAAATCCTTTAGTAATCTATAGATTTCATGATGCCTTACACACAGTCAAGGCACCCTGTGCCAGAAGCAGCATAAAAAAAAATCTTTGAACTTCTACCATATTTTACTGTAGGTACTTTGCTCTTTTCTTTGTAGGCTTCATTCCATTTTCTGTAAACAGTAGAATGATGTGCTTTACCGAAAAACTGTATTTTAGTTTCATCTGTCCACAAGACGCTTTCCCAATAGGATTTTGGCTTACTCATATACATTTTGGCAAACTGCAGTCTAGCTTTTTTAAGTCTGTCATCACTGGGCTTCTCCGGGATCTTCTCCCATAGCATTTAATTTCATTCAAATGTGGATGGATAGATTGCGTTGACACTGATACACCCTGAGCCTGCACGACAGCTTGAATTTCTTTGGAACTTGATTGGGGCTGCTTATCCACCGCCCGGACTATCCTGCGTTGCAACCTTTCATCAATTTTTCTCTGTCATCCACATCCAGGTAGATTAGCTACAGTGTCATGGGTTCTAAACTTCTTGATTAAGTTCAGCATGTTGGACAAAAGAACATCAAGATCTCTGGAGATGCACTTGCAACCTTCAAATTGTTGATATTTTTCACCACTTTTGGCTTTCAAGTCCTGAGACACTTCTCTTTCTGTTCTCCATGCTTAGTGTGGCACACACACACACACACACACAATGCAAAGATTGAGTCAACTTCTCTCCTTTTTATCTGGTTTCAAGTGTGATTGTCATGTCGCCAACACACCTGTTATTTGCCACAGGTGAGTTTGAACCAGCATCTCATGCTTGAAACAACGTTGTTTACAAACAATTTTGAAAAGGTGCCAGACCATTTTTGGGGTTTTGTGTGAAATTATGTCTAATTTGCCTTTTTTCTGTGTTTTTTTTGTTCATATGCTCACCAAGAAAATAAACATGTACAGTACAGAGCAAGAGTTTGGACACACCTTCTCATTTAAAGATTTTTCTGTATTTTCATGACTATGAAAATTGTAAATTCACACTGAAGGCATCAAAACTATGAATTAACACATGTGGAATTATATAGTTAACAAAAAAGTGTGAAACAACTGAAAATATGTCTTATATTCTAGGTTCTTCAAAGTAGCCACATTTTGCTTTGATGACTGCTTTGCACACTCTTGGCATTCTCTTGATGAACTTCAAGAGGTAGTCACCGAAAATGGTTTTCACTTCACAGGTGTGCCCTGTCAGGTTTAATAAGTGGGATTTCTTGCCTTATAAATGAGGTTGGGACCATCAGTTGTGTTGTGCAGAAGTCTGGTGGATACACAGCTGATAGTCCTACTGAATAGACTGTTAGAATTTGTATTATAGCAAGAAAAAAGCAGCTAAGTAAAGAAAAACGTGTGGCCATTATTACTTTAAGAAATGAAGGTCAGTCAGTCCGAAAAATTGGGAAAACTTTGAAAGTGTCCCCAAGTGCAGTTGCAAAAACCATCAAGCGCTACAAAGAAACTGGCTCACATGAGGACTGCCTCTGGAAAGGAAGACCAAGAGTCACCTCTGCTTCTGAGGATAAGTTTATCCAAGTCACCAGCCCCAGAAATTGCAGGTTAACAGCAGCTCAGATTAGAGACCAGGTCAATGCCACACAGAGTTCTAGCAGCAGACACATCTCTACAACAACTGTTAAGAGGAGACTTTGTGCAGCAGGCCTTCATGGTAAAACAGCTGCTAGGAAACCACTGTTAAGGACAGGCAACAAGCAGAAGAGACTTGTTTGGGCTAAAGAACACAAGGAATGGACATTAGACCAGTGGAAATCTGTGCTTTGGTCTGATGAGTCCAAATTTGAGATCTTTGGTTCCAACCACCGAGTCTTTGTGCGACACAGAAAAGGTGAATGGATGGATTCTACATGCCTGGTTCCCACCGTGAAGCATGGATGGTGTGATGGTGTGGGGATGCTTTGCTGGTGACACTGTTGGGGATTTATTCAAAATTGAAGGCATACTGAACCAGCATGGCTACCACAGCATCTTGCAGCGGCATGCTATTCCATCCGGTTTGCGTTTAGTTGGACCATCATTTATTTTTCAACAGGACAATGACCCCAAACACACATCCAGGCTGTGTAAGGGCTATTTGGCCAAGAAGCAGAGTGATGGGGTGCTACGCCAGATGACCTTGCCTCCACAGTCACCAGACCTGAACCCAATTGAGATGGTTTAGGGTGAGCTGGACCACAGAGTGAAGGCAAAAGGGACAACAAGCGCTAAGCCGCTCTGGGAACTCCTTCAAGATTGTTGGAAGACGATTTCCGGTGACTACCTCTTGAAGCTCATCAAGAGAATGCCAAGCAGTCATCAAAGCAAAAGGTGGCTACTTTGAAGAACCTAGAATATACGACATAACAAAAAAGTGTGAAACAAATGAAATTAAGTATATAATTCCACATGTGTTAATTCATAGTTTTGATGGCTTCAGTGTGAATTTACAATTTTCATAGTCATCAAAATACAGAAAAATCTTTAAATGAGAAGGTGTGTCCAAACTTTTGCTCTGTACTGTATAACAAAATATTTTCTGGAACAATTTAAAGGGTGCCAACACTTTCGGCCACGACTGTATAAACTAATGATTACACTGCAGTAATATTCCTTTCTTATTTGCAGTCATGTATACTATAGATAAATAAGTGGTTTGTAGTTTTATAGTTTGTACCACAGTCCAGTTTTTCTACAATCGCATCACTTTTGGTATAATTGTGATGATAAATCAATGAAAAGGAAGACAGTGGGAGCTCCCACGCCATTTCTTCAGTCTCCTCTGGTTTTGTATACTGCAAATCTCTGGCTCCACTCATCACTGTACTCAGTAACAATGCCCTCTCTGTTGGCATACACTGGCACAGTGAGGTGAAGGTTGCCATGGTATTCCATGCCAGTCTGAATTGGTTCATTGTTGTATAAGGAGGAAGAAAGAGCTGGGGGTGAACAGAAGGGGTAAAGGAAAATTGGTTTATAAACCCAATCATAGCAATTGTCTGCAAAAATGGGTCTAAATCTACACTCGTAATGGCCATGATGGTGTGCCCACGGCATTTGATGCCCTGTAAAATCTTCTCATATATACAGTGGCTCGTCTTCGAGAAGAATTGTAGCACAAATGGTACTTTAGTGTATAGATCCACTCAAAGTGATGGGGCAATGTACAACACTGGTGTAGAGTCATAAATGGGACAAGCGGGAATGACCAAGGATGTTGGCATTTGAGGGGGTTGAGGGGAACCAGGACATTACCATTAGACCGGGGGTTAGGATATTGAGCTAGGGCAGTAAATTGAATCACTGCCTCTGGTGAAGAAAAGCTATGACCCTGATCATGCACAGTTACTACTAAAGATCTGGTAAACTATGTGGCATTAACCAAACAGTTGATGGCTAACGCTAAGGATGGGGCATCAATTTTTAATGTCCCAGATAAGCCAGTCAGTTCTTTGGAAGAAGCGGATATAAGCGACTGTTTGACAGCTCACACCTCATGGGAAAGTATAAGATTGGGGAGGACAAAAATCCAAAATGCCCAATATTTGCTAGCATGGCGAATCCTTAGCTAGAATCTGCCAAGATAGGTGATGAAGTTTATAGTTGGTTCAATGATTCGCAATTCTATCACTAAATGAAGCCAGAAAGGATAAATTCTACAATTAAAAGGTCGTCTGTTGGTTATCAGTAATGAGCTCAACTTCTTATAATCATGAGTGGTCCAAGTCCTTCACTTACCGACATGGAAAAGATGTCTTCACCATAGAGACGAGCAAATGTATTCTCACAACCCTGGTCCAGGAATCAGATCAGTACTCCGTGGTCGTTGGAGGAGAATTCTGAGAACCTCCTCCTTCCTGTCGGCATCCATGGTTCCTCTTATGATTACTCAGCCTGGCACAATTTTTTAAGCAAAAACAATGGCAAAACACTTTAAAAGACGTATAATCATCTTTTGAGCTCCTCCGTTGACTTGCATAGACTGAAGAATGGACTGGTCACTTCTTGGCGTGTTTAGAAACCCGAAGAGTTTAAAAGATGTTCAAAAGTCCGAAAATATGCATAGAAAGTCGTATGTACACAGAAAGGCATACGGTCATTCTTTTGTTCCTTTTTATATTTTTTCAGGCGGAATCTGCCTAATAAAGACGTCACATACCCTTATAATTGACTCTGGACTCTCAATATTCATTACATGAATCAAATGGATGTAAAGAATCTTTTAGGAAAACAGGATTGACGGTAATAATGGGGTAATAAAAAAAATGTAGCCATTTTTTATGTAATGTATTTTTCAATAGAAATGTGAAAAATACTTTTATATGTATATTTTTTTTACTGTGCAGAACGACTCCAGGTCCACAATTAGGAGAGACCTTCGTATGACATTATTTCTATTCTGGTTTTTGCCAGGTGCAGTGAATTGAATCTAACAAACACATTAAAGAGGTTGTCCTGCACTTTAACATTCATGTGCAGGTTTGTCCTGCACTTTAACATTGATGGCGTATCCTTATCCTTAGCAACTCCAGAACGATGCAGGAGCGATCCAGTGACGTAACGGCGACTCACTTATCGTTCTCGCTGGTTGTTAGCTCCATGTAAAACATTGCTGACATCGTTGCTTTTGATGTCAAACATGACGATACACGCCGACCTGATGACTTAATAAAGTTCTGGACTTCTAGCTCCGACCAGTGATGGCACAGCGGGATCCAGATCGCTGCTGCGTGTCAAACACAACGAGATCGCTATCCAGGACGCTGCAACATCACGGATCGTTGTCGTTCTCGTTGCAAAGTTGCTGAGTGTGACGGCACCTTTAGGATAGGTCATCAATGTGTGATTGGTGGGGGTGTGACACCCGGCACCCTCACCTATCAGCTGTTCATGGTGTCAGTCCCGGCCGGAACTTCTCAGTTACAGAGCAGTACAGCTCCCTCAATGGAGTAGTGGTTGTGGCCGGCAGCTGCACATCCACCACTTATTGATTTGCATAGGTCTCGGATGAGCAGAACCCTGCAAGTATACAGTCAATAGAGCTGTGCTGTTCAGCTCCGCAACTGAGCAGTTTCAGCTACCGCCAATACTGGGAACGGATGATCAGTGGCCATGTTTAGTGTCGCACCCTCACTTATCAGATGTTGATGACCTACCCAAAGGTTTGCAATCAATGTTAATGTCCAGGACAACCCCTTTCATATCTACGTGATATCTGCCTTTAAGAATGTCACATGGGTGATGTATGTGGCTGATTTGAGAACACAAGATCCCAATGACAACAAGATAGATTAACATGAATCACCGACAGAGGTTCTGGAAGTGTCAACATACATCTGCGCCAAGCGAACATCCATAAATTTTGAAGCCATGCCCTTTTTCACATTCCAGGAATCTATAACGTCTTCAATATCCTATGTTCCCTCCTTCTGAAATGTGGACGCCGGGCTTCCACTAATGGCAGAACTTTCAGGCATTATACACTATATTACTCAAGCTATATATCCCAACCGTTTTGCAAGTTCGGAATGTTTTTAATTTTTTTTCTGGAGCCTCTTGAGTGTTATGGAAAATGGGATGGCTTATGCTGTCATCTCAATTTTTCCTCAGGGCTCTGACCGGTCACTGTCGTAATCAGGATACTCAGCATAGTAATAAGGTATGAAAAATGTTTTTTTCACAGTAATGCGCACAAAAGGGCCTTATTACATTGGTACCCTCGTAGGTCTTCTTTGGTGAGACATTAGCCAAGGCTTCGGTAAGTTTTGTATCTTTAGAATATCTCTCAATATTCCAAAGGGGATGTTCTTCGACATCAATGAAAAGCAGTAAAAATGTAGCCTTTAATCATATAGGATTAAAAAATTGGGATAAACTGCACATATTAAAAAAAAAGAAAACCCATAATGGTTATGCGTTTTGGGTAGAAAAACCCTTAATCACTGCTAACTATGAATAAGGGTTTTTCTGCCCAAAATGCGTAAGCATAATGCATTTTCATATGTGCACATTGTCCCAGGAGTGTCTGCCCTGGAAGTTTTCTGGGATACTTAAATCTGACACATAAATAGTAAGCTTAATTGACAATTTTTCTATCTATAAAATAAACCTTGTGTTAAGTAATATTCTGGGTAGAATGAAGAAGTAACTGTAGCCCAAGTCAATGTGTGATAATGCAGAAAATGAGATTTACAGCAAATAGACTTAACTATATAAACTGCATACATGTCACGAGTGTGTCACGCCCTCCTGGAAGATCTTGGGTTAGAAGATTACTACGTATTGTGAATTGCAGATCTTTCATTTAGCCTGTGTTTGCGTCCCATATAAAATGGATTTGGTTTCCTTTGGTGCTGAAGTGGTTAACAATGTTTTCTATGCTGGTCAGAAACTTGCAGCTCCATTTTCAGCTGCTTCTGATCTGGTCATTACCTCTCTCTATAAAACCTGGCCAGAACCTCTCTGTCTTGCCAGTGAAAGCTGTGTTTCTTAGCTCCTTAGAGACGCTGTGCTAAATAGGAGGTCTTTGTTGCTACTGGAGATTATCGCATGCTGTTTTGGGGTGTATGCTTTCCTCATTGTCTTATTCCCATTTGGTTGGCACATTCCTGTTCTTCCCTATATAGCTTTTTACCTTTGGTGTGCGTCTGTATGTTTGTTGCATTCTGTTATCCCTATTTTGTTTTTGTGTTTTGTTTACATTACATTTCTGCCCCATGTCACATGGGGTGGGGGAGGTGGCAGATCAGGGATTAACAAGAGCATAGTAAGGTCGAAGACTCGGGCCTCTCTACCTTCAAGAGTACCTCCGCGACAGGTATAATTAGGGTTCCAGTTCCCGGCATACTTTAAGGCCCCCTTTCTTAACTGAAGACCATCATAGTGGGACAATACACTGTTAAAAAGATCTATTTAGATCTAACGAAGCTTAAGTATTTATTAGGATTTTTTATATCAGAATGGCTGATATTAATATGAGTTATTTATGAGTCTGGCTAGAAAGTGAAAGAGCTGATGAGTTCAAACATATTTTGTCTCTGGCTAGCCATCCTGATTGACAGCTGCAGCTTATACTGTGCAGTGTGAGGTCTGCACAGCAGGAGGGTCATTGAGGCTAATCAGGCTAGGTAGGCTAAATATTGAGCTTAAATATTCACTAAGGAAGATATGGTCATTATGACGTGTTTTCTAAAGAAGTATATTAGGCAGTTTGGGGAAATCCTCAATAACAGGGAGGAGGGACACTGAGGAACAGTGAATCAGGCTAGAAGGGTTAGAAATTGAGTTTTGGCTTTCAAAAACTACTGTACAGTCAAAAAAGGAGGAGGTCAACATGCTGCAAACTAAAGTTAAGCTGTCCCCACTCTTTGTGACTTGATTGACGTCCCTGAGAAGGTTTCTGATGAGTGAAGTCAATCAGCAGAGTCTCCATCTTTTAGAATGGCTACAACTTATCAGCATATGTAAGAAGCATTGAACCTTATTTTTTTGCAAAATTACACTTCATATTGGGCTAATAGGAACATGTCTGGAGACACATTTGGGGCAAAAAAAAGACCTGGCAGATTTTCTTCGAAATAAAGCTGAAATAGGGGATTTTCTCTTTGGCCTTTGATCCTGAAAGCATGACAGAAATTAAATAAAGTTGTCCACCAGTGTTACTTATACCTCTGGGGGTACGCATCGTCTCTCTAGAATTGCTTGTAATGCTCTTATGCTGTACTTTTATGTTGACTTTTATGGGTGCAATATGGCGTATTGTCATAGCCTTGGAGGCAAGGTAATGGAACTTCGAGAAACCATGTCACACTAGTATTGTAAAAGCTGTCCTAGACTTGGCACTATCCACACTATCTGGCAGATCCCAGAAGAAGCCCGTTCTTCACCCTTAAACCCATATACAGTGATATGCCCTTACAACTGGGTCCTCTGGGCTGCTTCCACGGAAAGGCTGCTGGCTGGAGGAGCGAGCCTGAAGCAAAGGATGCTCAAACAAACCCAGGTCACTATCACTAGGGACAAAAAGCATGGAGCAATAGACAAAAAAAAGCAAAATCATAGGGGAGGATACCAGAAGGTCAGTTAAGAGAGGATTGAGAAAAGCCGTGGTCAGAATCATGGGCGAAAAAGAATAAGAGAAAATCAGTGGTTTACATCTGGAATTGCAAAAGAAACCAAGCATTAGAGTCCAGGTAGCTTTCAAGCATAAAGTCTAGGAACTAAGGTAGAAAGATGGGAGTTAACATTGGGCGCGGTATTGCCCAATCGGCCACAATAGGGAGATTATTGCTGCTGGACAGCACACACCCCGATCAGCCTGACTGAGTGGAAACAACAGGCCACGGCCAGACTAATATCTGTTTGGATAGCACTTTCACTGTGCAGAGATACTGGCTTCAACATCTACTTTACCACTGAGTGAATACAGCAGCGCCTGGTGACCAAAACTGACATCGCTGGAGCAGATCCAGGTAGAGATATGACAATTACATAATTCTTCTATTTTTTATAGTCTTTTGTCGTTTTGTTAAAGCACCACGCCAGCAGGAGGAGGGATTTTCAGCTCTGGAGTGGCGATTTAAATGTAAGCCCCCTGCCCCCAGCCGTAAACTCACCCTTCGGTGTCTTCACCGTCTTTCGGCACTGCTCTGGTCCAGCGGTGCCATCTTGTGCCCATAATGTCTGACTGATCCGAAGTTAGAAGTTATGTCACAAGCTCTCAATTCAAGTCTATGAGAGCCAGTTCGAGACCAGAATGAGCTTTTCATAGACTTGTATTGAAAAGTGATCTCAGCGCCGCTCCATGAGACACTTGAGCTGCCGGCAGGTTACTTTTCGCCAAAGACCATCGGTAGGGATACTGAAAAACGAAGGGAGCAGCAGGTTAGTATGAGACAGGGGGCAGATGAATTATATTTAAAGAACCACTCCAGCAATGCAATAAAAAAAATGCTGGAATGGTACTTTAAATGCATTTTGTTTTTAGCACGGTGGATTGGTGGCTGGCATTGTTGATTTGCAGTAGCAAGGTGGCATCAGTTTGCCAGGGCAACCTGTTCGAGAATGTGACCATCAAACCATGTAGCCTATTTAAAGAGATTGCCCCCTAAACAGCATTAATAACTTATGCACAGAACAGATGATCACTGGGCTCCGGCTGTTCACAGGTAATAAAAAATGGTGGCCGAAAGGCCCATGTATGAATAGACCAGTAGTGACCATGTGCAACCACCACTTGTCAGAATGGCTGTATAATCCTTAGTGAAAGATTAAACTCAACTTCTACTCAGTATCTCTCTTCACTGCTGCTGCTGAAATCTCACACTGCTCGGTACAAGCTGCAGGAGACTGAATTCACTCGGACTCATGAGTTTTTTTACTCGCTTGCTGATGTCATAAAATGCACATTATCGAGCCATTCTGTCATGGATTTTCAAAGGAATTACACCAGACTCCTTAGGTTGAAGAGACCTAACTAATAATGCATGAAGATTGTATTGTAAAGTCTGGGCAAAAATCTTCTATCAGGGTCCAAAATAAGATAGAGTCTGTGCATTTCTTACTCCAGACACCATATTGGTGTAGAATCCTCTTGTCATCCTGGCTCAAAAGTCTTCACAAACACAATGTCATTGGCATGAATGCTTATTCTGCCAACTTTTTTATTGACATTCAAGGTCCCCCCGAAAATACCCAATATACATCATGTTCTCGCTTTATTTTTGGCACTTATGCCAAGATGTATGCCAAATAAAAAAGCTCAGAAGAACTATGAAGAAGGACAGATGTGCATAGCAATAGGGTAGTACCGTGAAATATGAAGAAAAATGGAAGCTGTAGTAGCGCTCACCTGGAGATGTTGTCTATGGACACAACACCTACTAAAGAGTGGATAATATTTCTTCTTGATACGTATTAGCCAGAGTGGAGACCATCACGTTAGGTGGGCTTTGCTGTGGGAGTAAGAAGCCCTGGCGTTCCATATTCCAAATACTTTTTTTATTAGTTCCAACGCGTTTCGGTGCCTTTCTCAAGGTAAACAATCAAATGTTATATTCCCTTGAGAAAGGCATCGGTCCAGCACAAAAATGTGTTGGCAATAATGAAAAAAAAAATTTATTCGGAAGGCCAGGGCTCCTTACTCCCACATACACTCTCCACTGTGGCTAATAAACTAAAGCTCTGACATATATCACTACATCGTTTACACTGGTGTATGTCACGCATAGGCCCCCATGTTAAAAAAAAAAGCTGTCTAATACACAGTATTTTGGCAGTGCACCACTTTATAGAAAACCATAGCAGACTAAACATTACCGTTAAATGAGAAGTTATAGCAACATTTACCTGCCCATTAATTGCCAAAAGAACATTGTTCTGGCATTTGTCATCTCTATAGGACCTTACGATAAGGTTTGGTATGCATAAAATATATAAAAATTGTAATCTATGGTTCTTTTCTGGCTACATTTTTTGCACATCTTATAGGTCTACCAGTATCTTCTGACCTTGGCCACAAACAGGGTTTTTGACCACAAGCATCTTCTGAACTCAAGGTTTTAAAATACTAAACCTAAGTATTTCTCTTGTAGACAGGTCACCCGTAGTTTATATAATTCATTTTTACTTCTCTCATCTGTCCATTAAATTGTTTTTTGTGCATAAAAAAAAGACTAAGAACGACAAAGTACAACCCAACCTAAAATCATTGTCTAGAAAAAGGCAAAACTCGGGTATTGGATGCCACGAAGAAGAAAGCTGTCCGCTTTCGAAACACGTCGCTTAGATTCATTTAAACAACTTGGGATCAAGAATTTGTACTACCATTCTTCCCGTATGTAAAGTCCAACACCCTCGTCTTCTTTTTTTTTTTCATCTTATGCCCATTTGCTCCAACAGGACATTTGGACCAAGGAAGACATCGAGTAGCTCCAACCGTGAACAATCTCATTACTTCCTTTTACTAGAGTTGTGCCTTCACAATAACACAACTAGTACAGGGGAACATATTCCCACTACAATCCCGAGGCGTACTACCTTATAGGAACGCTTTTTTTTTTTATTTTTTGTTTTCTAGAAAGCTAAAATCATTATCTTGTAGAAGGGTCCTTGAAAATATCGGGTTACAAATTTTCTTTAGAGAACATAGAACATAAGGTTTAAAACAACTAAACTTAAGGTACAAAGACGAAACATGGTTAAGTCTTAAATATATATAACCGTTCATGGTACCTTCAATAAAAATGGAATAATTCCAAAGCTGGCTGTAGTAATGGACTCAAAATTGTGGTGGGCTTTAGGAAAAATTGTATCATTTTGTGCAAGTTTTACTCTTAAAACACTCTACCCTCTTCAAACTAACCACATGATTTTGCTTTGAAAAATAAAAAAAAATCAATGTATCCAAAGCGTTGGAAGATTTAAGCAAGAAAAATTTGCCTCTTCCAACCATTATTCCCCAAAATACCAAAAATGATAAAAAATAAAAAAATAAAATAAAATGCTTATTTATTTTTAAGTAATTATTCATTGAACACAAAATACGGTAAGCATGAGAGAACGAGACAGCGAGAAAAATGTTCCAAATGCCTGGAAAGTCAGTGTGATGCCTTCATCTGTATTCTTCGGGGTTACAAAATCATTTTTGTATAGATTTCTAAAGGAAAGAAATCCCCCCCAATTTTTTTTTTTTTAAATCAATTCCAGTTGTAAGAAATATATTACAATTTAATCCAAAGCAAAACCAATCTAAATACAAATCTACAGGAAGATATTTTACATTGTACCTATATAAAGAATTATATGGTAATGATTCTAAAATGAAAAAATAGTAATAAACATATTCCTTATTAAAAATTTGGAAAATATTGTGTTTTTTTTAATCAAAATTTAGATTATTATATTTATCTTGGGTTCATAAACCAATTAAGAAGACAAAGGAGAAGAAGGAAAGACTCTTTATTGTCACAAACCTCGGTTATACAAAGATCTGGTTGATCTATAGAAAGAGATTTAACATTAGTCATATGCCAAATTTTTTCCAAAATTTTTAGATAATTTTGAGAAAAATAAAGAGATTAATTTTGAAAAAAAAAAAATAGAATATTATCCTCAGTTTGTATCTATAAAAAAAAAAGTAAAGTTTGAAATCCTATAAATCGCAATTGGTTCTAAAATCCACCTCGGGACAAAGGTGGCGGAGAGCCAAACATGTTTAAAGAAGGTCAAGTTTGGGATCGAAAACTATTATATTTTTGAACAATAAACCTATGGAATAAGTTTTCCTATTTGTTATTCACGAGGTGTGTTTAATCCAAAGAACACTGGCTTTTCGGAAAAGAGGCAATTTTCAGATCTCGGGAAGAATTTTCTAAGAAAATGTTTTTCCTATAAGCACGAACATATTATGTCATTGTTCAATAAGGGAATAATAGAGCGCATTCCAGGGCTCTGGTGTCCGCCAGCAAGGCAATGCATTCACGCTGAACTGAAAAAAAAAAAGGAGTAACTTGGAAGTAGAGAAAGAGAAAGAAAGGGCCGTGTCGGAGAGAAGAGCGGTACAGAGCTGAGCCTGCTGTTCCAATAAGTAAAAGTGTGCACCATTAAAAGTCCCGTCAGATTGGGTTACATCATATACTTATTACGCTTAGTCCTTCTGTAACAAGCGAATGGAAAAAAAAAAATACTTTGGAAAACGTTCCACTAAGAGAACTGGTCTGAACTTTATTTTTTTGGAAATATTGGCCGAGTTCATCGGTAGTGCTTTACGAGAACAAACTCTGTACAACTGGGACACATCGGACACCCAGATATGTCAACCTGCCAACTTATTCAGTGTCAGGCTGGCTCTTTTGATTTCTCCGAGACCAGCTGAGAAGGCAAAGTGCATCCGAGAGAGAAACAGACGAGATCACAACCAAAAAATGTTTTTTTTTTGGGGGGGGAGAGAGAGAGACGGACGCGGCATCTAGAATCTATCGTAAGTATAAAACCAGATTTAAAATGCGAAAAGAGGCTTTTGCTAAAATTTCTCGTAATTTTGTCTATGGAAAGGGAATATTGGCCCAGAAAAATATAAATACGGACTTGGGAATATATTATAATTATGGAGCCAGATATTTCAGAACCATAGCTGATCATAAATATTGATCCAGATATGTTTAACATAATTATTATATAAATACAGGCCCAGATATATTTCAGTACCGGAATATAATATGAATACAGAACACAGATGCATAAAAACCAACTTATAATATAAGCCGATATTTCAGAACCATAGCTGATCATAAATATTGATCCAGATATGTTTAACATAATTATTATATAGATACAGGCCCAGATATATTTCAGTACCGGAATATAATATGAATACGGAACCCAGATGCATAAAAACCAACTTATAATATAAGCAGAATGAGAACTTCATATAAATATAGATCCAAATATATCAAAATCAGAATATAATATAATGGCCCATATATCTTAGAACTGGGATATAATAGAATTTTATGGTCTTGTGTATTAAAACTTTACCAGAATGTATTTTGGACATGTCGGCATGTACACTAGGTCAGAAATGTGTTAGAAATATGTACTCTAAAGAATACAAATACTGACCCAGATTATCAGAACTACAATATAATATATAAATACAGATTCAGACACGTTGAACCTAGGAGAATAATATCAATATGTACCCAAGTACGTCAGAATAACTATATATTTAGGAGAATAATATACATATATGTGAACAACTGTATATAATATATATTCTGATGTATTTGGGCACATATGTATAGTATTCTTCTAGGCTCAACATGTCTGTATCTGTATCTATATATTAAATTACAGTTCTGATAATCTGGGTCTATACATATATCAGGACCACCGTATAAAATAATTTTGGACTAAGCTTTGTCCAATACTTGAAATATTGTATAATATTTATACTGATCTACAGATATCAGAATAGAAATATGGACCCGGATGCATCAGAACCGTAAAATATTAAAGGTACTGAATATACTTGAATTGGTAGATAATATAAATAATGGCCCACTTCTATATCAGAACCCGAATACAACAGTAATCTAGCACCAGATATATAAAAATATGACATAATATAAATCCAGATTTAGAGACGTTAGAACCAAAATATAATATAAACCTAGAAATATCAGAACCAGAATACAACAAAGATCTAAATATATCAGAACCAGAATATAAATTAGACCTAGATATTTTAGAACCAGAATGTAAGATTGATCGACATATATCAGAACCCAAATATACAAGATTTAGATTTATCAGATCCAAAATATAATACAGATCTACATACAGTATATCAGAAAATTAATACAACATAGATCTAGATGTATCAGAACCCGAATATAATATATCTAGATATGTCAGGACCATAATATGATGTGGACCAAGATGTATCAGAACCTGAATATAACATGGATCTAGATAGATCAGAACCAGAATATAATATGAATATAGATGAATCAGAACCAGAATATAACATGGATCTAGATGTATTAGAACCAGAATATAATATGGACCGAGAATGTATCAGAACCAGAATATAATATGAATATAGATGAATCAGAATCAGAATATAACATGGATCTAGATAGATTAGAACCCGAATATAATATGGACCAAGATGTATCAGAACCAGAATATAATATATATCTAGATATGTCAGAACCAGAATATAATATGGACCGAGATGTATCAGAACCAGAATATAATATGAATATAGATGAATCAGAATCAGAATATAACATGGATCTAGACAGATTAGGATTCGAATATAATATGGACCAAGATGTATCAGAACCAGAATATAATATGGATCTAGATATATCAGAACCAGAATATAAAATGGATCAAGATTATAAGAACTAAAAACTAATATTGATGTAGATATATGAGAACCAGAATATAATATGGATCTAGATGTATCAGAACCCAAATGTAATATGGATCTAGTTATATCAGAACCAGAATATAATATGGATCTAGATATATCAGAACTCAAATGTAATATTGATGTAGATATATGAGAACCAGAATATAATATGGATCTAGGTGTATCAGAACCAGAATATAAAATGGATCTGGATATATCAGAACCAGAATATAAAATGGATCTAGATTTATCAGAACCAGAATATAATATGGATCTAGATGTATCACAACCAGAATATAATATGGATCTAGATGTATCAGAACCAGAATATAATATGGATCTAGATGTATCAGAACCAGAATATAATATAGATCTAGATATATCAGAACCAGAATATAAAATGTATCTGGATATATCAGAACCAGAATATAAAATGGATCTAGATTATAAGAACCAAAAACTAATATTGATGTAGATATATGAGAACCAGAATATAATATGGATCTAGATGCATCAGAACCAGAATATAATATGTATCTAGATGTATCAGAACCAGAATATAATATGGATCTAGATATATCAGAACCAGAATATAATATGGATCTAGATGTATCAGAACCAGAATATAATATGGATCTAGATGTATCAGAACCAGAATATAATATGGATCTAGATATATCAGAACCAGAATATAATATGGATCTAGATGTTTCAGAACCCAGAATATAACATAGTTTATCAGAATATAATATAGACCTAGGTATATCAGAACCATAGAGGTCCAGATTTATTCTTCTTACACTGTAATATAAATTCCAGTCCAGATATAACAGAATAAGCCACATACAAAGACCCAGATATTTCAGTAGCAGGATGTATTATGAATGTCGAGCCGGATACATCCTAAACCAATTAAATAATGAAATCCAGATCCAGATATATCAGTGCTGATAATTGTTATACAGTGTACAGCAAGTACATACATATAAATAAATAATATAACATATAAATACATATAATACATTATTAATGCACACCCTGATTAATTGGATTACAGGGAAATTCACACCCAGGTGCATTGGAATATATTATAGATTTCCAGGAAGGAATATGTTCTACCAATAGGCCGAGATCAGCAGATATCAGATATGGAATATTACCTATATGGGGAAAATACAGACGGGAGGTGGAGGCTGCACCATTTGTAGATGTGGGAAGGATGATAATACATCTATAGATAGACGTATATCTATTGTTCTATTTCTATATGTATATATATGTGTATATATTATCTACATAAATACATCTCTCAGATGTTAGTATAAAATATATATTGGAGGGACGCTGTATAATGTAGCATCCATTTCTACGCCACATCTCATTTTTGCGCTCAAGGTGTAAAAAAGGCGCAGTCTTCATTTTGTAAATGTGTGAAATGGCAAAATGGCAGCCAGGCTATTACTTTGCTACATAGAAAAAGCCAAATCTCTGCTTAGTACATTGCCTGCATCCATACAATAAACTAGATCCTTCACTGCCTCCTGGTGGCGGACCACTGTGCGTACTGGGAACACCATTTCTCCTCAGGCCAAGCTGCAGAGGCCATTTCTATTACAGCAAGCAGGCTGCCAAGACGGCCCTGATGAATTTCGGCTTTTAGGAGTGCATATTTTCTACACTACTCTGCTTCTCCTTGTCCGCGGGCAGCACAGCGCCAATGCAGCTTTGCGTCATATCTGACATAGACTGGTTGCTATGGATACACTACCTGACTACTACAGTCTCACTATAGATTTTGTCAGGCCGCAAATTTCTATCATCAGTCTCTGAAATTACTCGTCTTGTTTTGTAACTTCTTGCTTTCTTTCTTGATCTTCTGGGGATCACCAACATTCTGCTATTCATTGCCTTTCCATTAACTTAAACTCACCTTAGAAGTGCCTTTACAATTGGCATTTAGGTCCCTCAGTGCCTTTACAATTGGCATTTAGGTCCCTCAGTGCCTTTACAATTTGCGATTAGGCCCCTCACTGTCTTTACAATTAGCGTTTAGGTCCCTCGGTGCCTTTACAATTGAAGTTTAGGCCCCTCAGTGCCTTTACAATTGGCAGTTAGGCCCTTCAGTGCCTTTACAATTGGCGTGTAGGTCCCTCAGTGCCTTTACAATTGGAATTTAGGCCCCTCAGTGCCTTTACAATTGGCGTTTAGGCTCCTCAGTGACTTAACAATTGGCATTTAGCCCCCTAAATGCCTTTACAATTGGTGTATAGACCCCTCAGTGCCTTTACAATTGAAGTTTAGGCTCCTCAGTGACTTAACAATTGGCGTTTAGCCCCCTAAATGCCTTAACAATTGGTGTATAGGCCCCTCAGTGCCTTTACAATTGAAGTTTAGGCCCCTCAGTGCCTTTACAATTGGCATTTAGGCCCCTCAGTGCCTTTACAATAGACGTTAAGGCCCCTCAGTGCCATTACTTTTGGCGTTTAGGCCACTCAGTGCCTTTACAATTGACGTTCAGGGCCCTCAGTGCCTTTACGATTAGCATTTAGGCTCCTCAGGGCCTTTACAATTGGCGTTTAGGTCACTCAGTGCCTTTACAATTGGGGTTTAGGCTCCTCAGTGCCTTACCACTTTGCATTTAGGCCCCTCAGTGCCTTTACAATTGGCAATTAGGTCCCTCAGTGCCTTTACAATTTGCGTTTAAGCCCCTCAGTGCCTTTACTATTGGCGTTTAGGCCCCTTAGTGCCTTTACAATTAGCATTTAGGCCCCTCAGTGCCTTTACTATTGGCGTTTAGGCCCCTCAGTGCTTTTACAATTTTCACTTTTCCCCTCAGTTCCTTTACAATTGGCATTTAGGTCCCTCAATGCCTTTACAATTGGCGTTTAGGTCCTTCAGTGCTTTTACAATTGGCAATTAGGACCATCAGTGCCTTTACTACTGGCGTTTATGCCCCTCTGTGCCTTTACAATTAGGATTTAGGCTTCTTAGGGCTTTTACAATTAGCATGTAGCCCCCTCAATGCCTTTACAACTGGCGTTTAGGCCCCTCAGTGCCTTTACAATTGGGGTTTAGGCCCCTCAGTGCCTTTGAAATTGGCATATAGGCCCCTGAGTGCCTTTACAATTGGCATTTAAAGCCCTCAGATCCTTTACAGTTGGTGCTTAGGTCCCTCAGTACCTTTGCAATTGGCGTTTAGGCCCCTCAGTGCCTTCACAATTGGCGTTTAGGACCCTCAGTTGCCAGGTCCAATAACAGCTGCCATGTCTGCTGCCATGGTAATTATATATCCTTGATCCACACTTTAGCCCCTGTTCACACGTTTCTAATCATAAGGTCAGTTTCAAACATCCATGAAATGCAGACTGTGCCCTAATTAAAATACACAACCTTATCTCCTGACCTAAGCTCATCTCAGGTCAGGAGACTTGATTGGCAGTAGCGAACCTTAACAAACAAAACCTCCAACATGGCCCTCAAGTATAACAGGTCTTTATTAGTATTGGTCTTCAAATGTGGGCAAAAATCGACCTTTTGGGCTCCACCAGGCTCCTGGGCCTGTGTGCAGCTACTGCAACCCCTGCACCAGCTATAGTTATGCCCTTGTAGCAAGATATTCTGATCCAAGCACGGTCAGTCAGTAACCATGCTTTCGGAGCTTTCTGTTTTTGTGTCATGTCAACGAATTCTGAAGTGTTCCATTATTTTACAATGGGGCCTATCGTGTATCATTTGAGATACTGATTAGTGATGACGAGCGAGTATGCTCGTTACTCAAGATTTCCGAGCATGTTCGGGTGTTCTCCAAGTATTTTAGGCATGCTCGGAGATTTAGTTTGTGTCGTTGCAGCTGCATGATTTGCGGCTGCTGGACAGCCTGAATACATGCGGGGATTGCCTGTTTGTTAGGAAATCCCCACTTGTATTCAGGCTGTCTAGCAGCTGTAAATCATGCAGCTGCAGAGACACAAACTACATCTCCGAGCACACCCAAAATTCTCAGAGAACACCCAAGCATGCTCGGAAATCTCGAGTAACGAGCATACTTGCTCATCACTATTACTGATATATTTAACTAGATTGTGGCCCGATTCTAACGCATCGGGTATTCTAGAATATGCATGTCCCCGTAGTATATGGACAATGATGATTCCAGAATTCACGGCAGACTGTGCCCGTCGCTGATTGGTCGAGGCAACCTTTATGACATCATCGTCGCCATGGCAACCATTATGACATCTACGTCGATACTGTGCCTGTCGCTGAATCAGAAACGTGAGATGTCTACGTCCTTTTTGACATCATCATCGCTGTGCCCGTTGCTGATTGGTCGAGGCCTGGCGGCCTCGACCAATCAGCATCGTCGCTGTACCCGTTGCTGATTGGTCGAGGCCTGGCAGCCTCGACCAATCAGAGACGCGGGATGTCTACGTCCTTTATGACATCATCGTCGCTGTGCCCGTTGCTGATTGGTCGAGGCCTGGCAGCCTCGACCAATCAGAGACGCGGGATTTCTACGTCGATGCTGTGCCGGTCTCTGATTGGTCGAGGCCTGGCGGCCTCGACCAATCAGAGACGCGGGATTTCCAGGACAGACAGACAGACAGAAAGACAGACAGACGGAAAAACCCTTAGACAATTATATATATAGATGATATTTTTCCCATTGAAAAGGGAAAGAAAAACGAGGGGTGGTCAGACCTTTACTGTATATCTTATTTTAGTAAAAGGTGAACTTAAGTTAAAAACTATCATAGTCAAGAGATAATTGTCGACCATATTTCCTGTTTATTGCCCATTATCGGAATTATTTTTTTAGCCAACAGGCCAACTGCAAACAGAAGTAATCTGTTTAGAAGTGAATATTCTGACCGGTAATTGATGATATTCCGAGGTTGATTCCTCTAAAGTCCACTGACTTATGCTGTGAGTTGTATATTTATGGAGTTAGAAAAAGAGTGACAAGAGGTCTTTTAGCCTCCTAAGATGCAAAAGCTCGAGTCCAACTGCTCTGCTCTACAATAAAAGGCAATGCCTCTTGGTAGGAATTAAAAACAAACTATGGTACTTCATCGAAACATGGACACATGTACCTGGCCAAACTAATACCAATTAACCTGTATTCAGTCATTACTAAGCGCAACTGGCAAAATGAAATAAATCAAAATAAAGTACACAAAAAAAGGATCATATTGTCTATGGGAAGTGCGTCTGCCGCACCACACTCCAACGAATGTTTCACCGTGCTTCCATAGGGAGTATTTGTTAGTAAAAAGATGGAAGAAATGCATATGGGCCTCCTTAGGTTCCAGGGCTGGAATCGAGCTGCTATATCAACACTTCCTAAAGTTACAACCTTGATCTGATGACTGGTTAATCATGTAGTTGATTTCTATCTCTATAGCCCATGGGTGGGCAATTCATTTTCCCGAGAGGCCACATGAGAGACCATGACTGTTGTGGAGGGCCGAACTAATAGCTTGAAATTAATTCTACTCAATATGAATTTATTAACATTAATTGTATCATTTAACCCCTTAAGCCCCAAGGGTGGTTTGCACGTTAATGACCGTGTCAATTTTTAAAATTCTGATCACTGTCAATTTATGAGGTTATAACTCTGGAACGCTTCAACGGATCTTGGCAATTCTGACAATGTTTTCTCGTGACATATTGTACTTCATGATAGTGGTAAAATTTCTTCGATATAACTTGCGTCTATTTTTTTGTGTGAAAAAAATGGAAATTTGGCGAAAATTTTGAAAATTTTACAATTTTCCAACTTTGAATTTTTTATGCCCTTAAATCACAGAGATATGTCTTGTAAAACGCCCATACCCTACATGTGGGGGTAAACCACTGTTTGGGCGCATGGCAGAGCTCGGAAGAGAAGGAGCGCCGTTTGACTTTTCAATGCAAAATTGACTGGAATTGAGATGGGACGCCATGTTGCGTTTGGAGAGCCCCTGATGTGCCTAAACAGTGAAACCCCCCACAAGTGACACCATTTTGGAAAGTAGACCCCCTAAGGAACTTATCTAGATGTGTGGTGAGCACTTTAACCCACCAAGTGCTTCACAGAAGTTTATAATGCAGTGCCGTAAAAATAAAAAATCATATTATTTTTTTTCACAAATATGATCTTTTCACCCCCAATTTTTTATTTTCCCAATGGTAAGAGAAGAAATTGGACCCCAAAAGTTGTTGTGCCATTTGTTCTGAGTACACCGATACCTCACATGTGGGGGTAAACCACTGTTTGGGCGCACGGCAGAGCTCGGAAGGGAAGGAGCGCCGTTTGACTTTTCAATGCAAAATTGACTGGAATTGAGATGGGACGCCATGTTGCGTTTGGAGTGCCCCTGATGGGCCTAAACATCGAAACTCCCCACAAGTGACACCATTTTGGAAAGTAGACCCCCTAAGGAACTTATCTAGATGTGTGGTGAGCACTTTAACCCACCAAGTGCTTCACAGAAGTTTATAATGCAGAGCCGTAAAAATAAAAAATCATATTTTTTCACAAATATGATCATTTCGCCCCCAATTTTTTATTTTCCCAAGGGTAAGAGAAGAAATTGGACCCCAAAAGTTGTTGTGCCATTTGTTCTGAGTATGCCAATACCCCACATGTGGGGGTTAACAATTGTTTGGGTGCACGGCAGAGCTCGGAAGGGAAGGAGCGCCGTTTGACTTTTCAATGCAAAATTTACTGGAATTGAGATGGGACGCCATGTTGCGTTTGGAGAGCCCCTGATGTGCCTAAACAGTAAAACCCCCCACAAGTGACACCATTTTGGAAAGTAGACCCCCTAAGGAACTTATCTAGATGTGTGGTGAGCACTTTAACCCACCAAGTGCTTCACAGAAGTTTATAATGCAGAGCCGTAAAAATAAAAAATCATATTTTTTCACAAATATGATCTTTTCGCCCCCAATTTTTTATTTTCACAATGGTAAGAGAAGAAATTGGAACCCAAAAGTTGTTGTGCCATTTGTTCTGAATACGCCGATACCCCACATGTGGGGGTAAACCACTGTTTGGGCGCATGGCAGAGCTCGGAAGGGAAGGAACGCTGTTTGACTTTTCAATGCAAAATTGACTGGAATTGAGATGGGACACCATGTCACGTTTGGAGAGCCCCTGATGGGCCTAAACATTGAAACCCCCCACAAGTGACACCATTTTGGAAACTAGACCCCCTAAGGAACTTATCTAGATGTGTTTTGACAGCTTTGAACCCCCAAGTGTTTCACTAGAGTTTATAATGCAGAGCTGTGAAAATGAAAATTATTTTTCTTTTTCACAAAAATTATTTTTAGCCCCCAATTTTGTATTTTCCCAAGGGTAACAGGAGAAATTCGACCCCAAAAGTTGTTATGCAATTTGTCCTCAGTACGCTGATACCCCATATGTGGGGAGGGACCACTGTTTGTGCACATGGCAGAGCTCGGAAGGGAAGGAGCGCCATTTGGAATGCAGACTTAGATGGATTGGTCTGCAGGCGTCACATTGCATTTGCAGAACCCCTGATGCACCTAAACAGTAGAAACCCCCCACAAGTGACACCATGTTGGAAACTAGACCCCCCAAGGAACTTATCTAGATGTGTTTTGACAGCTTTGAACCCCCGAGTGTTCAACTACAGTTTATAACGCAGAGCCGTGAAAATAAATATTAATTTTTTTCCCACAAAAATGTTTTTTAGCCCCCCAAATTTTTATTTTCCCAAGGGTAACAAGAGAAATTGGACACCAATATTTTTTGTCCAATTTGTCCTGAGTACGCTGATACCCCATATGTTGGGGTAAACCCCTGTTTGGGTGCACGGAAGAGCTCGGAAGGGAAGGACCACTGTTTTACTTTTTCAACGCAGAATTGGCTGGAATTGAGATCGGACACCATGTCGCATTTGGAGAGACCTGATGTGCCTAAACAGTGGAAACCCCCAATTCTAGCTGAAACCCTATCTCAAACACACCCCTAACCCTAATCCCAACCATAACCTTAACCACACCCCTAACCCTGACACACCCCTAACCCTAATCCCAACCATAAATGTAATCCAAATCCTAACCCTAACTTTAGCCCCAACCCTAACCCTAACTTTAGACCCAACCCTAACCCTAACTTTAGCCCCAACCCTAACTCTAACTTTAGCCCCAACCCTAACTTTAGCCCCAACCCTAACCCTAACTTTAGCCCCAACCCTAACTCTAACTTTAGCCCCAACCCTAACTTTAGCCCCAACCCTAACCCTAACGTTAGCCCCAACCCTAACCCTAACTTTAGCCCCAACCCTAACTCTAACTTTAGCCCCAACCCTAACTTTAGCCCCAATCCTAACTCTAATTTTAGCCTCAACCCTAACTCTAACTTTAGCCCCAACCCTAACTTTAGCTCCAACCCTAACTTTAGCCCCAACCCTAACTCTAACTTTAGCCTCAACCCTAACTTTAGCCCCAACTTTAACTCTAAATTTAGCCCCAACCCTAACTTTAGCCCCAGCCCTAACCCTAACTTTAGCCCCAACCCTAACTGTAGCCCTAACCCTAGTCCCAACCTTAGCCCTAGCCCCAACCCTAACCCTAGCCCCAACCCTAGCCGTAACCCCTAGCCCCAACCCTAACCCTAGCCCTAACACTAGCCCTAACCCTAGCCCTAACCCTAGCCCTAACCCTAACCCTAGCCCTAACCCTAGTCCTAACCCTAGCCCTAACCCTAGCCCTAACCCTAACCCTAGCCCTAACCCTAGCCCTAACACTAGCCCTAACCATAACCCTAGCACTAACCCTATTGGGAAAATGGAAATAAATACATTTTTACAAATTTTTATGTTTCCCTAACTAAGGGGGTGATGAAGGGGGGTTTGATTTACTTTTATAGTGGGTTTTCTAGCAGATTTTATGATTGGCAGCCGTCACACACTAAAAGACACTTTTTATTGCAAAAAATATTTTTTGCGTTACCACATTTTGAGACCTATAATTTTTCCATATTTTGGTCCACAGAGTCATGTGAGGTCTTGTTTTTTGTGGGACGAGTTGAGGTTTTTATTGGTAACATGTTCGGGCACGTGACTTTTTTTGATCGCTTTTTATTCCGATTTTTGTGAGGCAGAATGACCAAAAACCAGCTATTCATGAATTTCTTTTGGGGGAGGCGTTTATACCGTTCCGCGTTTGGTAAAATGGATAAAGCAGTTTTATTCTTTGGGTCAGTACGATTACAGCGATATCTCATTTACATCATTTTTTTATGTTTTGGCGCTTTTATACGATAAAAACTATTTTATAGAAAAAATAATTATTTTTGCATCGCTTTATTCTGAGGACTGTAACTTTTTTATTTTTTTCGCTGATGATGCTGTATTGTGGCTCGTTTTTTGCGGGACAAGATGACGTTTTCAGCGGTACCATGGTTATTTATATCCGTTTTTCTGATCGCGTGCTATTCCACTTTATGATCGGCGGTATGATAATAAAGCGTTGTTTTTTGCCTCGTTTTTTTTTACGGTGTTCACTGAAGGGGTTAACTAGTGGGACAGTTTTATAGGTCGGGTCGTTACGGACGCGGCGATACTAAATATGTGTACTTTTATTGGTTTTTTTATTTAGATAAAGAAATGTATTTATGGGAACAATATTTTTTTTTTCTTTATTTAGGAGTTTTTTTTTTTTTTTACTTTTTCACTTTGTCCCAGGGGGAACATCACTGTATAGTGACAGATCGCTGATCTGACACTTTGCAGAGCACTGTGTCAGATCAGCGAACTGGCGTGCCCTGCTCCTTGCTTACCAGCGCCTGCTCTGGACCCGGAAGTAGTCCCTGCAGGACCCGGAAATAGCCCCGCGGCCATTTTGGATCCGGGGCCTGCAGGGAGGAGACGCTCGGTACAAGGTGAGCACATCGCCTTGTACCGATCGTCACAGGGAAGCACGCAGGGAGCCCCCTCCATGCACGATGCTTCCCTATGCCCCCAGAACACTGCGCTCATGTTTGATCGTGGTGTGCCGGGGGTTAATGTGCCGGGAGTGGTCCGTGACCGCTCCTGGCACATAGTGCTGAATATCAGCGGCGATAGTCAGCAAACACCCGGCCGCGATCGGCAGCGCTCCCCCATGAGCGCGGCCGATCGCATATGACGTACTATTTCATCACTGGGAATTAAGTCCCAGGTCACCTTGATGGGATAGTACGTCATATGGGATTACGGGGTTAATATACAGCATAATTAAGTATGCTGACACCCTCCTATATATCTTTGAACCCTCCACAGCACCTTATATACAGCATGAGCCTCACACACCCTACTCCATATGCGGCATGAGCTCCACATAGCCTCCCTATATATGTCATGAGCTCCACATAGCCTCCCTATATACAGCATGAGCCCCACACAGCCTCCCTATATACGGCATGAGCCCACACAGCCTCCCTATATATGGCATGAGCCCCACACAGCCTCCCTATATACGGCATGAGCCCCACACAGCCTCCCTATATACGGCAGGAGCCCCACACAGCCTCCCTATATACGGCATGAGCCCCTCACAGCCTCCTTATATACAGCATGAGCCCCATACAGCCTCCCCATGTAGAGCATGAGCCCCACACAGCCTCCCTATATACGGCATGAGCCCCACACAGCCTCCCTATATATGGCATGAGCCCCACACAGCCTCCCTATATACGGCAGGAGCCCCACACAGCCTCCCTATATACGGCATGAGCCCCTCACAGCCTCCTTATATACAGCATGAGCCCCATACAGCCTCCCCATGTAGAGCATGAGCCCCACACAGCCTCCCCATGTACAGCATGAGCCCCAGTTTCCCATATCCTGCATGAGGTCCCATACAGCCTCCCCATAAACTGCATGAGACCCAGTCTTCTTATATACAGCATGAGCCCCACAGTCTCTCTCCATACTGAATGAGGCCCCACACAGCCTACCATATACTGAACGAAGCCGCCAAAGCCTCCCCATATACTGATTGAGCCCCACACAGCCTCCCCATATATTGCATGACAGTATACAGCCTTCCTATAGCCTCCCCATGGGCAGCATGACACCCCCATAGCCTCCCCATGTGCAGCATGACACCCCCATACCCTCCCCATGTGCAGCATGATACCCCCATAGTCTCCCCATGTGCAGCATGTCACCCCCATAGCCTCCCCATGTGCTGCATGTCACCCCCAGAGAATCATCATGTTCACCCCATAGAATTCCCATGTTCACCCCATAGAATTCCCATGTTCACCGCCATAGCATCTCCATGTTCACCCCCTAGAATCCCCACTTTCACTCCATAGAATCCCAATGTTCATACACATGAAAAAAAACACCACATACTCACCTCGGTCCTGTTCCCAGGCGCCCTGCTTCTGCTTCTGTTGCTGCCTCCGTTGCGATGGCTCTCTGGCAGTACACAGCTGATGCGATGACATGATGTGCACAGTGCGGCCCGCGGACCTCAGGTTTTCAGCCCCACGGCTGTATCGGTCCGCTGGCCAGACTGAGACAGCCAGAGGGCCAGAGGACTGGACTGGACGTGTCCCAGGGAACTGACAGAAGACCTGGAAGCTATTCTGGCCACGTCCAGTCTGAGGTTTCAGGCAGCATTGGAAACTGATGACAGCCTGAAAGCTTTCAAGGAGCAGGCAGTACAGCATCCCTTGGACTCAGGCCTCAAGCAGGTGGTCTGGGACCAAGGACAGCTGTATCGGGTAAGCGTCCAGCAAGGTTCACCGGAAGTGTGACCTAGGGACCAACAGTTCATGGTACCGTGTCCATTTAGGGCGAATTTCTTGCACATTGAACATGAGATTCCGATGGCCAGACATCTAGGGATCACTAAGACAAAGGCCAGGCTAGCCGAGCATTTCTACTGGCCAAGGATGGGGGTCGATCTAGTTGCCTACTGTCGTTTGTGCAAGACCTGTCAGAGGGTGGAGAAGGCGCGGTAGTGCCTCAAATCCCCATTGGTTACTCTGCCCATTATTGAAGAGTCTGTCACGAGGGTGGCTGTTCATCTGCTTGAACTAATGGCCACACCCAGCAGCTATGGGGAAGGCTTCGTACTCACAGTAGTAGACTATGCCACCCCCGGTACCCGGAAGAGATAGCCTTGTCTTCCATTCAGACCAGCAAGGTGAGATTTTCTCCCTAGTGGGTTTTCCTCAGGAAATACTCACTGACTGGGGGACCCAGTTCTTGTCGCAGCTGATGGAGCCCCTCAGTAAGCAGATACAGGTGCAACATTTGCTAACCAGCCCGTACAACTCACATACCAATAGCCCCTGCGAACGGTTCAATGGCACCCTGAACTAGATGCTTAAGATGTTGGTCAATTCCCATGGGTGCGACTGGGAAGCGGTACCTTCCACACCTGCTATTTGCCTACCGAGAGGTTCCACAGGCCTCAATGGGGTTCTCTCCCTTTGAACTCCTGTGCAGGCAACGTGTGTGGGGTACCCTGGCTCTGGTGAAAGAGGCCTGAGAAGGAGACTTGGCCACGCCTGAAGTATCGGTCACTGAGTATGTTGTGCGCCTCCATGCCAAAATTCAGGCATTGGCGCAGCTGGTGCGTGATAATATGACCGAGCTCAGGCAGACCATAAGCAATGGTACAACCAGAATGTTTCTGAGAGGACCTACCAAGTAGGTCATAATATATAACACCAAAAAATGGAGTTCCATACACTGAGTAAAAAATTATATAAAGTTTATTGTAAACATACAAAAATTATTCTAAATTAATAAACCAAAAAACAAAAAAGAGGCCCTAGTACAAATCAAGTGAAGCCTGAGCATAAACATCGCTGAACATCACCATGGCGTAAATAGTATATCATTGATGGTCATATGAACTACCAATGCATTCTGCATAAGTCATAACGTGGTCCACATGCCTATCTATATTGCTCCTGAAGCTGAATGTCACCAGTACCAAAAAAGTCCCCTCAGATTGTTCTATAGATCAGTGCCATCACTGAGAGAAACAAAGTAAGTATTGACACTTCTAATGAAGCAGGAGCTTACCCATGGTGAGTGTGATGTAATGCCCAGGGATCGGATCCACCCCTTGACGCGCGTTTCGCGGAAGCTTTTTCAAAAAGGGATTGTACGCCCTGCACTCACCGGGAAAGCCCCAGATCTCCGGCTTCAATCTTCCAGGTGCGCACGCCTTTATTTGACGTCACATGGGGATTTCCCCTGACGTGCGCTCCTGGTGAATGCTGGGAAATGGACGCTCTTCCGGTTTTGCGGCAGTGCGCACGCGCACTATGGACGCTGCACATAATCAGTGGCACTATAAAGACGCCAGCATGGGGGTAGCTCGGTACAATACCTTTTTGAAAAAGCTTCCGCGAAACGCGCGTCAAGGGGTGGATCCGGTCCCTGGGCATTACATCACACTCACCATGGGTAAGCTCCTGCTTCATTAGAAGTGCCAATACTTACTTTGTTTCTCTCAGTGATGGCACTGATCTATAGAACAATCTGAGGGGACTTTTTTGGTACTGGTGACATTCAGCTTCCAGGACAAGCTTCAGGTGGCCTTGAAAGGCCTGTTCCTCGTGCACCAGTAGCTCAACATCGTAACGTATCTGGTCACCCTGGACCTCATTTGAAGTGCACAAGTCTACAATGATGCCATTCGGCATGAAGAATACCCGTGCCACTTTTCAGTGTTAACACACTGCTCAAGGGACTTGAAAGGTATGCAGATGCATAATTGGACAACATTGCCATCTTCAGTCCAACTTGGGAGGATCATCTAGTGCAGGTGCTTGGGCAGATCCACCGGCCAGGCTTGACCATTAAGCCAGAAAAGTGCCAGCTGGGTATGAGTGAGGTCCACTACCTAGGACATCGGATAGGCGGGGGAAGCTCTGAAACTAGAGCATCCTGGCACATCCCCAGGACCAAAAAACAGATGATGGCCTTCCTAGGCACTGCCGGGTACTATAGGAGGGTTGTTCCTCAATATATTAGCCTTGCGAAATCTGATGAACCTCACCAAGAAGAAGCAGTCCTCTTCAGTCGATTAGACAAACGATGGTGAGACGGCCTTCCGGGCACTGAAGACTGCCCTTTCCAGCTTCCCGCTACAAGTAGCCAAATTTACACTGCAGTTTGTAGTACAGACCAACATCAGTGACTTTGGCTTCAGTGTTGTGATCATCCAAGTCAACTCTACGGACCAAGAACGCCCATTTTGTACCTGAGTAGGAGACATAAACAACAACAGGTTAGATAAATGCAGACATTTTGGGAAATGTATTTCAACAGGTTATTTAACTTTTTCTTCCCTGTATGGGAGATTCTTTGCTTGGAACACTGTTCATCAAGTTTGTGTATTTTTCTTTTCCTCTCTAGAACTTGCCCACCTGGTGACAATGAAATTGCAAGGATGTGCTGATTATAGTTTCTCTACTGCCTCTGTCTTGCTTGGGACAAGCTTCTTTCCACGCATTCCTGTACTTTGTGGTATTTCTGCTGCAGCTCAGTATCTCAATCTGCATCTGGTGATATTGATTCTAGTGTTAGGACTCCCATATCAAGGTCAACAGGCAATTTACTAGGTCTTCCTCTCATTAGGTAGGCTGGAGTGCAGTTGGTGGAATTCACTGGGATATGATTGTACAGAACTACCAAGTCCGGCAACTTTTCTGGCCACAGGTTTCTCTTTTCCAGGTGCAAGGTCTTCAGTAAGTCGATTACCACCTGATTCATCTTCTCACACATACCGTTTGTCTGTGGATGGTACAGCGTTGTTCTGATTTTCTTGCATCCGTACAGGTTATAGAACTCCTGGAACACTTCTGCTTCAAAGGCTGTGCCTTGGTCGGTGAGCACCTTTTCAGGGTAACCATGTGGTCGACAAAAGTGTTGTTGGAATGCCTTGGCTGCCGTCTTCTGTTGTCTGGTCCTTGACAGGCACAACTACCAGGAATCTGGTGTAATGGTCCACTATGGTCAGAGCATAGACATAGCCTGAACAGCTTGGGGCCAACTTCACGTGGTCTAAGGCTACGAATTCCAGTGGCTGTTTGGTGACAATGGGCTGTAGGGGTGCCCTCTGGCTGTCACGGTCCTTTCTGCGCAGATTACACGGGCCACACTCGGCACCACTTTTCAGTGGCTCTTCTCATGCCAATCCAGTATAAAATCCCATGAAGTAGGACCTCCAACTTCTTCCATCCGAAGTGTCCTGCTCCATCGTGATACGCTTCCAAGACCACTGGCGCATCTTGTCTCAGGACTACCACCTGCCAGTCCAGCTCATGAGTGTGTGGGTCGTATTCCTCCGACACAGCTTACCATCATAGATAAACTATTTGCCCGTCTCTTTCCACAACTGCTGAGTCTCTTGTGGAGCATCTGGACCAGGGTGTGAATCAGCTGGTGTCAGCAGCTCTTTTACCAAAAGGACTTCTGGGTCACTATCCTGTGTCTCTGCCCATCCATGGTGGTGCAATGGGTTCAGCGTGGCTTCTCACCTGTCATTGCGCTTGTTCTTCACACAATGGGAGTACTGGGTCGCCTCGAGGTAATGGAAGACTGGTAACTCAATCTCTTCGAGTGCTTCCGGATCTTCTCCCACTTCTGATAAATGGGGCATACTGGACAAGCGCATTTGCATGCTTGTGCCCCGCACGGTACTTGATGATAAACTTGTAGTTGGACAACCGGGCCATCCATCGCTGCTCCAATGCACCTAGTTTTGCCATTTCCAGGTGTGTCAGCGGATTGTTGTCCGTGAAAACGGTGAACTTTGCTGAAGCCAGGTAGTGCTTGAACCGCTCTATTACCGCACAGACTTTGGCGAGAAACTCCAGCTTGAAGGAACTCTAGATGTCGTGGTTCTTTTCAGTGGGACGAAGCTTCCTGCTGGCGTAGGCAATCACTCTTTCTCTGCCTTTATGGCACCTGGAACAATACTGCTCCCAATCCCATGTTGCTGATGTCTGTGTAGAGTACAAACATTTGGTCATAGTCAGGGCAGGCCAGTACTTCATCTCCCCTGAGAGCCAACTGTAACCGAGTGAAGGATCCTTCCAGGCTGTAGTTCCTCTCGAATTGAGGATTCTTACTCTTGGCCTTCTTGGATTGGCCCACCAACAGGTCTTGCAGGGGTGCGGCTATCTTAGTGAAATCCTTGATGAATCTTTGGTAGTAGCCTACCAACCTGAGGAACTGCCGTACTTCATGAATGTTGTTGGGTTTTGGCCAGTCCCTGATCACGGTGACTTTGTGTGGGTCTGGTGCCACACCTTCGGCGCTTACCACATGGCCAAGATACTGCACTTTGGGTTTCAACAGATGGCACTTGGACGGCTTCACTTTCAGGCCATAATTGGACAGGGCTTCAAACACCTCGGCCAGGTGCTTCAAGTGGTCTTCATAGGTCTTGGAAAAGATGATGACATCATCCAGGTGCAAAAGAACGGTTTCAAAGTTCTTGTGCCCAAGGCAGCACTCTATCATCCTCTGGAACGTCCCTGGTGCTTTGCACAGTTCAAATGGCATGCAGTTGAATTTGTAGAGGCCCATTGGTGTTGTGAAGGCAGTCTTTTCTTTATCTGCCTCTGCCACGGGAACCTGCCAATACCCAGTAAAGCAGCTAATGACTCTTCAATTCTGGGTAACGGGAAGACATCCTTGTGTGTAATGCGGTTTATCTGCCTGTAGTCAACACACATCCTCATTGTACCATCTTTCTTTTTAATGAGGACTAATGGAGCTGCCCAGGGTCTACAACTGTCTCTGATTACCCCAGCCTCCTTCATCTCTCGTATCATAATCTTAGCACATTGGTAGTGAGCTGGAAGTACAGGCCGGTACCTCTCTTTAATGGGCGGATGACCTCCAGTGGGGATATGATGTTGAACCCTTTTACCTGACCAAAATCTAGTGGGTGTTCGCTGAATACCCGCTCATACTCATGGACCACCCGGTAAGCCCCACATTTTTGGTGTGAAGGAGTAGAATCAGTGCCCACGTGTAACTTCTGGCAACAATCCTCCAACTGTCCTGCAGAGCCATTGTCCTCTGCCTGGTCGGATGGGACCAAGGGTTTTGCTGCTTGTATTGCATTATCACTAACAGTGAACAGTTTAGCAAGGGTGGCATATCTGGGTAAATGGATCTCTTTCTCTCCACAATTAAGGACACGTACTGGTACCCTCTTCTTGCGGACATCAACCACCCCTCTGGCTGTCAGAATGGTGGGCCTACTATCTGAATACACAGGTTCTACCAGGGCTTGGTAGTCTTTACCTCTGAGGCCTATTGCTGCCCGGCACCAAATTTACATTTCACTCCTGGGGGGTATTGCGATGGGGATCAGATCACTCACTGTGATGCTGCCCAACTTCTCCACCAGACAGTTTCACCTGTTGTCTCTGCATCAGGGCTCTGATCTCTTTTTGCAGGACACGCTGTGTTAAGGACTGGCGGAATGCACCAAGTATAAGAAGATATGAAACTAGGTGCGTTCGCAGTCCGAGGTCCACCGTGCAGGTAAAAACCCTGCTGCTAGTATAGATGGACTATATGGCGGTACTATAAGAATACACACATGGGTTAACCTCACCCTGCGTGAAGGGAGCGACCCTGTTGCGTCACAGGACCGTGGTACCGCACATAGAGCGCAAGCAAGAAGTCAGCGAACACAACCCCAAGACTCAGGATTGAAGTCCGATTAGACCACTTGCTGGCACAACACCGCAACTGGGTGTATAAGGTAACTATAATAATAATAAATAAAGGCACGAGAGTGCGTGCGGTGCCGCACTGACGGACGCCACTAACCACCCAGGCTTGGGTAAGGAAAGCGCAGAGAAAGCGCACGGCGCCGTACTGGCGGACACAGCAACTGGACGCTGTGATGTGTGTTACGTGCAGATGGCTAGTCGGGCGCTAGATAGCTACCATCATCCGCGAGCAGTCAACAACACTAGGGAGGGATACTTAGGAGCTTTCATCCATCGACATACATCCATCTACACACACACATAATATCAAGACAATACTAGCGCATGGCCGTGCGGTCATGCGCAGTTTAAATAGTTGCAGCACAGGAAGCTGCTACTGAAGTTTTGCCCTTTCAGGACCTTCCTGGAGGACCAATGGAATGTGTTGCAGTACCTGAGCATGTGACCCTCGATCTCCAACGGGAGATCTTGCCCTGGGCATGCTCAGTGTGTGCAAATAAGGACTTAGTCCCAGAGAAGCCCGCCCGCCGCAAATCAGTGCAGGGTACAACAGGAGAGCCAGAAAAGGCAACAGTAACCCTTTGCACAGAATCAGTCCCAGCAAGACCCTGGGAGCGACGCCTCCGCTGAGCAGGCCCCACTGCGGCCGGTACAGAATGGGAGACCGCAGCAGACAGGGATCGAGATTCCCCCTGTGCAGCAGAGGAAACTCGACTCCTAACATAACCCCCCCCCTAGGGCCCCCCCCCTGGGCCTCGCTACGCTCGAAGGCAGCAATGAGCTGCGGAGCCCAAATGTGCTCAGCAGGCTCCCAGGACCTGTCCTCAGGACCATAACCCTTCCAGTCCACCAAAAAAATTTTTTTGCCACGTACCACCTTGCACCCCAAAATAGCATTCACCTCATAATCGTCCGAAGACGAACCCGATGTCCCAGCAGATGACTCGGAAAACCGGGACATGTACACGGGTTTCAGGAGGGACACATGAAAGGTGTCGGTGATACCCAGGCGTGGCGGAAGAGCCAAACGATAAACCACAGGATTAACCTGTTCGAGCACTTTGAAGGGACCCAAGTAGCGAGGAGCAAACTTAGTGGACTCAACTCGCAGCCTGATGTTACGGGCGGAGAGCCACACCAAGTCGCCAGGAGCAAAGGTCGGAGCGGGGCGCCGATGAGCATCGGCGGAGGACCTCATTCTCTCCTTAGAGGCCCGAATGGCATCCTGAGTGCGGTCCCAAATATCCCGTGCCTCCACAGCCCAGTCTGCCACCCTGGAGTCTGCGGAAGACACGGGCATAGGCACAGGTACCCGTGGATGCTGACCATAGTTGAGGAGGAATGGGGTTTGTCCAGTGGAGTCGGCTACGGTGTTGTTCAGTGCAAACTCTGCCCATGATAGCAAGGATGCCCAGTCATCCTGCCTGGCTGAAACAAAATGTCGCAGGTATGTGACCAAGGTCTGGTTGGCCCTCTCTACCAACCCATTCGTCTCGGGAGGATAAGCGGAAGAGAGATTCAACTCAATACTGAGAAGACGACAAAGCTCTCTCCAGAACCGAGAGGCAAACTGGGGACCCCGGTCACTGACAATTTTGTCAGACATACCATGTAGGCGGAAGATGTGTTTAATGAACAACACTGCCAAGGCCCGTGCAGAAGGTAACCGTGGTAGCGGCACCAAATGCACCATTTTTGAGAAATGATCGGTGATGACCCAAATGATGGTACAGCCGCGAGATTTGGGTAAACCCACGACAAAGTCCATCCCGACCATCTCCCAGGGCCTATCTGCCACCGGCAAGGGATAGAGCAACCCAGCTGGCCTTTGACACGGAGATTTATTTTTGGCGCAGGAGACACACGCCAGAATATAATCCCTGACATTCCGGGCCATATGCGGCCACCAGTACGTCCTCGCCAGTAGCTCAGATGTCCTCTTTGTCCCAAAGTATCCACCCACCCTGGACGAATGAGCCCAAGAGAGAACCTCCGGTCGCAAATTCATGGGCACAAAAGTCTTGCCCGGAGGCACAGACTCCAGCGAAACCGGCGCTACGGTTCTCAGGCTCTCGGAAGGGACAATAAGCCGAGGCTCCTCTTCCTCCTCTTCAGTTGACATAAGGGAGCGAGAGAGAGCGTCAGCACGAATATTCTTCTCCCCGGCGAGAAAATGAAGGGAAAAGTGGAACCGGGAAAAGAACAAGGACCATCTGGCCTGACGAGAATTTAGCCGCTGGGCTGTTTGCAAATAGACCAAATTTTTGTGGTCCGTATAAACTTGGAAGGGAAAGCGTGCACCTTCCAGAAGATGTCTCCACTCAGAAAAGGCCAATTTCATTGCTAGCAGCTCCCTATCCCCGATGGAGTAGTTTCTCTCCGCTGGCGTGAAGGTCTTAGAGAAGAAGAAGCATGGATGCTTCCGACCTTGAGCATCCTTTTGATAGAGGACTGCTCCAGCACCAACGGATGAGGCATCCACCTCCATAAGGAATGTCTTATCCACATCGGGACGATGTAAGATGGGAGCGCTAGCAAAGTGGGACTTAATAGAAGTGAAGGCCTTGGAGACCTCTTCCGACCACAATTTGGGATTCGCTCCCTTCTTGGTGAGGGCTACCAAGGGAGCTACCAGAGTTGAGAAGTGGGGAATGAACTGGCGGTAATAGTTAATGAACCCCATAAAGCGCTGCACCGCTTTAAGTGAATGGGGCTCTTGCCAGTCCATCACAGCCTGTAGTTTGGCAGGATCCATAGCCAATCCCTGGGCGGAGATGATATAGCCCAGGAAAGGTAAGGACTCCTGCTCAAACATACACTTCTCCAACTTAGCATAAAGAGAGTTTGCCCGTAGGAGGTCGAAGACTCTGCCAACATCTCTCCGGTGGGAGTCAATATCTGGAGAAAAGATGAGAATATCATCCAGATAGACTACAACTGAGGTGGAAAGCATATCCCGGAAGATGTCGTTGACAAAGTCTTGGAAAACGGCTGGGGCATTACAGAGCCCGAAGTGCATCACCAGATACTCATAGTGCCCATCTCTAGTGTTAAACGCCGTTTTCCATTCGTCCCCCTCACGGATACGAATCAGGTTATAAGCACCCCGCAGATCTAATTTAGTAAACACTCTAGCTCCCCGAAGCCTATCGAAGAGCTCGGATATCAAGGGCAAAGGATACTTGTTCTTAACGGTGATAGCGTTAAGACCCCTGTAGTCTATGCATGGACGTAATTCCCCATTCTTATTCTGCACGAAGAAGAACCCTGCCCCAGCAGGTGACACTGACTTCCTGATGAACCCTCTTGCCAGATTCTCTTGAATGTACTGAGACATGGCCTCCGTCTCCGGTTGAGATAATGGATAAACTCGACCCCGGGGAGGCTCCGCACCTGGCAAGAGATCGATAGGACAGTCATAGGGGCGATGGGGCGGAAGGGTCTCCGCCGCCTTCTTGGAGAACACGTCTGCATAAGACCAATATTGCTTGGGAAGAGAGGAAAGATCTGCGGGTACCTCTGTAGTAGCAACCTGAACGCACTCTCGGTGACACCTACCCCCACATGATTCACCCCATCCCAGAATTCTGCCTGAGGACCACTCGATGTGAGGAGAGTGGTACCGTAACCAAGGTATCCCCAACAGGACCTCATCAATCCCCTCAGGAATGATGAGCAGAGATATAATCTCCTGATGGGATGGTGACATGGACAGAGTAAAAGGGATGGTCTGATGTGTTATCTGTGCGGGGAGTGTCGACCCATTCACCACTCGTACCGTTACTGGTTGAGATAGCATAACCAGGGGTATTGCATGACGTTGGGCGAAGGCAGAAGACATAAAATTGCCCTCCGCTCCAGAATCCACGCAGAGCTCCACCGAGTGGGAGGATGAGCCAAAAGTTATTGTCCCCTTAAAGGACAATTTGGAGGCAAACGTCGCCGTGTCTAGTGCACCTCCACCTACTACCACTAGACGCTGACGTTTCCTCGACCGCTGGTGACATCTGGTGGCTAGATGTCCTGACTGTTGGCAAATATGGCAAACCTGGAGTGCACGAGCGGTCCGGGACTTAGATCCTGCTCGTGACACTACCTTAGGTTCATGAGACTCAGGAGCCTGGGCTGGAGATTCCAAAGGTCTGGCGAAGGTGGGAGCCAGCCGAAACCTCTGCCTACACTGGGCTCGCTCTAACCTCCGCTCGTGAAAACGGAGGTCAATACGAGTAGATACTGTTATTAATTCTTCCAGTGTGGCGGGAATCTCCCTAGTGGCCAGGGCGTCCTTAACGTGGTCAGCCAGCCCCCTCCAAAATATGGGATTAAGGGCTTTATCCGACCACTCCAGCTCAGATGCTAGAGTGCGGAAGTGGACGGCAAAATGGCTGACCAAGGACGAGCCCTGAGTCAATACCAACAGTTGGAGCGCTGTATCATGGGTGACACGAGGTCCTAAAAAGACCTGTTTCAGAGTGCTCAGGAATAACGGAGCACTCTGCACCACATGATCGCCACGCTCCCACAGCGGCGTAGCCCACTGCAACGCCCTGTCCAACAATAAAGATATGATAAAGCCCACATTAGCCCGCTCTGTAGGGAAACGAGAGGCCAGAAGCTCGAGATGTATTGAGCACTGACTCACAAAACCCCTACAGGACTTACTGTCACCAGAAAATTTCTCTGGTAGCGGGAGGCGAGATAGCGTCGGTACAGGGGCGACAGTGGACAAGGTAGCTGCAGCCACACTTGCAGCCTGAACAGCGACAGCAGTAACATCCACAGCTGAGGTTGAACGCTCAAGAGCCGCCAACCTTCCCTTCAGCTACTGGATGTACCGCTGTAAACGCTGATCGTCCGTCATTACTAGCCAGACCTTGGCGCTAGTATTATGTTAAGGACTGGCTGAACGCACCAAGTATAAGAAGATATGAAACTAGGTGCGCTCGCAGTCCGAGGTCCACCGTGCAGGTAAAAACCCTGCTGCTAGTATAGACGGACTATATGGCGGTACTATAAGAATACACACATGGGTTAACCTCACCCTGCGTGAAGGAAGCGACCCTGTTGCGTCACAGGACCGTGGTACCGCACATAGAGCACAAGCAAGAAGTCAGCGAACACAACCCCAAGACTCAGGATTGAAGTCCGATTAGACCACTTGCTGGCACAACACCGCAACTGGGTGTATAAGGTAACTATAATAATAATAATAAATAAAGGCACGAGAGTGCGTGCGGTGCCGCACTGACGGACGCCACTAACCACCCAGGCTTGGGTAAGGAAAGCGCAGAGAAAGCGCATGGCGCCGTACTGGCGGACACAGCAACTGGACGCTGTGATGTGTGTTACGTGCAGATGGCTAGTCGGGCGCTAGATAGCTACCATCATCCGCGAGCAGTCAACAACACTAGGGAGGGATACTTAGGAGCTTTCATCCATCGACATACATCCATCTACACACACACATAATATCAAGACAATGCTAGCGCATGGCCGTGCGGTCATGCGCAGTTTAAATAGTTGCAGCACAGGAAGCTGGTACTGAAGTTTTGCCCTTTCAGGACCTTCCTGGAGGACCAATGGAATGTGCTGCAGTACCTGAGCATGTGACCCTCGATCTCCAACGGGAGATCTTGCCCTGGGCATGCTCAGTGTGTGCAAATAAGGACTTAGTCCCAGAGAAGCCCGCTCGCCGCAGATCAGTGCAGGGTACAACAGGAGAGCCAGAAAAGGCAACAGTAACCCTTTGCACAGAATCAGTCCCAGCAAGACGCTGGGAGCGACGCCTCCGCTGAGCAGGCCCCAGTGCGGCCGGTACAGAATGGGAGACCGCAGCAGACAGGGATCGAGATTCCCCCTGTGCAGCAGAGGAAACTCGACTCCTAACACGCTGCTCACTGGAACCAGCAGTTTCTGCCACCTGTTGTAACAAGACAATAACCTCACCGAGACAGTTTTCTATGACACTAGTACCTAAGGTCATCATGGGGTTACATTCTCGCCAGTCAATATCTACAATCAGCAGACTTTGGGTTTTCAATTCTACCCGCCCTACCTTAAAGGGAACCTGTCATCTGAATTTGGCGGGACTGGTTTTGGGTCATATGGGCGGAGTTTTCGGGTGTTTGATTCACCCTTTCCTTACCTGCTGGCTGCATGCTGGCTGCAATATTGGATTGAAGTTCATTCTCTGTCCTCCATAGTACACGCCTGCGCAAGGCAAGATTGCTTTGCGCAGGCGTGTACTATGGAGGACAGAGAATGAACTTCAATCCAATATTGCAGCCAGCATGCAGCCAGCGGGTAAGGAAAGGGTGAATCAAACACCCGAAAACTCCGCCCATATGACCCAAAACCAGTCCCGCCAAATTCAGGTGACAGAGTCCCTTTAATGGTACTTGTACCCTTGTACTCCTTGTACCCCACTTGTGGCAAAGGCTGACCATTGCTGGCTACTTTTGTCAGGACATTATCTGGGCCACAGGTAATATCAGAGTCGGCCAAGTACCGTTTGTAAAGAATGTAAGGCATAGTCGTCACCTGAGAACCGGTGTCCAGTAATGCATTCATCTGGATGCCGTCAATCACAATAGGGAGGACCGGTCGTCCTCCGATGTACTTGGCTCGGCAGCTTTGTGGGCCTCCTGGTCGTCTTACTCCTGGGGGTTGGCCCTCTGCCCCAGGGGTTGCTCGTTTAAATTACAGAATCTTGCGATGTGCCCCGCCTGGTGGCAACGGCGACAAATGGGTCGCCCGTCCTGATGATAGCGGTCGTTGTTTCTTAATCTGATCGGTGGGATCCTATCCTCTTCTGCCGTTGCCAGGGAACTTCATCTGGAATGGAAACCAGCTGGATTTTCTCCTTTGGGGACTCTTGCAGGGACTGCACAGTTCTGGCTAGTGCAGCTGCTCTTTTGGTCAGTTCCTGGACCTGGAGGCGCAGTCCTCTAAGAGGGGTCATCATCCAGGATCTGTGCGTCGGCCTCAACGGGGGCCTGATGAAAGGATGCCACCTCCTGGTGGTATGTCATTGCTGGATGCCTAGGGGGCGCTGTGCGGCTGAGATGTGGTTCATGTAGTATCCGGATGGCCCTATCTTTGAAGTGTGCAAAGTTCAGGTCAAAGTTTTTCAGGGCCAGGATGCGCAGCTGTGTCCTGTGGGTGCCAGACAGAAGTCCTTCAATAAATTGCTCCTTTAACAATTTGTCCCCATCCTGCACGCTGTTCAGGTCGACCTGCTTAATGGTCCATAGTGCCTCCTGGAGATTAAGGGCATAGTCCCGTATACTGTCCTGCACCCAAATAACCTCATCTTGATTTCTGCAGCAGTGCAGGTGTCAAAAGTGTCTTTTAATTTGGCTAATATTTCCTTAACAGTCCCTTTTTCAGTATCCAGCCAGGATTTTACTTCCCTTTGTGCTGCATCAATTAATTGGCCAGTTAGGATGCTGACCTTTTGATGTTCCGTCAGTGGGTACACTTCAAACAGGCTGCAGAGTCTTTCTTTAAAGTTACTCAGCATGTGGGATTCCCCTGAATACTGTGGCAACCAGGCTGCCCCGGTATATAGGGCATGGATAACGGCATGATAGGGGCTGTAACTGCGGCTGAGTCTGGCCGGTTCATAGGGGCTGCGGCCACCGCGGGGCCTGGTGGCATCCTCGAGCCTGCGGCTGTGACCGCCGCGAGGCCTGGTGATATTGCAGGGGCTGCGGCCGCCACTGGATCTCCTCCTGGGTCAGACATATCCCTACACCCATGCTAACCGCAAACAGGCCTGATGTCTCGTCACCGGAGTCTGCAGTGGTTCCACCTGCGCTCAGTACGGTGCTCCTTCCGGTTCTCTGTCCAGGGCCTCCTGCTTCTTCACTTGTGTGCAGCCAAGCATGGAGGGCCACTTCCTTTCCGCACTCTTTTCCATCTCCGCCCACGAAGGTACGTCTTCTTCCCCTCGCTCTCCACACGGTGCGGCAATGGCGGCTTCCACACGATCTAACGCAGTCTATGGCACACAGTACCTGGCGATGCCGGGGCACGTATCCTGTCGCGATGCCAAGTTGGAGCTTGTGCCAGGGCCTAGGGGATTCTCAGGCTGGGTCCGGTGGTCAACAGAAGGTGTAGTCACGGTGGCAGCGACCCGGAATCCAAACTAAAGAGAAGATCTTTAAAGGGGTTTTTAGGAATAAGAATGTTCGTGACTCAACCTGTGGTATTCGGTCAGGGATGACCGACGCTGCTTAAAGGGGTCCTCTGGGGGTGATGGCACTGCAGTAAGGAGGGTATGAGTTCCCACAGATGAAGCTGGGACTCCAGGGCTCCCGCTCCCAGTGTAGTAGGCAAAGATGGTGTGGTGCCATAAAGAATCAGAGGTTGCAGTCTCTTTACCTGTTTACTAGTGGTTTAAGGCCACAGTCCAGGGTACCGGCAACAGGTGACAGTGGGGTCCAGGCAGCCTGGAAACCATTAGAATTCCCCTTGCCAGGTCAGATTGGGAGCTTTCCACTCTGTGCTGTATGATAGTCCCTTGCTGTCTACCGCTTCTTTCAAGGTCCTGTCTCACTCTCTATCCTGGGACAGTACCCGCATGGTTGGCAATGCGATCCGTTTTACAGGTGTCTCTATTCACGGTGACTCAGGGCTCTGCATGTTGCTGTACCTTCGGGTACTGATGTGGGCAGGTAACTTTCAATCTGCTGACCTCCGGTTTCTGCTGTGGGGCATGAGGTCCCACACAGCCTCGGACTCCAGGTGTCCGGTCTCTGTGCTTCAGCGTGGAGCCCAGTCACAGCTCCGCTCCAGCTCCTCACTTCTCCTCTGCTCCTTCCTCCTTCACTGTCTCACACAATCTAACCTAACTCCTCCTCCAAGCCAGAACATATCTCTATGGAAGCTCCCCTGAAACCGGGTCTAGAGCTCCCCCGTCTGGCGAACATGTTGCATGTACAGGTTACCTGTCAAAGGGATCCTCCTCGTTTCCAGGCATGGCATCATCCTTCCCGATAGGAAGGCAATACCACTGTGGTATCTGAACTCCTGGGGTGCCACAACTCCTTTCTATATAAATCTTTAGCCCCCTTACCAACATATGGCATACCGGTGCTTCATTGGTCAGCTCCCTGCCTTTGATGTCAGCTCACACGCCGAGCCCGCATCTTTCCCTGCATATGACAGCTCTAATAGCGGTGGGTGAGCAAAGCTCCGCACGCGGAGGTTGAGCTGTTAAATCCCGCTGTCAATCAGTGATAGATTTAACATGTGCCGACTGGGAGCGCGTCATTGCTCCCACCCATCGGCGCGCCCATGACGTGATCTCTGGCCTACGATGGGTTGCCATGATAGCAGAGGGTCTGCTGATGGGCTCCTGTGCCTGTCATTAAGATCCTCCTGTGAACATTAGCCCATGAAGCACTGCACAGAAAATTGCAGTTTTGAGCCCCCTACAGGACTATTCAATACAGTAATGAAGTGAGAAAAAAAAGTTTTTAAAAATCTGAAAACAAAAGAATACAAAAGTTCAAATCACCCTCCATGAAAAATAAACGATAATAAAAAAAAAACACATTATGTATCGCCGCATTCAGTAATGTATGATCTATCAAAATATTAAATAAATTAATCCAAACGGTTAACAGCGTAACACAATAAATTCACAGAATTATGATTTTTTTTTTTGCCCACTGCAACATTGCAATAAAATGCAAAAAGAGGTGATCAAAATGTCATCTCAGGGCGCAAAAAAATAAGCCCTCACCCAGCACCAGATCCTGAGAAATGAAAACATTACGGATCTCAGAAAATGGCAACAAAAGCAAATTGTATTTATTTTTTTATTTTATTTTATTTTTTTACCAATTTTCGAATATTCTTTTCACTACTAAAACTATACATGTTTGGTATCTGTGTACTCTTACTGACTTGGGAAATCATATTGCCAGGTCAGTTTTACCATATAGTGAACATGGTCTATAAAATACCCCAAAAACATTTGTGGAATTGCACTTTTTTTTTGCTATTTAAAACGCACTTGGAATTATTTTTCCTATTTTCCATTACACTATGTAGTAAAATGAATGGTGCCATTCAAAAGTACTACTCATCCCTCAAAAAGAAAGCCCTCATATGGCTATATAACCAGAAATATAAAAAACGCTTATGGCTCTTGGAAGAAAGGGAGCAAAAGAGCAGATCCGTCCATCTTTACAGCAGTCGTAATGTGAGCTAGCAGTACACTAAGTTTTCATGGCAGATTTCAGCAGCTGCTCCCCCTAGTGTTTAAAAGTGGAACATTTCAAATATTTTTAAATTATTTTTCAGATTTTATACCAATAAAAAAGTTTTTTTATTAAAGCATTAATACACATTTCTTTAATTGTGGATAAAAAAAATTTGGGGGATAATAATAATAATAATTTTTATTTATATAGCGCCAACATATTCCGCAGCTCTTTACATTATACAGGGGACTTGGACAGACATTAGTCATTACAGCATAACAATAACCACAGATCAAAACAGATACCAAGAGGAGTGAGGGCCCTGCTTGCAAGCTTACAATCTATTAAGAAAAGGGGAGACACAAAAGGTGGGTGGTGGGGGGTGACACATTACCTTTAAATAATTTATGGGGAACGAATAATTTGGTGATCCCTATGAAAGAAATGGAGCACTGCCCCCTAATGGTGTGTAGTACGTATGTCTTCTAATTAGAAACCATGTACTGCGCTGCCTCACGACTGTACAAATACTACCATTAATAATGACAATATGGCATATCTAATTGCACGTGGAAGATTTAAAAAAAATATGTATTTTTTTCCATATAGTGACATTTTCCAGATTCCCGGGATTTGGCAACAGTCTATAAATTGTTTAATAAATCGCATAATATGGATGTGAAGCTCAAACGCCCCCGGAGATGAAGCTGCGCTGTTATTAGGGATAAGAGAACACTGGTGCACGGTCAGAACATTTGGCAATGGATTCCAACAGGAACAGGAGGGAACTGCACAATTCCACCTCGGGCCTGTCTGCACATCATAATAAAAAGCCTTTGTGCCGAAAAAAAAAGAGGCTTTTTCTTGTCCTCTAACAATAGACACCTTTCAGCACCTCCCTGCCCCCATCCCGCCCCAACATCCGGGACGGAGAGAGATTCCTCTCTTATTTTCATAACTAAAATAATATTAGCAGTGGAAGGGAGAAGCCATTAGTCTACCTGCCAGGGGCTCACTAACTTTCAATGGCCTCACTGTTGCCTCTAATGAGTTTAATTAAAAAAATAAAAAGAGAAATTACTTAACTGTTTCTATATTCGAGCGAGTGGGAGGCTGTGGCCGCAAGCATTGCGGGGTCTCGTGTGCGTATGGGTGGGAGGTCGACACTGACGTCACCGCAGGGTGCACTGTGTACGCAGCAGTAGGGGCCAACACTAAGGCCACGTTCACACGTGCAGTATTTGGTCAGTATTTTACCTCAGTATTTGTGAGAGAAAAAAAAACAGTAGAGGAACAATCAGAGGAAAAGTAATAAAAGAAGCACGTCACCACTTCAATATTTTTCACCCATTCCTGATTTTGGCGTACAAATTCTGAGGTAAAAAAGTGACCAAATACTGAATGTGTCCTAATACTAATATCGATCTGTTCCTGGGAATGTAGGGTGACAACCAGTAGGGATCGTTCGTCACCATTGCAGGCCACCCCGAGTGTCAGCTCTGCGGCATCAAAAGTTTGTACTAGGCATGTCTTAGACCACTGTCAAAGTCAGGCGTGGAACAATCAGAGGAAAAGTATAATAGAAACACGTCATCACTTCTGTATTTTTCACCCACTCCTGGTTTTGGCTTACAAATACTGAGGTAAAATTCTGACCAAATACCGAAAGTGTGAAGGGGGCCTTAGACTATGTTCACACACAGTTTTTAAGAAATTTTTGCTCCAATGTCCTCCTTAAAAACCACATATAAATGCTTGGAAAACTCCTCCTATTAATTTGTATTAGAATCTCAGTTTACTCTTTACCCTAAGGGTATGTGTCCACGTTCAGGATTGCATCAGGATTTGGTCAGGATTTTACTCAGGTAAAATACTGACCAAATCTGCACCTGAGGTCACTGGCAGGTCACCTGCGTTGTCCTTGCGTTGTTTCAGCATTGTAAGGACATGCTGCGTTCTTAAAAGACGTTTCCGCGGGTCTGCCGCATGCGTCTTTTAAGGCATAGTGGAGACGGGATTTCTTGAAATCCCCTCCACTATGCTATAACATCTGGACGCTGCGTGTTTGACGCTGCGGCTCTACGCAGCGTCAAACACGCAGTGTTTCCTGAACGTGGAAACATACCCTTAGAGGAAACTCTCCAAATCTCAAAACTCCTCAAAAACTTGAATTTCTGCTTAGTTTCTGCTCCGAAAAATCAGTAAAAAGACTTTATGTAGGGTACTTGCATACGATGTCTTTAAACATCGGGTGAACATACCAAGTTTTTCAAGATTTTCGTGACGTCTTTTTTACTGTTGTTTTCAAGTCGTTGTTTTCTTTTTAATCTCTAATGAATAGTGTTGAGCATTCCGATACCGCAAGTATCGGGTATCGGCCGATACTTGCGGTATCGGAATTCCGATACCGAGATCCGATATTTTTGTGATATCGGGTATCGGTATCGGAAGTGTAAAATAAAGAATTAAAATAAAAAATATTGTTATATTCACCTCTCCGGCGGCCCCTGGACATCAGCGGGAGGATCCGGCGTCCGGCACGGCTTCTTTCTTCAAAATGCGCGCCTTTAGGACCTGTGGAATGACGTCCCGGCTTCTGATTGGTCGCGTGCCGCCCATGTGACCGCCACGCGACCAATCAGAAGCCGCGACGTCATTCCTCAGCTAAAGTCCTAGAATGAGCGCCTTCTAGGACCTGAGGAATGACGTCGCGGCTTTTGATTGGTCGCGTGGCGGTCACATGGGCGGCACGCGACCAATCAGAAGCCGGGACGTCATTCCACAGGTCCTAAAGGCGCGCATTTTGAAGAAAGAAGCCGTGCCGGACGCCGGATCCTCCCGCTGATGTCCAGGGGCCGCCGGAGAGGTGAATATAACAATATTTTTTATTTTAATTCTTTATTTTACACTTTAATATGGATCCCAGGGCCTGAAGGAGAGTTTCCTCTCCTTCAGACCCTGGGATCCATGAGGATACATTCCGATACTTGATGTCCCATTGACTTGTATTGGTATCGGATATCGGTATCGGCGATATACGATATTTTTCGGGTATCGGCCGATACTATCCGATACCGATACTTTCAAGTATCGGACGGTATCGCTCAACACTACTAATGAATAATAAAGAAACCGACAACATTGTTTTTTAGATCAACAATGATGTCAAAACGCATTTATAGACATCTTTTGGGCTTTCAAATTTACTGGTAAAGTATGGAGCAATATTTGAGCGGAAAATGTCAGAAGAATGGTCAGCCATCTGTGATTTCTTGTATACTTGATAAAGATCTGCTATAGGTGGAAACATTGTATTTCCATGACGGAATAAATATATATATTTTTTTTTTTTTGGGGGGGGGGAATCTATCACCTGGATTGGACCCTGTTCTCATTTTCTTCAGAAGTGGCCTCGGAAAAAGAAGTCATGTGCACATGACCAAGAAGTGTGTCTACTGAAACGGTTTCTACTTCAAAAAATAATTAAAAAACTCCATGTGAACATTGCCTGAAAGAGATTGTACAGGGTGAGAAAATCATGACTGTTTTTATTTTCCAAACCCAACTCTATAGGTAAGATGTAACCCTATTAACAGGCTTTCAAAGAAATGTCAATAATCCCTCACTGGGATGGATTACTCATGTTCCAACCAAAAAAAAAAACAGCTCTGCCGTTTCTAGAGAGACTCCGCCATTCACAACTTCCCCTCTCCCTTTGTCTGACCACCATCTACTCACTTTCTCATCCCTGTCCTCCTCACCTGTCACCCATGTCAAACAACATGCGCACCCCCCGCAGAAACCTCGCACACCTAGACACCCACACACGCTCTGACTATTCTACTACTGGCATCCATATCCTCACTCCACAACACAGACAGTGCCACTGCTTTCTCCAATGCCACTCTATCATCAGCTAATGACACGGTCGCCCCTCTCGTTCATAGCAGAGTGCGACGTAACAATAGACAACCCTGGTACAATAACATCACTAAAAAGCTCCTGTAAGTGTCCAGGGTTGCAAAGTGGCATTGGAAGAAAACAAATTTGCAAGATGATTTCACTGCACTCAAACAGGCAACGCTCACTTTCAAATCTGCCCTCACCTCTGCTAAACAGGCCTACTTCACAACCCTCGTATCTTCCCTATCCTACAACCCCAAACAGTTTTCAAAACTTTTAACTCCCTCCTCCGCTCACCACTGCCCCCTCCAACCTCGCTCATCTCTGCTGAGGACTTCGCCACACACTTCAAAAATAAGATCCACCAAACAAAGCAAGTCTTTATTGTTCAAGCACCACAACCCATTTGTATACTAGACCAATGCCCTTCCCCTATAACCTCCCTCTCCAACATCACTCAAGGGGAGCTTAATTGTCTCCTCTCCAAATCACACCTCACCACCTGTGCGCTCTACCCCATCCCATCACACCTCCTCCCCTACCTCACCACCACACTTATCCCATCCCTAACCCATCTCTTCAACCTACACTAACTTCTGGTACCCTCCCTTCTGCTTTCAAATATGCCACAATCACGTCTATCCTTAAAAAGCCAACCCCTGATCCAACCGCTATGTCCAGCTATCGCCCAATACGGCTACCATTCACTTCCAAACTCCTTGAGCAGCACGTCAACGCTGAACTTTCCTCCCACCTCTCATCTAACTTGCTCTTTGACAATCTACAATCTGGTTTCCACCCTGTTATGATCAGGTGACCTTGGAGCAGCATGAAAACTTTCACTGGAGTAGGTGGTAACTATACTGACCGCAAACCCTGATCTTATCACCGCAACTAGAAGTAGCCATGGGATGTGCCTAACAAAACCTAGACACCTCGACACAGCCGGAGGACTAAATACTCCTATAGATGGAAATAGGAATATCTACCTTGCCTCAGAGCAGAACCCCAAAGGATAGGCAGCCCCCCACAAATATTGACTGTGAGTAGTAGAGGAAAAGACACCCGCAGGCAGGAAACAGGATTTAGCAAATGAGGCACACACTAGCTAAATAGGAAAGGATAGGACAGGATACTAAACGGTCAGTATTAAAAATCCTTCCAAAAATATCCACAGCAGAAAATACAAAAACTCCACAATCTAACTAAAGATGTGGAGCATATATCTGTCTCTCCAGAGAATCCAACAAGACTGAGAAAACACTGACACAGTCTAAGCTGGACAAGAGAAAAACAAATGAATAGCACAGAATATAAGCACACTGCATGTGTGCCACAGAAACAAAATCCAGACACTTATCTTTGCTGAATTGGCAGCAAGCAGGAGAAGCCAGAAAGTGATCCAACACTTCAGAAGAAACATTGACAACTGGCAAGGACTAATGAATCCTGCACACCTAAATATCCAAGTCAGAACTGAAATCTGCAGATACACCTGGCCAGGACTGCGACTCAGAGACAACTGCATTCCCACCTACAACCACTGGAGAGAACCCAAGAGCAGAATTCACAACACCGCCCCCATCATTCCACTGAGACTGCCCTGACCAAAATTACTAAAGACCTACTTACAGCCAAAGCTAACGGACAATACTCTATACTCCTCCTTCTAGACCTGTCATCTCCTTTCGACACAGTTGACCACTGCCTTCAACTACAGATCCTCTCTTCCTTTGGCATCAAAGCCCTCGCCCTATCCTGAATTTCCTCATACCTTTTCAACCACAAATTCAGGGTCTCCCACTCTCATACTACCTCCTCATCCCACTCTCTCTGTTGGAGTCCCCCAAGATTCTGTTCTAGGACCCCTACTCTTCTAAATCTATACTCTTGGCCTGGGACAGCTCATAAAGTCCCATGGATTCCAGTACCACCTTTATGCTGATGACACTCAGATCTACCTCTCTGGCCCAGATGTCACCTCTCTGCTGTCCAGAATGCCGGAGTATGCGGAGTGTCTATCAGCCATATCCTCTTTCTTTTCTCACTTCCTAAAATTCAATGAGGACAAATCTGAACTCATCATTTTTCCTCCATCTCACAGATCTTCCTTACCTGACCTATCTATCTATCGCAGTTAATGACATCACACTTTCCCCCGTACCGGTAGTCCCCTGCCTCTGCCCTGTCCTTCAAACCGTACATCCAAGTGTTTTCCACCTCCTGTTGCCTCCAGCTCAAAAATATTTCCAGTATCCGTCCTTTCCTCAACCGTCAATCTACTAAAATGCTTGTGCATGCTCTCATCATCTCCCGCCTCGACTACTGCAACATCCTTTTCTGTGGCCTTCCTGCTAACACTCTCGCACCTCTCCAGTCCATCCTTAACTCTACTAACCGACTAATTAATCTCTCTCCTCGCTACTCATCCGCTTCTCCCCTCTGCAAATATCTTCACTGGCTCTCATTCCCTCAGCGTATCCAGTGCAAATTACTAATTACTGACCTACAAAGCCATCCATAACCGGTCTCCTCCATATATCTATGATCTAATCTCCTGATATCTCCCCTCACGTAATCTCCGGTCCTCCCAAGACCTCCTTTTCTCCTCCACATTTATTCGCTACTCACACAACCGCCTCCAAGACTTCTCCCGAATATCCCCCATCCTCTGGAATTCTGCGCCCCAACACGTCCGACTATCCACCACATTCGGATCCTTCAGACGGAACCTGAAAATCCACCTCTTCAGGAAAGCCTACAGCCTGCACTGACCCCGCTGCCTCCTCACCACTACTGAAGCTACCGCTTCACCAACCCCGGAGCAAGTGCAACCCTCAACCTATTGTCTCCTTCCCCACCATCCTGTAGAATGTAAACCTGCAAGGGCAGGGTCCTCACCCCTCTGTTTCAGTCTGTTATTGTTAGTTTGTTTACTTTAAGTGATGTTCGTAATTTGTATGTAACCCTTTCTCAAGTACAGCACCATGGAATCAATGGTGCTATATAAATAAATAATAATAATAATTATTAACTGGACTTCAAAAAAGGCAAAGGTTTTGCAAATTTGTGTTAAACAAGTGCAATTCGCCTGGAACAAACAATTTGCAGTTGCACACGAGTTACTACTGCGGTGTAAAAAGTCAACATTTTGTGCATCTTTTGACCTGGACTAAAAATCCAGCAGGTTACATCTGTAGATGCAAATACAGCCCTGATCGCCATTATTAGCACCCCTGCATTTTTTTCATAGACTGTACAATATCTTCAGAAATAAATGGAAATGAACCAGTTATATCCTCAGGATTTTTTAATTAGTGGTCCAAAGTAATACAGAAATAAAACATTGTTTTTCAACTTACATGTTGGAATTTCAAAGAAGAAATAGAATAAACAGCATGTGCAGAAATAACGGCACCCTTAATTAATACTTGGTTGCACACCCTTTGGCACTTATGACAGCCTCCAAACATTTCTTGTAGCCATGTATAAGCTTCTTGCACTTCTCAGCTGGTATTTTCTCCCACTCTTCCTTTGCAGTTTGTTCAAGCTCTTGCACGTTTGCAGGGTTCTTTTTCCCCAATGGCAGATTTCAACTTACCCCAAAGATTTTCAATGGATTTGAGGGCAGGGCTCATTCCTGGCCATTCTTAAGCAGACCATTTTTGCTATTTCAGCCATTCCCGTATACTTTTGGATGTGTGATTTGGGTCATTATCTTGCTGGAGAACCCATTATCTTAGACTCAAACCAAGTTTCTTACACTAAGTAGGACATTTCGCTCTATAATAATTTGATAATTCTTTGATTTCATGATTACTGTGATACAGTGAAGGCCTCCTGCACCAGACGCAGCAAAGCAACCCCACAGCATTATGGATCCTCCACCATGCTTAACTGTTGGTAGGGTGTTTTTTCCTTATAAGCTTCATTGCGCCATCTGTAAACAAACTGTTGCTTTGCATTGTCAAAAAGCTCTATTTTTGTTCCATCTGTTCACAGAACATTTTCCCACAAGGATTGTGGTACTCTTTGGCAAAGATCAGTCGTTACTTTTTATGCCTTTTCTTCAGCAATGATTTCTTCCTTGGCTTTCGCCCATAAAGCAGCTCTGCTTGGTTTAGTGTGTGGCATATGGTACTTGTTGTGACTGTGACCCAAGAATGTTCCACGTTGGCCTTCAGGACTTTGGATGTTTGACGTGGTGTTTTTTCCACCATTCGCACCAAGCTTCAAAGATATCTCGTCAATTTTCCTCTATCCCCCATGTCCATGGAGGTTTTTGATGGTCCCGTGCTTGGCAAACTTCTTAATAACATTGAGCACTGTTGAAACTGGGAAACCAAGGTCATTGGAGATGTCCTAATACAATTTGGAAGTCTTGCGTTTGCTAATCATAGCAGTTCTGATATCCTCAGACAGCTCCTTTGTCTTCACCATTGTGACAAAGGAACAAGGCCTACCATGTAGTGTCACATGGGCACAGACAATTAATCACAGGTGATTCTGATTTGTGATTTGTGCAAGTCAAAATGTGTTTCCATACTAATGTAATGTAAAGGAGCCAATACCAGTGTCACAGCAAGCCTTAGGTTTTACTATTTTTGCCTCCCATCGTTTTTTTGTTTTAAATTATTGCTTATCGTTTGCTCTTTTCTATTTAACACGAGTGCCCTATACAAAAAAATGGTTTCGCTTTCTTTTCCTATTTTTAAGGAGATATTACACATTATGTACTTACAATTCATTGGTGCCATTAACCATGAGCACAACTATATATGTGTGTGTATATATATATATATATACGGTATATATATACTAAAAAAGGAAAAATCAAACATAATTAACGGTCACAGAAATATTGTGAAAGTATGCATAAAAATGTAATTTGTTTCGTCTATTCAGACAGGATATTTCTCTGCTATATGTCGGTGGTCTGCAGATTGCTAGTGGGAATAAAGTCTGCAATCACACAAGTCATGGTGTAGTGCGCAGTGTGAAGGCGCCACGTTGTAGTACTACTGTATGTGCATACAAGTCACAGTTTAATAGGGAGTCCCCATCCATTGCTTTAACACCTTCTCTTCCCGCCAGCTGTTTGAAGTCTCTGGCGCTGCACCCACATCTGTTCCTTCTGCAAATACAGTTGCTGGTCACCATCTGGACTGAGATTTTGGTTACCAGCTCCTGGGCTTTTCCCCTCCCCAAGAGGATGCCAGGCATATGGGCACCATTTAACAGTCTGAATGCCGGAGAGGACTAGGTATTTCTCATGTTATCCCTGCTGTCTTCAGTACCATTAACTGTAACCACTTATTACAGTAACCCGGCTCCTGATCCTCTTATAACCCTGTAACCTCTTATTACAGTAACCCGGCTCCTGATCCTCTTATTACCCTGTAACCTCTTATTACAGTAACCCGGCTCCTGATCCTCTTATTACCCTGTAACCTCTTATTACAGTAACCCGGCTCCTGATCCTCTTATTACCCTGTAACCTCTTATTACAGTAACCCGGCTCCTGATCCTCTTATTACCCTGTAACCTCTTATTACAGTAACCCGGCTCCTGATCCTCTTATTACCCTGTAACCTCTTATTACAGTAACCCGGCTCCTGATCCTCTTATTACCCTGTAACCTCTTATTACAGTAACCCGGCTCCTGATCCTCTTATTACCCTGTAACCTCTTATTACAGTAACCCGGCTCCTGATCCTCTTATTACCCCTGTAACCTCTTATTACAGTAACCCGGCTCCTGATCCTCTTATTACCCCTGTAACCTCTTATTACAGTAACCCGGCTCCTGATCCTCTTATTACCCTGTAACCTCTTATTACAGTAACCCGGCTCCTGATCCTCTTATTACCCTGTAACCTCTTATTACAGTAACCCGGCTCCTGATCCTCTTATTACCCTGTAACCTCTTATTACAGTAACCCGGCTCCTGATCCTCTTATTACCCTGTAACCTCTTATTACAGTAACCCGGCTCCTGATCCTCTTATTACCCTGTAACCTCTTATTACAGTAACCCGGCTCCTGATCCTCTTATTACCCTGTAACCTCTTATTACAGTAACCCGGCTCCTGATCCTCTTATTACCCTGTAACCTCTTATTACAGTAACCCGGCTCCTGATCCTCTTATTACCCCTGTAACCTCTTATTACAGTAACCCGGCTCCTGATCCTCTTATTACCCCTGTAACCTCTTATTACAGTAACCCGGCTCCTGATCCTCTTATTACCCTGTAACCTCTTATTACAGTAACCCGGCTCCTGATCCTCTTATTACCCTGTAACCTCTTATTACAGTAACCCGGCTCCTGATCCTCTTATTACCCTGTAACCTCTTATTACAGTAAACCGGCTCCTGATCCTCTTATTACCCTGTAACCTCTTATTACAGTAAACCGGCTCCTGATCCTCTTATTACCCTGTAACCTCTTATTACAGTAACCCGGCTCCTGATCCTCTTATTACCCTGTAATCTCTTATTACAGTAACCCGGCTTCTGATCCTCTTATTACCCTGTAACCTCTTATTACAGTAAACCGGCTCCTGATCCTCTTATTACCCTGTAACCTCTTATTACAGTAACCCGGCTCCTGATCCTCTTATTACCCTGTAATCTCTTATTACAGTAACCCGGCTCCTGATCCTCTAATTACTCCTGTAACCTCTTATTACCCTGTAACCTCTTATTACCCTGTAACCCGGCTCCTGATCCTCTTATTACCCCTGTAACCTCTTATTACAGTAACCCGGCTCCTGATCCTCTTATTACCCCTGTAACCTCTTATTACAGTAACCCGGCTCCTGATCCTCTTATTACCCCTGTAACCTCTTATTACAGTAACCCGGCTCCTGAGCCTCTTATTACCCTGTAACCTCTTATTACAGTAACCTGGCTCCTGATCCTCTTATTACCCCTGTAACCTCTTATTACAGTAACCCGGCTCCTGATCCTCCTATTACCCTGTAACCTCTTATTACAGTAACCCGACTCCTGATCCTCTTATTACCCCTGTAACCTCTTATCACAGTAACCCGGCTCCTGATCCTCTTATTACAGCAACCCGGCTCCTGATCCTCTTATTACTCTGTAACCTCTTATTACAGTAACCCGGCTCCTGATCCTCTTATTACTCTGTAACCTCTTATTACAGTAACCCGGCTCCTGATCCTCTTATTACTCTGTAACCTCTTATTACAGTATCCCGGCTCCTGATCCTCTTATAACCCCTGTAACCTCTTATTACAGTAACCCGACTCCTGATCCTCTTATTACCCTGTAACCTCTTATTACAGTAACCCGGCTCCTGATCCTCTTATTACCCCTGTAACCTCTTATTACAGTAACCCGGCTCCTGATCCTCTTATTACTCCTGTAACCTCTTATTACCCTGTAACCTCTTATTACAGTAACCCGGCTCCTGATCCTCTTATTACCCCTGTAACCTCTTATTACAGTAACCCGGCTCCTGATCCTCTTATTACTCCTGTAACCTCTTATTACAGTAACCCGGCTCCTGATCCTCTTATTACAGTAACCCGGCTCCTGATCCTCTTATAACCCTGTAACCTCTTATTACAGTAACCCGGCTCCTGATCCTCTTATTACTCTGTAACCTCTTATTACAGTAACCCGGCTCCTGATCCTCTTATTACCCCTGTAACCTCTTATTACAGTAACCCGGCTCCTGATCCTCTTATTACCCTGTAGCCTCTTATTACAGTAACCCAGCTCCTGATCCTCTTATTACCCCTGTAACCTCTTATTACAGTATCCCGGCTCCTGATCCTCTTATTACCCTGTAACCTCTTATTACAGGAACCCGGCTCCTGATTCTCTTATTACCCTGTAACCTCTTATTACAGTAACCCGCCTCCTGATCCTCTTACTACCCTGTAGCCTCTTATTACAGTAACCCAGCTCCTGATCCTCTTATTACCCCTGTAACCTCTTATTACAGTAACCCGGCTCCTGATCCTCTTATTACAGCAACCCGGCTCCTGATCCTCTTATTACTCTGTAACCTCTTATTACAGTAACCCGGCTCCTGATCCTCTTATTACTCTGTAACCTCTTATTACAGTAACCCGGCTCCTGATCCTCTTATTACTCTGTAACCTCTTATTACAGTATCCCGGCTCCTGATCCTCTTATAACCCCTGTAACCTCTTATTACAGTAACCCGACTCCTGATCCTCTTATTACCCTGTAACCTCTTATTACAGTAACCCGGCTCCTGATCCTCTTATTACCCCTGTAACCTCTTATTACAGTAACCCGGCTCCTGATCCTCTTATTACTCCTGTAACCTCTTATTACCCTGTAACCTCTTATTACAGTAACCCGGCTCCTGATCCTCTTATTACTCTGTAACCTCTTATTACAGTATCCCGGCTCCTGATCCTCTTATAACCCCTGTAACCTCTTATTACAGTAACCCGACTCCTGATCCTCTTATTACCCTGTAACCTCTTATTACAGTAACTCGGCTCCTGATCCTCTTATTACTCCTGTAACCTCTTATTACCCTGTAACCTCTTATTACAGTAACCCGGCTCCTGATCCTCTTATTACCCCTGTAACCTCTTATTACAGTAACCCGGCTCCTGATCCTCTTATTACTCCTGTAACCTCTTATTACAGTAACCCGGCTCCTGATCCTCTTATTACAGTAACCCGGCTCCTGATCCTCTTATAACCCTGTAACCTCTTATTACAGTAACCCGGCTCCTGATCCTCTTATTACTCTGTAACCTCTTATTACAGTAACCCGGCTCCTGATCCTCTTATTACCCCTGTAACCTCTTATTACAGTAACCCGGCTCCTGATCCTCTTATTACCCTGTAGCCTCTTATTACAGTAACCCAGCTCCTGATCCTCTTATTACCCCTGTAACCTCTTATTACAGTATCCCGGCTCCTGATCCTCTTATTACCCTGTAACCTCTTATTACAGGAACCCGGCTCCTGATTCTCTTATTACCCTGTAACCTCTTATTACAGTAACCCGCCTCCTGATCCTCTTACTACCCTGTAGCCTCTTATTACAGTAACCCAGCTCCTGATCCTCTTATTACCCCTGTAACCTCTTATTACAGTAACCCGGCTCCTGATCCTCTTATTACAGCAACCCGGCTCCTGATCCTCTTATTACTCTGTAACCTCTTATTACAGTAACCCGGCTCCTGATCCTCTTATTACTCTGTAACCTCTTATTACAGTAACCCGGCTCCTGATCCTCTTATTACTCTGTAACCTCTTATTACAGTATCCCGGCTCCTGATCCTCTTATAACCCCTGTAACCTCTTATTACAGTAACCCGACTCCTGATCCTCTTATTACCCTGTAACCTCTTATTACAGTAACCCGGCTCCTGATCCTCTTATTACCCCTGTAACCTCTTATTACAGTAACCCGGCTCCTGATCCTCTTATTACTCCTGTAACCTCTTATTACCCTGTAACCTCTTATTACAGTAACCCGGCTCCTGATCCTCTTATTACCCCTGTAACCTCTTATTACAGTAACCCGGCTCCTGATCCTCTTATTACTCCTGTAACCTCTTATTACAGTAACCCGGCTCCTGATCCTCTTATTACAGTAACCCGGCTCCTGATCCTCTTATAACCCTGTAACCTCTTATTACAGTAACCCGGCTCCTGATCCTCTTATTACTCTGTAACCTCTTATTACAGTAACCCGGCTCCTGATCCTCTTATTACCCCTGTAACCTCTTATTACAGTAACCCGGCTCCTGATCCTCTTATTACCCTGTAGCCTCTTATTACAGTAACCCAGCTCCTGATCCTCTTATTACCCCTGTAACCTCTTATTACAGTATCCCGGCTCCTGATCCTCTTATTACCCTGTAACCTCTTATTACAGGAACCCGGCTCCTGATTCTCTTATTACCCTGTAACCTCTTATTACAGTAACCCGCCTCCTGATCCTCTTACTACCCTGTAGCCTCTTATTACAGTAACCCAGCTCCTGATCCTCTTATTACCCCTGTAACCTCTTATTACAGTAACCCGGCTCCTGATCCTCTTATTACAGCAACCCGGCTCCTGATCCTCTTATTACTCTGTAACCTCTTATTACAGTAACCCGGCTCCTGATCCTCTTATTACTCTGTAACCTCTTATTACAGTAACCCGGCTCCTGATCCTCTTATTACTCTGTAACCTCTTATTACAGTATCCCGGCTCCTGATCCTCTTATAACCCCTGTAACCTCTTATTACAGTAACCCGACTCCTGATCCTCTTATTACCCTGTAACCTCTTATTACAGTAACCCGGCTCCTGATCCTCTTATTACCCCTGTAACCTCTTATTACAGTAACCCGGCTCCTGATCCTCTTATTACTCCTGTAACCTCTTATTACCCTGTAACCTCTTATTACAGTAACCCGGCTCCTGATCCTCTTATTACTCTGTAACCTCTTATTACAGTATCCCGGCTCCTGATCCTCTTATAACCCCTGTAACCTCTTATTACAGTAACCCGACTCCTGATCCTCTTATTACCCTGTAACCTCTTATTACAGTAACCCGGCTCCTGATCCTCTTATTACTCCTGTAACCTCTTATTACCCTGTAACCTCTTATTACAGTAACCCGGCTCCTGATCCTCTTATTACCCCTGTAACCTCTTATTACAGTAACCCGGCTCCTGATCCTCTTATTACAGTAACCCGGCTCCTGATCCTCTTATAACCCTGTAACCTCTTATTACAGTAACCCGGCTCCTGATCCTCTTATTACTCTGTAACCTCTTATTACAGTAACCCGGCTCCTGATCCTCTTATTACCCCTGTAACCTCTTATTACAGTAACCCGGCTCCTGATCCTCTTATTACCCTGTAGCCTCTTATTACAGTAACCCAGCTCCTGATCCTCTTATTACCCCTGTAACCTCTTATTACAGTATCCCGGCTCCTGATCCTCTTATTACCCTGTAACCTCTTATTACAGGAACCCGGCTCCTGATTCTCTTATTACCCTGTAACCTCTTATTACAGTAACCCGCCTCCTGATCCTCTTACTACCCTGTAGCCTCTTATTACAGTAACCCAGCTCCTGATCCTCTTATTACCCCTGTAACCTCTTATTACAGTAACCCGGCTCCTGATCCTCTTATTACAGCAACCCGGCTCCTGATCCTCTTATTACTCTGTAACCTCTTATTACAGTAACCCGGCTCCTGATCCTCTTATTACTCTGTAACCTCTTATTACAGTAACCCGGCTCCTGATCCTCTTATTACTCTGTAACCTCTTATTACAGTATCCCGGCTCCTGATCCTCTTATAACCCCTGTAACCTCTTATTACAGTAACCCGACTCCTGATCCTCTTATTACCCTGTAACCTCTTATTACAGTAACCCGGCTCCTGATCCTCTTATTACCCCTGTAACCTCTTATTACAGTAACCCGGCTCCTGATCCTCTTATTACTCCTGTAACCTCTTATTACCCTGTAACCTCTTATTACAGTAACCCGGCTCCTGATCCTCTTATTACCCCTGTAACCTCTTATTACAGTAACCCGGCTCCTGATCCTCTTATTACTCCTGTAACCTCTTATTACAGTAACCCGGCTCCTGATCCTCTTATTACAGTAACCCGGCTCCTGATCCTCTTATAACCCTGTAACCTCTTATTACAGTAACCCGGCTCCTGATCCTCTTATTACTCTGTAACCTCTTATTACAGTAACCCGGCTCCTGATCCTCTTATTACCCCTGTAACCTCTTATTATAGTAACCCGGCTCCTGATCCTCTTATTACCCTGTAGCCTCTTATTACAGTAACCCAGCTCCTGATCCTCTTATTACCCCTGTAACCTCTTATTACAGTATCCCGGCTCCTGATCCTCTTATTACCCTGTAACCTCTTATTACAGGAACCCGGCTCCTGATTCTCTTATTACCCTGTAACCTCTTATTACAGTAACCCGGCTCCTGATCCTCTTATTACCCTGTAGCCTCTTATTACAGTAACCCAGCTCCTGATCCTCTTATTACCCCTGTAACCTCTTATTACAGTATCCCGGCTCCTGATCCTCTTATTACCCTGTAACCTCTTATTACAGGAACCCGGCTCCTGATCCTCTTATTACCCTGTAACCTCTTATTACAGGAACCCGCCTCCTGATCCTCTTACTACCCCCGTAACCTCTTATTACAGGAACCCGGCTCCTGATTCTCTTATTACCCTGTAACCTCTTATTACAGTAACCCGGCTCCTGATCCTCTTATTACCCTGTAACCTCTTATAACAGTAACCCGACTCCTGATCCTCTTATTACCCTGTAACCTCTTATTACAGTAACCCGGCTCCTGATCCTCTTATTACTCCTGTAACCTCTTATTACAGTAACCCGGCTCCTGATCCTCTTATTACCCCTGTAACCTCTTATTACAGTAACCCGGCTCCTGATCCTCTTATTACTCCTGTAACCTCTTATTACAGTAACCCGGCTCCTGATCCTCTTATTACTCCTGTAACCTCTTATTACCCTGTAACCTCTTATTACAGTAACCCGGCTCCTGATCCTCTTATTACCCCTGTAACCTCTTATTACAGTAACCCGGCTCCTGATCCTCTTATTACTCCTGTAACCTCTTATTACAGTAACCCGGCTCCTGATCCTCTTATTACAGTAACCCGGCTCCTGATCCTCTTATTACCCTGTAACCTCTTATTACAGTAACCCGGCTCCTGATCCTCTTATTACTCTGTAACCTCTTATTACAGTAACCCGGCTCCTGATCCTCTTATTACCCCTGTAACCTCTTATTACAGTATCCCGGCTCCTGATCCTCTTATTACCCTGTAACCTCTTATTACAGTAACCCGCCTCCTGATCCTCTTACTACCCCCGTAACCTCTTATTACAGGAACCCGGCTCCTGATTCTCTTATTACCCTGTAACCTCTTATTACAGTAACCCGGCTCCTGATCCTCTTATTACCCTGTAACCTCTTATTACAGTAACCCGGCTCCTGATCCTCTTATTACTCCTGTAACCTCTTATTACCCTGTAACCTCTTATTACCCTGTAACCCGGCTCCTGATCCTCTTATTACCCCTGTAACCTCTTATTACAGTAACCCGGCTCCTGATCCTCTTATTACCCCTGTAACCTCTTATTACAGTAACCCGGCTCCTGATCCTCTTATTACCCCTGTAACCTCTTATTACAGTAACCCGGCTCCTGAGCCTCTTATTACCCTGTAACCTCTTATTACAGTAACCCGGCTCCTGATCCTCCTATTACCCTGTAACCTCTTATTACAGTAACCCGACTCCTGATCCTCTTATTACCCCTGTAACCTCTTATCACAGTAACCCGGCTCCTGATCCTCTTATTACAGCAACCCGGCTCCTGATCCTCTTATTACTCTGTAACCTCTTATTACAGTAACCCGACTCCTGATCCTCTTATTACCCTGTAACCTCTTATTACAGTAACCCGGCTCCTGATCCTCTTATTACCCCTGTAACCTCTTATTACAGTAACCCGGCTCCTGATCCTCTTATTACTCCTGTAACCTCTTATTACCCTGTAACCTCTTATTACAGTAACCCGGCTCCTGATCCTCTTATTACCCCTGTAACCTCTTATTACAGTAACCCGGCTCCTGATCCTCTTATTACTCCTATAACCTCTTATTACAGTAACCCGGCTCCTGATCCTCTTATTACAGTAACCCGGCTCCTGATCCTCTTATTACTCTGTAACCTCTTATTACAGTAACCCGGCTCCTGATCCTCTTATTACCCCTGTAACCTCTTATTACAGTAACCCGGCTCCTGATCCTCTTATTACCCTGTAGCCTCTTATTACAGTAACCCAGCTCCTGATCCTCTTATTACCCCTGTAACCTCTTATTACAGTATCCCGGCTCCTGATCCTCTTATTACCCCTGTAACCTCTTATTACAGTATCCCGGCTCCTGATCCTCTTATTACCCTGTAACCTCTTATTACAGTAACCCGCCTCCTGATCCTCTTACTACCCCCGTAACCTCTTATTACAGGAACCCGGCTCCTGATTCTCTTATTACCCTGTAACCTCTTATTACAGTAACCCGGCTCCTGATCCTCTTATTACCCCTGTAACCTCTTATTACCCTGTAACCTCTTATTACAGTAACCCGGCTCCTGATCCTCTTATTACCCCTGTAACCTCTTATTACAGTAACCCGGCTCCTGATCCTCTTATTACCCCTGTAACCTCTTATTACAGTAACCCGGCTCCTGAGCCTCTTATTACCCTGTAACCTCTTATTACAGTAACCCGGCTCCTGATCCTCCTATTACCCTGTAACCTCTTATTACAGTAACCCGACTCCTGATCCTCTTATTACCCCTGTAACCTCTTATCACAGTAACCCGGCTCCTGATCCTCTTATTACAGCAACCCGGCTCCTGATCCTCTTATTACTCTGTAACCTCTTATTACAGTAACCCGACTCCTGATCCTCTTATTACTCCTGTAACCTCTTATTACCCTGTAACCTCTTATTACAGTAACCCGGCTCCTGATCCTCTTATTACCCCTGTAACCTCTTATTACAGTAACCCGGCTCCTGATCCTCTTATTACTCCTGTAACCTCTTATTACCCTGTAACCTCTTATTACAGTAACCCGGCTCCTGATCCTCTTATTACCCCTGTAACCTCTTATTACAGTAACCCGGCTCCTGATCCTCTTATTACAGTAACCCGGCTCCTGATCCTCTTATAACCCTGTAACCTCTTATTACAGTAACCCGGCTCCTGATCCTCTTATTACCCTGTAACCCGGCTCCTGATCCTCTTATTACTCCTGTAACCTCTTATTACAGTAACCCGGCTCCTGATCCTCTTATTACTCCTGTAACCTCTTATTACAGTAACCCGGCTCCTGATCCTCTTATTACTCCTGTAACCTCTTATTACCCTGTAACCTCTTATTACAGTAACCCGGCTCCTGATCCTCTTATTACCCCTGTAACCTCTTATTACAGTAACCCGGCTCCTGATCCTCTTATTACTCCTGTAACCTCTTATTACAGTAACCCGGCTCCTGATCCTCTTATTACAGTAACCCGGCTCCTGATCCTCTTATTACTCTGTAACCTCTTATTACAGTAACCCGGCTCCTGATCCTCTTATTACCCCTGTAACCTCTTATTACAGTATCCCGGCTCCTGATCCTCTTATTACCCTGTAACCTCTTATTACAGTAACCCGCCTCCTGATCCTCTTACTACCCCCGTAACCTCTTATTACAGGAACCCGGCTCCTGATTCTCTTATTACCCTGTAACCTCTTATTACAGTAACCCGGCTCCTGATCCTCTTATTACCCTGTAACCTCTTATAACAGTAACCCGACTCCTGATCCCCTTATTACTCTGTAACCTCTTATTACAGTAACCCGGCTCCTGATCCTCTTATTACTCTGTAACCTCTTATTACAGTAACCCGGCTCCTGATCCTCTTATTACCCTGTAACCTCTTATTACAGTAACCCGGCTCCTGATCCTCTTATTACTCCTGTAACCTCTTATTACAGTAACCCGGCTCCTGATCCTCTTATTACTCTGTAACCTCTTATTACAGTAACCCGGCTCCTGATCCTCTTATTACCCTGTATCCTCTTATTACAGTAACCCGGCTCCTGATCCTCTTATTACCCCTGTAACCTCTTATTACAGTAACCCGGCTCCTGCTCCTCTTATTACCCCTGTAACCTCTTATTACAGTAACCCAGTGTTAGGAGTCGAGTTTCCTCTGCTGCACAGGGGGAATCTCGATCTGTCTCCGCTGCGGTCTCCCATTCTTCTCCAGCCGCAGTGGAGTCTGCTCAGCAGGGACGTCGATCCCAGCGTCTCGCTCAGTCTGACTCTGTGCGAAGAGTTACTGCTGCTTTTCCTGCTTCTGCCATTGAAGCCAGTGCTGGGCAGCGGCGAGTGGACGTTTCTGGATCTAAGTCCTGCTTTTCTCTGTCTGAGCATGCCCAGGGCAGGATCTCCCGTTGGAGATCGAGGGTCACATGCTCAGGTACTGCAGCACATCCCATTGGTCCTTTTGGCAGGTCCTGAAAGGGCAAAACTTCTGTAGCTTTTTCCTGTGCTGCAGCTATATAAACTGCGCATGACCGCACGGCCATGCGCTAGTATTGTCTTGTAAATATGTGTGTGTGTTGTGAGTGAAAGTCGCTCTTTAAATAACCCTCCCTATTGAATGATTGTTCGCTGAAGGTGTATGTTTGCTATCTAGCGCCCGACTTATCCAACAGCACGTAACACACATTACAGCTACCTATTGCTGTGTCCGCCTGTATGGCGCCGTGCGCTTGCTCTGCGCTTTCCTGACCCAAGCCTAGGTGGTTAGTGGCGTCCGTCAGTGCGGCACCGCACGCACTCTTGTGCCTTTATATTATTATTTCGTTTCCTTACACACCCAGTTGCGGTGTTGTGCCAGCAAGTGTCTAATCGGATTTCAATCCTAGTTGGGGTTGAATTCGCTGACTTCTTGCTCACGCTCTATGTGCGGTACCGCGGTCCTGTGACGCAACAGGATCGCTTCCTTCACGCAGGGTGAAGTTAACTCGTGCGTGTATACTTATAGTACCGCCATATAGTCCGTCTTACTAGCAGCAGGGTTTTTACCTGCATGGTGGACCTCGGACTGCGAACGCACCTAGTTCCATTTCATCTTGTACTTGGTGCGTTCCGCCAGTCCTTAACACCCGGCTCCTGATCCTCTTATTACCCTGTAACCTCTTACTACAGTAACCCAGCTCCTGATCCTCTTATTACCCTGTAACCTCTTATTACAGTAACCCGGCTCCTGATCCTCTTATTCAGGGCCGTATTTAGAGTTTCTGCTGCCCTAGGCACTTTTAGTGCTGCCTCCCCCATTGGTGACTATGACACTATCCGCAGTGACTTTGGCAAGAATCGCTGATGTGAAAGTCGCCTTTTGCAGCAGATCGGGCAGTTTTTATGCATCTGCCGCGTAATGGATCACTTACGGCAACACTGCATTTGGTTTCATTCATTCCCTATGGGATTTGCGGTACTTGCTGTGATCTGGGAAATGCGGTACCATACCTCCCAACTTTTGAAGAAGGGAAAAAGGTGTAAAGGTTGCGGCGCACTAAGTGCGCCGCGGCAAATTTTGGGCCACGCCTCTGACCACACCCATTTCACAACTAATCACACCCATATCCAAGTCCCAACCACACCCATTCAGCACTGCTGATCACACTGTTTCATATACAATAATTAAAACCAAAAAAATATGGCCACGCAGTGCTCCATACTGTATAATGGCTACGCAGTGCTCCACATACTGTATAATGGCCCTACATGATGCTCCATACTGTATAATGACCTCACATGATGCTCAATACTGCATAATGGCCGCACATGATGCTCAATACTGTATAATGGCCCTACATGATGCTCCATACTGTATAATGACCGCACATGATGCTCAATACTGTATAATGACCGCACATGATGCTCCATACTGTATAATGACCTCACATGATGCTCAATACTGTATAATGGCCACACATGATGCTCAATACTGTATAATGACCGCACATGATGCTCAATACTGTATAATGGCCCCACATGATGCTCAATACTGTATAATGGCCGCACATGATGATCCATACTGTATAATGACCGCACATGATGCTCCATACTGTATAATGGCCGCACATGATGCTCCATACTGTATAATGGCCATACATGATGCTCCATACTGTATAATGACCCTACATGATGCTCCATACTGTATAATGGCCTCACATGATGCTCCATACTGTATAATGGCCACACATGATGCTCCATACTGTATAATGGCCACACATGATGCTCCATACTGTACAATGACCGCACATGATGCTCCATACTGTATAATGGCCACACATGATGCTCCATACTGTATAATGGCCGCACATGATGCTCCATACTGTATAATGGCCACACATGATGCTCCATACTGTATAATGGGCGCACATGATGCTCCATACTGTATAATAGCCAGCCACACATGATGCTCAATACTGTATAATGGCCACATATGATGCTCCATACTGTATAATGGCCACACATGATGCTCCATACTGTATAACCGCACATGATGCTCCATACTGTATAAAGGCCACACATGATGCTTCATACTGTATAATGGCCACATATGATGCTCAATACTGTATAATGGCCACATATGATGCTCCATGCATACTGTATAATGGCCACACATGATGCTCCATACTGTATGATGGCCACACATGATGCTCCATACTGTATGATGGCCACATATGATGCTCAATACTGTATAATGACCACATATGATGCTCCATGCATACTGTATAATGGCCAACCCCCCCCTCCCATCATGTATGCATGGCTCATCTCCCCCTCCCTGTATGCATAGGTGGCTCATCTTCCCCTCCCCTGTATGCGTGGCTCATCTCCCCCTCCCTGTATGCATGGGTGGCTCAGGCACTGGCTCATCTCCCATCCCCCCCCCTTGTATGCGTGGCCCATCTCCCCCTCCCTGTATGCATGGGTGGCTCAGCACTGGCTCATCCCCCCCCTATGCGTGGCTCATCTCCCCCCCCCCCTATGCGTGGCTCATCTCCCCCTCCCTGCTGTATGTATGGAGCATGGGTGGCGCATGGGTGGCTCAGCACTGGCTCATCCCACCCCCACCCCTATGCGTGCACTGGCTCATCTCCCATCCCATCCCCCCGGGCCGGCCCCGGGCCCCGCCGTATGCTTGGCTGGCTCGTCATCACCCCCCCTGGCCCCTGCCCTGGGCCTGGCCGCGTGGGGGTGGCTCCATCATCGGCTCCCCGACGCGACGCTCCCATCTTGTATGGCTCGTCGGCTCCCCGTCCACCATGGTCCTCCTTCATCCTCCCCGGCTCCCCCCGTCCTCCCTGGCGCTGTCATCATTAAGTTACCTCACTGTACACCGCGGACCGTGGCCGCGCAGAAGAACGGAATCCAGGCTCCACCACCTCTGTGCTCTGTCCCACTCCCTGCGCAGCAATGTCCCTATTTTGCCCCCTCCCCCCCCCCCCCGGCGCCACCGCTGATGCCTCCTTGCTGGCCCAGCCCCCCCCCTTGAAGACATGCGGACAGTATTGTTGACTATGACATACTCACCTCACCTGCTCCAGCGGTGCCGGCTGGTCTGCTCTCAGCGACTGCAACTCGCCCTGTGAGCGCCGTGGTCAGATGGTGCCGCCTGATTAAGGTGATGAGAAAAAAAAAACCTGCTCAGGTGCCGCCCCCCCTGCATTGCCCCGCCCTAGGCACGTGCCCTCGAGTGCCTAGTGGCAAATACGGCCCTGCTCTTATTACCCTGTAATCTCTTATTACAGTAACCTGGCTCCTGATGTTCATATTCAGGGCTGCCACTTTGAATCTCTGGGCCCCATACTGGTAAAATTTTCGGGGCCCCCTTGTGACTCCACCCAGGCTTCACCCCAGCCCCACCACCACCCCTCGAAATGTTCATAGTCTCACCACTCTCTTTTGGAAAAATGCTACTTCTCACCAATCACACATTAACAGTTCCCGTTCCCATCACTAGACCACACATATAGCCAGCAGCTCTTGTTTTGGCTAAATGATTTTTTTAAATCTGCCACCACAACAAGGTAGACTATTTTGGCCAGGCCCTACTCTTCTATAACCTATTAAACATTTGTTAAAATATCCAATACAATTTAGGTATATTTTTATTTATTTTTCAATTTATAAAATGACCAATAATATCATATACAAATGACAAACACCATATTACCACCACATAGTGACTTATAATACCACATACAAGGAACAAATACAGCCACACCATCACCAGTGTAACAACCCTGCCGGCATCACTGCATGGCCTTCCATTCCCCACCTGCCTGTTGCATCAACTCACTCACCCAGTGCCATGCTGTGAGGTTTGTCTGCTGCCGGCTCCATGCCATGTGCTTCATGGTGGCTTGCTCTGTGTACACTTCCTGGCTGTGTGCATGGGGGGGCGGCGCCAGCCACTCCAGAATCTTATTGAGACTGTGTGCACCTCCCTAAGGTGCTTCTGGCCAATAGCCTTGTGGCCTCTGATACTTAAGGCATCCTCACCCATTGGTGGATGCCTGAGCAAACTATTCCCCTCAGTTAGCATTTGCTACTGAGCTGCCAGGTCGTGTCTGTTTCCTGTCTCAGAGGGCTGCAATACTGCAGGCCTTCATCTGTGTTCTGTTTGTTTTCTTTATATTCTCCAGTCTGAACAGGTTCTTACCTGTTTCCATACATCCATCTGAATACCAGTTCCTACCAGAGTACCAGTCCTGTCTGCCAGTGCCAGCCGTTCCCGCCTGTCTGCCTGAGTACCAGCCACACCCGTTTGCCTGCCTGTATCTCCGTCAAGCCAGTCCGCCCGTCAGGGCCTCTGCCATACACGTCTGTCAGCCAGTGTCACAGCCGTGCCTGCCTGCCCGCCCGTGTCTTGTCCCCGGTGGGACCAGCATTCACAGTCCGACTCCACCCTGGAGTGGTACCTGGTAGCTTCCTATTGCACAAGTCTGACCTCACCATCAGGGGCTCCAGCGAACACCTAGGAAGCTACTTAGTTATGCCCCTTCCAGGGAAGTTCGGTCTGTGGTCCAGTGGGGCCACACCCCCAGGCGCCCGCGCCAACCAGTCTCGGCGCGAGCATTACAGATTGCTCAGGCCATGGTCCCCGCTGAGTCCCATGAGCCATCGCTCTCGGAGCAAGATGAATTTTTTTCTAGCCAGTATTGGCCCCCGAAAGGTTTTTATGCTCATTTGAAAGATCTGCCTACACCTACTCCAGGTGGTCAACTCATTGTCTCTGATGAGATGTATTATCACCTTGCTTATAATGAACTCCTTCCGAAGCCTCCACCAAAATTCTATGTCGATCCAGAGGAGTGCATGGAGTTCCTGATGCGTAGCCTGGTGTATATCGAAGAGAATGCGTCTGATTTCACCTCTGATCGGGCCAAGGTGGGATTTCTGATGTCCTACCTAGCAGGAGATGCATTGAGTTGGATTAACCCTCTCTGGGAAGCAAGGGATCCTATCCTCTCAAACCTTGAGGCCTTCCTGATGGTCTTCCTGAAAGCCTTCAAAGCGCCTAAGCCAGCTCCTCCTGCAAAGTCTTCCCTCACCAGATCCCAGAGACGGTCAAGACGAGCGAATCCTCCAAAGAAATCGTCATGTCTGACCAAGTCCGTCCAAGACCCACCTGTTCCTCTACCTTTCCCAGCAGCTACCCAAGCAAAACCCCAAAAGGCTGATAAAAGTGGGCTGGCAAAGCAGCAGCCCAAATCCAGCCGCAAGACGGGAACGCGGTATCGCTGTGGTTGCAAGGAACATCCAGACGGTCTCTGTCCTGCTGGCCCAGGGTTTTGGAGTTTTAGATCTACAGCAGGGGTCCCCACCTCCAGTCCTCAAGGCCCACCAACATGTCATGTTTTCAGGATTTCCTTAGTCTTGCCCAGGTAATAATTGCATCACCTGTGCAATGCAAAGGAAATCCTGAAAACATGACCTGTTGGTGGGCCTTGAGGACTGGAGTTGGGGACCCCTGCTGTAGATCTAAAACTCCAAAACCCTGGGCCAGCAGGAGAGGCTGCCCTAGGTGAGAGTACCTCCTCTCCATTAAAATATAAGACTGTGTCCCTGTTTTCCGGGAGCTTTGGTGTGGTGAAGTTGCCAACCATTCGGAGTCGGTGTGTGGTCTCTGTCATACAGCTCCAGAACCCAGTAAGGGCGTTGTCGGAAGTTGGTCAAGCCCTACTCAAGAGCAGTCTAGTCCTGCAAGGACAACTACAGCTCCAAGTTGAAGCCTTATATACGAAGAAGTTTGTCTACCGTATGCTGTCTGTTATGCCCATGGGTCATTCTGAGCCTGGAACTCTACCACCCGCTCTGGTCAAGAGTTCCTGCAAAATGCTTTGTTTGAATTTACCCAGTCATGAGAGGTGTCTGGTTCCCATGCGTCAAGGACAGTCAACTGTGTTGTCTTCTTCTTCAGCTGGTCTGCTAGTCGTCGAGTCAAGGTGTGTTGATGTCACCCAAGATGTCTTTCTTCTATGTGGTTTTCTGATGTCACCCAAGATGAGGAAGCGGTGACTATTTCTCCACACGTCTCTTGTGACTATACCAGTAACCTGTTAGTCATCGAGTCAAGGTGTGTTCATGTCACCCAAGATGGGGAAACGGTGATTATCTCTCCACACGTCTCCAGTGACTATACCAGGAACCCGTTAGTCATCGAGTCAAGGAGTGCTGATGTTACCAAAGATGGGAAAGCGGTGACAATCTCTCCTTACTACTCTAATGACTATACCTGTAACCTGTTCGTGGAAATACCTCCGCCTCTTGGACGTTTTTTTCTGGATAATAGGCAGAAAATGGTTCCTATGTGGGTACCTTCATCGTCCATATGGCCGGTTGGTGAAGATTCCAAAACAGAAGTTTTCTCCTCTCAGTCTTTTCCTGATCCGGTGGAGTTATTATTCTCCACTCTCTGCTCCAGTGACTTTTCCTGTGTTCAGTACTCTGGAACATTTCAGCTACCTGAAAGTTCATCTCTGGATATTGGGCAGAAGGTGTATCCTGAGAGTGTTCCTTCGGCTTCTAAGTGGCCGGCTGGTGAAGATATCAAACCAGTAGCATCCAAGTCCCTGCTTCTTGTCTACCCAGAGGAAATGGTCCAGTCCATTGAGGAAGCTAACCCTGTTGGGCACAAAGAGACTTTGTCTTCTGAGATTCCTGGTGACCCATTTGCCTTATCCTACTTTGAAGATGTTATGACTTGGACTGTGAGTGGTTTCTTTCTTCTTCTATGGATCATTTTGGTGGGTTTGAAAAAGAGGGGGCGTAAAGGAGGGGGTACTGTAACAACCCTGCCGGCATCACTGCATGGCCTTCCATTCCCCACCTGCCTGTTACATCAACTCACTCACCCAGTGCCATGCTGTGAGGTTTGTCTGCTGCCAGCTCCATGCCATGTGCTTCATGGTGGCTTGCTCTGTGTACACTTCCTGGCTGTGTGCATGGGGGGCCGGCGCCAGCCTCTCCAGATTCTTATTGAGACTGTGTGCACCTCCCTAAGGTGCTTCTGGCCAATAGCCTTGTGGCCTCTGATACTTAAGGCATCCTCACCCATTGGAGGATGCCTGAGCAAACTATTCCCCTCAGTTAGCATTTGCTACTGAGCTGCCAGGTCGTGTCTGTTTCCTGTCTCAGAGGGCTGCAATACTGCAGGCCTTCATCTGTGTTCTGTTAGTGTATCCGTGTCCGTTTCTGTCTGAACTCTGATCTATGTCCGTTCCTGCTTCTCCTTTGTCATTTGTCATTTCCCACTCTGCTGTGTGTACCTCCGCCTTATCTTTCTGCTCTGTTCGCCACTGTCTGTGGTTCTGCTTCTCTCTGCTCAGTTCTACCACAACCTGTGGATCTGTGTCTCTCAGCTTTTCTCCCAGCTCTGCCCTCTGTAACTTTACTCTGCACTCTGACCTTGCTTTACACTCTGTGACTTTGCTCTCAGCTCTGCACTCTGACCTTGCTCTGCACTCTGTGGCTTTGCTCTGCGGCTCTGCCCTGCTCTCGTTCTGCGGCTCCGCTCCTTGCGATTCTACCTGGCTCCGCTCCTTGCGATTCTACCTGGCTCTGCTCCTTGCGGTTCTACCTGGCTCCGCTCCTTGCGGTTCTACGTCTTTTGCTCTTGGCTATATCTCCTGCGGTTCTGGCTCTTGGCTCCGCCTCCAGCGACTCTGCTCTTGGCTCCTCCTCCAGCGACTCCACTCTTGGCTCTGCCTCCAGCGTCTCCGCTCTTGGCTCCGCCTCCAGCATCTCCGCTCTTGGCTCCGCCTCCAGTGTCTCCGCTCTTGGCTCCGCCTCTAGTGTCTCTGCTCTTGGCTCCGCCCCCTGCAGCTCCGTCCTTGGCTCTGCCTTCTCCTCTGCTCATAGCTCTGCCTTCTCCTTCTCTTCTCTTAGCTCCACCTACTACTCCATCTCCTGTGATTCAGCTTTGCTTCTACTCTTGCTCTATCTTCACTCTGCTACTTCCATACTGGTCTCCACCTATTTCTTTATATTCTCCAGTCTGAACAGGTTCTTACCTGTTTCCATACATCCATCTGAATACCAGTTCCTACCAGAGTATCAGTCCTGTCTGCCAGTGCCAGCCGTGCCCGCCTGTCTGCCTGAGTACCAGCCACGCCCGTCTGCCTGCCTGTATCTCCGTCAAGCCAGTCCGCCCATCAGGGCCTCTGCCATACCCGTCTGTCAGCCAGTGTCACAGCTGTGCCTGCCTGCCCGCCCGTGTTTTGTCCCCGTTGGGACCAGCATCCACAGTCCGACTCCACCCTGGAGTGGTACCTGGTAGCTTCCTATTGCACAAGTCTGACCTCACCATCAGGGGCTCCAGCAAACACCTAGGAAGCTACTTAGTTACGCCCCTTCCAGGGAAGTTCGGTCTGTGGTCCAGTGGGGCCACACCCCCAGGCGCCCGCGTCTCGGCATAAGTGTTACAACCAGACTACATATTACCACCACAGTGACCGAATACTATCACATACAAAGGACAAATACCACCGCACCATGTCCAGACCACATGGTGACCAATAATATCACATACAGGGAACAAATACCAACACAACATGACCAGACCACATGTTACCACCACATAGTGACCGAGTAATAGCACATACAAGGGAAAAATACCACCACACCATGACCAGACAACATAGTGACCAAATAATAGCACATACAAGGAATAAATACCGCCACACCATGGCCAGACAACATATTAATAGCACATTGTGATTGAATACTAGAATACTCATCATTAATTTAAAAAAAACACAATACTATCACCATAAGTGCTATTATACACAGGAGATCTGTACTTAGTATGCAGTGTCTGTGTACAGATGACACAGTGATCACCAATAGGGTTGAGCGACTTTTACTTTTATAGGATCGGGTCGGGTTTCATGAAACCCGACTTTCTCAAAAGTCGGGTCGAGTGAAATCGTCCAATCCTATAGAAAAGTCGGGGTCGGGGTCGGCCGAAACATGAAACCCAATGCAGTGCAATGGGATACTATGGTTCCCAGGGTCTGAAGGAGAGGAAACTCTCCTTTAGGCCCTGGGATCCATATTTAAGTGTAAAATAAAGAATTAAAATAAAAAATATTGCTATACTTACCCTCTGACGCGCCCTGGTACAAACCGGCAGCCTTCCTTCCTTAGAATCAGAGCGTGAAGGACCTTAGATGACGTCGCGGCTTGTGATTGGTCGCACGACCGCCCATGTGACCGCTCACGCGACCAATCACAAGCCGCGACGTAACCGAAGGTCCTTCAAGCGCTGATTCTTAGGAAGGAAGGCTGCCGGAAAGAAGCAGGGCGCGTCCGAGGGTGAGTATATTCCTATTAGGTATATCGGAAATCGGTATCGGAGTCCATATTTAAGTGTAAAATAAAGAATTAAAATAAAAAATATTGCTATACTTACCCTCTGACGTGCCCTGGTACTAACCGGCAGCCTTCCTTCCTTAGAATCAGCGCGTGAAGGACCTTAGATGACGTCGCGGCTTGTGATTGGTCGCGCGACCGCCCATGTGACCGCTCACGCGACCAATCACAAGCCGCGACGTCACCGAAGGTCCTTCAAGCGCTGATTCTTAGGAAGGAAGGCTGCTGGAAAGAAGCAGGGCGCGTCCGAGGGTGAGTATATACCTAATAGGAATATACTCACCCTCGGACGCGCCCTGCTTCTTTCCGGCAGCCTTCCTTCCTTAGAATCAGCGCGTGAAGGACCTTAGATGACGTCGCGGCTTGTGATTGGTCGCGTGAGCGGTCACATGGGCAGTCGCATGACCAATCACAAGCCGCGACGTCACCGAAGGTCCTTCAAGCGCTGATTCTTAGGAAGGAAGGCTGCTGGAAAGAAGCAGGGCGCGTCCGAGGGTGAGTATATACCTAATAGGAATATACTCACCCTCGGACGCGCCCTGCTTCTTTCCAGCAGCCTTCCTTCCTTAGAATCAGCGCGTGAAGGACCTTAGATGACGTCGCGGCTTGTGATTGGTCGCGCGACCGCCCATGTGACCGCTCACGCGACCAATCACAAGCCGCGACGTCACCGAAGGTCCTTCAAGCGCTGATTCTTAGGAAGGAAGGCTGCTGGAAAGAAGCAGGGCGCGTCCGAGGGTGAGTATATACCTAATAGGAATATACTCACCCTCGGACGCGCCCTGCTTCTTTCCGGCAGCCTTCCTTCCTTAGAATCAGCGCGTGAAGGACCTTAGATGACGTCGCGGCTTGTGATTGGTCGCGTGACCGCTCACGCGACCAATAACAGGCCCCGACGTCACCGAAGGTCCTTCAAGCGCTGATTCTTAGGAAGGAAGGCTGCCGGAAAGAAGCAGGGCGCGTCCGAGGGTGACTATATTCCTATTAGGTATATGCTCACCCTCGGACGCGCCCTGCTTCTTTCCAGGTGAGTATATTCCTATTAGGTATATACTCACCCTCGGACGCGCCCTGCTTCTTTCCAGCAGCCTTCCTAAGAATCAGCGCTTGAAGGACCTTCGGTGACGTCACGGCTTGTGATTGGTCGCGTGAGCAGTCACATGGGCAGTCGCATGACCAATCACAAGCCGCGACGTCATCTAAGGTCCTTCACGCGCTGATTCTAAGGAAGGAAGGCTGCCGGTTAGTACCAGGGCGCGTCAGAGGGTAAGTATAGCAATATTTTTTATTTTAATTCTTTATTTTACACTTAAATATGGATTCCGATACCGATCTCCGATATTGCAAACATATCGGAACTCGGTATCGGAATTCCGATACCAGATTCAGAAGATCGCCGACCTCATGGCCGACCCCACACAGGGGTCGGGTCGGGTTTCATGAAACCCGACTTTGCCAAAAGTCGGCGACTTCTGAAAATGGACGACCCGTTTCGCTCAACCCTAATCACCAATGACATGCTACACAGGAGCTCTGTATACAGTGTCAGTGTACAGGTAATTCAGGGATCACCAGTGACATTATACAGGGTGGGCCATGTATATGGATGCACCTAAATAAAATGGGAATGGTTGGTGATATCAACTTCCTGCCTGGGGCACATTAGTATATGGGAGGGGGAAAACTTTTCAAGATGGGTGGTGACCATGGCGGACATTTTGAAGTCGGGCATTTTGGATCCAACTTTATTTTTTCCAATGGGAAGAGGGTCATGTGACACATGAAACTCATTGAGAATGTCACAAGAAAAACAATCGTGTGCTTGGTTTTAACATAACTTTATTCTTTCATGAGTTATTTACAAGTTTCTCTTTGTTTACAGCCATTGACATGTCGCAGAGGTTAACACTTGAGGAGCGAATAGAAATTGTGTTGATGTGTGGTGAACGCAGTAGCCGAGTCATTGCAGCAGATTTCTTTTCCAATAATTTTTATTGGTTTTGTAAATTTTTATAAGGGAGAGGGAAAAGGGGAGGGAAAGTGTGTAAGGGGGAAGGGTAAGTAATTTCCTGTGAAACAGGAAATGGGAAAAAAAAGACAGGCCTAACAATGCATACATATGCATTTCAAAAATACACAGCAATTTGTAGCTAAACAAGGCTTCCGAATAAACCTAGATAAAAGTAAAGCATATTTTAGAGTAGTAGATTAGTATAAAGAGTAAACAGAGCTCAACGTTGCTTTAAAAGACAGGAATGTCTACAAACATATTAATGCTTCCAAAATTATGCAGCTGTTGCTAATTAAGGCTTCGTTGCTAATCAAGGCTTTAGATTAAGTTTAATAACCTGTAAGGAGAAAAGCAAAACAAATACAGTAAAATAAAGTACATTGTAAACTTTTGTGCATGTAGGCCCGTCCTGTATGGAAACGCCTCAAAGGCACCCCTAGACTAAGTGGGGGGAAAGGTCGGTTCTACAAGGTCATTATAAAAGTGGAAGACTCCTTAAAGTTATGAAATTCTTTTTTCCTGCTTGGACAGAATCCAGCTTCAGCGAAGACAGGCTGCATCTAGGAAGGTGGCACCCTCGTCCGGAGAAGAAATGTGTATTAATCTTGACGCGTATTTCACCTGGAGCGTCGATGATCGGGACCAAACATAGGGAATTCCCTTACTTAGAAGTTCACTAGTAATGTGGGAGAAATTTCTTCTCTTTTGCAATGTGGCTCTTGATAAGTCTCTGTAGAATAGTAAGTGGCTGTATGGAGATGAAACAAATTTTTGTTCCCCCGACATTCCAAGAAGTGTATTTCTTACCCAATTGGGGTAGAAAGAAACAATGACGTCCCTTGACAGGTGCTGTGGAAGAGAGGGAGGCCTGCGAATTCTAAAAACTTTTTCAATCAAAAACTTTTCATTAGTATTTGGAATCAGATAAGAGATCATCGAGGAAAAGTAACTTTTCAATTGTGATGTTTGAATCGACTCCGGGATTCCTCTGATCTCTGCGCGCTGAATTTGCAGAATGGGCAAAACAAAAATTGAAACAGAACCCTCAGTTTACACAGAACATTATGTTCAGTGATGAGGCAACCTTTTTTGGGTGGGCCATTTATATGTATACACCTAAAAAACATGGGAATGGTGACAGTTTTCTTGCGTAGGGTGTATTGCATTGAAAACTGCTACAATGACCCGGGTACTGCGTTCACGAGACAACAACACAATGCCTATCTGCTCCTCTGTTAACCTCTGCGACGTGTCAATGGCTGTAAGTAAAGAGAAACTTGTAAATAACTCATGAAAGAATAAAGTTATGTTAAAACCTAGCACACCATTGTTTTTCTTGTGAAATAAGTTTGATGTGTCACATGACCCTCTTCCCATTGGAAAAAAAAGTTGGATCCTAAATGTCCGACTTCAAAATGGCCACCATGGTCACCACCCATCTTGAAAAGTTTTCCCCTTCCCATATACTATTGTGCCATAAGCAGAAAGTTGATATCACCAACCATTCCCATTTTATTTAGGTGTATCTGCAGCGCCCCAGAGACCTGGTCGTTGCAGTATGGCACTCTGCCGCTAAGGGGAGTGGCGGTACGTCTGATGGCACTAAGGAGTTCTCCTGACCAGGTATCACCAGAACACATTACACTTCACACTCCGGCCACTAGGGGGAGAAAAAGGCTTTATTTATTGGGCCACTCCTCACATTGGTAAAACTAGGGGCTGGGGAGGAAGTTAGTCAGAAGCTGACTGGGTTGGATTCAGGCAACATCCCGTGGCAGGGGGTGTTGCAGGGAGAAAATTCAGGGGGGTCCCTGTCAGGCGTGGGAACCTGGCATGTGCCTAGCAAACAGAACAGAACGTAACGGAACCGCGCCTGCACACCCTGCGGCGGTATCCTAAGAAAGAGACACGAAGGGAAGGCTATTGTGGAACAGTGTAAATGAGATCAAGCACAAAGGAGATCCAGTAGGAGTCGTGCCGAGAGACAGAGGCAACATCTTACTGAGGCGCGTAGTCGGTGGCCGGAACACCGCAGGAGTAACTGACTTCAGGCCTTACTTCAAACTCCGCCAGACAGTCAATTATAGGTTGGCTGTCTACCTTCTACACCTACGAAGACATAGGGGGCAACGCGTGGAGAGGGGCATCTCTAGGGTCCCGGAAGAGCTCCGAGCCTTCCTGTCAAACGGGTGGCGTCCTAGCCATAACATACCTGGGGGACGTTAGAAACTAGGAACATCTGGAACCAAAGAACGAGAGAGCTTTAGAGAACGAACGAACGAGAACAGCAGTTGTGAGGACTATTCCGAATGCTCAGCAGGGTAGGACTACAACACACAGGCGCTAGTGGTAGGCAACGATTTCCATCTGTGAAGGAAACTCTGGATGTGCCCATCGGACCGGCCAGTCTCTGAGAGCCCTGTTAAACGTACTCTGGATTGAGGACCCTGAAGCCTTCAGTAAACAGGTAAAGAGACTGCAACCTTGTGTCCTCGTTATTGCCTGCACCTCACACCATGACCATCCACCTTACTGGGAAGCCCTGGGGATATACTTCACCTGTGGGAAGTTATACCATCTAGCTGCCATTCCATCACCCCAGCGGACCCCACAGCAGCGTCGGTCACCCTGACCGAACACCACAGGTGGCGTCACGAACCCCTGACAAATTGTACTACCACCTTCATTGGACGCCCCTTAGCAGGGTCGCGGACCGGGTCTAGCCACCGTGACAACCTCAGAACCGAACCAGAGAGGCCCGGTACCGAAACACGTGGCCCTGTGTCTGGGGGCGCTCCATATAAATATATATGGGACACCCTGTACACAGGAGCGCTGTATATAGTGTATAGTGTACAGGTAATACAGGGATCACCGGTGACATTATACACAGAAGCTATGTATATGCTGTCAGTGTATAGTTAATACAGTGATCACCAGTGACATTATACACAGGAGCTCTGTATACAGTGTATAGTGTACAGGTAATACAGTGATCACCAGTGACACTATACACAGGAGCTCTGTATATAGTGGCAGTGTACAGGTAATACAGTGATCACCAGTGACAATATACACAGGAGCTCTGCACATAGTGTTAGTGAAAAGGTAATACAGTGATCACTGGTGACATTGTACACATGACTTCTGTATATAGTTTATAGGGTATATTGTCAGTGTACATGTAACACACTGATCCACCAGTGACGTCTCTAGGTGAAGTCCTTCATCTTCGCTTTTCATCTTCATCCAGCACAGACCGTCATCACTTCTTCCAGCTAGGGCTCGTCTCTGCAGGAAATAACACAGTTATCTAAAGCTCCGCTTGCATAACACATTACTTAATTTTTTCCCAATTTCTACACTACACCAGATGAAGAAAAAAAGACGACACAGTGTAGCTCTGCACAGTAACAGGACCACCCTTCCCCATTTAAAACAGTATCCTCAAAAAAAATACATGACTGCAGTAATAATATCCCTTAATTAGCCCCTATGGTAATAACATCCCCCATCCTGGCCCTGTGTATCTAATTCCTGGCTCCAGCCATATGTTCTCCCATCCTGCCCTCATGAGTATCCATTCTGCCCCATATGATCTTACCATCCTGCCCCATCTGTCTCCATCCGGCCCCATCTGTCCCATGATCCTGCCCCATTATACTGCCCCATCTGTCTCCATCCTGCCCCAAATTCCTGCCCCTTCTGTCTCCATCCTGCCCCATATTCCTTCCCCATTTGTCTTTATCCTGTCCCATGTCTCCATCCTGCCCTCATGTCTCCATCCTGCCCCACGTGTCTCCATCCTGCCCCTGTGTCTCTGTAACAAGGTGGCACGGGGTGTTAGTCGAGGGTGAGTCTACTACAGCAGAGTCAGTCCACACCCCGGCCCCTTGCACATAAAATGTCAGTTCTAATCCCAGCCCTGTGTCACAGAAGGTGACCTCAGTCCGGCAGCTGTTCTCCACAATGGGATGATGTCCTCCGGATGAACCACGCTTCACGCTATATAGGGCCCAACAGTGGCAACTTGTATTTTAATAATAAAGGGGTAGATGAATGATTCCTATTCTGTCCCTAAACACAGCAACTGCTGCAGCAGCAAAGTCCATGATTCTCTGCAAGCTCTCTAGAGCCAGTCTTTGGTGGGGCACCAACACAGTCCTTGTGCCCTGTTCCACTGCCTGGCAGTCCTTGGCAGGTTGAAGTCTCCAGCTGGGGATTCCTTCTCTCCCAGACGAGGATCCACTTATGCCGCAGACGAGGGCTCCTTCTGTCCCAGACGGGGATCCACTTATTCCCCAGATGGGGGCTCCTTCTGTACCTAGTGGGGACACACACTCTGCCTCAAGCCCTCCTGCCTGGGCTCTGACCAGGAAGCAAGAGCTACCTGCTCCCTTGAGGCTGCAAGTTCAGCCCCCTAAATAAACCTCTTTTGTCACTGCCAGCATGTGCATAACAAACACAGCACAACAATCATACATGGCAGACACAGCACATTTAACAGTGTATAACATTAAGGCATAAGTGGTACATAGCGTTATTGAACAACAGCAAAACATTAACATGTTAAGATCCGGATATACCATTCGAGTACCGCATAAAGTGCACGGGATCAGCATGAAGGAGAGAGGGAGCACCGAGGGTATCCGCCACCTCGTTACACCCCTCCCTCCTAAAATATGGTCATCCCTGACCATAACGGCTCTTGAAACAAAACGGAAACATAGTCCATAAAAACGTACTTACTCCTGGGACCAGTAAAACAAGTGACTTGGCCCGATGGCCACTTAACACAGTTCTCATAGTCCTGACCCGACTCGGTCCTCAGGTCCTCCTGATCAGGTTCTTCCCCCTCCCTCCTTTTAGTGGAGTATTGTTCCTTAACAACAGGTGGGCTGCTTTTACCAGAGAACAGTTCAGGGTTAAAACAGTTTAGTATTTAAAGCAGCCGCACACAGTCCATTCCCATTTCCAACTGTGATTAACCCGTTCAGCGTTCAGTATTGTAATCCAGTATGGGGTACGCAACCATGCGCAAATAAAACTTGGATAAGGGGGAAAACAAAAACAACAGTCCTGTATCCGTGACCATGATCGCCACACCTGACACCTTAGTCCCGGTGTTGCACTGGGCTCCTTGCCCTTAAGAGACGCGGAACAGTCTCATCACATTTTCCTTTGGTGCAACCCGCACATCACACATGTTTACACCTCCGGCGTCTTTCGTTCGGCAACGGCCAACTTAGCAAACTTGGATCCTCCCGCCCTTATGACCCAACTGTGGTCACCGTTTCCTTTAAGGGCACCTCTGCCCTCTGTCTCGCAGGAGCTGCGGTCATTGCAAGCGATTGCCGGACACACTGCGCCTCCTGTGCCTGTCTCTCCTCGATATCGGTGGCCACTATGGCCACCACAGCATACAGTCCTCGAGGCAAAAACAGGTGTGGGGACTGGGGTGAGGGTAAGCATCGGACTCACTGTGTTATGATCTGGTGGTTTAGGAGCAACATGGGACGAGCTCTGACGGAGGTGGTTCCTGTACTGACCGCAGTCCCTAAGCTCAACACAACACTAGAAGTAGCCGTGGGATGCTCCTGTCACTCCCTAGGCACCTCGTCACAGCCTGAGAACTAACTACCCCTAAAGATAGAAACAGGAAAACTATCTTGCCTCAGAGAAAATCCCCAAAGGATAGATAGCCCTCCACAAGTAATGACTGTGAGTGGAGAGGGAAAAGACATACGTAGAATGAAACCAGGATGTAGCACAGGAGGCCAGTCTAGCTAGATAGATAGGACAGGACGGAATACTGTGCAGTCAGTATTAAAAACTACAAAAAATCCACACAGAGTTTACAAAAATCTCCACACCTAACTAAAGGTGTGGAGGGTAAATCTGCTTCCCAGAGCTTCCAGCTAAACTGAATTAATCCATACTGACAAGCTGGACAAAACATAGAATGCACAGAACGAATAAGTCCACAACGTGTGGACAGAAAAGAGCAAAGAAAGGACTTATCTTTGCTGAACTGGTCAGGATCTCAGGGAAATCCAAGAGAGATGTGAATCCAACCAGGAACCATTGACAAGTGGCACTGGCTGAAGGGAAGAGCCAGGCATAAATAGCCGAGCAGAAAGACAATCAGTGGAAGCAGCTGTAGACTGCTAAATCCAAGGAGCAGCCATTCCACTTAAAACCACCGGAGGGAGCCCAAGAGCAGAACTCACAAAAGTGCCACTTACAACCACCGGAGGGATCCCAAGAGCGGAATTCACAACAGTACCCCCCCTTGAGGAGGGGTCACCGAACCCTCACCAGAGCCCCCAGGCCGATCAGGACGAGCCAAGTGAAAAGCACGAACCAAATCGGCGGCATGGACATCGGAGGCAACAACCCAAGAATTATCCTCCTGGCCATAACCCTTCCACTTGACAAGATACTGAAGCCTCCACCTCGAAAAACGAGAATCCAACATTTTCTAAACCTCATATTCCAACTCTCCCTCAACCAACACCGGGGCAGGAGGATCAACCGAGGGAACAACGGGCACCACATATCTCCGCAACAAAGATCTATGGAAAACATTATGAATGGCAAAAGTGTCATGGTCTGCTGAGTTTCTGGGATTAGGTGGTTTTAGGGTTAACTTGGATGGCCTCACTCTGGGATTTTGGGAGGCTTTTTATAGCCTCATTGTGGAGCCATCCTCTGTCGCTTATACTCTGACTCTTGGCCGAGTGTGTGTGACCCTGTTGTGCCTGTATTTTGTGCCTGTGCTTTGTGCCTGAACTAATTTATGCTTGTCTGGTTCTGATCTGGTTCTGTCCCCGTTTAGAGTTCTGTCTGTCCCTTTTGTACTGCGCTGCTATCTCTGTGTATGACTACTTGCTTACGTTCTGACTATTCTCTGCTCGTCCCTTCTGTACCGCGCCGCCCTCTCCGTGTCTGACCCCCGTTTGTACGACTTGAGTTTTCTTTTCCTCTATTGCAGGGTGCCTGTAGAATCCTGCATTTATCTTCAGTAGCAGGACGCTAAGCCCCGCCCCCTGTGGTCACATGATCGTAGGTCCTTCTGTTTCCTTCTACCTTTAGCTCTCTGCACAGGTCCTATCTGCCTGAGCTTTCCCTGTGCCATCTGACCCCGGGATCTCCCACAGTGTGGGTGAGTCACCCTGCTCAGCCGTGGCAGCACGCCGGTGCTGACAGGGTTCTGATAAAAAGAGGCTGGAAGAGCCAAACGAAAAGACACCGGATTGATAATTTCAGAAATCTTATAAGGACCAATAAACCGAGGCTTAAACTTAGGGGAAGAAACCTTCATAGGAACATGACGAGAAGACAACCAAACCAAATCCCCCACACAAAGCCGGGGACCAACACACCGACGGCGGTTAGCAAAATGTTGAGCCTTTTCCTGAGACAACGTCAAATTGTCCACCACATGAGTCCAAATCTGCTGCAGCCTGTCGACCACAGAATCCACACCAGGACAATCAGAAGGCTCAACCTGCCCCGAAGAAAAACGAGGATGAAAACCAAAATTACAAAAGAAAGGTGAAACCAAAGTAGCCGAACTAGCCCTATTATTAAGGGCAAACTCGGCCAACGGCAAGAAAGCCCCCCAATCATCCTGATCAGCAGACACAAAGCATCTCAAATAGGTTTCCAAGGTCTGATTAGTTCGCTCAGTTTGGCCATTAGTCTGAGGATGAAACGCCGAAGAAAAAGACAAGTCAATGCCCATCCTAGCACAAAAGGCCCGCCAAAACCTTGAGACAAACTGAGAACCTCTGTCAGACACAATATTCTCTGGAATGCCATGCAAACGAACCACATGCTGAAAAAACAATGAAACCAAATCTGAGGAGGAAGGCAACTTAGGCAAAGGTACCAGATGGACCATTTTAGAGAACCGGTCACAAACAACCCAGACAACAGACATCTTCTGGGAAACAGGAAGATCCGAAATAAAATCCATGGAAATATGCGTCCAGGGCCTTTCAGGGACCGGCAAAGGCAAAAGCAACCCACTAGCGCGGGAACAGCAAGGCTTGGCCCGGGCGCAAGTCCCACAGGACTGCACAAAAGCACGCACATACCGCGACAAAGAAGGCCACCAAAAGGACCTAGCAACCAAATCTCTGGTACCAAAAATCCCAGGATGACCAGCCAACACTGAACAATAAACCTCAGAAATTACCTTACTTGTCCATCTATCAGGAACAAACAGTTTCCCCACAGGACAGCGGTCAGGCTTATCAGCCTGAAATTCCCGAAGCACCCGTTGCAAATCAGGGGAGATGGCAGAAAGAATCACCCCTTCCTTAAGAATGCCAACCGGCTCAAGGACTCCAGGAGAATCATGCAAAAAACTCCTAGAGAGGGCATCAGCCTTAACATTCTTAGATCCCGGAAGATACGAGACCACAAAATCAAAACGGGAGAAAAACAGGGACCATCGAGCCTGTCTAGGATTCAGCCGCTTGGCCGACTCGAGGTAAATCAGATTCTTATGATCAGTCAAGACCACAACGCGGTGCTTAGCTCCCTCAAGCCAATGTCGCCACTCCTCAAATGCCCACTTCATAGCCTACAACTCCCATTTGCGACATCATAATTGCTTTCCGCAGGCAAAAACTTTCTGGAAAAAAAAGGCACACGGTTTCATCAAAGAACCATCAGAATCCCTCTGAGACAAAACGGCGCCTGCCCCAATCTCAGAAGCGTCAACCTCAACCTGAAAAGGAAGAGAAACATCCGGCTGACGCAACACAGGGGCAGAAGTAAATCGGCGTTTAAGCTCCCGAAAGGCCTCAACAGCCGCAGAGGACCAATTCGTCACATCAGCGCCTTTCTTCGTCAAATCAGTAAGGGGCTTAACCACACTGGAAAAGTTGGCAATGAAACGGCGATAGAAATTAGCAAAGCCCAAAAATTTTTGAAGGCTCTTCACAGATGTGGGTTGAATCCAGTCATGAATAGCTTGGACCTTAACAGGATCCATTTCCATAGACGAGGGAGAAAAAATAAAACCCAAAAAAGAGACCTTCTGAACTTCGAATAGGCACTTAGACCCCTTCACAAATAAAGCATTATCACGAAAGATCTGGAATACCATCCTGACCTGCTTCACATGAGACTCCCAATCATCGGAAAAAATCAAAATATCATCCAAATATACAACCATGAATTTATCAAGATAATTGCGGAAAATATCATGCATGAAAGATTGGAACACAGATGGAGCATTAGAGAGCCCAAATGGCATCACAAGGTATTCAAAATGGCCTTCGGGCGTATTAAATGCAGTTTTCCATTCGTCACCCTGTTTAATACGAACAAGATTATATGCCTCTCGAAGGTCAATCTTAGTAAACCAACTAGCCCCCTTAATCTGAGCAAACAAATCAGAAAGCAAAGGCAAGGGGTATTGGAATTTGACCGTGATCTTATTAAGAAGACGATAATCTTTACAGGGTCTCAAGGAGCCATCCTTCTTAGCAACAAAAAAGAAACCCGCTCCCAATGGTGACGAAGACGGCCGAATATGCCCCTTCTCCAAAGATTCCTTAACATAACTCCGCATGGCGGCATGCTCTGGCACAGACAGATTGAAAAGTCGGCCCTTAGGGAACTTACAACCTGGAATCAAGTTAATAGCACAATCACAGTCCCTATGTGGAGGAAGGGAACTTGACCTGGGCTCATCAAATACATCCTGGAAATCCAACAAAAACTCAGGGACCTCAGAAGAGGGGGAAGAGGAAATTGACATCAAAGGAATGTCACTGTACCCCTTGACAACCCCAACTAGTCACAGACATAGTTTTCCAATCCAGCACCGGATTATGTTCCTGTAACCATGGAAAACACAGTACAACAACATCATGCAGGCTATGCAACACCAGAAAACGGCAATCTTCCTGATGTGCTGGAGCCATGTACATGGTCATCTGCGTCCAGTACTAAGGTTTATCCTTGGCCAATGGTGTAGCATCAATGCCCCTCAAAGGAATAGGGCTCTGCAAAGGCTGCAAGGAAAAACCACAGCGCCTGGCGAATTCTAAGTCCATTAAGTTCAGGGCAGCGCCTGAATCCACAAATGCCATGACAGAAAAGGACGACAATGAGCAAATCAGGGTGACAGATAAAAGAAATTTAGGCTGTACAGTACTGATGGTAACAGACCTAGCGACCCTCCTAGTACGCTTAGGGCAATCAGAAATAACATGAGCAGAATCACCACAGTAAAAACACAGCCTATTCTGACGTCTGAATTCCTGCTGTTCTGTTCTAGTCAAAATCCTATCACATTGCATAGCGCTTTACATGTGAGGAGGGGTATACATAAAAACAAGTACAATAATCTTAAACAATACAAGTCATAACTGGTACAGGAGGAATGAGGACCCTGCCCGTGAAGGCTCACAATCTACAAGGGATGGGTGAGAATACAGTAGGTGAAAATAGCAGCCAGAGCATCCTCATTCCATTTAGTGAGGACAGACCATTTCCTAAATTTCTGGCAGTATAATTCTGCCGCTTCCTGACCTTGACACAGGGCCAACAGGGTTTTTTCTGCATGATCCACAGAATTAGGTTCGTCATACAATAATCCGAGCGCTTGAAAAAATGCGTCTACATTCAGCAATGCCGGATCCCCTGATTCAAGGGAGAATGCCCAGTCCTGAGGGTCACCACGCAGCAAGGATATGATGATTTTAACTTGCTGAATGGGATCACCAGAAGAACGGGGTTTCAAAGCAAAAAACAATTTGCAGTTATTTTTAAAGTTCAAAAACTTGAATCTGTCCCCAAAAAACAAATCAGGAGTAGGAATTTTAGGCTCCAAAGCCAGAGTCTGGACAACATAATCTTGGATACTCTGTACTCTTGCAGCAAGTTGATCCACACGAGAAAACAAACCCTGAACATCCATGCCAGAGCATAAATCCTGAACCACCCAGAGATCAAGAGGAAAAAAAAGACAAAACAGAGCACAGAAAAAAAAATAGCTCAGAATTTTTTTTTACTTCTTTTGAGATGCATTTAATTCATTTTTGGCCACTTGTACTGTTATGATCTGGTGGTTTAGGAGCAACATGGGACGAGCTCTGACAGAGGTGGTACTGTCATGATTCCAATGGCAGGGAATCACAAAAGGACAAGCACCAACGAGCTCTAGGGTGATGGAACCTGAGCTGACCGCGACCCTAAACCTGAACACACAAATAACAATAGCCGGGGAACGTGCCTACGTTGGTCCTAGACGTCTCGCACCAGCAGAAGATCTAACTTCCCCTATTAGAAGAAACACAGACCTCTCTTGCCTCCAGAGAAATACCCCACAGAAATAGCAGCCCCCCACATATAATGACGGTGAAATGAGAGGAAGGCACATACACAGTATGAAAACAGATTCAGCAAAATGAGGCCCGCTAAAACTAGATAGCAGAGGATACAAAAGTAAACTGCGCGGTCAGCAAAAAACCCTTCAAAAAACTATCCTGTAATTACTTGAACTCATGTTCCAACTCATGGAACATGAGGAGCAATTACAGCCCACCAGAGCAACCAGCAGCAAAGAAACAATTATATGCAAGCTGGACTAGACAAAAATAAAGCAAAACGTGGAACAAGAAAATCAAAAACTTAGCTTGTCCTGAAGATTACTGAAGCCAGAAGCTGAGGTAACAAAACACTCTGATAACCTTGATAGCCGGCGGGGAAATGACAAGAAAGCCCGGTTAAATAGGAAACTCCCAAATGCTAATAGAACAGGTGGACACCAGAGACAGCAGAACACAAATCACCCAGTACCATCAGTAACCACCAGATGGAGCCCAAAAACAGAACTCACAACAGTACCCCCCCCTTGAGGAGGGGTCACCGAACCCTCACGAGAACCACCAGGGCGACCAGGATGAGCCCTATGAAAGTCGCGAACCAAATCATCAGCATGAACATCAGAGGCAACCACCCAAGAATTATTCTCCTGACCATAACCCTTCCACTTGACCAAATATTGGAGTTTCCGTCTGGAAACACGAGAATCCAAGATCTTCTCCACAACATACTCCAATTCTCCCTCCACCAGCACCGGAGCAGGAGGCTCAAGCGAAGGAACAACAGGTACCTCATACCTCCGCAACAACGACCGATGGAACACATTATGAATAGCAAACGATGCCGGGAGATCCAAACGAAACGACACAGGGTTAAGAATTTCCAAGATCCTATAAGGACCGATGAACCGAGGCTTGAACTTAGGAGAAGAGACCTTCATAGGAACAAAATGAGAAGACAACCACACCAAGTCCCCAACACGAAGTCGAGGACGCACGCGGCGACGGCGATTAGCAAACTGCTGAGCCTTCTCCTGGGACAACTTCAAATTGTCCACCACATGACTCCAAATCCGATGCAACCCATCCACCACCATGTCCACTCCAGGACAATCAGAAGGCTCCACCTGACCAGAGGAAAAACGAGGATGAAACCCCGAATTACAAAAGAAAGGAGAAACCAAGGTAGCAGAACTAGCCCGATTATTAAGGGCAAACTCGGCCAGCGGCAAAAAGGTAACCCAGTCATCCTGATCAGCAGAAACAAAACACCTCAAATAAGTTTCCAAGGTCTGATTAGTTCGCTCCGTCTGGCCATTCGTCTGAGGGTGGAATGCAGACGAAAAGGACAAATCAATGCCCATCTTAGCACAGAACGTCCGCCAAAATCTAGACACAAACTGGGATCCCCTGTCAGAAACGATGTTCTCCGGAATCCCATGCAAACGAACCACATTCTGGAAAAACAGAGGGACCAACTCAGAGGAGGAAGGCAAGTTAGGCAAGGGTACAAGATGAACCATTTTAGAAAAGCGGTCACACACAACCCAGATGACGGACATTTTTTGAGAGACAGGGAGATCCGAAATAAAGTCCATGGAAATGTGCGTCCAAGGCCTCTTCGGGATAGGCAAAGGTGACAACAATCCACTGGCTCGAGAACAGCAAGGCTTAGCCCGAGCACAAACCTCACAAGACTGCACAAAAGATCGCACATGCCTCGACAAGGAAGGCCACCAAAAAGACCTGGCCACCAAGTCTCTAGTACCAAATATTCCAGGATGACCTGCCAACGCAGAAGAATGGACCTCGGAGATGACTCTACTGGTCCAACTATCCGGAACAAACAGTCTCTCAGGCGGACAACGATCAGGTTTACCCGCCTGAAACTCCTGTAAAGCACGTCGCAAGTCTGGGAAGACGGCCGACAAAATCACCCCATCCCTAAGGATACCAGTGGGCTCAGAATTTCCAGGGGAGTCAGGCACAAAACTCCTAGAAAGAGCATCCGCCTTCACATTCTTTGAACCTGGCAGGTATGAAACCACAAAATTGAAACGAGAGAAAAACAGTGACCAACGAGCCTGTCTAGGATTCAGACGCCTGGCAGACTCAAGGAAAATCAGATTTTTGTGATCAGTCAAGACCACCACACGATGTCTAGCACCCTCCAGCCAATGACGCCACTCCTCAAATGCCCACTTCATGGCCAAAAGTTCCCGATTACCAACATCATAATTCCGCTCAGCGGGCGAAAACTTCCTAGAAAAGAACACACATGGCTTCATCACCGAGCAATCGGAGCCTCTCTGCGACAAAACCGCCCCCGCTCCAATCTCGGAAGCATCAACCTCAACCTGGAAAGGAAGCAAAACATCAGGCTGACGCAACACAGGAGCAGAAGAAAACCGGCGTTTAAGTTCCTGAAAGGCCTCCACAGCCGCAGGAGACCAATCAGCAACATCAGCACCCTTCTTAGTCAAATCCGTCAAAGGCTTAACAACACTAGAAAAATTAGTTATAAAACGACGATAGAAATTAGCAAAGCCCAAGAACTTCTGCAGACTCTTAAGAGATGCAGGCTGCGTCCAGTCACAAATAGCCCGAACCTTGACGGGATCCATCTCAATAGTAGAAGGGGAAAAAATATACCCCAAGAAAGAAATCTTCTGGACTCCAAAGAGACACTTTGAGCCCTTTACAAACAAGGAATTAGCCCGCAGGACCTGAAACACCTTCCTGACCTGCTGAACATGAGACTCCCAGTCATCAGAAAAAACCAAAATATCATCCAAATACACAATCATAAATTTATCCAGATATTCACGTAAAATATCGTGCATAAAGGACTGAAAGGCTATGTGCACACTTTGCAGATTCCACTGCGGATTTTTCCGCAGCGGAATTGCAAAATCCGCAGTGAAAACCCATCGCGGTTTTTACTGCGGATTTATCGCGGTTTTTACTGCGTTTTCTTCTGCGGATTTTCAACTGCAGTTTTCTATTGGAGCAGCTGAAAATCCGCAGAAAAGAAGTGACATGCTGCGGAATGTAATCCGCAGCGTTTCCGCGCGGATTTTTCTGCAGCATGTGCACAGCGTTTTTTGTTTCCCATAGGTTTACATTGAAATGTAAACTCATGGGAAACTGCTGCGGATCCGCAGCGGTCAAATCCGCTGCGGATCCGCAGCAAAATCCGCAAAGTGTGAATATAGCCAAAGACTGAAGGAGCATTAGAAAGTCTGAAAGGCATTACCAAATACTCAAAATGGCCCTCAGGCGTATTAAATGCGGTTTTCCACTCATCACCTTGCTTTATTCGTATAAGATTATATGCACCCCGAAGATCAATCTTAGTGAACCATTTAGCCCCCTTAATGCGAGCAAACAAATCAGTCAACAAAGGCAAAGGATACTGATATTTTACGGTAATCTTATTCAAAAGACGATAATCTATACAAGGCCTCAAGGACCCATCTTTTTTGGCCACGAAAAAAAAACCTGCTCCCAAAGGGGACGAAGATGGACGGATATGTCCCTTTTCCAAGGACTCCTTAACATAATCCCGCATAGCAGTATGCTCTGGCACTGACAGATTGAACAAACGACCTTTAGGAAATTTACTACCAGGAATTAAATCTATAGCACAATCGCAATTCCTGTGAGGAGGAAGCAAACTGAGCTTAGGCTCCTCAAAAACATCCTGATAATCAGACAAAAATACAGGAACCTCAGAAGGAGTAGATGAAGCGATAGAAATCGGAGGTGCATCATCATGAACCCCCTGACATCCCCAGCTTAACACAGACATTGTTTTCCAGTCAAGGACTGGATTATGAATTTGTAACCATGGCAGACCAAGTACTAGAACATCATGTAAATTATACAATACCAGGAAGCGAATCACCTCCTGATGAACGGGAGTCATACGCATGGTCACTTGTGTCCAGTACTGAGGTTTATTCATAGCCAAAGGTGTAGAGTCAATTCCCTTCAAAGGAATAGGGACTTCCAGAGGCTCAAGACTAAACCCACATTGCTTGGCAAATGACCAATCCATAAGACTCAGGGCAGCGCCTGAATCTACATAGGCATCGACGGAAATGGATGATAATGAGCAAATCAGAGTCACAGACAGAATGAACTTAGACTGTAACGTACTAATGGCAACAGACTTATCAACCTTTTTTGTGCGTTTAGAGCATGCTGATATAACATGAGCTGAATCACCACAATAAAAGCACAACCCATTTTTCCGCCTATAGTTTTGCCGTTCACTTCTAGACTGAACTCTATCACATTGCATTGTCTCAAGTACCTGTTCAGAAGACACCGCCAAATGGTGCACAGGTTTGCGCTCCCGTAAACGCCGATCAATCTGAATAGCCATAGTCATAGACTCATTCAGACCCGTAGGCGCAGGGAACCCCACCATAACATCTTTAATGGCCTCAGAAAGGCCATCTCTGAACTTTGCAGCCAGGGCGCACTCATTCCACTGAGTAAGCACTGACCATTTCCGAAATTTTTGACAATATATTTCTGCTTCATCTTGCCCCTGAGAGAGAGCTAATAAAGCTTTTTCAGCCTGAATCTCCTGGTTAGGTTCCTCATAGAGCAAACCCAATGCCAGAAAAAACGCATCCACATTAAGCAACGCAGGATCCCCTGGTGCCAATGCAAATGCCCAATTTTGAGGGTCACCCCGCAGGAAAGATATAATAATCTTAACCTGCTGAGCAGGGTCTCCAGAAGAGCGAGATTTCAAAGAAAGGAACAGCTTGCAATTGTTCATAAAATTCAGAAAACTAGATCTATCTCCAGCAAAGAACTCTGGAATAGGAATTCTAGGTTCAGACATAGGAGCATGTACAACAAAATCTTGTATATTTTGAACCTTAGCAGCAAGATTATTCAAGCTGGAAGCTAAACTCTGGACGTCCATGATAAACAGCTAAGGTCAGAGCCATTCAAGGATTAAGAGGAGGAAAAAAAAAAAAATCAGCCAGGCTGCAATTAAGGCTAGGCAGCAACCTCAGAGGAGAGAAAAAAAAAAAAAAACTTCCTCAGACTACTTTTCCTCCTACTTCAGCCCAAACATTTTGGCCGGCTATACTGTCATGATTCCAATGGCAGGGAATCACAAAAGGACAAGCACCAACGAGCTCTAAGGTGATGGAACCTGAGCTGACCGCGACCCTAAACCTGAACACACAAATAACAATAGCCGGGGAACGTGCCTACGTTGGTCCTAGACGTCTCGCACCAGCCGAAGATCTAACTTCCCCTATTAGAAGAAACACAGACCTCTCTTGCCTCCAGAGAAATACCCCACAGAAATAGCAGCCCCCCACATATAATGACGGTGAAATGAGAGGAAGGCACATACACAGTATGAAAACAGATTCAGCAAAATGAGGCCCGCTAAAACTAGATAGCAGAGGATACAAAAGTAAACTGCGCGGTCAGCAAAAAACCCTTCAAAAAACCATCCTGTAATTACTTGAACTCATGTTCCAACTCATGGAACATGAGGAGCAATTACAGCCCACCAGAGCAACCAGCAGCAAAGAAACAATTATATGCAAGCTGGACTAGACAAAAATAAAGCAAAACGTGGAACAAGAAAATCAAAAACTTAGCTTGTCCTGAAGATTACTGAAGCCAGAAGCTGAGGTAACAAAACACTCTGATAACCTTGATAGCCGGCGGGGAAATGACAAGAAAGCCCGGTTAAATAGGAAACTCCCAAATGCTAATAGAACAGGTGGACACCAGAGACAGCAGAACACAAATCACCCAGTACCATCAGTAACCACCAGAGGGAGCCCAAAAACAGAACTCACAACAGGTACCTGTACTGACCGCAGTCCCTAAGCTCAACACAACACTAGAAGTAGCCGTGGGATGCTCCTGTCACTCCCTAGGCACCTCGTCACAGCCTGAGAACTAACTACCCCTAAAGATAGAAACAGGAAAACTATCTTGCCTCAGAGAAAATCCCCAAAGGATTGATAGCCCCCCACAAGTAATGACTGTGAGTGGAGAGGGAAAAGACATACGTAGAATGAAACCAGGATGTAGCACAGGAGGCCAGTCTAGCTAGATAGATAGGACAGGACGGAATACTGTGCGGTCATTATTAAAAACTACAAAAAATCCACACAGAGTTTACAAAAATCTCCACACCTGACTAAAGGTGTGGAGGGTAAATCTACTTCCCAGAGCTTCCAGCTAAACTGAATTAATCCATACTGACAAGCTGGACAAAACATAGAATGCACAGAACGAATAAGTCCACAACGTGTGGACAGAAAAGAGCAAAGAAAGGACTTATCGTTGCTGAACTGGTCAGGATCTCAGGGAAATCCAAGAGAGATGTGAATCCAACCAGGAACCATTGACAAGTGGCACTGGCTGAAGGGAAGAGCCAGGCATAAATAGCCGAGCAGAAAGACAATCAGTGGAAGCAGCTGTAGACTGCTAAATCCAAGGAGCAGCCATTCCACTTAAAACCACCGGAGGGAGCCCAAGAGCAGAACTCACAAAAGTGCCACTTACAACCACCGGAGGGAGCCCAAGAGCGGAATTCACAACACACTGTGACTGCATCTGGCTGCGACAGTCCGCCACTGCTGCACGGACTCAGGATCACGGCCTCGGCGGTCCTTCTTTCTATTGCTTCCACTTTTTTGACTGCTCCTTCTGGCTCAGGGTCCTCTGTATCCGTGGTGCTCCAGCTCCCGATGATCCTCCTCACCAGCTGCGGCACACAGACAGGTAACTCCCTCAGCAATATGGTCGCTATTCCTGTCACGCCATCTTTCTCTTCTGGGCTCCACCCGTTTGTGGGCGGAGTCATTTTCGGCTGCTGCACCAGTTTCCTTGGGTTCTGCTGTATGGGTGGGAACTTTTTCTTTGCCCGCACACATTTAGGGCAGGTCTTCTTCACAGGGGGAGCAACCCCTTGCCTTTTGGCACCAAATCTTTTCAATGACGCCCACGAAAGACGGCAACATTTCTCACTTTTGCGCCAGTGGCCACCATCTTCTTGATAGCGGTCGGCGCCATCTTTAAACCTTCAACAACTGCCATCTTCAATTATTTGATGGCAGACAACATCTTCACATCACTGCAATCTCTCGTCCATTCCAATGGGGAACGTGCCGGAAGCGCTATCTCAGCTGCTCCCACCCCAGTCGTAGACCGCGGATCCTCCTCTGACTGTCTTAGGGTTTCAGGGCTGCTGGGTTCAATCCTGTTGACTACGCCAAATGTAACAAGGTGGCACAGGGTAGTAGTCGCGAGCGAGTATACTATGGCAGAGTCAGTCCACATCCCAGCCCCTTGCACATAAAATGTCAGTTCTAATCCCAGCCCTGGGTCACAGATGGTGACCTCAGTCCTGCAGCTGTTCTCCACAATGGGACGATGTCCTCCGGATGATCCATGCTTCACACTGTATAGGGCCCAACAGTGGCAACTTGTATTTTAATTATAAAGGGGTATAAATGAACAAGAGATGAATGATTCCTATTCTGTCCCTAAACATAGCAACGGCTGCAGCAGCAAAGTCCATGACTCTCAGCAAGCTCTCCGGAGCCAAAGTCTTTAGTGGGGCACCAACACAGTCCTTGTGCCCTGTTCCACTGCCTGGCAGTCCTTGGCAGGTTGAAGTCTCCAGACGGGGATTCCTTCTGTCCCAGACGAGGATCCACTTATGCCACAGACGGGGACTCCTTCTGTCCCAGATGGGGATCCACTTATGCTCCAGATGGGGGCTCCTTCTGTTCCAAGCAGGGACACACACTCTGCTTCAGGCCCTCCTGCCTGGGCTCTGACCAGGAAGCAGGAGCTTCCTGCTCCCTTGAGGCAGCAAGGCCAGCCCCCTAAATTAACCCCTTCTGTCACTGCCTCTAGCATCTGCACTGTGCCTCTAGTCCTTGGCAGATTGAAGTCTCCAGCCGGGGATTCCTTCTGTCCCAGACGGGATCCACTTATACCCCAAATGGGGCTCCTTCTGTCCTAAACAGGGACACACTTGTGCCCCAGACGGGGACACACACCCTGCCTCAGGATGTCCTGCCTGGGCTCTGAGAAGGAAGCAGGAGCTTCCTGCTCCCTTGAGGCTGCAAGTCCAGCCCCCTAAATTAACCCCTTCTGTCCCTGCCTCTAGCATGTGCATAGGAAGCACAGCACATTTAACAGGGTATAACATTAAGGCATAAGTGGTACATAGCATTATTGAACAACAGCGAAATATTAACATATTATCAACATCCATGTACACCATCTGGGTACCGCATAAAGTGCACGGGACCAGCATGAAGGAGAGAGGGAGCACCGAGGGTATCCGCCACCTCCTTACATCTCCATCCTGTCCCCATGTCTCCATTCTGCCTCATGTCTCCATTCTGCACCATGTGTTTACATCCTGCCCATGTCTGCTATCCTGCCCGTGTCTCCATTTTGCCCCATGTCTCTATTCTGCCCCATGTCTCTATTCTGCCCCATGTCTCTATTCTGCACCATGTGATTACATCCTGCCCCATGTCTCCCATCCTGCCCCCGTGTATCCCATCCTGCCCCTGTGTTTCCCATACTGCTTCTGTGTCTCCCATCCTGCCCCCATGTCTCCCATCCTGCTCCGTGTCTCTATTGTGCACCATGTGTTTACATCCTGCCCCATGTCTTCAATCCTGCCCCCGTGTCCCCATTCTGCCCCATGTCTCCATTCTGCACCATGTTTACAACCTGCACCCATGTCTCCCATCCTGCCCCATGTCTCCCATCCTGCCACAGTGTCTCTCATCCTGCTCCCATGTCTCCATTCTGGCCTGTGTCTCCATTCTGCCCTGGGCTTGCCACTTTCAATAAAAAGAAAAAGAAAACTTTCTCCTTACCTTGCCACGCTCCAGCATTCCCTCCAGGCGTTTCAAGCACGGACTCGCCAGCGAATGACAATGGCGTTATACGCCGGCGATGTGCGCGCTGACGTCAGCTGCCAGCCTCCGATTGGCTGGCGGCTTTTAACTATTACCGTGCGGGCCCGCATGTCAATAGAGTTTAACTAATCCTGCATCTCAGTCACTGGGGCCTGATGAGCAGAAGAGAAGGGGCCCGATGTGGGCCCAATACGCCAGTCAGGACAGTAATGCCCTGATGGCAGCCCTGCTCATATTACCCCAGGAACCTCTTATTACAATAACCTGGCTCCTGATCCTCTTATTACCCCTGTAACCTCTTATTACAGTAACCCGGCTCCTCATCCTCTTATTACCCCTGTAACCTCTTATTACAGTGACCCGGCTCCTCATCATCTTATTACCCTGTAACCTGGGGGGGACACTGACAGCTTGGGGTCCCTGTACAAGAAATGCGTCTGGGGGCCCCCCTCCTTTTATGGCAGCAAAGCTACAGATATACATATAGCCACACATATATCTTACAGAGTCTCCTTTATTATGTATATTGCCTTCTCTTATTGCACAGTGCCCTCTCTTGTTATGTACAGCTCCTTCCCTTAGATATCGGATTATATAGAGCCCTGTTTTTTATTACATACCGTCCTCTATTGTTAGATATATAATGCAATGATGGCTGATGAAACATGGGAAAGCTTCTTTTCTAATGGAGGTGCTAATGGACTGGTCGTCTGGTCACCGGCTACTCGATCAGCAGTCATTTTATATTCTAAGAGAGCGGGCTATATAATAAAAGAGGGCCCTGTGAATATCAAAAATACCCTATGTAAGAGACAGTGCTGTACATAACAGCAGAGGAAGCTATATAATAAAGGATAGCACCATATATAACTAGAGAGGATGGTACCTAATAAGGGATGGTGTTATACATAATAAAAGAGGAAACTAGGTAACTACACAATAAGTGAGTGCACTATATACTAAGGGACTGTGCTATACAAAATAAGTGAGTACACTGTATACAATGGGACTGTGCTATACATAATGAGTACACTACATACTAAGGGACTATGCTCTACATAATGAGTGAGTACACTATATACTAAGGGACTGTGCTATACATAATAAATTAGTATATTATGTACTAGGGGACTGTGCTATACATAATAAGTGAGTACACTATATACTAAGGGACTGTGCTATGCATGTGGCTACATTCCTGGATCTGTGTGCAGTGTCAGTGTGCTGCACACTTTTACAGACGCATTGGGCATATCCTATTCTGATCCTCAAAATCGGATCAGAACAGAACATTCTCTGACACTCACAGACCTCATTCTCGTATCTGTGCTTTCCATGTATGTGTGAATGGACCTATAGAAAGCTACGAGTCTGTGTGCCGTCTGATAAAAAAAATCTGGCAGCACATGGACATTTCACACAAATGTGAAAATATAGCCTATGGGATTCTACAGATCACCTTATCACTCCATGTCACGCAGTGCAGATACAGAATATTTACATCCAGGCACTTACTGCTGATGTCTTGTCTGATTAGAGCTGTTTTCTGTCGTTTCTTCTCCATCTGGTCAGACCTTCATGTCGACATCTCCCAGCCACGACTCATCTTGTCACGATGATCTTCGCAGCCCTGAAAATAACAAGGTCACATACATTGAATACACTTTTGTCTCTCCCCTCATTACAGATATGTAACCCACCATTAAACATATAAAGTGATAAGCAGCACTGTGCCCCCCAATAACTATAATCTCTGACTCCCAATAATATAAATTGTTCAGTCTGTGACTCTCCCCAATTGCCTGTAAGGCTATGTGCACATGGAAAATATGCAAGGTTTACAGCAGGGGTGTCACACTGCATTCCTCGAGGGCTGCAAACAGGTCATGTTTTCAGGATTTCCTTGTACTGCACAGGTGACAATTTAATCACCTATACAAATAATGAGTTGGTGATTAAATTATCACCTGTGCAGTACAAGGAAATCCTGAAAACATGACCTGTTTGCAGCCCTCGAGGAATGCAGTTTGACACCCCTAGTTTACAGGACAAGAAAAGTGAATGAGATCCCTGAAGTCTTATGCACATGCTGCTTATTTTTTCCTTGCAGATCTGCAAAATATCAATTCTGGCAGTGTATTACATCCGTACTAATGGAGAGAAATGCGTTAGAAAAGCATGGCAAAAATGTGAAAAAAAAAAAAGAATTTTAAGCAGCGTTCTTCCTGCCAACACATTAGGACATGCAGCAGAATTTTCTCCTGCAAATCGTGAACGTGTGCAAATAGCCTTATTCCTCCCTGTCCTGTGTCCCCTCATCATTCATTATAAGTCCTTGATAGCATCATAATGATTTTGGTGGTGGAAGAAGATGCAATTAGATACTGAGCATCCTCCGCCACCTCCCAATTCACTTCAAGTCCCTGACAGCGTCTTCTCCCAACTTTCAATTCAATATAAAGGGCCTATGCACCTTACTGCTTCCTCTCCCCAATACATTTTAAGTCCCTGATAGCATCACAATGAATTGTGAGATGGGGAGGACGCTATCAGGGGCTTAGCACCCTCCTTCACCATCCAATTCATTTTACATCCATATCTAACATCCTCCTCCCCCTCCCCCCTAAGTCCATTATAAGTACCCCTCCTCCCCCTCCCCCGACCAAAAGTCCATTATAAGTCCCCCTTCCTCCCATTCCTTTCCCCCACATCTCTATCATTGTCCTCTCCCCACCTTCATTATTGCCCTCTCCACCACCTCTGTCACTGCTTTTTCCACCACCTCCATCATTGCCTTCTCCACCACCTCCATCATGGTCCTCTCCACCACCCCCATCAGTACCCTCGCACCACCCCCATCATTACCCTCTCCACCACCTCCATCATTGTTCTCCCCCACCTCTCCCCAATGTATTGTGAAAAAAAACCTCACTTCTCTGCACATTCCTATGCAGCATTGTCGTCACCAGCAGCATTCTGCCTGACACATGCACACTGTGAATGCTGATATCACCCAGCCGCGCGCCTGTGTCAAACAGAAAGCGCTGGGCAGGAATCAGAGGATGGATCCCTGCAGCTCCGCTCTGCTGCTATTGTGTCCTGTAGGCATACAGGTATCGCTCCCTGGCCACCGCACATGAAGGCAATCTGGCCATGAGCCCCTTGGAGCCTGGGGGCTGGAGAAACAGGCCAGATTGCCCTCATTATTAGCCGCCCTCCTCCACCTCTCGTCCACGGTGCAGCTGCAGCCGGTGTGTCCACCCCTGCTGTAACCTCTTATTACAGTAACCCGGCTCCTGATCCTCTTATTACCCCTGTAACCTCTTATTACAGTAACCCGGCTCCTGATCCTCTTATTACCCCTGTAACCTCTTATTACAGTAACCCGGCTCCTGATCCTCTTATTACCCCTGTAACCTCTTATTACAGTAACCCGGCTCCTGATCCTCTTATTACCCTGTAACCTCTTATTACAGTAACCTGTCTCCTGATCCCCTTATTACCCTGTATCCTCTTATTACAGTAACCCGGCTCCTGATCCTCTTATTACCCTGTAACCTCTTATTACAGTAACCCGGCTCCTGATCCTCTTATTACCCTGTACCCTCTTATTACAGTAACCCGGCTCCTGATCCTCTTATTACCCTGTAACCTCTTATTACAGTAACCCGGCTCCTGATCCTCTTATTACCCTGTAACCTCTTATTACAGTAACCTGTCTCCTGATCCCCTTATTACCCTGTAACCTCTTATTACAGTAACCCGGCTCCTGATCCTCTTATTACCCTGTAACCTCTTATTACAGTAACCCGGCTCCTGATCCTCTTATTACCCTGTAACCTCTTATTACAGTAACCCGGCTCCTCATCCTCTTATTACCCCTGTAACCTCTTATTACAGTAACCAGGCTCCTGATCCTCTTATTACCCTGTAACCTCTTATTACAGAAACCCGGCTCCTGATCCTCTTATTACCCTGTACCCTCTTATTACAGTAACCCGGCTCCTGATCCTCTTATTACCCTGTAACCTCTTATTACAGTAACCCGGCTCCTGATCCTCTTATTACCCCTGTAACCTCTTATTACAGTAACCCGGCTCCTGATCCTCTTATTACCCTGTACCCTCTTATTACAGTAACCCGGCTCCTGATCCTCTTATTACCCCTGTAACCTCTTATTACAGTAACCCGGCTCCTGATCCTCTTATTACCCTATAACCCTTTATTACAGTAACCGGCTCCTGATCCTCTTATTACCCTGTAACCCCTTATTACAGTAACCGGCTCCTGATCCTCTTATTACCCTATAACCTCTTATTACAGTAACCGGCTCCTGATCCTCTTATTACCCTGTAACCCCTTATTACAGTAACCGGCTCCTGATCCTCTTATTACCCCTGTAACCTCTTATTACAGTAAGCCGGCTCCTGATCCTCTTATTACCCCTGTAACCTCTTATTACAGTAACCCGGCTCCTGATCCTCTTATTACCCTATAACCCTTTATTACAGTAACCGGCTCCTGATCCTCTTATTACCCTGTAACCCCTTATTACAGTAACCGGCTCCTGATCCTCTTATTACCCTATAACCTCTTATTACAGTAACCGGCTCCTGATCCTCTTATTACCCTGTAACCCCTTATTACAGTAACCGGCTCCTGATCCTCTTATTACCCCTGTAACCTCTTATTACAGTAAGCCGGCTCCTGATCCTCTTATTACCCTATAACCCCTTATTACAGTAGCCGGCTCCTGATCCTCTTATTACCCTGTAACCCCTTATTACAGTAACCCGGCTCCTGATCCTCTTATTACCCCTGTAACCTCTTATTACAGTAACCGGCTCCTGATCCTCTTATTACCCTGTAACCCCTTATTACAGTAACCGGCTCCTGATCCTCTTATTACCCCTGTAACCTCTTATTACAGTAAGCCGGCTCCTGATCCTCTTATTACCCCTGTAACCTCTTATTACAGTAACCCGGCTCCTGATCCTCTTATTACCCTATAACCCTTTATTACAGTAACCGGCTCCTGATCCTCTTATTACCCTGTAACCCCTTATTACAGTAACCGGCTCCTGATCCTCTTATTACCCTATAACCTCTTATTACAGTAACCGGCTCCTGATCCTCTTATTACCCTGTAACCCCTTATTACAGTAACCGGCTCCTGATCCTCTTATTACCCCTGTAACCTCTTATTACAGTAAGCCGGCTCCTGATCCTCTTATTACCCTATAACCCCTTATTACAGTAACCGGCTCCTGATCCTCTTATTACCCTGTAACCCCTTATTACAGTAACCCGGCTCCTGATCCTCTTATTACCCCTGTAACCTCTTATTACAGTAACCCGGCTCCTGATCCTCTTATTACCCTGTAACCTCTTATTACAGTAACCCGGCTCCTGATCCTCTTATTACCCTGTAACCTCTTATTACAGTAACCCGGCTCCTGATCCTCTTATTACCCTGTAACCTCTTATTACAGTAACCCGGCTCCTGATCCTCTTATTACCCTGTACCCTCTTATTACAGTAACCCGGCTCCTGATCCTCTTATTACCCTGCAACCGCTTATTACAGTAACCCGGCTCCTGATCCTCTTATTACCCTGTAACCTCTTATTACAGAAACCCGGCTCCTGATCCTCTTATTACCCTGTACCCTCTTATTACAGTAACCCGGCTCCTGATCCTCTTATTACCCCTGTAACCTCTTATTACAGTAACCCGGCTCCTGATCCTCTTATTACCCTATAACCCTTTATTACAGTAACCGGCTCCTGATCCTCTTATTACCCTGTAACCCCTTATTACAGTAACCGGCTCCTGATCCTCTTATTACCCTATAACCTCTTATTACAGTAACCGGCTCCTGATCCTCTTATTACCCTGTAACCCCTTATTACAGTAACCGGCTCCTGATCCTCTTATTACCCCTGTAACCTCTTATTACAGTAAGCCGGCTCCTGATCCTCTTATTACCCTATAACCCCTTATTACAGTAACCGGCTCCTGATCCTCTTATTACCCTGTAACCCCTTATTACAGTAACCCGGCTCCTGATCCTCTTATTACCCCTGTAACCTCTTATTACAGTAACCCGGCTCCTGATCCTCTTATTACCCTGTAACCTCTTATTACAGTAACCCGGCTCCTGATCCTCTTATTACCCTGTAACCTCTTATTACAGTAACCCGGCTCCTGATCCTCTTATTACCCTGTAACCTCTTATTACAGTAACCCGGCTCCTGATCCTCTTATTACCCTGTAACCTCTTATTACAGTAACCCGGCTCCTGATCCTCTTATTACCCCTGTAACCTCTTATTTCAGTAACCCGGCTCCTGATCCTCTTATTACCCTGTAACCTCTTATTACAGTAACCCGGCTCCTGATCCTCTTATTACCCTGTAACCTCTTATTACAGTAACCCGGCTCCTGATCCTCTTATTACCCCTGTACCCTCTTATTACAGTAACCCGGCTCCTGATCCTCTTATTACTCTGTAACCTCTTATTACAGTAACCCGGCTCCTGATCCTCTTATTACCCTGTAACCTCTTATTACAGTAACCCGGCTCCTGATCCTCTTATTACCCCTGTAACCTCTTATTACAGTAACCCGGCTCCTGATCCTCTTATTACCCCTGTAACCTCTTATTACAGTAACCCGGCTCCTGATCCTCTTATTACCCCTGTAACCTCTTATTACAGTAACCCGGCTCCTGATCCTCTTATTACCCTGTAACCTCTTATTACAGTAAACCGGCTCCTGATCCTCTTATTACCCTGTAACCTCTTATTACAGTAACCCGGCTCCTGATCCTCTTATTACCCCTGTACCCTCTTATTACAGTAACCCGGCTCCTGATCCTCTTATTACTCTGTAACCTCTTATTACAGTAACCCGGCTCCTGATCCTCTTATTACCCTGTAACCTCTTATTACAGTAACCCGGCTCCTGATCCTCTTATTACCCCTGTAACCTCTTATTACAGTAACCCGGCTCCTGATCCTCTTATTACCCCTGTAACCTCTTATTACAGTAACCCGGCTCCTGATCCTCTTATTACCCTGTAACCTCTTATTACAGTAACCCGGCTCCTGATCCTCTTATTACCCCTGTACCCTCTTATTACAGTAACCCGGCTCCTGATCCTCTTATTACCCTGTAACCTCTTATTACAGTAACCCGGCTCCTGATCCTCTTATTACCCTGTAACCTCTTATTACAGTAACCCGGCTCCTGATCCTCTTATTACCCCTGTACCCTCTTATTACAGTAACCCGGCTCCTGATCCTCTTATTACCCTGTAACCTCTTATTACAGTAACCCGGCTCCTGATCCTCTTATTATCCCTGTAACCTCTTATTACAGTAACCCGGCTCCTGATCCTCTTATTACCCCTGTACCCTCTTATTACAGTAACCCGGCTCCTGATCCTCTTATTACCCTGTAACCTCTTATTACAGTAACCCGGCTCCTGATCCTCTTATTACCCTGTAACCTCTTATTACAGTAACCCGGCTCCTGATCCTCTTATTACCCTGTAACCTCTTATTACAGTAACCCGGCTCCTGATCCTCTTATTACCCCTGTACCCTCTTATTACAGTAACCCGGCTCCTGATCCTCTTATTACCCTGTAACCTCTTATTACAGTAACCCGGCTCCTGATCCTCTTATTACCCCTGTAACCTCTTATTACAGTAACCCGTAATAGATAGATAATAGATTATAGATGGATAGAAAATAGATCGCAGATAGATAGATAACAGATTATAGATAGAAGATAGATAGATAGATAGATAGACAGATAAAGTTGTGCTCAAAACTTTACATACTGCGGCAGAATTTTGCTTTACAGTAGGAATGGTGTTCCTTTCATCATAGGTCTTGTTGACCTCTCTCCAAATCTAACGTTTATAATTGTGGCCAAAAAGTTCAGTTTTGGTCTCATCACTCCAAATTACCTTGTTCCAGAAGTTTTGAGGCTTGTCTCTGTGCTGTTTTGCGTATTGTTGGTGAGATACTTTGTGGCATTTGCGCAGTAATGGCTTTCTTCTGGCGACTTGCCCATTTTTCTTCAAGTGCCTCCTTATTCTGCATCTTAAAACAGCCACACCGCTAGTTTTCAGAGTCCAGTATTTCAGCTGATGTTATTTGTGGGTTTATTTTTGCATCCCAAACAATTTTATGGCAGTTGTTGAAGACATTTTTATTGGTCTACCTGACCGTGGTCTTGTTTTTACAGAGCCCCTGATTCTCCATTTGTTAATCACAGTTTGAATACTGCTGACTGGCATTATCAATTCCTTGGATATCTTTTTGTATCCCTTTCCTGTTTTATGCAGTTCAACTACCTTTTCCCGTAGATCCGCTGACAATTATTTTGCTCCCATGAGTCCCAATACAGAAACGTAAGTGGCTGGATGAAAGATGCAAGAGTCTGTCTGGATCCCAGAAACTCACTCAGCTTTTAGGCACAAACACTGATTATAAGCAAACAGGACACAAGTGAGGATGTTACCTTTAGTAGCCATTCAAACCTATTTGTGTCAACTTCTGTGCATGTCATTCATCAGGCCAAAATCACCAGGGTATGTGAACTTTTGATCAGGGTCATTTGGATGTTTTGGGTTGTCATTATGATTTAAAAAGAGAAAACACAGGAGTTTGACACTAAATGGCTTCACCCAACCACTAACCATGAGTGGAGAAAAAGTTTTGGTGTTATCATTCATATTCTCTAAAAAAAAGGCCAAGAAAGCAAAAATTCGGATGGGGTATGTAAACTTTTGAGCACAACTGTATATAGTAGATAGATAATAGCTATGTAGATAATATAGAAATAATAGATAGGTGATATATAGGTAATAAATACAGTAGATAGATAAATAATACAGTAGATAGATAATAGTCTCTGAAGGAACTTTAGCTAGGTGGATCAGGGAAGCAATTTCTTTGACCTATACAGCGAGTGGTGTTGCAGTTCCAGAAGGTCTGAAGGCTCACTCCACACGAGCCGTGGCAACTTCCTGGGTAGAGAGATCAGAAATGTCGATTGAAGAGATATGTAAGGTGGCTATGTAACAAGGTGGCACGTGGGGGGTAGTTATGGCCGAGTTACTTAAAGACACAGTCCACAGACAGAGTCCACTGAACAGACTGTCAGTGAGCACCCCCGGCCCCTTGTACATAAAATAGACAGGACGAACACAGTTCCTCTCACAGGTTACCTATTCTTTCCATCCACTGTGGTCCAGCAATCAAAATCCAGGGTCACTGCTGTGATCCAACAGGGATAACTTTATTTTATGCTTTATGTTTTTATGCTCTCCAGCCTGCTCTCCTGCCTTGTCTGTCTATGAAGTGCATATAGTACAGCATCCATCTTTTCACACAGACTTACCTCTACTCCCAGATTCCACTTGGTATGTCTTTCAACTAACCCCAGCTTTACCCATCCCCCCTCCACCCATGTTATTTATGACCTTGTTTACTCTGGCTTGATTGTATGCTTCTGGTCCACTCTTAATTCTCTGACCAAGATGAGCAGAGACCACTCCTCTCTGCTTCACACCTGAATGCGTTCAGTAGTACATATATTGCATAGCACAAGTCTGCAATGTCTTTAGTCTGCATCCTATAAGTGTGTCCTAGAAGTGTGAAGATTACTGTACAATTAAAACCAGAAGGGAACTGAAGGGAACTGGAGACAGTCAGGCCATGTTCACACAGTGCGTTTTTTTGCCGCTGCGGTTCCGCAGCTGTTTTCCATGCAGGGTACAGTGTACTGTACCCTATGGAAAACAAGAACCACTGTGCACATGATGCGGGAATCGGGAAAAAAAGCCACGCTGAATAGCCGCGGTAAAAAAGAAGTACCATGTCACTTCTTTTTTCGGAGCCGCAGCGGTTCTGCACCCATTGACCTCCATTGTGAGGTCAAACCCGCAGTAAAACCCGCAGATGAAAAAAATATCTGCGGGTTTTACTGCGGTTTGTGGTGCCGAACCGCTGCAGCAGGAAGTGCGGGGAAGCGGGCGGAAGTGCGTGGGCGGAGTGTGGCTGCCCCCCCCGTGCTCCGATCCCGCCCCCCGTGCTCCAATCCCACCGCCCCGTGCTCCGATGCCCGCCCCCAGTGCTCCGATGCCCCCCCCCGTGCCCTAATCTCCCCCCCTTATACTTACCCGGCGTCCCGGTGTCCGTCCGGCCGTCTTCTCCCTGGGCGCCGGCATCTTGCAAAATGGCGGGCGCATGCGCAGTGCGCCCGCCGAATCTGCCGGCGGGCAGATTCGTTCCAAAGTGCATTTTGATCACTGAGATAGGTTATATCTCAGTGATCAAAATAAAAAAAAATAGTAAATGACACCCCCCCCCCCTTTGTCACCCCCATAGGTAGGGACAATAAAAAAAAATTAAGAATTTTTTTTTTTTCCACTAAGGTTAGAATAGGGTTAGGGGTAGGGTTAGGGGTAGGGTTAGGGTTAGGGTTAGGGGTAGGGTTAGGGGTAGGGTTAGGGGTAGGGTTAGGGTTAGGGGTAGGGTTAGGGTTAGGGGTAGGTTTAGGGGTAGGGGTAGGGGTAGGGTTAGGGGTAGGGGTAGGGGTAGGGTTAGGGGTAGTGGTAGGGGTAGGGTTAGGGGTAGGGTTAGGGTATTTTCAGCCATTTTAACTGCATAGAAAACTGCATAAAAAAAAGGATCAAAAAAAGGATCAAAAAAGGACAAAAAAAGGACCAAAAAAAGGACCTGTGTTTTCTGCCAAGAGCTGCAGTTTTTTAAAAAACAGTCCTGAAAAAAAAAGGATGGAAATCAGGAACGTGTGAACATACCCTCACTGTAAACAATGTTTCTGTTTGTTTTCACTTTCACCCCTATAATCCTTCACCTTCTGCTAACTCCCCTAATCCCTACTCCTAGTAAGGAACTGTTCATCTCTACCTCAATCCTCCCCATCCATCTCACCTCCTCCTCAAAACTGATCCTGAACATACAATCCTCTGTCTCCAAGCACAGACAGCCCCCTCATGCCCTCTCCTGCTCCCACCTGCTAACACTTTCTCTGCTCCTTCTCACTGCTGGTGATATCTCTCCAAATCCTGGTCCTCCTCACCACATCCCCACAGTCAGTTCTTCCTGTGCTGTTCCATGTAAGTTATGTTCTTTAGTTTCTATGTATTGTATTTTTCTATGTGTATTGTTATATTTTACTCTGCTGCCACCCAATGGCCTTTTTCCGTATGGCAGCTTGTTATTCATTAATTCTTGTGGGCATGTCTTCCACTTCCAGTTCAGGGGTCAGGTCTTCTCTTCCTCTGGCAGCCATTTCATTTTCAGTTTTTACTTGCTGTTGTGAGAGGACACGCTTGAACCAGGCTTAGGAAGGCATCAGTCTTTCGACCTCTTGCTGCTCACACTTGCAGTCATACTTGGTGCTACATCTTACTGTACCTTATCTACACCTGCATTTCTGGAGAAAGAACTGTAACATAGTAACATAGTTAGTAAGGCCGAAAAAAGACATTTGTCCATCCAGTTCAGCCTATATTCCATCATAATAAATCCCCAGATCTACGTCCTTCTACAGAACCTAATAATTGTATGATACAATATTGTTCTGCTCCAGGAAGACATCCAGGCCTCTCTTGAACCCCTCGACTGAGTTCGCCATCACCACCTCCTCAGGCAAGCAATTCCAGATTCTCACTGCCCTAACAGTAAAGAATCCTCTTCTATGTTGGTGGAAAAACCTTCTCTCCTCCAGACGCAAAGAATGCCCCCTTGTGCCCGTCACCTTCCTTGGTATAAACAGATCCTCAGCGAGATATTTGTATTGTCCCCTTATATACTTATACATGGTTATTAGATCGCCCCTCAGTCGTCTTTTTTCTAGACTAAATAATCCTAATTTCGCTAATCTATCTGGGTATTGTAGTTCTCCCATCCCCTTTATTAATTTTGTTGCCCTCCTTTGTACTCTCTCTAGTTCCATTATATTCTTCATGAGCACCGGTGCCCAAAACTGGACACAGTACTCCATGTGCGGTCTAACTAGGGATTTGTACAGAGGCAGTATAATGCTCTCATCATGTATATCCAGACCTCTTTTAATGCACCCCATGATCCTGTTTGCCTTGGCAGCTGCTGCCTGGCACTGGCTGCTCCAGGTAAGTTTATCATTAACTAGGACCCCCAAGTCCTTCTCCCTGTCAGATTTACCCAGTGGTTTCCCATTCAGTGTGTAATGGTGATATTGATTCCTTCTTCCCATGTGTATAACCTTACATTTATCATTGTTAAACCTCATCTGCCACCTTTCAGCCCAAGTTTCCAACTTATCCAGATCCATCTGTAGCAGAATACTATCTTCTCTTGTATTAACTGCTTTACATAGTTTTGTATCATCTGCAAATATCGATATTTTACTGTGTAAACCTTCTACCAGATCATTAATGAATATGTTGAAGAGAACAGGTCCCAATACTGACCCCTGAGGTACCCCACTGGTCACAGCGACCCAGTTAGAGACTATACCATTTATAACCACCCTCTGCTTTCTATCACTAAGCCAGTTACTAACCCATTTACACACATTTTCCCCCAGACCAAGCATTCTCATTTTGTGTACCAACCTCTTGTGCGGCACGGTATCAAACGCTTTGGAAAAATCGAGATATACCACGTCCAATGACTCACCGTGGTCCAGTCTATAGCTTACCTCTTCATAAAAACTGATTAGATTGGTTTGACAGGAGCGATTTCTCATAAACCCATGCTGATATGGAGTTAAACAGTTATTCTCATTGAGATAATCCAGAATAACATCCCTCAGAAACCCTTCAAATATTTTACCAACAATAGAGGTTAGACTTACTGGCCTATAATTTCCAGGTTCACTTTTAGAGCCCTTTTTGAATATTGGCACCACATTTGCTATGCGCCAGTCGTGCGGAACAGATCCTGTCGCTATAGAGTCCCTAAAAATAAGAAATAATGGTTTATCTATTACATTACTTAGTTCCCTTAGTACTCGTGGGTGTATGCCATCCGGACCCGGAGATTTATCTATTTTAATCTTATTTAGCCGGTTTCGCACCTCTTCTTGGGTTAGATTGGTGACCCTTAATATAGGGTTTTCATTGTTTCTTGGGATTTCACCTAGCATTTCATTTTCCACCGTGAATACCGTGGAGAAGAAGGTGTTTAATATGTTAGCTTTTTCCTCGTCATCTACAACCATTCTTTCCTCACTATTTTTTAAGGGGCCTACATTTTCAGTTTTTATTCTTTTACTATTGATATAGTTGAAGAACAGTTTGGGATTAGTTTTACTCTCCTTAGCAATGTGCTTCTCTGTTTCCTTTTTGGCAGCTTTAATTAGTTTTTTAGATAAAGTATTTTTCTCCCTATAGTTTTTTAGAGCTTCAATGGTGCCATCCTGCTTTAGTAGTGCAAATGCTTTCTTTTTACTGTTAATTGCCTGTCTTACTTCTTTGTTTAGCCACATTGGGTTTTTCCTATTTCTAGTCCTTTTATTCCCACAAGGTATAAACCGCTTACACTGCCTATTTAGGATGTTCTTAAACATTTCCCATTTATTATCTGTATTCTTATTTCTTATTTATTATCTGTATTACCAGTTATACGCTGTATGTCCAGATTTCCAAATAAACAAGTCTGGATTGCACCATCCCTGGTGTGCATCATCTCTCCGGACGCTGAACAGCATTGGTCCTGTCTGCCTCACATCGAGGAAATACTGAAGGTACAAATCTTTCTCACAACCCTTAATAGTCAACCACACCTCCATTCACCTCATGTGGGGACAGAACACTTCCTTCTATCCACGCTCTATCACAAATTTCCGTAACCTCTCTAACCTTATACCCAATTGCCCAGCCCCCACTTCCCCAGTCCCACTAACAGGAGTTCTATGGAACGCTCGTTCTGTCTGCAACAAACTTTCCTACATCCATGATCTTTTTATTACTAACAAACTTTCCTTCCTCGCCATCACCTAAACCTGGCTCACCCCTTCTGACACAGCCTCTCCTGCTGCACTTTCATATGGTGGCTTCCACCTTTCTCACACACCCCGCCCCAGCAGCAAGCATGGCGGAGGAGTTGGTTTTCTCCTGTCAGATAACTGCTCCTTCACCCCAATCCCACTTCCACCCTCTATTACGCTCCCTTCCTTTGAGGTGCACTTTGTGCGCATCTACTCCCCCTCCAACCTCCAACTGGCTGTCATTTACCACCCCCAGGGCCAGCCACCACCTTCTTTGACCAATTCACCACCTGGCTACTTCATTTCCTTTCTGCGGACATCCCCACTATCATCATGGGCGACTTCAACATCCCCATTGACACTTTCCTCTCAGCTGCCACTAAACTTATATCTCTCACTTCCTCCTTTGGCCTCACTCAATGGTCTTCTGCAGCCACTCACAAAGATGATCACACATTGGACCTCATCTTCACCCGCCTCTGCTCCCTATCTAACCTCTCTAACTCACCTCTTCCTCTTTCTGACCACAATCTACTCACATTCTCTTCCCTCTCCACTCCTTGTCTACAATCCCCACCCCACAAACTTGCACACCCTCGCAGAAATCTTAAACACCTTGATACAGGGCCGGCGTCAGCACCCGGCGTACCGGGGCAAATGCCGGGGCCCTGAACAAATGGGGGGGCCCACTCGTGGCCGGGATACCAGGGAGCCCGGGCTGCTCCCCCAGCAGCTTCGCCACTACTTGAGCTCAGCCGTCACTTAAATAAACATGGCCGCGCACAGTGCACTCTGCAGCGATGTCTCTGCTTCTGCTAGTAATGACGTGGCCGGGCGGACACACAAGCAAAGTTAAAGGCACAGTGTCTGCCTGACCGCATCATTCGTAACAGACACAGCTGCAGCGTGCACTGTGGGTGGCCATGTCTGTTTAAGTGACGGCCATCGATCAAGCAGCACTCCCTCCATATCCACATGCCAGAGGAGCCTGATGGGTGACAAGCCTGGGGGAGGTGAGTGAGGCTTGTGTGTTGTGTCTGTCTGTATGTCTGTGTATGCCTGTATGATGTGCATATCTGTGTATATTAGTGTGTTTGACTGTACATATTTATGTATTTTTGTGAGTTTGTCTTCAAATATATGTATGTAAATATCTGCGTATTGTATGTGTATATCTGTGTATTGTATTTGTGTGCATGTCTGCGTATTGCATGTGCATGTCTGCGTATTGTGTGTGTGCATGTCTGCGTATTGTATTTGTGTGCATGTCTGCGTATTGCATGTGTATGTCTGCGTATTGTGTGTGTGTGCATGTCTGCGTATTGTGTGTGTGCGCATGTCTGCGTATTGTGTGTGTGTGCATGTCTGAATGCTGTGTGTGTGTGTGTGTGTGCATGTCTGAGTACTGTATGTGTGTGCAGCATGTCTGCGTACTGTATGTGTATGTCTGCATAGTGTGTGTGTGTATGTCTGTGTATTGTGTGTTGTGAATTCTGTGGCAGAGCTCCCTCCTGTGGTCACAAGTGGTACTTCGGCTGATTCTCTCTGTAAGCTTCCGTTGGTGGAGGGAAGTGGTACTGCGGCTTCTGAGTTTCCTCCCTCAGGTGATGTGGTGAGGTCGTTAGGTGCTGCTCTACTTAACTCCACCTAGTGCTTTGATCCTGGCTTCCTGTCAATGTTCCAGTATTGGACTTGTTTTCCTCCTGGATCGTTCCTGTGGCCTGCTGCTCTGCATAGCTAAGTTTTCCTTTGCTATTTTGTTTGCTTTTCTTCTGTCCAGCTTATCTATTTGTTTGCTGGAAGCTCTGGGACGCAGAGGGTGTACCTCCGTGCCGTTAGTTCGGTACGGAGGGTCTTTTTGCCCCCTTTGCGTGGTTTTTAGGGTTTTGTGTTGACCGCAAAGTTACCTTTCCTATCCTCGCTCTGTTCAGAAAGTCGGGCCTCACTTTGCTAAATCTATTTCATCTCTACGTTTGTCTTTTCATCTTACTCACAGTCATTATATGTGGGGGGCTGCCTTTTCCTTTGGGGTATTTCTCTGAGGCAAGATAGGCTTATTTTCTATCTTCAGGCTAGCTAGTTTCTCAGGCTGTGCCGAGTTACATAGGTAGCGTTAGGCGCAATCCACGGCTGCCTCTAGTGTTGTTGGATAGGATTAGGGATTGCGGTCAACAGAGTTCCCACGTCTCAGAGCTCGTTCTATGTTTTTGGATTATTGTCAGATCACTGTATGTGCTCTGACCTCTATGTTCACTGTGGTACTGAGTTGCCTAATCATAACAATTGTGTGTGTGTGTGTGTGCGCGCATGTCTGCGTATTGTGTGTGTGCATGTCTGCGTATTGTGTGTGTGTGTGCATGTCTGCGTATTTGTGTGTGTGCATGTCTGCGTATTGTGTGTGTGCATGTCTGCGTACTGTAGATGTGTGTGTATGTCTGCGTATTGTGTGTGTGCATATCTGCCTATGTGAAGGATGAGGGGGAAGGCTAGGCCCTATGTAGTATATCTATATTTCTCCTCCGTATCTGTGCATCATGAATCGTGGTATGCGGGCCCACTGAGACTCTTTTGCCCGGGGCCCACAAAATCCTGGAGCCGGCCAAGCCTTGATATACACTCACTCTCTGAATCCCTCCTCCCTCTAACAGATATAAGTTCCCTACACAATGCGGATGACGCTGCCACTCTATATAAACACCACAATAACTGTAGCTTTGGAATCTCTTGCCCTTCTCACACATACCAAAGCTCGCAAAATCAACAGACAGCCCTGGCACACCAGCCTGACCTAAGAACTGAGGCGAGCTACCAGGGCTGCTGAGTGGAGATGGAAAAGATCCCACTCCAACGAGCACTTCATCACATTCAAACAGCCCCTCACTACTTTCAAGACCACACTAACCACAGCAAAACAAACCTACTTCTCATCTCTCATATCCTCCCTGTCTCACAACCCTAAACAGTTATTCAACACCTTCAATTCTCTCCTCCATCCCCCAGCACCTCCTCCCTCCCCACTCATCTCAGCTTAAGACTTTGCCTCGTTTTTCAAGCAGAAGATTGAGAACATCAGAGATAGTTTTAGTGGACAACCCCCAGAGCCCTTCCTCCCAACTACCCAGCCATCCACCTCCAAAACCAACTTCTCCACCATTACAGAAGATCGACTCTCCACTCTACTCTCAAGATCGCATCTCACCACATGTGCACTTGACCCGATCCCATCCCACTTCATCCCAAACCTCACCACAGTCTTCATCCCAACTCTAACCCATCTCTTCAACCTATCACTAACAACTGGTGTTTTCCCCTCAAGCTTTAAACATGCCTCGGTCACACCTATCCTCAAAAAGCCCTCTCTTGACCCATCCTCTGTATCTAGCTATCGCCCTATATCACTTTTCCCCTATTCCTCAAAACTACTGGAACAACACATCCTTCTTGAACTTCTTCCCATCTATCTACCTGCTCCCTCTTCGACCGCTTACAATCAGGCTTCCGGCCACAACACTCCTCTGAAACTGCCTTAACTAAGGTCACCAATGACCTATTAACCACCAAGAGCAAGCGACACTACTCTATCCTCCTCCTCCTGGACCTGTCCTCTACCTTTGACACAGTGGACCATACCCTGTTGCTGCGGACCCTCTCATCCTTGGCATCACAGACTTGGTGCTATTCTGGATCTCATCATACCTAACTGACCGGACATTCAGTGTCTCCCACTCTCACACCACCTCCTCACCTCGCACCCTATCTGTCGGAGTCCCGCAAGGTTCAGTTCTAGGGCCCCTGCTCTTCTCCATTTACACCTTTGGCCTGGGACAGCTCATAGAATCTCACGGTTTTCAGCATCAGCTCTATGCTGATGACACACAGATCTACATCTCTGGACCAGATATCACCACCCTACTAACCAGAATCCCTCAATGTCTATCCGCTATTTCATCCTTCTTCTCCACTAGATTTCTAAAACTTAACATGGACAAAACAGAATTCATCGTCTTTCCCCCTTCTCACACGACCCCCCTAATGAACCTATCCATTACAATAAACGGCTGCCCACTCTCCCCAGTCCCACAAGCTCGCTGTCTCGGGGTAATCCTTGGCACTGATCTCTCCTTCAAACCACATATCCAAGCCCTTTCCACTTCCTGCCGCCTTCAACTCAAAAATATTTCACGGATCTGTACATTCATAGTAACATAGTAACATAGTAACATAGTTAGTAAGGCCGAAAAAAGACATTTGTCCATCCAGTTCAGCCTATATTCCATCATAATAAATCCCCAGATCTACGTCCTTCTACAGAACCTAATAATTGTATGATACAATATTGTTCTGCTCCAGGAAGACATCCAGGCCTCTCTTGAACCCCTCGACTGAGTTCGCCATCACCACCTCCTCAGGCAAGCAATTCCAGATTCTCACTGCCCTAACAGTAAAGAATCCTCTTCTATGTTGGTGGAAAAACCTTCTCTCCTCCAGACGCAAAGAATGCCCCCTTGTGCCCGTCACCTTCCTTGGTATAAACAGATCCTCAGCGAGATATTTGTATTGTCCCCTTATATACTTATACATGGTTATTAGATCGCCCCTCAGTCGTCTTTTTTCTAGACTAAATAATCCTAATTTCGCTAATCTATCTGGGTATTGTAGTTCTCCCATCCCCTTTATTAATTTTGTTGCCCTCCTTTGTACTCTCTCTAGTTCCATTATATCCTTCCTGAGCACCGGTGCCCAAAACTGGACACAGTACTCCATGTGCGGTCTAACTAGGGATTTGTACAGAGGCAGTATAATGCTCTCATCATGTGTATCCAGACCTCTTTTAATGTGTACATTCCTAAACCAAGAATCTGCAAAAACCCTAGTCCATGCCCTCATCATCTCCCGCCTCAACTACTGTAACCTCCTGCTCTGTGGCCTCCCCTCTAACACTCTCACACCCCTCCAATCTATTCTAAACTCTGCTGCCCGACTAATCCACCTGTCCAGTGCTATTCCCCGGCCTCTCCACTCTGTCAATCCCTTCACTGGCTCCTCATTACCCAGAGACTCCAGTTCAAAAGCCTAACCATGACATACAAAGCCATCCACAACCTGTCTCCTCCATACATCTGTGACCTCATCTCCCGGTACTTTCTGGCACGCAACCTACGATCCTCACAAGATCTCCTTCTCTACTCCCCTCTTATCTCCTCTTCCCACAATCGCATACAAGATTTATCTCGCGCATCAAACCTACTCTGGAACTCTACCACGACACATCAGACTCTCGCCTACCATCGAAACCTTCAAAAAGAACCTGAAGACCCACCTCTTCCGACAAGCCTATAACCTGCAGTAACCACCGATCGACCAAACCACTGCATGACCAGTTCTACCCTCACCTACTGTATTCTCACCCATCCCTTGTAGATTGTGTGCCCTCGCGGGCAGGGTCCTCTCTCCTCCTGTACCAGTTGTGACTTGTATTGTTCAAGATTATTGTACTTGTTTTTATTATGTATACCCCTCCTCACATGTAAAGCGCCATGGAATAAATGGCGCTATAATAATAGATAATAATATTAATAAAGAAGTAGGAACAAGTAGTAGAAAAGAAGATACAACACTGGCTTCCTACTCTTTCACTGACACTATCCATGGCCGTACCCACAACGGTCATGGTAGCCGAGATCAGGCAATCAGTCCACTCGCTCGCAATCAGTCCACTCGCTTATAGTCCCTTCAGCTGGGGCCCATCCAAAGTCCTAGGGCCCATGTTGTGGTCCTTTAGTACTTAGTCTGGGGCAGCAGTTTCTCTCCCTCCTGGGAGTCTGGCAATAAACCGTTGTGTCCTTTGGCCTGAGGCAGCAGATCCTCTCCCTGTTGGGAGTCTGGCAACACTTCGGCTGCAGCCACACATCTGCTCAGGGCTCACCTGCCCAAGCTTCTCACTGGGAGCAGCAGCTTTCTGCCACCTTTTCTGCTGCTGGCCCAGCCCATCTATTTAACTATTGACTGTCCCTAACTCTATAACAGTATGTATAACACAGTGTACAGCAAGTACATATAGGGACATTACTAACACAGCACAACATCACAGGGTAAACACAGCACAGCATATTACAATAGGAAATCAACACAATAGAACCACATGACCTATGCAGTGCAATAAAGATATAGAACACAATAGGATAACATATACAACGTGCAAACAGGGCCGCATGAGCTCATCGTAGGGGAGGGGCAAACGAGGTTCTCTGCCACCTCCTTACACTCCTCCCTCCTGTAAACATGGCCGTCCTCGGCCATGGCAACCCTCATAGAAATTAGCAGCAACATATTCATAAACGGTTGTGCAACAATCTTTAGGCAATATTAACACGTGACCCTGGTCTCATTGCTCCCAAGACCACCAGGCTTGAATGAAACACGGCCCTTTAAACTTACAGTCCATAAAAACATACGGTTTCGCACAGGGGCCGGCTGGCCCTTAAAGGCTTGCAGTTCAATAATACTAATAAGAACACAACACAGTCTCTGTGGTGGCCATAGTCCTCCAGAATGGTTCAACAGTCCTTGAGATGGGCCTCGTTCAGACTCGGCATTAATATAAACTTTGGCCCTGGTCTCCAGCTCCTCCAGGAAACTGTAACCCTTGCTCCACATAAGGGAGGGGCAAACAAAGTTCTCCACCACCTTCTTACAGCTGCATGGTCTTCTCCCTCCACGTTTTTTAAACATTATAGACTTGATATGGGGGCCTCCGCCGATCTCACATTTGGGACAAAGGTTCTTCAGGCTGTAGTCCCTCCCTAATTTTCTTACCTCTGTAATTCTCTTGGGGTACTTTCATGGGAGACCGAATAAATGCTTAGGGAAATAATGGTGCTGTCATGGGCTCCAAAAAGAGCAGTTACCGGTAAGTAGCTATTACCGGTAACTGTTCTTTTTGGAGCCCATTACAGCACCATTATTTTCCCTAACTTCACGTGTGGGTGAGCACTTCCTTTTGCCTTGGCATAATCACATGTGAAAAGTTATTCTGTGTACGGAATAATTTGTATTTATTGCTACTAAGCTGGGAGGTCCTCTCATGCTCTGTAATCCATCTCATGTGGGAGAGAGGTGCTGCCCTTTTTTGTCTGTAGGTTTCCTGTCCCTGAAGGGCGGATCCCCTATCTATAATAGATTAATGATAGATAGATAATAGATAGCTAGAGATAGATAATAGATAGATAAACACTGGTCAACGCAATTTTTCTGGCAAAAGGTTTTAAAACCTATTTTAAGTCAATTTTGGCTGCTGATTACGAATATGAACTCCGTTTTTGGCTATCACATCAGGATTTTGAGATATTTTCAATTTTTGATGAAAATTAGTCCTTATGTTTTATGATAAAAACACATGATTTTCGGTACTACATTTTGTATATTTTTAATCAATGAATAACAAAGATTACAAAGTCTATGTACAGCAAATCAAATATACTTACAGAATTAAACTACAAAATATAAAAACACATATATATGGCACACAGATGAATGACAAATGGCAGTTATTGGAGCTTTATTTTCTTGGCTGATCTGTGATGTACGGCTTCTGGGTTGTCTCTCATCAAGCTCCAGCAATAGTCAGCCATCATATGTGAGTCCCACCGGCCTCGATACCGTTCTTCCATTGTTTTAATGTCCTGATGAAAACGCTCCCCTTGTTCCTCGCTCGCATCCCCAAGGTTCTCTGGAAAAAAGTCCAAACGGCTGTGTAAATAGTGAATCTTGATCCTCATTCTACATCCAAGATTTCGCAGACTCGTTAGTAGCTCCTCCACAATCTCTTCATAGTTGTCTGCTTTCTTATCCCCTAGAAAATTCTGCACCACATTACACAATACATTCCAAGCTCTTTCTTCTGTCTCATTCATTGATGTGATAAAATTTGGGTCTCACATAAGTGTTCTTATTTGAGGTCCATCAAATATTCCAGCCTTTTTCTTCTCTTCACTAAGACCAGGACAAGTTGAACATATATAAAGCATTCTCCACTGTGATTGAGAGCTCTGACGAACTGCTTCATCAATCCAAGTTTTATGTGTAAGGGAGGAAAGACAGTGTCCTTCCTATCCACTAGAGGATCATGGATGACATTCTTATCGCCAGATGCCAAACTCTGTCGCTGAGGCCATTCAGTTTTCACCCAATGCTCTGCTGTAGCTCTACTGTCCCAGTAACACAGAAAACGAGGGTGTTATCATAACAAATGGGAATTATGCATGTTCAAAGAAAACAAAGATATTCTCACATTTATTGGGAGACTAAATGAAAGCTAAATTTACCTTAGTGAACCGTATAAACCGGCACTTTTCATACACTACTTATAGTTATCATGGAATTCATGAAAATGGGCTATATACCTATAGCGCAAAAACGTGATGTGATAGAGAAATTATAAGATCAGATTTGAATTCAGCACCCTCAAATTAGTCTAAAACTGTTCTTAAAGTCCATGCCAGAAATTTTTTTTTTGTAGACCAGTGTAATAGATAGATAATAGATAGATGTTAGATAGATGATAGATAGATAATAGATAATAGACAGACATAGATAGATAATAGATAGATAGTAGATAGATGACAGATAGATAATCGTTAGATAGATGATAGATAGATAATAGACAGATAATAGATAGATGATAGATAATACATAGATGATAGATAATAGACAGATAATAGATAGATAGATAGATGATAGATAATAGATAGATGATAGATAGATAGATAATAGATAGATGATAGATAATAGATAGATAGATAATAGATAGATAATAGATTGATAATGGATAGATAGATAATAGATAGATGATAGATAATAGATTGATAATGGATAGATAGATAGATCATAGAGTAATAGATGATAAGATAGATAATAGATTAATAGATAGATGGATAATAGATAGATGATAGATAATAGATTGATAATGGATAGATAGATAATAGATAGATGATAGATAATAGATAGATGATAGATGATAGATAATAGATTGATGATAGATAATAGATTGATGATACACAGATAATAGATAGATAGATAATAGATAGATAATAGATTGATAATGGATAGATAATAGATTGATGATACACAGATAATAGATAGATAGATAGATAATAGATAGATAATAGATTGATAATGGATAGATAATAGATTGATGATAGATAGTGACGCACAGTGGACAACACTAGGAAGTGCAGGGACATTAGCAGTGATGTGATTGGTCCCATTCTGTCTGAGATGGCACATTGTGCACACATTGCAGACATGGCTGGCATACTTTGCACAGAGCTGGCACAGAGCGGGCACACACGGCCCTGCATAAGGTAATATGGTTTGCAGATGATGCAGAGGTAACGTTGTGCCAATCGCATTACCTTGTGCAGTGCTCGCTCGCCATCCTGCCAATCTCATTACCGTGCACAAAGTGCTGTGTTCCTGGTAAAGGTGACACCAGTCAGCCAGTGCCCCCGCAGCTGCGGCCCCATGTTCGGTTCTGGAGATAGCGGGACCCCTGTATGGCCGCGCACAGAGCCTGGCACAGACATTACACAACAAGTCCTCACAAAGTGATAACATTAGCCAGCAGGGCATCTTGCTCTGCACAAGGTGATGTGTTTGGCATGGAAAGCACACTGCTCCGCGCGCGGTAATAAGTCTGGCACATTCTCTGTGCATCGCCCCTCCGGGTCTGCGCCAGTGTCTGCGTCAGGGTTCCCCTCTTGCCGCCATAATAGAGATGCCAGGCTCCTAATTGTAAGGCAGGGTGACGGGGGCACAGCGAGACCCAGATGCGCTATTTCTAACAGATGGTGTTGGCATTCCCTATTCACTGCCTCCATGCCAGCCTCCATGCCACCTGCACCCACCCTCCCTCCCCCCATTTCTTTTCTCCATCCCCATTTCCACAAAAGTGGTTATTACGGAGCCAGCACTTAACCCTCTCACCCCCGAAAAAAAGACCTGGCACCTGTATTGTACCAGCTGCAAATGTCAAGCCACCAGGCATCCTCTCGGGAGGGTCTTCAGACGAAGGCAGGTGGCACGACGCAGATTACTTCCTACAAGCAGAACAACACCGATTCCCTTCCATCGCCACTTACTAAAAGCCATTTCCCACACCTGCCTTCATCCCCAATTCCATGGTTTCCTCTCGGCCTCCTCCATGCCCCGTCCTTCCCGTCCCCACATGTCTCCGTTATCTGTCATACATGATCCCATAATAGACATCTGGGATTAGGAGCAGCGCGCAGAACAATTATATATAGAGACGGAGACGTGGAGAGACAATTTATGCAAATGCCCTGCGCCCAATGGGAAAGACTAATTACGCCAGATAAAGCAGGGAAAAAAAAAATGAAGAAATAAAAAATCAGATTTAAAAAAGGAAAATTTAAAAAAATGGTTTAAATTCCTAAATTTTCTCAAAATTATTCTTCTAACTTTTTATCCATAATAGGAACTAAATTGGTAATTTCCTACATCAGGGATTCGGACGGAGCTTTTTTTTTTTAGGTCGTAGACTACGTAAGTTATACCGGCGTGTTGGCATATGCCGCGCATGAAAGGGTTAATCTTCTCTGGCTCGCTACGTCCCTGCTTAGCGACGCTCTGCGGGCTCTCTGCCTCGATGGAGTTAGAGGGGAAGAGTGCTCTCTGCGATCCTGCCAAAACTTCCATTTGGTTCGGTAAATATTTAATGGCTGTCAGGACTCCCCGAAGCATCTTCAGAAATGAAAACGGGGGGGAGAAGGATGGCAGTGGCGTTGCCCACGGTGTACCTGCGCTGTGTATGCAGGTCAGGGTGGGGTAGGGCGCCTTGCAAGGAGGCTTTGGTATGGGTACGTCCATGGACAGTAGAGCGGCATGGTTACTTCCAGGGTACGGATTCGTTGAGGGGTGCGTAATAGGAGATTGGCACTGCCGTACCTGGGCTGTTCTCCATCATTCGCCCTTTTCTTCCGAGTGTAGATACAATGCCGCAGAATATTTACACAGAAGCTACAGTTCTCATCCATGTTCTTCTTCTGAATGACGATTCAGAAGCATCAAGTTCCACTGATTAACCACATATTATGGCCTAAAATGAAATCATCAGGAATACAGCCATCATGAAGGGGGCACAAGTGTCTGTACAATGTTAGGTAGGTGGCACGTGTCATGTCCGCATGATGACAGGACCTGAAGTTTCCCAGTAGAACTTTATTCCATCCCTTTGCTGGCTCGTCTGCTTTTCATAGCGTATCATTAGTGTTATCTCTACCCCAGATACAGTAAGTGACGCACGTGCACCCAGCAGTCCTCATGGTGTTCGTACCAGGACCTTCTTCCGTTGCCTTATAGTGGTACAGGTCTGATTGTAGATGGTGGACAGATTCATCATGGTCACCAGGTCTGGTCTAAAGCTCCATGGTGCCATACACAAATGACACCAATACTCTACAAGTCCTTCTATTAGATATTATGTACCAAGAACACACAACAAGGCCCACCATTTTGGAGATTCTCCAACCCAGTCATCTCACCATCATAATGTGGCCCTGGTAACAATGGCTCAGATCCTTAAAACTGGTCATACACATTAGTTGGCCATTAGATGACCATTGACTAATCGTTCAGCTAACAGCCATCTCAGCCAACTCCGCCGATCACAGGAAAGCTCAATCGGCCGAGCGCTCCTGTGTTCTCTATGATTAAGCTGCCATCTTACACAGTGTCCAACTGTGGAGAACAATACGATTGTCAGTCCCGAATTGGACATGCATGGTGATTGTCATCTCTCCCTACCATTGTTGAAGGGGTCACACTTGGGTGTGATCTTCTTGTCTGTGGCCAAATTGTAATCACGGAGAAAAATCACTCGTGGTTGACGACACAGTCACTAGCAGCAAATCCGTATATTGATCGGAAGGCACATCCTTTTATAGGTTATCAATGTAAATCTGTGGTTAAACCCCCAAGTCCTCCTTCCTTTGTGAGGGCTTTAATTAATATTCATTAGCTTTTATGATTCTGTTTTTCTCCAAAGTATTACTTAATGCTTGATTAGCTCAGTGGACACGTTGAATGTTGTATAACCGATTGACAGGTATGACTTAGAGCACGTACACACTTTAATTTGTGTCTGTGATTCTTATACATATTCAGCAAAGCGTCCATTTTTGGATATCTTCAATCAGGATATGTATCTTTAACAACCATCAGTCGGCCAAAGTGGCCATACACATTAGACCATTGGCCGACTCTGTCGATATTGGCAGGTTGGGCAGACACAAGGCTAACGTGTATGGCCAGCTTTACTCTTGTTTATGTTTCTGGCTTCCAAGACATCAACTTCAAGAACATTATATTTCTCATTGGCACAAGACAACATCCGCCCAAATCACTTGGCTTTAATGTTTCAACTGGTCGGGGTACGGTGCCATCAATGCTTTGGTTGTTAGAGACTACCAGCAAATAGTCTTAGTCGAGTATGGACTGGAGCTGAAATTCAGCCCTGGCATTTGGAATCACACAGGCCCATGGTGTCCCCATCCCCAAGCACCAGATGGTATATATTACCCTGGATGGAGGAAAGCAAGATGTACTACAAGACCAATATTTCTAATGATACTCGTGGCCTGCTGGGGTAAGTGACGGAGTCAGCGACTTTGTGCTTTGTCACAGCTCTTAACAGTGGGTGTCTTGAGAACACCGATTCTTTTAGCAACATAGCAAACAAGGCAGCCCATGACCAGACCGGCCCTTCTGGCATTTTCCAGAATTGCCAGATGGCCAATCCAGCCCTGGTCTTAGTATCCAAGTGGAGAGCGTCAGCAAGTAGTAGAATAGCAAGGACATAAGAGGGAAGCAATTATACGCAACGCAACAGGACTCATCGGTTAGTTACATTACAAACCTGTAAAGCTTCATTGAACACCAGCAAAGAAATGATAAGTGTGTTCAGATAATAGAAAATAAGAAAATAGAAAACAAGGTTGTGCTCTGCAGAAGCAGTCAGTCCAGGAAGATGGATCCATTATCACCCATTTCAGGACTATGCGGAGCTTTCTTTGGTCATTTGAGCTTTCAGATCAATGTTACCCATTTACAAGCATCCCTGCACTAGAATACGCCTGCCATCGAGACCCCATAACAGTGCTGATAACAAGGGTGAACAAATCAGGCAACTGCTATGGTGCCCATGGGAAGTACTACCCAGTTCAGGCTAGCCCTATCTTCCTTTCCTAAGGGCAAGGGAAACCAGCAAGGGGCTGCCAGATTGGGCAGTATCCTCCAAAGATACTGACCGGGAGAGCATACAAACTCATTGCAGATGTCGTACTTGGTGGGATTTGAACCGAGGACTCCAGGTCTACAGTACTAACTACTGAGCCACCATGCTGCCCAATGATGTAAATCAACCTAGTCCTTCCATACAAGTTATAGAGTTACATAAAATATCCCCAGTGAGTTGTGGCTGATCTTAGGCACCAGTCTCACAGCTGATAAGATGGAGGTATCAGTTACATAGAGGCTCAATTAAATTAATGGCCCCATTTGCCATTAGGCCAGTAGCATAGCTACCAGGGGGGTAGGGGGGGTGTGGTTGCCCCAGGCCTCGTGCTCAGAGGACTCCACCCTGAGCTACCGCCACTCTAAACTACATTGGCATACGCAGAGCGCTGAAACAGTTAAAATCAGCGGGGGACAAGGGCGACTCTCCGTTTTATAGACCACAGATACGGGGCCTGTGGCGTATATAAAGGCAAGGAGACGCACGGACAAGGCGGGAGAGGGCAGACAATTGGGAGTAGAGATGAGCGGATCGATTCACGGTACTCCAGTCCAGAGTCCAGGTCAATGGTACCGGGTGGCTGGACGGGAGGCCGCGAATCTTTCACCTTTTGGCATCTCCGTACGGCTTTTGCTTAGCCCGGGCTGGTGTAACATCATCTGTGACTCCTGCTCATCTCTAGTTGGGACCTGTGAATTATTTATCGTTCCTTCATTCACAGTCGGAGCCGCAAGAACTTCCTCATGTTTATGTAGCTTCACTATATGACTTATGGCATTTGTGTCTGTAAGGCCGAGTTCACACATAGCATAAATACTGTGTTTTTTTGTTTTCTACAGGTGTCCGCACCAAATTACACAGTAACAACCTTCTATGGTTATTGCATTTTTTTATGCTTTGTAAGGTGGCTGTCGGGCACCTAGTGCTTGGGAGGTAAACCTGGGATAATGCTTTAGTGCATATAAGACTAAAAGGGGTTAATTGGTCATGACAGGTTGTTTATGAATAGCTGAAAGGCTGCGTACCATATCGCCAGCCTCGAGTGTGGTTCACTTGGTAAATTGAGACCAGCCTGTCTCACACATGCCTGTGTGTATGGAGGAGGTGTGCAGATCTCCTGTATTGAGTGCCTTTATTAAAGGACTAAAAAGCTGGACTCTAAACTAGGCAGGTTAACCAGCACTACTGTATGGACTTTATGTTGCACTTTGAGCAGGACAAGGGCTGTATTTGAGTTTCCTGTTATGGGGTTTATGAGGACTGAAATAAAGCAGCCAGACTTTAACTAGAAACTGTTCCTGTGATACCTCAGATGGCTCCCAAGTGAGTAGCATTGCTCCAGCCTTTTCCCCATATTTGATGCGTCTTTGCTGCAGATGTGAAGCTGCATTTTTATAAGTGCTTTTTATAATACAGAAAAGTTTTGATTCTGCCCTTGTGTAAAAAAACTGCAGTTACCTTATTACTTTTTTCTTTATGGCTCCATATAGAAAACGAGAGAAAAATTGGACTAAAACCGCACAGTTCAGAAGCGTCTTTAGACCGTAGGGGGCGCAGTTTTCATGTAATCACATCCATTTTGCCTGGACAGTTAATCACAGCAGAATTTATGTGCAAAAAATGCAGCATTTACGCTACATGTGAGCCATGTCTAAATGTCCAAGCATATGGATGTGATTCCATGAAATCCCCGCTCTGTGTGAACACGGCTTCAGAATTACATTTTTTATAAACTTTTTTAGGGGTCTAATAGAGAAAAATATCAATCATGCCATTTTTTTACATCATTTACTGATCCACGTAAATAAGATGATTGCTGTGTTGCTTGATCGTTACAACTACAGAGACACCAAATATGTCCATGTTATTTGCTGATTTGTCATGTCCATTGTATATATATATTTTTTTTTAAGGCAGTAAAGAAGGCAATATTTTAAGTGGTTAACTTTTTAGTTTAGTAATTTTATAGGATAAAAAAATATAGATTTTATTCTGCCTCTTGAATACAGGTCCACAGAAATACACAGATGTGTACAATGTATCAGAACAATCTGCCTGTGGAGTCAGAGCCTGCAATGCAGAACAAGTACACAGAATTCTCCCATTACATCACTAGAGCTTGTGGCTCAGTTGTTTTATCACCTGCCCCAAGTGTTGAGGGTTTGATTACAAGGGAGACTCACAAAAAAAAAAATTATATATATATATATATATATATATATATATATATATATATATATATATATATATATATACACACACTAGATGGTGGCCCGATTCTAAGTCATCCGGTATTCTAGAATATGCATGTCCACGTAGTATATTGCACAGCCCACGTAGTATATTGCCCAGCCACGTCGTATATTGCCCAGTGACGTAGTATATTGTCCAGCGACGTAGTATATTGTCCAGCGACGTAGTATATTGCCCAGCCACGTAGTATATTGCCCAACCACGTAGTATATTGCCCAACCACGTAGTATATTGCCCAGCCACGTAGTATATTGCCCAGTGATGTAGTATATTGCCCAGCAACGTAGTATATTGCCCAGTCACGTAGCGTATTGCCCAGCCACATAGTATATTGCCCAGCCATGTAGTATATTGCCCAGCCACCTAGTATATTGCACAGCCAAGTAGAATATTGCCCAGTGACGTAGTATATTGCCCAGACACGTAGTATATTGCCCAGTGATATAGTATATTGCGCAGCCACATAGTATATTGGCCAGTCACGTAGTATATTGGCCAGTCACGTAGTATATTGCCCAGCCACGTAGTATATTGCCCAGTCACGTAGTATATTGCGCAGCCACGTAGTATATTGCCCAGTCACGTAGTATATTGCCCAGCCACGTAGTTATTGCCCAGTCACGTAGTATATTGTCCAGCCACGTAGTATATTGCCCAGTCACGTAGTATATTGTCCAGCCACGTAGTATATTGCGCAGCCACGTAGTATATTGCCCAGTCACGTAGTATATTGCCCAGACACCTAGTATATTGCCCAGACACCTAGTATATTGCCCAGACACCTAGTATATTGCACAGCCAAGTAGAATTTTGCCCAGCCACGTAGTTATTGCCCAGTCACGTAGTATATTGTCCAGCCACGTAGTATATTGCCCAGTCACGTAGTATATTGTCCAGCCACGTAGTATATTGCCCAGTCACGTAGTATATTGTCCAGCCACGTAGTATATTGCGCAGCCACGTAGTATATTGCCCAGTCACGTAGTATATTGCCCAGACACCTAGTATATTGCCCAGACACCTAGTATATTGCCCAGACACCTAGTATATTGCCCAGACACCTAGTATATTGCACAGCCAAGTAGAATTTTGCCCAGCCACGTAGTATATTGCCCAGCCACGTAGTTTATTGCCCAGTCACGTAGTATATTGCCCAGCCACGTAGTATATTGCGCAGCCACGTAGTATATTGCCCAGTGATGTAGTATATTGCCCAGTCACGTAGTATATTGCCCAGACACCTAGTATATTGCCCAGACACCTAGTATATTGCACAGCCAAGTAGAATATTGCCCAGTCACGTAGTATATTGCCCAGTCACATAGTATATTGCCCAGACACGTAGTATATTGCACAGCCACTTAGTATATTGCCCAGCCACGTAGAATATTGCCGAGTCACGTAGTATATTGTCCAGCCACGTAGTATATTGCGCAGCCACGTAGTATATTGCCCAGTGACGTAGTATATTGCCCAGTCACGTAGTATATTGCCCAGACACGTAGTATATTGCCCAGACACCTAGTATATTGCACAGCCAAGTAGAATATTGCCCAGCCACGTAGTATATTGCCCAGCCACGTAGTTTATTGCCCAGTCACGTAGTATATTGTCCAGCCACGTAGTATATTGCGCAGCCACGTAGTATATTGCCCAGTGACGTAGTATATTGCCCAGTCACGTAGTATATTGCCCAGACACCTAGTATATTGCCCAGACACCTAGTATATTGCACAGCCAAGTAGAATATTGCTCAGTCACGTAGTATATTGCCCAGTCACATAGTATATTGCCCAGCCACGTAGAATATTGCCCAGTCACGTAGTATATTGCCCAGTGACGTAGTATATAGCCCAGTCACGTAGTATATTGTCCAGCCACGTAGTATATTGCCCAGTCATGTAGTATATTGCGCAGCCACGTAGTATATTGCCCAGCCACGTAGTATATTGCCCAGTGACGTAGTATATTGGCCAGCCACGTAGTATATTGCCCAGTGACGTAGTATATTGGCCAGCCACGTAGTATATTACGCAGCCACGTAGTATATTGTCCAGTCACGTAGTATATTGCCCAGCCACGTAGTATATTGACCAGCCACGTAGTATATTGCCCAGCGACGTAGTATATTGTCCAGCGACGTAGTATATTGCCCAGCCACGTAGTATATTGCCCAGCCACGTAGTATATTGCCCAGCCACGTAGTATATTGCCCAGCAACGTAGTATATTGCCCAGCAACGTAGTATATTGCGCAGCCACGTAGTATATTGCCCAGTGACGTAGTATATTGGCCAGCCACGTAGTATATTACGCAGCCACGTAGTATATTGTCCAGTCACGTAGTATATTGCCCAGCCACGTAATATATTGCCCAGCCACGTAGTATATTGCCCAGTGACGTAATATATTGCCCAGCGACGTAGTATATTGTCCAGCGACATAGTATATTGCCCAGCCACTTAGTATATTGCCCAGACACGTAGTATATTGCCCAGCCACGTAGTATATTGCCCAGTCACGTATATTGCCCAGCCACGTATATATTGCCCAGACACCTAGTATATTGCACAGCCAAGTAGAATATTGCCCAGTGACGTAGTATATTGCCCAGACACGTAGTATATTGCCCAGTGATGTAGTATATTGCGCAGCCACATAGTATATTGCCCAGTCACGTAGTATATTGCCCAGCCACGTAGTATATTGCCCAGTCACGTAGTATATTGTCCAGCCACGTAGTATATTGCCCAGTCACGTAGTATATTGCCCAGCCACGTAGTATATTGCGCAGCCACATAGTATATTGCCCAGTCACGTAGTATATTGCCCAGTCATGTAGTATATTGCCCAGTCACGTAGTATATTGCCCAGTCACGTAGTATATTGCCCAGTCACGTAGTATATTGCCCAGTCACGTAGTATATTGCCCAGTCACGTAGTATATTGCCCAGCCACGTAGTATATTGCCCAGTCACGTAGTATATTGCCCAGTCATGTAGTATATTGCCCAGTCACGTAGTATATTGCCCAGTCACGTAGTATATTGTCCAGCCACGTAGTATATTGCGCAGCCACGTAGTATATTGCCCAGTCACGTAGTATATTGCCCAGCGACGTAGTATATTGCCCAGTCACGTAGTATATTGCCCAGTGACGTAGTATATCGCACAGCAACGTAGTATACAGCACAGAGCCACGTAGTATACAGCACAGAGCCACATAGTATATTGCCCAGCCACGTAGTAAATTGGCCAGTCACGTAGTATATTGCCCAGCCACGTAGTATATTGCCCAGCTACGTAGTAAATTGGCCAGTCACATAGTATATTGCCCAGCCAGGTGTGTCACAGGTGAAAAAATAAAAAATAAACATATACTCACCTTTCCGAAGGCCCCTTGTAGTCCACGGCAGCTTCCGGTCCCAGCGTTGATATGGGTGCAGGACCTTTGATGACGTCGCGGTCACATGACCGTGACGTCATGGCAGGTCTTTGTAGCGCAGACGCGCAGGGCTTGTGATGACATCGCGGTCACATGACCGTGACGTCATGGCAGGTCCTTCTGCCATACCATCTTTGCCACCGGAAACTGCAGCGGAAGATGGCGGCCGGCGGGAGCGGCTCAGCGGACTACGGAGGGTGAGTATAGCAGGTTTATTTTTTTTTTTATTATTGTTAACTGTGGAGTACTGTGTCCAGTTTTGGGCACCGGTGCTCAGGAAGGATATAATGGAACTAGAGAGAGTACAAAGGAGGGCAACAAAATTAATAAAGGGGATGGGAGAACTACAATACCCAGATAGATTAGCGAAATTAGGATTATTTACTCTAGAAAAAAGACGACTGAGGGGCGATCTAATAACCATGTATAAGTATATAAGGGGACAATACAAATATCTCGCTGAGGATCTGTTTATACCAAGGAAGGTGACGGGCACAAGGGGGCATTCTTTGCGTCTGGAGGAGAGAAGGTTTTTCCACCAACATACAATTAAGTCCATATATATTTGGACAGAGACAACATTTTTTTAATTTTTGTTATAGACATTACCACAATGAATTTTAAACAAAACAATTCAGATGCAGTTGAAGTTCAGACTTTCAGCTTTCATTTGAGGGTATCCACATTAAAATTGGATGAAGGGTTTAGGAGTTTCAGCTCCTTAACATGTGCCACCCTGTTTTTAAAGGGACCAAAAGTAATTGGACAGTTGACTCCAAGGCTATTTCATGGACAGGTGTGGGCAATCCCTTTGTTACGTCATTCTCAATTAAGCAGATAAAAGGCCTGGAGTTGATTTGAGGTGTGGTGCTTGCATTTGGAAGGTTTTGCTGTGAAGTAAACATGCGGTCAAAGGAGCTCTCCATGCAGGTGAAACAAGCCATCCTTGAGCTGCGAAAACAGAAAAAACCCATCCGAGAAATTGCCACAATATTAGGAGTGGTAAAATCTACAGTTTGGTACATCCTGAGAAAGAAAGAAAGCACTGGTGAACTCATCAATGCAAAAAGACCTGGGCGCCCACGGAAGACAACAGTGGTGGATGATCGCAGAATAATCTCCATGGTGAAGAGAAACCCCTTCACAACAGCCGACCAAGTGACCAACACTCTCCAGGAGGTCGGCGTATCAATATCCAAATCTACCATAAAGAGAAGACTGCATGAAAGTAAATACAGAGGGTTCACTGCACGGTGCAAGCCACTCATAAGCATCAAGAATAAAAAGGCTAAAAAACATCTAAAAAAGCCGCACAGTTCTGGAAGAACATTCTTTGGACAGATGAAACCAAGATCAACCTCTACCAGAATGATGGAAAGAGAAAAGTATGGTGAAGTCGTGGTACAGCTCATGATCCAAAGCATACCACATCATCTGTAAAACACGGCGGAGGCAGTGTGATGGCGCGGGCATGAATGGCTGCCAGTGGCACTGGGTCACTAGTGTTTATTGATGATGTGACACAAGACAGAAGCAGCCGAATGAATTCTGAGGTATTCAGAGCCGCCATACTGTGTGCTCAGATCCAGCCAAATGCAGCCAAACTGATTGGTCGTTGTTTCATACTACAGATGGACAATGACCCAAAACATAAAGCCAAAGCAACCCAGGAGTTTATTAAAGCAAAGAAGTTGAATATTCTTGAATGGCCAAGTCAGTCACCTGATCTCAACCCATTGAGCAGCATTTCACTTGTTAAAGACTAAACTTCAGACAGAGAGACCCACAAACAAACAGCAACTGAAAACCACCGCAGTGAAGGCCGGGCGGAGCATCAAAAAGGAGGAAACACAGCGTCTGGTGATGTCCATGAGTTCAAGACTTCAGGCAGTCATTGCCCACAAAGGGTTTTCAACCAAGTACTAAAAATGAACATTTTATTTAAAATTATTTAATCTGTCCAATTACTTTTGGTCCCTTTAAAAACAGGGTGGCACATGTTAAGGAGCTGAAACTCCGAAACCCTTCATCCAATTTTAATGTGGATACCCTCAAATGAAAGCTGAAAACCTGAACTTCAATTGCATCTGAATTGTTTTGTTTAAAATTCATTGTGGTGATGTCTATAACCAAAATTAGAAAAATGTTGTCTCTGTCCAAATATATATGGACTTAACTGTAGAAGAGGATTCTTTACTGTTAGGGCAGTGAGAATCTGGAATTGCTTGCCTGAGGAGGTGGTGATGGCGAACTCAGTCGAGGGGTTCAAGAGAGGCTTGGATGTCTTCCTGGAGCAGAACAATATTGTATCATAAAATTATTAGGTTCTGTAGAAGGACGTAGATCTGGGGATTTATTATGATGGAATATAGGCTGAACTGGATGGACAAATGTCTTTTTTCGGCCTTACTAACTATGTTATTATTATTATTATTATTATTATTTATTTATATAGCACCATTGATTCCATGGTGCTGTACATGAGAAGGGGTTACATACAAGTTACAAATATCACATACAGTAAACAAACTAACAATGACGGACTGATACAGAGGGGCGAGGACCCTGCCCTTGCGGGCTTACATTCTACAGGATTATGGGGAAGGAGACAGTAGGTTGAGGGTTGCAGGAGCTCCGGTGTACACACATACATACATAAACACTTGATTAAAGATTATGGTTCTGTGTTTTCTTCCCCGTATTCATGCATGTGGGGTGACACCATATTTTTGGTGCACCTTTTGACTGGATTTGAACAGCTCTGTTATTGATGAAACTATTTTGAGATCGGTTTTGTACTGTTTATTATGATTATTATGAATTACTGTATATACTCGAGTATAAGCAAAGATTTTCAGTCAGTGCCCCTCTCGGCTTATACTCGAGTCATGGTCAGCGGGTGAGGGGGAGCGACGACGGTCACATACTCACCTGCTCCTGGCGCGGTCCCTGCAGCTTCTTCCTTTGTTCAGCGGTCAGGTGGTACCGCTCACTAAAGTAATGACTATGGACTCCACTCCCATAGGGGTGGAACCGCATATTCATTCCTGTAATGAGCGGTACCAGTGACCGCTGAACAGAGAAAGAAGCTGCCGCGCCCGGAGACCATCTGTCCAGGAGAAGCTGCCAGGGACTGAGCAGGTGAGTATTTCATATTCACCTTCCCTCGTTCCACCGCCGCTCCGTCTTCCGCGTCCTCTGCACTGACTGTTCAGGTCAGAGGGCGCGATGACGTATTAGTGTGCACGCCGCCCTCTGCCTGAACAGTCACTGCGGAGAGACGGGACTCTGAGGAGCAGCAACAAGAGGTGAGTATGTAATTTATTTGTTTTTTTTCTTATTGCAGCAGCAGCAATACATGTGGCACATAGTAATATGGAGCATATATGGGGCCATAATGTACTTTATGGAGCATTATATGTGGCACATTGTTATACGGAGCATCTTATGGGGCAATAATGAACTGTATGGAGCATTATATGTGGCACATTGTTATATGGAGCAGCTTATGGGGCTGTAATGAACTGTATGGAGCATTATATGTGGCACATTGTTATATGGAGCATCTTATGGGGCTATAATGAACTGTATGGAGCATTATATGTGGCACATTTTTATATGGAGCATCTTATGGGGCCATACTCAGCATTTGTGCAGCATTATATGGGGCGTATTTTGTATGGAGCATCTTATGGGGCCCATCATGAACTATATGGAGCTTTATATGGGGTGTATTTTGTATGGAGCATCTTATGGGGCCCATCATGAACTGTATGGAGCATTATATGGGGCTCCTGATTTAATATGGATATCCAAAAACACTTAACCTACTGATGTCTCAATTAATTTTACTTTTATTTGTATCTATTTTTATTTTTGACATTTACCGGTAACTGCTGCATTTTCCACCCTAGGCTTATACTCGAGTCATTAAGTTTTCCCAGTTTTTTGTTGGTAAATTAGGGGGGGTCGGCTAATACTCGGGTTGGCTTATACTCGAGTATATACGGTAACTAGTCCTTAAAAATATACCTTTTTAATCATTAATCTTTTTCGGTATATATGCTCCATGTTTCTATGTTCTAATACTAATTGGGAGCTCAATAGGGCTATAGCCCACATTAGTCCTAGTAGACAACCTTAGGACTATTCCTGTACAATATGGTTTCTTATCAGAGATTTTGTATCTTAAATCCTATCAATGCAGATCTTTATCAGATGTACCTGGCTAGCTTTGTCCAAGAACCAGGACATGTTCACCTTGCTCTCAGTCAGCTGGGAAAGCGGAGCAGAGTGGGTTGTGTTGGACCCTGGAAGAGACAAAACCTGAATCTCTCTGAAAGGAGTCTGCACAGTCAGTGTGCCTCAAACAGCAAGTATCAGTGGTTGCCATGGACAAGGAGTTTTTTTTTTTATTTTTTTTACCGAAATGGGACTAGCTCAGTAATGTATGAGTAGCCAGGGTCAGTATTGTTTAGTTAGCACCTGGACAAGCCTAGGGATTTTGTGTTTATGGTTATGCTTTCGGCGCTGTGCAACCTGTGGAAATAAACGTTACATTGTTTTAAACAACCCAGTGCCTGTGTGAACGCTGCCTACTGCAGAGCATGAATAACGCGTGCTCCTCATAATGACTCAGAACTGATACTCAGATCAACATGGTTTGCAGTAGGGTAAATCTGTCCTTAGCATGAACGTAATACACTTGTCTCGTGAGCAGGACTACATATCTGTTGCCATAGGTGGTAACTTTTCTGTGGTTTATACCCTATAATTCTACCAACTCATTTTTGAAATTGAGACTATGGAGCATGGGCAAAGGGAAAAAAAACAAGTGCCTATCCCCCAAATCCTAATTATTTCCAAAGTGTGATGTACTGGCATGCACTACTAATTCATGCTATCAAATTTAAGTTCTTCAGTTAAAAACTGAACTTACTTCGGGATGTCTTGGATCTTGTGCGGATACCTTCTTGCATGTCAAATATTTCATCTCCTTTCACTTTGATATCTTGAAGTCTCTTGTCATCCATGTTAATGCCATACTGAAGAATTTTGCAAAGAGCCACTGAGCTGACTTTGCCTTCGACTGAGTTCGCCATCACCACCTCCTCAGGCAAGCAATTCCAGATTCTCACTGCCCTAACAGTAAAGAATCCTCTTCTATGTTGGTGGAAAAACCTTCTCTCCTCCAGACGCAAAGAATGCCCCCTTGTGCCCGTCACCTTCCTTGGTATAAACAGATCCTCAGCGAGATATTTGTATTGTCCCCTTATATACTTATACATGGTTATTAGATCGCCCCTCAGTCGTCTTTTTTCTAGACTAAATAATCCTAATTTCGCTAATCTATCTGGGTATTGTAGTTCTCCCATCCCCTTTATTAATTTTGTTGCCCTCCTTTGTACTCTCTCTAGTTCCATTATATCCTTCCTGAGAACCGCTGCCCAAAACTGGACACAGTACTCCATGTGCGGTCTAACTAGGGATTTGTACAGAGGCAGTATAATGCTCTCATCATGTGTATCCAGACCTCTTTTAATGCACCCCATGATCCTGTTTGCCTTGGCAGCTGCTGCCTGGCACTGGCTGCTCCAGGTAAGTTTATCATTAACTAGGATCCCCAAGTCCTTCTCCCTGTCAGATTTACCCAGTGGTTTCCCGTTCAGTGTGTAATGGTGACATTGATTCCTTCTTCCCATGTGTATAACCTTACATTTATCATTGTTAAACCTCATCTGCCACCTTTCAGCCCAATTTTCCAACTTATCCAGATCCATCTGTAGCAGAATACTATCTTCTCTTGTATTAACTGCTTTACATAGTTTTGTATCATCTGCAAATATCGATATTTTACTGTGTAAACCTTCTACCAGATCAAATGATAGCGGTGGCTACAAAAAGTGTTCAAAACAAGAAAATATCAAAACTTTAAATTATTATTTAGATTTTATACCATAAAACTTTTTTGTTTAAAAATGAAAAAATAAAATATAAATACATACATACATATATACACACACTAGATGGTGGCCCGATTCTAACGCATTGAGTATTCTAGAATATGTATGTATGTATACAGCAGCCACATAGTATCAGTGGCGGATTATAATGAGGTTAATCTGGGCGGCAGCCCAGGGCCCAGTGGCCCCGTCTCATCTGCTCACCGGGCCCCTACCGGCGCTGCGGAAGTTTAACGCTATTGACGTGTGGGCGCGTGCCTGCACGTCAATAGTTAACAGCCGCCAGTCAACTGGAGGCTGGCAGCTGACGTCAGCCGCAGCGCGCACGTCGCCGGCATCTGATGTCATTGTCAGTCACCGGCGAGTGCGGGCTGCTGGAGGAAGCATCGCCGAAGGAGCGCGGACAGATGGGGAGATCATATGGGGCAGGATGGGGAGATCATATGGGGCAGGATGGATACTCCTGAGGGCAGGATGGGAGAACATATGGCTGGAGCCAGGAATGAGATACACAGGGCCAGGATGGGGAATATTTTTACCATGGGGCTAATTAAGGGATATTATTACTGCAGTGATGTATTTATTTTGTTTTTTGAGGACACTGTTTTAAATGGGGGGTGGTCCTGTTACTGTGTAGAGTGACACTATGTTGCCTCTTTTTCTTCATGTGGTGTAATGTAGAAGTTGGGAAAAATTAAGTAATGTGTTCTGCAAGCGAAGCTCGAGATAACTGTGTTATTTCCTGCAGAAACGAGTCCTGGCTGGAAGAAATGATGGCGGTCTGTGCTGGATGAAAGATGAAGGACTTCACCTAGAGACGTCACTGGTGAGTCAGTGTTACCTATACACTATACTATATACAGGGGTCCTGTGTACAATGTCACCAGTGATCACTGTATTACCTATACACTATATACAGAGTTCCTGTGCATAATGTCACCGGTGATCACTGTATTACCTCTACACAGACACTGCATACTAAGTACAGATCTCCTGTGAATACTGGCGCTTATGGTGATAGTATTGTGTTTTTTGTTTTTTTTTTTCTTCCTAACTGAAGGGTAAATTGACTAGATCAATGGATGTTTGACAGGTATAGTTTCACACAGCAACTATTTTTCTGGAATAATCTGGTTCAGGTATATGATGACCCCGTCACATGACCGGGGGGCCCAGTGTCTAAACAGCCCGGGGCACTGGCTACCCTTAATCCACCGCTGCATAGCATATAGCACAGCCACGTAGTATATAGGAGCCACGTAGTATATAACACAGCCCACTTAGTATATAGCACAGCCACTTAGTATATAGCGCAGCCACTTAGTATATAACACTGCCCACGTAGAATATAGCACAGCCCACATAATATATAACACAGCCCACGCAGTATATAACACAGCCCACATGGTATATAGCAGTGTGGGCACCATATCCCCGTTAAAAATAAAAAAATTAGAATAAAAAAATTGTTATATACGCACCTTCCGGCGGCCCCCAGATCCAGGCGAGGCGTTTAGCGATGCTCCTCGCGAACCATTGGTCCCAAGAATGCATTGCGGTCTCGTGACATGATGACGTAGCGGTCTCGTGAGAGCGCTACGTCATCATCTCGCGAGAGCGCAATGCATGGCCCGGAACGTATGGAGGGGGCACTGAGTGCAGGGGAGTAGGGAGCGGCCATTTCGCCAATCAGCAACTTGGGATTTCCGTGACAGACAGACAGACAGAAAGACGGAAGTGACCCTTAGACAAATATATATATTTTTTTATTTGTTTTTATTCTGTTTTCCACCCAACTCCTCGACCTTTTTTTCACTTAAACGGATGTAATTCAAAGGACAAAAAAGCAATTTTTCAAATGGGTTCCATTCAAAGTTTTGCACGCTTTACCTCCTATAGCTTCAGGTTGTCATTGAGCTCACTACGAGGAGTCTGACTCCAGTCTGTCATTTTCTGAGCTCCTCAGCTGATGTATGACCACAGACCACAGCAGAGCTAGACGTGCTTGGAAACAAAGCTTGTAAAAAGGGGTTAACATTTTTAATGAAACATATGCAAAAATGATTTTTTTTTTTTTTGCCCCAAACACAGTGGGGGCAGAGGGTGCAGTCTCCCTGGGCCCTGCGCTCGGAGGGGCCCACCCGGAGCTACTGATCTAGCTAAGCTCAGCGGTAGAGCAGGGAGACATCGTTCCCACGCACCACCGCTCCCTGTGCTGTAGACCGCTGGTTGCTTTAAGCCTCAGTTTATAGAAGAGCAGGTGAGGCGCCAGCATGAGCACAGGACATCAGGGATGCCCCGGGACTCTGGTGTCCTGTGCGTGTGATGGTGCCTCACCTGCTCTTCTATAAACTGAGGCTTAAAGCAACCAGCAGTCTACAGCACAGGGAGCGGTGGTGCATGGGAACAATGTCTCCCTGCTCTACCGCTGACAGCACTGTGCGGGGTAACTAATAGCAAGTAAAGGCTAAATATACAGCTGCGGGCTGATATTAATAGCCTGGGAAGCTCCATGGGTATTAACCCCTTCCCAGGCTATAAACATCGGACCCCAGTCGCTGGCTTTCCCTCTGGTGCAGAAAGTTGTGCGGGAGCCCACGCCATTTTTGCATTTTATTTTTAAATTAAACAGATATTGCGTTTAGGTCTGGGGGTCACACTTGTAACAAACATGCACGAGTCTCTCGCCTCGATACCCGACACTGCCGCCGACACTCGGGACCGGCGTGTGAGGCTGCATGTATTTCTATGAGCTCATGGTCAGTATTGGGGTATCAGCAGGATGGTCACATTGTGCAGGTTGGGAATATATTGGGACGGTGCAGGAAACAACCCCTTCAAGTATATAGCTAAACTGGTCATGTGATTTGATGGGATGACTGACAGCGCTCTGTGCAGCTCCAGGGCAGGAGAGTGGTCTGTGGATCTGATGAATAGCTAGAATTCAGACACAGGAGATTACCACAGAATAATGGCGCAGACAGGGGAAGAGAGCAGTGCTGCAGCACCACCATGTGGTCAAAGGAGGTCTTGCAATTGAGAAAAAAAAAAATCTAAAAATCACAAGATTTTGGAAGACCCATAGGTTGCATTACTCCGCTAAGAGGTCTAGTAATCAGCCCCTCAGTAGTGCAGCACAGTGCTCCAAGACTGAACACTGGCTCTATAGAAGTCCGATAGAGTCCATGAGAGCAGATGAGCTCTAGTTAAAGGGGCTGCCCAACTTGGAAGCAATGCACGTATTCGGGGTTAAGGGTTTTTTTTGTTTGTTTTGTTTTTTTTTTAATTGGGTTGCATTAAAAATTTAGCACACAGTTTTGTTTTGTTTTTTTTATTTTATTTTACAGGCTCTTTTCCTGCACAGTTCACTTTAATGTGGTCATAAATCAGATATAGAAGAAAAAAAAATTAAACTCCCTATCATGCTGGCATAGTGGACTCACTGATGGATTCTCAGCAAGCTCATTCTTCACACCGGGCAAGACAGAGGCTATAAAAATGGCGCAAACTTCTTACTGAAACCCAAAAAAAGTGGACAACTCCATTAACTGCAGTTCCAAGAACAACCACCAGAAGGCACTTTTCTTTTCCAAGTAGTATATATAGAAAAAGTGAGTATCACATAAAAATAATACATTCCATACAAGGCTGAATACGAGTTTATCTATATAATACTAGGAGAAAAAAAAATGACATTACTTCCAAAAAAAATAAATAAATAATGATATCTAGTGGTCACTTCTGGAACTGCAGTTGAACAGCTCTTCAAGTAATGGTAGCAGCTAGAGTTGAGCGACCTTGACCTTTTTAGAGTCGAGCCGGGTTTTGCGAAACCCGACTATGTCCAAAGTCGGGTCGAGTGAAATCGGCCGATTATGACGTAAAGTCGGGATCGACCGAAACACGAAACCCAATGCAAGTCAATGGGGCAGCATAGTCGGCAGTGAGTGGGGGCCAGGAAAACACCTAGAGTGGCCATTTTAATGTCAAAACCATCCATTCTTCTTAATGAAGCTTGTCAAGCGTAATTTACCTTATAATAATTGGAAGGCATTTGAAATTGGGGGTCATTTGGCTAAAGTTGTGGGGGGTAGGGCTGGTTCAAGTAATTAGTGGGCCCAGGAAATCTGGACCACGTCACGGCAGTGGAGCAGGGAGAGGTAAGTATTTCAACTTTGCAAGTGCTGTGAACCTGAGCAAGCAGGGGGGGCCCACTCGTTGGCATTGGCACTGGCACAGGGCCCCTCAAAGTACAGCGGTGTGTTTGCACGGCGGGGGCGCCTCCCACCGGCAGCAACACTTTTGCGTACTATGAGAGGCCCTGTGCCAGTGACGTCGCCAACTAGTATTCCTCCCCCCACCTGATGAAGGAACCTGCACTTTCATCTGCACCTTCCTCTTTGTCCCCGTGTAAGGTGGTATGGTATGCGGGAAGAGCAACCTGACTTTCAGCAGGGTCACAATGTTGTTGTGTAGCGTGCACGGGGAATGTTGCGTTATGGGTCAATGTACCAGCAGACTCATCTATCACTGGCTGGGCAATGGGCACGATGAAGTGGAAACACAGATATAGGCCCAAAGAAGAAAGTGGGCTAAATGCAGTTCAAAATTGGTAACACAGGAATAACCAGGGGGCATTGCAGTGGAGGACAACTGGAATGAGAGGCTGACACAGAGAGTAGGGCCAAATCAGTAAGTAGTCGAAATGCAGTTCAAAATTGGCAACCGTAGTAAACAGGCGGCACAGCTTTGTTCAGTGGAGGAGAACAGCAAGGAGTGGCAGACACCGATAGTAGGCCCCAAACCAACTAGTACGCCAAATGCAGTTGTTCCATTTAACCACAATTTAATGAGAGCCTGAAGATAGAAGCTCAGGAAAGGCAACCTGGGGAACACCTTGGAGTGTAACACACCATCTCTCTCCACCCCATACCCATTTTGTATGGCCTAATGCAGTGTACTTTTCTACAACTACTAAACGAGAGTCGGAAGACCGAAGCAATGGCAAGGAAACCTGGGGAACACCTTAGAGTGTAACACACCCTCTCTCTACACCCCATACCCAATTTGAAGGCCTAATGCAGTGTAGTTTCCAAGAACTACTAAACGAGAGCCGGAAGATCGAAGCTCAGGAAAGGCAACCTGGGGAACACCTTGGAGTGTAACACACCCTCTCGCTACACCCCATACCCAATTTGAAGGCCTAATGCAGCGTAGTTTCCAACAACTACTAAACGAGAGCCGGAAGATCGAAGCTCAGGAAAGGCAACCTGGGGAACACCTTGGAGTGTAACAAACCCTCTCTCTACACCCCATACCCAATTTGTAGGCCTAATGCAGCGTAGTTTCCGACAACTACTAAACGAGAGCATGAAGATCGAAGCTCAGGAAAGGCAACCTGGGGAACACCTTGGAGTGTAACACACCCTCTCTCTACACCCCATACCCAATTTGTAGGCCTAATGCAGCGTAGTTTCCGACAACTACTAAACGAGAGCCGGAATATCGAAGCTCAGGAAAGGCAACCTGGGGAACACCTTGGAGTGTAACACACCCTCTCTCTACGCCCCATACCCAATTTGTAGGCCTAATGCAGCGTAGTTTCCGACAACTACTAAACGAGAGCCGGAATATCGAAGCTCAGGAAAGGCAACCTGGGGAACACCTTGGAGTGTAACACACCCTCTCTCTACACCCCATACCCAATTTGAAGGCCTAATGCAGTGTAGTTTCCAAGAACTACTAAACGAGAGCCGGAAGATCGAAGCTCAGGAAAGGCAACCTGGGGAACACCTTGGAGTGTAACACACCCTCTCGCTACACCCCATACCCAATTTGAAGGCCTAATGCAGCGTAGTTTCCAACAACTACTAAACGAGAGCCGGAAGATCGAAGCTCAGGAAAGGCAACCTGGGGAACACCTTGGAGTGGAACACACCATCTCTCTACACCCCATACCCAATTTGAAGGCCTAATGCAGAGTAGTTTCCAAGAACTACTAAACGAGAGCCGGAAGATCGAAGCTCAGGAAAGGCAACCTGGGGAACACCTTGGAGTGTAACACAACGTCTCTCTACACGACGGAAGGGCTGATTCTTAGGAAGGAAGGCTGTTGGAAATAAGCATTGCGCGTCCGAGGGTGATTATATTCTTATTAGGTATATACTCACCCTCGGACGCGCCCTGCTTCTTTATTTGGAATGAATGTTTATTTGCAATGTGGTGTTGACTTTCTCTATTATTTTGGTAATTAATGATTTTATTATTTTCATTATTTTGCATCTTCTCGGCAATAATATAAAGAAGACGCGACAGGACAACACTCGGTGGATGCCATATGTGTGTTTTCAATTTAAAAAAACTTTCAGTTAACTACTTGCAGGAGAAAGTAATTGTAGCTGGTGGCCATTTTTAGTACTGTACCAGATTAGAGTTGTGTGTTTGTTTTTAATGTTAAAATGTCTGCATTTGATATCTCACCAGTATTTTCTTTTTTATAAGCAAAATACTTATTTTTATATTTTCTGATGTTGGTTCCAGGGGTACACGGCCAGCAGTGCCCTGGTCAGTGTAGTAGTAGTTGAAAGAATGGACCGCAGACAGGCATCGAAGGCCTAAAATAATAACACATGGCTGTAGGCAATTTTAAATTGGTTCCAGGGGTACACGGACAGCAGTGGTGTGGTCAGTGGAGGCCTAGTGGAAGGAGTGACCGCAGACAGGCATCGAAGGCCTAAAATAATAACACATGGCTGTAGGCAATTTTAAATTGGTTCCAGGGGTACACGGGCAGCAGTGACCTGGTCAGTGTAGTAGTAGTTGAAAGAATGGACCGCAGACAGGCATCGAAGGCCTAAAATAAAAAAATTGGGCTGGCTGTAGGCAATTTTAAATTGGTTCCAGGGGTACACGGGCAGCAGTGGTGTGGTCAGTGGAGGCCTAGTGGAAGGAGTGACCGCAGACAGGCATCGAAGGCCTAAAATAATAACACATGGCTGTAGGCAATTTTAAATTGGTTCCAGGGGTACACGGGCAGCAGTGACCTGGTCAGTGTAGTAGTAGTTGAAAAAATGGACCGCAGACAGGCATCGAATGCCTAAAATAATAACACATGGCTGTAGGCAATTTTAAATTGGTTACAGGGGTACACGGACAGCAGTGACCTGGTCAGTGTAGTAGTAGTTGAAAGAATGGACCGCAGACAGGCATCGAAGGCCTAAAATAAAAAAATTGGGCTGGCTGTAGGCAATTTTAAATTGGTTCCAGGGGTACACGGACAGCAGTGGTGTGGTCAGTGGAGGCCTAGTGGAAGGAGTGACCGCAGACAGGCATCGAAGGCCTAAAATAATAACACATGGCTGTAGGCAATTTTAAATTGGTTCCAGGGGTACACGGGCAGCAGTGACCTGGTCAGTGTAGTAGTAGTTGAAAAAATGGACCGCAGACAGGCATCGAATGCCTAAAATAATAACACATGGCTGTAGGCAATTTTAAATTGGTTACAGGGGTACACGGACAGCAGTGACCTGGTCAGTGTAGTAGTAGTTGAAAGAATGGACCGCAGACAGGCATCGAAGGCCTAAAATAAAAAAATTGGGCTGGCTGTAGGCAATTTTAAATTGGTTCCAGGGGTACACGGACAGCAGTGGTGTGGTCAGTGGAGGCCTAGTGGAAGGAGTGACCGCAGACAGGCATCGAAGGCCTAAAATAATAACACATGGCTGTAGGCAATTTTAAATTGGTTCCAGGGGTACACGGACAGCAGTGGTGTGGTCAGTGGAGGCCTAGTGGAAGGAGTGACCGCAGACAGGCATCGAAGGCCTAAAATAATAACACATGGCTGTAGGCAATTTTAAATTGGTTCCAGGGGTACACGGACAGCAGTGACCTGGTCAGTGTAGTAGTAGTTGAAAGAATGGACCGCAGACAGGCATCGAAGGCCTAAAATAAAAAAATTGGGCTGGCTGTAGGCAATTTTAAATTGGTTCCAGGGGTACACGGGCAGCAGTGGTGTGGTCAGTGGAGGCCTAGTGGAAGGAGTGACCGCAGACAGGCATCGAAGGCCTAAAATAATAACACATGGCTGTAGGCAATTTTAAATTGGTTCCAGGGGTACACGGACAGCAGTGGTGTGGTCAGTGGAGGCCTAGTGGAAGGAGTGACCGCAGACAGGCATCGAAGGCCTAAAATAATAACACATGGCTGTAGGCAATTTTAAATTGGTTCCAGGGGTACACGGACAGCAGTGACCTGGTCAGTGTAGTAGTAGTTGAAAGAATGGACCGCAGACAGGCATCGAAGGCCTAAAATAAAAAAATTGGGCTGGCTGTAGGCAATTTTAAATTGGTTCCAGGGGTACACGGACAGCAGTGGTGTGGTCAGTGGAGGCCTAGTGGAAGGAGTGACCGCAGACAGGCATCGAAGGCCTAAAATAATAACACATGGCTGTAGGCAATTTTAAATTGGTTCCAGGGGTACACGGACAGCAGTGGTGTGGTCAGTGGAGGCCTAGTGGAAGGAGTGACCGCAGACAGGCATCGAAGGCCTAAAATAATAACACATGGCTGTAGGCAATTTTAAATTGGTTCCAGGGGTACACGGACAGCAGTGGTGTGGTCAGTGGAGGCCTAGTGGAAGGAGTGACCGCAGACAGGCATCGAAGGCCTAAAATAATAACACATGGCTGTAGGCAATTTTAAATTGGTTCCAGGGGTACACGGACAGCAGTGGTGTGGTCAGTGGAGGCCTAGTGGAAGGAGTGACCGCAGACAGGCATCGAAGGCCTAAAATAATAACACATGGCTGTAGGCAATTTTAAATTGGTTCCAGGGGTACACGGGCAGCAGTGGTCTGGTCAGTGGAAGTCTAGTGGAAGGAGTGACCGCAGACAGGCTTCCAAGGCCTAACATAACAAACTTGGGCTGGCTGTAGGCACTTTTAAATTGGTTCCAGGGGTACACGGGCAGCAGTGGTCTGGTCAGTGGAAGTCTAGTGGAAGGAGTGACCGCAGACAGGCTTCCAAGGCCTAACATAACAAACTTGGGCTGGCTGTAGGCACTTTTAAATTGGTTCCAGGGGTACACGGGCAGCAGTGGTCTGGTCAGTGGAAGTCTAGTGGAAGGAGTGACCGCAGACAGGCTTCCAAGGCCTAACATAACAAACTTGGGCTGGCTGTAGGCACTTTTAAATTGGTTCCAGGGGTACACGGGCAGCAGTGGTCTGGTCAGTGGAAGTCTAGTGGAAGGAGTGACCGCAGACAGGCTTCGAAGGCCTAACATAACAAAATTGGGCTGGCTGTAGGCACTTTAAATTGGTTCCAGGGGTACATGGGCAGCAGTGTATGGTCAGTGGAAGTCTAGTGGAAGGAGTGACGGCAGACAGTCTTCGAAGGCCTAACATAACAAAATTGGGCTGACTGTAGGCACTTTTAAATTGGTTCCAGGGTAACACGGCCAGCAGTGGCCTGGTCAGTGTAGTAGTTGTAGAAAGAAGGGACCGCAGACAGGCTTCGAAGGCCTAACATAACAAAAATGTCAAAACAATGGTATTGTCAGTGCCAGGCATTGAAGGATGTCAGCGGCTAGACTACACATTGGTGAAGCTGTGAGAGATAATTTTGCTAGTGGTAGAGCACTGTTTGAGCTGGGGGGGGGAACTGTCTTGTGGCCGGCGGTACAGGCACAGGGCCCCTCATATTACAACGGTGTGTCTGACGTTGGGTGCGCACCACCACCGCCAGAGACACTTTATTGTACTATGAGGGACCCAGTGGCAGTGCCGTCGACCAAAAGCGCCCACACCCACCTCTTCAGACAAACAGCACTCTCAAGGGTCCAAGCGCAAAGTGGCGATAGCACGGCCCCGTGTGGGGAGTTTGGCCATTTCGTGAGGTGGAAACATGTCGTATGCTGGACAATCAGGTGAAGAAAATTACGAGATTGGAAAAGTCATTCAGAATAGTCCACAGGCAAGACCTTTTCATAGGAAAGCTAGGTGTCAGCCGGGCAGGGTGGGGCAAAAGATTTTGAAATCCAGTTGTGGTTCATTTTAATGAAGGTTAGATCATCTACATTTTGGGTAGCCAGACGAGTCCTTTTTTCTGTTAGTATTGAACCTGCAGCACTGAATACTCTTTCTGATAGGACACTAGCTGCCGGGCAAGCAAGCTCCTGCAATGCATATTCTGCCAATTCTGGCCAGGTGTCTAATTTGGATGCCCAGTAATCAAATGGGAATGACGGTTGAGGGAGAACGTCGATAAGGGATGAAAAATAGTTTGTAACCATACTGGACAAATGTTGTCTCCTGTCACTTTGAATTGATGCTGCAGTACCTGTCCTGTCTGCGGTCATAGAAAAATCACTCCACAACCTGGTCAGAAAACCCCTCTGTCCAACGCCACTTCTGATTTCTGCCCCTCTAACACCTCTGGTCTGCTGGCCCCTGGAGCTCGTGTGAGAACGATCACGGGCGCTGTGTGCAGGGAATGCCAGAAGCAAACGGTCAACAAGAGTTGATTGTTTTGTTGCTAATATTAGTTCCAAGTTCTCATGTGGCATAATATTTTGCAATTTGCCTTTATAGCGAGGATCAAGGAGGCAGGCCAACCAGTAATCGTCATCGTTCATCATTTTTGTAATGCGTGTGTCCCTTTTGAGGATACGCAAGGCATAATCCGCCATGTGGGCCAAAGTTCCCGTTGTCAAATCTGCGGTTGTGCTTGGTTGAGGGGCAGTTGCAGGCAAATCTACGTCACTTGTGTCCCTCAAAAAACCAGAACCCGGCCTTGCCACGCCACCAATTTCCCGTGCCCCCGGGAAAGCTTCCTCATTAAAAATATACTCATCCCCATCATCCTCCTCATCCTCCACCTCCTCTTCGCCCGGTACCTCGTCATGTACACTGCCCTGACCAGACAATCGCTGACTGTCATCAAGGCTTTCCTCTTCCTCTGGTGCAGACGCCTGATCCTTTATGTGCGTCAAACTTTGCATCAGCAGACGCATTAGGGGGATGCTCATGCTTATTATGGCGTTGTCTGCACTAACCAGCCGTGTGCATTCCTCAAAACACTGAAGGACTTGACACATGTCTTGAATCTTCGACCACTGCACACCTGACAACTCCATGTCTGCCATCCTACTGCCTGCCCGTGTATGTGTATCCTCCCACAAAAACATAACAGCCCGCCTCTGTTCGCACAGTCTCTGAAGCATGTGCAGTGTTGAGTTCCACCTTGTTGCAACGTCTATGATTAGGCGATGCTGGGGAAGGTTCAAAGAACGCTGATAGGTCTGCATACGGCTGGAGTGTACAGGCGAACGGCGGATATGTGCGCAAAGTCCACGCACTTTGAGGAGCAGGTCGGATAACCCCGGATAACTTTTCAGGAAGCACTGCACCACCAGGTTTAAGGTGTGAGCCAGGCAAGGAATGTGTTTCAGTTGGGAAAGGGAGATGGCAGCCATGAAATTCCTTCCGTTATCACTCACTACCTTGCCTGCCTCAAGATCTACAGTGCCCAGCCACGACTGCGTTTCTTGCTGCAAGAACTCGGACAGAACTTCCGCGGTGTGTCTATTGTCGCCCAAACACTTCATAGCCAATACAGCCTGCTGACGTATGCCAGTAGCTGCCCCATAATGGGAGACCTGGTGTGCAACAGTGGCAGGTGCGGATGGAGTGTTTGTGCGACTGCGGTCTGTGGACGAGCTCTTGCTTCTGCAGGAGGACGAGGAGGAGGAGGAGGAGGGGGTGCGAACGGCTACAGACAACTGTTTACTAGACCGTGGGCTAGGCAGAACTGTCCCAAACTTGCTGTCCCCTGTGGACCCTGAATCCACCACATTTACCCAGTGTGCCGTGATGGACACGTAACGTCCCTGGCCATGCCTACTGGTCCATGCATCTGTTGTCAGGTGCACCTTTGTGCTCACAGATTGCCTGAGTGCATGGACGATGCGCTCTTTAACATGCTGGTGGAGGGCTGGGATGGCTTTTCTGGAAAAAAAGTGTCGACTGGGTAGCTCGTAGCGTGGTACAGCGTAGTCCATCAGGTCTTTGAAAGCTTCGCTTTCAACTAACCGGTAGGGCATCATCTCTAACGAGATTAGTCTAGCTATGTGGGCGTTCAAACCCTGTGTACGCGGATGCGAGGCTAAGTATTTCCTTTTTCTAACCATAGTCTCATGTAGGGTGAGCTGGACTGGAGAGCTGGAGATCGTGGAACTAGCGGGGGTGCCGGTGGACATGGCAGACTGAGAGACGGTGGGAGATGGTATTGTTGCCGCCGGTGCCCTAGATGCAGTGTTTCCTACTACGAAACTGGTGATTCCCTGACCCTGACTGCTTTGGCCTGGCAAAGATACCTGCACAGATACAGCAGGTGGTGCGCTAAATGGTGGTCCTACACTGCCGGAAGGGATGTTGCGTTGATGACTAGCTTCATTGGCCGAGGGTGCAACAACCTTAAGGGACGTTTGGTAGTTAGTCCAAGCTTTCAAATGCATGGTGGTTAAATGTCTATGCATGCAACTAGTATTGAGACTTTTCAGATTCTGACCTCTGCTTAAGGAAGTAGAACATTTTTGACAGATGACTTTGCGCTGATCAATTGGATGTTGTTTAAAAAAATGCCAGACTGCACTCTTTCTAGCATCGGATACCTTTTCAGGCATTGCAGACTGAGCTTTAACCGGATGGCCACGCTGTCCTCCACCAGGTTTTGGCTTTGCCACGCGTTTTGGGCAAGATACGGGCCCGGCAGATGGAACCTGTGGCGATGTTGATGCCTGCTGCGGCCCCTCCTCCTCCTCTGCTTCAGAACTGCTGCCGCCTGCACCCTGTTCCCCCAATGGCTGCCAATCGGGGTCAAGAACTGGGTCATCTAATAACTCTTCTTGTACCTCCTGCGCAACTTCGTCTGTGTCACCGTGTCGTTCGGTGGTATAGCGTTCGTGATGGGGCAACATAGTCTCATCAGGGTCTGATTCTTGATCAGCACCCTGCGAGGGCAATGTTGTGGTCTGAGTCAAAGGACCAGCATAGTAGTCTGGCTGTGGCTGTGCGTCAGTGCACTCCATGTCAGATTCAATTTGTAATGGGCATGGACTGTTAACTGCTTCACTTTCTAAGCCAGGGACGGTATGTGTAAAGAGCTCCATGGAGTAACCCGTTGTGTCGCCTGCTGCATTCTTCTCTGTTGTTGTTTTTGCTGAAGAGGACAAGGAAGTGACTTGTCCCTGACCGTGAACATCCACTAACGACGCGCTGCTTTTACTTTTACCAGTTTCACGAGATGAGGCAAAAGAGCTAGAGGCTGAGTCAGCAAGATAAGCCAAAACTTGCTCTTGCTGCTCCGGCTTTAAAAGCGGTTTTCCTAATCCCAGAAAAGGGAGCGTTCGAGGCCTTGTGTAGCCGGACGACGAACCTGGCTCCACAGCTCCAGACTTAGGTGCAATATTTTTTCCCCCACGACCACCTGATGCTCCACCACTACCACTACCCTCATTACCAGCTGACAATGAACGCCCCCGGCCACGACCTCTTCCACTAGACTTCCTCATTGTTTTAAAAACGTAACCAAACTAACGTTATTTGTTGCAGTCACACAACTTACACGGTGAGCTATAACTTCAGTATGATTTAGCTACCCCTTTACAGGTTGGTGAGACCACAGCGAAAATCAGGCCCAATGTTACACACTCTTTTTTTGGTGGCTGCAAATTAGAGAGATGCCCCACACGCAGGACTGTCACTGAAGCACAAATGTTAATATTAATGTCACACTATTATTTTTTTTTTATTTTTATTTTTTTCAGGAACACTTTAGAAACCCCCCAAAAAAAAAAAAATAGATTTTTGCAGGGAGAATTTAGAAAACAAATGTAACAAACTATATGCTTTCTATGGGCCACTGAGTGAGAGATGACGCACACAGGAATCAGGAGTGGCACACAAGCCCAGAGGCCAATATTTTTCTACCAATGATTGATGGAGTTATTTTCTCTGGTAGATTTTGGAACCCAAATCAAGGAAAAAAAATGTAGGCTTTCTATGGACCACAATTGGAGAGAGAGAGAGAGAGAGATGGCACACCCAGGAGTCAAGACTGGCACACAAGCAGAAAGGCCAATATTAATCTCCCACTGTTTTTTTTTTGTTTTTGTTTTTTTTTTTTTTTTTCAGGGAGACTTTAGAAAAAAAAATAATAAAAAAAATATGATTTTATCAGGAAGAATTTAGAAACCAAATAAAATAAAATGATTTTTTCAGGGAGAATTTATAAAACAAATAAAAACAAAAATAGGCGTTCTATGGCCCACTGACTGAGAGATGACGCACACAGGAGTCAGGAGTGGCACACAAACCCAGAGGCCAATATTTTTCTACCAATGATTGATGTAGTTATTTTCTCTGGTAGATTTTAGAACCCAAATCAAGGAAAAAAAATATAGGCTTTCTATGGACCACAATTGGAGAGAGAGAGAGAGAGAGAGAGAGAGAGAGAGAGAGAGAGAGAGAGAGAGAGAGAGATGGCACACCCAGGAGTCAAGACTGGCACACAAGCAGAAAGGCCAATATTAATCTCCCACTGTTTTTTTTGGTTGTTTTTTTTTTTTTTTTTTTTCAGGGAGACTTTAGAAAAAAAAATAATAAAAAAAATATGATTTTATCAGGAAGAATTTAGAAACCAAATAAAATAAAATGATTTTTTCAGGGAGAATTTATAAAACAAATAAAACCAAAAATAGGCGTTCTATGGCCCACTGACTGAGAGATGACGCACCCAGGAGTCAAGACTGGCACACAAGCAGAAAGGCCAATATTAATCTCCCACTGTTTTTTTTGGTTGTTTTTTTTTTTTTTTTTTCAGGGAGACTTTAGAAAAAAAAATAATAAAAAAAATATGATTTTATCAGGAAGAATTTAGAAACCAAATAAAATAAAATGATTTTTTCAGGGAGAATTTAGAAAACAAATAAAACCAAAAATATGCGTTCTATGGCCCACTGACTGAGAGAGAGAGAGAGATGTAACGCTTAGTACTGGCACACAAGCCCAAAGGGCAATATTAATCTCCCTTTTTTTTTCCAGGGAGAATTTCTGAAACCCAAAAAAAAAATAAAATAGGCTTTCTATGGCCCACTATTTGTGAGAGAGATGGGACGCTCAGGACTGGCACAGATGGCACGCTCAGGACTGGCACAGAAGCCCAGAGGCCAATATTAATCTCCCTTTTTTTCTGGGAGAATTTATAAAACCAAAAAAATATTTAAATAGGCTTTCTATGGCCCACTATTTGTGAGAGAGATGGCACGCTCAGGACTGGCACAGATGGCACGCTCACAACTGGCACACAAGCCCAGAGGCCAATATTAATCTCCCTTTTTTCAGGGAAAATTGATAAAACAAAAAAAAAAATTAAATAGGCTTTCTATGGCCCACTATTTGTGAGAGAGATGGCACGCTCAGGGCTGGCTGGCACAGATGGCACGCTCAGGACTGGCACACAAGCCCAGAGGCCAATATTAATCTCCCTTTTTTTCTGGGAGAATTTATAAAACCAAAAAAATATTTAAATAGGCTTTCTATGGCCCACTATTTGTGAGAGAGATGGCACGCTCAGGACTGGCACAGATGGCACGCTCACAACTGGCACACAAGCCCAGAGGCCAATATTAATCTCCCTTTTTTCAGGGAAAATTGATAAAACAAAAAAAAAAATTAAATAGGCTTTCTATGGCCCACTATTTGTGAGAGAGATGGCACGCTCAGGGCTGGCTGGCACAGATGGCACGCTCAGGACTGGCACACAAGCCCAGAGGCCAATATTAATCTCCCTTTTTTTCTGGGAGAATTTATAAAACCAAAAAAATATTTAAATAGGCTTTCTATGGCCCACTATTTGTGAGAGAGATGGCACGCTCAGGACTGGCACAGATGGCACGCTCACAACTGGCACACAAGCCCAGAGGCCAATATTAATCTCCCTTTTTTCAGGGAAAATTTATAAAACAAAAAAAAAAATTAAATAGGCTTTCTATGGCCCACTATTTGTGAGAGAGATGGCACGCTCAGGGCTGGCACAGATGGCACGCTCAGGACTGGCACACAAGCCCAGAGGCCAATATTAATCTCCCTTTTTTTCAGGGAGAATTTATAAAACCAAAAAAAAAAATAAATAGGCTTTCTATGGCCCACTATTTGTGAGAGAGATGGCACACTCAGGACTGGCACACAAGCCCAAAGGCCAATATTAATCTCCCACTGTATTTTTATCAGGGAGAATTTATACACCCCACAAAAAAAAATACAGAAAAATGAAAAGGCTTTCTATGGCCCACTATGTGAGAGAGATGGCACACACAGGGATGGCACTCTAGCAGAAATGCCAAATTGCCAATCTTAATCTCCCACCAAAAAAAAAAAAAAAAAAAAAAAAACAGGGAATGTCCTACAATTACTATCTCCCTGCCTGCAGTAATCTCAGCCAGGTATGGCAGGCAGCTACTATCTCCCTGCCTGCAGTAATCTCAGCCAGGTATGGCAGGCAGCAATAAGGAGTGGACTGATGCACAAATGAAATAAAAAGTGTGGACAAACAAAAAAGATAGCTGTGCAGAAAGGAAGGAACAAGAGGATTTGTGCTTTGAAAAAAGCAGTTGGTTTGCACAGCGGCGTACACACAGCAATGCAGCTATCAGGGAGCCTTCTAGGGCAGCCCAATGAGCTACAGCGCTGAGGGGAAAAAAAAAAAAAAAAAAACTTCCACTGTCCCTGCACACCGAGGGTGGTGTTGGACAGTGCAAATCGCTGCAGCACAAGCGGTTTTGTGGTTAATGGACCCTGCCTAACGCTATCCCTGCTTCTGACAAAGCGGCAGCAACCTCTCCCTAAGCTCAGATCAGCAGCAGTAAGATGGCGGTCGGCGGGAACGCCTCTTTATAGCCCCTGTGACGTCGCAGACAGCAAGCCAATCACTGCAATGCCCTTCTCTAAGATGGTGGGGACCAGGACCTATGTCATCACGCTGCCCACACTCTGCGTTTACCTTCATTGGCTGAGAAATGGCGCTTTTCGCGTCATTGAAACGCGACTTTGGCGCGAAAGTCGCGTACCGCATGGCCGACCCCGCACAGGGGTCGGATCGGGTTTCATGAAACCCCGACTTAGCCAAAAGTCGGCGACTTTTGAAAATGTTCGACCCGTTTCGCTCAACCCTAGTAGCAGCCAATACGTGCTGAATTAGGGTACGAAAAAAAAAAATCTGAATTTTTGGATTATAAAATATCAAAATAAAGTGAATTTTCATACAAGAAAAATATAATAAAATGTGTTTATTCCTGATGGGGGGCTGTGACCCCCCACATTTGGTCATTTAGTTACAGAGCACAAGTGAGCGGGAAGACGATCCGGACCTTCCCTCGGCCCACATTAAAAAAAAAAAAAAAAAATCATTGAAATAAAGTGACGATTTAGCAGGGACCCCCATGTGTCTCACCTCCCTTACTGAGGGCTCCGCAGGAAGCGGGCGTGCGTAGGAATATTCCTTCCCCCCAGAGACAATGATGAGGGCTGGTACCTGCCATGAAGATATTGCCCGTACTGTGGTGCATAGCCGCAGACGGCGGCCCAGGACTATGCTGCTCCGCTACCATTGGTGTGATACCGTCTACCTCGGCACTAGGCCGTCTTCCTCTACTAGCCCTGCGCCATCCTGATGGTCTGCATTATCATACAAGTCCAGCAGGGGGCACACCGGGGCTCTGAACTAACCCTGGGCTGGCAGTATTGGACTCCGTGACGATGCGAGCCATTACTGGCGGGCCGAGGGGCAGGATAGCATCGCCTGACAAAGACAAGGAACTAGACTATGGTGGTATAACGCATCCGCCCTGCTGGGGGCAGTAATCATCAGCGCACAAAATAAACAGTATCTGGAGCCCCATGTAAAGGGCCTCCCCCGCACATCTCACTGGAGGGCCGGGGTCCAGGCGTTAAAGGGGTTCTCCACTTTTCTGTAAAGTTCCGCTACTCTCCGCCATAGGCGACACCTCTAACCCGTCCCGAGCCGCTCGTACGGCCGAGGCTTCGTCACCACTCCCTAATGATGGCGCTCACCTGCACCGACACATTGCAGCGAGGCCAGCAGCCGTGTAAGCAGGACCAGGGTCCAAGCCACAGAAAGAAAAAAGGCGTCCGATAAGAAAAAGCCATTTTGGAATGTGCAAAAGTTAAAAAAAAAGACTAAAAAACTACATCAGGACGGGAGACGTCCCATTGTTGAAATTCATTATTCTAACTCCTCTAAAGGGAGCGACGTTGAAATAAAAAAAAAAAAAAAAAAAGGTTTATAAAAAATAAATTATTAGTTCTGGTCGTCGTCTGGCCGGGTCGCCAGGGGTCGGTTACAGAGGCCGTCGCTGAGGCCCCGCGTCACATACAGTCTGAGGTTTAGGGCACGGGCAGAAACCCCTCGCCGCTGCCCACCTGTCCGAGCTCCGGGGCGCCGCAGTCACATTCTTCCACAAGGACCACCTCTTCCCACGACAGGCGCCCACCGCGACAGCGCAGCGGGACCGTGATACGCCTGGAACGGGTGGGAGCGCACGACGTGCAGGGCCGAGACAGTCCGGAGGGCAAACCGGGGACGTAAAACGAATTGCACTGACCGAAGCAAAATTTATTGGGAAGCTTCAGAGGAGCACAACCTTTCCTGAAGACGTTCTGGGGAAAAAAAAAAAAAAAAGAAAAAAAATATATTAAGAAAAATGTAATATAAAAAATATAATTTTTTAATTATATAATTACTCTAAGAATAAGATTGTAATATACGGTAGATATATAACTTTTCCTTTTACTCATTTCATTAAAGGGAATATATATATATATTTTATAGATTTTTTTGCTCCCGATAATGAAATAAGAAAAAATTATACATCTATATCACAATCTTATTCTTAAAGAAATATATATATTTAATAAGATTATTAATATTTAATACATTTTTATCTATAATATTTATATACTAAAATTATAAAAATAAGATTACATAATGGTATTAAAATTTTATTAAATACTACATTTTATAATTAATATTCTTCATATTTATTATAATATTAATATGAAAAATAATATGTTTCTCATTAATCTTACTTAAATAATAAAATCGCATTTTCGGATGCCTTTTAGAGGATCACAGGAGGCCTGATTGTGTCTATGGCGCCAAACGAACGGCATTTGCATAGACCACTGGGATCGGCTCAAAACACCAACACTTGTGCTGGGACTTGTGGTCGTAATATAGATTCTTACATAAAGGAGTCTAAAATATTAGGCAAGTGCATAGTTGGCAATTCCCTAATTTTGCAGCTTTTGTGCCCAGCAATTACAATAATAGGGCACAGTAAATCCCCCATGTGGGGGATGGGTTCCACATTTCCCATCTGGATTGTGGCATGGAAATGTGCCGCTTGTTACAGCAGCAGCAAAATGGAGGAGATTCTGATAAATCTCGGTTATGTGCTGTGAAAAAAATAAAAAAAATCAGCGCAGAAATCGAGCTGCTGCGGGTAAATCCACAGCGGACCCGTAGGGGACCAGAGAATAACAGCCTCTTACCTGTATGAAGGGCAGAGCGTTGCAGCTGGATCTTTTCAGGGCATCTCGCCCGATCGGTAGCACAGTGTCAGGACGAGACGCGGGCCTCTCCCTCCGGATGGCGCTCTCCCAAACCACTTTCCTTTGGAGGGCTCCTTCGTCCATGTGGTCTTTTAGAGGAACTCTGGCCATTGCTTGGAAGGAATCCGTTTTGCTCCTTCTGTTTTCGAAGAGGAGCCTTTGTCCTTCTCCGACCGCCCTTCTATCAGACGTCTTCTGCCTTCGTCCATGATTGGGTTCCACACTGATGAAGGCCGATCCTTCATCCTCGAGGAAAGGAGCCGAGTTCACCGAGGAGGCAGCCACAATAATAAGGAGCAGGAGCATTTTCTTCAGTAGGTGTAACACTGTAAAGTCTGAGGGATCAGTCCCCTGTCGTCAGTCTTGGAGGGTCTCAGGAGACCCCAGAGTCATACGCTGATTTACCTTCTCAATCACTTCGCCACTGCCTTATATACACAATGGGGGGGGAGAAAGACTGAAAATTAGGAAATGTGGTTGGAGATCTCTTCCACGCTCATCACACCTGTCCGAACAAAGAAAAAACAAAATTTGGTTGGAGTCAAGTTGGTTTCGCCAGTTCAGACATGTTTGAGTTTCATAGACGACAGGTGATGGGGCGTCTGGTGGTAAAACTTGTGCACAGGTCAGGTCGACACTGCAGCCATTCATCATTTATGGCCAGAGGTCCACCATTGTATAGTCTTTACATCATCCATTGTCACATACATTGCCCCAAAACAGATAGGAACGGGGCAACATATGAAAACCGGGGCAATGGTGTTAATGGGGTAGTCTACTTTGCACAAACCCTAAAAATAAGCTGGGACCACCAGTGATCATCCCTCGTCTGTAGGAGGATCTAGTAAAGAGTGTTCAATTTACTTGTAGCGCCCCCGCAGGGGAAATAATGAGTTAGAAGGTATCCAGCGAAATAAATGAACAATATAGGAGGTCCTTCAGAAACTTTGCAGATGTCTCCTGTGGTGGGCAACGAGTTACATTCTGTAATGGGATTTATGAAAAGGCATTTTCTACACCCACAGACACAAACATGTTGGCTGAAGGAGGAGCACGTTGCCAGACCTATCCATCGGCTGACGGAGGAGCACGTGGCCAGACCTGTCCAACGGCTGACGGGAGGAGCACGTGGCCAAACCTGTCCATCGGCTGACGGAGGAGCACGTGGCCAGACCTGTCCAACGGCTGACGGGAGGAGCACGTTGCCAGACCTGTCCATCGGCTGACAAAGGAGCACGTGGCCAGACCTGTCCATCGGCTGAAGGAGGAGCACGTTGCCAGACCTGTCCATCGGCTGACAAAGGAGCACGTGGTCAGACCTGTCCATCGGCTGAAGGAGGAGCACGTTGCCAGACCTATCCATCGGCTGACGGAGGAGCAGGTGGCCAGACCTGTCCAACGGCTGACGGGAGGAGCACGTGGCCAAACCTGTCCATCGGCTGACGAAGGAGCACGTGGCCAGACCTGTCCATCGGCTGAAGGAGCACGTGGCCAGACCTGTCCATCGGCTGACAAAGGAGCACGTGGTCAGACCTGTCCATCGGCTGACGGAGGAGCACATGGCCAGACCTGTCCATCGGCTGACAAAGGAGCACGTGGTCAGACCTGTCCATAGGCTGACGGAGGAGCACATGGCCAGACCTGTCCATCGGCTGACAAAGGAGCACGTGGTCAGACCTGTCCATCGGCTGACGGAGGAGCACATGGCCAGACCTGTCCATCGGCTGACAAAGGAGCACGTGGTCAGACCTGTCCATAGGCTGACGGAGGAGCACGTGGCCAGACCTGTCCAACGGCTGACGGAGGAGCACGTGGCCAGACCTGTCAATCGGCTGACGGAGAAGCACGTGGCCAGACCTGTCCATCGACTGATGGAGGAGCACGTGGCCAGACCTGTCCAACGGCTGACGGAGGAGCACGTGGCCAGACCTGTCCAACGGCTGACGAGGAGCACGTGGCCAGACCTGTCCAACGGCTGACGGAGGAGCACATGGCCAAACCTGTCCATCGGCTGACGGAGGAGCACGTGGCCAGACCTGTCCATCGGCTGACGGAGGAGCACGTGGCCAGACCTGTCCATCAGCCTCCTCTTAGGTTATACAAAGTGTTTCTGTGGCCAAAACCATATTGAGTGTCCCGATCCACCACCCTACTCTCGGACAGCAGATGTCAGGGCGAAAGACAGATTGGGTAAGTCACGCTTCAACATGCCAAATTTTCTAATGTTGTCTGGCAGCACGTTTCACCCTACTCCCCAGAGATTTGTTGAGCAAGTATGTTTGGAAATTTTTTGAACTCCCATAGAAATGAATAGAGCGTTGTGGATACACGTCCTCCGCTTTACTGACAGAGTCCAGGGATGGATATTCGTCCCACCACATCTATCGTGATGGTCCATAAATATGAAGAAATGGGAATAACCCTAGTGTTTATGGCATCCTAACTTTGAGTTAAAAAAAGTAAAATTAAAATTAAAATAAAATTGAAAGTTTACAGGGCCACCAAATAATCTGCAATTTCTGATGATCCAGCATCTAGCATGTTAGCAGCGAGTCTCATTAATCCACTGAATAAAGGGCAGCGCCCTGTCCCCATCAGACGAGGACAATAGACCTCTCCAGAGCAGCGCTCATCCCAATCTCAAACCCATTGCGATGCTCGGTAACTCGTTATGTGGAGCCGATAATCGGCCCCATTACATATTAGCCACTTCCATTACCTGCCGGTGTCTGGAGAGGCGACGGCGCACTCACATTTGAATATCAATGGGATACACGAGCGATTCACAATAATTTATGCAAATTAATTCTCCCCTGAGACACCCAACGATTTACTGTATACAATGGCTGCGTATAAGCCTGTTGGGGATCATTCACATCATGCAGTTGCTGGGAGTGCTTTCCAATCCCATACATGACACGGCTATCTAACCCCTTTGGAACTACACAGAGACTTCAGGAAATCAAACAATAATCATTTTTATTTCTACAGCGCCAACATATTCCACAGCACTTAACATTACATAGGGGACTTGTACAGACATCACAGAGTAGCAACACAGATACCTGGAGGAGCGGGGGTCTATGAGGAAACAGGGAGGGACACGAAAGGTAAAAATAAAGGACGTGTTGTGAAACTGAATACTCGGAATTAGCCGGATTGCCTGGGTTAGAGCATTCCAGAAAACTGGTGCAGCACGAGAGAAGTCTTGGAGAAAGGAGTGGAAGTTTCTAATTATTGCGGATGTTAATCTTAGGACATTACTGGAACGGGGAGCATGGATAGGGTGATAGAGAGACCAGAGAGGAGATGTAGGGCGGTGCAGAACCGTGGAGCGCTTTGTGGGTGAGAGATAAGTCTATATCGGCCTCTGATGGGTAACCAGTGCAATGACTGGCACAGGGTAGAGGGATCGTTGTAACGGCTGGCGAGGAATATAATCCCGGCTGCTGCATTCAGGATGGATTAGAAAGGGGAGAGTTTAGTAAGAGGGAGACGGATCAGTAGAGAGTTACAATAATCCAGACGAAAACGAATAAGAGCAACAGTAAGTTATTGCAGAGTCAAAAGGTAAGAAACGGACGAATTCTAGAGATGTTTTTGAGGTGTAAATGACATGAGCGGGCGAGTGATTGGATGAGGGGAGTGAAGGAGGGATAGGAATCAAATAACACCAATACAGCGGGCATGTTACTGGGGAGTAGTGGTGGAACCACACACGGAAATGGCAAAATCGGGCATAGGTAGGTTAGTGGAGGGAGGAACCACAAGGAGATCAGTTTCAGATAGAGGGAGGACATGATGTTAGAGACAGCGGAGAGACAATCACTGGTGTTTTCTAAAAAGGTCGGCGTGATAAGAGAAGAAGTGTATAATTGGGTGTCATCAGCATCGAGATGGTACTGGAAACCAAATCTACTGATTGTTTGTCCAATAGGGGCAGTATACAAAGAGAAGAGGAGGGGGCCTAGGACTGATCCTTGAGGAACCCCTACAGTAAGGGGAAGGTGAGAGGAGGAGGAACCAGCAAAACATACAGTGAAGGATCGGTCAGAGAGATAGGAGGAGAACCAGGAGAGAACGGTGTCCTTGAGGCCGATGGAGCGGAGCATAGTGAGAAGGAGCTGGTGATCCACAGTGTCGAATGCTGTGGAGAGATCCAGGAGAATCAGCATGGAGTAGTGACCATTAGATTTAGCTGTTAGTAGGTCATTAGAGACTTTAGTGAGGGCAGTTTCAGTAGAGTGTAAAGAGCGGAAGCCAGATTGAAGAGGGTCGAGAAGAGAGTTATCTGAGAGATAGCGGGTAAGATGGGAGTGGACCAGGCGCTCGAGGAGTTTAGAGATGAAGGGAAGATTAGAGAGAGGACATACAAGCGAAAGACAGCAGCAGTGGTCTGTTTCCTAGGCAACGAACTGTAAGCAAAAGAAATCGTTAATATCTCAAAAGTGGCAGCAAATTGTAATAAGCTGCAAAAGTGCGTATTTTTACAAACACTAACACAAAATATTAATTCCCATAAATGCATGTACTGGAGATAAAAAAAAAAAAAAAAAATCATCTTGCAAATGCATTTCATTCTAAATGTTGCAGTTTTACTTGTGAACCTTTACACTCAACTTTGATGTGGTCTGTGGCTCTCCTCAGATCTTCATAGCCGGCTCACTGACTGATTCTCAGTTAACTCACGTTGCCTCCAGCAGTACTTGGTACAATGAAGAGCCTATAGAAGGCAAACGGTGCTACATTTTTAATGACATGTAATTGCAAAAATTATATTTAGCCAAAAATACAAGCACTTAAGAATTTAAAAAATAAAAAATAAATAAAAATAGTCCCAAAAGGAGAACAACTCCTTTAAAAAAGCGATTTTTTTTTTTTACCTTTCCCAGAGTTTAAAGATGCTAAATAGAGGAGCTATAGTGACCTCAAAATTGTACCCCAGTATAGAGCTGCCGTTCTGACAGTCTCCACGAGTGGTCAGTGACCGACTGTTGTGGCCGCCGACTGTGGGGGTCACTCCAGTAACCTCCGGACTGAGTGGAGACCCTCAGAGCGGCATCACTGGAGCGGTGCAAGGGGTGCGTTATCAGACAACGCGGCTCATCATGGCAATGGTTGTGACTGTGCCCGACACTGAATGGCAGCAGCGGGCACAGCGCAGTCTTCAGACACTGCTCCACACATAGGTTCTGTCCGAAGTGGCTGATCAGCTCCTGAGGCATGAATTCGGCTGAGCTGCAATACCACACACAACCTGCGCACGGGAGAGGCGCTGTTTTGGCTCTTTTTTTCCTTCTATAACCCCAACTTTAAAGGCTTTTTGATGTAGAATACTCTTCCTCAGCCACAATCTACAGGGGGTCCTAAAAGCCCGAGTCCTCAGCGGCTAGCCGACCACTGGGGTGGCATAGTCATCACTGCACCCCATACGATTCGGAGGTAGACATATAGACACGGCCCCATTATGCTCCGTGCCTGTTTTTGTTAAGAGAACAACCAATCACGGTGCAGCTTTCATTTCATATTCTGCTTCTGAAGAATAAAAGAAGCCTTGTGATTGGTTGCTAGGGGCAACTTGTTTTAGATGTGACATCAATCTGCCCAGATGTATTATCGGCCTTATGGAGGATTCGTGATATACGGGGCGAGACCCCCCGGGATACAGGACGAAACTGTCACCTACGTGTGTGGGGCTGTGTATACAGGGCCGGGTGTAAAGAGGACGCACACCTGTGTCTGAGCCCTGGTGTCACTCAGCTGTCGCCATCACTGCACCCATACAGGGAGATCCCACAGCGTCACATCTGATGGTCTGGAAAAGCCGATCGTCCAGAATCACCTCCTGCCATAGCAAGGAGTGTGCGTGGCAGCCATGGGCCCGCCGACGCCATCTTAGCACTTTTATTAATTGGTGATCAGGGATTTTACTAAATACTATAGCACTGTACATACTATAGCACTGTACATACTGCAGATAGCACTGGCACAAATCCCCTGAGGGAGGCCAATGAAAAAAAAAACATTTAATACAAATGATATATATATATATATACATACACACACACACATATACATACATACATACCTCCTTAGATGAACCCATTAATTTTTATTTTGGTTTTTAATTTCTTTACTTCTGAATTGGTAGGAGAAAGGTGATTTTAATATACACAAGTACACTTACAGCACCCCCTTTTCCTCAAATTTAAAAAAAAGAAAGAAAATAATAAATATAATAATTTTTATTTATATAGCGCCAACATATTCCGCAGCACTTTACAGTTAAGCGGGGACATGTACAGACAATAAATTCAGTATAAGTTAAGACAATTTAACCCCTTCAAGTCGCGGCCCTTTTTCATTTTTGCGTGTTCGTTTTTCGCTCCCCTCCTTCCCAGAGCCATAACTTTTTTATTTTTCCGTCAATTTGGCCATGTGAGGGCTTATTTTTTGCGGGACAAGTTGTACTTTTGAACGACACCATTGGTTTTACCATGTCTTTTACTAGAAAACGGGAAAAAAATTCCAAGTGCGGTGAAAATGCAAAAAAAGTGCAATCCCACACTTGTTTTTTGTTTGGCTTTTTTGCTAGGTGCACTAAATGCTAAAACTAACCTGCCATTATGATTCTCCAGGTCATTACGAGTTCATAGACACCTAACATGTCTAGATTATTTTTTATCTAAGTGGTGAAAAAAAATTCCAAACTTTGCTAAAAAAAAAAAAAAAAAAAAGTGCCATTTTCCGATACCCGTAGCGTCTCCATTTTTCGTGATCTGGGGTCGGGTGAGGGCTTATTTTTTGCGTGCCGAGCTGATGTTTTTAATGATACCATTTTTGCGCAGATACATTCTTTTGATCGCCCGTTATTGCATTTTAACCCCTTTCTGACATCGGACGTACTATCCCGTCCATGTGGGGTGGGCCCCTATGACCATGGACGGGATAGCACGTCCAGCGCGATCGGCGGCGCTCACGGGGGGAGCGCCGCCGATCGCGGCCGGGTGTCAGCTGCCTATTGCAGCTGACATCCGGCACTATGTGCCAGGAGCGGTCACGGACCGCCCCCGGCACATTAACCCCTGGCACACCGCGATCAAAGATGATCGCGATGTGCCGGCGGTGCAGGGAAGCACCGCGCAGGGAGGGGGCTCCCTGCGGGCTTCCCTGAGCCCCCCGCAGCAACGCGATGTGATCGCGTTGCTGCGAGGGTCTTACCTCCCTCCCTCCCTGCTCGAGCCCCGGATCCAAGATGGCCGCGGATCCAGGTCCTGCAGGGAGGGAGGTGGCTTCACAGAGCCTGCTCAGAGCAGGCACTGTGAAGGCTGCAGCGCTGCATGTCAGATTAGTGATCTGACAGAGTGCTGTGCAAACTGTCAGATCACTGATCTGTGATGTCCCCCCCTGGGACAAAGTAAAAAAAAAAATTTTCAAATGTGTAAAAAAAAATAAAAAAAAATAATGAAAAAAAAATATATATATATTATTCCCATAAATACATTTCTTTATCTAAACAAAAAAAAATAAATAAAAGTACACATATTTAGTATCGCCGCGTCCGTAACGGACCGACCTATAACACTGGCCCACTAGTTAACCCCTTCAGTAAACACCGTAAGAAAAAAAAAAAAACGAGGCAAAAAACGCTTTATTATCATACCGCCGAACAAAAAGTGGAATAACACGCGATCAAAAAAACAGATATAAATAACCATGGTACCGCTGAAAACGTCATCTTGTCCCGCAAAAAACGAGCCGCCATACAGCATCATCAGCAAAAAAATAAAAAAGTTATAGTCCTGAGAATAAAGCGATGCCAAAATAATTATTTTTTCTATAAAATAGTTATCGTATAAAAGCGCCAAAACATAAAAAAATGATATAAATGAGGTGTCGCTGTAATCGTACTGACCCGAAGAATAAAACTGCTTCATCAATTTTACCAAACGCGGAACGGTATAAACGCCTCCCCCAAAAGAAATTCATGAATAGCTGGTTTTTGGTCATTCTGCCTCACAAAAATCGGAATAAAAAGCGATCAAAAAATGTCACGTGCCCGAAAATGTTACCAATAAAAACGTCAACTCGTCCCGCAAAAAACAAGACCTCACATGACTCTGTGGACCAAAATATAGAAAAATTATAGCTCTCAAAATGTGGTAACGCAAAAAATATTTTTTGCAATAAAAAGCGTCTTTCAGTGTGTGACGGCTGCCAATCATAAAAATCCGCTAAAAAACCCGCTATAAAAGTAAATCAAACCCCCCTTCATTACCCCCTTAGTTAGGGAAAAATTAAAAAAATGTATTTATTTCCATTTTCCCATTAGGGCTAGGGTTAGGGTTAGGGCTAGGGTTAGGGTTAGGGCTAGGGTTAGGGCTAGGGCTACAGTTTGGGTTGGGGCTAAAGTTAGGGTTGGGGCTAAAGTTACGGTTAGGGTTTAGATTACATTTACGGTTGGGAATAGGGTTGGGATTAGGGTTAGGGGTGTGTCAGGGTTAGGGGTGTGGTTAGAGTTACTGTTGGGATTAGGGTTAGGGATGTGTTTGGATTAGGGTTTCAGTTATAATTGGGGGGTTTCCACTGTTTAGGCACATCAGGGGCTCTCCAAACGCGACATGGCGTCCGATCTCAATTCCAGCCAATTCTGCGTTGAAAAAGTAAAACAGTGCTTCTTCCCTTCCGAGCTCTCCCGTGTGCCCAAACAGGGGTTTACCCCAACATATGGGGTATCAGCGTACTCAGGACAAATAGGACAACAACTTTTGAGGTCGAATTTCTCCTCTTACCCTCGGGAAAATACAAAACTGGGGGCTAAAAAATAATTTTGGGGGGAAAGATTTTTTTTTTTTTAATTTTCACGGCTCTGCGTTACAAACTGTAGTGAAACACTTGGGGGTTCAAAGCTATCACAACACATCTAGATGAGTTCCTTAGGGGGTCTAGTTTCCAAAATGGTGTCACTTGTGGGAGGTTTCTACTGTTTAGGTACATTAGGGGCTCTGCAAATGCAATGTGACACCTGCAGACCATTCCATCTAAGTCCTCATTCCAAATGGAGCTCCTTCCCTTCTGAGCCCTCCCATGCGCCCAAACAGTGGTTCCCCCCCACATATGGGGTATCAGCGCACTCAGGACAAATTGGACAACAAATTGTGGGGTCGAATTTCTCCTGTTACCCTCAGGAAAATACAAAACTGGGGGCTAAAAAATAATTTTTGTGGGAAAAAAATTTTATTTTTACGGCTCTCCATTATAAACTTCTGTGAAGCCCTTGGTGGGTCAAAGCGCTCAGCACACATCTAGATAAGTTCCTTAGGGGGTCTACTTTCCAAACTGGTGTCACTTGTGGGGGGTTTCAATGTTTAGGCACATCAGTGGCTCTTCAAACGCAACATGGCGTCCCATCTCAATTCCTGTCAATTTTGCATTGAAAAGTCAAACGGCGCTCCTTCCCTTCAGAGCTCTCCCATCCGCCCAAACAGTGGTTTACCCCCACATATGGGCTATCAGCGTACTCAGGACAAATTGTACAACAACTTTTGGGGTCCAATTTCTTCTCTTACCCTTGGGAAAATAAAAAATTGGGGGCAGAAAGATAATTTGTGTGAAAAAATATGATTTTTTATTTTTACGGTTCTACATTATAAACTTCTGTGAAGCACTTGGTGGGTCAAAGTGCTCACCACACCTCTAGATAAGTTCCTTAGGGGGTCTACTTTCCAAAATGGTGTCACTTGTGGGGGGTTTCAATGTTTAGCCACATCAGGGGCTCTCCAAACGAAACATGGCGTCCCATCTCAATTCCTGTCAATTTTGCATTGAAAAGTCAAATGGCACTCCTTCGCTTCCGAGCTCTGCCATGCGCCCAAACAGTGGTTTACCCCCACATGTGGGGTATTGGCATACTCAGGACAAATTGTACAACAATGTTTGGGGTCCATTTTCTCCTGTTACCCTTGGTAAAATAAAACAAATTGGAGCTGAATTACATTTTTTGTGAAAAAAAGTTAAATGTTCATTTTTATTTAAACATTCAAAAAATTCCTGTGAAGCACCAGAAGGGTTAATAAACTTCTTGAATATGGTTTTGAGCACCTTGAGGGGTGCAGTTTTTAGAATGGTGTCACACTTGGGTATTTTCTATCATATAGACCCCTCAAAATGACTTCAAATGAGATGTGGTCCCTAAAATAAAATGGTGTTGTAGAAATGAGAAATTGCTGGTCAACTTTTAACCCTTATAACTCCCTAACAAAAAAAAATGTTGGTTCCAAAATTGTGCTGATGTAAAGTAGACATGTGGGAAATGTTACTTATTAAGTATTTTGTGTGACATATCTCTGTGATTTAACTGCATAAAAATTCAAAGTTGGAAAATTGCAAAATTTTCATAATTTTCGCCAAATTTCCGTTTTTTTCACAAATAAACACAGGTACTATCAAATAATTTTTACCATTGTCATGAAGTACAATATGTCACGAGAAAACATTGTCAGAATCACCAGGATCCGTTGAAGCGTTCCAGAGTTATAACCTCATAAAGGGACAGTGGTCAGAATTGTAAAAATTGGCCCGGTCATTAACGTGCAAACCACCCTGGCGTTTCGGATTTTTTTCTCGCTACGCCATTTAGCGATCAGGTTAATGCTTTTTTTTTAATTGATAGATCGGGCGATTCTGAACACGGCGATACCAAATACGTGTAGGTTTTTTTTTTTATTATTGTTTTATTTAGGATGGGGCGAAAGGGGGGTGATTTAAACTTTTATATTTTTTATATTTTTTTCATATTTTTAAAAACATTTTTTTTTTACTTGTGCCATGCTTCAATAGCCTCCATGGGAGGCTAGAAGCTGGCATAGCCTGATCGGCTCTGCTACATAGCAGCGATCATCAGATCGCTGCTATGTAGCAGAAATGCAGGTGTGCTGTGAGCGCCGACCACAGGGGGGCGCTCACAGCAGACCTGCATCAGTAACCATAGAGGTCTCAAGGACCTCTATTGTTACCGTCCTGATGCATCGCCGACCCCCGATCATGTGACGGGGTCGGCGATGACGTCATATCCGGCCGCCCGGCCGGATGCGGTAGTTAAATGCCGCTGTCTGTGTTTGACAGCGGCATTTAACAGGTTAATAGCGGGGGGTGAATAGCGATTTCACCCGCCGCTATTGCGCGCACATGTCAGCTGTACAAAACAGCTGACATGTCGCGACTTTGATGTGGGCTCACCGCCGGAGCCCACATCAAAGGGGGATTCACGGCATGCGCAGTAGATGTACGGCGCATGTCGTGAAGGGGTTAATCAGTGACATTAGGGGTGAGGTCCCTGCTCGAAAGCTTACAATCTACAAGGAAATGGGGGGGACACAATAGGTGAAAAGTGCTTGTTATTTCAGGTCTGGCAATTATAATAAATAGGGATTTTCATAAAAAGCTGCATGATGCGGTCATCAGTCCATGTGTTTAAGTGCAATAGTCAAGTATCAAGTGCAGTTATCGTGTGCATGGAGGGTGTAGAGACAGATGAATAGTAGGGTGCAGATTCACATGCAGATAATATTTGGAGGGAGGGAACAGGGCAAAGTTAGTTTGCTGAGTAGTTGATGTGGTAGGCTTGTTTGAAGAGATGGGTTTTCAAAGCGCACTTGAATAGGTCGGGGCTAGGTATCTGTCTGATCGTCTGGGGAAGTGCATTCCAGAGAGCTGGCGCAGCACGAGAGAAGTCTTGGAGACGGAGATGCGAGGTTCAGATTACGGGGGATGTTAGTCTTAGGTCATTTGTAGAATGGAGGGCACGTGTAGGGCGATAGACGGAGATGAGAGAGGAGATATAAGGCAGTGCAGAACTGTGGAGAGCTTTGTGGGTGAGAGAGATGAGTTTATACTGGACCCTGTAGTGAATGGGTAGCCAGTGTAATGACTTGCACAAGATGGAGGCATCGGTGAAGCGGCTGGATAGAAATATGAGCCTGGCTGCCGCATTCAAGATGGATTGGAGAGGAGAAAGTTTGGAAAGAGGGAGAGCGATCAGAAGAGAGTTGCAGTAGTCCAGACGGGAATGAATGAGAGCGACAGTAAGAGTCTTAGCAGTTTCAAAAGGTGAGAAAAGGTCGGATTCTGGAGATGTTTTTAAGATGCAGGTGACAGGAGCAAGTGAGTGATCGGATATAGGGAGTAAAGGAAAGTTCGGTGTTGAATATGACCCCAAGACAGCGGACATGCTGCTTGGGAGTTATGGTTGAACCCTCCAGGGTAATTTCGATGTTGGGTAGAGTGAGGTTAGTAGAAGGGAGAAACACAAGAAGTTCAGTTTTGGAGAGATTTAGTTTCAGATAGAGGGAGGACATGATGTTAGAGACAGCAGACAGACAATCCTTGGTATTTTGAATTAGGGTAGGGGTGATGTCAGGAGAAGAAGTGTATAATTGGGTGTCGTCAGCATAGAGATGGTACTGGAACCCAAATCTGCTGATTGTTTGTCCAATAGGGGCAGTGTATAGAGAGAAGAGGAGGGGGCCCAGGACTGAGCCCTGCGGAACCCCAATAGTAAGGGGACGAGGAGAGGAAGAGGAGCCGGCAAAAGATACAGTGAAGGAGCCGTCAGAGAGGTAGGAGGAGAACCAGGAATGAACCAGAAAATGAATAAAACTAAAAATAAATCTGGTTTGGTAGCAGGACATAAAATTAACTTAACTTGAAGGGCAAACACCGTGAAAAAAAAAAAAAGTTATAATTACTCTCTGGTTTTGTTTCCGCTCACATAGAAATTAAAAAACAACAAAAAACACATGATTATCACATTGTATTTACTCCAAAAGAATATCCAAAACTTCACTTCAGCGGGGAAAAAAAACAACAACAAAAAACACACAACTCTCACACAGATTTATGTATGGGAAAATAAAATCAGAAGAAAAAAAAAAAAAGTCACCATTTTCCCCTTACCACTTAAATGATACAAGTCTGATGTATACTTACCTGAAGAATGACACTATCAGGTCATTTTGACAAAAAAAAAATTATATTTTATATATATATATATATATATATATATATATATATATATATATATATATATATATATATATATATATATATTATTATTATACTATATAATTGTCTAAGGGTCACTTCCGTCTTTCTGTCTGTCTGTCACGGATATTCATTGGTCGCGGCCTCTGTCTGTCATGGAATCCAAGTCGCTGATTGGTCACGGCCAATCAGCGACGGGCGCAGTCCGGCGGCAACATGGCCGCTCCTTCCTCCCCGCAGTCAGTGCCCGCTCCGTACTCTCCTCCAGTCAGCGCTCACACAGGGTTAATGGCAGCGCTAATGGACCGTGTTATGCCGCGGTGTAACTCACACAATTAACGCTGCTATTAACCCTGTGTGACCAACTTTTTTTTTACTATTGATGCTGCCTATGCAGCCTCAATAGGAAAAGGATTTAATGTTAAAAATAATAAAAAAAAATAAAAAAATCATCATATACTCACCTTCCGGCCCCTTTCCCGCTCCTCGCGACGCTCCGGTGACCGCTCCATGCAAGCCGCAGGTTCCAGTGGCAATGATGGTATGCGACAAGGACCTGCCATGACGTCACGGTCATGTGACTGCGACATCACAGGTCCTCCGCTCATACCAACCCTGGGACCGGAAGCTGCTGCGTGCACCGCACACAGGGCCAGGACTACAAGGGCTCCTTCGGAAGGTGAGTATATGTTTATTTTTTATTTTAACTTTTTTTTAACCTGTTACATACGTGTCTGGCCAATATACTACGTGGACATGCATATTCTAGAATACCCGATGCGTCAGAATCGGGCCACCATCTAGTATATATATATTTTTTTTACATAACGGCTTATTCCCACGTCAGTATTTTTCATCAGTATTTATAAGCCAAAACCAGGCGTGGAACAATCAGAGGAAGAGTATAGTAGAAACACGTCACCACTTCTGTATCTCTCACCCACTCCTGGTTTTGGCTTATAAGGACTGATGTAAAATCCTGACCCAATACTGACCGTGTGAACGCGGGCCAATTGAGATATTGACACTCCTGTTTCTGACATAGAAATACTGACGTGTGAATAAAGCCTTTTACAGTAAAATGAATGGTGTCCTTGAAAGCTGCAGCTCTTCCGCCGATAGGAATTTGATGGGCGGGTGTCGGCATCCTCCGTCCTGGCATCTCCCCCGCTCCACCACAGTTTCTTCAGAGTCTGCATTGCAGAAAACATTTTTGCAGCTTTTTCTGGCAAAACACTTTGATGACAAAAAGGCAAAAAAAAAAAAAAAAAGCACAGAAATGAACGGTTAAAAGGGAGGGCTCCTTTTTTTTTAGAAAACCCATCTCCCGGTTACAGTGTGTTATAAATACAAAAATTTTCTTACCCACCATCCCCAGGTCCAGCACAAAGCCTCCGTCATTCGCAGGGTCTGGCATTGTCAGCAGCGCTCACGTCAGGTCAGCGGCTCTGAGAGGGGCGCTCCATTTACACGCTCTTTGATTGGCTGCAGCGCTGTTAACGTGACATCTGCACTGTGGACAATACAGGACACTGGGAGACAGGGAAAACCACGCTGGACCGGGGGAGGGTAAACAGAGCTCTTTTAGATCACAACAAAATATATATTAATAGCAGTTTCAGTGCAATATAGACCAGTGACCCCTCACCACACAACATATGTGTGTAACACTAATTGCTTACAATAATACAGCTATAAAGCAATGTAATTCCCCTTTTTTGGCCTTTTCCACTCTCCCCCGTGCAGCACAGCCTCCCACACCTGCAGCATAGCCTCCTTATCGCCCCTGACACAGTAGCAGCCCCTCCATGGCTTGTTATAAGTAATTAGCGCTCTAATTAGAGCTAATGAGACAGGCATCTCCGCGGACGCCCCCTGTCAGCGGTCTGTGCAGGCATTATCGCCGCCGGCTATGGAAGGACCCACGTAGACGCAGCGCGGTCTCCGGACTTCCGGCCCCTTCTGAGGTCAGAGTGCGGGTGTTCAAAGATGGCGCTGCCCATGCAGAGGTGTTGGGCCGGGCTGCGGGCACTGACCTTACCCTGGCCGGCGGCGGGTTACCATGCCAGGCCGAGGATTTGGGGGCTAGGGGGCATCTATAAGCCTGACCCTAATGACCCAGAGACCAAGCCCTGGCATAAAGGGCCGCAGTATGAGGCCAAGCTGTACGGCCGCCATGGCAGCGCCTCTGGGGTGAAGCCTGAGAGTCTGTGGCCGAGTCCCGAGCAGCTCCGGGCTGTGGAGGAGGAGGAGAAGGAATGGTGCCCGAGCCTGAGGGAGATGCAGGAGCGGCTGGAGGCCAAAGACCGGGAGCTGGCGCGGCAGGAGAAGGAGAGGTCAGGGCTGGTCGCCATAGCAACCCCGAACCACAAGGCCCAGCGCGCCCTGTATCATTACCAGAGTGCACCACACATGGCTGAGCACCAGGTGGCGCTGTTGTAGGCGGTGTATGAGCAGCCATGTGATGGGGCATATACTGCAGCGCCACCTAGTGCTCACTGCTGTAATCCGGCATCTGATAATCCAGACCGGCCCATATAGCAGGCATGTATTCTCATCCGTATAGGGGAGCGATTACTGGCCCGACTGCCGACCTCGCAGCCAGGACTGATGGACGGGCCAGGAATCGATGCAGTAATGTGAAGTCCTTCCCTTAAAGGGGATGTGCAGGCCCCTCATGGTACCTGCGGGTCAGATCGGACCGCAGTGAGAGGAGCGGCAATCCTCGCTGTTAACAACCGCCAGCGTTATTTATGGCGCTCATTGTTGTCCTTGTGCTCCATTAGGGCGTAGTGACACCCTATAGGAGAGAGAATTGAGGCGGCTTCATATTATAGGGACGCCTGAATGGCCGACGTGTAACATTACACTCACCTCCTGCCGTTTGGGATGTCACAAGCAGGGGGTCCCACCAGCCCTGTCCCCTCACGGATCACCCATGACTTCCTTGTGTGTCTATCTAACACGTCTTTGTTTCTTTAAGGGCTCGGCTGATAGCGGCCAACATGGCAAAAATGCCCAAGATGGTGGAGGAGTGGCGCAGGGCAAAGAAGGAAGCAAAGCAGAAAGAACGAGACGAGAAAGCCCGTAAGCAACGTCTGTTGGCCCTCGCCCGTGAGAAGTTTGGCATCCAAGTAGATTTCCGTAGTGCTAAGTTCCAGGAGATGGTGAAGGACCTGGAGAAGGAGGACAAAAAGAAAATGAAGGCTGTGAAGAAGAAGCAAAGGGAAGAAGAGAGGGCAGCAATGGCAGAGCTTTTAAGTACAGTCACTTCAGGTGCTCAGCCGGCTCCTCCGGTGTCCGATACCTCGGGGTGATGCCGGATTACGGACGGGGTGGCGTTCCTCGGTTCTCTGGTCACACGGGAGCGTGCATGGGACTATTATGTAGACACATGACTGATGAGCACAGGCGGTCGCGCTCCTGCTGTCAGCGCCACATCGTTACAACCTTTCTGTATATAACCACGATTTGTAATAAAGCAAGCACTTAGAATGTGTCTATACGTCCACTGACTGTTGGCTCGGGGGAGGGGGCGACAATTTTCGTATTTGTGTTCAGCCTGTGAGTCCTGGCCCATCTGCCGTCTAATGAGCCAAACTAATCGCCCCAAAAATCAGTGATTTCACCAATGTTTCGCGATGACATATCATCCAGGCGGGGTTGTAGCAGCAGGATATAACAGGGACTAGATCAAACCTGGGCGTGCCCCGTGTGTTGCTCCCAAGTGTAATACTGCCTTGGTAATACCCCAAAAAGAATATACAGCCCTCGCTACACGTCTTCCTCTGATAGAGGATTTCTCACCCCATTTACCTCCACAGTTAATTGACTCCCCTGATGAACTCTCTACAGAGGAAGAAACGTGTAGGGAGGGCTAGAATCGAGTGGTTTAAGGGGAAACGTAAATGTTTTGGAGCGGCCGAGTCACAGCCCGGACCTTAATCCAGTGGAGAATCTGTGGTCAGACTTGAAGATCTCTGTCCACCAGAGGAAACATCTAACCTGAAGGATCCGGAGCAGTTTTGCCTTGTCGAATGGGTAGAACTCCCAGTGGCCAGATGTGGAAAGCTCAGAGAGACTTATCCACAGTGACTTGCAGCTGGAATTTCCACCAAAGGAGGCTCTACAAAGTACCGACTTTAGGGGGGTGAATTGTTATCCTCACTGAAATTTTCAGTGATTTTGTTCTATTTGTTGTTTGCTTCACAATAAAAATAAAACCAAATGTTCACAGCTGTAGGCAAGTTCTATGTATGAACTGATACAAACCCCCAAAATAAAAAAAGGGGAATTTCAGGTTGTGATGTAGCAAAACACCAACAATTCCAAAGGGGTGAATACTTTTGCAAGCGACTGCTATGTATAGAAGAAATCATAATCTCTTATGAATGCTGACATTCAGAGGAAGATAGTAATGACAGACATGGGGGTCTTCAGCTGACTCCCAGCTGTCATGACAACCCTTCGGCGCCCTGCAATAACGTGATGGGTGCCGATGGGCGGGGTGAATGATGTGCTTCCAGTCAGCGAGTGTTAAATTCCGCTGTCAAAGATTGACAATGAGATTTAACTGGTTAACAGCCGCAGGTGGAGCACAGATCCTCCAGCGGCTGTTAAATCAACCATCATGTGCGAGTCCGCATCACAGGCAGGAACACGACCTTTGAAGTAAATGTATGTCAGAGGTCTTGAAAGGGCTAAAGTATGTTTTGTCCGAAACTGTTGCAGCCTCAAACATGCCTGGCAGATTTCATGCAGCTACATCTGGCACATGTTGCCCAATCCACGAGCCGCATCTATCCTCCCTTTCACAGCTGATTGAAAGTACTCAATGATATAGATGACCGATCCCAAAGATAGATTTGTCCATTACTTTATGACCTATCAGAGGCTTTGGACGTCTTTAACATGAGAAAATGATTTATATACAGTACAGACCAAAAGTTTGGACACACCTTCTCATTTAAAGATTTTTCTGTATTTTCATGACTATGAAAATTGTACATTCACACTGAAGGCATCAAAACTATGAAGTAACACATGTGGAATTATATACTTAACAAAAAAGTGTGAAACAACTGAAAATATGTCTTATATTCTAGGTTCTTCAAAGTAGCCACCTTTTGCTTTGATGACTGCTTTGCACACTCTTGGCATTCTCTTGATGAGCTTCAAGAGGTAGTCACCGGGAATGGTCTTCCAACAATCTTGAAGGAGTTCCCAGAGATGCTTAGCACTTGTTGGCCCTTTTGCCTTCACTGTGCGGTCCAGCTCACCCCAAACCATCTCGATTGGGTTCAGGTCTGGTGACTGTGGAGGCCAGGTCATCTGACGTAGCACCCCATCACTCTCCTTCTTGGTCAAATAACCCTTACACAGTCAGGAGGTGTGTTTGGGGTCATTGTCTTGTTGAAAAATAAATGATGGTCCAACTAAACGCAAACCAGATGGAATAGCATGCCGCTGCAAGATGCTGTGGTAGCCATGCTGGTTCAGTATTCCTTCAATTTTGAATAAATCCCCAACAGTGTCACCAGCAAAGCACCCCCACACCATCACACCTCCTTCTCCGCCATGCTTCAAGGTGGGAACCAGGCATGTAGAGTCCATCCGTTCACCTTTTCTGCGTCGCACAAAGACACGGTGGTTGGAAACAAACATCTCAAATTTGGACTCATCAGAGCAAAGCACAGATTTCCACTGGTCTAATGTCCATTCCTTGTGTTCTTTAGCCCAAACAAGTCTCTTCTGCTTGTTGCCTGTCCTTAGCAGTGGTTTCCTAGCAGCTATTTTACCATGAAGGCCTGCTGCACAAAGTCTCCTCTTAACAGTTGTTGTAGAGATGTGTCTGCTGCTAGAACTCTGTGTGGCATTGACCTGGTCCCTAATCTGAGCTGCTGTTAACCCGCGATTTCGGAGGCTGGTGACTCGGACAAACTTATCCTCAGAAGCAGAGGTGACTCTTGGTCTTCCTCTCCTGGGGCGGTCCTCATGTGAGCCAGTTTCTTTGCAGCCCTTGATGGTTTTGCCACTGCACTTGGGGACAATTTCAAAGTTTTCCCAATTTTTCGGACTGACTGACCTTCATTTCTTAAAGTAATGAGGGCCACTCGTTTTTCTTTTCTTACCTGCTTTTTTCTTGCCATAATACAAATTCTAACAGTCTATTCAGTAGGACTATCGGCTGTGTATCCACCAGACTTCTGCACAACACAACTGATGGTCCCAACCCCATTTATGAGGCAAGAAATCCCACTTATTAAACCTGACAGGGCACACCTGTGAAGTGAAAACCATTCCCGGTGACTACCTCTTGACGCTCATCAAGAGTGTGCAAAGCAGTCATCAAAGCAAAAGGTGGCTACTTTGAAGAACCTGGAATATAAGACATAATTTCAGTTGTTTCACGCTTTTTTGCGAAGAAAATAATTACACGTGTGTTAATTCATAGTTTTGATGCCTTCAGTGTGAATGTACAATTTTCATAGTCAAGAAAATACAGAAAAATCTTTAAATGAGAAGGTGTGTCCAAACTTTTGATCTGTACTTATGTTGGGGCAATTTTCAAGCTCCAGCCCCGTTCCCGTGAGCTTTCGCTGTTGCTGATTTTCTACACGTTACTTTCCAATGTGTTTTTGACTCTACAGTTTTTGTTTCTTTTCTGTGTCATTCTTTAAATAAAGCTGCTGTTTTTGATACTTTCTGCTATTTAGTTTGAAAAAACTTTGTGACCGTTGTGTTTTTTTTTACATAATGCAATTCTATGGGAAAATCCTCAAATAAAGCTCTACGTACCTTAAAAAGAAAGTGAGATGTTGCTGATCTAAAAAAATGCAGCCACCACAGGCCAGTCTCTGAAGTGTCAAAAAAATAAGCTCAGTGGGCATGCAACTTCTATAAATCCCACCCACTTTGCTGGAACTGTAAGGCCTTGTGGGAGTGTTTCTCCCTGTAATACAGGCTGAATGCGAGCGCGGTGTGTATCTATGATGCAGAGGTCTTCATGACTGAATACATCACAGCTTCTATCCTGCACTTATTTCATCTTCATGTACTTACCTCCATTATTGCAGCCCATTTTGTCTGCCTTCCCTGAGGTACTTTCACTCCTGTCCACGGTGTGGAAATCTGTGTACACCCCCTTCTCCCTCCTGAAACATCTATCGCTCGGAAAGGGAGGCGCAGGAGCTCGGATGGATATGTGACATTTTTGCAGATCACTTGATAAATGTCACGCCGTATACAGCGATAAAGGCAGGACGGGGTACTGGGACCCGCACCTGTCTCTGCCACTATAATGGGGCCCTGACTTTCCCCTATCTCAGGGGTACCAATGATGGTTAGGAGGCCTGAGCCGCCAGCGTATCCCTGTCTCCTGTGCAGGCCCTATCAATGGCCCCCTCGTCCCCCAAAAGAGGTGGACTGCACTAGTGTATAAATACAACAATAAACGGTATACAGACAAGGTAACTAAAAGTCTCAAACTCACCAAATGCTCACACAACCACAGAGGTAACACATAGAAGGAAAGAGAAGGAAAAAACTAGGAAAGAAAACAGGTTTAACATGCAATCAAAACAGCAGACACCAATCTCTCTGTAAATAAACCTCCAAGCTCCTAATACACCACGCTCCTTCAACCTCCAAGCCACGCAGCTGAACTGATCACTGACAATAGCTGAAGTCAGGACTGGGTCTATATAGAGGATCAGATAACAAAATCACAGCTGAGAGACCCAGCTCACAGCAACTCGGCAACAATATTAACTCCTGCACTGCTGGCACAAAGCAGCCAGGTCAGAATACAGGAGAAGAGCTTCTGTTCACTGTGTGTGAACGAGGCCCAGAGCGCTGTGGTTCTCTTGAACCTTTCTGTCGCGGTAGCCCCGTGACAGTACCCCCCCTTCGACGAGGGACCTCCGGAACCTCAGGACCAGGTTTCTCAGTATGAAATGCCCGAACCAACCTAAGCGCATGGACATCGGCAGCTGGTACCCACGTCCTCTCCTCAGGACCGTACCCTCTCCAGTGTACCAGATATTGTAGACACGGACAAACTAAACGAGAATCCATAACCCTGGAAATCTGGAACTTGAGATTTCCATCAACAAGGACCGGAGATGGAGGTGAAGAGGACGGATTGGATGACACCACAACCTTCTTGAGTAAGGAGCGATGAAAAACATTATGGATCTTAAATGACTGCGGCCGAAAAGCAACTGAATTCACGACGGCCATAATCCTATAAGGGCCAATGAACCTAGGGCCCAATTTCCACGAAGGAACTCTCAGCTTAATATTTTTAGAGGAGAACCAAACCCAATCACCCACAAGGTCTGGACCTTCCACACGTCTCTGATCAGCCGCATTCTTATACCTGGAACCCATCCTCTTTAATTTATCAAGAACCCCTTGCCATACGGATGTGATGGACGAAGAAAACCTCTCCTCTTCAGGCACCCCAGAGGAATCCTTCCTATTAAAAGAACTGAATTGAGGATGAAAACCATATGCTCCGAAAAACAGGGACTTACCAGTGGACCCATGAGTACGGTTGTTAATAGCAAACTCTGCCAACGGTAAGTATTTAACCCAGTCCTCCTGATTTTCAGAAATGAAATACCTGAGATAAGTTTCAAGATTTTGATTTACACGTTCTGTTTGACCATTAGATTGAGGATGAAAAGCTGAAGAAAATGACAAATGAATCCCCAACCGGCTGCAAAAAGCCCTCCAAAACTTAGAAATAAACTGCACCCCACGGTCTGAGACAATATCTGAAGGAACACCATGCAATCTCACAACCTCCATGATAAAGATCTGTGCCAGAGTCTTGGCATTAGGTAACGCGGGAAGAGCAATAAAATGTGACATTTTGCTAAATCTGTCAACTACGACTAAAATAATTGTATTACCCTCAGAAACCGGTAAGTCAGTGATGAAGTCTATTGACAAATGGGTCCAAGGTCTATTGGGAATCTCCAGAGGTTGGAGAGACCCAGACGGGCGAGTACGAGGCGTCTTGGAACGCGTGCACACACTGCAGGCAGCGACATATTCCTGTACATCATGATTTACCCCAGACCACCAAAAACGCCAAGTCAGAAGGTCCGAGGTAACCTTACTTCCAGGGTGCCGGCCAGAACCGAATCATGATGTTCATTGATGACCCTAAGACGAAGATTAGCAGGAACGTACAGTTTACCTAAAGGACAGGCTGCTGGGGCGTTCCCCTGCGCCTCTAACACCTCTCGCTCAAGTTCCAAATTAATTGCGGCGACAATTACACCCTTCTGCAGTATAGGGCCTGGCTCACAGTTATCCCCACCCCCTGGAAAACAACGGGATAACGCATCGGCCTTGACATTCTTGCTTCCCGGCCTATACGTAATGTAGAAATTTAACCTGGCGAAGAACAGAGACCACCTAGCTTGCCTAGGTGTGAGACGCTTCGTAGATTCTAAATACAACAGATTTTTGTGATCACCATGACTAGGTGAAATGCTCCCTCCACAAAATGGCGCCATTCTTCAAATGCCCATTTAATTGCCAACAGCTCCCTGTTACCAATATCATAATTCCTCTCAGTAGGAGATAATTTTTTCAAGAAAAATGCACATGGACGCCATTTACTCGGAGAAATCCCCTGAGACAATACAGCTCCCACTCCTATCTCAGAGGCATCCACCTCTACCACAAATGGCTGCGTGATGTCAGGCTCTATTAGTATGGGTGCAGTAGAAAAACACTTCTTCAAAGTCTCAAAAGCCTGGCAGGCCGCATTGGACCAGGCAGAGAAGTCTGTGCCTCTCTTGGTCATATCTGTTAAAGGTTTGGCTACTACTGAAGTCTTTAATAAATTTGCAATAGTAGTTTGCAAAACCTAAAAACCTCTGTAAGGCCTTAAGGTCCTCAGGATGATCCCTCTCCAGGACCGTCTTGACCTTAGCCGGATCCATACGAAATCCTGTGGAGGATAAGAAATAACCCAAGAATGGAATCTCTTTGACTGAGAACATGCATTTCTCAAGTTTGGCAAATAGTTTATTGTCCCTGAGTACCTGAAGGACCTGCAATACATGAAGCTGATGGGACTCGAGGTCAGGGGAATAAATTAAGATGTCATCGAGATATACCACCACAAACCTACCTATCAGATGACTAAGTATATAATTGACAAAGCGTTGGAACTCCACAGGAGCACCACACAACCCAAAAGGCATGACAAGGTTCTCGTAATGTCCATCTGGAGTATTAAACGCCGTTTTCCATTCATCCCCCTCCTTCATCCGAATGAGATTATATACCCCCCTGAGGTCTAATTTGGAGAACCACTTAGCCCCCACGATTTGATTAAAGAGGTCTGGAATAAGAGGGAGCGGGAAAGAATCCCGGACCGTAATTTGATTCAATTTACGGAAGTCTAAGCATGGGCGTAAACCCCGTCCTTCTTTACAAAGAAGAACCTGGCAGCAATGGGTGATGACGAGGGTCTGATGTGACCCTTGGCCAGACTCTCCGTAATATAGTCCTTCATGGCCTTTCTCTCTGGGGCAGAGATGTTGTATAGCCTACTCTTAGGCAGTTTAGCACCAGGAATGAGACGTATGGCGCAATCATAAGGATGGTGTGGAGGTAGCTCTTGACTCCCCTCCTCAGAGAATACATGCTCAAAATCTGAGATGAACTCTGGCAGAACCTGAGAACTCAACCCGGCCAACCGAGTGCCCAGGCAATGTTCCTGGCAAAACTCACTCCACCTAGTAATCTCCCGAGTCTGCCAGTCTAACACCGGGTTGTATAATGTGAGCCATGGTAAACCGAGTACTACAGGCGACGGCAATCCCCCCAACACATAACAATCTATTGACTCAGAGTGCAAAGCCTCTACTTGTAGGCTCACCCCACGGACGATCTGAGTGAAAGTCCCCTGGCTCAAAGGTGCAGAGTCAATAGCGATTATAGGTATGGGTCTAGACAACTCTTGAGTCTTAAAGGGACTCTGTCTCCTGAATTTGGAGGGAACAATTTTCAGCCATAGAGGCGGGGTTTTCGGGTGTTTGATTCACCCTTTCCTTACCTGCTGGCTGCATGCTGGCTGCAATATTGGATTGAAGTTCATTCTCTGTCCTCTTTAGTATACGCCTGCGCAAGGCAAGATTGCAGCGGTTCTGGCCGGGCATGTACGGAGTGGGCGAGGACTCGCTCTGCATAATTCCTGCCCTCCCCCTTTGTCTCCACTCACTGGCTGGCCGTGGCCCGCTGCCGCTAATTTAGTCCCCAGCTTTTGGGCGCAGTAGGCTTCCTCATGGCGACTCCGCCCCCTTTGTAGCACTTCTGGCCGGGCCTGTACGGAGTGGGCAGGGACTCGCTCTGCATACTTCCTGGCCTCCCTTGCCCTTTTGTCTCCGCCCACTGGCTGCCCACAACCAATGAATATCCACGACCGAAAGAAAGACGGAAGTCACCCTTAGACAATTATATAGTAGACTGCAGTCATGGCCAAAAGTATTGACCCCCCTGCAATTCTGTCAGATAATACTCATTTTCTTCCTGAAAATGATTGCAAACACAAATTATTTGGTATTATTATCAATTAATTTGTCTTAAATGAAGAAAGCACAAAAAGAGTTGTCCTAAAGCCAAATTGGATATAATTCCACACCAAACATAAAAAAGGGGGTGGACAAAAGTATTGGCACTGCTCGAAAAATCATGTGATGATTCTCTAATTAGTGTAATTAACAGCACCTGTAACTTACCTGTGGCACCTAGCAGGTGTTGGCAATAACTAAATCACACTTGCAGTCAGTTGACATGGATTAAAGTTGACTCAACCTCTGTCCTTGTGTCCTTGTGTGTACCACATTGGGCATAGAGAAAAGAAAGAAGACCAAAGAACTGTCTGAGGGCTTGAGAAACCAAGTTGTGAGGAAGCATGAGCAATCTCAAGGCTGCAAGTCCATCTCCAAAGACCTGAATGTTCCTGTGTCTACCGTGCGCAGTGTCATCAAGAAGTGTAAAGCCCATGGCACTGTGGCTAACCTCCCTAGATGTGGACGGAAAAGAAAAATTGACAAGAGATTTCAACGCAAGATTGTGCGGATGTTGGATAAAGAACCTTGACTAACATCCAAACAAGTTCAAGCTGCCCTGCAGTCCGAGGGTACAACAGTGTCAACCCGTACTATCCGTCGGCGTCTGAATGAAAAGGGACTGTATGGTAGGAGACCCAGGAAGACCCCACTTCTTACCCCGAGACATAAAAAAGCCAGGCTGGAGTTTGCCAAAACTTACCTGAAAAAGCCTAAAACGTTTTGGAAGAATGTCTGGTCAGATGAGACAAAATTAGAGCTTTTTGGGCAAAGGCATCAACATAGAGTTTACAGGAGAAAAAAAAAAGAGGCATTCAAAAGAAAAGAACACGGTCCCTACAGTCAAACATGGCAGAGGTTCCCTGATGTTTTGGGGTTGCTTTGCTGCCTCTGGCACTGGACTGCTTGACCGTGTGCATGGCATTATGAAGTCTGAAGACTACCAACAAATTTTGCAGCATAATGTAGGGCCCAGTGTGAGAAAGCTGGGTCTCCCTCAGAGGTCATGGGTCTTCCAGCAGGACAATGACCCAAAACACACTTCAAAAAGCACTAGAAAATGGTTTGAGAGAAAGCACTGGAGACTTCTAAGGTGGCCAACAATGAGTCCAGACCTGAATCCCATAGAACACCTGTGGAGAGATCTAAAAATGGCAGTTTGGAGAAGGCAGCCTTCAAATATCAGGGACCTGGAGCAGTTTGCCAAAGAAGAATGGTCTAAAATTCCAGCAGAGCATTGTAAGAAACTCATTGATGGTTACCGGAAGTGGTTGGTCGCAGTTATTTTGGCTAAAGGTTGTGCAACCAAGTATTAGGCTGAGGGTGCCAATACGTTTGTCTGGCCCATTTTTGGAGTTTTGTGTGAAATGATCAAATGTTTTGCTTTTTGCTTCATTCTCTTTTGTGTTTTTTTCATTTAAGACAAATTAAATGAAGATAATAATACCAAATAATTTGTGATTGCAATCATTTTCAGGAAGAAAATGAGTATTATCTGACAGAACTGCAGGGGTGTCAATACTTTTGGCCATGACTGCTGATGGTGGCCCGATTCTAACGCATCGGATATTCCAGAATATGCATGTCCACGTAGTATATTGCCCAGCGACGTAGTATACAGCACAGAGCCACGTAGTATATTGTCCAGTCACGTAGTATATAACACTGCCCACACAGTATATAACAGTGGCCACGTAATATCTAGCACAGCCCACGGAGTATATCACACAGCCCACATAGTATATAACACTGCCTATGTAGTATATAGCAGCCACGCGGTATCTAACAGCCTACGTAGTATACAGCAGTGTGGGCACCATATCCCTGTTAAAAAAAAAAGTAATTAAAATAAAAATTAGTTATATACTCACCCCTAGGATCCACCGAAGCTCCGGCGATATGTGCGCGGCTGCCGCCATCTTCCGTTCCCAGGATGCATTGCGAAGTTACCCACATGACTTAGCGGTCTCACAATGCATCGCTGGGAACGGAAGATGGCGGCAGGTGCGAGCGGCTCGGCGGACTACGGACAGTGAGTATAGCAGGTTTTTTTTTTGTTTTTTTTTATATTTTTAACATAACACTTTTTTACTATTGTTGCCGCATAAGCAGCATCAATAGTAAAAAGTTGGGGACACACAGGGTTAATAGCGGCGGCAACGGAGTGCGTTACCCGCCACATAACGCGGTCTGGTACTGCCGGCATTAACCCTATGTGAGCGGTGACCGGAGGGGAGTATGCGGGCGCCGGGCACTGACTGCAGGGAGTAAGGAGCGGCCATTTTCTTCCAGACTGTGCCCGTCGCTGATTGGTCGTGGTCAAAGTTCCTCACCAACAAAGTACAGTATGCTGCCACCAGTTCCTCGTTCGATACAAGCCCCATCCGACAGCAGGCTTATATCGGGTCAGAAACCAACCCGAGTAGTGTATAACAACCAGCTGAGCGTGAGGATTCGTGAATCGAGCTGAAAGTGCAATCCAAGATTAATTTTACATTCAATCGACGAAAGGCACACTAGAAAAATATATATATATATGAACAGCACAGCTTTAAAACTTATCTGCGGGTGCAAAGCCTTTAGGGAGCCTGTCCACCGGCTATCCTCAGTCCATAGATTCAAACAGAAAATAGGCAGCACTCCATAATCTTGGATATCTTGTGCAGTTTATTCAGACCCACATGTCTTAATAGCAACGTTTCGGCTCAGACTGAGCCTTTCTGCCTATTTTCTGTTTGAATATATATATATATATATATATATATATATATATATATATATATATATATATATATATATATATATATATATATATATATATATATACATATATACATACACATACATACCGTATATACTCGAGTATAAGCCAAGATTTTCAGCCCAAATTTTTGGGCTGAAAGTGCCCCTCTCGGCTTATACTCGAGTCACGGTAGCGGTGGGGTCAGCGGGTGAGGGGGAGAGGGCGCTGAGGCATACTTACCTAGTCCCAGCGATCCTGACGCTCCCCCTGCCGTCCCACGGTCTTGGTGCTGCAGTTCTTCCTCTATCAGCGGTCACGTGGGACCGCTCATTAGAGAAATGAATAGGCGGCTCCACCTCCCATAGGGGTGGAGCCGCCTATTCATTTCTCTAATCAGCGGTAACGGTGACCGCTGATAGAGGAAGAGGCTGCGGCACCGAAGACAGCTGTACGGGTGAAGGAGCCGGACGTCGGGACCAGGTAAGTATGTAATATTCACCTGTCCGCGTTCCAGCCGCCGCTCCATCTTCCCGGCGTCTCTGCGCTCTGACTGTTCAGGTCAGAGGGCGCGATGACGCACATAGTGTGCGCGGCGCCCTCTGCCTGATCAGTCAGAGCGGAGACGCCGGGACCGGACGCTGGGAGCTGCAAGCAAGAGAGGTATGTGTTTTTTTTTTTTACTGCAGCAGCAGCAGCAGCAGCGACAATGGCAGAGCTTTCTATGGGGCAATATGAATGGTGCAAGAGCACTATATGGGGCAGAGCTTTCTATGGGGCAATATGAATGGTGCAAGAGCACTATATGGGGCAGAGCTTTCTATGGGGCAATATGAATGGTGCAAGAGCACTATATGGGGCAGAGCTTTCTATGGGGCAATATGAACGGTGCAAGAGCACTATATGGGGCAGAGCTTTCTATGGGGCAATATGATCGGTGCAAGAGCACTATATGGGGCAGAGCTTTCTATGGGGCAATATGAACGGTGCAAGAGCACTATATGGGGCAGAGCTATAGGGCAATAATGAACGGTGCAGAGCACTATATGGGGCACAGCTATAGGGCAATAATGAACGGTGCAGAGCACTATATGGGGCACAGCTATAGGGCAATAATGAACGGTGCAGAGCACTATATGGGGCACAGCTATAGGGCAATAATGAACGGTGCAGAGCACTATATGGGGCACAGCTATAGGGCAATAATGAATGGCGCAGAGCACTATATGGGGCAGAGCTATAGGGCAATAATGAACGGCGCAGAGCACTATATGGCACAGCTATGGGGAAATAATGATCTATTTTTATTATTAAAATTCACCGGTAGCTGCTGCATTTCCACCCTAGGCTTATACTGGAGTCAATAAGTTCTCCCCGTTTTTTTGTGGCAAAATTAGGGGGGTCAGCTTATACTCGAGTATATATATATATATATATACATATACATATACAGTGGGGCAAAAAAGTATTTAGTCAGTCAGCAATAGTGCAAGTTCCACCACTTAAAAAGATGAGAGGCGTCTAATTTACATCGTAGGTAGACCTCAACTATGGGAGACAAACTGAGAAAAAAAAATCCAGAAAATCACATTGTCTGTTTTTTTAACATTTTATTTGCATATTATGGTGGAAAATAAGTATTTAGTCAGAAACAAACAATCAAGATTTCTGGCTCTCACAGACCTGTAACTTCTTCTTTAAGAGTCTCCTCTTTCCTCCACTCATTACCTGTAGTAATGGCACCTGTTTAAACTTGTTATCAGTATAAAAAGACACCTGTGCACACCCTCAAACAGTCTGACTCCAAACTCCACTATGGTGAAGACCAAAGAGCTGTCAAAGGACACCAGAAACAAAATTGTAGCCCTGCACCAGGCTGGGAAGACTGAATCTGCAATAGCCAACCAGCTTGGAGTGAAGAAATCAACAGTGGGAGCAATAATTAGAAAATGGAAGACATACAAGACCACTGATAATCTCCCTCGATCTGGGGCTCCACGCAAAATCCCACCCCGTGGGGTCAGAATGATCACAAGAACGGTGAGCAAAAATCCCAGAACCACGCGGGGGGACCTAGTGAATGAACTGCAGAGAGCTGGGACCAATGTAACAAGGCCTACCATAAGTAACACACTACGCCACCATGGACTCAGATCCTGCAGTGCCAGACGTGTCCCACTGCTTAAGCCAGTACATGTCCGGGCCCGTCTGAAGTTTGCTAGAGAGCATTTGGATGATCCAGAGGAGTTTTGGGAGAATGTCCTATGGTCTGATGAAACCAAACTGGAACTGTTTGGTAGAAACACAACTTGTCGTGTTTGGAGGGAAAAGAATACTGAGTTGCATCCATCAAACACCATACCTACTGTAAAACATGGTGGTGGAAACATCATGCTTTGGGGCTGTTTCTCTGCAAAGGGGCTAGGACGACTGATTCCGGGTACATGAAAGAATGAATGGGGCCATGTATCGTGAGATTTTGAGTGCAAACCTCCTTCCATCAGCAAGGGCATTGAAGATGAAACGTGGCTGGGTCTTTCAACATGACAATGATCCAAAGCACACCGCCAGGGCAACGAAGGAGTGGCTTCGTAAGAAGCATTTCGAGGTCCTGGAGTGGCCTAGCCAATCTCCAGATCTCAACCCTATAGAAAACCTTTGGAGGGAGTTGAAAGTCCGTGTTGCCAAGCGAAAAGCCAAAAACATCACTGCTCTAGAGGAGATCTGCATGGAGGAATGGGCCAACATACCAATAACAGTGTGTGGCAACCTTGTGAAGACTTACAGAAAACGTTTGACCTCTGTCATTGCCAACAAAGGATATATTACAAAGTATTGAGATGAAATTTTGTTTCTGACCAAATACTTATTTTCCACCATAATATGCAAATAAAATGTTAAAAAAACAGACAATGTGATTTTCTGGATTTTTTTTCTCAGTTTGTCTCCCATAGTTGAGGCCTACCTATGATGTAAATTACAGACGCCTCTCATCTTTTTAAGTGGTGGAACTTGCACTATTGCTGACTGACTAAATACTTTTTTGCCCCACTGTATATACACACACACACACAGAATAATATACAAGTCTACAGTCAGGAGTGTAGTACAAGGGTAGGTTACAGATTGATTCCAATTACCGTGTGATGCAGCATGTGACCACAGGGAGGCGCTGATGGATCACAGGTCCAATTCTTTGTTATGTGATTCCCTGTCCGCATCTGCTAACAGGCCTCCTGCCAGTAGAAAAACTGAGTCCAAAATGAGGAGCAGCCTCTTATCCCCTAGGCTGCCCCCTCCCACACGCTACACCCACCCCTGGGCTTGTGCAGCTTTTCTACTCCCATATCTGAGTGCATGGTTTTCGGTCCAGAACCGTGGATGTCCATAACTTTCCGCCGTAAGCGCTAAATAAGACGGCGGCGCCGCCGCTGGGTTCTGCTGGATTTTATCTGTGCAGGAAGCTGTGGTGCGTGTCAAACAAAGAAAGCCAGTTTACTGGTAACTGCACAAGAATTCACACCACTGTGATAATTGCTGGGGACACAGGGTCTATCCCCCCCCCAGAGAGCTTCAAAGGCTTATCTGACCAGCTAAATATAAAAATATTGGTGTGGGGGAATGCCAAAGGTGGGGGCTGAGTTTAGAGCAAGTATTCCTGGGCCAAGCTGCATCTGATAGATCCCATTCTACCAGATCTCACAAAGATGATTTAAAAAGCTACATTCATGAAACAAATGAACAATAAAAAAAAAAAACAGCCTTCATTAGAGTCAGTTTGTCTGAAGGCCGAGACAGTGACATCAGTGCTGATTGGGAGCCAGGGTCACATGTCACAACATCGCATCACAGCCCCAGGGAGAGCGCCGGCACAGGAGGTGAGTATAGGCTTTATTTTATTATTATTTATTAATTATTTATTTTATTTTGTAGCTCTTCCCACCTGACTCACCCTGTGGTGGGAGGAGCATCCTGCATATCTAGCTCCTCCTACCTAACTCACCCTGTGGTGGGAGGAGCAGCCTGCATATCTAGCTCCTCCCACCTGACTCACGCTGTGGTGGGAGGAGCAGACTCCATGTCACATAGTTTAGTCCTAGACACCCTGTGGATGGTCAGAATTTGCTCACTTACCGCTATAAGATGAACACCGGACAAAATGTTATAACAACTATACAATTTATTACATTCACAGCCTGTATTCTGCAGGCGCTGCGGTCACTGGGCCTCATAAAAGTACACGACAGCCAATCAGAGTCTGTGTCATTTCTCCAGCAAAGGTGAGAGAATGAATAGTAAGCTCTGATTGGCTGTGGCAGAGGGCACACTTTGGGGTAAGGCGCCCTCTGTTTTTTTTTTTAAGGCTCCTGCAGGATTAGTCTTCACTAAGTTTATTATCAGCGTTTTCACACCAATTAATGAATATAAAACATGTAACAGACAGTTCTTCAGTCACATGGGGCAGATTGTGGGCGCTGGCGACCATATTGCATCTGTGGCATCCGGCAGAGAGTGCAGCAGTCAGGAGACGCTGGCGCCATCTGTGCTGTTCTCCTCCGAGTCCGGGGCCTTCAGCTTCGAGAGGGCAGCGTGGACCCTGAACAGGGTGCGCGACTCCATGGAGTAATTCTTGTAATTGTTTCTATGGAAAAAATGGAAAAAACAAACACAAAAGGAAAACCAGGATTAGGGAAAGGACCATGAAATCTTGAAGTCTGACGTGAGGATGTCCTTCATAAATGTTCACAAAGCTCAGCACTTGTCAGGAACATGAGGTATTTGATTGTGTATTATCACGCACACTGAGCTCTGCTAAGTCCCTTAAAGCTGAGCCGACACACGCTGCGGGCCATTCCGACCCCCCCCCCCCCTTCTCTTCTGCCTGCTGGGAAGTGTGTAATTCAGAACCCTCACTAATTTATGGCTGTAGCTGCAGATAGCAGTCTCTGTGAAGGCTGCTCATTTCATCCCTCTCACCTAAGACTAGTTGGAACTGGTGTAAAGCCTTGAGTTTCTTTGTTCGATTAAAGTTATATATCGCGGCACCGATTTGGGCTAGAAAGATAAGAATTATATATTCCGGATGTCCATCGGTAGATCTAGCACCCACTGAAAGCGCGAGCATCTAAACGCAACGAGTGCAAAGTGCGGATTTCTCAGTAAACGGTTCAAGTAATTGCTCCGTATTTACACTTAAAAGAACGCCCCGACTTGGGGAACATCATGAGCATGGTGTCATACTTATGCGAGGATCACACAGCAAGTTCTGCATAAAAATAGTTAATATAGCTCTAAGCAAAGAGGAGGTTTCAGCTTCTAAGTGATGTCACCACAAGGGGAGTGCCTGGGTTTTGGGCTAAGGATATCTTAGTGATTCAGCATTCCAGCAGTGTCTTTGTGTCCACGATGTAGCTGATAGATAGATGGGTCATGCATTTTGTTGTGTGGATCCTACAAAGCCCACAAGCCAGCCATGATGATATGAAATGATCTGAACGCTTTGTAAGTGTTATTCAATTTTAATCCCATTTTATTTGTTATGTACACATGATTTTGTCTTCTTTATAGAATATTTTTATACTTTCTAAACATTGCCTACCTTTTCATGGAGTAAAATATATAATTTGCTAGCTTGTCTCTCTGTGCTCTATAGACAAAACTGTCGCTAAAGTGAATTACGCTGATTTGTGTTGGCTCCGGACCCGTTAACCTTTGGTTGAATCGGAGCTGGTGGCAGCATACTTTGTTCTGTGCAATTGGGAATCTTTGTAGCGATGGCAGCGTTGATTATTATTGTTCCCGCCTGTGTGGAAGTAGTTATAACGCCCTCGCTGCAGCGTGCCCAATCGCCAGTACATAGCAGGCAGCATTTCTGGTGACTAATTACCCTAGGTGCAGTACCTGATCTGACCTGAGGGTAAAGGGGGCGCCAGAGAGCTGCAAGTTCCAAACCGGAAGTGAGATATAGATAAATCCCCTTCAGAAGGAACCAGGGGCGACCAAACAACTCCGGTTCATGAAAAATTGGTGTGAGTAGCAAGGACGATAAAAGGTATCCTCCCAGGGATCCCTGAGATATTGGTGTGAACCGTGACAGCGCTTCATCAGGAGCTGCAGGCGGAAATAACTGTATAAAGGGGCAGCTCCCTACACAGCGAGCGCAATAACATAACAGCAATGGGGGCCAGATACAGAGCTACATACTTAGCACGTCGTAGGAATGGGATGGCGTCTTCTCCTCTGCGCTGCTGCATGTAAAGGAGACTCAGCTCCAGCAAGGAGTTGGGGACTAAATGGTGATCATACTTAATCTTCTTCTCACTGCGGAGAAAGAATCAAGATTATTATTAGTTTGTGTACAAGAGTATAACTACTATAATACTGCTCCTACGAATAAGAATATAACTACTATAATACTGCTCCTACGAATAAGAATATAACTACTATAATACTGCCCACTATGTACAAGAATATAACTACTATAATACTGCCCCCTATGTACAAGAATATAACTACTATAATACTGCCCTATGTACAAGAATATAACTACTATAATACTGCCCTATGTACAAGAATATAACTACTATAATACTGCTCCTACGAATAAGAATATAACTACTATAATACTGCTCCTACGAATAAGAATATAACTACTATAATACTGCCCACTATGTACAAGAATATAACTACTATAATACTGCCCTATGTACGTACAACAATATAACTACTATAATACTGCCCCCTATGTACAAGAATATAACTACTATAATACTGCCCTATGTACAACAATATAACTACCATAATACTGCTCCTATGAATAAGAATATAACTACTATAATACTGCCCCTATGTACAAGAATATAACTACTATAATACTGCTCCTATGTACAAGAATATAACTACTATAATACTGCCCCTATGTACAAGAATATAACTACTATAATACTGCTCCTATGTACAAGAATATAACTACTATAATACTGCTCCTATGTACAAGAATATAACTACTATAATACTGCCCCTATGTACAAGAATATAACTACTATAATACTGCTCCTATGTACAAGAATATAACTACTATAATACTACCCCTATGTATAAGAATATAACTACTATAATACTGCCCCCTATGTACAAGAATATAACTACTATAATACTGCCCCCTATGTACAAGAATATAACTACTATAATACTGCCCCCTATGTACAAGAATATAACTACTATAATACTGCCCCCTATGTACAAGAATATAACTACTATAATACTGCCCCCTATGTACAAGAATATAACTACTATAATACTGCCCCCTATGTACAAGAATATAACTACTATAATACTGCTCCTATGTACAAGAATATAACTACTATAATACTGCCCCTATGTACAAGAATATAACTACTATAATACTGCACCTATGTACAAGAATATAACTACTATAATACTGCCCCCTATGTACAAGAATATAACTACTATAATACTGCCCCCTATGTACAAGAATATAACTACTATAATACTGCCCCCTATGTAGAAGAATATAACTACTATAATACTGCCCCCTATGTACAAGAATATAACTACTATAATACTGCACCTATGTACAAGAATATAACTACTATAATACTGCCCCCTATGTACAAGAATATAACTACTATAATACTGCCCCCTATGTACAAGAATATAACTACTATAATACTGCTCCCTATGTACAAGAATATAACTACTATAATACTGCCCCCTATGTACAAGAATATAACTACTATAATACTGCTCCTATGTACAAGAATATAACTACTATAATACTGCCCCTATGTACAAGAATATAACTACTATAATACTGCCCCCTATGTACAAGAATATAACTACTATAATACTGCACCTATGTACAGGAATATAACTACTATAATACTGCCCCTATGTACAAGAATATAACTACTATAATACTGCCCCCTATGTACAAGAATATAACTACTATAATACTGCTCCCTATGTACAAGAATATAACTACTATAATACTGCCCCCTATGTACAAGAATATAACTACTATAATACTGCTCCTATGTACAAGAATATAACTACTATAATACTGCCCCTATGTACAAGAATATAACTACTATAATACTGCCCCCTATGTACAAGAATATAACTACTATAATACTGCTTCTATGTACAAGAATATAACTACTATAATACTGCCCCTATGTACAAGAATATAACTACTATAATACTGCCCCCTATGTACAAGAATATAACTACTATAATACTGCTCCTATGTACAAGAATATAACTACTATAATACTGCCCCTATGTACAAGAATATAACTACTATAATACTGCTCCTATGTACAAGAATATAACTACTATAATACTACCCCTATGTATAAGAATATAACTACTATAATACTGCCCCCTATGTACAAGAATATAACTACTATAATACTGCTCCTATGTACAAGAATATAACTACTATAATACTGCCCCTATGTACAAGAATATAACTACTATAATACTGCCCCTATGTACAAGAATATAACTGCTATAATACTGCTCCTACGTATAAGAATATCACTAGTAAAATCATCTCAGTATCACAGGAGATCACTATCCTGTCTGTGGCTGCAGCAGGAGCCTCTCCCCTCTACACCCCTTTTTTCCTGGCAGGATTTATAGGCGGTCGTATTCCCTGTGCACTACTATAATTCACTTCTACGTGTAGTTCTCCAGGAATTATTCACCTCTGGTAGATGTCGGTGAAGCACTGCTCCGCTTGCGTCAGCTTTCCCCGATGCTTCAGACATAAACCTTTCAGAAGTAATATGGAGCAGCGGTCGTCGTCCTGGTAGTCGTTGGCTGTAACGGGAAGACACGGAGTCATCTAGGATGTTGGGTCCTGATGCAGCTCACGGTTTGGCGGCGCGGCACTACAGCTGGCACATTACTCACCTGGCCCCTGTAGCAGGCGGTTCTCTGCCGCACAGATTGTAGTCAAGGCGTCTTCTGTCAGCTGGACGTCTTTACCGATCACGGAGAAGCCATTCCACAAGTACATCATCTCCTGGAGGACAGAAGAAAGCACAGGTCGCCAACGCTTAAAGGGACACACACAACATTCGTTACCACTTCCCTTTCCCAGGACGTACTGGTATGTCATGGAGAGGATACATTGGTATTGGGCTCTGGCGCCGAGCTCATGGTGGGTGCCGGCTGTGTTATACAGTTGGCACCTGCAGCGATCAGAGCCAGGTCCAATCGCTGCAGTCTGACTATTCGAACGCTGCTGTCAATCTATGTCCGACCTCGGTGGGGTCTCCTTTCTGGCGCCCATCGCCCCGTCTCTCCCACAGAGCGGTGGCGATCACAGGAGGCCTATGGGTTGCCATGTTGCCGCCACTTTGGTGCCCATGTGAAGCGCAGCCACAGGCTGGACTTCATTGAGGATTGTTATTTATTACATCTTTCTAGAATTCTGAAACGCTGCGCTATATCGTGCTAACAATCACAGATCAAATCCCGTAAGCACAAAAAAAAAAAGTTTAGAACAAAAAAATAAAAACTTTTAGTTCTCTCTCTTCTCCCACCTCTTTGCCCCTCGCCCCCAAATTCAAGAATACGAAAAGTAAACATTTGGTACTGCCGAGTCAGGAAAAGTCCGATCTATCGAAACGTAAAATGAACCTACAAAGAACCGCATTACAAAAAAAATCCAAAAATACCAAAATTCCTTTTTCATAACATTATATGGTGAAATGAATGGAGTCCACTAATACTATAACTGTAAAAAAATAAAAAATAAATCAAACATTAACAGTTATGGCTCTTGGAAGAAGGAAAAAGAAAAAAAAAAAAAAAAAGAAAGGGACGGATCTTTTATTCTCAATTAATTGGTAAAATATGTGTTCAGAGGAGACAGATCTACAAAATTTCTATCAGGAGATGACAGCTGGTGCTCATAAAATTCCATGGAGGGAAGGAGCTAGAGACCAACACAGCCCGCCAAAGGAGAGGGGAGGAGCTAGACAGAGACCGCCAGAGGAGAGGGGAAGAGCTAGAGACAGACACAACCCACCAGAAAGGGGAGGAACTAGACAGAAAGCCCACCAGAGGAGAGGGGAGGAGATAGAGACAGACAGCCCACCAGAGAGGGTAGGAGCTAGACAGTCAGGGGAGAGGGGAGGAACCAGACACAGTCAGGGGAGGAGCTAGACCCAGCCAGACAGAAGAGGGGATGAGCTAGACAGAGACCGCCAGAGGAGAGGGGAGGAGCTAGACAGACAGCCCGCCAGAGGAGAGGGGAGGAGCTAGAGACAGACAACCCGCCAGAGAGGGGAGGAGCTAGACAGAGCCCGCCAGAGAGGGGAGGAGCTAGAGACAGACAGCCCACCAGAGAGGGTAGGAGCTAGACAGACAGCCTGCCAGAGGAGAGGGGAGGAGCCAGACACAGCCATACAGAGGAGAGGAGCTATAGACAGACAGCCCACCAGAGAGGAGAGGAGCTAGACAGACAGCCAGAGGAGAGGGGAAGGAACCAGACACAGTCAGGAGAGAGGGGAGGAACTAGACCCAGCCAGAGGAGAGGAGCAAGACACAGCCAGACAGAGGAGGAGGAGGAGCTAGACGCAGCCAGACAGGAGAGGGGAGGGGCTAGACGCAGCCAGACAGGAGAGGGGAGGAGCTAGACGCAGCCAGACAGGAGAGGGGAGGAGCTAGACGCAGCCAGACAGGAGAGGGGAGGAGCTAGACGCAGCCAGACAGGAGAGGGGAGGCGCTAGACACAGCCAGACAGGAGTGGGGAGGAGCTAGACACAGCCAGACAGGAGAGGGGAGGAGCTAGACACAGCCAGACAGGAGAGGGGAGGAGCTAGACACAGCCAGACAGGAGAGGGGAGGAGCTAGACACAGCCAGACAGGAGAGGGGAGGAGCTAGACAGCCAGACAGGAGAGGGGAGGAGCTAGACGCAGCCATACAGAGGAGAGGGGAGGAGCTAGACACAGCCAGACAGGAGAGGGGAGGAGCTAGACGCAGCCATACAGAGGAGAGGGGAGGAGCTAGACCCAGACAGAAGAGAGGGGAGGAGCTAGATGCAGCCAGACAGAGAGGGGAGGAGATAGACGCAGCCATACAGAGAGGGGAGGAGCTAGACCCAGCCAGAGAGAAGGAGAGGGAAGCACCTAGACCCAGCCAGACGAGAGGGGAGGATCCAGACACAGTCAGAGGAGAGGAGCCAGACAGTCAGAGGAGTGGGGAGGAGCCAGAGACAGACAACCCGCCAGAGAGGGGAGGAGCTAGACAGAGCCCGCCAGAGAGGGGAGGAGCTAGACAGACAGCCTGCCAGAGGAGAGGGGAGGAGCCAGACACAGTCAGGGGAGAGGGGAGGAACCAGACATAGTCAGGGGAGAGGGGAGGAGCTAGACGCAGCCAGACAGGAGGGGAGGAGCTAGACACAGCCATACAGAGGAGAGGAGCTATAGACAGACAGCCCACCAGAGAGGAGAGGAGCTAGACAGACAGCCAGAGGAGAGGGGAAGGAACCAGACACAGTCAGGGGAGAGGGGAGGAACTAGACCCAGCCAGAGGAGAGGAGCAAGACACAGCCAGACAGAGGAGGAGGAGGAGCTAGACGCAGCCAGACAGGAGAGGGGAGGAGCTAGACGCAGCCAGACAGGAGAGGGGAGGAGCTAGACACAGCCAGACAGGAGAGGGGAGGAGCTAGACGCAGCCAGACAGGAGAGGGGAGGCGCTAGACACAGCCAGACAGGAGTGGGGAGGAGCTAGACACAGCCAGACAGGAGTGGGGAGGAGCTAGACACAGCCAGACAGGAGAGGGGAGGAGCTAGACACAGCCAGACAGGAGAGGGGAGGAGCTAGACACAGCCAGACAGGAGAGGGGAGGAGCTAGACAGCCAGACAGGAGAGGGGAGGAGCTAGACGCAGCCATACAGAGGAGAGGGGAGGAGCTAGACACAGCCAGACAGGAGAGGGGAGGAGCTAGACGCAGCCATACAGAGGAGAGGGGAGGAGCTAGACCCAGACAGAAGAGAGGGGAGGAGCTAGATGCAGCCAGACAGAGAGGGGAGGAGATAGACGCAGCCATACAGAGAGGGGAGGAGCTAGACCCAGCCAGAGAGAAGGAGAGGGAAGCACCTAGACCCAGCCAGACGAGAGGGGAGGATCCAGACACAGTCAGAGGAGAGGAGCCAGACAGTCAGAGGAGTGGGGAGGAGCCAGACACAGATATTCCGCTGCATGTTCACCTTAACGGTTACAGTTCTGGACAGAACTTTGAGCACCAACGGTCATCTCTCATCTCAGTGATGGGAAGGTCTCATCACTGAATACAACTTTTCTTTCACCCAGGATTTAACAGTGATTGATCGGTCCAGAAGGAGAAAGAAGCAGATTTCTCTGATAAAATATATTACATTCTTCTACTTTCACCATTTATAAAAAAATATATATATTAACACGGCGGTTACTTTGGAACACCAGGTCTATCGTGGTCGGATTTTGATCCCATTTTCCTTGTGCTGCTCCCCCTGAGTTTTCCTTTTATTTTTTAAATCCGTCATAAGGTTTCAGAGATATGGGCCTTTTTAGTTACTACTACTTTTCAGGATCTTCGCAGGGGGCGTGGCTCACATGGTGATTATGCAAATAAGCCTAAAGATACACCCCCGAGGAACCAGGTAAGCCACACCCCCTTAGTGGACAACATGAAAAATTTGCATAATTGTCTCATCATTTAGGGCCCCAATATCTCTGGAAAAGTACGAAAGAGGAAAAACTGCCCACTTTTGACTTGGTGATGGGTATTGATTAAGGGTTTAAAAAAAATATATATCTTTGTGGGCGAGCTGTCAGTGCCGACAAGTGTTGGAGTATGTGGCACAAGGACGCCCGTCCTGGCTACTTGTGAGAGGAAGGTGGTGGATCATCAGAGACGCAGCCCATTGGTCCTGCTCCGCACGATACCAGCATTGTGTATGAAGGGGGCTGGCTGATTACTTTAACAGCTAAGCCAGCCCCCTTTCGCATTTCTTATTGAGGGAAAGCAATATTCCTAAACATATCACTGACATCGGGACTAATCACAATAGCGATGTACCCACCAGAGCAGGAACCGGTAGGCAGACAGGATCCTTGGCCTGGTACCTCCTTGCCTTCCGGATCACGTACTTTTCAGTGGGGGGAGATTTTCCAGCTATTTTCTGTTTTAATGAAGGCACAAGTCTGCGGATGACAGAAGGTGAGCGGTTACTGGCTCCTCACATGTCTCTGGAGAAAGGGGGCGCTAGAGAGTCCGTACCGGAACAACTCCACCTCACTCTCATCGAAAGGCCGAGGCTCATCAGGAGGGAGCATGCTGAGAAAGGCCGCCTTCATGTACATGTACATGGCCTGGGGGAAGCAGAGAAGACCACGTCATCAGTGTCCTGAGAACAGACTAGTGAGCGCAGCTCTGGAGTATAATACAGGATCAGTAATGTGATGTATGTACACAGTGACTGCACCAGCAGAATAGTGAGTGCAGCTCTGGAGTATAATACAGGATGTAACTCAGGATCAGTAATGTAATGTATGTACACAGTGACTCCACCAGCAGAATAGTGAGTGCAGCTCTGGGGTATAATACAGGATGTAACTCACGATCAGTAATGTAATGTATGTACACAGTGACTGCACCAGCATAATAGTGAGTGCAGCTCTGGGGTATAATACAGGATGTAACTCACGATCAGTAATGTAATGTATGTACACAGTGACTCCACCAGCAGAATAGTGAGTGCAGCTCTGGGGTATAATACAGGATGTAACTCACGATCAGTAATGTAATGTATGTACACAGTGACTGCACCAGCATAATAGTGAGTGCAGCTCTGGAGTATAATGCAGGATGTAACTCAGGATCAGTAATGTAATGTATGTACACAGTGATTGCACCAGCAGAATAGTGAGTGCAGCTCTGGGGTATAATACAGGATGTAACTCAGGATCAGTAATGTAATGTATGTACACAGTGACTGCACCAGCAGAATAGTGAGTGCAGCTCTGGAGTATAATACAGGATGTAGCTCAGGATCAGTAATGTAATGTATGTACACAGACTGCACCAGCAGAATAGTGAGCGCAGCTCTGGAGTATAATACAGGATGTAACTCAGGATCAGTAATGTAATGTATGTACACAGTGACTGCACCAGCAGAATAGTGAGCGCAGCTCTGGAGTATAATACAGGGTGTAACTCAGGATCAGTAATGTAATGTATGTACACAGGGACTGCACCAGCAGAATAGTGAGCGCAGCTCTGGAGTATAATACAGGATGTAACTCAGGATCAGTAATGTAACGTATGTACACAGTGACTGCACCAGCAGAATAGTGAGCGCAGCTCTGGAGTATAATACAGGATGTAACTCAGGATCAGTAATGTAATGTATGTACACAGTGACTGCACCAGCAGAATAGTGAGTGCAGCTCTGGGGTATAATACAGGATGTAACTCAGGATCAGTAATGTAATGTATGTACACAGTGAATGCACCAGCAGAATAGTGAGCGCAGCTCTGGAGTATAATACAGGATGTAACTCAGGATCAGTAATGTATGTACACAGTGACTGCACCAGCAGAATAGTGAGTGCAGCTCTGGAGTATAATACAGGATGTAGCTCAGGATCAGTAATGTAATGTATGTACACAGTGACTGCACCAGCAGAATAGTGAGTTCAGCTCTGGAGTATAATACAGGATGTAGCTCAGGATCAGTAATGTAATGTATGTACACAGTGAGTGCACCAGCAGAATAGTGAGTTCAGCTCTGGAGTATAATACAGGATGTAACTCAGGATTAGTAATGTAATGTATGTACACAGTGACTGCACCAGCAGAATAGTGAGTGCAGCTCTGGGGTATAATACAGGATGTAACTCAGGATCAGTAATGTAATGTATGTACACAGTGAATGCACCAGCAGAATAGTGAGCGCAGCTCTGGAGTATAATACAGGATGTAACTCAGGATCAGTAATGTATGTACACAGTGACTGCACCAGCAGAATAGTGAGTGCAGCTCTGGGGTATAATACAGGATGTAGCTCAGGATCAGTAATGTAATGTATGTACACAGTGACTGCACCAGCAGAATAGTGAGTGCAGCTCTGGGGTATAATACAGGATGTAGCTCAGGATCAGTAATGTAATGTATGTACACAGTGAATGCACCAGCAGAATAGTGAGCGCAGCTCTGGAGTATAATACAGGATGTAACTCAGGATCAGTAATGTATGTACACAGTGACTGCACCAGCAGAATAGTGAGTGCAGCTCTGGGGTATAATACAGGATGTAGCTCAGGATCAGTAATGTAATGTATGTACACAGTGACTGCACCAGCAGAATAGTGAGTGCAGCTCTGGGGTATAATACAGGATGTAGCTCAGGATCAGTAATGTAATGTATGTACACAGTGACTGCACCAGCAGAATAGTGAGTTCAGCTCTGGAGTATAATACAGGATGTAGCTCAGGATCAGTAATGTAATGTATGTACACAGTGAGTGCACCAGCAGAATAGTGAGTTCAGCTCTGGAGTATAATACAGGATGTAACTCAGGATTAGTAATGTAATGTATGTACACAGTGACTGCACCAGCAGAATAGTGAGTGCAGCTCTGGGGTATAATACAGGATGTAGCTCAGGATCAGTAATGTAATGTATGTACACAGTGACTGCACCAGCAGAATAGTGAGTGCAGCTCTGGAGTATAATACAGGATGTAGCTCAGGATCACTACAGGATAAGTCCTGATTTTCTACCAGTATCTACTTATAGACATTGGCAGTTGCTCCCTTACAGTTGAGCAGCGGAAGGGAAGAGTTATATAAGCGGCAGGTGAAACAGAGGGGTGAGGATTAGAGGACGGGTCTGCGGCACCTTTGACCACCGGTTTTCTTTGCTCAGCAGATCGGCATAGAAGTACGCCATCTTCCACATCCCCTTGTAGGCGAAGCACCACATCAGCTCCCAGTAACACATGTGGTGGAACTGCTTCCAGGACTGCTGGGCCGAGCACCCGGCCTCATACCAGTGGATGGCCTGGGACGGGGCGAGAAGGAGAGAAGGAACGCTGGTGTGAGCCGGACTCATAAGCTGCAGTGAAGTCGAGGTTTCCCCTCCGGGTCTCACCTGATCAATGTTGCCTTTAATTTCCTCAATCCTTCCGGCGAAAAAAAGAAAGATGGCGCTCTGCGATGGAAGAGACGATGCCTTGGTTAATAGTCTAGTACTACAGCCTATGATAATGGTAGGATACACCGTACATCGTTACACAAGGATTGTGCAGTCCCATGTAAGAGCCAGTTGTCATACAATAACTGAACACTCAGAGCTGCTGCATCGCTGCGCTGTCCTAACGACTCAACACGGGAACAGCAGATACCGACTTTAATAGCCACTTTCTTTTGGAATTATTGCAGTTTCTATACTGACCACTAGATGTCAGTACACACATTTGTCACCAGGTCAAAAGATTTCAGGTTTTGCTCACATTTGATTCCCACTGATCCATTGACTTTTCCCGTTTTTATTTGTTTGCTTTTTTTTTTTTCTTTCTGTCATAATTCCAGAGATAGGCGCCTTTTTCTTTAATGATAGTTTTTCCGGCATTTACAATGGGGCGTGGCTCACAGGGTGATGAATGGAGCAATCTAAAGACCCACCCCCGAGGATCTGAGCCACACCCCCTTGAAAAGACCATATAAAATCAGCTCTAAACAAAAAGACCCCTACTCCGAAAGCAAATGGGGGATATAGGAGGAAAAAAAAACAGCACATCCTGGGGATTAACAGGAATAAAATAAGAGGAAACACTGGCCTCAGAGAACCTTTTACCACTTTACAAGGTTATTGTGAAGGTAGGGGGAAGGAGGTGAGCTGTGACATCACCTATTGTGAATGGTGGATCCTGTGTTATCTACTGTATATAGAGGTGATATCAGTCATTGTACAGGAGGAGGAGGTGAGCTGGGATATCACCTATTGTGAATGGTGGATCCTGTGTTATCTACTGTATATAGAGGTGTTATCAGTCATTGTACAGGAGGAGGAGGTGAGCTGTGATATCACCTATTGTGAATGGTGGATCCTGTGTTATCTACTGTATATAGAGGTGTTATCAGTCATTGTACAGGAGGAGGAGGTGAGCTGTGACATCACCTATTGTGAATGGTGGATCCTGTGTTATCTACTGTATATAGAGGTGATATCAGTCATTGTACAGGAGGAGGAGGTGAGCTGTGACATCACCTATTGTGAATGGTGGATCCTGTGCCATCTACTGTATATAGAGGTGTTATCAGTCATTGTACAGGAGGAGGAGGTGAGCTGTGACATCACCTATTGTGAATGGTGGATCCTGTGCCATCTACTGTATATAGAGGTGTTATCAGTCATTGTTATCCTGACAGTGATCATAATGAGACTAATGAAAAGTCTTTTGCAAAGATCAGGAAGGGTGAACCTAGTATTAGGTTTGGCTGCGTACTTAGTGGCCATTTCTGTATAAAAAGCCCCTGTGGCCACAGCTCAGGAATATCAATGGAGTATCTATAGGGGTGTAGAGGATGAGGTCACAAAGCCCCAAGGTCCTAAGACCTCCTGCCAGGAGACAGTGGCACCATACATGATAAGTGTAGGTTTGGAGCTGGCACTGATCCTCCAGAAGCTGAAGGACATCATGTAAGAGCTGGTGAGGACTTTATAGGTAGGACAGTGTCATATTTCTCACGATTCCTCCTCAGAACATCCGTCCTCACCTTAGGATATCGGCTGAGATACGGCTGAAGAAGGGAATCTGCTTCTCTGACGTCTTCCTCGCCGATTCCTATAAGACATGAGGAAGACCCCTAAGACGGTGCACACCACGTTCTTGGAGTGCAAATGGTGAGAGACATTCAGCTGATATCTACAGAAGATCTCCGGACTGTGAGGTGGGCTTCTTCTGGGTGCCACCTCGTACAGCCTAGTCCAAAATGGCTGTTTATGGGCTTTCATTGGCTACCCCACCCAAGCTGTGGTCACACTGGTCTCCTTTCCATCAGCCTTACACCTGTACCCACCTTACAAGGTCCACCAATTGGGGAAAGTGATCGCCAACCTGAGATTTCCCATCATTTCATTTAACTAACAATTTGGGGACAGTTTACGGCCTAAAAGTATTTTAAGGAGGCCAATTGTAAGGTCTACATTAATTTGGGGGTTCGGTCTATAGTCCACAGTTAATCTGGGAGCTCTATAACTAACTGGGGGGGAGGTGGGGCAAGCCTGGTTCTACAACTAACAAGGGGGCCCAAGCCTGGTTCTACAACTAACAAGGGGGCCCAAGCCTGGCTCTACAACTAACAAGGGGGCCCAAGCCTGGCTCTACAACTAACTGGGGGGGAGGGGGAGCAAGCCTGGTTCTACAACTAACCAGGGGGCCCAAGCCTGGTTCTACAACTAACCAGGGGGCCCAAGCCTGGTTCTACAACTAACAAGGGGGCCCAAGCCTGGTTCTACAACTAACCAGGGGGCCCAAGCCTGGCTCTACAACTAACCAGGGGGCCCAAGCCTGGTTCTACAACTAACAAGGGGGCCCAAGCCTGGTTCTACAACTAACAAGGGGGCCCAAGCCTGGCTCTACAACTAACAAGGGGGCCCAAGCCTGGCTCTACAACTAACCAGGGGCCCAAGCCTGGCTCTACAACTAACCAGGGGGCCCAAGCCTGGCTCTACAACTAACCAGGGGGCCCAAGCCTGGTTCTACAACTAACAAGGGGGCCCAAGCCTGGCTCTACAACTAACAAGGGGGCCCAAGCCTGGCTCTACAACTAACAAGGGGGCCCAAGCCTGGCTCTACAACTAACAAGGGGGCCCAAGCCTGGCTCTACAACTAACAAGGGGGCCCAAGCCTGGCTCTACAACTAACAAGGGGGCCCAAGCCTGGCTCTACAACTAACAAGGGGGCCCAAGCCTGGCTCTACAACTAACAAGGGGGCCCAAGCCTGGCTCTACAACTAACCAGGGGGCATAAGCCTGGCTCTACAACTAACGGGGGGAGAGGGTGTTGCCTGGCTCTACAACTAACAGGGGTGAAACCCTTTCTCTACAACTAACCGTTGGGGGGGGGGCATTCCTGGCTCTACAACTGACCGGGGGGGGGGTGCATGCTTGGCTCTACAACTAACGGGGGAAAAGGGGGGGCAAGCCTGGCTCTACAACTAACGGGGGAAAAGGTGGGGCAAGCCTGGCTCTACAACTTACCCGGGGGAGGGGGGGGGGGGGGGAGGATTGCGAGCCTGGCTCTAAAATTAACCAGAAGACCACATACCCGGAAGCTGCAAGGAGGAGACTCACCCAAGATGAAGCTCAGGAAGGTGTAGTAACACAGCAGGAGCATGGTGCAGAGCAGGGAGCGCAGGTTAGAAGACGTGGCCCCTTCTTGGAGCTGGGACAGGCCGTATTCCTGAGGGGTGATTGATTATTCAAGGTAAGACCACCGTAGACACTGCAGACCTCATGTGGCCACAATGTCTGTTGCCATTAGCCCAGTTCCCCCTCCATTACAGCCCTATAACATTATATAGAGACCTTATCTCCAGAGAAGCCGGCAAACTCCAGAATCTTCAGAATCCGGGGAGGGAAAAGGGACAACGTCTAAGGGGAAAGAGGTAAGTCAGTGATGGCGGCTCCTGTACACGACTACGGCTTCCCAGGCGCACCCATTATGCACAACCTGGATTACACTGCAGAGCTGCATTCACCATCATCCAAGCTTCAGAGCTGAAATCTCCCTACCTGTCCTGCTTGTTCAGAGTCTGTACAGACCTTGTCTTCACTCTCAGAAGATATCTCTTGGTCTACATAATAGGGGCAAATCTACCAGTTAGGCCGGGATCACACATGCGAGAAACACGTCCGTGTCTCGCATGTGAAATCCAAGCTCTGGCGTCGGCACGTGGGAGCGGAGCGTGCGGCTCCATGTGTTGCTATGCGGCCGCACACTCCGATCCACAGTGTCGGCGCCAGAGCTTGGATTTCACATGCGAGACACGGACGTGTTTCTCGCATGTGTGATCCCGGCCTTAGACGAGTTGCTGACACAAGCCTGCTGACTGTTTCCTACAACAAATAGCTTAATTGTGAATACAGCTCTGGAGTAAAATAGGATGTATAGAGTGTTAGTGCTTCTGTAAAAGGGTTGTCCAAGTTTGGGATGAAAGTCTGCAACCACTCTATGACTGGAGACTTCTGAGTAATGGCATCGTGCGGCGAGCACACTGTCAGGATTCTCCAGTATTGGCGGTGAGAGCGGGTGGTCACGTGACTGGGTATGCGATGTGCTCGTCCCGTCTCCGTGCACTTTTACTGACAGAGGACTAGTCTGCACATGACCGTAAAGATTAAAACTCACTGCCTTCGACCACACCGGAGAATCCGGACAGCGTGCGCACCACACACACTGTCAGGATCCAGAAGCCTGTAATCACAGAGCGTGACTGCAGACTCATCCCAAGCATGGACGACCCCTTGAAGTTGGGTCACCTATCAAATAGCCCAATATGAGCACAGTGCGTGCACCCACCCATCCCCCCTCTCACCCCAAATGTCAATTATACGTACGATAAAAACATCCATTTACCTGCGGATAAAGCTCCTCTAGCAGCAAAAGAAGAAGGAAAAGGACAATGAAGACCACAAATCCCACACAACCCGACTGACGGCACGGCGAGTGATCACACCGTTTCCAGATTATTGGACGCCTACCGCATATACCGCAGGGACAGCACTCACCAAATTAAAAGCGCCGATACCCAACGAAATTCCGCCCTGGAGGTGAGCGTGAGACTCTCCTTTTCGGAAACCGTTGGACTGTATGAAGTTATTAAGTTCTCTGGAAATAAAACATAAAAATATATATTGTAAATAAGGATGTCAGAGAATGCTGGGAGTTATAGTTCTGCAGAAGGCGAAGGCTGCTAGTATGTCACCTGGACTGATTCATGTCATTCTCACACAGATCTCACCTGTAGATGACGTAACTGCTCCGAACCTTCATCCCACCCTTTATAAAATTGATCATGTTCTCATCCTGCATAAAGAAAAAGAGTTATAGCAGATGTATTCCTGTACACAGGAGCAGTATTATAGCAGTTATATTATTATATATAGGGGCAGTATTATAGTAGTTATATTCTTGTACATAGGGGCAGTATTATAGCAGTTATATTATTATATATAGGGGCAGTATTATAGTAGTTATATTCTTGTACATAGGGGCAGTATTATAGTAGTTATATTCTTGTACATAGGGGTAGTATTATAGTAGTTATATTCTTGTATATAGGAGCAGTATTATAGTAGTTATATTCTTGTACATAGGGGGCAGTATTATAGTAGTTATATTCTTGTACATAGGGGCAGTATTATAGTAGTTATATTCTTGTACATAGGGGCAGTATTATAGTAGTTATATTCTTGTACATAGGGGTAGTATTATAGTAGTTATATTCTTGTATATAGGGGCAGTATTATAGTAGTTATATTCTTGTACATAGGGGGTAGTATTATAGTAGTTATATTCTTAAACATAGGAGGCAGTATTATAGTAGTTATATTCTTGTACATAGGAGCAGTATTATAGTAGTTATATTCTTGTACATAGGGGCAGTATTATAGTAGTTATATTCTTGTACATAGGGGCAGTATTATAGTAGTTATATTCTTGTTCATGGGAGCAGTATTATAGTAGTTATATTCTTGTACATAGGGGGCAGTATTATAGCAGTTACATTCTTGTACATAGGGATCGTATTATAGTAGTTATATTCTTGTATATAGGGGCAGTATTATAGTAGTTATATTCTTGTACATAGGGGGTAGTATTATAGTAGTTATATTCTTGTACATAGGAGCAGTATTATAGTAGTTATATTCTTGTACATAGGGGCAGTATTATAGTAGTTATATTCTTGTACATAGAAGGCAGTATTATAGTAGTTATATTCTTGTACATAGGGGCAGTATTATAGTAGTTATATTCTTGTACATAGGGGCAGTATTATAGTAGTTATATTCTTGTTCATGGGAGCAGTATTATAGTAGTTATATTCTTGTACATAGGGGGCAGTATTATAGCAGTTATATTCTTGTACATAGGGATCGTATTATAGTAGTTACATTCTTGTACATAGGGATCGTATTATAGTAGTTATATTCTTGTACATAGGGGCAGTATTATAGTAGTTAAATTCCAGTACATAGGAGCAGTATTATAGTAGTTATATTCTTGTACATAGGAGCAGTATTATAGTAGTTATATTCTTGTACATAGGAGCAGTATTATAGTAGTTATATTCTTGTACATAGGAGCAGTATTATAGTAGTTATATTCTTGTATATAGGGGGCAGTATTATAGTAGTTATATTCTTGTACATAGGGGGCAGTATTATAGTAGTTATATTCTTGTACATAGAAGGCAGTATTATAGTAGTTATATTCTTGTTCATGGGAGCAGTACTATAGCAGTTATATTCTTGTACATAGGGGGCAGTATTATAGCAGTTACATTCTTGTACATAGGGATCGTATTATAGTAGTTATATTCTTGTACATAGGGATCGTATTATAGTAGTTACATTCTTGTACATAGGGATCGTATTATAGTAGTTATATTCTTGTACATAGGGGCAGTATTATAGTAGTTAAATTCCAGTACATAGGAGCAGTATTATAGTAGTTATATTCTTGTACATAGGAGCAGTATTATAGTAGTTATATTCTTGTACATAGGAGCAGTATTATAGTAGTTATATTCTTGTACATAGGAGCAGTATTATAGTAGTTATATTCTTGTATATAGGGGGCAGTATTATAGTAGTTATATTCTTGTACATAGGGGGCAGTATTATAGTAGTTATATTCTTGTACATAGAAGGCAGTATTATAGTAGTTATATTCTTGTTCATGGGAGCAGTACTATAGCAGTTATATTCTTGTACATAGGGGGCAGTATTATAGCAGTTACATTCTTGTACATAGGGATCGTATTATAGTAGTTATATTCTTGTACATAGGGGCAGTATTATAGTAGTTATATTCTTGTATATAGGGGCAGTATTATAGCAGTTATATTCTTGTACATAGGGGGTAGTATTATAGTAGTTATATTCTTAAACATAGGAGGCAGTATTATAGTAGTTATATTCTTGTACATAGGAGCAGTATTATAGTAGTTATATTCTTGTACATAGGGGCAGTATTATAGTAGTTATATTCTTGTACATAGAAGGCAGTATTATAGTAGTTATATTCTTGTACATAGGGGCAGTATTATAGTAGTTATATTCTTGTACATAGGGGCAGTATTATAGTAGTTATATTCTTGTTCATGGGAGCAGTATTATAGTAGTTATATTCTTGTACATAGGGGGCAGTATTATAGCAGTTATATTCTTGTACATAGGGGCAGTATTATAGTAGTTAAATTCCAGTACATAGGAGCAGTATTATAGTAGTTATATTCTTGTACATAGGAGCAGTATTATAGTAGTTATATTCTTGTACGTAGGTATTTTCTTTATTAGGAGTCAGGACGTCATCAGATACCTACTTCTGTGCTTTTTATGTCAAGAGTTTACATTCAGGACTCTGATGATGTACAACAGTCCTGGGTTGGTCTAGCTGTGAGGCTTTGCAGTTTATTAGGTACCTGCAAGAAGATCAGAGCCGCCCGTTGTAGCAAACACTCAGCGAAGCAAACCTCTGCATGTGCCTCAACTGCAATGAGAAAGACACCAGTGTGACAGCTCCGCAGCCATAACTATCAGGTTACACAGACATAGTAACATAGTAACATAGTAACATAGTTAGTAAGGCCGAAAAAAGACATTGGTCCATCCAGTTCAGCCTATATTCCATCATAATAAATCCCCAGATCTACGTCCTTCTACAGAACCTAATAATTGTATGATACAATATTGTTCTGCTCCAGGAAGACATCCAGGCCTCTCTTGAACCCCTCGACTGAGTTCGCCATCACCACCTCCTCAGGCAAGCAATTCCAGATTCTCACTGCCCTAACAGTAAAGAATCCTCTTCTATGTTGGTGGAAAAACCTTCTCTCCTCCAGACGCAAAGAATGCCCCCTTGTGCCCGTCACCTTCCTTGGTATAAACAGATCCTCAGCGAGATATTTGTATTGTCCCCTTATATACTTATACATGGTTATTAGATCGCCCCTCAGTCGTCTTTTTTCTAGACTAAATAATCCTAATTTCGCTAATCTATCTGGGTATTGTAGTTCTCCCATCCCCTTTATTAATTTTGTTGCCCTCCTTTGTACTCTCTCTAGTTCCATTATATCCTTCCTGAGCACCGGTGCCCAAAACTGGACACAGTACTCCATGTGCGGTCTAACTAGGGATTTGTACAGAGGCAGTATAATGCTCTCATCATGTGTATCCAGACCTCTTTTAATGCACCCCATGATCCTGTTTGCCTTGGCAGCTGCTGCCTGGCACTGGCTGCTCCAGGTAAGTTTATCATTAACTAGGATCCCCAAGTCCTTCTCCCTGTCAGATTTACCCAGTGGTTTCCCGTTCAGTGTGTAATGGTGATATTGATTCCTTCTTCCCATGTGTATAACCTTACATTTATCATTGTTAAACCTCATCTGCCACCTTTCAGCCCAAGTTTCCAACTTATCCAGATCCATCTGTAGCAGAATACTATCTTCACTTGTATTAACTGCTTTACATAGTTTTGTATCATCTGCAAATATCGATATTTTACTGTGTAAACCTTCTACCAGATCATTAATGAATATGTTGAAGAGAACAGGTCCCAATACTGACCCCTGCGGTACCCCACTGGTCACAGCGACCCAGTTAGAGACTATACCATTTATAACCACCCTCTGCTTTCTATCACTAAGCCAGTTACTAACCCATTTACACACATTTTCCCCCAGACCAAGCATTCTCATTTTGTGTACCAACCTCTTGTGCGGCACGGTATCAAACGCTTTGGAAAAATCGAGATATACCACGTCCAATGACTGACCGTGGTCCAGTCTATAGCTTACCTCTTCATAAAAACTGATTAGATTGGTTTGACAGGAGCGATTTCTCATAAACCCATGCTGATATGGAGTTAAACAGTTATTCTCATTGAGATAATCCAGAATAACATCCCTCAGAAACCCTTCAAATATTTTACCAACAATAGAGGTTAGACTTACTGGCCTATAATTTCCAGGTTCACTTTTAGAGCCCTTTTTGAATATTGGCACCACATTTGCTATGCGCCAGTCCTGCGGAACAGACCCTGTCGCTATAGAGTCACTAAAAATAAGAAATAATGGTTTATCTATTACATTACTTAGTTCTCTTAGTACTCGTGGGTGTATGCCATCCGGACCTGGAGATTTATCTATTTTAATCTTATTTAGCCGGTTTCGCACCTCTTCTTGGGTTAGATTGGTGACCCTTAATATAGGGTTTTCATTGTTTCTTGGGATTTCACCTAGCATTTCATTTTCCACCGTGAATACCGTGGAGAAGAAGGTGTTTAATATGTTAGCTTTTTCCTCGTCATCTACAACCATTCTTTCCTCACTATTTTTTAAGGGGCCTACATTTTCAGTTTTTATTCTTTTACTATTGATATAGTTGAAGAACAGTTTGGGATTAGTTTTACTCTCCTTAGCAATGTGCTTCTCTGTTTCCTTTTTGGCAGCTTTAATTATTTTTTTAGATAAAGTATTTTTCTCCCTATAGTTTTTTAGAGCTTCAATGGTGCCATCCTGCTTTAGTAGTGCAAATGCTTTCTTTTTACTGTTAATTGCCTGTCTTACTTCTTTGTTTAGCCACATTGGGTTTTTCCTATTTCTAGTCCTTTTATTCCCACAAGGTATAAACCGCTTACACTGCCTATTTAGGATGTTCTTAAACATTTCCCATTTATTATCTGTATTCTCATTTCTGAGGATATTGTCCCAGTCTACCAGATTAAGGGCATCTCTAAGCTGTTCAAACTTTGCCTTCCTAAAGTTCAATGTTTTTGTGACTCCCTGACAAGTCCCCCTAGTGAAAGACAGGTGAAACTGCACAATATTGTGGTCGCTATTTCCTAAATGCCCAACCACCTGCAGATTTGTTATTCTGTCAGGTCTATTAGATAGTATTAGGTCTAAAAGTGCTGCTCCTCTGGTTGGATTCTGCACCAATTGTGAAAGATAATTTTTCTTGGTTATTAGCAGAAACCTGTTGCCTTTATGGGTTTCACAGGTTTCTGTTTCCCAGTTAATATCCGGGTAGTTAAAGTCCCCCATAACCAGGACCTCATTATGGGTTGCAGCTTCATCTATCTGCTTTAGAAGTAGACTTTCCATGCTTTCTGTTATATTTGGGGGTTTGTAACAGACCCCAATGAGAATTTTGTTACCATTTTTCCCTCCATGAATTTCAACCCATATGGACTCGACATCCTCATTCCCTTCGCTAATATCCTCCCTTAAAGTGGACTTTAGACAAGACTTTACATAGAGACAAACCCCTCCTCCTCTCCGATTTTTACGATCCTTTCTAAACAGACTGTAACCCTGTAAGTTAACTGCCCAGTCATAGCTTTCATCTAACCATGTCTCGGTTATTCCCACTATGTCAAAGTTACCTGTAGATATTTCTGCTTCTAGTTCTTCCATCTTGTTTGTCAGGCTTCTGGCGTTTGCGAGCATGCAGTTTAGAGGATTTTGTTTTGTTCCAATCTCCTCACTGTGGATTGTTTTAGAAATGTTCTTACCTCCCTTCTGAGTATGTTTTCCTGGGTCGTCTTTGTTCGAGTCTAATGTTTTTCTTCCCGTCCCCTCTTCTTCTAGTTTAACGCCCTCCTGATGAGTGTAGCGAGTCTTCTGGCGAATGTGTGTTTCCCAGGTTTGTTGAGGTGTAGTCCGTCTCTGGCGAGGAGTCCATCATACCAGTAATTCACACCGTGGTCCAGGAATCCAAATCCTTGTTGTCTGCACCATCGTCTTAGCCAGTTGTTTGCATCAAGGATCCTGTTCCATCTCCTGGTGCCATGCCCGTCTACTGGAAGGATAGAAGAAAAAACTACCTGTGCATCCAGTTCCTTTACTTTCTTCCCCAACTCTTCAAAGTCCTTGCAGATTGTCGGTAGGTCCTTCCTTGCCGTGTCATTGGTGCCAACATGTATCAGAAGAAATGGGTGGACGTCCTTGGAGCTGAAGAGCTTTGGTATCCTATCGGTCACATCCTTGATCATCGCACCTGGAAGGCAGCATACTTCTCTTGCGGTTATGTCCGGTCTGCAGATGGCTGCTTCTGTGCCTCTCAGTAGTGAGTCTCCCACCACCACCACTCTTCGTTGCTTCTTGGCTGTGCTTTTTGCTGTCACTTGTTGCTGTGTGCCCTTTTCTTTTTTGCTTGCTGGTATTGCTTCATTCTTAGGTGTGCCATCTTCATCCTCTACAAAGATTTGATATTGGTTCTTCAGTTGTGTGGTTGGTGATTTCTCCATGGTCTTCTTGCTTCTTTTGGTCACATGCTTCCACTCATCTGCTTTTGGAGGTTCTCTGACACTTTTTGCACCTTCTGTGACCAGTAGACGATGCTATACACTACTGCAGCCCTGTTAGTCCTGGTCAATGAGCTTAAGTGCATGTTCCCAGGCAGAGATCTGAAGACCCTCAAAACCCTGAAAACACTGCAGAAATGTTTGCCATGATGGTTTAACTTTAAAAGTCACAAAAATTTGGAGGGAGGGGGGAAATTATGTAAAATAATGTGATTGCATAGGTTTGAACACCCTTTCATAATAATTGGGGAGGTGGCTGTGTTCAGAATTAGCCAATCACATTTACCCTCATGTTACACAGCAATAAGGGCACGGCCGCTATTATTCACAGGGATTCTGATTAAACCCAAATGAAGTTTTGTTGTTCTAGGAGGATTTTCCTGACATTTTCTTAGCAGCATTTTACAGCAGAAGCCACAACAGCTGACAACACAGCAAAGGGACATCATTGCTGAAAGTTATCAGTCAGGTGAAGGGTACAAAAAAAAAAATGTCCAAGATTAGATCCATCAAGAAAAACCGTAAAAAATGTCATCAATAAGTGGCAATGACCTCACTTAGAACTGGACGTCCCTCAAAAATTATTGACAAGAAGAAAATTGGTCCAGGAGGCTGCCAAGAGGCCTACAGTAACATTAAAGGAGCTGCATAGATTTCTGGCAATTACTGGTTGTGTACTGTATGTGACAATCTCCTGTATTCTTCATTTGTTTGGACTGTGGCGAGACGGAAGCCTTCTCTTACCAAAAAAAAAAAAAAAAAAAAACACAACAACACACACACACACAAACATGCAAGCCCACTATGTTTTACCAAAGTCTGACAAAAAGCATTTGGGAAAAATGTGTTATGTCTGATGACACCAAGGTTAATTTTTTGGGAATATTTCCATTAAGAAATGTTTGGCATAAAGATAACCCTGCACATCACCAAAAGACCACCATCCCCACAGTGAAGCACAGTGGAGGCAGCATTGTGCTTTGGGACTATTTATCGGCAACTGAAGCTAGCCTCCTACCCAAAGTAACAATGCTGTCAGTGTAGGGGTGTACAGATTGATGCAACCACACTATTTTACTTCCTTATTTTTATTTTTTGTACTGATTATGGGCAACATTGTTGGAAAAAAAAGTCATGAAATCATTCTTCTTGGTATGATAGGTTTACATAACAAAAACCCAACATTGTAACAGGTGTGTGTATACTTTTTATATCTACTGTATGGAAATAGTGGTATGGCTCTATTGGCACTGGATAGTATAAGTCTGTAATGAAATATGTATAGGTTTGGATGTATGACTGGCAGTAATTACCATCTGTTCTAAGCTGCAGGTCTCACAGGGGTCACAGCATATGTTTTCCTGAGAAGGCAATCTCGCCAGGGGGCTTTACTGAGAACCACAAAGTGGAAACGTTTCACACCTTATGGCTCTTTTGAAGAGATATGCCAATTACAGCCTGACACTATCTATCTGTGAGAAAGGTTACACAAAGAGTTTCAGAGAAAAATTATGTATTCATCGGTAAAATAGAAATGGTCCTGTCACAAACCAGCAATTAGAATATTAACATGAGATGCTGGTCTAGCAATCTGATCTCTAGAGTAAGACTATAAATTAGGCCTACACACAAAGAAATATATTCACATGTGGGGGCAGCCTGGAAAGCTGATGTGAGCCATTCCATATTTCTCCCTCCCTCAGGGACAGAGTATTATCGATATGTCTGTAAGTTTTCTACCTTTATTTAATCACTGTTTTTGCATATTTGCATGTCACTTTTTATTTCCATTTTTATATCCTTTTTATTGTAAGCACTGTACCTTTTATACTAAAGCTTAAAACTTTAATAAGTCTAAACCTTGTATGCTCTAAAGAATCCATAGCCTTAGAGTGTGTGCTCCTGGTGATTGGCAGACAGTAGTAGTAATATTTCCGGGACTCATCGCCCGTATGTTCGGTGAGTGGTGGCAGCGTGTATGAGCGGGGGTGTGGACCGTGTTGGGGTGTGAATTATGCTCCCATTACAGCATGGGACAGAGGTTGAATGCTGGACTGAAAGAGAGGAGATAGATTAACCCTTGCAGGTGCAATCCCAAGTCACGCGCTGAGAAGCGGGTACGTGACAAAGTCTTATGCAGATACGGCTGGAAGTGCACTGGGGGCGTCAGTTCTTCCAAAAGCCTTGTCACGCACCAAGTAATTTTCCAGCCCGATTTGCATACGGCTTCCACACTAGATGTCTCATAACTGACACATCGGAGTGCTACAAAAAATATATATACATTTTTATTGAGGGAGAAGCACCCACACAGACATACCATTACTTCTATATGTAAAAAACATACTGATATTTTCCACTTTGCGTTAACCTAACCTTATAGTCACCATTTCAAAGCAAATTAAAACCAGTGAATGTTATTTAGCGTGCATGGCGGCATTTCACTGCCGTATTATTATACCTACTTATATAGCGTCATCATATTCCGCAACGTTTTACAGACAATCACTGTCCCCATTGGGGCTCACAATCTAAACTCCTCATCAGTGTGTGGACCCAACAGCGAGGCCCTTTCCCTGCACCCGACAGCGAGGCCCTTTCCCTGCCCCCGACAGCGAGGCCCTATCCCCGCACCCGACAGCGAGGCCCTTTCCTTGCACCCGACAGCGAGGCCTTTCCCTTGCACCCGACAGCGAGGCCCTTTCCTTGCACCCGACAGCGAGGCCCTTTCCCTGCACCCAACAGCGAGGCCCTTTCCCTGCACCCGACAGCGAGGCCCTTTCCCTGCACCCGACAGCGAGGCCCTTTCCCTGCACCCGACAGCGAGGCCCTTTCCCTGCACCCGACAGCGAGGCCCTTTCCTTGCACCCGACAGCGAGGCCCTTTCCTTGCACCCGACAGCGAGGCCCTTTCCCTGCACCCGACAGCGAGGCCCTTTCCTTGCACCCGACAGCGAGGCCCTTTCCTTGCACCCGACAGCGAGGCCCTTTCCTTGCACCCGACAGCGAGGCCCTTTCCCTGCACCCGACAGCGAGGCCCTTTCCCTGCACCCGACAGCGAGGCCCTTTCCTTGCACCCGACAGCGAGGCCCTTTCCTTGCACCCGACAGCGAGGCCTTTCCCTTGCACCCGACAGCGAGGCCTTTCCCTTGCACCCGACAGCGAGGCCCTTTCCTTGCACCCGACAGCGAGGCCCTTTCCCTGCACCCGACAGCGAGGCCCTTTCCTTGCACCCGACAGCGAGGCCCTTTCCCTGCACCCGACAGCAAGGCCCTTTCCTTGCACCCGACAGCAAGGCCCTTTCCTTGCACCCGACAGCGAGGCCTTTCCCTTGCACCCGACAGCGAGGCCTTTCCCTTGCACCCGACAGCGAGGCCCTTTCCTTGCACCCGACAGCGAGGCCCTTTCCCTGCATCCGACAGCGAGGCCCTTTCCCTGCACCCGACAGCGAGGCCCTTTCCTTGCACCCGACAGCGAGGCCCTTTCCCTGCACCCGACAGCGAGGCCCTTTCCCTGCACCCAACAGCGAGGCCCTTTCCTTGCACCCGACAGCCAGGCCCTTTCCCTGCACCCGACAGCCAGGCCCTTTCCCTGCACCCGACAGCGAGGCCCTTTCCCTGCACCCTACAACGAGGTCCTTTCCTTGCACCCGACAGCGAGGCCCTTTCTTTGCACCCGACAACGAGGTCTTTTTGTACCCACTGCAGTGGCTTCACCATCTCCAAGTCTGCTATGATGGCCTGACTATAGCAGCGTCTGCCACAGGTGATGGCGTACCCCACACTGGCCTTCCTATAAGGCTACGTTCAGACTAGCGTTGTGCGCCGATGCGTCGGCGACGCAACACGCACGCAAAAACGTGGCAAAACGCACGCAAAAACGCTGCGTTTTGCGACGCGTGCGTCATTTTTTGCCGAAAATCGGACGCAAGAAAAATGCAACTTGTTGCGTTTTCTTGGTCCGACGCTTGCGGCAAAAAAGACGCATGTGTCGCAAAACGCAACAAACAAAAACGCATGCGTCCCCCATGTTAAACATAGGGGCGCATGACGCGTGCGTCACCGCTGCGTCGCCTGACGCTAACCCGACGCACACTAGCACAACGCTAGTCTGAACGTAGCCTTACAGTGTCACCCACAGTGGACTCCCCTCTGCCGTCAGTGAGTGGAAGTGATTTTTTCTAAATCCAGAGGCTGCAAGCATGTACAGTCCTTATCCTCCTCACTGCTGAGGGTTTGCTACAATTGAACCCAGTCTAGACAATACTTACTGATCAGTAATGGTAATCTCACCTTCTGTAAACATTTCCGATCCGGATTTGTTAATGAGGGAAGTTTTCTTCCGAAACCTGAAGAAACAACATGAAATCAGGTGGATCTTATGGTGGCAGAGAGGGTGCGAGTGCGATGCGGTCTGGAGAGCATTACGGGGAGGTCTACAACACAGCTTTAGGAGTCATTAGGGCGGAGTCACAATGGAAGATTGATTTTACACCCAATCACTTCTTATAAATTATTCTAAAGCATTTCCGGTAATTAAAACATTTCTTTAATTCTTCACATTTTCTGTCCATTTTTTTTCTCTTTCCGTAAACTTGATCTCTCCCAGAAACCAGGAAATGTTACCTCTGGCAGATGTCTTGCGCCTGTTTCATCACTTGTCCAGCATTGCTGATGTCATCGGGTTCAAATGTCATCATGGCCTGCATTTCCAGGATGGTGCCATATACAAGGCTGTGGTACATGCTGTCTCTAGCCCTGAGATCAAAGACAGACAAGATTTCAATTACTAGCTAGTGATGAGCGAGCGTCCGGAGATAAGGTGCTAACCGAGTGACCTCGGCGTGATCAAAAAAGATGTTTGACAGCCACAACACATGCAAAGATTGCGAGTTTCCAGATGCTTTTGCCCGGTTTATCATTTGCAACTGTTCAAAAAGTCTCAAAATTTGTCACAAATCTACTTTAGCCCTCACACTCCACCCCCGGAGTGATTTTTGCATAATTTTGCAAAACTTTTTTTTTTTTTTTTTTTACTAACTCATGAAATAGGATTAAAGACATTGATGATTTTTTTTAACTTTGCTCAAAATTCATAAACAGAATACACCAAAAAAAAAAAAAAAAAAAAAAATACTACAAGACAAGAAAACAGAAAAATCAAAAAGTGAATTAAAAAAAGTCGCAATTGGTGAATCAGGGCCATGCTCTTGTTATCTTTTGGCAAGCTTTAGGTTTTTATATATATACTAGATTGTGGCCCGATTCTAACGCATCGGGTATTCTAGAATATGCATGTCCCCGTAGTGTATGGACAATGATGATTCCAGAATTCGCGGCAGACTGTGCCCGTCGCTGATTGGTCGAGGCAACCTTTATGACATCATCGTCGCTGTGCCCGTTGCTGATTTGTCAAAGCCTGGCGGCCTCGACCAATCAGAGACGCGGGATATCTACGTCCTTTATGACATCATCGTCGCTGTGCCCGTTGCTGATTGGTCGAGGCCTGGCGGCCTCGACCAATCAGAGACGCGGGATTTCTACGTCGATGCTGTGCCGGTCTCTGATTGGTCGAGGCCTGGCAGCCTCGACCAATCAGAGAGCCGGGATTTCCAGGACAGACAGACAGACACAGATAGACAGATAGACGGAAAAACCCTTAGACAATTATATATATAGATGTTTTTATATCTCTATCAGTTTAGTAAAACTATTATTTCATTTTGCCATAGTGTGTGAAGGCAGCGATAGGATGTATGGAAAAACAAACAAACAAACAAAAAAAAAAATGGATGCCAAGGAGGGAGACACTCGAGTTGGCCAACCTTTTTCTTTCGGGCTAATACAGATCCGGACTATCGGCGCCTATTGGATGAGAAGGTTTGTTAGGTTTTGTTTAATTCCGGACCCAAAACAGCAGGATGGAAAACTCTGGCAAATTTTTCACCGGAATATCTTCAATGTATATGTGCCAATACAAAAAAACTGTACACAGGTTTGAACCTTTGTAAGCAAGTACTATTGTCAAAAAGGATCTGTTACTTGCTCAAAACAATTGGATTAATTACCTAGTAAAAAGTATATGAGCTCCCCTGATTCAGCCCCACTTTTCAGCTTTGTACTGCGTCACTCCATTACCGAGATATTCACATTTGATGCTTTTTGAGTTCAGTATGTGAAATCTCTCCTTGCAGCCCAACTAGGAGTTTCATCAGAGTCTTCTCTTTGGCGATATGCTTCCACGCCCCTGTCAAAGAAGCTGCCAATCACAGATCAGCTGCTGAGCTGTGATTGGCAGCATCTAGCAAAGAAGGGAAAAATCACACGCCCCCAGAGAAGACTGAAGAATTCCCAGTTGGTCTGCAAGTGACGATTTCACATATTGGGTTCCAAAAGAAATAAATGAATATCTTCGCAATGGAGCGACGCATCATAAAATGGAAAAAAAAAGCAACAATCAGGGGAGCTCAGGGATTTTTACAAGATATTTAACTCTTCTGAGCAAGTGACAGGTCTTTAAAATATAAATATAAGAAAAATGATGGTAAAGAAATTAATGTCTTTTTAGAATTAGATCCAGGAGATTTATAGATCAGTAGGCTCAGGCGGATTCAGATTACCGTAGCTAAAAAGAAGAAGATGTTTGTGTTACCGCAGCATGTAATTAAGTGTAAGGAGAGAAGATCGCAAATGTTTACAGTTTCTAGCAGAGTGGAGAGTAGATAGCCGCCTGGCAAACAATGGAGCCACCGACAGCTATCTTACCCGACTCCTCTATACCCCACAGGACAAGTTGTGCCTGAAGAATTGCCAGGTCACTTTCTTTTAACCTCTTGGCATCTTTGGAAACCTGAAGCAGTTAAGAGAGACTCAAAAGACTGAGTATAGGAGCAGTAGGTGGTTTTCACATTGCAGATCATTAGTGCTTTTTCAGGTGGGCAACCACGATGAAGCCCCTGAAACAGATGTCATGTAAAAATAACACTAGAGTACAAAAGGATTGGCAGTCCAAAAATCTGACAAGCTGGATCCTTATCTTCCCCAACATCATTGGCCGGGGGCCACCATAAAGATTACACTGTCTGTCCGATCCGTGAATGGGGGGGGGGGGGGGAGGAGGGACTTAATAGAAACTCTACAGAAAGGTGGAATAGAGTGTAAAGCCCCCCATAGAGAAATGTTGGCCGCATCAGTTGATATCAGTCAATGTCAGTATGAGTGGTACATACATGCCTATAATTATGGATGATGGGTGATGAGGTCTGTCTGTGTGAGTGTTAAAGGGACTATCACCTGAATTTGGAGGGAACAATTTTCAGCCATATGGGCGAGGTTTTTGGGTGTTTGATTCACCCTTTCCTTACCCGCTGGCTGCATGCTGGCTGCAATATTGGATTGAAGTTCATTCTCTGTCCTCCATAGTACACGCCTGCGCAAGGCAAGATTGCACTGTGCAGGCGTGTACTACGGAGGACAGAGAATGAACTTCAATCCAATATTGCAGCCAGCGGGTAAGGAAAGGGTGAATCAAACACCCGAAAACCCGGCCCCTATGGCTGAAAATTGTTCCCTCCAAATTCAGGTGACAGAGTCCCTTTAAGTGAAACGTACCACAACTACACTATCTTAATATTTGAATGAGGCCTTCCAGGTTTTGCTTTCAAGGGTCTATGGATGACCCTGCTTATAATTTTTTCTGGCTTTGCACTGTGTGCAGAGCCTTTATGAGTGTAGGAGTACCCTTATTGTCGGATTTAGCAGTATGCGTGTAGTGACTGATAACCAGTAATCTTACCTCGTTATGTTTGGTATTGTGCTTGCAAAAATTATGTTTGTGATGAGTTTTCCTCCGGAATTCAAGACAATGGACCTAAAGATGATGGTTATTTACTTTATCACAAATGTTTAACTCAGACTGATTATTTGTAGGAGTGAGAAAAAAAAAAAAAAAAAAGGACTTTGCCTGATGTGACATCACTGTATATGGTACAACTTAACTACGGAGCTGACAATTCGGAACAAAAAAACGAAACAAAACGGAAACTTCGACAATGACTTGTGTTTGACTATGGAGGATGTAAGGATGTAGATACATTAGTGATTTCTTGATTTTGGTCAGGAAACTCCAATTTGAAGTTGGAAATCGGATGCTCCTCATTATGCTCTAAAGGTCTCTTCAGAATAATAAATGTAAGGAGAAAAAAAAAAATAATAATAGTACTCCCCTCACCAATCAGCTGTCCCACTGCATCAGCACCCATCCATTTGGTCCTAAGCTCAGTTTTCATTATGTGATGCCCTCTTCTGGCATCTTCACTCCCAACATTGTAGTGATGTCCGAGGCCAACTCCACACATCATGACGTCACCACGCGAGTTGCTGACTATACCTCGGGTGCGAGTATCACAATGATAGAGGCCTACTCTGCACCAGAAAACCCGGCAGAGTGAAGGTGTCGGAAAACTAAGTCGTTGGATTTTGGTTCAGATATGGAATGTTTCAGCAATGAAAAGCATCAAGGATTTCAAATACACTGCTCAAAAAAATAAAGGGAACACTCAAATAACACATCCTAGATCTGAATGAATTAAATATTATCATTGAATACCTTGTTCTGTACAAAGTTGGATGTGCTGACAACAAAATCACACAGAAATCATCAATGGAAATCAAATTTATTAACCAATGGAGGTCTGGATTTGGACCGATACTCAAAATCAAAGTGGAAAATAAAATTACAGGCTCATCCAACTTCAGTGGAGATGCCTCAAAACAAGGAAATGATGCTCAGTTGTGTGTGTGTGTGTGTGTGTGTGTGTGTGTGTGTGTGTGTGTGTGTGTGTGTGTGTGTGTGTGTGTGTGTGTGTGTGTGTGTGTGTGTGTGTGTGTGTGTGTGTGTGTGTCCTCCACGTGCCTGTATGACCTCCCTACAATGCCTGGGCATGCTCCTGCTGAGGCGGCGGACGGTCTCCTGAGGGATCTCCTCCCAGACCTGGACTAAAGCATCCGCCAACTCCTGGACAGTCTGTGGTGAAGTGTGATGTTGGTGGATGGAGTGAGACATGATGTCCCAGATGTGTTCTATCGGATTCAGGTCTGGGGAATGGGCGGGCCAGTCCATAGCTTCAATGCCTTCATCTTGCAGGAACTGCTGACACACTCCAGCCACATGGCATTGTCCTGCATTAGGAGGAACCCAGGGCCAACCGCAAAAGCATATGGTCTCACAAGGGGTCTGAGGATCTCATCCTGGCACCTAATGGCAGTCAGGCTACCTCTGGCGAGCACATGGAGGGCTGTGCGGCCCTCCAAAGAAATGCCACCCCACACTATTACTGACCCACTGCGAAACCGGTCACTGAAGGATGAAGGATGTTGCAGGCAGCAGATCACTCTCCACGGCATCTCCAGACTCTGTCACGTCTGTCACATGTGCTCAGTGTGAACCTGCTTTCATCTGTGAAGAGCACAATGCGACAGAGGCAAATTTGCCAATCCTGGTGTTCTGTGGCAAATGCCAAGCGTCCTGCACGGTGTTGGGCTGTGAGCACAACCCCCATCTGTGGACATCGGGCACTCAGACCATCCTCATGGAGTTGGTTTCTAACCATTCGTGAAGATACATGCACATTTGTGGCCTGCTGGAGGTCATTTTGCAGGGCTCTGGCAGTGCTCCTCCTGTTCCTCCTTGCACAAAGACTGAGGTAGCGGTCCTGCTGCTGGGTTCTTGCCCTCCTATGGTCCCTTCCATGTCTCCTGTTAGCACTACGCTGACAGCAAACCTTTTTGCCACAGCTCGCATTGATGTGCCATCCTGGATGAGCTGCACTACCTGAGCCACTTGTGTGGGTTGTAGAGTCCATCTCATGCTACCACGAGTGTGAAAGCACAACCAACATTCAAAAGTGACCAAAACATCAGCCAGAAAGCATTGATACTGAGATGTGGTATGTGGTCTCCACCTGCAGAACCACTCCTTTATTGAGGGGGTCTTCATAATTTCCATCTGTTGTCTATTCCAGTTGCAAAACAGCAGGTGAAATTGATTGTCAATCAGTGTTGCTTCCTAAGTGGACAGTTTGATTCCACAGAAGTTTGATTCACTTGGAGTCATATTCTGTTGTTTTTAGTGTTACCATTATTTTTTTTGAGCAGCGTATATTCCCAAAGAAAACCACAGTAACAGATTGAAAAAGAGGTTGCCACAACCAATTTATTTAACCCCAATTAATTCTTAATTTTCACTAGAGTAACAGGAGAAAATGGACCCCAAACTTTTTTGTGCAATACATAGAGTGTGAAAATGCCCCATGTGTGGTTGAAAACTACTTTTGACAAACAGTGCACAGCTCAGAAGGGAAGAGGCGCCATATTGGAGCTCAGATGTTGCTGGAATGGTTTGAGGGTACCATGTCACCTTGGAAGAGCCTCTGAGGTGCCAGAACAGCAGAACCCCCCATAAGTGACCCCATTTTACAAACTACACCCCTCAATGAATTCATCTAGGGGTGCAGTGATCATATTGACACCACAGGTGTGTCACAGAATTTTATACCATTGTCAATTAAGAAAAATAATAATATTTTTACCCCCAAAATGTTGTTTTAGCCCCATATTTAACATTTTCACACTGGGAAGTGGGTAAAAATGGCACCAAAATTTGTCCCACAATTTATGCCGAATGTAGAAATACATGTGGCTATACAGTACTTTTTAGCCATACGGAAAGACCCGGGAAGGAAGAAGCTCTATTCGCCTCCTGGAGTGCAGATTTTGCTAGAATAATTTGCGGAAGTCATATACAGAGCCCTTAAGTGCTAGAAGAGCAGAATCCCCCCATAAGCGACCCCATTTAGTTAATTATACCCCTTTGGGAATTTATCTACAGGTTTAGTGACGATTTGACTCCATGGGTGTTTTCCAGAAACAGGCAGCATCGGATTCTGCTGAGTGAAAATTGCAAACTCCTACTGTAGTGACCAGTAGGCTGTAGTCGCCAGTACAGGGTAGCCACCAGTAGGCTGTAGCCACCAGTAGGCTGTAGCCACCAGTAGGCTGTAGCCACCAGTAGGCTGTAGCCACCAGTAGGCTGTAGCCACCAGTAGGCTGTAGCCACCAGTAGGCTGTAGCCACCAGTAGGCTGTAGCCACCAGTAGGCTGTAGCCACCAGTAGGCTGTAGCCACCAGTAGGCTGTAGCCACCAGTACATGATTCTGAAGTAATTAGGCGGGCTTAATGTGATTTAAGCACATGCAGGCTCAGAAGGGAAGTGGGCATTTGGATTTGGGAGCGCAAAATATTTATTATTTTCTTACATTGTCCCAGGATGAGACATCAACTGTCTAGTGACAGATCGCAGATCTGATAATCTGCAATGCTTCTGCACTGCTGATCATTAGATCGGCATCTTTCACACTGGGAGGAGGCTTGTCAGCTCCTGAACTGAGCAGGAGCTTACAGGCCACCGCGGCCATCTTTCGACCCTCAGATGTGTGCACAGATGTATCTAATGCCTTAAATATTTTTTGTACCCTTCTCCTGACTGATACCTTTGCTGTGTTGTCAGCTGTTTATGGACATTACTGTATTATGCAACTAATATGAGTGTAAAAGTGATTGGCTAATTCTCAGCACAACCTCATCCTCAATAAGGGGGTGCTTATACTTTCAGGGCCTGGTTATTTTATAGTTTTGTTATTTTAGTTCAGCCACCACAACAAACCCATTTCAGTTTGTTTCTTAATAGATTTGGGATAATATTCAAGTTGTAAAAAAATTGTGAAATGATCTTGGTATGATTTTTTTTGTTTTTACATGACAAACTTTAAAAAGGGGTGTGTAGACTTCATATTCGCTGTAGATGAAGTTTTACAGTTTTCAGCCATTTTTCAAGTACTGTGACACTTTGGCTGTCCCCTTGAGTGAAAGCTACAAAACTTACCGGGGGTTACCGTATATACTCATGTATAAGCAGAGTTTTTAGCACATTTTTTGTGTGCTGAAAACTCCTCCCTCGGCTTATACACGAGACATTGTCCCAGAAGCTGGCAGGGGAGGGGAAGCAGCGCAGAAGCGGGTCACAGGAGGCAGGAGCCGGCGGTTGCAACTATGCACGCTGCTAAAAAGAAATGAATATTCACTACATTGGCAATAAATATTCATTTCTCTTATATCGCGCACAGTTACAGCCGCCAGCTTTCAGCAGCTGTAAAAAAATAAACAAAAAACAAGAAAACGCCTACTTACCTTCCCTGTGCGCCCTCGCAGCATCTTGTTCCGGTTTCCAACAGCCAAGCGATCACGTGCCCCCGGGTGAGTGGAGCGAAGTGAATATTCATTACCTTAATGAGCGGGGACAAGTGAACACTCGGCCGCAGGAGCTGCTTGAAGCCGAAACAAAATGCTGCAAGGGCGCGCAAGGAAGGTAAGTGGGAGGTTTTTTTTTTTTTTATTTACACATTTCTCATAGGGGTCATGCATTCAATGATAGGCATGAAGAGCCATGCCTACCAGGGCAGGGATAAGGAGCCATGCCTACCAGGGCAGGGATAAGGAGCCATGCCTACCAGGGCAGGGATAAGGAGCCATGCCTACCAGGGCAGGGATAAGGAGCCATGCCTACCAGGGCAGGGATGAGAAGCCATGCCTACCAGGACAGGGATGAGGAGCCATGCCTACCAGGACAGGGATGAGGAGCAATGCCTACCAGGACAGGGATGAGGAGCAATACATACCAGGATAGGGATAAGGAGCCATGCAGACAAGGATAGGGATGAGGAGCCATACATACCAGGGCAGGGATAAGGAGCCATGCATACCAGGGCAGGGATGAGGAGCCATGCCTACCAGGGCAGGGATGAGGAGCCATGCCTACCAGGACAGGGATGAGGAGCCATGCCTACCAGGATAGGGATGAGGAGCCATGCATACCGGGGCAGGGATGAAGAGCTATGCATACCAGGATGGAGATGAGGAGCCATACATACTAGGACAGGGATGAGGGGACAATGCTCACCAGGACAGGGGATGAGGAGCCATGCATACCAGGACAGGGATGAGGAGCCAAGCACACCAGGACGGGGATGAGGAGCCATGCATACCAGGACAGGGATGAGGAGCCAAGCACACCAGGACGGGGATGAGGAGCCATGCATACCAGGACGTGGATGAGGAGCAATGCATACGAGGACGTGGATGAGGAGCCATGCAGACCAGGATAGGGATGGGGAGCCATGCATACCAGGACAGGGATGAGGAGCCATGCATACCAGGACAGGGATGAGGAGCCATGCATACCAGGACGGGGATGAGGAGCCATGCACACCAGGACAGGGATGAGGAACCATGCACACCAGGATAGGGATGAGAAGCCATGCACACCAGGACGGGGATGAGGAGCCATGCATACCAGGACGTGGATGAAGGGACAATGCATACCAGGACAGGGAGGAGGAGCCATGCACACCAGGACAGGGATGAGGAACCATGCACACCAGGATAGGGATGAGGAGCCATGCACACCAGGATGGGGATGAGGAGCCATGCACACCAGGATGGGGATGAGGAGCCATGCACACCAGGATGGGGATGAGGAGCCATGCACACCAGGATGGGGATGAGGAGCCATGCACACCAGGATGGGGATGAGGAGCCATGCACACCAGGATGGGGATGAGGAGCCATGCACACCAGGATGGGGATGAGGGAACAATGCATAACCGGTTTATACTTACATCAATAAGTTATCCCAGTTTTTCGTGGCAAAATTCGGCGTCTTGGCTTATACTCGGGTCGACTTACACACAAGTATATACGGTAATTTAGGCTTGTGCACCCACATGATAGAGCCAAAATACCAGTGTATATTGTTATAGAAAAGGTAAATATAAAACAATATAGAAAAGGGAGGAAAAAACATCAAACATGTATAAATATAAGATCAAAAGTAGAAGAATACTTGATTTAAACAATATTTCGATTACACATTCCCTTAAGATCTCGGGAGATCTCTCACCTTGGTTGTAGGAGCTCCAAGCTTTCATTGAAGCCGTTGTTCAGAAATAGGTTCAGAGCGGCCATACAATCGCTGAGGTCCCGGGAAAGGTCCATGTTAGACCTGAAAAAACCAATCACATACTGAAGCCTAACCTTAAAGGGGAACTCTGCCAAAAACTAAAATATCCAGGATCTTATACTCCGCAAAAGATTACCTACATAAAATAGGCAAACGCAAACATAGGAACGAGATCCTCCACCGAGCCTCAAAGAAACCAAAATCAGTACCGGGAAGAGGAGCTAAGACTGACAGATTACGCCCCACGTATTCATTGCCTGCTCAGGGAACATCGGAACGTAAAAGGGAAAACTTTCAGAACGGCTGAGAAAATAAAGAGTATTGTAGATAAAGGTATTATGTTCTCAGACAAAGCTATAACCACCCTCTACCTCACTGCACTCCAGCATTAGCACTGCGGAGGGAGCCACCCTGCGGGATGTTTACTGATGGCGGAGAGAAAGCTCGGAACTGTAATCATTAATGAAAAGTCATTACATCGTCAATCCATGCCAGAGAGAAGAAATGAACGAACCGGGGGAACAGGGTAATAAGAGGATCAGGAGCCGGGTTACTGTAATAAGAGGTTACAGGGGTAATAAGAGGATCAGGAGCCGGGTTACTGTAATAAGAGGTTACAGGGTAATAAGAGGATCAGGAGCCGGGTTACTGTAATAAGAGGTTACAGGGGTAATAAGAGGATCAGGAGCCGGGTTACTGTAATAAGAGGTTACAGGGGTAATAAGAGGATCAGGAGCCGGGTTACTGTAATAAGAGGTTACAGGGGTAATAAGAGGATCAGGAGCCGGGTTACTGTAATAAGAGGTTACAGGGTAATAAGAGGATCAGGAGCCGGGTTACTGTAATAAGAGGTTACAGGGTAATAAGAGGATCAGGAGCCGGGTTACTGTAATAAGAGGTTACAGGGTAATAAGAGGATCAGGAGCCGGGTTACTGTAATAAGAGGTTACAGGGGTAATAAGAGGATCAGGAGCCGGGTTACTGTAATAAGAGGTTACAGGGTAATAAGAGGATCAGGAGCCGGGTTACTGTAATAAGAGGTTACAGGGTAATAAGAGGATCGGGAGCCGGGTTACTGTAATAAGAGGTTACAGGGGTAATAAGAGGATCAGGAGTCGGGTTACTGTAATAAGAGGTTACAGGGTAATAAGAGGATCAGGAGCCGGGTTACTGTAATAAGAGGTTACAGGGTAATAAGAGGATCAGGAGCCGGGTTACTGTAATAAGAGGTTACAGGGTAATAAGAGGATCAGTAGCCGGGTTACTGTAATAAGAGGTTACAGGGTAATAAGAGGATCAGGAGCCGGGTTACTGTAATAAGAGGTTACAGGGTAATAAGAGGATCAGGAGCCGGGTTACTGTAATAAGAGGTTACAGGGGTAATAAGAGGATCAGGAGCCGGGTTACTGTAATAAGAGGTTACAGGGTAATAAGAGGATCAGGAGCCGGGTTACTGTAATAAGAGGTTACAGGGTAATAAGAGGATCAGGAGCCGGGTTACTGTAATAAGAGGTTACAGGGTAATAAGAGGATCAGGAGCCGGGTTACTGTAATAAGAGGTTACAGGGTAATAAGAGGATGAGGAGCCGGGTTACTGTAATAAGAGGTTACAGGGGTAATAAGAGGATCAGGAGCCGGGTTACTGTAATAAGAGGTTACAGGGGTAATAAGAGGATCAGGAGCCGGGTTACTGTAATAAGAGGTTACAGGGTAATAAGAGGATCAGGAGCCGGGTTACTGTAATAAGAGGTTACAGGGGTAATAAGAGGATCAGGAGCCGGGTTACTGTAATAAGAGGTTACAGGGTAATAACAGGATCAGGAGCCGGGTTACTGTAATAAGAGGTTACAGGGGTAATAAGAGGATCAGGAGCCGGGTTACTGTAATAAGAGGTTACAGGGTAATAAGAGGATCAGGAGCCGGGTTACTGTAATAAGAGGTTACAGGGTAATAAGAGGATCAGGAGCCGGGTTACTGTAATAAGAGGTTACAGGGTAATAAGAGAATCAGGAGCCGGGTTACTGTAATAAGAGGTTACAGGGTAATAAGAGGATCAGGAGCCGGGTTACTGTAATAAGAGGTTACAGGGTAATAAGAGGATCAGGAGCCGGGTAACTGTAATAAGAGGTTACAGGGTAATAAGAGGCTCAGGAGCCGGGTTACTGTAATAAGAGGTTACAGGGTAATAAGAGGATCAGGAGCCGGGTTACTGTAATAAGAGGTTACAGGGGTAATAAGAGGATCAGGAGCCGGGTTACTGTAATAAGAGGCTACAGGGTAATAAGAGGATCAGGAGCCGGGTTACTGTAATAAGAGGGTACAGGGGTAATAAGAGGATCATGAGCCGGGTTACTGTAATAAGAGTTTACAGGGGTAATAAGAGGATCAGGAGCCGGGTCACTGTAATAAGAGTTTACAGGGGTAATAAGAGGATCAGGAGCCGGGTTACAGTAATAAGAGGTTACAGGGTAATAAGAGGATCAGGAGCCGGGGTGTTGTATATTGGGGGTCCTGTATAGTGGGGGTCTCACTACTCCCGGTTAATGACTCGCAGCCTTTCCGACCATGTGTGACCGAGGTGTAATAACAGTGCAGGGTGTGTACACTTCTACATGGGAAGGGCGGGTTGGGATCTGGGGGACGGTGTGCGGCAGATGAACAATGAGGTGAGGTTTAGGAGGATAGAAGGGTGATCACAGCTGGTGGTCACATCCCGGGGGCTGCAGGGTACGGGTCCTCCCGGGGGGCTGCTCTGCAGGGTGACGGGTCCTCCCGGGGGGCTGCTCTGCAGGGTGACGGGTCCTCCCGGGGGGCTGCTCTGCAGGGTGACGGGTCCTCCCGGGGGGCTGCTCTGCAGGGTGACGGGTCCTCCCGGGGGGCTGCTCTGCAGGGTGACGGGTCCTCCCGGGGGGCTGCTCTGCAGGGTGACGGGTCCTCCCGGGGGGCTGCTCTGCAGGGTGACGGGTCCTCCCGGGGGGCTGCTCTGCAGGGTGACGGGTCCTCCCGGGGGGCTGCTCTGCAGGGTGACGGGTCCTCCCGGGGGGCTGCTCTGCAGGGTGACGGGTCCTCCCGGGGGGCTGCTCTGCAGGGTGACGGGTCCTCCCGGGGGGCTGCTCTGCAGGGTGACGGGTCCTCCCGGGGGGCTGCTCTGCAGGGTGACGGGTCCTCCCGGGGGGCTGCTCTGCAGGGTGACGGGTCCTCCCGTGGGGGCTGCAGGGTGACGGGTCCTCCCGTGGGGGCTGCAGGGTGACGGGTCCTCCCGGGGGGCTGCTCTGCAGGGTGACGGGTCCTCCCGGGGGGCTGCTCTGCAGGGTGACGGGTCCTCCCGGGGGGCTGCTCTGCAGGGTGACGGGTCCTCCCGGGGGGCTGCTCTGCAGGGTGACGGGTCCTCCCGGGGGGCTGCTCTGCAGGGTGACGGGTCCTCCCGGGGGGCTGCTCTGCAGGGTGACGGGTCCTCCCGGGGGGCTGCTCTGCAGGGTGACGGGTCCTCCCGTGGGGGCTGCAGGGTGACGGGTCCTCCCGTGGGGGCTGCAGGGTGACGGGTCCTCCCGGGGGGCTGCTCTGCAGGGTGACGGGTCCTCCCGGGGGGCTGCTCTGCAGGGTGACGGGTCCTCCCGGGGGGCTGCTCTGCAGGGTGACGGGTCCTCCCGGGGGGCTGCTCTGCAGGGTGACGGGTCCTCCCGGGGGGCTGCTCTGCAGGGTGACGGGTCCTCCCGGGGGGCTGCTCTGCAGGGTGACGGGTCCTCCCGGGGGGCTGCTCTGCAGGGTGACGGGTCCTCCCGGGGGGCTGCTCTGCAGGGTGACGGGTCCTCCCGGGGGGCTGCTCTGCAGGGTGACGGGTCCTCCCGGGGGGCTGCTCTGCAGGGTGACGGGTCCTCCCGGGGGGCTGCTCTGCAGGGTGACGGGTCCTCCCGGGGGGCTGCTCTGCAGGGTGACGGGTCCTCCCGGGGGGCTGCTCTGCAGGGTGACGGGTCCTCCCGGGGGGCTGCTCTGCAGGGTGACGGGTCCTCCCGGGGGGCTGCTCTGCAGGGTGACGGGTCCTCCCGGGGGGCTGCTCTGCAGGGTGACGGGTCCTCCCGGGGGGCTGCTCTGCAGGGTGACGGGTCCTCCCGTGGGGGCTGCAGGGTGACGGGTCCTCCCGGGGGGCTGCTCTGCAGGGTGACGGGTCCTCCCGTGGGGGCTGCAGGGTGACGGGTCCTCCCGGGGGGCTGCTCTGCAGGGTGACGGGTCCTCCCGTGGGGGCTGCAGGGTGACGGGTCCTCCCGGGGGGCTGCTCTGCAGGGACCCTGGTGTCAATGATTAGCTCATGGGGTTTTGTTCAAAATGGAAAACCCCTTTAAGAAGAATCAAAGCAAACGAGAGAAAATAGAGACATCAGGTGCCAATGACGGGTTCTGTGCTGCCGGCTGCTGTCACTCCGGGTCTACAGGCGGTATAACAGGGGAGCCAGATGCCTCTGCCCGGGCTGTGACTCCCAATATCACCGCTGTGTAGGGAGCTGCCGCTCCGCAGGGATGTCGGGCTCCCTCCCGGTATCTCCCGCCCCATCCCGTACACCGACCTGTCCGCAGCCTCCTGCTCCCGGCTCCTGCTGCGGCACCGATCATAAACCCCGCCCACACACACCTGTGCAGGAGGAAAAGTTCTTAGCCACGCCCACTTTGCAGAACACGCCCACTTTGCAGAACGCACCCTAAGAACACGCCCACTGACACGTTTCCGCATGTGGTCACGCCCACATCAATTGCTAGGAAACGTGTAGAGTGTGTGTCCGTGTTCCGCCACCGTCACGTGATCACATGTCTGCCCTGTACAATCCGCGACCAATGTGGTCGGACGACAAACTGGAGCAGATTATTATCCGCAGATTGTAGGTCCCAGTATCGCTGTGCGCGGACATCACTGCTGTGCACGGCTACAGGGGGCATCTCTGCCCCATCCATCAGCAATGTTCACGACTTGTCACAGCGTCTCAGTGGGAGTTCGGTGTGGTCAATATTATCATAGAATTATTTATATTAATTGTATCAGTATTGAACAGAATGAAGACTACTGACAGCCCCTATATACAGTATGAGCCCCACATAGCCTCCTATATACAGTATGAGCCCCACATAGCCTCCTATATACAGTATGAGCCCCACATAGCCTCCTATATACAGTATGAGCCCCACATAGCCTCCTATATACAGTATGAGCCCCACATAGCCTCCTATATACAGTATGAACCCCCACCTAGCCTCCTATATACAGTATGAGCCCCACATAGCCCCCTATATACAGTATGAACCCCCAAATAGCCTCCTATATACAGTATGAGCCCCACATAGCCCCTATATACAGTATGAGCCCCACATAGCCCCCTATATACAGTATGAACCCCCAAATAGCCTCCTATATACAGTATGAGCCCCACATAGCCCCTATATACAGTATGAGCCCCACCTAGCCCCCTATATACAGTATAAGCCCCACATAGCCCCTATATACAGTATGAGCCCCACCTAGCCCACTATATACAGTATAAGCCCCACATAGCCCCCTATATACAGTATGAGCCACACCTAGCCCCCTATATACAGTATGAGCCCCACATAGCCCCCTATATACAGTATGAGCCCCACATAGCCTCCTATATACAGTATGAGCCCCACATAGCCCCCTATATACAGTATGAGCCCCACATAGCCTCCTATATACAGTATGAACCCCCACCTAGCCTCCTATATACAGTATGAGCCCCACATAGCCCCCTATATACAGTATGAACCCCCACCTAGCCTCCTATATACAGTATGAGCCCCACATAGCCCCTATATACAGTATGAGCCCCACCTAGCCCCCTATATACAGTATAAGCCCCACCTAGCCCCTATATACAGTATGAGCCCCACCTAGCCCCCTATATACAGTATAAGCCCCACATAGCCCCCTATATACAGTATGAGCCACACCTAGCCCCCTATATACAGTATGAGCCCCACATAGCCCCCTATATACAGTATGAGCCCCACCTAGCCCCCTATATACAGTATGGAGCCCCACCTAGCCCCCTAAATACAGTATGAGCCCCACCTACCCCCTATATACAGTATGAACCCCCACATAGCCCCTATATACAGTATGAGCCCCACCTAGCCCCCTATATACAGTATAAGCCCCACCTAGCCCCCTATATACAGTATGAGCCCCCACATAGCCCCCTATATACAGTATGAACCCCACCTAGCCCCCTATATACAGCATGGAGCCCCACCTAGCCCCCTATATACAGTATGAACCCCCACCTAGCCCCTTATATACAGTATGAGCCCCACATAGCCCCCTATATACAGTATGAACCCCCACCTAGCCCCCTATATACAGTATGAGCCCCACCTAGCCCCATATATACCCTATAAGCCACACCTAGCCCCCTATATACAGTATGAGCCCCACCTAGCCCTCTATATACAGTATGAGCCCCCACCTAGCCCCCTATATACAGTATGAGCCCCACATAGCCCCCATATACAGTATGAGCCCCACATAGCCTCCTATATACAGTATGAACCCCACATAGCCCCCTATATACAGTATGAACCCCCACCTAGCCCCCTATATACAGTATGAGCCCCACCTAGCCCCATATATACCATATAAGCCACACCTAGCCCCCTATATACAGTATGAGCCCCACCTAGCCCCTTATATACAGTATGAGCCCCCACCTAGCCCCCTATATACAGTATGAGCCCCACATAGCCCCCATATACAGTATGAGCCCCACCTAGCCTCCTATATACAGTATGAGCCCCACATAGCCCCCTATATACAGTATGAACCCCCCTAGCCTTTTATATACAGTATGAGCCCCACCTACCCCCTATATACAGTATGAACCCCCACCTAGCCCTGTTATGACCTGGTGGTTAAGAGGCCACACTGATATGACCTGGTGGCTAAAACGCAACATGGGACGAGCTCTGAGAAGGTGGTATCTCTACTGACCGCAGTCCCTAATCCTAACAACAACACTAGAAATAGCCGTGGGATGTTCCTGACTCTCCCTAGACACCTCTTCACAGCCTTAGAAATAACTACCCCTAAAGAAGGAAATAGAAAGCTATCTTGCCTCAGAGAAACCCCCAAAAGGAAAGACAGCCCCCCACAAATATTGACTGTGAATGGAGAGGGAAATGACGTACAAAGAAATGAAATCAGAATTCAGCAAAGGAGGCCAATACTAAACTTGATAGACAGAGAGAAAAGGATACTGTGTGGTCAGTATAAAAACTACAAAATCCACGCAGAGTTTACAAAAATGAACTCCACACCGACTCACGGTGTGGAGGGGCAAATCTGCTTTCCCAGAGCTTCCAGCTAGCCTGAATAAGACATAGTGACAAGCTGGACAAAAAGAGACATATTTGCAAAGCAATAGAGTCCAAACAAATGGACAAACAAAACTAGCAAAAACTTATCTTTTGCAGACAAGGACAGGCCAAATGAGAAATCCAAGGAGAGAACCAAATCCAACCAAGAACATTGACAGCAGGCATGAACTAAAGCCCAGAGCAGGTTTAAATAACAAACCCAGGCAAGGCGATTAGTGAAGGCAGCTGCTACAGCTACCTAAAGGAGCAGCAATACCACTCGAAACCACCAGAGGGAGCCCAAGGGCAGAACTCACAAAAATACCATTAGCAACCACAGGAGGGAGCTCCAGAACGGAATTCACAACAGTACCCCCCCATTGAGGAGGGGTCACCGAACCCTCACCAGAGCTCCCAGGCCGATCAGGACGAGCCAAATGGAAAGCACGAACCAAATCGGCAGCATGAACATCGGAGGCAACAACCCAAGAATTATCCTCCTGGCCATAACCCTTCCACTTGACCAGATACTGAAGCTTCCGTCTCGAAAAACGAGAATCCAAAATCTTCTCCACCACATATTCCAATTCCCCCTCAACCAACACCGGAGCAGGAGGATCAACGGAGGGAACCATACGTACCACATATCTCCGCAACAAGGATCTATGGAACACATTATGAATGGAAAAGGAAGCTGGAAGGGCCAAACGAAAAGACACAGGATTGATAATTTCAGAAATCTTATAAGGCCCAATAAAGCGAGGCTTGAACTTAGGGGAAGAAACCTTCATAGGAACATGACGAGAAGACAACCAGACCAAATCACCAACACGAAGCCGGGGACCAACACACCGACGACGGTTAGCGAAACGTTGAGCCTTTTCCTGAGACAACGTCAAATTGTCCACCACATGAGTCCAAATTTGCTGCAACCTGTCCACCACGGAATCCACACCAGGACAGTCAGAACGCTCAAGCTGCCCTGAAGAAAAACGAGGATGAAACCCAAAGTTACAAAAGAAAGGCGAAACCAAGGTAGCCGAACTAGCCCGATTATTAAGGGCAAACGGCAAAAAGGTCACCCAATCATCCTGATCAGCAGACACGAAGCATCTCAAATAGGTTTCCAAGGTCTGATTGGTTCGCTCCGTTTGGCCATTTGTCTGAGGATGGAATGCTGAAGAAAAAGACAAATCAATGCCCATTCTAGCACAAAAGAACCGCCAAAACCTAGAAACGAACTGGGAACCTCTGTCAGACACAATATTCTCCGGAATACCATGCAAACGAACCACATGCTGAATAAATAATGGAACCAAATCAGAAGAGGAAGGCAACTTAGGCAACGGCACCAAATGGACCATCTTAGAAAAAAGCAACCCGCTGGCACGGGAACAGCAAGGCTTAGCCTGAGTACAGGTCCCACAGGACTGCACAAACGAACGCACATCCCGCGACAAGGAAGGCCACCAAAAGGACCTAGCCACCAAATCTCTGGTACCGAAAATCCCAGGGTGACCAGCCAACACCGAACAATGAACCTCAGAAATTACCCTACTAGTCCATCTATCAGGAACAAACAGTTTCCCCACAGGACAGCGGTCAGGTTTATCAGCCTGAAACTCCTGAAGTACCCACCGCAAATTAGGGGAGATGGCAGAAAGAATCACCCCCTCCTTGAGGATCCCAGCCGGCTCAAGAACTGCCGGAGAATCAGGCAAAAAACTCCTAGAAAGGGCATCAGCCTTCACATTCTTAGATCCCGGAATATACGAGACCACAAAATCAAAACGTGAGAAAAACAGAGACCACCGAGCCTGTCTAGGATTCAACCGCTTAGCAGACTCGAGGTAAATCAGATTCTTGTGATCAGTCAAGACCACCACGCGATGCTTGGCTCCCTCAAGCCAATGTCGCCACTCCTCAAATGCCCACTTCATAGCCAGCAACTCCCGATTGCCGACATCATAATTACGCTCAGCAGGCGAAAACTTTCTGGAGAAGAAAGCACATCGTTTCATCAAAGAGCCATCAGAATTTCTCTGACACAAAACGGCCCCTGCCCCAATCTCAGAAGCATCAACCTCAACCTGAAAAGGGAGAGAAACATCTGGCTGACGCAACACAGGGTCAGAAGTAAAACGACGTTTAAGCTCCTGAAAGGCAACAGTGTTATGAAAGGCAATTCACAATCACAATGGACATGGAGGTCAGAGCACACACAGTGATCTGACAATAACCCAAAATAACAGAACGAGCTCTGAGATGTGGGAACTCTGCAGACCGCAATCCCTGATCCTCTCCAAACACAACTAGAGGCAGCCGTGGATTGCGCCTAACGCTCCCTATGCAACTCGGCACAGCCTGAGAAACTAACTAGCCTGAAGATAGAAAAATAAGCCTACCTTGCCTCAGAGAAATACCCCAAAGGAAAAGGCAGCCCCCCACATATAATGACTGTGAGTAAGATGAAAAGACAAACGTAGGGATGAAATAGATTCAGCAAAGTGAGGCCCGATATTCTAGACAGAACGAGGATAGGAAAGATAACTTTGCGGTCTACACAAAACCCTAAAGAAAACCACGCAAAGGGGGCAAAAAGACCCTCCGTACCGAACTAACGGCACGGAGGTACACCCTTTGCGTCCCAGAGCTTCCAGCAAAACAAATAGACAAGCTGGACAGAAAAAACAGCAACAAATAGCAAAGAAGCACTTAGCTATGCAGAGCAGCAGGCCACAGGAATGATCCAGAGAAACACAAGTCCAACAATGGAACATTGACAGGAAGCATGAATCAAAGCATTAGGTGGGGTTAAGTAGAGAAGCACCTAACGACCTCACCAGATCACCTGAGGGAGGAAACTCAGAAGCAGCAGTACCAGTTTCCTCCACAAACGGAAGCTCCCAGAGAGAATCAGCCGAAGTACCACTTGTGACCACAGGAGGGAGCTCTGCCACAGAATTCACAACTAACAGCCGCAGAGGACCAATTCACCACATCAGCGCCTTTCTTCGTCAAATCGGTCAGAGGCTTCACCACACTAGAAAAATTAGCAATAAAGCGGCGATAAAAATTGGCAAAGCCCAAAAATTTCTGAAGGCTCTTTACAGATGTAGGTTGAGTCCAATCATGAATGGCCTGGACTTTAACAGGGTCCATTTCAATAGCCGAGGGGGAAAAAATGAAACCCAAAAAAGAAACCTTCTGAACTCCAAAGAGGCACTTAGACCCCTTCACAAACAACGCATTAGCACGAAGGACCTGAAATACCATCCTAACCTGCTTCACATGAGACTCCCAATCATCGGAGAAAACCAAAATATCATCCAAATACACAATCATGAATTTATCCAGATAATTCCGGAAGATATCATGCATAAAGGACTGAAATACCGATGGAGCATTAGAGAGCCCGAATGGCATCACAAGATATTCAAAATGGCCTTTGGGCGTATTAAATGCTGTTTTCCATTCATCACCTTGTTTAATACGCACGAGATTATACGCCCCTCGAAGGTCGATTTTAGTAAACCAACTGGCACCCTTAATCCGAGCAAATAAATCAGAAAGTAAAGGTAAAGGGTACTGGAATTTGACAGTGATCTTATTGAGAAGGCGATAATCTATACAGGGTCTCAAGGAGCCATCCTTCTTGGCAACAAAAAAAAATCCCGCTCCCAATGTTGACGAAGACGGGCGAATATGCCCCTTCTCCAAGGATTCCTTTACATAACTCCGCATAGCGGCATGCTCTGGCACAGACAGATTGAAAAGTCGGCCCTTAGGGAACTTACAGCCAGGAATCAAATTAATGGCACAATCACAGTCCCTACGAGGAGGTAGGGCACTGGACTTGGGCTCATCAAATACATCCTGGAAATCCGACAAAAACTCAGGAACTTCAGAAGAAGGGGACGAGGAAATGGACATAAAAGGAATATCACTATGTATCCCCTGACAACCCCAACCAGTTACAGACATAGATCTCCAATCCAGCACTGGGTTATGTACCTGTAACCATGGAAAACCCAGCACAACAACATCATGCAAATTATGCAACACCAAAAAGCGAATATTTTTCCTGATGTGCTGGAGCCATGTCCATGGTTAACTGAGTCCAGTACTGAGGTTTATTCTTGGCCAATGGCGTAGCATCAATCCCCCTTAAGGGAATAGGGCTCTGCAAAGGCTCTAAGGAAAAACCACAGCGCTTGGCAAATTCTAAGTCCATTAAGTTCAGGGCAGCGCCAGAATCCACAAATGCCATAACAGAGAAGGACGACAATGAGCAAATCAGGGTCACAGACAAGAGAAATTTAGTCTGCACAGTACTAATGGTAACAGACCCAGGAACCCTCCTAGTACGCTTAGGGCAATCAGAAATTGCATGAGCTGAATCACCACAGTAAAAACACAGGCCATTCTGACGTCTGAATTTCTGCCTTTCTGCTCTAGTCAAAATCCTATCACACTGCATAGGCTCAGGACTTTGCTCAGAGGACACTGCCATATGGTGCACCGCCTTGCGCTCACGCAAGCGCCGATCAATCTGAATGGCTAGAGACATAGATTCGCTCAAACCGGCAGGCGCAGGAAAGCCCACCATTACATCTTTAAGGGTTTCAGAAAGACCTTTTCTGAAAATAGCAGCCAGAGCCTCTTCATTCCATTTAGTGAGCACAGACCATTTTCTAAATTTCTGGCAGTATAACTCTGCCGCTTCTTGACCCTGACACAAGGCCAACAGTGTTTTCTCAGCATGCTCTACAGAGTTAGGTTCGTCATACAATAATCCGAGTGCTTTAAAAAATGCATCTACATTCAATAATGCCGGATCCCCTGTTTCAAGAGCAAATGCCCAGTCTTGAGGATCACCACGCAGCAAGGATATGATGATTCTTACTTACTGAATGGGATCACCAGAAGAACGGGGTTTCAAAGCAAAAAACAATTTGCAGCTATTTTTAAAGTTCAAAAACTTGGATCTGTCCCCAAAAAACAAATCAGGAGTAGGAATTCTAGGCTCTAGAGCCGTGGTCTGGACAATATAATCTTGGATACTCTGGACTCTTGCAGCAAGTTGATCCACACGAGAAAACAAACCCTGAACATCCATACCAGAGCATATATCTTGCACCACCCAGATATCAAGAGGAAAAAAAAGACAGAACAGAGCACAGAAAAAAAAATGGTTCAGAACTCGTTTTTTTTCCTTCTTTTGAGATGCATTTAATTCATTTGTGGCCTGCTGTACTGTTATGACCTGGTGGTTAAGAGGCCACACTGATATGACCTGGTGGCTAAAACGCAACATGGGACGAGCTCTGAGAAGGTGGTATCTCTACTGACCGCAGTCCCTAATCCTAACAACACAACTAGAAATAGCCGTGGGATGTTCCTGACTCTCCCTAGACACCTCTTCACAGCCTAAGAAATAACTACCCCTAAAGAAGGAAATAGAAAGCTATCTTGCCTCAGAGAAACCCCCAAAAGGAAAGACAGCCCCCCACAAATATTGACTGTGAATGGAGAGGGAAATGACGTACAAAGAAATGAAATTAGAATTCAGCAAAGGAGGCCAATACTAAACTTGATAGAGAGAAAAGGATACTGTGCGGTCAGTATAAAAACTACAAAATCCACGCAGAGTTTACAAAAATGAACTCCACACCGACTCATGGTGTGGAGGGGCAAATCTGCTTTCCCAGAGCTTCCAGCTAGCCTGAATAAGACATAGTGACAAGCTGGACAAAAAGAGACATATTTGCAAAGCAATAGAGTCCAAACAAATGGACAAACAAAACTAGCAAAAACTTATCTTTTGCAGACAAGGACAGGCCAAATGAGAAATCCAAGGAGAGAACCAAATCCAACCAAGAACATTGACAGCAGGCATGAACTAAAGCCCAGAGCAGGTTTAAATAACAAACCCAGGCAAGGCGATTAGTGAAGGCAGCTGCTACAGCTACCTAAAGGAGCAGCAATACCACTCGAAACCACCAGAGGGAGCCCAAGGGCAGAACTCACAAAAATACCATTAGCAACCACAGGAGGGAGCTCCAGAACGGAATTCACAACATAGCCCCCTATATACAGTATGAGCCCCCACATAGCCCCTATATACAGTATGAGCCCCACATAGCCTCCTATACACAGTATGAACCCCCACCTAGCCCCCTATATACAGTATGAACCCCCACCTAGCCTCCTATATACAGTATGAGCCCCCACATAGCCCCTATATACAGTATGAGCCCCACCTAGCCCCCTATATACAGTATAAGCCCCACCTAGCCCCCTATATAAAGTATGAGCCCTACATAGCCCCCTATATACAGTATGAGCCCCACCTAGCCCCCTATATACAGTATGGAGCCCCACCTAGCCCCCTATATACAGTATGAGCCCCACCTACCCCCTATATACAGTATGAACCCCCATCTAGCCCCCTATATACAGTATGGAGCCCCACCTAGCCCCCTATATACAGTATGAATCCCCACCTAGCTCCCTATATACAGTATGAGCCCCACATAGCCCCCTATATACAGTATGAACCCCCACCTAGCCCCCTATATACAGTATGAGCCCCACAAAGCCCCATATATACCCTATGAGCCACACCTAGCCCCCTATATACAGTATAAGCCCCACCTAGCCCCCTATATACCATATGAGCCCCCACATAGCCCCCTATATACAGTATGAGCCCCACCTAGCCCCCTATATACAGTATGGAGCCCCACCTAGCCCCCTATATACAGTATGAACCCCCACCTAGCCCCCTATATACAGTATGAGCCCACATACATCCCCCTATCTACAGTATGAGCCCCACATAGCCCCTATATACATTATGAGCCCCACCTAGCCTCCTATATACCGTATAAGCCCCTCCCAGCCCCTTATATACAGTATGAACCCCCACCTAGCCCCCTATATACAGTATGAGCCCACAATCATCCCCCTATCTACAGTATGAGCCCCACATAGCCCCCTATATACAGTATAAGCCCCACCTAGCCCCCTATATACAGTATGAGCCCCACATAGCCTCCTATATACAGTATGAGCCCCACCTATCCCCTACAGTATGAGCCCCACCTAGCCCCTATATAGAGTATGAGCCCCACACATCCCCCTATCTACACTATGAGCCCCACCTAGCCCCTATATACAGTATGAACCCCACATAGCCCCTATATACAGTATGAGCCCCACATAGCCTTCTATATACAGTATGAGCCCCCCAATCCCCTATATACAGTATGAGCCCCACACATCCCCCTATCTACAGTATGAGCCCCACATAGCCCCCTATATACAGTATGAGCCCCACCTAGCCCCTATAAACACTATGAGCCCCACATAGCCCCTATATACAGTATGAGCCCACATAGCCTCCTATATACAGTATGAGCCCACATAGCCTCCTATCTACTATATAATTGTCTAAGGGTCACTTCCGTCTGTCTGTCTGTCAAGGATATTCATTGGTTGCGGCCTCTGTCTGTCATGGAAATCCAAGTCGCTGATTGGTCGTGGCAAAACAGCCACGACCAATCAGCGACAGGCACAGTCCGGCAGCAAAATGGCCGCTCCTTCCTCCCCGCAGTCAGTGCCCGCTCCATACTCCCCTCCAGTCAGCCCTCACACAGGGTTAATGGCAGCGTTGACCGCGCTGTAACGCACTCGGTTAACGCTGTAATTAACCCTGTGTGACCAACTTTTTACTATTCATGCTGCCTATGCAGCATCAATAGTAAAAAGATCTAATGTTAAAAATAATAAAAATAATAAAAAATCGTTATATACTCACCATCCGTCGGCCCCCCGGATCAGGAACAGGCCTTTCCCGCTCCTCGCGACGCCCCGGTGACCGCTCCATGCATTGCGATCTCGTGAGATGATGACGTAACGGTCTCGCGAGACCGCTACGTCATCATCTCGTGAGAACGCAATGCACTCATGAGACCGGAGCGCGCGAGGAGCGTCGGTAAACGCTTCGCTTGGATCCAGGGGCCAACGGAGGGTGAGTATATAACTATTTTTTATTTGAATTCTTTTTTTTAACAGGGATATGGTGCCCACATTGCTATATACTGCGTGGGCTGTGCAATATATTACGTTGGCTGTGTTATATACTACGTGGGCTGGGCAATATACTATGTGGGCTGTGCAATATACTGCATGGGCTGTGCTATATACTAGGCGGGCTGTGCAATATACTGCACGGGCTGTGCAATATACTGCACGGGCTGTGCAATGTACTGCGTGGGCTGTGCAATGTACTGCGCGGGCTGTGCAATATAGTACGCGGGCTGTGCAATATAGTACGTGGGCTGTGCAATGTACTACGCAGGCTGTGCAATGTACTACGCAGGCTGTGCAATATACTACGCGGGCTGTGCAATATACTACGCGGGCTGTGCAATATACTGCGTGGGTAGTGCAATATACTCTGTGGGCTGTGCTATATACTCTGTGGGCTGTGCTATATACTCCGTGGGCTGTGCTATATACTACATGGCTGTTTTATATACTACGTGGCTGTGCAATATACTACGTGGCTGTGCTATTTACTACGTGAGCTGTTATATACTACGTGGCTGTGCTTTATACTACGTGGCCGGCCGTGAACAATCAGCGACAGGCTCAGTCCAGCCGCGAATTGGCGCGGGATTTGAACCACGCTTTGCTAATTGGTCGCGGCCGGCCGAATCCTGTGTATTCAGTGTATTATTCTAAAATCTTCATAAATAAACTACATACATATTATAGAACACCCGATGCGTTAGAATCGGGCTACCAGCTAGTGAATGAAAAAAAAAAAAGGTTATTCTCACCCTCCAACGTGGCGCGCTGTCCTCGGCAGTGCAAGCGCAGGTTCCGGTGCCAAGGATGCTATGCGAGAAGGACCTTCCATGACGTCACGGTCATGTGACCGCATATACAGTATAAAAGTGGCTGACAGCACTCACTTCTTTAGGGCGCTCGTTCCAAGTCCAGGGAACCCTCCTGGGTAATACATATATTCCAAGATAGAAGAACAGCGCTCCAGCCGGGTGTTATAATCCAATAAAAGAAATCTTTATTTCAGCCATGGTAAAACAGCAATGTTTCGACCGCACAACCATGCTTGAGAAAGGCCGGTTGTGTGGTCGAAACGTTGCTGTTTTACCATGGCTGAATTAAAGGTAATGTGACCGCGACGTCATCACAGGTCCTGCGCTCATACCAACCCTGGGACCGGAAGCTGCCGCGTGCACCGCACACAGGGCCAGGACTTCAAGGGGCCTTCAGAAGGTGAGTATATGTTTATTTTTTATTTTAAGTCTTTTTTAACCACGCATATAGTGCTCACATTGCTATATACTACGTGGGCTGTGTTACATACTGCGTGGGCTGCGTTATATACTACATGGCTGCTATGTACTATGTGGGCAGTGTTATATACTATGTGCCCACTGTTATATACTGCGTGGGCTGTTATATACTACATGGCTGCTATATACAGGTCCTTCTCAAAAAATTAGCATATAGTGTTAAATTTCATTATTTACCATAATGTAATGATTACAATTAAACTTTCATATATTATAGATTCCTTATCCACCAACTGAAATTTGTCAGGTCTTTTATTGTTTTAATACTGATGATTTTGGCATACAACTCCTGATAACCCAAAAAAAACTGTCTCAATAAATTAGCATATTTCACCCATCCAATCAAATAAAAGTGTTTTTTAATAACAAACAAAAAAACCAACAAATAATAATGTTGAGTTATGCACTCAATACTTGGTCGGGAATCCTTTGGCAGAAATGACTGCTTCAATGCGGCGTGGCATGGAGGCAATCAGCCTGTGACACTGCTGAGATGTTATGGAGGCCCAGGATGCTTCAATATCGGCCTTAAGCTCATCCAGAGTGTTGGGTCTTGCGTCTCTCAACTTTCTCTTCACAATATCCCACAGATTCTCTATGGGGTTCAGGTCAGGAGAGTTGGCAGGCCAATTGAGCACAGTAATACCATGGTCAGTAAACCATTTACCAGTGGTTTTGGCACTGTGAGCAGGTGCCAGGTCGTGCTGAAAAATGAAATCTTCATCTCCATAAAGCATTTCAGCCGATGGAAGCATGAAGTGCTCCAAAATCTCCTGATAGCTAGCTGCATTGACCCTGCCCTTGATGAAACACAGTGGACCAACACCAGCAGCTGACATGGCACCCCACACCATCACTGACTGTGGGTACTTGACACTGGACTTCAGGCATTTTGGCATTTCCTTCTCCCCAGTCTTCCTCCAGACTCTGGCACCTTGATTTCCGAATGACATGCAAAATTTGCTTTCATCAGAAAAAAGTACTTGGGACCACTTAGCAACAGTCCAGTGCTGCTTCTCTGTAGCCCAGGTCAGGCGCCTCTGCCGCTGTTTATGGTTCAAAAGTGGCTTTACCTGGGGAATGCGGCACCTGTAGCCCATTTCCTGCACACGCCTGTGCACGGTGGCTCTGGATGTTTCCACACCAGACTCAGTCCACTGCTTCCTCAGGTTCCCCAAGGTCTGGAATCGGTCCTTCTCCACAATCTTCCTCAGGGTCCGGTCTCCTCTTCTCATTGTACAGCGTTTTCTGCCACATTGTTTCCTTCCAACAGACTTACCATTGAGGTGCCTTGATACAGCACTCTGGGAACAGCCTATTTGTTGAGAAATTTCTTTCTGGGTCTTACCCTCTTGCTTGAGGGTGTCAATGATGGCCTTCTTGACATCTGTCAGGTCGCTAGTCTTACCCATGATGGGGGTTTTGAGTAATGAACCAGGCAGTGAGTTTATAAAAGCCTCAGGTATCTTTTGCATGTGTTTAGAGTTAATTAGTTGATTCAGAAGATTAGGGTAATAGGTCGTTTAGAGAACCTTTCTTGATATGCTAATTTATTGAGACAGGTTTTTTGGGTTATCAGGAGTTGTATGCCAAAATCATCAGTATTAAAACAATAAAAGACCTGACAAATTTCAGTTGGTGGATAATGAATCTATAATATATGAAAGTTTAATTGTAATCATTACATTATGGTAAATATTGAAATTTAACACTATATGCTAATTTTTTGAGAAGGACCTGTACTACGTGGGCAGTGTTATATACTATGTGGGCAATGTTATATACTGCGTGGGCTGTGTTATATACTGTTTGGGCTGTGTTATATACTACATGGCCACTGTTATATACTGCGTGGCCTGTATTAACGCATCGGGTATTCAAGAATATGTCATGGCCTGTGCTATATACATACATATTCTAGAATACCCGATGCGTTAGAATCGGGCCACCATCTAGTGTACAGTATAAGCCCCACATAGCCCCTATATACAGTATAAGCCCCACCTAGCCCCTATATAGAGTATGAGCCCCACATAGCCCCCTATATACAGTATTAGCCCGCACATAGCCTCCTATATACAGTATGAGCCCCCATATAGCCTCCTATATACAGTATGAGCCCCCATATAGCCTCCTATATACAGTATGAGCCCCCATATAGCCTCCTATATACAGTATGAGCCCCATATAGCCTCCTATATACAGTATGAGCCCCCATATAGCCTCCTATATACAGTATGAGCCCCCATATAGCCTCTTATATACAGTATAAGCCCCACATAGCCCCTATATACAGTATAAGCCCCACCTAGACCCTATATAGAGTATGAGCCCCACATAGCTTCCTATATACAGTATTAGCCAGCACATAGCCTCCTATATACAGTATGAGCCCCCATATAGCCTCCTATATACAGTATGAGCCCCCATATAGCCTCCTATATACAGTATGAGCCCCCATATAGCCTCCTATATACAGTATGAGCCCCACATAGCCTCCTATATACAGTATGAGCCCCCATATAGCCTCCTATATACAGTATGAGCCCCCATATAGCCTCCTATCTACAGTATGAGCTGCACATAGCCTCCTATATACAGTATGAGATACTATATAGCCCCCTATATAGAGTATAAACCCTCATATAGGCTCCTATATACAGTATGAGCGCACATAGCCTCCTATATATGGTTTTAGCCCACAGACTGCCCCTATATACAGCTTTTAACATAGAAAAGAAGGAAATTATAAACAAAGCACTACCATAGAGATGTGTGTAGTGTGAAACACTATTCAAGCAGACAAAATATAAGATGCAAAAGGAAACTACAGGCGCTTCTCACAAAATTAGAATATCATCAAAAAGTTAATTTATTTCATTTCTTGAATACAAAAAGTGAAACTCATATTATATACTGTAGATTCATTACAGAGTGATCTATTTCATTTTGTTTACTTCTGTTAATGTTGATGATTATCAACATTAACATTGGCTTACAGCCAATGAAAACCCAAAAGTCATTATCTCAGTAAATTAGAATAATTAACAAAAACACCTGCAAAGGCTTCCTAAGCATTTATAAAGGTTCCTTAGTCTGTGTCAGTAGCTCCACAATCATGGGGAAGACTGCTGACCTGACAGATGTCCAGAAGGCGTCACTGACACATTCCACAAGGAGGGGAAGCCACAGAAGGTCATTGCTAAAGAAGCCGGCTGTTCACAGAGCGCTGGATCCAAGTATATTAATGGAAAGTGGAAGGGAAAAGTGTGGTAGAAAAAAGGTGCACAAGCAACCGGGATCACCGCAGCCTGGGTAGGATTGTTAAGAAAAGGCCATTCAAAAATGTGGTGGAGATTCACAAGGAGTGGACTGCTGCTGGAGTCATCACAAGAGCCACCACATACAGACGTATCCAGGACATGAGCTACAAGTGTCACATTCCTTGTGTCAGGCCACTCATGACCAATAGACAACGCCAGAAGCGTCTTACCTGGGCCAAGGAGAAAAAGAACTGGACTGTTGTCAGTGGTCCAAGGTGCTGTTTTCAGATGAAAGTAAATTTTGCATTTCATTTGGAAATCAAGTTCCCAGAGTCTGGAGGAAGAGTGGAGAGGCCACAATCCAAGCTGCTGGAGGTCTAGTGTGAAGTCTCCACAATCAGTGATGTTTGGGGAGCCATGTCATCTGCTGGTGTAGGTCCGTTGGGTTTTATCAAGACCAAAATCAGCACAGCCATCTACCAGGAAATTTTAGAGCACTTCATGCTTCCTTCTGCTGACAAGCTTTTTGGAGATGGAAATTTAATTCTCCAGCAGGACTTGGCCCCTGTCCACACTGCCAAAAGTACCAATACCTGGTTTACAAACAACAGTATCACTGTGCTTGATTGGCAGCAAACTCGCCTGACCTTAACCCCATAGAGAATCTATGGAGTATTGTCAAGAGGAAGATGAGAGACACCAGACCCAACAATGCAGATGAGCTGAAGGCTGTTATCAAAGCAACCTGGGCTTCCATAACCCCTCAGCAGTGCCACAGGCTGATCGCCTCCATGCCACGCCGCATTGATGCAGTAATTGATTCAAAAGGAGCCCCGATCAAGTACTGAGTGCATTTACTGATCATACATTTCAGTAGGCCCACATTTCGGATTTTAAATTCATTTTTCAAGCTGGTGTTATAAAGTATTCTAATTTACTGAGATAATGACTTTTGGGTTTTCATTGGCTGTAAGCCATAATCATCAACATTAACAGAAATAAACACGTGAAATAGATCACTCTGTAATGACTATATCTAATATATGAGTTTCACTTTTTGTATTGAAGAACTGAAATAAATTCACTTTTTGATGATATTCTAATTTTGTGAGAAGCACCTGTACTTGAAAAAGAAAATAAATCAACAAATATATTCAAACAATAACATCATTTTAATTAGGACACCAATATTTGACGAGACTGATTAAAAAACACAAAACTACAAGACATAATAAAAATAAACAACAACTAAAAAGTGGAGGCAGCAACAGCATAAACAGCAGTACGTACTTCTAGTAGCCGAAAAATATGGTATATTTATAAAGTGCACGGTAGAGTTTTGCTCAAACACCCACAACTATAGTAAATATACATAAATATAAAGTGCAGTGCGCAATCGATTTACCGTAATTAACTACATATAACATCGACAGCAAGAGCCCCTATATACACTTTGAGCCCCCTATATACATTGTGAGTCCCCTATATACAGTATGAGCCCTCTAAGTACAGTGTGAGTCCCCTATATACACTTTGAGCCCCCTATATACATTGAGTCCCCTATATACAGTATGAGCCCTCTAAGTACAGTGTGAGTCCCCTATATACACTTTGAGCCCCCTACATACATTGTGAGTCCCCTATATACAGTATGAGCCCTCTAAGTACAGTGAGAGTCCCCTATATACACTTTGAGCCCCCTATATACTTTGTGAGTCCCCTATATACAGTATGAGCCCTCTAAGTACAGTGTGAGTCCCCTATATACACTTTGAGCCCCCTATATACAGTGTGAGTCCCCTATATACAGTATGAGCCCTCTAAGTACAGTGTGAGTCCCCTATATACACTTTGAGCCCCCTATATACAGTGTGAGTCCCCTATATACACTTTGAGCCCCCTATATACAGTATGAGTCCCCTACATACACTTTGAGCCCCCTATATACAGTGTGAGTCCCCTATATACACTTTGAGCCCCCTGTGTACAGTGTGAGTGCCTTATATACAGTATGAGCACTCTATATACAGTGTGAGTCCCCTATGTACACTTTGAGCCCCTATACACAGTATGGGTCCCTATATACAGAGTGAACCCTCTATATACAGTATGAGCCCCCTATATACACTTTGAGCCCTCTATATACAGTGTGAGTCCCCTATATACAGTGTGAGCTCCCCTATATACAGTGTGAGTCCCCTATATACAGTGTGAGCTCCCCTATATACAGTGTGGGTCCCTATATATGGTGTGAGCCCTCTATATACAGTATGAGCCCCCTATATAGAGTATGAGCCCTCTATATACAGTGTGAGTCCCCAATATACACTTTGAGCCCCCTATATACAGTGTGAGTCCCCTATATACACTTTGAGCCCTCTATATACAGTGTGAGTCCCCTATATACAGTATGAGCCCTCTATATACAGTGTGAGTCCCCTATATACACTTTGAGCCCCCTATATACAGTGTGAGTCCCCTATATACACTTTGAGCCCCCTATATACAGTATGAGTCCCCTACATACACTTTGAGCCCCCTATATACAGTGTGAGTCCCCTATATACACTTTGAGCCCCCTGTGTACAGTGTGAGTGCCTTATATACAGTGTGAGCCCTCTATATACAGTGTGAGTCCCCTATGTACACTTTGAGCCCCTATACACAGTATGGGTCCCTATATACAGAGTGAACCCTCTATATACAGTATGAGCCCCCTATATACACTTTGAGCCCTCTATATACAGTGTGAGTCCTCTATATACAGTGTGAGCTCCCCTATATACAGTGTGGGTCCCTATATATGGTGTGAGCCCTCTATATACAGTATGAGCCCCCTATATAGAGTATGAGCCCTCTATATACAGTGTGAGTCCCCTATATACACTTTGAGCCCCCTATATACAGTGTGAGTCCCCTATATACACTTTGAGCCCCCTATATACAGTGTGAGTCCCCTATATACACTTTGAGCCCCCTATATACAGTGTGAGTCCCCTATATACACTTTGAGCCCCCTATATACAGTGTGAGTCCCCTATATACACTTTGAGTCCCCCATATACAACGTGAGTCCCCTATATACACTTTCAGCCCCCTATATACAGTGTGAGTCCCCTACATACACTTTGAGCCCCCTAAATACAGTGTGAGTCCCCTATATACAGTGTGAGCCCCCTATATACACTTTGAGCCCCCTATATACAGTATGAGCCCCACATTGACTGCTATAGCAGGCCATACAGGGTATACAGCTCTGTACATGACGCGTATATATCTCCGGCCGCACTCAGACTCTTTCCTCTGACCGTCTTCCCATCATTGTATTTGCAGAAAACTTCTCCAACCGGATTCTCCAGGATGCAGACCCGGCCAGAACTCTCACTGCATTAACTCCTGCTTCACGTCCCGTACATTAACTCATGGCTCAGCTCAGCAAAGAAATAACAATTAGCCGCAGAAGCAACAGTCACAGCCCAGAGTACAGAGGTAACAGTCACACACCAGAGTACAGAGGTAACAGTCACATCCCAGAGTACAGAGGTAACAGTCACAGCCCAGAGTACAGAGGTAACAGTCACAGCCCAGAGTACAGAGGTAACAGTCACAGCCCAGAGTACAGAGGTAACAGTCACAGCCCAGAGTACAGAGGTAACAGTCACACCCCAGAGTACAGAGGTAGCAGTCACATCCCAGAGTATAGAGGTAGCAGTCACACCCCAGAGTGCAGAGGTAACAGTCACACCCCAGAGTACAGAGGTAACAGTCACATCCCAGAGTGCAGAGGTAACAGTCACATCCCAGAGTGCAGAGGTAACAGTCACACCCCAGAGTGCAGAGGTAACAGTCATATCCCAGAGTACAGAGGTAACAGTCACACCCCAGAGTGCAGAGGTAACAGTCACACCCCAGAGTACAGAGGTAACAGTCACATCCCAGAGTGCAGAGGTAACAGTCACACCCCAGAGTGCAGTGGTAACAGTCATATCCCAGAGTGCAGAGGTAACAGTCACATCCCAGAGTGCAGAGGTAACAGTCACACCCCAGAGTACAGAGGTAACAGTCACATCCCAGAGTGCAGAGGTAACAGTCACATCCCAGAGTGCAGAGGTAACAGTCACACCCCAGAGTGCAGTGGTAACAGTCATATCCCAGAGTGCAGAGGTAACAGTCACATCCCAGAGTGCAGAGGTAACAGTCACACCCCAGAGTACAGAGGTAACAGTCACATCCCAGAGTGCAGAGGTAACAGTCATATCCCAGAGTACAGAGGTAACAGTCACACCCCAGAGTGCAGAGGTAACAGTCACAGCCCAGAGTACAGAGGTAACAGTCACAGCCCAGAGTACAGAGGTAACAGTCACACCCCAGAGTACAGAGGTAGCAGTCACATCCCAGAGTACAGAGGTAGCAGTCACATCTCAGAGTACAGAGGTAGCAGTCACACCCCAGAGTACAGAGGTAGCAGTCACATCCCAGAGTACAGAGGTAACAGTCACATCTCAGAGTACAGAGGTAACAGTCACATCCCAGAGTACAGAGGTAACAGTCACACCCCAGAGTACAGAGGTAGCAGTCACATCCCAGAGTACAGAGGTAACAGTCACATCCCAGAGTACAGAGGTAACAGTCACATCCCAGAGTACAGAGGTAACAGTCACATCCCAGAGTACAGAGGTAACAGTCACACCCCAGAGTACAGAGGTAACAGTCACATCCCAGAGTACAGAGGTAACAGTCACACCCCAGAGTACAGAGGTAACAGTCACATCCCAGAGTACAGAGGTAACAGTCATATCCCAGAGTACAGAGGTAACAGTCACACACCAGAGTACAGAGGTAACAGTCACACCCCAGAGTACAGAGGTAACAGTCACATCCCAGAGTACAGAGGTAACAGTCACACCCCAGAGTACAGAGGTAACAGTCACATCCCAGAGTACAGAGGTAACAGTCATATCCCAGAGTACAGAGGTAACAGTCACACCCCAGAGTACAGAGGTAACAGTCACATCCCAGAGTACAGAGGTAACAGTCACATCCCAGAGTACAGAGGTAACAGTCACATCCCAGAGTACAGAGGTAACAGTCACATCCCAGAGTACAGAGGTAACAGTCACACCCCAGAGTACAGAGGTAACAGTCACATCCCAGAGTACAGAGGTAACAGTCACACCCCAGAGTACAGAGGTAACAGTCACATCCCAGAGTACAGAGGTAACAGTCATATCCCAGAGTACAGAGGTAACAGTCACACACCAGAGTACAAAGGTAACAGTCACATCCCAGAGTACAGAGGTAACAGTCACACCCCAGAGTACAGAGGTAACAGTCACACCCCAGAGTACAGAGGTAACAGTCACATCCCAGAGTACAGAGGTAACAGTCACACCCCAGAGTACAGAGGTAACAGTCACATCCCAGAGTACAGAGGTAACAGTCACACCCCAGAGTACAGAGGTAGCAGTCACATCCCAGAGTACAGAGGTAGCAGTCACACCCCAGAGTACAGAGGTAACAGTCACATCCCAGAGTACAGAGGTAACAGCCACATACCAGAGTACAGAGGTAACAGTCACATACCAGAGTACAGAGGTAACAGTCACATACCAGACTACAGAGGTAACAGTCACATCCCAGAGTACAGAGGTAACAGTCACATACCAGAGTACAGAGGTAACAGTCACATCCCAGAGTGCAGAGGTAACAGTCACATCCCAGAGTACAGAGGTAACAGCCACATACCAGAGTACAGAGGTAACAGTCACATACCAGAGTACAGAGGTAACAGTCACATACCAGACTACAGAGGTAACAGTCACATCCCAGAGTACAGAGGTAACAGTCACATACCAGAGTACAGAGGTAACAGTCACATCCCAGAGTGCAGAGGTAACAGTCACATCCCAGAGTGCAGAGGTAACAGTCACATCCCAGAATGCAGAGGTAACAGTCACATCCCAGAGTACAGAGGTAACAGTCACATCCCAGAGTACAGAGGTAACAGTCACATCCCACAGTACAGAGGTAACAGTCACATCCCAGTGTACAGAGGTAACAGTCACATCCCAGAGTGCAGAGGTAACAGTCACATCCCAGAGTACAGAGGTAACAGTCACATCCCAGAGTACAGAGGTAACAGTCACATCCCAGAATACAGAGGTAACAGTCACATCCCAGAGTACAGAGGTAACAGTCACACCCCAGAGTACAGAGGTAACAGTCACATACCAGAGTACAGAAATAACAGTCACATCCCAGTGTACAGAGGTAACAGTCACATCCCAGAGTGCAGAGGTAACAGTCACATCCCAGAGTACAGAGGTAACAGTCACATCCCAGAGTAGAGAGGTAACAGTCACATCCAAGAGTACAGAGGTAACAGTCACATCCAAGAGTACAGAGGTAACAGTCACATCCAAGAGTACAGAGGTAACAGTCACATCCCAGGGTACAGAGGTAGCAGTCACACCCCAAAGTACAGAGGTAACAGTCACACACCAGAGTACAGAGGTAACAGTCACATCCCAGAGTACAGAGGTAACAGTCACATACCAGAGTACAGAAATAACAGTCACATCCCAGAGTGCAGAGGTAACAGTCACATTCCAGAGTGCAGATGTAACAGTCACATCCCAGAGTGCAGAGGTAACAGTCACATACCAGAGTACAGAAATAACAGTCACATCCCAGAGTGCAGAGGTAACAGTCACATCCCAGAGTGCAGATGTAACAGTCACATCCCAGAGTGCAGGGGTAACAGTCACATACCAGAGTACAGAGGTAACAGTCACATCCCAGAGTACAGAGGTAACAGTCACATCCCAGAGTGCAGATGTAACAGTCACATCCCAGAGTGCAGGGGTAACAGTCACATACCAGAGTACAGAGGTAACAGTCACACCCCAGAGTACAGAGGTAACAGTCACATCCCAGAGTACAGAGGTAACAGTCACATCCCAGAGTACAGAGGTAACAGTCACATCCCAGTATACAGAGGTAACAGTCACATCCCAGAGTGCAGAGGTAACAGTCACATCCCAGAGTGCAGAGGTAACAGTCACATCCCAGAGTACAGAGGTAACAGTCACATCCCAGAGTACAGAGGTAACAGTCACATCCCAGAGTACAGAGGTAACAATCACATCCCAGAGTACAGAGGTAACAGTCACACCCCAGAGTGCAGAGGTAACAGTCACATCCCAGAGTACAGAGGTAACAGTCACACCCCAGAGTACAGAGGTAGCAGTCACATCACAGAGTACAGAGGTAACAGTCACATCCCAGAGTACAGAGGTAACAGTCACATCCCAGAGTACAGAGGTAACAGTCACATACCAGAGTACAGAGGTAACAGTCACATCCCAGAGTGCAGAAATAACAGTCACATCCCAGAGTACAGAGGTAACAGTCACACCCCAGAGTACAGAGGTAGCAGTCACATCACAGAGTACAGAGGTAACAGTCACATCCCAGTGTACAGAGGTAACAGTCACATACCAGAGTACAGAGGTAACAGTCACATCCCAGAGTGCAGAAATAACAGTCACATCCCAGAGTACAGAGGTAACAGTCACATCCCAGAGTGCAGAGGTAACAGTCACATCCCAGAGTACAGAGGTAACAGTCACATCCCAGAGTACAGATGTAAGTCACATCCCAGAGTACAGAGGTAACAGTCACATCCCAGAGTACAGAGGTAACAGTCACATCCCAGAGTACAGAGGTAACAGTCACACCCCAGAGTACAGAGGTAACAGTCACATCCCAGAGTACAGAGGTAGCAGTCACATCCCAGAGTACAGAGGTAACAGTCACACCCCAGAGTACAGAGGTAACAGTCACACCCCAGAGTACAGAGGTAACAGTCACACCCCAGAGTACAGAGGTAACAGTCACATCCCAGAGTACAGAGGTAGCAGTCACATCCCAGAGTACAGAGGTAACAGTCACATCCCAGAGTACAGAGGTAACAGTCACACCCCAGAGTACAGAGGTAACAGTCACATCCCAGAGTACAGAGGTAACAGTCACACCCCAGAGTACAGAGGTAACAGTCACATCCCAGAGTACAGAGGTAACAGTCACCTCCCAGAGTACAGATGTAAGTCACATCCCAGAGTACAGAGGTAACAGTCACATCCCAGAGTACAGAGGTAACAGTCACATCCCAGAGTACAGAGGTAGCAGTCACATCCCAGAGTACAGAGGTAACAGTCACACCCCAGAGTACAGAGGTAACAGTCACATCCCAGAGTACAGAGGTAACAGTCACACCCCAGAGTACAGCGGTAACAGTCACACCCCAGAGTACAGAGGTAAGAGTCACATCCCAGAGTACAGAGGTAACAGTCACACCCCAGAGTACAGAGGTAACAGTCACATCCCAGAGTACAGAGGTAACAGTCACATCCCAGAGTACAGAGGTAGCAGTCACACCCCAGAGTACAGAAATAACAGTCACATCCCAGAGTGCAGAGGTAACAGTCACACCCCAGAGTACAGAAATAACAGTCACATCCCAGAGTACAGAGGTAACAGTCACATCCCAGAGTACAGATGTAAGTCACATCCCAGAGTACAGAGGTAACAGTCACATCCCAGAGTACAGAGGTAACAGTCACACCCCAGAGTGCAGAAGTAACAGTCACACCCCAGAGTACAGAGGTAACAGTCACATCCCAGAGTACAGAGATAACAGTCACATCCCAGAGTACAGAAGTAACAGTCACATCCCAGGGTACAGAGGTAGCAGTCACATCCCAGAGTACAGAGGTAACAGTCACATCCCAGAGTACAGAGGTAACAGTCACATCCCAGGGTACAGAGGTAGCAGTCACATCCCAGAGTACAGAGGTAACAGTCACACCCCAGAGTGCAGAAGTAACAGTCACACCCCAGAGTACAGAGGTAACAGTCACATCCCAGAGTACAGAGGTAACAGTCACATCCCAGAGTACAGAGGTAACAGTCACATCCCAGAGTACAGAGGTAACAGTCACATCCCAGAGTACAGAGATAACAGTCACATCCCAGAGTACAGAAGTAACAGTCACATCCCAGGGTACAGAGGTAGCAGTCACATTCCAGAGTACAGAGGTAACAGTCACATCCCAGAGTACAGAGGTAACAGTCACATCCCAGAGTACAGAGGTAACAGTCACATCCCAGAGTACAGAGGTAACAGTCACACCCCAGAGTGCAGAGGTAACAGTCACATCCCAGAGTACAGAGGTAACAGTCACATCCCAGAGTACAGAGGTAACAGTCACACCCCAGAGTGCAGAGGTAACAGTCACATCCCAGAGTGCAGAGGTAGCAGTCACATAGTCAGACTGACCCTCCTATGCCCTTGGTGCCATATAAGAGCTTTAGGTTGGAGCCCAATAGTTTCCAGGTTACCCCTGTGATCACAATCAGGTCCATTTTATACATCAGTTCTTAGTGTAGTCCATATTGGCAGTGCCCCCATGTGCCATTCATAATGCTATCACTTTTCTTTCAGTCAGAGTTGAAGTCACAGGATGCCGGATAACCTCTGCACCCCTATAGCCATTGGGTGCTCCTACTTTGGATCTAGCTCAGAGCATGTGATGTGTTGTCTGAAGATGGTAATAATAATAATAATAATAATAATAATTTGTATTTATATAGCGCCAACATATTCCGCAGCGCTTTACAAATTATAGAGGGGACTTGTACAGACAATAGACATTACAGCATAACAGAAATCACAGTTCAAAACAGATACCAGGAGGAATGAGGGCCCTGCTGCTCGCAAGCTTACAAACTGTGAGGAAAAGGGGAGACACGAGAGGTGGATGGTAACAATTTCTTTAGTTACTCGGACCAGCCATAGTGTAAGGCTCGGGTGTTCATGTAAAGCTGCATGAACCAGTTAACTGCCTAAGTATGTAGCAGTACAGACACAGAGGGCTATTAACTGCATAAAGTGTATGAGAACATAATGCGAGGAACCTGGTTTATTTATTTATTTTAAATAGGCCACACAGGGATCGTTAGGTTAATGCATTGAGGCGGTAGGCCAGTCTGAACAAATGAGTTTTTAGGGCACGCTTAAAACTGTGGGGATTGGGGATTAATTGTATTAACCTAGGTAATGCATTCCAAAGAATCGGCGCAGCACGTGTAAAGTCTTGGAGACGGGAGTGGGAGGTTCTGATTATTGAGGATGCTAACCTGAGGTCATTAGCGGAGGGCACGGGTAGGGTGGTAGACTGAGACCAGAGAGGAGATGTAGGGTGGTGCTGAGCCATGGAGTGCTTTGTGGATGAGGGTAGTAGTTTTGTACTGGATTCTGGAGTGGATGGGTAACCAGTGTAATGACTGGCACAAGGTAGAGGCATCGGTGTAACGGTTGGTGAGGAATATGATCCTGGCTGCAGCATTCAGGACAGATTGGAGCGGGGAGAGTTTGGTAAGAGGGAGGCCGATTAGTAGAGAGTTACAATAGTCCAGACGAGAATGAATAAGCGAAACAGTAAGAGTTTTTGCAGAGTCGAAAGTAAGAAAAGGGCAAATTCTAGAAATGTTTTTGAGATGCAGGTAAGAAGAGTGAGCCAGTGATCGAATGTGGGGGGTGAATGAAAGCTCGGAATCAAGTATGACCCCAAGGCAGCGGGCATGTTGCTTTGGAGTAATGGTGGAACCGCACACGGAGATGGCAATGTCAGGCAAAGGTAGGTTAGTAGAGGGAGAGAACACGAGGAGTTCAGTTTTTGACAGGTTTAGTTTCAGATAGAGGGAGGACATGATGTTAGAGACAGCGGTAAGACAATCACTGGTGTTTTCTAATAAGGCAGGCGTAAGATCAGGAGAAGAAGTGTATAATTGGGTGTCATCAGCATAGAGATGGTACTGGAAACCAAATCTACTGATTGTTTGTCCAATAGGGGCAGTATACAACGAAAAGAGGAGGGGGCCTAGGACTGATCCTTGAGGAACTCCAACAGTAAGGGGAAGGTGAGAGGAGGAGGAACCAGCAAAACATACAGTGAAGGATCGGTCAGAGAGATAGGAGGAGAACCAGGAGAGAACGGTGTCCTTGAGGCCGATGGAGCGGAGCATAGTGAGGAGGAGCTGATGATCCACAGTGTCGAATGCTGCGGAGAGATCCAAGAGAATTAGCATGGAGTAGTGACCATTAGATTTAGCTGTTAGTAGATCATTAGAGACTTTAGTGAGGGCAGTTTCAGTAGAGTGTAAAGAGCGGAAGCCAGATTGAAGAGGGTCGAGAAGAGAGTTATCTGAGAGATAGCGGGTAAGACGGGAGTGGACCAGGCGTTCGAGGAGTTTAGAGATGAAGGGAAGATTAGAGACAGGTCTATAATTAGCGGCACAGTTTTGGTCGAGGGATGGTTTTTTAAGTAATGGATGTATGATGGCATGCTTAAATGAGGAGGGAAAAATACCGGAAGTGAGGGAAAGGTTGAATATTTTTGTTAGGTGAGAGGTGACAGCCGGGGAAAGGGACTGGAGGAGATGTGACGGAATAGGGTCACTGGTGCAAGTGGTCGGGCGAGAAGATGCAAGGAGCCTGCTTACTTCTTCTTCTGTAACTGCTTCAAAGTCAGAGAGTGAACTAGATGCAGTGGGGGAGGGAGGACAGTGCATGGTATGAAGAGATTGGGAGATGATTTCCTGTCGAATGTGGTCAATTTTTTCTTTGAAGTAATTGGCCAGATCGTCAGCACGGAGATCCGTGGTTGGGGCCTTCTCTCTTGGGTTGAGTAGGGACTGGAACGTGTCAAAGAGACGTTTAGGGTTATTGGACAGGGAGGTGATGAGGGTGTTGAAGTAGGTTTGTTTGGAGAGGTGAAGGGCAGAATTGTATGTCTTTAGCATGAACTTATAATGGATAAAATCTTCGGGTAGATTAGATTTTTTCACAGACGTTCTGCGCACCTGGAGCACCGCTGCAGGAAACGTGTTTGCAGCGTGTGCCACGGTTGTTGCCGTCTGTGCCGAGTTGCTTTATGTATAGGAGGAGCAGCTTCATCCAGAGCACTTTGCAGGGTTTCATTGTAATGCTTCAGAGCAGAATCAGGACATGAGATGGAGAAGATTGGGGCCAATGAGGACTGCAAGTTCTTCATAAGTTTCTGGGTGTTAATGGCCTGTATGTTTCTATAAGTGTGGAAAGTGGGGGTGACCTGAGCGGGATGGCAGTTCTTGATAGAGAATGAAAGAAGGTTGTGGTCAGAGAGTGGGAGAGGGGAGTTTGTGAAATCATCCATTGAGCAAAGCCGGGAGAAGACCAAGTCAAGGGAGTTTCCATCTTCATGTGTTGGAGAGTTAGTATGCTGCGAGAGGCCAAAAGAGGAGGATAGAGATAAAAGGTGAGAAGCAGATGAGGAGAGGGGAGAGGCAATGGGGATGTTGAAATCACCCATGATAAGGGTGGGGGTGTCACAGGAGAGAAAGTGTGGAAGCCAGGTGGCAAAGTGATCCAGGAACTGATGAGAGGGGCCGGGAGGACGATACACCACCGCCACTCGCATGGAGAAGGGGACGTAGAGTCTGACCACATGGACCTCAAAGGAAGGGAAGACCAGTGAGGGTACTTGGGGGATAACTTGGAAGGTACATTTGGGTGAAAGGAGCAGACCAACGCCTCCACCTGCTCTGTTGTCCGATCTTGGGGTATGAGAAAAATGTAGTCCACCATATGAAAGAGCAGCAGCAGCGGTGGTGTCTGACTGCTGGATCCAGGTTTCAGTAAGAGCCAGGAGATTAAGAGAATTCGAAAGGAAGAAGTCATGAATGAAGGAGAGTTTATTACACACAGAACGAGAATTCCAAAGGGCACAATTCAAAGAGACAGAAGGCATGCAGGGAATATTAATAAGGTTAGAGGGGTTTCTGAGTGTAGCAGTTGGGAGGTTTGACTGGCTATAACATGGGGGGCCGGGGTTTGGAGAGATGTCTCCAGCGACTAGGAGAAGGAGGATAGAAAGAGTGAGCAGATGGTTAAGTGATTTGTGAGAGTGTCTCTTGTGTTGGATGATGGGACTGAATGGATCTGCACTGTTAAGCAATGTGAACAGAGCATGAGTGCTATACATAGGAGAGGCAAGGACAGAGGGGCCGATATGAATGGAGTGTAGAGAGTTAATGCGAGGGCGGTGAATGTGAGTGAATGCAGCAGCCAGGATATAGATTATACAAATAAATATGGTGAATATTTGTGCTGTTTCAAGTGAATATGGATTAGATTTAGATAACCTGTCTCCTGCCCTGTCTAACTGCCATGTTATAACTGCCGAGTACTTAGAAAAAAAAGTACTTTGAATAAAAAAACACGAATAATAGTGCACGAATGCACCCCTGCACGAATGCATCCCCAAGCTAAGTCTACATTTATAGAAGGCTAGCCCTTAGATCTCCCTTTTTTTTTTTGTTTTTTTTTTTGTGAAAGCTCGTTAGCAATCAATCTAACTCAGTTGAGACAACAGGACACAATAAATGTAGTGATCAGATAAACAAATGTCCAGGTCTACATGGATCATAAACCGCTTTGAAACAGTTATGTGATCTCTCTGAGTAAGGACATGCAAAAGTCAGATTAAATATCAATAAACACAAGTAGATATAGATATGGTAGATGAAGTACCGCATGTGCCCACCAGGCAGCAGCGAGCTACCTCGTATCTGATGGCCACTCCAACCATGAGGGCTAATGCCAATTGCATGATGCCACCGTAATTGACTCCTATTGTTGTGAGGTGGTTGTCCAGACTATAAGGACGGCTCATAAACCACAATCTCCCAATGTTTACCACTGTAATTGGGAAATCCTTCTTTCGGAAGTGTGAACAGATGGACTTCCACCACACGGTGTTCTTCATTCCTAGGTTTCTTTACTGTCTGTTCTGTCCTCAGATTTGCATTATCTTACAGGATTTTCTGATCTTTGAATTCTTTTTTAATAGACGCCGATTTTTCGCATGCAGGATCAGACCTTCCTGCAGAGGGTGGCTGATTGTTCTTACAAGCATCCGATGGACTCTTGAAACATCAACCTTGTTCTGTCTGTACTCCGAGTCTTCCTTTGATGAGCCCCTCAAAGATTCTTTCATGGAAGGTGACATTTTTGGTAGCCATGTCCTACAGTTGCAGTTTTTAGGCCTTGTCCTTCATGTCTTCCTTCCTTCCTCTCCATCACGACAAGGTGACATTTATGTACAGTGTCATCCTTTCTAACCAGGACGGTTGGGCTTTCCACATCAATGAAGACATTGTATTCCCATCCTTCTGCCTACCTCCAAGTCCATCGATCTAGATCTGGTCAATCACTAGGGCCTACCTTTTGGTTACAGAAGACGGCCAGTATTGACTCTTTTTGTGATCCTTGATGGACCATGCTAAGGTTCTTCAGTCTACAACACAAACATCTTCTAATGGATCAGGTTGGTTCTTCTACAAGCCTGTAAGGTTAGTCACAGGGTGGACAACCATTAAGGCTGTTTGTCCAGGCCAACATCTGAGCTTCTATCCACACCCTCATCATAGATCCACTCTATGCCTTCTGCCAACACCTGCTTTCGGTATACCGGGGCTGGAGGGTTAGCCATTCTGCCCCATTAGGACTGCACTTTAAAGTCCCATAGTCCTGTATCCTCCAGTGCAGTTGGCAAGAACATTACAGTATTATCTATCTCATTCACTACATTGAGGGATACAGCTCCCACACTGTTCTCGTTATATGTGTCTTAAACGTCAAAAAAAAGTAAGTCTTGTTGGTTCCTGCTTATTTTATACTATGCAAGAAGCCACAAAAAAATGGTGCAAAAAATCCAGCAGATAAATAAGTTTATTAAATATAAATACAAAAAATGACAGGAATCAGACAATAGTGGGTTAATATTGCCGAAAAACTACATGGAGCGCACGGAGTCTAGCCATGGTCACCATAGCATACACTTAAACACAAGACATTAGATGGCATAAACAATACTTAAATCCCTGCATGTCCAATAGCAGTAATCGAATATCACATAGTAAATCATGGACACACAGGTAAGAGGTGTATATACTGTATAAATATATCCATACACTCAAATGCCAGGAAAAAGTGACCCAAATGAGGAACATACCAGTGATGTAGCAGAGGGGATCTGGCAATTAAATACGGTCCATCCCTATGGCCTGAACGAATGCTTTTCCTTTACTCCCTTCCTGTAGTCGGTCAACTGCTGGGTATCTATATTTTGCCGTCATCTTCATGGATATGATTTTTATTTTTTTGTATTTTAACTTTTTATTTTTTTCACCTTTTCTCTTAGTATGTTGTCGCTGTTCGGTCATGACATCCATACACAGGCTGCAATAGTACCACCGCGCCACCGGAGAGACTCATGATTATATCTGTCTTTATAGTTTTTGTTCTTTATATATTTATGTATGTATTTTTCTTTGGGTTTTTTTGAGATTTATAAACATATACCTCTGGTTGACAACCTGTGTTATGCCTTGGATGCTATTTTTGTTTATTATTGTATGTTTGTTTGTTATGTTATTTTTATGTATTTGTCCAATACGTGTATTTTGTTACCTGTTTGGCTGGTAGTTATACACTGTCATATATAAATACAGCCATAAATTCAGATATGCATATGTATTATAATAGCTTTCCAGAACGTCGATATCGAGTTGTACCTATGTACTTTTGTTTTTGAACTAAGTGGTTATGAGGTGGGTTCTATATATATTATTTGATATTATTAGTACTCCTATACTGCATGTTATTTGTTCCACTTTGTTTTATAGGTTGCACATATATATATACATATATATATATATATATATATATATATATATATATATATATATATATATATACTAGATTGTGGCCCGATTCTAACGCATCGGGTATTCTAGAATATGCATGTCCCCGTAGTATATGGACAATGATGATTCCAGAATTCGCAGCAGACTGGCGGCCTCAACCAATCAGAGACGCGGGATATCTACGTCCTTTATGACATCATCGTCGCTGTGCCCGTCGCTGATTGGTCAGGGCAACCTTTATGACATCATCGTCGCCATGGCAACCATTATGACATCATCGTCGCTGTGCCCGTTGTTGATTGGTCGAGGCCGCCAGGCCTCGACCAATCAGAGACGCGGAATGTCTACGTCCTTTATGACATCATCGTCGCTCTGCCCGTCGCTGATTGAGACGCGGGATTTCTACGTCGATACTGTGCCTGTCGCTGATTGGTCGAGGCCTGGCGGACCAATCAGAGACGTCGAATGTCTACGTCCTTTATGACATCATCGTCGCTGTGCACGTCGCTGATTGGTCGAGGCCTGGCAGCCTCGACCAATCAGAGGCGTGGGATTTCTACGTCGATACTGTGCCCGTCGCTGATTGGTCGAGGCCTAGCGGCCTCGACCAATCAGAGACGCGTGATTTCCAGGACAGACAGACAGACGGAAAAACCCTTAGACAATTATATATATAGATATATATATATATATATATTGTACCGTCTTCTTCCATCTTTCTTTTGGATATGGTGCCGTTCTGTGGGCTATTTCGTCTGTTTGCCCTCTTTCAAAATGGCCGCGACTCTATTTCCGCTTTTGCGCAAACTACACTTGTTCCCTCGCTCACTTCCGGTCCGCTGTCTCGCGCCGGATTGCATGGGCCCGTGCTTTCCGGTGCCGGGCAGTGTATCGTGCTAAGTGCGCTGAGTTGCGGATTGGCTATATCAACTTCACAGCGACTATAAATTACACGTGGGATAAGGTCATGGCACGCCCCCTGAAGGATCACTCCGAAATGCGCGTCGGGGTGGGTTGGAGCTCGCACTTCCCCTCTGTTACATCACTGGTATGTTCCTCATTTGAGTCACTTTTTCCTGGCATTTGAGTGTATGGATATATTTATATATACACCTCTTACCTGTGTGTCCATGATTTACTATGTGATATACAGTCATGGCCAAAAGTATTGACACCCCTGCAATTCTGTCAGGTAATACTCATTTTCTTCCTGAAAATGATTGCAAACACAAATTCTTTGGTATTATTATCTTCATTTAATTTATCTTAAATAAAAAAACACAAAAAGACTTGTCCTAAAGCCAAATTGGATATAATTCCACACCAAACATAAAAAGGGGGTGGACAAAAGTATTGGCACAGTTCGAAAAATCACGTGATGCTTCTCTAATTTGTGTAATTAACAGCACCTGTAACTTACCTGTGGCACCTAACAGGTGGTGGCAATAACTAAATCACACTTGCAGCCAGTTGACATGGATTAAAGTTGACTCAACCTCTGTCCTGTGTCCTTGTGTGTACCACATTGAGCATGGAGAAAAAAAAGAAGACCAAAGAACTGTCTGAGGACTTGAGAAACCAAATTGTGAGGAAGCATAAGCAATCTCAAGGCTACAAGTCCATCTCCAAAGACCTGAATGTTCCTGTGTCTACCGTCCGCAGTGTCATCAAGAAGTGTAAAGCCCATGGCACTGTGGCTAACCTCCCTAGATGTGGACGGAAAAGAAAAATTGACAAGAGATTTCAACGCAAGATTGTGCGGATGTTGGATAAAGAACCTCGACTAACATCCAAAGAAGTCCAAGCTGCCCTGCAGTCCGAGGGTACAACAGTGTCAGCCCGTACTATCCGTCGGTGTCTGAATGAAAAGGGACTGTATGGTAGGAGACCCAGGAAGACCCCACTTCTTACCCCGAGACATAAAAAAGTCTGGCTGGAGTTTGCCAAAACTTACCTGAAAAAGCCTAAAATGTTTTGGAAGAATGGTCTCTGGTCAGATGAGACAAAAGTAGAGCTTTTTTGGGCAAAGGCATCAACATAGAGTTTACAGGAGAAAAGAAGAGGCATTCTAAGAAAAGAACACGGTCCCTACAGTCAAACATGGCGGAGGTTCCCTGATGTTTTGGGGTTGCTTTGCTGCCTCTGGCACTGGACTGCTTGACCGTGTGCATGGCATTATGAAGTCTGAAGACTACCAACAAATTTTGCAGCATAATGTAGGGCCCAATGTAAGAAAGCTTGGTCTCCCTCAGAGGTCATGGGTCTTCCAGCAGGACAATGACCCAAGACACACTTCAAAAAGCACTAGAAAATGGACCAGGGACCTGGAGCAGTTTGCCAAAGAAGAATGGTCTAAAATTCCAGCAGAGCATTGTAAGAAACTCATTGATGGTTACCGGAAGTGGTTGGTCGCAGTTATTTTGGCTAAAGGTTGTGCAACCAAGTATTAGGCTGAGGGTGCCAATACTTTTGTCTGGCCCATTTTTGGAGTTTTGTGTGAAATGATCAATGTTTTGCTTAATTCTCTTTTGTGTTTTTTCATTTAAGACAAATTAAACGAAGATAATAATACCAAAGAATTTGTGTTTGCAATCATTTTCAGGAAGAAACTGAGTATTATCTGACAGAATTGCAGGGGTGTCAATACTTTTGGCCATGACTGTACGATTACTGCTATTGGACATGCAGGGATTTAAGTATTGTTTATGCCATCTAATGTCTTGTGTTTAAATGTATGCTATGGGGACCATGGCTAGACTCCGTGCGCTCCATGTAGTTTTTTGGCAATTTTAACCCACTATTGTCTGATTCCTGTCATTTTTTGTGTTTAATAAACTTATTTATGTGCTGGATTTTTTGCACCATTTTTTTGTGGTTTCTTGCTTTGTAAAGTGTTGGTGTGTTCTATACTTTTTCCATTACAGGCTCATTATACCTCCATTTACATGCTCAGTTGGATACCATGATTAGAGGGTTGTATTATTTTTGCCTGGTATGTTTTCCTTGTTTTCATTATTTTATACTATGAAAAGTTTGAGTTTTTTGGGTTGTTCAACCACTGCGTTTGGTCAAGAAAGAAGTTTAGCCCATCAAGTAGTGCCACCACTTTCACCTAGGGTTATTATTATTATACATTTTTATAGCACCATTTATTCCATGGCGCTTTACCTGTGAAAGGGGCAGACAAACAAGCACAATAAACATGAGCAAAACAGGGCACACCCAAGAACAGAAGGTGAGAGGACCCTGCCCACGAGGGCTCACAGTCTACAGGGGATGGGTGAGGATACAGTAGGAGAGGGTAGAGCTGGTCCTGCGGCAGTTAGCAGACTAAAGGTCCCTTCACACTAAGCGACGCTGCAGCGATACCGACAACGATGTCGATCGCTGCAGCGTCGCTGTTTGGTCACTGGAGAGCTGTCACACAGACAGCTCCCCAGCGACCAACGATGCCGGTAACCAGGGTAACCATCGGGTTACTAAGTGCAGGGCTGCGATGTTTACCATGGTTACCATCGTAAAAGTAAAAAAAAAACAAAAAACATTACATACTTACCTTCAACTGTCTGTCCCCGGCGCTCTGCTTCCCGCACTGACTGTGAGCACAGCGGAAAGAAAGCAGAGCGGTGACGTCACCGCTGTGCTTTCCGGCTGGCTGGCGCTGACACAGGATGCAGGAGGAGTGCAGAGAAGCAGAGCATCGGGGACAGACAGCAGAAGGCAAGTATGTAGTGTTTGTTTTTTAACTTTTACGATAGTAACCAGGGTAAACATCGGGTTACTAAGCGCAGCCCTGCACTTAGTAACCCGATGTTTACCCTGGTTACAAGTGAAGACATCACTGGATCGGCGTCACACACGCCGATTCAGCGAAGTCTGCGGGAGTCCAGCGACGAAATAAAGTTCTGGCCTTCTAGCCCCGACATCACAGCAGGATTCTGATCGCTGCTGTGTGTCAAACACAACGATATCGCTAGCCAGGACGCTGCAACGTCACGGATCGCTAGCGATATTGTTGTGAAGTTGTTTAGTGTGAAGGTACCTTAAGGCTACTTTCACACTTCCGTCGGTACGTGGCTGTCGCCATGCGTCGGCCTGACGTACGTTGTGAAATAAATGAACAACGGGGGCAGCGGATGCAGTTTTTCAGCGCAATGTCCAGGGAGGAGGGGGCGGAGTTCCAGCCGCACATGCGCGGTCGGAAATGGCGGACACGTCGCACAAAAAAAAGTTACATAAAACGTTTTTTGTGCCTATTGTCCGCCAAAACATGACGTATCCGTTGCACGGTCATACGTCGCTAATGCAAGTCGATGGAGAAAAAAAAAAACCGAATCCTGCGGGCAACTTTGCAGGATGCGTTTTTTTTCTCCAAAACGACGCATTGCGGCGTTGGCACTTTGACCAAAGTGTGAAAGTAGCCTAAGGATCACTGCAGGTTGTAGGCTTGCCGGAAGAGGTAGGTCTTCAGGTTCTTTTTGAAGGTTTCGATGGTAGGCGAGAGTCTGATATGTTGTGGTAGAGGGTTCCAGAGTAGGGGTAATACCCGAGAGAAATCTTGTATGCGATTGTGGGAAGAGGAGATAAGAGGGGAGTAGAGAAGATCTTGTGAGGATCGGAGGTTGCGTGTAGGAGAGTACAGGGAGACGAGGTCACAGATGTATGGAGGAGACAGGTTGTGGATGGCTTTGTACGTCATAGGGTTTTGAACTAGGGCTTCTGGACAATAGGAAGCCAGTGAAGGGATTGGCAGAGGGGAGAGGTCGGGGAATAACAGGGAGACAGGTGGATTAGTTGGGCAGCAGAGTGTACGATGGATTGGAGCAGTGCCTGAGTCCTAGAGAAACCCAGAGAGTAGGGTACAGCCCTGAAGGTGGCAGAAGGTCCACCTGCACTCAGAAATCATTATATTTGGAGTTGAAGATGCATAGGTGAGTATTTTTTGATCACACGCACAAGCTTATATCACTCACTATATTCAGTGGGTAAAATGCAGAGCAATAATAAAAAAAAAAATATAGCACTTTATATTGACAGTCTGCTTCAGCACTATCATACACCTTAGGCCACACGCTCAGTATTTGTAAGACAAAACCAGGAGTGAGTGAATAAAAATGCAGACGTGGTGATGTGTTTCTATTAGACTTGCTCCCTCCTGGTTTTGGTTTACAACTAATGAGGTAAAATACTGACCAAATACTGATCGCGTGAACGTGGCCTTAGCCTCCACGTGGGAGGAGGAAACATTGGGACTTCTGGGATTTGGGCAGTCCAGTTGGACAAAGACTGGGAATTTTACAGCTATTGAGATAATGCAGCAGTGTGACCCCTGAAAGGGTCAATGTTGGGCATACAGGGTTAGATGGCATTCATATGTCTGGTCTCAAATATTAGACATGAACATCCCTGAAATTCTTATAGTAGGAAGTAGTCTCCGTAAGCTTTTTTTTGTTTTTTTTTACCATTCCTAGTCTGTAGGATTGGGTGAAACAGTAAAGCACGGTACCAAGTGAATGGCGCAAGTGTCAAGGATGTGCACCTCCATTGAAGCTCCAGTCTTGGGATGTGGTTACTTTCAAAGCCACCAGAGGGAGCAGTGCTGGCATGATGCAGCATCACTTTACAGCTGCTGCGATAGTGGATTAAGCGCTGCTGCCGGTGTGTCGTGCAGCCACCTTGCTGTACTTCCCGACCTCCTCGCATTTCATTCGAGCTTCCATTATACAAATCAAATAACCCAGACGCTGGTTGGACACAATGTATTTAATTAGAAATTTGACATCTGTACATCCCAAAACAACCCATCATTCATACATTCTGGCGAAGAGCCCTGCATCAATATAAATTAGAAGCGTACAGCTTGAAGCAGGGGGGAATTCTCAGAGGGGCTCGAGGCCCATTTCACCACATCACAGGACACTGAGGGGCATGTGTTGGCAAAGTCAATTTAAACACTTGTGGTCAGATGTCAAGAGGTGGCAAGTTTAATCTCAAGAAAAAAAGAAAAAAAAAAGTCCATGACCGGACTGGTATTCAGGAGGACCAAATACCAAGCCGTGCCGACAAAGGCTAGGCTCAAAGTTGGACCAAATGCCAAGCCGTGATGAGACATGATAGCCTCGTAAGTAGACCACATGCCAAGAAGAAAGGCTCAAAGTTGGACCAAATGCTAAGCCGTGCCAACAGGACAGGCTCGTACACCTAAACAGTTGGGAACCCTGGAGCTGACCCATCACTTAATGGGCAGGACGGTTCTAGGGCCATTAAGCCAGTCCTAGCTGGGTACTAGTGCATCGTTGTGTCAGACTGGCATCACGGCACAGGAACAGCCTCCTCAGTAAAGGTGGCGGGCGCAGGGTCAGTCCAACAAGTGCGCTCAGCATATCGGGCAGAACACTGAATAGTCTGATACTGCAATGGATGACCCGGGTCTTGGAAGAGTGTATGGAATTTGGCAGCGCACGCCAGGTGCCCGGATCGGTCTACGCACAGCACAAGCCCTCAGACAGGTAAAATAAAAAAAAAGGTATAACTGGGTAAAGACTGGTTCCTATGGACCAGAAGTCATCAGAACCAGGTACTGCAGCGGTGACACTATGGAGACCGACGTAGGAGGAGCACTAGACAGAAGGGTCAGGAGAGAGGAGATGGGGGAAGGGGAGAAGATTGACAGACCGTCTTCCAAATAAAGGGTTAAAACAAAAACTGTAAAAAATATATATAAATTTAGAGTCTCATAGAGACAGAACGATCCCATTTCCCCTCTCCTATCTAAGACGTGACGCCCAGGGAAGGGGAGCGCTGGTAGGGAGGACAGAACAGAGCCTTCGTCTTTAAAGCTCATCCTTCAGGGGCGTTTCTTCCTCCTCATCATCATCGTCTTCCTCCTTCTCTTCCTCCTTTCCTTCCTCATCGTCGTCATCTTCATCATCGGCTTCCTCTTCCTGCGGCTCTTCCTCTTTCCTCTTCTTATCCTCCTCTTCCTGCTTCTTGCGTTCTTCCTCATCTTGCTGCTCCCTCATCTTTTTCTCAGCATCCTGATGAGGGGGAAGGGAGAAGGGGGGAAAAAAAAAAAAAAAAAAAAATAATCAGCAAAGAGGATATTCCTGAATATAGGATCTTCCTGAATGTAGCACCCCCCCCCCCCCCTTCCATAATAATGATCCGGATTCGTTTTCTGGTATCCAAGCTGCCCAATCCTAACTAGACCATCCACCGCACAGACCCCATGTTTTCTATGGCGGACCCCTCTAACATGCTGATCCAGGGCTACAAAGCATAGTTCCTTCAGTACACCAGTATACATTTTCAGAATCAGACCCCCATGGGTGACAAGCCGCTGTATAGTACAACCACAGGGACCATTTCTAGGCACAAACACCCCAATAGACCGCTACCCAAATACCGCCATATAATGGCCAAACCCATCATACACTATCCAAAGACTAACACCACCAACATACTGCCATATGCTGATATAATACTGCCATACAGACAATAGTTAATGCACCTGATTACGAGCCACACATGCTGTGATTTGTACCAATTTATCATCCATACTTAGAAGCGTTGGGGGGGGGGGGGGGGGGAAGGGATAAAAAAAAAAAAAAAAGTGCAAGAATTGCAACTTTTCTACCTCCGTGATGCCCCAAAATTCTCCCTTTAAAGCATTTTCACCAGTTAGAGCATGTTCAACTGGCACATGAAGAGTGGCTGCAGCACTGGAAAGTTGTAGGTTTTTTTTCTAGTCTCCTCACAGATTTTAGCTAGTAAAACATACAGCAGTTCCCAGTATAACCAGGCAGGCATTAGATTTTTTTCTGAGGGCACTTGCTTTTTCCTTCTCTATGATGTTGATCAATCGTAAGCAGGTGGGGGAAAAAAAAAAAAAAAAAAGTGAGGCGAGCAGCAGAGCCGTATCACCACAAACCCCTCTGCATTTATTTCAGTCAAAGAATAATGCCCTGATGGCTGGCAGTAACTAGAAAGGTGTATGGCAACACTGCAGCTCTAATCCCTCAGCACCGTCAAACTCTGCTTTCTTCCCCGGGTCACAGATCTCATTGCTGGCATCCGCGATTACAAGTTGGAGGAGAGCAGAGCCGTGTCATTGAAAACACATCTGCATCTATTCCAGGCATTGGGGAATAATGCTTTGATAGCCGACATGGATTCAGAGCAGTATGATACGCTGCAGCTCTCATCCAACAGCACTGTCCAGCTCTGCTCTCCTCCTACCCCAACACTGTCAATGCTGTGAGATGGGAGCTGCAGCATGTCACATACATCTCTGCATTATTCTCCGATTAGGATAGGTTCAGAAAGGCTTAATGAGTTCTGCTGACTATTTTTCCCCTGCATGATGCTGTCTTTTTGTGAAAATTGACCAATCATTCATAAGTAAAGCAAAAGCCTCTAGTTAAAAATCTTTGGGAATGCCTCCTTGGTTACATTGGATATAATTATGTAAAGTTTCTCATCTAACCTCCACAAATGAGATTAGGGGGGGATAATAAAGGCAAAAACGCCACAGAAAAAAAAATTATGTTTTGTCCAGCTCGACAGCCACTGCCACGTGGTGGCCATTTTAAGATGCTAAAACAGGAATAATGTCCTATTTACAGAGCCAACTGCCAGATAATCAGCCATCTAGGACCAGTCACTGATTTTAAAGGTTAATCCTAGAGTCCGCACACCAATGAAATGAGTATCTTCCTCACTAGAGTGTTGCCATTTTTCTCACCCCTTGTCCTGAGGGGTCCTGACCACTTGCCCAGCCCAAGCCATAGAAGCCCTAAACTCCCCAAGAGCTTGTGTTGGCGACTCCCCATCTTATGACCATTCGCCATGGCAGAGCCACATTACCTTTCTGACACCCCAGGTCTTTGCGGCGTAGTCTTCTGCGTGTTTCTCATCATCTATGATCAAGATGTTGTCAAAGATTGTTCCAGATTTCACCTGTGAGCAGATAATTCGTCAGAAGATGTTCGACGCCGGTCAGGCAAGGCGGCCATGATTATTTAGGTCTATCCTTACCTGCCACAGATCAAAGCCGATCACACTAATATCGTCGTAGGCGTACAGGTTGGGGTCTGGGGTGTATTCGGGGTTGTCGATCTCAGGGTGGACCCACTTTCCTTTGTAGTCAGGGTTGTCGATCTGACGGGGTTTCCACTCACCCTGTTGGGACAAAGATCATACAATTAGTACTAGCTGCCATGTTCGATACCTCAGTGGTCACATAGCTGCAGGTCTCTGAACCGGTTGTGAAACTAGAACTCCCAGCAGGTTGTTGACAGTTTATGGCTTGCAGCTAAACACTATGCATTATACTCCCATGATGTTCCTCCCTGTAAACGACCAACATGAGTGTTAGGATTGTACTTCTACTGCAAACCACACGGCCGACCACTGCTGCCAAGCTGATAGGCACAAAGGGTTACTAGTTCTAGGGTTACTAGTTCTAGTCAAGGACAGCAACCTACGTAGGTGCCCGAGGCACTGAGCCCACCAGTGTCCCCACAACTGTCAACGTAGCTGTATGTGCCAAGACCCCCAGATCATGCCAGCTCCTGTCCCAGGAAGGATGCTGGAGAGGTCCACCCCATGTAATAAACAAGCCATGATGCCACCCCTCATCTCACCTTGTACTCAGGGTTCTGGATCACAGGGGGCTCCCATTCTCCGTCCATCTCCTCGTCCCAATCTTCAGGTTTCACTGCATCTGGGTCGGGGATGTGCTCAGGCTTGTCCCAGTCCTACAAGGGTTGGATGAGACATGAAATCTCCACTGCCGGAAGGACACAAGTGAGGAGAAAGTTACTGAACATCGAGTCCAGCACTCACCTCTGGTTTGCTGTCCTCTGGGTCATCGATCTTGGGACGCTCGTCCCAGTCATCGGGCTTCTTGGCTTCAGGGTCCTTGATCTTCTTGGGGGGAAGGAAGTCCCAGTCGTCTTCCAAGCTGCCGGATTCTACCTTGCTGTTGTCAATCTTCACCTCGTAGGTGTTATCAGGCCGGACGATCAGCGTGTACAGATGAGTGTAAACATCATCCTGCGAGGAGAACCAGAAGACGATGGTCAGAACTCAGGAGGACGATGGTGAGGACTCACGAGGACAGCGGCATGCTGGTCGGTGTACATCCCCACCCTCATCTCCTCACCTTACAGCGGATGTCTTTGTTGATCTGCAGGTTCTTTCCTTTGTAGTTGAAGATTACGTGAACCTTCTTGGTGGGAGGACCGCAAATATCGGGACCTGAGATGAACAATTAGGAGATTAATCTGGATTAGAACAAACCCAACACCAATTCCCAGAGATCTCTGTACCACCAAGCTCCCTTGTCTGAGGAAACCAAGAATTGCCCCCACCATCATGGCCTAGTTGTCACCAACGCCCCGACTAGTAACTACAGGTTACATTGGTCATCTAGGTGTAGGATTATAACAGGACGGTGTTCTGCTCTACATCTATGGCAGGCCATCGTGGATCATTAGTAGTGCCCCCTGCTGGCAGGTCCTGGTACCCCACCTACCGAACATGATGTTGTACTCGGACTCTCCGTGCATGTCCGCCTGGTCCAGCGTGCTGGGGAAGATCTTCACGTATCCACCTCCGCAGTCAATGTTCTGCTCGTGCTTGACGGTAAACTGGACGACCAACGTCTTACCCTTATTGGAGAAGGAGTTGAATCGGGCGGACTGGGCATAGAAGCGGGCATCCTGGCTGGTCTGCAGCCCTGAACAGGGAGAAAGCAATACCATCAGCCTGGAAGAAGTCCAACATGGCGGCTGGGTGCAAGTTAACCCCCAAGGATTAGCTCTACAGCCTAGGGGCCTCCAGCTACCAAGGCATGCTGGGAGTTGTAGTTAGCTGGAAAGCCGCAGACTGCCTCCTCTGCAGCGTCACCACTCACCTTTGTCCTGTTCTGCATCTCCGTAGAACTTGCCGGCGCTAATCTTGAACTGGCCGTAGTCCGACTTGTGCTTGGACTCTACCCAGCGCTGTGTCCAGCCATCTGCAAGATACGAGGCGTCACACGAGATCATAAACGTCCCCACCGACAGGCGAGACTGTGCAGGCAGTGACTAGCCTACAGGTAACGAAGGTACTAGGGTGTACTCATACTGGAGGGGAGTGAGCATGATGGGGGTTGTAATACATGGGAAACCCTGCAGGTCACATCCTGAAGGCAGGTCTGGGCACGATGGGGGGGATTTAGTATGAGGGACAACCTGGGGGTTAGATCATGGCATGATAGGAGTTGTAGTATAAGGGAAACCATGCAAGTCACCCTGGAAGTCTGGACATGATGGAAGTTGTAGTATGACGGACACCCTACAGATCACCAAATCTGGAAGTCTGGGCATGATGGTGGTTGTAGTACAAGTGAAACCCTACAAATCACATCCTGGAAGTCTGGGCATGATGGTGGTTGTAGTACAAGTGAAACCCTACAGATCACATCCTGGAAGTCTGGGCATGATGGTGGTTGTAGTACAAGTGAAACCCTACAAATCACATCCTGGAAGTCTGGGCATGATGGTGGTTGTAGTACAAGTGAAACCCTACAGATCACATCCTGGAAGTCTGGGCTTGATGGGGGTTGTAGCATGATGGACACTAGGGATCATATACCAGAGGTTAGTTTAGTCATGATGGGGGTTGTAGTATAAGGGACACCCTGCAGATCACATCCTGAAGGTTAGACATGGCATGATAGGAGTTGTAGTATAAGGGATACACTACAACTCACCCTGGAAGTCTGGAGATGATGGGGGTTGTAGTACGACGAAGTCTGCGGAGTTCATCGCCGACCCGTCACCATCTCATCACCCGCTGACAGACCGCCATCACTGTGCACAACACGCCGGCAGCGCTGCCACTTTCAGTATGATTATGGAGGGAGGAGGGGAGACACGGCACCATCCCTCCCTCGCTGCTTCCAGAAGATTCAGTACTGCTCCATACATCTGATGGCGGTCAGGAAGGAGGACCCCGGACAATGGGGCGGACCCCCATTACTGGCTGTAGGGCGACAGTGCCCTATGCTGCATATCCCAGGCACAGCAGGTCAGGGACAGGCGGTCGCACCCAATACACCCCAGGTGTCACCCAATGAGACGCCATTATATCCATGTACCGGGAGCTGCACCCTGGGCTGGTACATTCAGTATACAGGCGCTCGCAGCTCTGGTGGTGACTAGAGCAGGAATGGACAATGGAGGGGAGATGCAATGGCGGCTGCACTGCAGATATAGGTACATTACTGACAGTGAAGGGTTAAGCCTCCAGCAGACAGTGTGTGCACACAGTAATGACATTAACAGGAGTCACACTGCTAATTACCCACTCTGCCCCCCGGGACCCAGCACCCTGTCATTTAGCAGGAAAAGGGCAAAAATAAACTACAAATCCCAGAATTCCCTGCCATACAGCTACATGGCAGAGCACGCTGGGAGTTGTAGTTCAGCGCCAATAAAGACGACGCAATGCTTTACCTCCATCAGCGAAGTCTTCAGTAAAGTGGATGGTGGGATCAGCAGCGCACAGAGCCGCCAGCAGCGGGAGGACGAGGAGAGCGACGCGGGCCATGGCGATGCCCTGAGACCTGTCAAGAGCGGCGTCTGAAACACTCTGAGCGCCCAGGGCTCGCCGGACGCGGCTCTTATATGCTGTCAGCGCTCCCGCCCCGCCTAGGCGCTTCTATTGGCTGAGCCAGTACCGGTGTCCGCAGTTCATTGGACAGCGTTTTCTGCCATTCAAGATACCCAGATGGCTAGTTTTGATTGGACCGCTGATTGACCAATAAAAAATCACCACGCAGGGGCCTCCTACTAGTCGGCTGATGATTGGCTTGAGGGTGTGGGCAAATGAAGGAAAGCTGCGGATGGGTCACATGGTACGGGGCCAGGGAGGAGCGGACCACGTGATGTCTTCCGGCCGTGTGGGCGTGGCCTGGAGTCCCGGGAATTTGATGGTCGTTACCGGAGCGCTAATTAGAAGTATGATCGTGATAGAGAAGGGATGAGAGGAGCTCCCGCCCCCGGTATTCCGCCTGTGTGCGCTCGGCTGGACGTGCCCTTTAAATCTGAGCATGCGTGCAGTGATCTCATGGATCCGTCCAATGTGACTCCACAGAGTGACCGCAGCTTTCCCATATACTGTGTGTAGCATTCCTGTTACCATCTTCAATCCCTCTGCTTGCTGTCAGTGAATAGGAACCGTCATAACACCCGGAGGGAGAGATCCTGTGTGTGTCTGCGGTGGGGTCACTGCGGTGCGCTCTGTGTCTGTGGTGGGGTCACTGCGGTGCGCTCTGTGTCTGTGGTGGGGTCACTGCGGTGCTCTGTGTCTGTGGTGGGGTCACTGCGGTGCTCTGTGTCTGTGGTGGGGTCACTGCGGTGCGCTCTGTGTCTGTGGTGGGGTCACTGCGGTGCGCTCTGTGTCTGTGGTGGGGTCACTGCGGTGCTCTGTCTCTGCGGTGGGGTCACTGCGGTGCTCTGTCTCTGCGGTGGGGTCACTGCGGTGCTCTGTGTCTGTGGTGGGGTCACTGCGGTGCGCTCTGTGTCTGCGGTGGGGTCACTGCGGTGCGCTCTGTGTCTGCGGTGGGGTCACTGCGGTGCGCTCTGTGTCTGTGATGGGGTCACTGCGGTGCTCTGTGTCTGCGGTGGGGTCACTGCGGTGCGCTTTGTGTCTGCGGTGGGGTCACTGCGGTGCACTCTGTGTCTGCGGTGGGGTCACTGCGGTGCGCTCTGTGTCTGCGGTGGGGTCACTGCGGTGCGCTCTGTGTCTGCGGTGGGGTCACTGCGGTGCGCTCTGTGTGTGCGGTGGGGTCACTGCGGTGCTCTGTGTCTGCGGTGGGGTCACTGCGGTGCGCTCTGTGTGTGCGGTGGGGTCACTGCGGTGCGCTTTGTGTCTGCGGTGGGGTCACTGCGGTGCTCTGTGTCTGCGGTGGGGTCACTGCGGTGCTCTGTGTCTGCGGTGGGGTCACTGCGGTGCGCTCTGTGTCTGTGGTGGGGTCACTGCGGTGCGCTCTGTGTGTGCGGTGGGGTCACTGTGGTGCGCTCTGTCTGCGGTGGGGTCACTGCGGTGCGCTCTGTGTCTGCGGTGGGGTCACTGCGGTGCGCCCTGTGTCTGCGGTGGGGTCACTGCGGTGTGCTCTGTGTCTGCGGTGGGGTCACTGCGGTGTGCTCTGTGTCTGCGGTGGGGTCACTGCGGTGTGCTCTGTGTCTGCGGTGGGGTCACTGCGGTGCGCTCTGTGTCTGCGGTGGGGTCACTGCGGTGCGCTCTGTGTCTGCGGTGGGGTCACTGTGGTGCGCTCTGTGTCTGCGGTGGGGTCACTGCGGTGCGCTCTGTGTCTGCGGTGGGGTCACTGCGGTGCGCCCTGTGTCTGCGGTGGGGTCACTGCGGTGTGCTCTGTGTCTGCGGTGGGGTCACTGCGGTGTGCTCTGTGTCTGCGGTGGGGTCACTGCGGTGTGCTCTGTGTCTGCGGTGGGGTCACTGCGGTGCGCTCTGTGTGTGCGGTGGGGTCACTGCGGTGCGCTCTGTGTCTGCGGTGGGGTCACTGTGGTGCGCTCTGTGTCTGCGGTGGGGTCACTGCGGTGGGGGTCACTGCGGTGCGCTCTGTGTCTGCGGTGGGGTCACTGCGGTGCGCTCTGTGTCTGCGGTGGGGTCACTGCGGTGCGCTCTGTGTCTGCGGTGGGGTCACTGCGGTGCGCTCTGTGTCTGCGGTGGGGTCACTGCAGTGCGCTCTGTGTCTGCGGTGGGGTCACTGCGGTGCGCTCTGTGTCTGCGGTGGGGTCACTGCGGTGCGCTCTGTGTCTGGTGGGGTCACTGCGGTGCACTCTGTGTCTGGCGGGGTCACTGCGGTGCACTCTGTGTCTGTGGCGGGGTCACTGCGGTGCGCTCTGTGTCTGGTGGGGTCACTGCTGTGCGCTCTGTGTCTGCGGTGGGGTCACTGCGGTGCGCTCTGTCTGGCGGGGTCACTGCGGTGCACTCTGTGTCTGTGGCGGGGTCACTGCGGTGCGCTCTGTGTATGTGGCGGGGTCACTGCGGTGCGCTCTGTGTCTGGCGGGGTCACGGTTGTGCGCTCTGTGGCGGGGTCACGGCGGTGCGCTCTGTGTATGTGGCGGGGTCACTGCGGTGCGCTCTGTGTATGTGGCGGGGTCACTGCGGTGCGCTCTGTGTCTGGCGGGGTCACGGTTGTGCGCTCTGTGGCGGGGTCACGGCGGTGCGCTCTGTGTCTGTGACCATCAGATTTGGTCCCCACATGAGGGGCTGCAGGGAGGGCGCTGAGGAAAGGGTTTATAAGGAGTAAAGGACGCGGCTGAGGATGGCGCCGGGCAGAGCGAGAACAGCGCAAAATCCATCATGAGTCCAGAGAAGCCCAGAGATAATTCTAACAATCCCGGAAAATACTGATGGGTCTAGTGGGGTGTTCCTGGTATATGGTGGGTCTTGTGGGGTGTTCCCGGTATATGGCGGGTCTTGTGGGGTGTTCTCGGTATATGGCGGGTCTTGTGGGGTGTTCCCGGTATATGGTGCAGGTCTTGTGGGGTGTTCCCGGTATACGGCGGGTCTTGTGGGGTGTTCCCGGTATATGGCGGGTCTTGTGGGGTGTTCCCGGTATATGGCAGGTCTTGTGGGGTGTTCCCGGTATATGGTGGGTCTTGTGGGGTGTTCCCGGTATATGGCGGGTCTTGTGGGGTGTTCCCGGTATACGGCGGGTCTAGTGGGGTGTTCCCGGTATACGGCGGGTCTTGTGGGGTGTTCCCGGTATACGGCGGGTCTTGTGGGGTGTTCCCGGTATACGGCGGGTCTTGTGGGGTGTTCCCGGTATACGGCGGGTCTAGTGGGGTGTTCCCGGTATACGGCGGGTCTAGTGGGGTGTTCCCGGTATACGGCGGGTCTAGTGGGGTGTTCCCGGTATACGGCGGGTCTTGTGGGGTGTTCCCGGTATATGGTGGGTCTTGTGGGGTGTTCCCGGTATACGGCGGGTCTAGTGGGGTGTTCCCGGTATACGGCGGGTCTTGTGGGGTGTTCCCGGTATATGGTGGGTCTTGTGGGGTGTTCCCGGTATATGGTGGGTCTTGTGGGGTGTTCCCGGTATACGGCGGGTCTAGTGGGGTGTTCCCGGTATACGGCGGGTCTTGTGGGGTGTTCCCGGTATACGGCGGGTCTTGTGGGGTGTTCCCGGTATATGGCGGGTCTTGTGGGGTGTTCCCGGTATATGGCGGGTCTTGTGGGGTGTTCCCGGTATACGGCGGGTCTTGTGGGGTGTTCCCGGTATACGGCGGGTCTTGTGGGGTGTTCCCGGTATACGGCGGGTCTTGTGGGGTGTTCCCGGTATACGGCGGGTCTTGTGGGGTGTTCCCGGTATATGGCGGGTCTTGTGGGGTGTTCCCGGTATATGGCGGGTCTTGTGGGGTGTTCCCGGTATACGGCGGGTCTTGTGGGGTGTTCCCGGTATATAGCGGGTCTTGTGGGGTGTTCCCGGTATATAGCGGGTCTTGTGGGGTGTTCCCGGTATATAGCGGGTCTTGTGGGGTGTTCCCGGTATATAGCGGGTCTTGTGGGGTGTTCCTGACTACTGGGGATCTCGCAGGTCGGACCCCATAGGTCACTTATCCTGTCTTCTGATAGTTTCCTGTAACAGGAATCCCCCTTTACTGATGTTCACAAGTCTAATATAATGTTCCCATTAAAAAATATTTGCCGACTTGTTTTCTGTACAATAGAGCAGAAGTACACAGATGGCGCCTGCACATACTGCGCAGGATACGGCGCAGGAACTCAGAACCGGAACCTAAACCAATACTTGCCATACATGAATGACTACATGTGTGTGAGCTGGGGAGCAGAAGGTCAGCCATGCAGAACCGCCACCGAGGGAATCCTGACACATGTATACAATATCAAAGCTATCAAGGCAATATATTTGGTACTTTAATAACTTACATAGGACGCAGTATTATAGTAGTTATATTCTTGTACATAGGAGCAGTATTATAGTAGTTATATTCTTGTACATAGGAGCAGTATTATAGTAGTTATATTCTTGTACATAGGAGCAGTATTATAGTAGTTATATTCTTGTACATAGGGGCAGTATTATAGTAGTTATATTCTTGTACATAGGAGCAGTATTATAGTAGTTATATTCTTGTACAAAGGAGCAGTATTATAGTAGTTATATTCTTGTACATAGGGGGCAGTATTATAGTAGTTATATTCTTGTACATAGGGGGCAGTATTATAGTAGTTATATTCTTGTACATAGGGGGCAGTATTATAGTAGTTATATTCTTGTACATAGGAGCAGTATTATAGTAGTTATATTCTTGTACATAGGGGGCAGTATTATAGTAGTTATATTCTTGTACATAGGCGGCAGTATTATAGTAGTTATATTCTTGTACATAGGGGGCAGTATTATAGTAGTTATATTCTTGTACATAGGAGCAGTATTATAGTAGTTATATTCTTGTACATAGGGGGCAGTATTATAGTAGTTATATTCTTGTACATAGGGGCAGTATTATAGTAGTTATATTCTTGTACATAGGAGGCAGTATTATAGCAGTTATATTCTTGTACCTAGGGGCAGTATTATAGTAGTTATATTCTTGTACATAGGGGTCAGTATTATAGTAGTTATATTCTTGCACATAGGGGCAGTATTATAGTAGTTATATTCTTGTACATAGGGGGCAGTATTATAGTAGTTCTATTCTTGTACATAGGAGCAGTATTATAGTAGTTATATTCTTGTACATAGGCGGCAGTATTATAGCAGTTATATTCTTGTACATAGGAGGCAGTATTAGTAGTTATATTCTTGTACATAGGGGGCAGTATTATAGTAGTTATATTCTTGTACATAGGAGCAGTATTATAGTAGTTATATTCTTGTACATTGGAGCAGTATTATAGTAGTTATATTCTTGTACATAGGGGGCAGTATTATAGTAGTTATATTCTTGTACATAGGGGGCAGTATTATAGTAGTTATATTCTTGTACATAGGAGCAGTATTATAGTAGTTATATTCTTGCACTGAGGGGGCAGTATTATAGTAGTTATAGTCTTTTACATAGGGCAGTATTATAGCAGTTATATTTTTGTACATGGGAGCAGTATTATGGTAGTTATATTCTTGCACTGAGGGGGCAGTATTATAGTAGTTATAGTCTTTTACATAGGGGCAGTATTATAGTAGTTATATTCTTGTACATAGGGGCAGTATTATAGTAGTTATATTCTTGTACATAGGGGCAGTATTATAGTAGTTATATTCTTGTACATAGGGGCAGTATTATAGTAGTTATATTCTTGTACATAGGGGCAGTATTATAGTAGTTACATTCTTGTACATAGGGGGCAGTATTATAGTAGTTATATTCTTGTACATAGGAGCAGTATTATAATAGTTATATTCTTGCACTGAGGGGGCAGTATTATAGTAGTTATATTCTTGTACATGGGCAGGGCCGGACTGGGACTAAATTTCAGCCCTGGCATTTGAAGTTTCACAGGCCCACTTGTCACATGGTGACGGTATAATATCTTTGTACACTTGTAGGTTACAAGAAGTGAGGGGAGTGTAACACGACTATATAACATATAATCACAGCTGTATCCAGCATTACCGCTCAGTCCTATTTATTGCTTTTAGTTGCAGCACCAAGAAAAGCCGCTACTTTACCTACATAACTGGATCTCGTAGATAATGAAGGGATTGTGGAACCTCATTCTGATGCTCCATAAACTTTACCTACAGCCACTTTTGGTTCCGCTGCGCAGCACGAGACCCGGTGACTCTGAGGAGCGGTGACATCAGTAACGTCACCGCTCTTCAGATATTTCGGGTCGTGCGCTGAGCTCGGCGACTGTGAAGAGCAGTATTGTTACTACCGTCACCGCTCTTCAGAGTCGCTGGGTCTCTCCAGGTCTGGGCTAGTAGTGGGGGTGTCTGATAGACACCTCTATTATTTACACCAGGGATTGATAGCAGCTGACATTACGCAGCTGACATCAACCCTAAAAATCATTACACATACCAGAATTAAATGCTCTGGCGGCTGGGAAAAGCAGTAGAGTTAGCGCTATTCCCAGGCGCCGGGTGCTAACTACAACTCTCATCATCCTTGCCTGCTCTCCCTGCGAAGCATTTCTGTTGTATTTACATGCGCTGATCTCAGGTCACTAAACGAGTGTGATCAACAATAGTGAAGTCGGTCGCTTGTTTCCCGGCCTCTTTACACCAACTGAAAAAGAATGAAGGGAACAGAACAATCACAATTAGATCAATCTGTCCCCATACAGTATCATGTTATCAGCAGCACAACTACAGTTTACACCGGCGATGTGCCGCTGAGAACAAGGATTTCTGTTCCCATATAAACAATCACTCGATGAATAGGCAGCATTTTGCTTGTTTAGTATAATACACCCCATAGTCCTCCTAATATATTATAATGTGTACCTCAGTCCTCCATATAGTATGATACACTCCTCATAGTCCTCCATATAGTATAATACATTCCTCATAGTCCTCCATATAGTATAATAGACTCCTCAGTCCTCCATATAGTATTATACACTCCTCATAGTGCTCCATATAGTATAATATACCGCCATTGTCATCCATGTAGTACAATTCACTTCCCATAGTACAATGCACCCCATAGTTCTTCATATAGTATAATGTATTCCCCATAGTCATCATTACAGTATAATGCAGCCCACATATAGTATAATGATGCCACTGCAGAGTATAATGCAGCCACCCCACAGAATATATGGTAGCCCCCTGAGTATAATGTAACCCCCCAGAGAATATAATTCAGCCCCCTCATATAGTATAATGCAGCCCCTGCATATATATGGTAGCCCCCTCATAGAGCATAATGCAGCCCCCCATAGAATATAATGTAGCCCGTCTATAGCACATGATGCGTTTTTTTTCCACGAAAAAAAATGCATCGCGGTAAAAAAAAAACAGCATGTTCATTAATTTTGTGGATTTTTCGCATTTTTCCCGCTATTTAACGCATTGGGAAAAAAACGCATTAAAAAACGCATGCGGATTTCTGGCAGAAATGTCTGGTTTTTGTCAGGAAATTTCTGCAAGAAATCCTGACGTGCACATAGCCTTAGGAATACGTTCGCGTGAACCCAGCCTGACAGGAGTATCAGTGCTCATACACAGGGGGCATTATGGATTTAATGTAGGTAAGTCGTACTCCTATTATCCCTAGCATACATGGGTTCAGCACCGGTAAGCTTACACCCTATACCTGTCAGCGGCACAATGGATCCGTCTGTGTGGGTGTAATATAATATAATCTGGTCACAGATACACCAGAGAGAGGCGAGCTTATGTAACCCGCGTGTATCGCCGATGTCTATGAATGTGCAGGATTTTACTATGCACACAAACTTCCATTATACTGTGTGTAGTCATATATTTACAGGTGCAAAAATACAGAAATCTTAATATTCAATGTTAGGAGTGGCCGCCCTTTGGCTTAAAAATAGCAGCAGTTCTTGTAGAGACACTTGCACCGTCAGGGATATTGTGGGATTATAGTCAGTTGTGTGAGTATTATTCCAAACAGGTGATATTGATCATCATTCGCATGTGTAGGTGGGAATAGTCATTAACAGGACTAGCTGTGAAGGATGAGGAACAGCCAAACTCTTCCTTGACGCAAGATTTCAGACAGTGAAAAGAGTTATCAGAAGAGTTGACCAAGATCGAAGGCCCACCTGTGGAGAGCTACAGAAAGACTTGGAATCAGCAGGTAGAATTGTTTCAAAGAAAGTAAGTAATGTTCTCAACCTCCATGGCCTTTACAAAAAGCATGTTCAAGCACGTTTAAAGTTTGCTCAACAACATTTAGACAAGCTGGTGAAATACTGGAAAAATATAGTCTGGTCTGATGGCACCAAAATTGAACTCTTTGGATGCCACAATACACAACGTGTTTGGAGGCCATCATATCGCCCCAAAAACACCAAACCTACAATGAAGTTTGGAGGTGGGAACATCAAGGTGTTTGTTTTTCAGCATATGGCACTGGCAAACTTCATATGATTGAAGGAAGCATGAATGAACAAATGTACCGAGACATTCTTGATAAAAATCTGCTATCTACCTGTATGATGAAGATGATAGGAGGTTGGACGTTTCAGCAAGACAATGATCTGAAATTCACAGCCAATGAATGTCAGTAGGTTTCAGAGAAATCAAATAAAGCTGCTAAAATGGCCCAGTGAATCACTGGACCTGAATCCAATAGAAATGTATGGAAGGAACTAAAATTCAGAGTTCATAGAAGGAGCCCACGGGACCTTCAGGATGTGAATAGTGTTTGTGTGGAAGAATGGGCCAAAATCACACCTGCGCAATGCAAGCGACTAGTTTCTCAATAAAGGAGGTGTCTTTAAGCTGTCATCACCAGCAAACGCTTTTGTACGAAGTATTAAATACATTTCAGTAAGCGTGCTCACTACTTTTTACCTGTGCCATTTCTCATAATTACTCATAATTTACAGTGGCATATAAAAGTTTGGACACCCCTGGTAAAATGTACTGTTATTGTGAACAGTTAAGCGAGTTGAAGATGAAATGATCTCTAAAAGGCCTAAAGTTAAAGGTGAAACATTTCCTTTGTATTTTAGGCCCCCCCCCCCCAAAAAAAAAAAAAAAAATTGTCATTTTTTTTACATTTTAAAAATTACAAAAAGGAAAATTGACTAATGCGAATATTTGGGCACCCTTGAAGACTTGTGTGCTAAGATAACTTTGACTAAGGCTTGGGAGAAGATCCCTCAGGAGACCATCCGTCGCCTCATCAGGAGCATGTCCAGGCATTGTACAGTAGGGAGGTCATACAGGCACGTGGAGGCCACACACTACTGAGCATCATTTCCTTGTCTTGAGGCATTTCCACTGAAGTTGGATCAGCCTGTAATTTAATTTTCCACTTTGATTTTGAATATCATTCCAACTCGAGACCTCAATGAGATATTAATTTTGATTTACATTAATCATTTTTATGTTTTATTGTTCTCAACGCATTCCACTATGTAATGAATAAAGATTTACAACTGGAATATTTCATTCAGTGATATCTACGATGTGGGATTATAGTGTTCCCTTTATTTTTTGAGCAGTGTAAATATATTCAGTGATATCAGGGAAATACCTAAGTTATGTATCTTTACTGATTGGGGACTATGAGAACCAGTCACTGGCATCAATGCCTTAATCATCCAGGAACTGTCTACACGCTGCCCGCATGAAGCTGGGCATTGTCCTGCATCAATAGTAACGTAGGTTCCACAGCAATGGCATAAGAGCTGACCATGGCTCTGTGTAGATCGGGACTGGCCAGCGGGAGCAGGTGTGTTCCCCAGTGGGCCCCCTACCATTCTACATAATTTCATGCAGTATTTACACATAGGTGACATCTCGTCATTCATTAAATAAACTGCTTAGTTTATTATATAGAAGCTTAGATGAGTTTGTGAACAAGCGTCAGGTAAGATTACATCTAGCCAAGCATTGGTCTTCCAGAATTAGTGTTAGAGTATGCGCACAACACGTCTTTTTTAGGTGAGTAGAAAGCTAAAAAAAAAAGCACTAAATAATTGCTAAGGAAAATTTAAATTAAAAATGACTTGTGAGATTGGGCTTCTTTTAACCGATTCAGTTTTTGAAAGTGAATAAAAGAAGTAACCGGTTCCTTCTTCAGGAGACCTCAACCTGGAAACTTCTCAGAAGTTTATACAAGTTAAAACAAAAACACTACGAAGGTCAAAGACGTTGAAAAAAAAAGCATTAAAAAATTATCAAAAAAGACGCCGGCGCGTCCTAAAGCTTCTTACTCCTTAGAAGCTCGTCAGGTTCGCACATGTCTAAAAGACATCATGTGCACATACGCCTGCCGGTAAGTCTTTGGCATCCAAGTCAGACACCGGCTCTGAGAATGTCATCACATTGAGGTTTGTGCTAGCCTCACAAGTATTTGCGGCCCCTCGACCATCACTTACCCTCCACCAGTCTGGTCTTGCTGGATGATGTTGCAGGTCGGATATTCACCATCTTTCTAGACCAGTATTCCCCAAGTCCGGTCCTCAAGAGCCACCAGCAGGTCATGTTTTCAGGATTTCCTTAGTATTGCCCAGGTGATGGAATTATTGCCTGTGTCGGTGATGCAATTATCACCTGGGCAATACTAAGGAAATCCTGAAAACATGACCTGTTGGTGGCTCTTGAGGACCAGAGTTGGGGAACACTGCTCTAGACTCTTACCCGCCGGTCACTTGTGCTCAATCTGAATCTACCCATCTATGAAGCGATCGAGGCGTCAATGACAGATCTGACAATTCTATGGTGACTGCCAGTCGAGTTACACTGCATCGGTTGTGAACACAGTCAAAAGTTTGGACACACCTGTTCATGCAATGCTTTTTCTTGTCCTTATCGGAATGTGCACATTGTAGATTCAGACTTAAGGCAGCAAAACCATACAGAGACACATATGTAAAACAAGCCAGAATATGTATTAGACCTGGGTGTAAAGCTGTCAGAGTAACCGGTGGGGACAATGAGAAATCAAAGGCATCACACATATTTTACTTTGGTTCACACACATTTACTACTTGTTTCCATATTTGTTCCTTGGTGGTTTTGCTGCCTTCAGTCTGAATTTACAATGTAAACATTCTAATAAAAATGAATAAGTGCATCCAAAGTTTTGACTTACCGTATGTGTAAATGTATATCTGCATATAGAAAGAGTGGTAGATTGTGATACTGTACATATAGTGCTATATATACAATATAGTGCTATATACAATAGCAGGACCGGACCTGCCCAGATAACGTGAGAGCAGAGAGCCGTCAGTCCCCTGCACCGGCACGTAAGTCACAGGTCTCTTAAGCCTACAGCCTGCCACAAGTTCTGGCAGCGTGATGACGCCACTTCATCACGACACCTGTGCTCAGCAGAGAGGACAAATTCTGCTGGTCATGGGAGTGTATCGAGGTGAGTCTGACTTTATTTTTTATTGCAAATTGGAGCATAGATGGCACAAAGAGGCACTATTCAGGGGTACAAAGGGGGCAGAATTATTGAATGGTGGCACAAAGAATGGTGGCACCAACTATTGAAGGACAAAGGCAGGTAAAATCGTATGTGTAGCGCCTTCGTCTCTGCACTCTGCCTCCCTTCTCCAGCAGAGACGCCGACTCACTCACTGCCGCGGTCCCGTACTCCCTCGTCTCCTGCTGCTAACTGCATGCAGATCCCCAGGCACTGTGCTTAGGACACACTCCCTCCTTAAAGGGGCATCAGGCACCATCCTAAAGTACCCCAGCCAATGGCTGGGAGACAATTACTATTTAAGGCATCTCCACCTGCAAGGAGGTGCCTGAGCAACGTTGTAGTCTGTTTTTAACACGCTAGTTCACAGGTCCCAGTGCTCGTGTCCCAGTATACCTCTACTGTACATCAGCCATACCAGCCTGCCTAGCAGTCATCTCCACCTACCTGTCTATCAGCCGTGCTCACCTACCTGTGTGTACATCAGCTGTGCCCGCCTGCAACCACCTGCCTGGATACCAGTCATGCCAGTCAGTACCTGCCTGCCTGTGTGTCTCATGCCAGTCACTGTGCCAGCCAGTACGTGCCAAGTCTACCATTCCTGGCATTTCTTGCCTCCTGTCCCTTGGGGGTCAGTTCTGGTGTAGCACATGGTCCTTTCTCCCTCCTCACGTTACAGTCACCAATTGTAAGGATTCAGTCTCACTGATAGGCATTAGACCTTAGGTAGCATTCACACAGGCAATGCAGTTTTGGTCCTAACACATGTAGTTTTTATTGCTTTGTACAGGTTGCAAAGCAACAAAACAAACTCAAACATAAATCCCTAGCCTTGTCCATGCTCTAACTAAACAGTACAAATCCTTGCTACTCCTACACGGCTGAGATAGCCCCAGCTCGGACAAACAAAACAGTTATTGTCCATAGCAACCACTGATACTTGTGGTTCTCTGCACACATCCTGTTCAGAATCTTCTTACGAGGGATCCTGGCCTGTCTCTCTCTTCAACTTCAAGACACATCCAGTCTGGTCAGCCTCCCTGATCTGACTACCTTAGATAAACACCTAACCTAGTTATATTCAGAGCTAACCAGGTGAACTAATCATGGCCTGCAGAGATAGGATTTAACCCTAGTCTACCTGGCATTGCTATAATATATATAGAATCATGGCCAAAAGTGTTGACGCCCTTGAAATTGTTACAGAAAATAAAGTATGCCTTTTTTTCCTGGAAAATTATTGCAATTACACATGTTTTGTTATACACATGTTTATTTCCTTTGTGTGTATTGGAACAACACAAAAAAAAACTGAGAAAAAAAGGCAAATAGAGCATAATTTCACACAAAAACCCATAAATGGGTCAGACAAAATTGTTGGTAGCTTTCCAAAATCGTGGGTAAACAACTTTGTTTCAAGCAGATGATGCTAGTTCCAACTCACCTGTGGTAAGTAACAGGTGTGGGTAATATGAAAATCACACCCGAAACCAGATAACAAGGGGAGAATTCAATCATTGCATTGTGTGTCTGTGTGTGCCACACTAAGTATGAAGGTCAGAAAGAGGAGAAGAGAACTGTCCGAGGACTTGAGAACCAAAATTGTTGAACAATAGCAACAATCTCAAGGTAACAACTCCTTCTCCAGAGATCTTGATGTTCCTTTGCCCACAGTGCACAACATAATCAAGAAGTTTACAACCCATAGCACTGTAGCTAATCTACCTGGATGTAGATGGCAGAGAAAAATTTACGAAATTTTGCAACGCAGTATAGTCGGGATGGTGGATAAGCAGCCCCAATCAAGTTCTAAAGAAATTCATGCTGTCCTTCACGGTGCATCAGTGACAAGAGAAACTATCTGTTGACATTTGAATGAAATTAAACGCTATATGGCAGGAGACCCAGAAGGACCCCACAGCTAACACAGAGAAATAAAAAGCTAGATTGCCAAAATGTAAATGACTACACCAAAATCCTCCTGGGGAAGCGTCTTTTGTATTCTACTGTTTACCGAAAACGTAATGAGGCCTACAAAGAAAACACAGTACCTACAGTCAAATATGGTGGAGGTTCAAAGATTTTTTTTTTGTTTTTCTGTCTCTGACACTGGGTGCCTTGACTGTGTGCAAGGCATTATGAAATATGAAGATTACCAACAGATTGTGGGTCGCAATGTAGTGCCCGGTGTCAGAAAGCTAAGTTTGCATCCTAGGTCATGGGTCTTCCAGCAGGACAATGACCCCAAATATACTTCAAGAAGCCCCCTGAAATGGAAACAAAGCGATGGAGACTTCTGAATTGGCCAGCAATGAGTTTGGATCTAAATCCCATTGAACACCTGTGGAGAGATCTTAAAATTGCTGTTGGGAGAAGGCGCCTTCAAATATGAGAGTCCTGGGGCAGTTGCCTAAAGAAGAGTGGCCCAAAATTCCAGGTCTGAGGTGTAAGAAGCTTGTTGATGGCTGTAGGAAGTGCTTGATTGCAGTTATTTATTCCAAAGGCGGTGCAACCAAATATTAAGTTAAGGGTGACAACTATTTTGTCAAGACCATTTTGGGGTTTATTGTATAAAATTATCTCCAATTTGCCTTTTTTCCAATACACACAAAGGAAATAAAAATTTGTAGAACAAAAGATGTGTAATTGCAATGACTTTCTGGGAGAAATACTTCATTTTCTGGAACAAGGGTGCCAACACTTTTGGCTATTACTGTATATAAATATATATATGTACAGTATATATATTTATTAATTTTCTATTTTTTGTTTTGAGAGATGAGGAACATATATCTTTATGGATCCAAACTGGTCGTTGTGGTTGGCCTCTGACGGAAATTTGCCTTGATGCCCATAGGACTTTAGCTGCACCCCTTGTTACATGCACATATATATACAGTGGGGCAAAAAAGTATTTAGTCAGTCAGCAATAGTGCAAGTTCCACCACTTAAAAAGATGAGAGGCGTCTGTAATTTACATCATAGGTAGACCTCAACTATGGGAGACAAACTGAGAAAAAAAAATCCAGAAAATCACATTGTCCGTTTTTTTAACAATTTATTTGCATATTATGGTGGAAAATAAGTATTTGGTCAGAAACAAACAATCAAGATTTCTGTCTCTCACAGACCTGTAACTTCTTCTTTAAGAGTCTCCTCTTTCCTCCACTCATTACCTGTAGTAATGGCACCTGTTTAAACTTGTTATCAGTATAAAAAGACACCTGTGCATACCCTCAAACAGTCTGACTCCAAACTCCACTATGGTGAAGACCAAAGAGCTGTCAAAGGACACCAGAAACAAAATTGTAGCCCTGCACCAGGCTGGGAAGACTGAATCTGCAATAGCCAACCAGCTTGGAGTGAAGAAATCAACAGTGGGAGCAATAATTAGAAAATGGAAGACATACAAGACCACTGATAATCTCCCTCGATCTGGGGCTCCATGCAAAATCCCACCCCGTGGGGTCAGAAGGATCACAAGAACGGTGAGCAAAAATCCCAGAACCACGCGGGGGGACCTAGTGAATGAACTGCAGAGAGCTGGGACCAATGTAACAAGGCCTACCATAAGTAACACACTACGCCACCATGGACTCAGATCCTGCAGTGCCAGATGTGTCCCACTGCTTAAGCCAGTACATGTCCGGGCCCGTCTGAAGTTTGCTAGAGAGCATTTGGATGATCCAGAGGAGTTTTGGGAGAATGTCCTATGGTCTGATGAAACCAAACTGGAACTGTTTGGTAGAAACACAACTTGTCGTGTTTGGAGGAAAAAGAATACTGAGTTGCATCCATCAAACACCATACCTACTGTAAAGCATGGTGGTGGAAACACCATGCTTTGGGGCTGTTTCTCTGCAAAGGGGCCAGGACGACTGATCCGGGTACATGAAAGAATGAATGGGGCCATGTATCGTGAGATTTTGAGTGCAAACCTCCTTCCATCAGCAAGGGCATTGAAGATGAAACGTGGCTGGGTCTTTCAACATGACAATGATCCAAAGCACACCGCCAGGGCAACGAAGGAGTGGCTTCATAAGAAGCATTTCAAGGTCCTGGAGTGGCCTAGCCAGTCTCCAGATCTCAACCCTATAGAAAACCTTTGGAGGGAGTTGAAAGTCCGTGTTGCCAAGCGAAAAGCCAAAAACATCACTGCTCTAGAGGAGATCTGCATGGAGGAATGGGCCAACATACCAACAACAGTGTGTGGCAACCTTGTGAAGACTTACAGAAAACATTTGACCTCTGTCATTGCCAACAAAGGATATATTACAAAGTATTGAGATGAAATTTTGTTTCTGACCAAATACTTATTTTCCACCATAATATGCAAATAAATTGTTAAAAAAACAGACAATGTGATTTTCTGGATTTTATTTTTCTCAGTTTGTCTCCCATAGTTGAGGTCTACCTATGATGCAAATTACAGACGCCTCTCATCTTTTTAAGTGGTGGAACTTGCACTATTGCTGACTGACTAAATACTTTTTTGCCCCACTGTATATACTCATGAATGTACACAAACGTCAGTGCTTATATATAAAGTTGGAAAGGATATCCAGTGCAGCGGGAATTCTGGAAAAGAAAGTGTTCATCCACCGAAAGCCGCCACTCGATATCTACACAGCGGAGCATATAGGGACCTGCAAAATAAACTGGAGCGTCCAATAATAGAACAATTCTCATATGTAATGAAAGATTTTTATTTTAGCAAAACTATAGAAAACTATTCACTGAAATACATTTTGTGTCAATGGAACCGTTGCCTCATTCTGCTAATCAGGTTGCACCTTGTTATTTTGCAATTCAATAATTCCTGACCAATATGTCTTGGGTAACACTTCGGCACTGACGCTCCATCCCTGTCCCCAGGTACTCTGTGACTTCCTGAAGATTGTAATACATTTACATTTCCTATGAGCCGTAGCCGGCTGCAGTATGTGTAATGTGTAGAAGTGGCTTACATAACGACGGGGCGATGAGCTCTTACACTTCCTCGTTCCGCTCCGCACGTGACGCTGTGCACACAAAACGAGCACCTGAGCGATGTGCCTGGGGACAAAGCCATACCCGAAGCTCCTACCTCCCTACAGGATGTCATTTACACTTGCCTACTTTTTATTTTGACGATCTGGGAGGAAAGTGATTGTGGAACGCACTTGACCCCACTGAAAAAAATGTTCTAATAGCCAAGCCTCCATTATAAGGCCAGACCCCTCCACTGTCTTCCATACCGCCAGAATATGCATCTGGTCACCACTAAAACCTACTTTCCAGCAGGTTTTGAGGAGGTTCTGATGCTACCTGAGATATATGCCAGCTTTTCTTGAAGTCCAGTAGGTCTTCTGGACATTGAGGGAAACTATGTTCATAAGTGACCGGGTTGTAGCTACAAGTGAGAAGAGGTAGAAGTCACGCTCAGGCCATTTCCATAGGGGCACAAAGACCCCTAGCCAGATAAGAAGATATTAATATAAATGACCTAGAGCTTTAGGCCTGCTTCAGACTTTGAATAGGGAGACCAAGAGTTAGGTAACATGTTGGTAAGTCAACCTCTACCCACAATGTTCAATGGGTGACCAACCACCGATTCCCAAAATGGCTTTTACGAGTCTCGTCCGCATGGAGGGTAGGATGAGCATCTGACATGGAGCAGCAAGAGAAAGTCAAGAGCTGAAGTCAGTGGTCTCAGATAGAGACAGGCAGGACTCCGGTCCGTTGGCCAGGTCAGTAGTCTCTGGCCGCTGGATGGGAGGCTCCCGAATCTCTTACCATATGTGACTCCCAGTGAGGATTTTCATTAGCCGGTGTGGCACAACATCATTGCAGCGTAATATAAAGATCAAGTTGTGCCGGCCCGGCTAATCAAAAGCCATGCCAGTGATCCCAGAAATTAAGCCTCCTGGCCAGCGGTCAGATTCTGCTGACATGGGCGATGGACTGGAGTCCTGTGAATCGATCTGCCCATCTCTAGTCTCAGACAGTATGAATGGTCAGGAAATATGGGCGTTCTACCGCCGTTGATATCATGCGGGGCTCTTCAGAAATTTACACTCCCTGACAACCTCAATGACTTCTCTGCCGTGATAATCTATAATCAAGCTGTAGAACAATTTGAGATACCCTCACGTTCACAGCCAGGCCCAAAATTTTGCTCTCGTAGAAGTTGGAGAAACCTCTTCCTGTCGTTAGTCGCCTTCAGAACTTAAACGGATGGGATCTCACATGTGTAGTCCGCCCCTATCAGCACGGACTATCTAACTGCTCTCAACAGTCGCCTTTTATCTCAAAGAGGCTCGTTGTGAGACGTGAACACAGACTTTGTCCCTGATACAACTATGTCAGGTCTCTTACACTGCAATCAGAAGCGTTGGCTTAGCGAAGACCTGCCAGATATGCAGATACATCGGGTTTTTAGCGCCTTCGTTTTTTTTTCCTCCCTTTCTTCCAAAAGCTATAACTTTTTTTTATTCTTGTATCTACATATAGTTATAGTTTTAGAAGTGCAGTGACTCCCTAAAAAAAAGTCAATTCTGCTGTTATAGTTTTTCTTTTCGGCATTTATATAATCTAATATTTTGATATATTGGACTTTTTTTTACATTTTTGTAATATTGTATTTCGTGTGCCGATAGGAGTTGTGAGGACTCTACTGAGGACTGTGAAAACTCTACTGAGGATAGAACAGGGTGGACCCACTGGACCGTGACAACGATCCTCCCACGGGCGAGCTGACCAGATGGACCACCCCCTATACAAGGAGCGTTTGGGGCAGACCCGCGAGAGACTATCGCCACGGCAGCTTGAGACTAGGATGGACTAAGGAGCGACTCACAGAAGCACGAGCAGAACGGAGGAAGAACTGGCAGACTGGAGACAGGTACAAGGACTGGATGAAGGACACGAACAGGCAGGACACTGAGAAACAAACAGGACGAAGACCAAGAGGTAGATATAAACACAGGCAGGACTAAGATGAGAACTGACAGGCTGGAGACAGGTACATGGACTGGATGGAGGACACGAGCTGGCAGGCAGGACACCGGAGAGCTATCAGGACGAAGACCAAGGACTGGATCTGTACTAGGAAAGCAAAGGAAGACCAAAGTCAGGTAACATGGTGTACAGAGAAGGTGTACGGCCAATGTGACTTGAATTCACAAATGAGCTAAAGGCAGAGCAGGGAGGAAGGGGCCGGTTAATAAGGCCAGCGCTTGCGCCGTACTTCCGTGTAGGAGTCCTCACAGGTAATAGAGAGGACAGGAAGGACACGCCAGGACGGAGTTCAGAAATGTGCTCGCGCACCCGACGAGAAGCACAGGCCGGGAGCGAGCACTGAGGAGAGGACGCAAAGCGAGGATCTGCAGCTGTGGAGACGTGCCGGGACGCTGAGGACACGTGACTATGACAGGGCTCAGGAGGCGGCAGCGACGTGACAGTAGTCAATGCACACACGCATTGGCAATGGCAGACTTTTACTGTCACAAATCGACAGTGGAATTTAAATGGTTAAACTGCATCTCCGGTCTCTGCCGTTACAGACAAATGACGGCTATATAACACAGCCAACATCTGCCTGGTATGAAGCGGGCCAGGTCCTCCTCCAGCTTCATCATTACCTTGGCGTCATAGAACAAGAACATTAGGGACCCTCTCATGTCGGATAATGTTATCACCAGCAGATATGAGGGTAATGTACAGGTTAATAACATTAGAAAGGTGACCGGCTACGGGTAGGAAATTAACTTTATTCCTCCCAGGAGCCGCCAGCACGCCTGAGTGACTGAAAGCCGGCAGCTCTAAGGAGGAATAAAGTTCCTTTTCTCCTTGCAGCCGGGCTTTCATTACATTTGAGGGGCACCTCAATAACGCTAATAACCTGCGGACTAACCCCATATCTGAAGGTAAATATCTCCAATGTGACAGGTTCCCTTTTTCAGTTGAGCTCCTAGTATTATATTAGTTGTATTTTTCTACATAGAAGCAGTATTATAGTAGTTATATTCTTGTGCATAAGAGACAGTATTATAGTAGTTATATTATTGTACATAGGGGCAGTATTATAGTAGTTATATTCTTGCACATAGGGGTAGTATTATAGTAGTTATATTCTTGTGCATAGGAGACAGTATTATAGTAGTTATATTATTGTACATAGGGGCAGTATTATAATAGTTATATTCTTGTACATAGGAGCAGTATTATACTAGTTATATTCTTGTACATAGGGGCAGTATTATAGTAATTATATTCTTGTACATAGGGGGTAGTATTATAGTAGTTATATTCTTGTACATAGGGGCAGTATTATAGTAGTTGTATTCTTGTACATAGGGGACAGTATTATAGCAGTTATGTTCTTGTACATAGGGGCAGTATTATAGTAGTTATATTCTTGTACATAGGAGGCAGTATTATAGTAGTTATATTCTTGTACATAGGGGGCAGTATTATAGTAGTTATATTCTTGTACATAGGGGCAGTATTATAGTAGTTATATTCTTGTACATAGGGGCAGTATTATAGTAGTTATATTCTTGTACATAGGAGGAGTATTATAGTAATTATATTCTTGTACATAGGGGCAGTATTATAGTAGTTATATTCTTGTACATAGGGGGCAGTATTATAGTAGTTATATTCCTATACATAGGGCAGTATTACAGTAGTTATATTCTTGTACATAGGAGGAGTATTATAGAAGTTATATTCTTGTACATAGGGGCAGTATTATAGTAGTTTTATTCTTGTACATAGGAGGAGTATTATAGTAGTTATATTCTTATACATAGGAGCAGTATTATAGTAGTTATATTCTTGTACATAGGGGGCAGTATTATAGTAGTTATATTCTTGTACATAGGAGCAGTATTATAGTAGTTATATTCTTGTACATAGGAGCCGGATCATAGTAGTTATATTCTTGTACATAGGAGGCAGTATTATAGTAGTTATATTCTTGTACATAGGAGCAGTATTATAGTAGTTATATTCTTGTACATAGGAGCAGTATTATAGTAGTTATATTCTTGTACATAGGGGCAGTATTATAGTAGTTATATTCTTGTACATAGGGGCAGTATTATAGTAGTTATATTCTTGTACATAGGAGCCGGATCATAGTAGTTATATTCTTGTACATAGGAGGCAGTATTATAGTAGTTATATTCTTGTACATAGGAGCAGTATTATAGTAGTTATATTCTTGTACATAGGAGCAGTATTATAGTAGTTATATTCTTGTACATAGGGGCAGTATTATAGTAGTTATATTCTTGTACATAGGGGCAGTATTATAGTAGTTATATTCTTGTACATAGGGGCAGTATTATAGTAGTTATATTCTTGTACATAGGAGCAGTATTATAGTAGTTATATTCTTATACATAGGGGCAGTATTATAGTAGTTATATTCTTGTACATAGGGGCAGTATTATAGTAGTTATATTCTTGTACATGGGGGCAGTATTATAGTAGTTATAATCTTGCACATGGGGGCAGTATTATAGTAGTTATATTCTTGTACATAGGGGGCAGTATTATAGTAGTTATATTCTTGTACATAGGAGCAGTATTATAGTAGTTATATTCTTGTACATATCACATTTTTTTCCCACTTTCCTGTACCCATTGACAAGGGTTTGAAAGTAGTGGACCCCCTTCTATATTTTTAAAATCTTTCTTATTAATATTATTACATTTGCATATAAAGATGATTACAGAGCCATGCGAATTATTTCTGTGACTGGTAATGGCTCAGAAATGGGCGATATACATGGGCAGGGGGTCATTGGTGCAATAACTGTATAGAAGGTCGGGGGGCGTCCTGATGAAATCACACAATAAGCCTGAGCCTCATTTCTCAATAACCACTGTAACTGATGCCATGTTGTAATTCTAACCATGGGGGCTGCAAAGGGTGAGATGAAGAGATGTTAGAAGCCACCAGGAAACTGGAGCTGTTGATAAACTTCATGTAATTCTCCTTATTATCTCAGTAAAGGGGAAGTATTGTGTATAAACCTTCCCTCACACTGAACCCAGGCATGTGTGACATAACTGAGAGATGTCAAACCTCAAGAGTAAGACATAGATGATCCAATTTTATTCAAATTAATATACACTGCGTTTTAAATCATTATGCAAATTGGATGTAAATGTCATAAATATGTAAAAGAAAATTTCAAATAAACTCATGAAGGGTTTACGTCTCATGGTCTTTGAATCACTGAATCCAACCTCAAACACCTGTGATAATTAGTTTGCCAGATGGGCCCAATTACAGGAGCACTACTTAAGAAGGACGCATTATTAAGCAGCCAAAGGTTTCAAGCAATGTGGGAAATAAAAAGGATCTCTCTGCTGCCGAAAAGCGTCAATGTCTTGCACCACGTATGAAGTCAATAGATATTTCACAAAAACTTAAGTGTGATCATCGTACTGTGAACAGGTTCGTGCAGATAAAGGCATAATGAGGAAGGTTTCTGCCAGACAAACTCATTAAATGAAGAGAACAGCTGCTAAAATACCATTACAAAGCAGCAAACAGGTATTAGAAGCTGCTAGTGCCTCAGGAGTCTCTCGAAATTCAAGATGTAAGATCTTCCAGAGGCTTCAAGTTGTGCATAAACTTACAATTCGGCCTCCACTAAGCAGTACTCATGAGCAGAAATTGTTGCAGTGGGCCCAGACGTACTTGAAGACTGTTTATAGAGGAAAGGCATTGCTAGGTCCTGGAAACAAGAAACGCCTTGACGTGGGAATTATAGGAAAAGACCTACCCCTGTAGGGTACCTCAAAGTATGGAAATTACCTCGGCAAAGTATATACTGTAGACTTTCTGACTGACCACTTTCTTCCATGGTATAAAAAGAAGAACCATGCCATCAATGGCAAAAGCATCTTCATGCTGACAATGCCTCAACTCCTGCTGCAGAATCATTTGGTGCATTTTGACTTTGTTTTTTTTTAGTTTTGAAAAAAAAAAATCCTTTTATTATTGGGAGGTTTGTCCGATAAAATATGATCTATCCTCTAACAGATGATTTTTACATTATACTGATTCATTTGCATCGACCATTTAGGAAAATCAAAGAAAAATACTATTTGCGTAATAATTGGAACTCTGTATATTTGTATACAGAAGTAGCTTGAGTAGAAGCCTCACCCCAATGTTAGAACAATGTACACAAATCTACTTAGTATCCTGCTTGTTGAGGGTTTCCATATAGCTACAGATTATTTTCCCATACTTTAATGGAGAAAAAAGAGTAAGAGCAGCACAGGGATAAAAAAAAAAATATTGGCCTTTACATCTGTTGACAAAAAAAGCAGCCAATCATCATTTAAAGAGGACCTGTTGCCGGGTGAAAAGTAACCAGTTTTTGCCTTTATTTTATCCTCGCCGCTCCTCTGAGTATTCAGGTTTTTGTATTTTTAAAATCCGCCATAGGGTTCCAAAGATATGGGCTTTTTTATTTAGTGATAAATTGTATGGTCTTTATAAGGGGGCGTGGCTCACTGGATCCTCAGGGGCGTGTCTTTAGGCTGTTTTGCATAAAACACCCTTCATAAAGACCATATAAATTAGCACTAAATAAAAAGGCCCATATCTCCGGAACCGTATGGTGGATTTTAAAAAATAAAAAAGCGGAATAATCAGGGGAGCAGTGGGAAAAAAATAAAAGCAAAAACTCAGTGTTTTTGAACTTGAGACAAGGCTTTTTTTTAAAGTAATCTTATAATAGTGCTGCAGGACTATCGGGAAATCTTTTGTATGGATATGAAGGTCTCTAGAGGTCCTGCAATTATGTTACATAAATTACTGATTATTGGGGCAGAGAATTTACTGAATTTTTATGTGAGTTTTCCCAAAAAAGAATGTTACAGCCTAATTTGTCTGCTAAGAGAGAGTAATTTTTTGATTAAATATTTGCATTCTCAATTTAACTTTTCGAATGCAGCAATTTAATGACACATTTAAATAAAAAAAATGATGTTCTTAAAATTCTGGATGCAGACCAATATTCAGTAGCCTGACTGTTGTTTATACAGGGAAATCCGGCCAACCCGGGATTATTTACATTGAGAACAGTGCCAGCCTTTGTCTAGAACAAATATATACTGGGTCAACATAGAAATCACATTATCATAAAATTAGGAACCATCTACTTATATTTATTTAGTTTTTTATTTAACAGGGGGCATTTGTGGCAGAGGGCACTTTTCTAACCTGACACTTTTTCAAATTTGTATGCAAAGCAGGTGAGAGACCCCCGGCACAAGCGCTCAATGTATCTGTCCGGTCTACAGACCCAAAGTTTGACACCAGAGCTGACAAAGAGCGCCCACCAGTGAGGGGTACAGCGGACTGCATAATAAGAATACCACCCTGGAAATAACTGCTATATGGAGGGAGCCCTATATATTACAGTGATGTCACAGTACAGGGATAATACACACAGTGGTGTCACAGTACAGAGATAATAAACACAGTGATGTCACAGTACAGAGATAATAAACAGTGATGTCACAGTACAGGGATAATAAACACAGTGATGTCACAGTACAGGGATAATAAACACAGTGATGTCACAGTACAGGGATAATAAACAGTGATGTCACAGTACAGAGATAATAAACACAGTGATGTCACAGTACAGGGATAATAAACACAGCGATGTCACAGTACAGGGATAATAACCACAGTGATGTCACAGTACAGGGATAATAAACACAGTGATGTCACAGTACAGGGATAATCCACACAGTGATGTCACAGTACAGAGATAATACACACAGTGATGTCACAGTACAGGGATAATAAACACAGTGATGTCACAGTACAGAGATAATAAACACAGTGATGTCACAGTACAGGGATAATAAACACAGTGATGTCACAGTACAGGGATAATAAACAGTGATGTCACAGTACAGAGATAATAAACACAGTGATGTCACAGTACAGGGATAATAAACACAGCGATGTCACAGTACAGGGATAATAACCACAGTGATGTCACAGTACAGGGATAATAAACACAGTGATGTCACAGTACAGGGATAATAAACACAGTGATGTCACAGTACAGAGATAATAAACACAGTGATGTCACAGTACAGAGATAATAAACAGTGATGTCACAGTACAGGGATAATAAACACAGTGATGTCACAGTACATAGATAATAAACACAGCGATGTCACAGTACAGGGATAATAAACACAGTGATGCCACAGTACAGAGATAATACACACAGTGATGCCACAGTACAGGGATAATAAACACAACGATGTCACAGTACAGAGATAATAAACACAGTGATGTCACAGTACAGAGATAATAAACACAGTGATGTCACAGTACAGAGATAATACACACAGTGATGTCACAGTACAGAGATAATACACACAGTGATGTCACAGTACAGAGATAATAAACACAGTGATGTCACAGTACAGGGATAATAAACACAGCGATGTCACAGTACAGAGATAATAAACACAGTGATGTCACAGTACAGGGATAATAAACACAGCGATGTCACAGTACAGGGATAATAAACACAGCGATGTCACAGTACAGAGATAATAAACACAGTGATGTCACAGTACAGGGATAATAAACACAGCGATGTCACAGTACAGGGATAATAAACACAGTGATGTCACAGTACAGAGATAATAAACACAGTGATGTCACAGTACAGAGATAATAAACACAGTGATGTCACAGTACAGGGATAATACACACAGTGATGTCACAGTACAGGGATAATAAACAGTGATGTCACAGTACAGGGATAATAAACAGTGATGTCACAGTACAGGGATAATACACACAGTGATGTCACAGTACAGGGATAATAAACACAGTGATGTCACAGTACAGGGATAATAAACACAGTGATGTCACAGTACAGGGATAATAAACAGTGATGTCACAGTACAGGGATAATACACACAGTGGTGTCACAGTACAGGGATAATAAACACAGCGATGTCACAGTACAGGGATAATACACACAGTGGTGTCACAGTACAGGGATAATAAACAGTGATGTCACTGTACAGGGATAATACACACAGTGGTGTCACAGTACAGGGATAATACACACAGTGGTGTCACAGTACAGGAATAATAAACACAGTGATGTCACAGTACAGGGATAATAAACACAATGATGTCACAGTACAGGGATAATAAACACAATGATGTCACAGTACAGAGATAATAAACACAGCGATGTCACAGTACAGAGATAATAAACACAGCGATGTCACAGTACAGGGATAATAAACACAGTGATGTCACAGTACAGGGATAATAAACACAGTGATGTCACAGTACAGAGATAATAAACACAGTGATGTCACAGTACAGGGATAATAAACACAGCGATGTCACAGTACAGGGATAATAAACACAGTGATGTCACAGTACAGAGATAATAAACACAGTGATGTCACAGCACAGGGATAATAAACACAGTGATGTCACAGTACAGGGATAATAAACACAGTGATGTCACTGTACAGGGATAATACACACAGTGGTGTCACAGTACAGGGATAATAAACACAGTGATGTCACAGTACAGGGATAATAAACACAGCGATGTCACAGTACAGGGATAATAAACACAGTGATGTCACAGTACAGAGATAATAAACACAGTGATGTCACAGTACAGGGATAATAAACACAGTGATGTCACAGTACAGAGATAATAAACACAGTGATGTCACAGTACAGGGATAATAAACACAGCGATGTCACAGTACAGGGATAATAAACACAGTGATGTCACAGTACAGAGATAATAAACACAGTGATGTCACAGTACAGGGATAATAAACACAGCGATGTCACAGTACAGAGATAATAAACACAGCGATGTCACAGTACAGGGATAATAAACACAGTGATGTCACAGTACAGGGATAATAAACACAGTGATGTCACAGTACAGAGATAATAAACACAGTGATGTCACAGTACAGGGATAATAAACACAGCGATGTCACAGTACAGGGATAATAAACACAGTGATGTCACAGTACAGAGATAATAAACACAGTGATGTCACAGCACAGGGATAATAAACACAGTGATGTCACAGTACAGGGATAATAAACACAGAGATGTCACAGTACAGGGATAATACACACAGTGGTGTCACAGTACAGGGATAATAAACACAGTGATGTCACAGTACAGAGATAATAAACACAGTGATGTCACAGTACAGGGATAATAAACACAGTGATGTCACAGTACAGAGATAATAAACAGTGATGTCACAGTACAGGGATAATAAACACAGTGATGTCACAGTACAGGGATAATAAACACAGTGATGTCGCAGTACAGGGATAATAAACACAGCGATGTCACAGTACAGGGATAATAAACACAGTGATGTCACAGTACAGAGATAATAAACACAGTGATGTCACAGTACAGAGATAATAAACACAGTGATGTCACAGTACAGAGATAATAAACAGTGATGTCACAGTACAGGGATAATAAACACAGTGATGTCACAGTACAGGGATAATAAACACAGTGATGTCACAGTACAGGGATAATAAACACAGTGATGTCACAGTACAGAGATAATAAACACAGTGATGTCACAGTACAGGGATAATAAACACAGCGATGTCACAGTACAGGGATAATAACCACAGTGATGTCACAGTACAGGGATAATAAACACAGTGATGTCACAGTACAGGGATAATAAACACAGTGATGTCACAGTACAGAGATAATAAACACAGTGATGTCACAGTACAGGGATAATAAACACAGCGATGTCACAGTACAGGGATAATAACCACAGTGATGTCACAGTACAGGGATAATAAACACAGTGATGTCACAGTACAGGGATAATAAACACAGTGATGTTACAGTACAGAGATAATAAACAGTGATGTCACAGTACAGGGATAATAAACACAGTGATGTCACAGTACATAGATAATAAACACAGCGATGTCACAGTACAGGGATAATAAACACAGTGATGCCACAGTACAGAGATAATACACACAGTGATGCCACAGTACAGGGATAATAAACACAACGATGTCACAGTACAGAGATAATAAACACAGTGATGTCACAGTACAGAGATAATAAACACAGTGATGTCACAGTACAGAGATAATACACACAGTGATGTCACAGTACAGAGATAATACACACAGTGATGTCACAGTACAGAGATAATAAACACAGTGATGTCACAGTACAGGGATAATAAACACAGCGATGTCACAGTACAGAGATAATAAACACAGTGATGTCACAGTACAGGGATAATAAACACAGCGATGTCACAGTACAGGGATAATAAACACAGCGATGTCACAGTACAGAGATAATAAACACAGTGATGTCACAGTACAGGGATAATAAACACAGCGATGTCACAGTACAGGGATAATAAACACAGTGATGTCACAGTACAGAGATAATAAACACAGTGATGTCACAGTACAGAGATAATAAACACAGTGATGTCACAGTACAGGGATAATACACACAGTGATGTCACAGTACAGGGATAATAAACAGTGATGTCACAGTACAGGGATAATAAACAGTGATGTCACAGTACAGGGATAATACACACAGTGATGTCACAGTACAGGGATAATAAACACAGTGATGTCACAGTACAGGGATAATAAACACAGTGATGTCACAGTACAGGGATAATAAACAGTGATGTCACAGTACAGGGATAATACACACAGTGGTGTCACAGTACAGGGATAATAAACACAGCGATGTCACAGTACAGGGATAATACACACAGTGATGTCACAGTACAGGGATAATAAACAGTGATGTCACTGTACAGGGATAATACACACAGTGGTGTCACAGTACAGGGATAATACACACAGTGGTGTCACAGTACAGGGATAATAAACACAGTGATGTCACAGTACAGGGATAATAAACAGTGATGTCACTGTACAGGGATAATACACACAGTGGTGTCACAGTACAGGGATAATACACACAGTGGTGTCACAGTACAGGAATAATAAACACAGTGATGTCACAGTACAGGGATAATAAACACAATGATGTCACAGTACAGGGATAATAAACACAATGATGTCACAGTACAGAGATAATACACACAGTGATGTCACAGTACAGAGATAATACACACATTGATGTCACAGTACAGAGATAATAAACACAGCGATGTCACAGTACAGAGATAATAAACACAGCGATGTCACAGTACAGGGATAATAAACACAGTGATGTCACAGTACAGGGATAATAAACACAGTGATGTCACAGTACAGAGATAATAAACACAGTGATGTCACAGTACAGGGATAATAAACACAGCGATGTCACAGTACAGGGATAATAAACACAGTGATGTCACAGTACAGAGATAATAAACACAGTGATGTCACAGCACAGGGATAATAAACAGTGATGTCACAGTACAGGGATAATAAACACAGTGATGTCACTGTACAGGGATAATACACACAGTGGTGTCACAGTACAGGGATAATAAACACAGTGATGTCACAGTACAGGGATAATAAACACAGCGATGTCACAGTACAGGGATAATAAACACAGTGATGTCACAGTACAGAGATAATAAACACAGTGATGTCACAGTACAGGGATAATAAACACAGTGATGTCACAGTACAGAGATAATAAACACAGTGATGTCACAGTACAGGGATAATAAACACAGCGATGTCACAGTACAGGGATAATAACCACAGTGATGTCACAGTACAGGGATAATAAACACAGTGATGTCACAGTACAGGGATAATAAACACAGTGATGTCACAGTACAGAGATAATAAACACAGTGATGTCACAGTACAGGGATAATAAACACAGCGATGTCACAGTACAGGGATAATAACCACAGTGATGTCACAGTACAGGGATAATAAACACAGTGATGTCACAATAGAGTGATAATAAACACAGTGATGTCACAGTACAGAGATAATAAACACAGTGATGTCACAGTACAGAGATAATAAACACAGTGATGTCACAGTACAGAGATAATAAACACAGTGATGTCACAGTACAGGGATAATACACACAGTGATGTCACAGTACAGGGATAATAAACACAGTGATGTCACAGTACAGAGATAATAAACACAGTGATGTCACAGTACAGAGATAATAAACAGTGATGTCACAGTACAGGGATAATAAACACAGTGATGTCACAGTACATAGATAATAAACACAGCGATGTCACAGTACAGGGATAATAAACACAGTGATGCCACAGTACAGGGATAATAAACACAACGATGTCACAGTACAGAGATAATAAACACAGTGATGTCACAGTACAGAGATAATAAACACAGTGATGTCACAGTACAGAGATAATACACACAGTGATGTCACAGTACAGGGATAATAAACACAGTGGTGTCACAGTACAGAGATAATAAACACAGTGATGTCACAGTACAGGGATAATAAACACAGCGATGTCACAGTACAGAGATAATAAACACAGTGATGTCACAGTACAGGGATAATAAACACAGCGATGTCACAGTACAGGGATAATAAACACAGTGATGCCACAGTACAGAGATAATAAACACAGTGATGTCACAGTACAGAGATAATAACCACGGTGATGTCACAGTACAGGGATAATACACACAGTGATGCCACAGTACAGAGATAATAAACACGGTGATGTCACAGTGCAGGGATAATAACCACAGTGATGTCACAGTACAGGGATAATACACACAGTGATGTCACAGTACAGGGATAATACACACAGTGATGTCACAGTACAGGGATAATAACCACGGTGATGTCACAGTACAGGGATAATAAACACAGTGATGTCACCGTACAGGGATAATAAATGTTCTGTCTCAGCCATCTAATATTGTTACCCTGATTATCTCTGCATAATTGCAGGTTTCTCAGCATGGATGTTCATATCTTTATTTGTTTTTAGTGCTTTGGCTCTCTCTAGCGGTCAGAGTTATGTTGACAGTTCAATCTTCTGTGTTTGTATTATCCATGTCTGATTCTCCTCCTCCTTTGCAATGCATTATGGTAGCTCAGCCTCCATTTCCCTCCATTTTTCCTTTCACTTTCTTCAGTTTGCCTTCAAGGAAAGACGCTTTACTTCATCCCCCTTGCGATTGCATTGCCGGTATGTCTTTATGCTTTCTGTAGATATTTCTGCTCTATAGTAGCCTAGTTTAACCTGTTGTACTCCTTGTTCAGTTACTAGCTTTCTAAATGTTATGCATAATGTATATCATGTGTATTATGTATCTGTTCTATACCATGCACTGATTCTATGTGTATCATTGTTCACAGTTTCACCGCATCAATATACCACTACGTTTAATAAAGCACAGACTCAACCACAGTCTCCTTATTGGACCCCGGTATAGCGGTTTAGCTGACTGTATAGCTACGTATGAGCCTGCCTCAGCTAGTGAGGACAGAACAGTGAAACGTCAGCCATCCAACTAGTGGGATTCAAGTCACCGGCTACTCAGAGACTAAATACAGCTACAGCAATCTCTGCACAGCCAAGCACTCTCCCAAGACACCATGTCTCACAAATCACATAGGACAAGATCTGTTACTTCCGTCTCCTCAAAGACAACATCTATCAGCAGCGCGGTCGCCATTGCCCGCGCAAATGCTGAAGCCGCCAAAATGCGAGCGAGCTTTGCTGACCAAGAGATGCAACTTCAATTAGAGAAGGCGCGCGTGGATGCCGCCTTAGAAAGCCTAGCAGCAAAAAGGGAAGCTGCCGCAGCCCTCGCCGAAGCAGAATCGCTAGAAGCCGCGCAAAATCCCAAGCTGCATAGCCAAAGCAGTACGTCGAGTCTGGAGTTTCCACTGCAAGACTCACCACAACGCACATCTCAGTATGTTAATGAACTTCCTGATCCAAACTATAACCCTGTACCAAAACCAGAATACGACACCTGCAGCGAAGTGAGCGAGAGTCGTCACGAGGCTCAGGACAGAAACAAACTCGAAAATGTGAGGCAAAACAACACTGCTAATGACTACCTTGCCCCTCATCAGGTAACCAACGTGGATCACCCTGCTGACACACCGTACTTCAGGCTGAAGCAATACGACACCGGCTGGCGCCACCCTGAGGACACTAACAGGTACGAACGCACCTCACATCACTATCAGGGCGACCCATCACCAGTATACTCTTCTGACAACCGGTTCACGACTGAATTTGCCAAGTTCTTCACACGACTTGAACTGGTTGCCAAGGGACTCATGAAATTCACTGACCGAGCTGAAGGTTACAGAGCTTGGAAACTTCCTTCCAAAATGTCATTAGAGACTTGGGACTACAACACAGGGAAGAGATAGACCTGTTAGTCAAATACCTGGGAGAAGAGTCAGTCAAACATGCAGTAAGGATCAGAGACATTAATATAAACCGCCCTGAGACTGGCCTCAAAGAGATCTGGAAGAGGCTGGATGAGTGTTACGGCTCAGCAGAAGTAATAGAAAGAGCCTTGTTCAAAATAATCAATGACTTTCCTAAAATATCTAACAAAGGTCTCCAGAAACTTAGAGAGCTAAGCAACCTGCTAAAGGAAGTCCAAGTTGCCAAATACGAGGACGACCTACAGGGACTTGCATTCCTCGACACAGCCATAGGTGTTAACCCTATAGTCCAGAAGTTGCCCTACATTCTACAGGAGAGGTGGCTCACACATGGTTCCACGTACAAATACAAACACACCGTTCCATTCCCTCCCTTCTCCGTTTTTGTAGACTTCATACACCAACAAGCGAGAATTAGAAACGATCCCAGCTTTGACTTTGCAATACCATATGCCACACCATCACCACCTGCAAATCCACGCAGAACATCTGTGGAAGTACACAAGACTTATGTTTCTTCTCCAGGTTCTAATTACAGGTCTGCTGGCTGCTCCCAATCAGAGACAAAGGTGCAGGACCCTGACAAGCAGTGCCCACTTCATCAGAAGCCTCATCCTCTCCTGAAATGCAGAGCCTTCAGAGGAAAATCTATGCCAGATCGCAGAAGCTTCCTGAAAGAAAACGGTATCTGCTACAAGTGCTGCTCGTCCACAGCTCATCTTGCCAAGGATTGCAAGGTCAGTGTAAAATGCACAGAATGTGGCACCACAGATGATAACACCGCTCTACACCCTGGCCCAGCTCCATGGAGTACACAAAACACGCCAGCTGACAGTGAGCATGGCGGGGAGGAAAGGAGCACTGATACAGCTACGCCAGAGATCACTTCACAATGTACCGAGGTCTGCAAAGGGACAATAGACAGTAGGTCCTGTTCAAAAATATGCCTCGTCAAAGTATACCCGAAGGGCCATAGAGACCAAGCTGTAAGACTGTATGCTATCTTGGATGATCAAAGTAATCGATCCTTGGCTAGATCAACGTTCTTTGACCTATTCAACATCAAAGGGCCAAGCACTCCCTACTCCTTAAAGACGTGTGCAGGTACTGTGACAACAGCAGGCAAGAAAGCTACTGACTACCAGATCAAGTCTTTATACGGACAATTCTGCCTACCGCTACCTACGATCATCGAATGTAACCAGATCCCAGACAACAGATCGGAAATCCCTACACCAGATGTAGCAATCCATCACGCGCACTTAAAACAAATAGCACACCTTATACCGGAACTCGACCATCAGGCCCAGATAATTCTGCTGTTGGGGAGAGATATCCTGCAGGTTCATAAAGTGAGACGTCATATCAATGGACTCCACAATGCTCCCTATGCCCAAAGGCTAGACCTAGGATGGGTCATAATTGGCAACGTATGCTTGGGACGCATGCACGCCCCATCTTCTGTGACAAGCATGCTGACAAATACATTGGAGAAAGAACGTCCATCTCTGTTTCAACCTTGTAACAATGAGTTCCATGTCAGGGAACTGCCACACAGCGTCCAACTGCCCAACCATCTAATAGACTTTACTCACGACAGCAGTATAGTGTCGGGAAGCTATGAGGATCAGTTAGGGTGCACAGTCTTCCAGAGAACTAAGCAGGACAACCAAGTGGCAATGTCGGTAGAGGACAAGTTGTTCTTAGAGGTAATGGACAAGGGACTCGTTAAAGATGAGACCAACAGCTGGGTCGCACCTCTTCCCTTCAAAACCCACAGACCACGTCTACCGAACAACAGAAATCAGGCATTACAACGTTTCTCCTCTCTCATTCGTAATCTGCAAAAGAAACCAGAGATGAAAGATCACTTTTTCTCCTTCATGTCAAAGATTTTTGAAAACCGTCACGCAGAACTAGCTCCCACTCTCAAAGACTCTGAAGAATGCTGGTTCCTACTCATGTTCGGAGTTTACCACCCTAAAAAACCAGGCCAGATCAGAGTCGTGTTTGATTCCAGTGCTAAATTTAATGATGTCTCCTGTGGTGCACTAAAAGGTGTAGTGCTGGACGGAAGATATGTTTCTCCCAGCAGGATAAGTTTTGGCATGTTATTTCCCTAAAGTTGAGGACCTGCAGTGATGTCACGATCATGTGATCAGCCCATGTGATGGATACCTCACCTGTGGGTGTGGCTATAGACTATGTAATGGAGTTTCTTTTGTTTGGCACATGTTATTCTGGGGATGGAACTAGGCTGGAAGGAACCTGAACTGTTTTCTCTCCCACACATGTCACAAAGGTTGGTGACACGACTCTTAGCAGCCCTGGGAATGGCACCTGGCGGAAGCCGCTGACCTGGCTGCCGCTTAGTTAAGCCCGTCCCGTGTAAGGGTGAGTCTGAGACCAGTGGTTCTCCAAGCTGGAGTATGTTTGGTTTTTTTCTTACTTTCTGTCTCGGACTGTTTAAAGTGACAATAAACCACTGAAGTATTGACTGGAAGCCTGCGTGTTGCCTCATTACTGCGGCCCTGCCATTGCTCACCTGAGCTAATCCCTACACTTCCTGAATGACGTTCTGCTGACAGGACCAGACCTCAATAACAAACTACTGGGTGTACTTATGCGCTTCCGTAAGGATTCCATTGCCTTCATCGCTGACATCCAGCAAATGTTCCATTGTTTCCTTGTGAGAGAGAGAGACAGGAACTTCCTAAGATTCTTCTGGTACAGAGACAATAATCCTACTAAAGAAGTCACAGAGTATCGCATGAGAGTGCACATCTTTGGCAACAGTCCTTCCCCTGCAGTCGCCATTTACGGACTCAAAAGGTCGGCTCAGGAAGGAGAAGCAGAATACGGAGCAGATGGCAGACAATTCATAGAAAAGGACTTTTATGTCGACGACTGTCTAAAAGACATGCCTTCAAATGAGACTGCCATCAGTCTTCTCAGGAGAGCTCAGGACATGCTTGCCTGCTCGAACCTTAGGCTTCATAAAATAGCCTCAAACAGCCAAGAACTCATGGAAGCGTTCCCTTCTCAGGACCTAGGTAATGGTCTCAGAGACCTGGACCTGGGGTCGGACCCCGCACCAATGCAACGCAGTCTCGGGCTTCTCTGGAATCTATAGTCAGACGCTTAAACCTTTCAGGTCAGCCAGGAAGAAAGGCCTTTCACACGTAGAAGCGTCTTGTCTACCATCAACAGTCTGTACGATCCCTTGGGTTTCGCAGCTCCTGTTACTATACAAGGCAAGGCCCTACTAAGAGACTTAACTAAGGAAACATCTGACAACATCTGACTGGGATGCACCTCTGCCACCTGATAAGAGGATCCAGTGGGAAGAGTGGAAGAACTCATTAGCGGCACTCTCCAACCTGCATGTGCCAAGAGCATACACCCCTGTGCCATCTACTGAGATACAGAGCCAAAGACTGTACGTATTTGCAGATGCTTCTGTCAAAGCAATTGCCGCTGTTGCCTATCTCAAAACTGTAGACTCTAAATGTCAGTGCCACATTGGTTTTATCATGGGAAAGGCTAAACTCGCACCACAACCAGAGCACACTATACCCAGGTTAGAGCTTTGTGCCGCAGTCTTAGCCGTTGAGTTAGCGGAGTTCATTGCATCCGAAATGGATATCGACCTGACACAGGCCAAGTTCTACTCAGACAGCAAAGTAGTCCTGGGATATATCCACAACGAAACCAGGCGATTCTACGTTTATGTCAATAACAGAGTGCTACGAATCAGGAGATCAGTTCATCCAAAGCAGTGGCATTACATACCCACAGATCAGAACCCCGCGGATCATGCAACTAGAGCAGTTGACGCAAGTGGACTAGGAAGCACAACGTGGCTCTCTGGACCAAAACTATTGTACATTGAGGAATGTTTTCCGGACACCTTTGAACTAGTAGGAGAGGACTCAGATGCTGAAATCCGCCCTCAGGTGTCTACACTACATGCAATGACCTCTGTTATCCAGCTTGGATCTTGCAGGTTCGACAGATTCTCAAGTTGGAAGTCACTTACTCGAGCCATTACCTGCCTGACTCATATAGCTCGCTCATTCAGGACCACCAGAACTCTTGACATGGAAAAATGTAAAGGAGCAGCGAGGCTTACCCACAAAAGCAAATCACCTTCATGGCTGAAGCTGCAGCTATAATCAATGCAAGACCCCTGGTTCCAGTTCCTAACGACCCTGAGGAGCTCTTGTTATTGACTCCAGCTACTCTACTTACCCAGAAAACGGGACTGTCCAGTGCCCCTCCAGGAGGATTCGATGCTAAGGACCTCTACAAACGCCAATGGAGACAGGTACAAAGTCTTGCAAATACTTTCTGGGACAGGTGGCGCAAACAATATTTGTCTACCCTGCAGCCACGTGCGAAGTGGCAATCTACTAAACCTAATCTGAACATAGGTGACCTTGTTCTTGTGAAAGACTGTCAAATTCATCGGAACCAGTGGCCACTTGGCCTAGTTACCGCAACGTTCCCGAGCAAGGACGGCAACGTCCGCAAAGTTGAGCTAAGGATGACCAAAGGGAATGAACCTAAGACATTTTCCAGACCGGTATCTGAACTGGTCCTATTGTTGCCTTCGGAAGAAAGGAGTAGTGACATCCGTTGATGCCAGACGGGGAGTGTTCTGTCTCCGCCATCTAATATTGTTACCCTGATTATCTGTTTGCGTAATTGCAGGTTTCTCAGTATGGATGTTCATATCTTTATTTGTTTTTAGTGCTTTGGCTCTCTCTAGTGGTCAGAGTTATGTTGACAGTTCAATCTTCTGTGTTTGTATTATCCATGTCTGATTCTCCTCCTCCTTTGCAATGCATTATGGTAGCTCAGCCTCCATTTCCCTCCATTTTTCCTTTCACTTTCTTCAGTTTGCCTTCAAGGAAAGACGCTTCACTTCATCCCCCTTGCGATTGCATTGCCGGTATGTCTTTATGCTTTCTGTAGATATTTCTGCTCTATAGTAGCCTAGTTTAACCAGTTGTACTCCTAGTTCAGTTACTAGCTTTCTAAATGTTATGCATAATGTATATCATGTGTATTATGTATCTGTTCTATACCATGCACTGATTCTATGTATATCATTGTTCACAGTTTCACCGCATCAATATACCACTACGTTTAATAAAGCACAGACTCAACCACAGTCTCCTTATTGGACCCCGGTATAGCGGTTTAGCTGACTGTATAGCTACGTATGAGCCTGCCTCAGCTAGTGAGGACAGAACAATAAACACAGTGATGTCACAGTACAGGGATAATAAACACAGTGATGTCACAGTACAGGGATAATACACACAGTGATGTCACAGTACAGGGATAATAAACACAGTGATGTCACAGTACAGGGATAATAAACAGTGATGTCAGAGTACAGAGATAATAAACACCGTGATGTCACAGTACAGAGATAATAAACAGTGATGTCACAGTACAGAGATAATAAACACAGTGATGTCACAGTACAGAGATAATAAACACAGTGATGTCACAGTACAGGGATAATAAACACAGTGATGTCACAGTACAGAGATAATAAACACAGTGATGTCACAGTACAGAGATAATACACACAGCGATGTCACAGTACAGGGATAATAAACAGCGATGTCACAGTACAGGGATAATACACACAGTGATGTCACAGTACAGAGATAATAAACACAGTGATGTCACAGTACAGGGATAATAAACACAGTGATGTCACAGTACAGGGATAATAAACACAGTCATGTCACAGTACAGGGATAATAAACACAGCGATGTCACAGTACAAGGATAATAAACACTGTGATGTCACAGTACAGGGATAATAAACACAGTGATGTCACAGTACAGGGATAATAAACACAGCGATGTCACAGTACAGGGATAATAAACACAGTGATGTCATTGTACAGGGATAATAAACACAGCGATGTCACAGTACAGGGATAATAAACACAGTGATGTCACAGTACAGGGATAATAAACACAGCGATGTCACAGTACAGAGATAATAAACACAGTGATGTCACAGTACAGGGATAATACACACAGTGATGTCACAGTACAGAGATAATAAACACAGTGATGTCACAGTACAGGGATAATAGACACAGTGATGTCACAGTACAGAGATAATAAACACAGTAATGTCACAGTACAGCGATAATAAACAGCGATGTCACAGTACAGGGATAATAAACACAGTGATGTCACAGTACAGAGATAATAAACACAGTGATGTCACAGTACAGGGATAATAAACTGTTGTGAATTCCGCTCTTGGGCTCCCTCCGGTGGTTGTAAGTGGCACTTTTGTGAGTTCTGCTCTTGGGCTCCCTCTTGTGGTTTCTAGTGGTATGGCTGCTCCTTGGAGTTAGCTGTCATCAGCTGCCTTCACTTATCGTCTCTTCTGCTCGGCTATTTAAGTCTGGCTCTATCTTCAGCCAGTGCCACTTGTAAATGGTTCCTGGTTGGATTCACATCTCTTTGGATTTCCCTGGTTTCCTGACCAGTTCAGCTAAGCTAAATTTTTGTTTGCCCTTTTCTGTCCATAGATTGTGGACTTACCAATTCTGTGCTTTCTATGTTTGTCCAGCTTATCAGTGTGAATTAATTCTGTCTTGCTGGAAGCTCTGGGAAGCAGATTTGCCCTCCACACCTTTAGTCAGGTGTGGAGATTTTTTGTAAACTCTGCGTGGATTTTTGTAGTGTTTTATACTGACCGCACAGTATTCCATCCTGTCCTATCTATTTAGTTAGACTGGCCTCCTGTGCTCATCCTGGTTTCATTCTGTGTATGTATTTTCCCTCTCCACTCACAGTCATTATTTGTGGGGGGCTAATCTATCCTTTGGGGATTTTCTCTGAGGCAAGATAGCTTTCCTGCTTCTATCTTTAGGGGTAGTTAGCTCTTAGGCTGTGACGAGATGCCTAGGGAGAGTTAGGAGCATTCCACGGCTACTTCTAGTGTTGTGTTGAGTTTAGGGACTGCGGTCAGTACAGTTACCATTTCCTTCAGAGCTCTTTCCATGTTGCTCCTAGACCACCATATCATAACAGTACAAGTGGCCAAAAATGAATTAAATGCATCTCAAAAGAAGGAAAAGAAAGTTCTGAACCATTGTTTTTTCCGTGCTCTGGTTTGTCTTTTTTTTTTTTTTCCTCTTGATATCTGGGTGGTTCAGGATATATGCTTTGGCATGGATGTTCAGGGTTTGTTTTCTCGTGTGGATCAACTTGCTGCAAGAGTACAGAGTATCCAGGACTATGTTGTCCAGACTCCGGCTTTAGAGCCTAGAATTCCTACTCCTGATTTGTTTATCAACTGTTTAAATAACTGCAAATTGTTTTTTGCTTTGAAACCCCATTCTTCTGGTGATCCCATTCGGCAGGTAAAAATCATCATATCCTTCCTGCGTGGTGACCCTCAAGACTGGGCTTTTTCTCTTGAAACAGGGGATCCGGCATTATTGAATGTAGATGCATTTTTTCAAGCGCTCAGATTATTGTATGACGAACCTAATTCTGTGGATCATGCGGAAAAAACCCTGTTGGCCTTGTGTCAAGGTCAGGAAGCGGCAGAGTTATACTGCCAGAAATTTAGAAAATGGTCTGTGCTCACTAAATGGAATGAAGAGGCTCTTGCTGCTATTTTCAGAAAAGGTCTTTCTGAAACCCTTAAAGATGTTATGGTGGGCTTTCCTACGCCTGCTGGTTTGAGCGAATCTATGTCTCTAGCCATTCAGATTGATCGGCGTCTGCGCGAGCGCAAAGCTGTGCACCATATGGCAGTATCCTCTGAGCAAAGTCCTGAACCTATGCAATGTGATAGGATTTTGATTAGAATAGAACGGCAAGAATTCAGACGTCAGAATAGGCTGTGTTTTTACTGTGGTGATTCGGCTCATGTTATCTCTGATTGCCCTAAGCGTACTAAGAGAGTCGCTAGGTCTGTTACCAATAGTACTATACAGCCTAAATTTCTCTTAGCTGTGACCCTGATTTGCTCATTGTCGTCCTTTTCTGTCATGGCATTTGTGGATTCAGGCGCTGCCCTGAACTTAATGGACTTAGAATTCGCCAGGCGCTGTGGTTTTTCCTTGCAGCCTTTGCAGAGCCCTATTCCTTTGAGGGGCATTGTTTCTACACCCTTGGCCAAGGATAAACCTCAGTACTGGACACAGATGACTATGTACATGGCTCCTGCATATCAGGAAGATTGCCGTTTTCTGGTGTTGCATAACCTGCATGATGTTGTTGTGCTGGGATTTCCATGGTTACAGGAACATAATCCGGTGCTGGATTGGAAAACTATGTCGGTGACTAGTTGGGGTTGTCGAGGAGTACTGTTATGGACCTGGTGGTTAGGAGCACCCGGAACGACCTGATGGTTAAACTCACACAGAACAAGCTCTGGGAAGTGGGAGCTCTGCTGACCGCAACCCCTAATCCTATCACACAACTAGAAATAGCCGTGGAGCGTACCTAACACGACCTAGACGCCTCTTCACAGCCTAAGAGCTAACTAGCCCTAAAGATAGAAAATAAAGCCTACCTTGCCTCAGAGAAATTCCCCAAAGGAAAAGGTAGCCCCCCACATATATTGACTGTGAGTTAAGATGAAAGTCACAAACACAGAAATGAAACAGGTTTCAGCAAAGGGAGGCCAGACTTACTAAACAGACTGAGGATAGGAAAGGTATCTTTGCGGTCAGCACAAAAACTACAAAAGACCACACAGAGTGTGCAAAAAGACCTCCGCACCGACTCACGGTGTGGAGGTGCCACTCTGCATCCCAGAGCTTCCAGCTAGCAAGGCAAAATCATGATAGCCAACTGGACAAGGAAACAATGAACAAATAATTAACTAGCAGGGACTTAGCTTCTGCTGGAGTAGACAGGTCACCAGAAAGATCCAAGAGCGAACTGAACCAGTACAAGAACATTGACAGCTGGCATGGAGTAACGATCTGAGTGGAGTTAAATAGAACAGCCAGCCAAAGAATAAACTACGTCACCTGTGGAAGGAACCTCAGAAGCAGCAGCTCCACTCACAGCCACCAGTGGGAGTCCATGGACAGAACTCGCCGGAGTACCATTCATGACCACAGGAGGGAGTTCGAAAACAGAATTCACAACAGAGTACATAGTGACGTTCCTTTGATGTCAATTTCCTCTTCCCCCTCTTCTGAGGTCCCTGAGTTTTTGTCGGATTTCCAGGATGTATTTGATGAGCCCAAGTCCAGTTCCCTACCACCGCACAGGGACTGTGATTGTGCTATTAACTTGATTCCTGCTTGTAAGTTCCCTAAGAGCCGACTTTTCAACCTGTCTGTGCCAGAGCATGCCGCCATGCGGAGCTATGTTAAGGAATCTTTGGAGAAAGGGCATATTCGGCCCTCTTCGTCACCATTGGGAGCGGGTTTCTTTTTTGTTGCTAAGAAGGATGGCTCCTTGAGACCCTGTATTATCGTCGTCTTAATAAGATCACGGTCAAATTCCAATACCCCTTGCCTTTGCTTACTGATTTGTTTGCTGAGATTAAGGGGGCTAGTTGGTTTACTAAGATTGACCTCCGAGGGGCATATAATCTTGTTCGTATTAAACAGGGTGACGAATGGAAAACTGCATTTAATACGCCAGAAGGCCATTTTGAATACCTTGTGATGCCATTCGGGCTCTCTAATGCTCCATCTGTGTTCCAGTCTTTCATGCATGATGTTTTCCGCAATTATCTTGATAAATTCATGGTCGTATATTTGGATGATATTTTGATTTTTTCCGATGATTGGGAGTCTCATGTGAAGCAGGTCAGGATGGTGTTCCAGATCCTTCGTGATAATGCTTTATTTGTGAAGGGGTCTAAGTGCCTATTCGGAGTTCAGAAGGTCTCTTTTTTGGGTTTTATTTTTTCTCCCTCATCTATAGAAATGGATCCTGTTAAGGTCCAAGCTATTCATGACTGGATCCAACCCACATCTGTGAAGGGTCTTCAAAAATTTTTGGGTTTTGCTAATTTCTATCGCCGTTTCATTGCCAACTTTTCCAGTGTGGTTAAGCCCCTTACTGATTTGACGAAGAAAGGCGCTGATGTGACGAATTGGTCCTCTGCGGCTGTTGAGGCCTTTCAGGAGCTTAAACGCCGATTTACTTCTGCCCCTGTGTTGCGTCAACCGGATGTTTCTCTTCCTTTTCAGGTTGAGGTCGACGCTTCTGAGATTGGGGCAGGGGCCGTTTTGTCTCAGAGGGAGTCTGATGGTTCTTTGATGAAACCGTGTGCTTTTTTTTCCAGAAAGTTTTCGCCTGCGGAACGCAATTATGATGTCGGCAATCGGGAGTTGTTGGCTATGAAGTGGGCGTTTGAGGAGTGGCGACATTGGCTTGAGGGAGCTAAACACCGTGTTGTGGTCCTGACCGATCATAAGAATCTGATTTACCTCAAGTCGGCCAAGCGGCTGAATCCTAGACAGGCTCGATGGTCCCTGTTTTTCTCCCGTTTTGATTTTGTGGTCTCGTATCTTCCGGGATCTAAGAATGTTAAGGCTGATGCCCTCTCTAGGAGTTTTTCGCCTGATTCTCCTGGAGTCCTTGAGCCGGTTGGCATTCTTAAGGAGGGGGTGATTCTTTCTGCTATCTCCCCTGATTTGCGGCGGGTGCTTCAGGAATTTCAGGCTGATAGGCCTGACCGCTGTCCAGTGGGGAAGCTGTTTGTTCCTGATAGATGGACAAGTAAGGTAATTTCTGAGGTTCATTGTTCAGTGTTGGCTGGGCATCCTGGGATTTTTGGTACCAGAGATTTGGTTGCTAGGTCCTTTTGGTGGCCTTCCTTGTCGCGCGATGTGCGTGCTTTTGTGCAGTCCTGTGGGACTTGCGCCCGGGCCAAGCCTTGCTGTTCCCGTGCTAGTGGGTTGCCTTTGCCGGTCCCTGAGAGGCCCTAGACGCATATTTCCATGGATTTTATTTCGGATCTTCCTGTTTCCCAGAAGATGTCTGTTATCTGGGTTGTTTGTGACCGGTTCTCTAAAATGGTCCATCTGGTACCTTTGCCTAAGTTGCCTTCCTCCTCAGATCTGGTTCCATTATTTTTTCAGCATGTGGTTCGTTTGCATGGCATTCCGAAGAATATTGTGTCTGACAGAGGTTCTCAGTTTGTCTCTAGATTTTGGCGGGCCTTTTGTGCTAGGATGGGCATTGATTTGTCTTTTTCTTCGGCGTTTCATCCTCAGACAAATGGCCAAACTGAGCGAACTAATCAGACCTTGGAGACCTATTTGAGATGCTTTGTGTCTGCTGATCAGGATGATTGGGTGTCTTTCTCGCCATTGGCCGAGTTTGCCCTTAATAATCGGGCTAGTTCGGCTACTTTGGTTTCACCTTTCTTTTGTAATTTTGGTTTTCATCCTCGTTTTTCTTCTGGGCAGGTTGAGCTTTCTGATTGTCCTGGTGTTGATTCTGTGGTGGACAGGCTGCAGCAGATTTGGACTCATGTGATGGACAATTTGACGTTGTCTCAGGAAAGGGCTCAACGTTTTGCCAACCGCCGTCGGTGTGTTGGTCCCCGGCTTTGTGTGGGGGATTTGGTTTGGTTGTCTTCTCGTCATGTTCCTATGAAGGTTTCTTCTCCTAAGTTTAAGCCTCGGTTTATTGGTCCTTATAAAATTTCTGAAATTATTAATCCGGTGTCTTTTCGTTTGGCTCTTCCTGCCTCTTTTGCCATTCATAATGTTTTCCATAGATCTTTGTTGCGGAGATATGTGGTGCCCGTTGTTCCCTCGGTTGACCCTCCTGCCCCGGTGTTGGTTGAGGGAGAGTTGGAATATGAGGTTGAGATGATTTTGGATTCTCGTTTTTCGAGGCGGAGGCTTCAGTATCTTGTCAAGTGGAAGGGTTATGGCCAGGAGGATAATTCTTGGGTTGTTGCCTCCGATGTCCATGCCACCAATTTGGTTCGTGCTTTTCACTTGGCTCGTCCTAATCGGCCTGGGGGCTCTGGTGAGGGTTCGGTGACCCCTCCTCAAGGGGGGGTACTGTTGTGAATTCCGCTCTTGGGCTCCCTCCGGTGGTTGTAAGTGGCACTTTTGTGAGTTCTGCTCTTGGGCTCCCTCTTGTGGTTTCTAGTGGTATGGCTGCTCCTTGGAGTTAGCTGTCATCAGCTGCCTTCACTTATCGTCTCTTCTGCTCGGCTATTTAAGTCTGGCTCTATCTTCAGCCAGTGCCACTTGTAAATGGTTCCTGGTTGGATTCACATCTCTTTGGATTTCCCTGGTTTCCTGACCAGTTCAGCTAAGCTAAATTTTTGTTTGCCCTTTTCTGTCCATAGATTGTGGACTTATCCATTCTGTGCTTTCTATGTTTGTCCAGCTTATTAGTGTGAATTAATTCTGTCTTGCTGGAAGCTCTGGGAGGCAGATTTGCCTTCCACACCTTTAGTCAGGTGTGGAGATTTTTTGTAAACTCTGCGTGGATTTTTGTAGTGTTTTATACTGACCGCATAGTATTCCATCCTGTCCTATCTATTTAGTTAGACTGGCCTCTTGTGCTCATCCTGGTTTCATTCTGTGTATGTCTTTTCCCTCTCCACACACAGTCATTATTTGTGGGGGGCTAATCTATCCTTTGGGGATTTTCTCTGAGGCAAGATAGCTTTCCTGCTTCTATCTTTAGGGGTAGTTAGCTCTTAGGCTGTGACGAGATGCCTAGGGAGAGTTAGGAGCATTCCACGGCTACTTCTAGTGTGTGTTGAGCTTAGGGACTGCGGTCAGTAAAGTTACCATTTCCTTCAGAGCTCGTTCCATGTTGCTCCTAGACCACCGTATCATAACAATAAACACAGTGATGTCACAGTACATGGATAATAAACACAGTGATGTCACAGTACAGGGATAATAAACAGTGATCTCACAGTACAGGGATTATAAACACAGTGATGTCACAATACAGGGATAATACACACAGTGATGTCACAGTACAGAGATAATAAACACAGTGATGTCACAGTACAGAGATAATAAACACAGTGATGTCACAGTACAGGGATAATACACACAGTGATGTCACAGTACAGGGATAATACACACAGTGATGTCACAGTACAGTGATAATAGACACAGTGATGTCACAGTACAGGGATAATACACACAGTGATGTCACAGTACAGGGATAATAAACACAGTGATGTCATAGTACAGGCATAATACACACAGTGATGTCACAGTACAGAGATAATAACTCTATCTTGGTTTGGTCTATTGATGAGTTCATCTTGATCTTTTTGTAAAGAGTGAATAGATAACTAAAAGTTCATACAATCTCCTCTGCAGGGCTGTGGGGGCTCTAGTAGCCGGCTTCAGCGGTTGCCAGCCCACATCTGTTGCCCAATCCAAGATCATCTAGAAGCATGCTAAATAGGGACTTATACATGCAGGTCATATTTCGGGTGGAGTACCCTTACTGCTCTGATTAGATACAAGTCATCATTTTTTTGGAACTGTCTCGTGATCAAGAGTTGCCCGACTTGTGCGAATTGCATAAGATTTAGTTATAGTCGTCAAATATCTGTGCAAAGTTTTAGATCCCGGCTCACGGTGATGATTCGCCATAGATTTTCAGTCAGTGCGGCGACATCTAGTGGTCACAGCGCTGCCGCTACCTTCAGGGTTTACAGATTCTCAAGGACACATGATAATTAAATGAGATAAAATTGACCCTTTGGAGGTGGGATGTCCCTTTTTGGTCTGTCTAAAGGTACCTTCACACATAACGATATTGTTAACGATATCGTTGCTTTTTGTGACGTAGCAACGATATCGTTAATAAAATCGTTATGTGTGACAGCGACCAACGATCAGGCCCCTGCTGGGAGATCGTTGGTCGCTGAATAAAGTCCAGAACTTTATTTCGTCGCTGGACTCCTGCTGACATCGCTGGATCGGCGTGTGTGACACCGATCCAGCGATGTCTTCACTGGTAACCAGGGTAAACATCGGGTAACTAAGCGCAGGGCCGCGCTTAGTAACCCGATGTTTACCCTGGTTACCATCCTAAAAGTAAAAAAAACCAAACACTACATACTTACCTACCGCTGTCTGTCCTCCAGCGCTGTGCTCTGCACTCCTCCTGTACTGGCTGTGAGCGTCGGTCAGCCGGAAAGCAGAGCGGTGACGTCACCGCTCTGCTTTCCGGCCGCTGTGCTCACAGCCAGTACAGGAGGAGAGCAGAGCACAGCGCTGGAGGACAGACAGCTGTAGGTAAGTATGTAGTGTTTGGTTTTTTTTACTTTTAGGATGGTAACCAGGGTAAACATCGGGTTACTAAGCGCGGCCCTGCGCTTAGTTACCCGATGTTTACCCTGGTTACCGGCATCATTGGTCGCTGGAGAGCTGTCTGTGTGACAGCTCTCCAGCGACCAAACAGCGACGCTGCAGCGATCCGGATCGTTGTCGGTATCGCTGCAGCGTCGCTTAATGTGAAGGGGCCTTAATACCTAAACGGTCAGTCAGTGTGTGCTCACCCCTGGCTGAGGTGTCACTATCGGAAGGCCCTTCACAGGGTGATACTCGAACTGTGGGTCATGGCAACAATTCAGGTGGAACATAATGGAATATATAAAAGAGAGAGATTAAAGGGAACCTGTCACCAGGTTTGGCCCATATAAGATACGGCCATCGCCTTTCAGGGCTTATCTACAGTATTCTATAATGCTGTAGATAAGCCCCCGATCCGACCTGAAGGATAAGAAAAGTAAGTTTTATTATACTCACCCGGGGGCGGTCCGGTCTAATGGGTGTCACAGGTCCGGGTCCGACACCTCCCATCTTCTTGCGATGTCGCCCTCCTGTTTGCTTCATGACTCCTCGGCACCACGCTCCTGCGCAGGCGCACTGATCTGCCTATTGAGGACAGAGTAAAGTCCTGCAGTGCACAGGCGCCGGGACTCTCTGACCTTTCCCGGCCATCATATTCCACAGCACTTTACACTTATTACCATCACTGTCCCCATTGAAGCTCACAATCTACATTGGCTATCAGTATGTCTTTGGAGTGTGGGAGGAAAGCGGAGAACCCTGAGGAAACCCACGCAGACACGGAGAGAACATACAAACTCTTTGCAGATGTTGTCCTTGGTGGGATTTGAACCCAGGACCCCAGCGCTGCAAAGCAACAGTGCTAGTCACCCCCCTTATCTGCGTTATACTGGAGCACCTTGGGCCCACCAGAGAAAATCATTCTTGGGGCCCACTATGTAGCTACATAGAAATAACTACAAGACCACCAATTGTGTGGTAAAACACACCAGTATCAGGGTATAATATAAGTACATGTCTTAATTATGTAGCAGGGCATGGGGTAGCTCCCCCTCATAGAATATAATGTAGCCCCCTCATAGAATATAATGCAGCCCCCCTCATAGAATATAATGCAGCCCCCCTCATAGAATATAATGTAGTCTCCCTCATAGAATATAATGCAGCCCCCTTCATAGAATATAATGCAGCCCCCCTCATAGAATATAATGTAGTCTCCCTCATAGAATATAATGCAGCCCCCCTCATAGAATATAACGTAGCCCCCCTCATAGAATATAATGCAGCCCCCCTCATAGAATATAATGCAGCCCCCCTCATAGAATATAATGCAGCCCCCCTCATAGAATATAATGTAGTCTCCCTCATAGAATATAATGCAGCCCCCCTGCACACAGTATAAATTCCCCACAATGACCCACACACAACCATCCCACTTGCCTGTTTTGTTTTTTCACATGAAAGGACAGGCCGGAGCGAGCCGCCCCCTCCCCCCCACGGCTAAGCGAAGGCCAGCATGACAATGGGTTGGAGAGGAGGGGGTGGGGCTGAAAGGGTTAACAGTATAGGGGCGGGGGAGATAGTTGAAGAGAGGGTTAGGGAAGTGTCAGGGGGCGGGGGCCGGTCAGTTCCCGCTCACCAGCACTGAAAGCAGCAGCATGTCAGGTGTGGACGCTGTGCTGCAGAGCCTGAGGGCGGCTGCAGCCTCTCGGCCTCCCGGATGGCTGGAGGCGCAGGTGGCCCACCTGCTGGACGGCGGCGCCGGCGGCAGCGGATCCCCGCCGGCGGTCCCCCATCTTGATCGGCGGGCTCGGCGGACACGGCCCCCCGAGCGCCTATCGCCGGATCCTGGGCCTAGCGCCCCCCGCAGGCGTAGGAGCCCCTCCCGGGACCCTCCAGGCCGGGCGCCGGTAAGAGCAGCGGCGAGTAGGCCCCGGCCTGGGAGGAATCCGACTGCCAGGGGGGGCGCAGCGGCGGTTGCTAGGCCCTCACCTCGTGGTGCGGTGGGGGCGGAGCCAAGACGCGCCGGGCAGCGCTTGGGGCCTAGAGCAGCGGGAGGCCGCGGCGGTGCCGCTTCCGCCGCGCGGTCTGCCTCGGCGGTGAGAGCGGGGCCCAGAGGAGCGGTGGATGGAAGCGGGGCGGGCGGCCCGAGGCAGGACGGCGCTGGGTCGGCCCCTACTACAGTGGCGGGGGGTCCCCCTGCTCCAGGGCCTTGGAGCGGACAGCCTCTTACGGCGGCCTGGACTGCGGCTGGCGCCGGTCAGCAAGATGTGCCCTCGCCGGTCCAGGCGGCGTCTCCCCCCATCGCGGGGAGTCCGAATCTAGTGTCCCACGGGCCAGCTGCGTCCGGGAGCAGCGGGTCTGACGGACACCTCCAAGGCACATCGTTGGACGGGTCGGTGGCGGATTGGGCCGTTCGTGGACGTCCGGATACCAGCACTCCGGCTGGAGGGACCACAGATCCCTTGCAGCCCGGTGAGTATGCGTCTGTGTCTCGTGCTTGTTCTTATGATGCTAGTGCGCCTGCGTTTAGTGGTGGTCAGGGAGCGCTTAGCGGCGTAGCTGCGGCAGGGGTAGCAGGCGGCGGTGAAGCGGCAGGGGTGCGGGAGCTTTTGGTTAATGTGCAGAACCTGCTAGCTAGATTGGATCGTGATGTGGCTCCGCAGGGTTTTTTGGGTGCTTGGTCTGGTGTAACACGGAGTCCGGTTAGTGCGGCAGCAGCGCAGGCCGAGGTTGCGGAGCCAGTTTCGGTTTCTGTGCAGACTGAGAAGGAGAAGGAGTGTAGGGTCCACTTAGATGATAGGGCGCACGGCGAGGTATACGTGTGTTTTGAGGGCCCGTTGGGGGCGCATCTTAAGAAAGAGGTCAGGGAAAAGATTAGTAAGGATGAGTACGTGGAAATTTTTTCACTGCTCCCCTTGGAGAAATTTAACATTGACAAGGGGAAGAAGGAGGATTTAAAAAAGGAGGAGGAAGAAAAGCGGCGTTGGCGTTTGATTCCCCAGACTTTTGCTAATTGGCTTCAAGCTTTTGCCATTTTGGCCAGTGTTATTGGCGAGAAGGCTCCGGAGAATTGCTCGGGGCTGTTTTGCTACATGGATTCCATCAGTGAGGCTCATAGGGTGTATGGCGGTCAGGCGTGGCTGAGATACGATGAGCAGTTTAGGCAGAGAAAAGCTGTGCGGCCGGCTATTAGGTGGGACCAGAAGGATATTGGTCTCTGGTTGCGCGTGATGGCGCAGTACAAGTTCGGCCATCCCTTTCAAGGGGGGGCCGGTGGGTCCGGCCATGGATCTCAGTCCGGTGCAGGGAGCTCCTCAGGCAACGCCGGTCAGGCAGGAGGACAGAAGTTGGGTGTCTGCTGGCAATTTAATGAGGGACAGTGCAAATTTGGAAGCAATTGTAGATTTAAACATTTGTGCTCCCACTGCAGTGGTTCCTCCCACGGAGCCGCAAAATGCTTTAAGAAGGGCAAGGCAAAAGCAGGTCCAGGTAATTCCCATGGGGGAGACTCCGGTGATGGTGGAAAGGATGGTCCCTTATCTAAGTAGGTACCCGGATAAGGAAAAGGCGGCACTGTTACTGTCCGGTTTTACGGAAGGTTTTGTTATTCCAGCACCTCCTTTTGTGGTTCCCGTTGTTAGGAAAAATCTGCATTCAGCCTTGTTACACTCTGAGGTGGTTTCAGAGAAGTTACGTAAGGAGGTGGCTTTGGGCCGCATGGCTGGCCCTTTTGACCATGCTCCGTTTGAGGACTTAGTTGTTTCCCCTCTGGGGGTGGTCCCTAAGAAGGAAGCGGGAAAATTTCGCCTTATCCAGCACCTGTCGTATCCTAAGGGTAGGTCGGTGAACGACGGCATTGATCCTGATTTGTGCTCGGTGGTTTACGCATCGTTTGATGAAGCGGTAGCTTGGGTGCAGAGATGCGGAAAAGGTGCCCTGTTGGCAAAGACGGACATAGAAGCCGCTTTTCGATTGTTGCCGGTTCATCAGTCTAGCGTTAGACTTCTTGGATGTTTTTGGGAGAAAAAATTTTTTGTTGACAGATGTTTGCCCATGGGTTGTTCGCTGTCTTGTGCTCTGTTCGAGGCGTTTAGTTCCTTTTTGGAATGGGTGGTACGGGACGTGTCTGGTTGCGATGCGGTCCTACACTACCTAGACGATTTTTTGTGCATCGGCCCGGCGGGGTCCGATTGCTGTGCAAGGATTTTGAATGCGATTGAATGGGTGGCTTCGCGGTTCGGGGTCCCGCTGGCAACGGGTAAGACGGAAGGCCCGAGTACGTGCTTGTGTTTCTTAGGCATAGTCATCAATACCGTGCGGTGGGAGTTTCGTTTGCCTGAGGACAAATTGACGGGCCTACGGGAAGACGTTGTGCGAACTGGTCGCCTGCGTAAGGTGCCTTTGCGAGACCTGCAATCTCTGCTCGGTAAGCTTAATTTCGCTTGTCGAGTCATGCCAATGGGGCGAGTTTTTTCTAGGAGGTTGGCTAGCGCTACGGCGGGAGTTAAGGCTCCTCACCATTTTGTGCGGTTATTAGCTGAGCACAATGAGGATTTGGCAGTGTGGAGTGAGTTCCTGAAGTCATATAATGGTAGGTCGTTGATTATGGCGGGCGTGATTGACAACGAGTCGTTGGAATTATTCACTGACGCAGCCGGAGGTTCGGGTTTTGGAGCATATTTCCAAGGGCAATGGTGCGCGGCAAAGTGGCCTGCGAGTTGGATTTCTACTGGTTTAGTTCGTAACATTGCTCTCCTGGAGATTTTCCCTATTTTGGTAGCGGTGCACTTGTGGCAAGATAATTTTCGGAACAGGCGTGTTCGTTTTCGTTGCGATAACATGGGGGTGGTTTGCGCGATTAATAGTTTGTCTGCATCTTCGCCGCCGGTGGTTTGCGTGTTACGGCGTTTGGTGCTGCTGTGTTTGAATTTGAACGCGCATGTCACAGCGTCGCATGTGCCGGGAGTTCATAACTCCATCGCTGACTCTCTTTCTCGTTTGCAGTTCGATCGTTTTCGGTCATTGGCCCCGGAGGCGGAGATGGTCGGTTTGGAGTGCCCTCCTGAACTTTGGCTAGCGGTGTCCGGGACGCACAGGCATTGATTAAGGCGTCGTTGGCTCCCAGAACCTGGGAGGCTTATCAGGCAACTTGGCGGGAGTGGGAGTTTTTGCTAGCAGCGGAATCTGGTGGGTGGAGCTACCTGGATCAGATCGGGATCCTGTTGTCATGGTTGAGCCGGGGGGCATCAGCGGGTTGGTCTCCCGCAAAAGTGTCAAGAGTCATGGCGGCCCTGGCCTTTGGTTGCAAATTGCGGGGTCAGGACGATATCACCAAGTCCTTTTTGGTGCAGAGGGCCGTAAGAGGTTTTAGGCGGCGGCCCAGAGGAACAGATTCTAGGAGGCCGGTGTCTTTTAACGTTTTGGAAAAATTGGGCGAAGCATTGTCATCACTGTGTTCTTCGTTTTTTGAGCTTTGTTTATTTCGGCTGGCCTTTTCATTGGCCTTTTTTGGGGCCTTTAGAGTAGGAGAGTTGGTGGCACCAAACAAAAAAGGGCCGGGGGGTTTATTGGCCAGGGACGTATTGTTGGCTGGGGGCCAGGTGGAGTTATGGTTGCGAAGGTCAAAGTCGGATCAGGAGGGGCGGGGCAGCAGAATTGTGGTGGGCTCAGTTGCGGGGTCCGTTATGTGTCCAGTCTCTTGCCTTAGCAACTTTTGGGGCCTGCAGCCTAAGCGGGATGGGGCATTGTTATGTCACCAGGATGGTTCCTGCTTGTCTCGATACCAGTTCACGGCGGTTTTCAAAAAGGCGATTTCCTCGGTGGGGTTGGATGGGGCTTGTTTCGCCCCTCACTCCTTCCGGATAGGTGCCGCAACTGAAGTGGCAATTGGGGGATTGGAGGATTCCGCCATTCGTAGGATCGGTAGGTGGCGCTCCAACCGCTTTAGAAGTTATGTGCGGCCACAGGGGGTGGTCGATGGGGTTTTATAGGCTTTATGGAGCGTTTTGCTGCAGTAGGGGACAGTTGTTAAGTTTGTGTTTGTTTTCCAGGTCACCAAGGTTTATTGGTGTGGATTCTTGGACACTCGTACGTGCACTGGGGAGCTCTGCGAGCCGACGTTCGGACGGAGGGCAGGCAACTCGGATTTGATCGAAGCGTCGCAGTCATCCGGTGGCTCGGTTTTCGGGGTATGGCCTGGAATCGCGTGTTGCGGGAAATCCAGAACAGTGTGAGACTGGACAGAGCTCCCGACGTTTTGGTTTTGCACGTGGGGGGTAACGATCTTGGGGTCCGACCTTTTCGGGAGTTGGTTAGAGACATCAAACAGGACTGTTTACGTTTGTGGGTTTTGTACCCGGGATTGACTGTCGTCTGGTCCGAAATCGTGCCGCGGAAACGGTGGAAGCACATGCGGTCTTTGCAAAAAATTGATAAGGCCCGCATAAAGGTGAACAGGGCGGTGTCTGCCTTTGTGGTTAGGAATGGGGGTGCGGCGGTCAGACATTTTGAATTGGAATCTGGAAATGGGGAGTATTGGTTGGCGGACGGCGTGCATTTGAATGCTGTAGGAATGGATTTTTGGGCTCTTGGGTTACAGGAGGGCATTGAGAAGGCCATAGCTTTTCGGTCGGGTGGGGTCTCGGGCCTTTAAGGTTTTCAAAGGCCTCTCGTTGTGGCGGTTGGGGGGAGTCCTTGGAGTTGGTGGAAATTGGTTTGGGGGGTCCATAGGTATATGGCTCCTCTGTTCTGAAGTTTATTATGTTTTGGATCTGGTGATTGGTGGTGGGGAGTTCCGGCAGGGGTGGTCGGATCTCATGTTTTTACCGCGAACAGTGAACCCTCTTGCGGGGTTTTTGGTGCTCCCGAGCCAGGCTTACAACGGCTGGGAGTAAAATATGGTTTGAGTTATGTTCGCGGTATGGTTAAAATCACCAGATTCTTTTGGGCTCCAAGGACTTCCCCTAGTTTTGAAATGTATGCTTTTACATTAATTGTTAACCGTTGTTTTTGTTTAATAAACAGGCTGCTGTGGCCTACATAATTCCAAAGAAACTCTTGTCTCTGTCTTAATTGGGAGAAGGGGTTCGGGTGGTCGCGCTGGGGGAAAAAAGGTAAGGGATGGTAAGAGTGTCAGTAGGGGGTATCTCCCTCTTTCCCAAGAAGCTTCGACAATACCAGGGTCAAGGACAGGCCGGAGCGAGCCGCCCCCTCCCCCCCACGGCTAAGCGAAGGCCAGCATGACAATGGGTTGGAGAGGAGGGGGTGGGGCTGAAAGGGTTAACAGTATAGGGGGCGGGGGAGATAGTTGAAGAGAGGGTTAGGGAAGTGTCAGGGGGCAGGGGCCGGTCAGTTCCCGCTCACCAGCACTGAAAGCATCCCTCCCTCCCGCCCTTTTTGGTTTGTGGTTCTGTGGGTGTAAATTACTCGCGGTGAGCGGGTGGTTTTAGTATGCACATGGTTCTTTTTGGGTCATTGCGGCCTGGGCGGTTGGGGGGAGTCCTTGGAGTTGGTGGAAATTGGTTTGGGGGGTCCATAGGTATATGGCTCCTCTGTTCTGAAGTTTATTATGTTTTGGATCTGGTGATTGGTGGTGGGGAGTTCCGGCAGGGGTGGTCGGATCTCATGTTTTTACCGCGAACAGTGAACCCTCTTGCGGGGTTTTTGGTGCTCCCGAGCCAGGCTTACAACGGCTGGGAGTAAAATATGGTTTGAGTTATGTTCGTGGTATGGTTAAAATCACCAGATTCTTTTGGGCTCCAAGGACTTCCCCTAGTTTTGAAATGTATGCTTTTACATTAATTGTTAACCGTTGTTTTTGTTTAATAAACAGGCTGCTGTGGCCTACATAATTCCAAAGAAACTCTTGTCTCTGTCTTAATTGGGAGAAGGGGTTCGGGTGGTCGCGCTGGGGGAAAAAAGGTAAGGGATGGTAAGAGTGTCAGTAGGGGGTATCTCCCTCTTTCCCAAGAAGCTTCGACAATACCAGGGTCATGTTCCTGTGCAACTAAGCAGCTCGCTTCTCCACCATTGTATTCAGCTGTATCTGTGTAATAAGGACACAGATACAGTTGGAGTTAGGACACCCCCCCCAACCTCCCGGGACAGGTCCCCAAATTCGAGACAGCCCCTCTAGATCCGGATGGTTAGAAGGTGAGAACGTATGCCATTAGAAGCTGCTTCTGCCGGACTATATATGGGTGTGACAGGGGCTGTTGTCATATACGTACCCCTGAAGACAACAATTGTAAGGTGTGTACTGTGACATATGTTTTTATTGCATTTTCATGGTATAACAGATACAGTAAAATGTTTTGGACCAACCCAGCATGTGAGGGGTCAAGGTCAAGCAAAAATGGGAAACATTTCCTGGTTTATTCAGACAGTTTTAGCGTGAGGTTCAGGATCAAGCAGTAGAGGGTTGGAGGCACATGGAGCACATAGCCTTCTGACAGCATGAGGTCTTACCGAATTTCCTGCGGATATTCCTGGAAAGAAAGGAGAGGTTTGAGGATGATTTCCGCGCTTGCTGATTAATGATGAGACGTATATCCCAGATTGTCAAATGGATAGTGGTTTATTCTACGCGTTTCAAAGTACAAAACACTTCTTCATTAGGAAAGACCACAAGTATCTGCTGCAGCTGATGTGCTTTATTGCATGCTTTATAGATGCTCATAAAAGATTAGTGCCTTATGCAACAATTAGGAAAAAAATCAAAAAATCATACAGTATATGTACATCAGTATAGGGGAAAGCTTGTGTGAGACAGTGCTCGTATTGTTGTGATCATTTGTATAAAGTCACCTAATAGTGAGGGCCACAATGTGATGGAACAAAAAGGAGGGCAGCAGACTTACACTATTAAAAGCGCTCCTTCATCCGTCTGTCATCCACCCCGACGCGCGTTTCGGCTTCCACCTTCGTCAGAGGGTCTATATACATATATTGTCAATATATATTTGTTATAATTAGATTATATCGTTATAATTATGAATGCTTACTTATAGACCCAGTATTTTTGTTTATTCTATAATTTCATTTATTATGTATAGATTGTAAGCTTGTGAGCAGGGCCCTCATTCCTCTTGGTATCCGTTGTTTATGTTATTATTGTGATTCTGTAATGTATTTTATTGTCTGTACAAGTCCCCTCTAAAATGTAAAGTGCTGCGAAATATGTTGCCGCTATAGAAATAAAATTATTATTATTATAACTGTACTGTAATCTCCTATATCATCTACAGAACATGTATCTACCACTGTATGGGCACTATATGGCGGTAATATCAATGTTGTTTTTTTTTTATAAAGATTTATTTTCCGTAATACCATGGTCATCTGCTGAGGTTCCCTTGTGCTCACAATTAGGGCGCTCTGCTATAGTTGTAATCAGAGTTACATTGTTAAGGTCCCACTGAGAGGTTTTGCTCCCCCTTCCCCCAGCTAAACCCCTAGCTACGCCTCTGAGTAGATCAACCTGTGTCCATACAGTATCATGTAATTGGCAGTATATCTGCAGTTTTCACCTGGCGAAGTGCTGCTGAGAACAATGATTTCTGATCCTGCATAAACAATCCAATCCAAACAATTTTGCTCGTCTAGTATAATGCACTCCTTGGTTCTCCACATAGAATAATGTACTCCATAGTCCTCCATATAGAATAATGCACACCCCATAGTCCTCCATATAGTATAATGTGCCCCATAGACCTCTGCATAGTATAATATTCCCCATAGTCCTCCATATAGTATAATCCACTCCCCATAATCCTCCATATAGTATAATACACTTCCCATAGTCATCAATATAGTCTAATGCGTCCCATAGCCCTCTATATAGCATAATGCACTCAATAGTCTTCCAAACAATGCATTCCCCGTAGTATAATGCACCCCATAGTCCTTCATATAGTATAATGCATTCCTCATAGTTCTCAATACAATATAATGCATTACCCATAGTCCGCCATACAGTATAATGCAGTCCCTATATAGTATAGTGCACTCAATAGTCTGTGACAGAGTGAGTATAGTGAGCCCCATAGAGTACACATGGTATAATGCGCTCCCCATAGTCCTTGGTAGAGTATAATGCAATTTCCATAGAGTATAATGTATCCCCCATAGAGTATAATGCAGCTCCATAGAGTATACATAGTATATTGCACTCCCCATAGTCTTAGATAGAGTATAATGCAACTCCCATAGAGTATATTGTATCCCCCATAGAGTATAATGCAGCTCCATAGAGTACACATATTATATTGCACTCCCCATATGTTGTGAATTCTGCTTTTGGGCTCCCTCCGGTGGTTGTAGGTGGTAATGCAGTTGTCTCTGGGCTGCAGTCCTGGACAGGTGTATCTGCTGATTGCAGTTCTGACTGGAGTATTTAGGTATGCAGGACTCATTAGTCCTTGCCAGTTGCCAATGTTTCTTGGGAAGTGTTGGATCTCTGTCTGGCTTCCCCTGCTTAGCTGCCAATTCAGCAAAGATAAGTGTCTGTTTCTTTTTCTATGGCACACAAGCTGTGTGCTTGTTTTTTATTGAATTCCTGCTCTGAGTTTAGTAGTCTCTGGAGTTGCAGATATACGTTCCACGTCTTTAGTTAGATGGAGGAATTTTTGTATAATCTGCTGTGGATATTTTTGGAAGGGTTTTAATACTGACCACACAGAACTCTGTCCTATACTTTCCTATTTTAGCTAGAGTGGCCTCTTGTGCTAAATCCTGTTTTCTGCCTGTGTGTGTCTTTCCTCTCCTACTCACAGCCAATATTTGTGGGGGGCTGCCTATCCTTTGGGGTTCTGCTCTGAGGCAAGATAGTATTCCTATTTCCATCTTTAGGGGTATTTAGTCCTCCGGCTGTGACGAGGTGTCTAGGGCTTGTTAGGTACACCCCACGGCTACTTCTAGTTGCGGTGTTAAGATCAGGATTTGCGGTCAGCATAGTTACCACCTACTCCAGTGAAAGTTTTCATGCTGCTCCAAGGTCACCGGATCATAACAGTACAACTGGCCAATAATGAGTTAAATGCATCTCAGAAGAAGGGAAGAAAGGTGTTGAGCCATTTTTTTTCTTCAGTCTGCTTTATCTTCTCTTCCCTCTTTATCTCTGTGTGGCTGAGGAGCCTGGTGCAAGCATGGATGTTCAGGAATTAGTTTCTCGTGTAGACCAGCTTGCTGCTAGGGTACAGGGTATTTCTGATTATATTGTTCAAACTCCTGTTTTAGAACAGAAGATTCCTACTCCTGATTTGCTCTTTGGTGACAGGTCCAAATTTTTGAGTTTTAAAAACAACTGTAAACTATTTTTTGCTCTGAGACCTCGATCCTCTGGTGATTCCATTCAGCAGGTTAAAATCCTCATCTCCCTGCTGCATGGCGACCCGCAGGATTGGGCATTTTCCCTGGAATCTGGGAATCCGGCTTTGCTTAATGTAGACTCCTTTTTTCAGGCTTTAGGATTATTATATGATGAACCTAATTCTGTGGATCAAGCTGAGAAGACCTTGTTGGCCCTGTCTCAGGGTCAAAAGGCGGCAGAATTGTATTGTGAGAAATTCAGAAAATGGTCTGTACTGACTAAATGGAATAATGATGCTTTGGCGGCAATTTTCAGAAAGGGTCTTTCTGAATCCGTTAAAGATGTTATGGTGGGGTTTCCCACGCCTTTCGGTCTGAGTGATTGTATGTCTCTGGCCATTCAGATTGACCGGCGCTTACGGGAGCGCAGAACTGTGCGCGCTGTGGCGTTGTTCTCAGAGCAGACTCCTGAGCCAATGCAGTGTGATAGAATTCTATCTAAAACGGAACGACAAGGATTCAGACGTCAGAATAGGTTGTGTTATTATTGTGGCGACGCTTCTCATGTCATTTCAGTCTGCCCTAAGCAGACAAAGAGGATCGCTAGTTCATTTACCATCAGTACTGTACAACCTAAATTTCTGTTATCTGTGTCCTTGATCTGCTCATTGTCATCATTTTCTGTCATGGCGTTTGTGGATTCAGGTGCCGCCTTGAACTTAATGGACTTTGAGTTTGCCAGGCGTTGTGGTTTTCCCTTGCAGCCTTTGCAGAACCTTATTCCTTTAAGGGGCATTGATGCTACACCCTTGGCTAAAAATAAGCCCCAGTTTTGGACACAGGTGACCATGCGCATGGCGCCAGCCCATCAGGAAGATTGTCGATTTCTGGTGTTGCATAATTTGCATGATGCTATCGTGCTGGGTTTTCCGTGGTTGCAGGTACATAATCCTGTGTTGGATTGGAAGTCCATGTCTGTGACTAGTTGGGGTTGTCAGGGGGTTCATGATAATGTTCCTTTGATGTCAATCTCCTCTTCTTCCTCTTCTGAAATTCCAGAGTTTTTGTCTGATTTTCAGGATGTATTCGATGAGCCCAAGTCCAGTTTCCTTCCACCGCACAGGGACTGCGATTGTGCTATTGACTTGATTCCAGGCTGTAAGTTTCCTAAAGGTCGACTTTTCAACCTGTCTGTGCCTGAACATACCGCCATGCGGAGCTATATTAAGGAGTCTTCGGCCATCTTCTTCACCGTTGGGAGCGGGGTTCTTTTTTGTTGCTAAAAAAGATGGTTCCTTGAGACCATGTATTGATTATCGCCTCTTGAATAAAATCACGGTCAAGTTTCAATACCCTTTACCTTTGCTTACCGATTTGTTTGCTAGGATTAAGGGAGCTAGTTGGTTTACGAAGATTGACCTTCGGGGGGCATATAATCTTGTTCGTATTAAGCAGGGTGATGAATGGAAAACTGTGTTTAACACGCCCGAAGGCCATTTTGAATACCTTGTGATGCCATTCGGGCTCACTAATGCTCCATCTGTTTTTCAGTCCTTCATGCATGATATTTTCCGGACTTATATTGATAAATTCTTGATTGTATATTTGGACGATATTTTGATTTTTTCCGATGATTGGGAGTCTCATGTGGAACAGGTCAGGATGGTATTTGAGATCCTTCGTGACAATGCCCTGTTTGTGAAAGGGTCTAAGTGTCTCTTTGGGGTGCAGAAGGTTTCTTTTTTGGGCTTTATTTTTTATCCCTCGTCTATAGAGATGGATCCGGTTAAGGTTCAGGCCATTCATGATTGGATTCAGCCCACATCCGTGAAGAGCCTTCAGAAATTTTTGGGTTTTGCAAATTTTTATCGCCGTTTCATTGCTAATTTTTCCAGCGTGGTTAAACCCTTGACCGATTTGACGAAGAAAGGCGCTGATGTGGCGAATTGGTCCTCTGCGGCTGTCTCTGCCTTTCAGGAGCTTAAACGTCGATTTACTTCTGCTCCGGTGTTGCGCCAGCCGGATGTTTCTCTTCCGTTTCAGGTTGAGGTTGACGCTTCTGAGATTGGAGCAGGGGCCGTTTTGTCTCAGAGGAATTCTGATGGTTCCTTGATGAAACCGTGTGCCTTCTTTTCTCGGAAGTTTTCGCCTGCGGAACGCAATTATGATGTCGGCAATCGGGAGTTGTTGGCTATGAAGTGGGCATTTGAGGAGTGGCGACATTGGCTTGAGGGGGCCAAGCACCGTATTGTGGTCCTGACCGATCATAAGAATCTGATTTACCTCGAGTCTGCCAAACGGCTGAATCCTAGACAGGCTCGATGGTCCCTGTTTTTCTCCCGTTTTGATTTCGTGGTCTCGTACCTTCCGGGTTCTAAGAATATTAAGGCTGATGCCCTCTCTAGGAGTTTTTTGCCTGATTCTCCTGAGGTCTTAGAACCGGTCGGTATTCTGAAAGAAGGGGTGGTTCTTTCTGCCATTTCCCCTGATTTACAACGGGTTCTCCAGGAATTTCAGGCTGACAAACCTGACCGCTGTCCTGTGGGGAAACTGTTTGTTCCTGACAGATGGACTAGTAGAGTGATTTCTGAGGTTCACTGTTCCGTGTTGGCTGGTCATCTTGGCATTTTTGGTACCAGAGACTTGGTTGGTAGGTCCTTTTGGTGGCCTTCTTTGTTGCGTGATGTGCGTTCTTTTGTGCAGCTGTGGGACTTGTGCGCGGGCCAAGCCTTGTTGTTCCCGTGCTAGTGGGTTGCTTTTGCCATTGCCGGTCCCTGAGAGGCCCTGGACGCATATTTCTATGGATTTTATTTCTGATCTTCCGGTTTCCCAGAGGATGTCGGTTATCTGGGTTGTTTGTGACCGGTTCTCTAAGATGGTTCATTTGGTGCCTTTGCCTAAATTGCCTTCCTCTTCGGATTTGGTTCCGTTGTTTTTTCAGCATGTGGTCCGTTTGCATGGTATTCCGGAGAATATTGTGTCCGACAGAGGTTCCCAGTTTGTTTCTAGGTTTTGGCGGGCCTTTTGTGCTAGGCTGGGCATTGATTTGTCTCTTTCTTCTGCGTTTCATCCTCAGACAAATGGGCAGACCGAGCGAACTAATCAGACTTTGGAGACTTATTTGAGATGCTTTGTGTCTGCTGATCAGGATGATTGGGTGGCTTTCTTGCCGTTGGCCGAGTTTGCCCTTAATAATCGGGCTAGTTCGGCTACTTTGGTTTCGCCTTTCTTTTGTAATTTTGGTTTTCATCCTTGTTTTTCTTCTGGGCAGGTTGAGCCTTCTGACTGTCCTGGTGTGGATTCTGTGGTTGACAGGTTGTAACAGATTTGGGCTCATGTGGTGGACAATTTGGTGTTGTCTCAGGAGGAGGCTCAACGTTTTGCTAACCGTCGTCGGTGTGTTGGTTCCCGGCTTCGGGTTGGGGATCTGGTCTGGTTGTCTTCCCGTCATGTTCCTATGAAGGTTTCTTCTCCTAAGTTTAAGCCTCGGTTTATTGGTCCTTATAGGATTTCTGAGGTTATTAATCCGGTGTCTTTTCGACTTGCGCTTCCGGCTTCTTTTGCTATCCATAATGTCTTCCATAGATCTTTATTGCGGAAATATGTGGAGCCCGTTGTTCCCTTGGTTGACCCTCCTGCCCCGGTGTTGGTTGATGAGGAGTTGGAATATGTTGTTGAGAAGATTTTGGATTCCCGTTTTTCGAGGCGGAAGCTTCAGTACCTTGTCAAATGGAAGGGTTATGGCCAGGAGGATAATTCTTGGGTTTTTGCCTCTGATGTCCATGCCGCTGATTTGGTTCGTGCCTTTCATCTGGCTCATCCTGATCGGCCTGGGGCCCTAGTGAGGGTTCGGTGACCCCTCTTCAAGGGGGGGTACTGTTGTGAATTCTTCTTTTGGGCTCCCTCTGGTGGTTGTAGGTGGTAATGCAGTTGTCCCTGGGCTGCAGTCCTGGTCAGGTGTATCTACTGATTGCAATTCTGACTGGGGTATTTAGGTTTGCAGGACTCATTAGTCCTTTCCAGTTGTCAATGTTTCTTGGGAAGTGTTGGATCTCTGTCTGGCTTCTCCTGCTTAGCTGCCAATTCAGCAAAGATAAGTGTCTGTTTCTTTTTCTATTGCACACAAGCTGTGTGCTTGTTTTGTGATTGTATTTCTGCTCTGAGTGTAGGATTCTCTAGAGTTGCAGATATACGTTCCCCGTCTTTAGTTAGATGGAGGAATTTTTTGTATAATCTGCTGTGGATATTTTTGGAAGGGTTTTAATACTGACCGCACAGTACTCTGTCCTATCCTTTCCTATTTTAGCTAGAGTGGCCTCTTGTGCTAAATCCTGTTTTCTGCCTGTGTGTGTCTTTCCTCTCCTACTCACAGCCAATATTTGTGGGGGGCTGCCTATCCTTTGGGGTTCTGCTCTGAGGCAATCTATAGGGGTATTTAGTCCTCCGGCTGTGACGAGGTGTCTAGGGTTTGTTAGGTACACTCCACGGCTACTTCTAGTTGCGGTGTTAAGATCAGGATTTGCGGTCAGTATAGTTACCACCTATTCCAGTGAAAGTTTTCATGCTGCTCCAAGGTCACCGGGTCATAACAGAGTATAATGAAGTCCTCATAGAGTGTAATTCATCCCCGTAGAGTATAATGCAGCCCCATATAGTATAATACACCCCATAGTAGTAAAATGCACCCCCATAGTAGTATAATGCACCCCAATAGGAGTATGATGTACCCCCATAAAGTAAAATGCTGCTCCATACAGTATGATGCAGCCCCATACAGTGTAATGCAGCCTCAGTCAGTACAATGCAGCCCCATATAGTATAATGCAGCCCTACAGAGGATAGTGCAGCCCCCATATAGTATAGACCAATTATCGTGCTGACGTGAGTGAGATGAAAGGCGTTGAGCTGAGCAAGCACGTGCAGCTCAGTGTCTCTGCTGAATGGCAGGCTATATAGTCGCATCATGCAACAATGCAACCTGCCAACTATATGTAGCAGAGCTAGACCCGTCGGGGGCCAAATGGATTATATTCTCAGCTGACAGGTGAAGAATATGGTGGTTTATTACTTTAATTCTGTTACAGAACACATTGGCTTCAGTTAATTGGATGTTGACGTGAGTATATATGTTTTTGGTAAATGTAGATTCATTAAAGGAGTCTGTGTCATTATTTCAAGTAAAGAACTTTATTCGGGATGTGTGTATTTTTTATAATATCACTGTGGGGTTAGTAATAGGGGCCTCTTGTAGACGCCTTTTTCTTACTAACCTCTGGGCTTGATGTCACCTGAGAATAAAAAGGTGACATAAACCCCCCCAGCTAACAGCCCACTTGCCGCCACACCAGGGCAAGTGGGAATAGCGAGGCTCAGTGCCAGGATTGGCGCATCTTATGATGTGTCTTTTCTGGGGCGGCTGAGAGCTGATGTTTTTAGTCTGGGAGGGGGCCAATATCCATGGCCCCTTTCCTAGCCTATTATTATTAGCCCTCAGCTGTCTGCCTAGCCTTTGCTGGTTATTAATTATAGGGGGACCCTATGTAATTTTTTTTAGGGTCCCCCATTTTAATAACCAGTAAAGGCTAATTATACAGCTGTGAGCTGATATTAATAGCCTGGGAAGCTCAATGGGTATTACCCCCTTCCGAGGCTATAAACATAAGGTGTTCAAAATTGGATTGTACTGAAAAATTGGATGAAGATTGCATGAAACTTGCGTCACCATCGTCTCACTTTTCTTTACTGAAATCAGAACGTTTTTTTTTCACGATGATGGATGAGCCCTAATGATGGGTCCGTCCCCAGCTGCTTTATATTGTTTTTTTCCTATAAATGGAAGAGTTTAGTAGTGTGAACACAGCCTTAAATGGGATGTCCATAACTTTCTAACATTTTCTCTATGTGGGCAAGGTAGACAGAAATGGTAAATCGGTGACCTAAACGTGTCCTTAGCAGCTGTATGTGCGGCATACAATCTGTCCCTCTTTTTGAACGTTATGAGGTGTGCAAGTGTGTGCACCTCCTATGTATATGTCATGTGGCAATGTATATGGATAATTATATTACTGGGGGAAATTCCGACTCGCGCTGGTCCTAAACGTTATTATTCTTTTTAGCTTTTATACAAAAACAAGAACAATTTCATTGAGTGACAGCGAGCAGAGATCAACCGATTCCCTCCAGTCAACAAATCCTTTGTGTTGTTCGCTATGCAGCCGGGCACCGCCAGAGGGCGCTGTGCGCACACCACACTGTTTATTCCTTTCAACGCTAGGAAACGTAGAAAAGTGGAGCAAGATGGCGGACACCAGGCTTCACGTACCAAGATGGCGCACACTCGCAAAGCATTGTGGATTCGTTGGGTGACGTTTCCGGCACATGCGCAGCAGAGAAGCCGGCAGCATGGCCGATAACACAGTAGCGGAGTTGCTGCTGCAGAAGCTGCGGGATGGAGACTGCGGGGGTCTGGACAGCCTGGAGCTGGCGGGGGCTCTGGGAGTGGACCACCAGCAAGTGGTGGGTGCGGTGAAGAGTCTGCAGTCCCTGGGAGAGGTGAGACTTCCCGGATGACGCAATAGTGCCGGGTGTGTGTATATGGGAGACATATGGCTGCTGTGGGACTACAAGACCCAGCATGCAGGGCAGTGAGTGCTGTGAGAACTATCCGGCCTGTGCAGGTTCTACATAGGAAATGTGTCACCATTCACTGACAGCGAGGGGCTCCGGGACGACACTGACAGCGAGGGTCTCCGGGACACCACTGACAGCGAGGGGCTCCGGGACACCACTGACAGCGAGGGGCTCCGGGACACCACTGACAGCGAGGGGCTCCGGGACACCACTGACAGCGAGGGGCTCCGGGACACCACTGACAGCGAGGGTCTCCGGGACATCACTGACAGCGAGGGGCTCCGGGACGACACTGACAGCGAGGGGCTCCGGGACACCACTGACAGCGAGGGGCTCCGGGACACCACTGACAGCGAGGGGCTCCGGGACGACACTGACAGCGAGGGTCTCCGGGACATCACTGACAGCGAGGGGCTCCGGGACATCACTGACAGCGAGGGGCTCCGGGACACCACTGACAGCGAGGGGCTCCGGGACGACACTGACAGCGAGGGTCTCCGGGACATCACTGACAGCGAGGGGCTCCGGGACACCACTGACAGCGAGGGTCTCCGGGACACCACTGACAGCGAGGGGCTCCGGGACACCACTGACAGCGAGGGGCTCCGGGACACCACTGACAGCGAGGGGCTCCGGGACACCACTGACAGCGAGGGGCTCCGGGACACCACTGACAGCGAGGGGCTCCGGGACACCACTGACAGCGAGGGTCTCCGGGACACCACTGACAGCGAGGGTCTCCGGGACACCACTGACAGCGAGGGTCTCCGGGACACCACTGACAGCGAGGGGCTCCGGGACACCACTGACAGCGAGGGTCTCCGGGACACCACTGACAGCGAGGGTCTCCGGGACACCACTGACAGCGAGGGTCTCCGGGACACCACTGACAGCGAGGGTCTCCGGGACACCACTGACAGCGAGGGTCTCCGGGACACCACTGACAGCGAGGGTCTCCGGGACACCACTGACAGCGAGGGTCTCCGGGACACCACTGACAGCGAGGGTCTCCGGGACACCACTGACAGCGAGGGGCTCCGGGACACCACTGACAGCGAGGGGCTCCGGGACACCACTGACAGCGAGGGGCTCCGGGACACCACTGACAGCGAGGGGCTCCGGGACACCACTGACAGCGAGGGGCTCCGGGACACCACTGACAGCGAGGGGCTCCGGGACACCACTGACAGCGAGGGGCTCCGGGACACCACTGACAGCGAGGGGCTCCGGGACACCACTGACAGCGAGGGGCTCCGGGACACCACTGACAGCGAGGGGCTCCGGGACACCACTGACAGCGAGGGGCTCCGGGACACCACTGACAGCGAGGGGCTCCGGGACACCACTGACAGCGAGGGGCTCCGGGACACCACTGACAGCGAGGGGCTCCGGGACACCACTGACAGCGAGGGGCTCCGGGACACCACTGACAGCGAGGGGCTCCGGGACACCACTGACAGCGAGGGGCTCCGGGACACCACTGACAGCGAGGGGCTCCGGGACACCACTGACAGCGAGGGGCTCCGGGACACCACTGACAGCGAGGGGCTCCGGGACACCACTGACAGCGAGGGGCTCCGGGACACCACTGACAGCGAGGGGCTCCGGGACACCACTGACAGCGAGGGGCTCCGGGACACCACTGACAGCGAGGGGCTCCGGGACACCACTGACAGCGAGGGGCTCCGGGACACCACTGACAGCGAGGGGCTCCGGGACACCACTGACAGCGAGGGGCTCCGGGACACCACTGACAGCGAGGGGCTCCGGGACACCACTGACAGCGAGGGGCTCCGGGACACCACTGACAGCGAGGGGCTCCGGGACACCACTGACAGCGAGGGGCTCCGGGACACCACTGACAGCGAGGGGCTCCGGGACACCACTGACAGCGAGGGGCTCCGGGACACCACTGACAGCGAGGGGCTCCGGGACACCACTGACAGCGAGGGGCTCCGGGACACCACTGACAGCGAGGGGCTCCGGGACACCACTGACAGCGAGGGGCTCCGGGACACCACTGACAGCGAGGGGCTCCGGGACACCACTGACAGCGAGGGGCTCCGGGACACCACTGACAGCGAGGGGCTCCGGGACACCACTGACAGCGAGGGGCTCCGGGACACCACTGACAGCGAGGGGCTCCGGGACACCACTGACAGCGAGGGGCTCCGGGACACCACTGACAGCGAGGGGCTCCGGGACACCACTGACAGCGAGGGGCTCCGGGACACCACTGACAGCGAGGGGCTCCGGGACACCACTGACAGCGAGGGGCTCCGGGACACCACTGACAGCGAGGGGCTCCGGGACACCACTGACAGCGAGGGGCTCCGGGACACCACTGACAGCGAGGGGCTCCGGGACACCACTGACAGCGAGGGGCTCCGGGACACCACTGACAGCGAGGGGCTCCGGGACACCACTGACAGCGAGGGGCTCCGGGACACCACTGACAGCGAGGGGCTCCGGGACACCACTGACAGCGAGGGGCTCCGGGACACCACTGACAGCGAGGGGCTCCGGGACACCACTGACAGCGAGGGGCTCCGGGACACCACTGACAGCGAGGGGCTCCGGGACACCACTGACAGCGAGGGGCTCCGGGACACCACTGACAGCGAGGGGCTCCGGGACACCACTGACAGCGAGGGGCTCCGGGACACCACTGACAGCGAGGGGCTCCGGGACACCACTGACAGCGAGGGGCTCCGGGACACCACTGACAGCGAGGGGCTCCGGGACACCACTGACAGCGAGGGGCTCCGGGACACCACTGACAGCGAGGGGCTCCGGGACACCACTGACAGCGAGGGGCTCCGGGACACCACTGACAGCGAGGGGCTCCGGGACACCACTGACAGCGAGGGGCTCCGGGACACCACTGACAGCGAGGGGCTCCGGGACACCACTGACAGCGAGGGGCTCCGGGACACCACTGACAGCGAGGGGCTCCGGGACACCACTGACAGCGAGGGGCTCCGGGACACCACTGACAGCGAGGGGCTCCGGGACACCACTGACAGCGAGGGGCTCCGGGACACCACTGACAGCGAGGGGCTCCGGGACACCACTGACAGCGAGGGGCTCCGGGACACCACTGACAGCGAGGGGCTCCGGGACACCACTGACAGCGAGGGGCTCCGGGACACCACTGACAGCGAGGGGCTCCGGGACACCACTGACAGCGAGGGGCTCCGGGACACCACTGACAGCGAGGGGCTCCGGGACACCACTGACAGCGAGGGGCTCCGGGACACCACTGACAGCGAGGGGCTCCGGGACACCACTGACAGCGAGGGGCTCCGGGACACCACTGACAGCGAGGGGCTCCGGGACACCACTGACAGCGAGGGGCTCCGGGACACCACTGACAGCGAGGGGCTCCGGGACACCACTGACAGCGAGGGGCTCCGGGACACCACTGACAGCGAGGGGCTCCGGGACACCACTGACAGCGAGGGGCTCCGGGACACCACTGACAGCGAGGGGCTCCGGGACACCACTGACAGCGAGGGGCTCCGGGACACCACTGACAGCGAGGGGCTCCGGGACACCACTGACAGCGAGGGGCTCCGGGACACCACTGACAGCGAGGGGCTCCGGGACACCACTGACAGCGAGGGGCTCCGGGACACCACTGACAGCGAGGGGCTCCGGGACACCACTGACAGCGAGGGGCTCCGGGACACCACTGACAGCGAGGGGCTCCGGGACACCACTGACAGCGAGGGGCTCCGGGACACCACTGACAGCGAGGGGCTCCGGGACACCACTGACAGCGAGGGGCTCCGGGACACCACTGACAGCGAGGGGCTCCGGGACACCACTGACAGCGAGGGGCTCCGGGACACCACTGACAGCGAGGGGCTCCGGGACACCACTGACAGCGAGGGGCTCCGGGACACCACTGACAGCGAGGGGCTCCGGGACACCACTGACAGCGAGGGGCTCCGGGACACCACTGACAGCGAGGGGCTCCGGGACACCACTGACAGCGAGGGGCTCCGGGACACCACTGACAGCGAGGGGCTCCGGGACACCACTGACAGCGAGGGGCTCCGGGACACCACTGACAGCGAGGGGCTCCGGGACACCACTGACAGCGAGGGGCTCCGGGACACCACTGACAGCGAGGGGCTCCGGGACACCACTGACAGCGAGGGGCTCCGGGACACCACTGACAGCGAGGGGCTCCGGGACACCACTGACAGCGAGGGGCTCCGGGACACCACTGACAGCGAGGGGCTCCGGGACACCACTGACAGCGAGGGGCTCCGGGACACCACTGACAGCGAGGGGCTCCGGGACACCACTGACAGCGAGGGGCTCCGGGACACCACTGACAGCGAGGGGCTCCGGGACACCACTGACAGCGAGGGGCTCCGGGACACCACTGACAGCGAGGGGCTCCGGGACACCACTGACAGCGAGGGGCTCCGGGACACCACTGACAGCGAGGGGCTCCGGGACACCACTGACAGCGAGGGGCTCCGGGACACCACTGACAGCGAGGGGCTCCGGGACACCACTGACAGCGAGGGGCTCCGGGACACCACTGACAGCGAGGGGCTCCGGGACACCACTGACAGCGAGGGGCTCCGGGACACCACTGACAGCGAGGGGCTCCGGGACACCACTGACAGCGAGGGGCTCCGGGACACCACTGACAGCGAGGGGCTCCGGGACACCACTGACAGCGAGGGGCTCCGGGACACCACTGACAGCGAGGGGCTCCGGGACACCACTGACAGCGAGGGGCTCCGGGACACCACTGACAGCGAGGGGCTCCGGGACACCACTGACAGCGAGGGGCTCCGGGACACCACTGACAGCGAGGGGCTCCGGGACACCACTGACAGCGAGGGGCTCCGGGACACCACTGACAGCGTGGGGCTCCGGGACACCACTGACAGCGTGGGGCTCCGGGACACCACTGACAGCGTAGTCCGCCGTAGTGTATAATGCGCCGCCCCGTAGTCCGCCGTAGTGTATAATGCGCCCCCCCATAGTGTATAATGCGCAGCCCCGTAGTCCGCCGTAGTGTATAATGCGCCGCCCCGTAGTCCGCCGTAGTGTATAATGCGCCCCCCCATAGTGTATAATGCGCAGCCCCGTAGTCCGCCGTAGTGTATACTGCGCCGCCCCGTAGTGCACCATACGCCGCCCCGTAGTGCGCCACACGCCGCCCCGTAGTGCGCCGTAGTGTATAACGCGCCGCCCCGTAGTGCGCCGTAGTGTATAACGCGCCGCTCCGTAGTGCGCCGTAGTGTATAACGCGCCGCTCCGTAGTGCGCCGTAGTGTATAACGGGTCTCTGCACAGTGATACACTTCAGCTGGATGTGGGTCCAAGGAATCACATCCTGTTGAAGTTTCTGCTGGGGTCGGCGGGCTCCTGCCATTGAGTCCCTATTAAGGACAGGGGTGAGGTGTTGGGCAGACTGTGATCTGCGTTCCATCTGATCATCTCATGTCGTCTCTGTCCCTCCAGATTATCGAGGCGCAGCAGAGATCCAGCAAGAAGTGGGAGCTGAGCTCCGAGGGGCAGGAGATCGCTGACAGTGGCAGTCACGAGGTCCGGGTGTTCCAGAGCTTACCCAAAGAGGGTCTTCTTCAGAGCGAGCTAATGGTGAGTGTGCAGCCTCCTTAATATACAGTGCGAGGGAAGCAGTGCTAGCAAAGTCTAAAGTGTCCAGTGGGTGGGTCCAGACTGTCTGGCATAGAGGAAGTCCCTGTGATTCGCACCTGAGCTCCTCCATCCTGTGTGTTCCCTACAGAAACTCCCCATCGCCAAGGTGGGCTTCAGTAAGGCCATGTCCAATCGCTGGGTCCGGCTGGATAAAGGGGCAGAGGGCGGCCCCCGTGTGTTCAGGACGGTGAGTCTCCTCTTTTATCATTTCCTGGAGTTGTGTGTAATGCACATCTATAGCAATGGTTATTAAAGGGGTGGCCCTGCTCCCCTGTGTTCAGGGGTGGTCCTGCTCCCCTCACTGCCTCACCTGGGAGTCAGTAGACGTAATGTTACCTGCTCTGCTCGATGTGGAATAGGATGAACCCTTTAACCCCCTTAAAGGGGTGTCCACTTAGGCAACAACATAGTGACTGCAGACAATCAGGTCATCTCTCCAAGTATGGCATCACATGGCGGCACTACTAATCCACTAATACTGTTCTCTGCCTTTCCAGGTAGATTCGGTAGAGGACACGGTTAAGGAAAATCTGCAGCTCATCCTGCAAGGAAAGTCTGACGGTGTGAACGAGAAGGACAAGAGCGAGCTGAAGAAGAGGAAGCTACTTAACGAAGTGTAAGTGCCCGGAGCGGCGGCCATTACTGTGAGACCGCCCTCTGTAGGTGATGGATGTACCGCTCCGCTCCATCTCTTCCCATTTCAGCTATGGCTTCAGGCTTCTCACCTTTTTGTCCGTCTTCCATGCTTTACACTGCAGCTCAGCTTTTTTCAGTAGCTCATGAGGAAGTTGGTGCTCAGAGAGCAGATTTCTGTCACAGCAACAACTAATTCTGGTTGGAGAACATCAAGAAGATCTTCAACAGCTTGTGAAAGTATTCACACCCTTGACATTTTTGGCGTTTTACCTCACAACCTGAAATTTAACTTTTTTTTTTTTGAGGGTTTGCATCAGTTCATGACGACAACTGTGAACATTTTGGTTTTCTTTTTATTGTGAAGCAAATAACTGAAAACGTCAGTGAGGATAACTATTCACCCCCCCTAAAGTCGGTACTTTGTAGAGCCTCCTTTTGTGGAAATTACAGGTACATGTCGCTGTGGATAAGTCTCTCTCTGAGCTTTCCACATCTTATCACTGGGATTTTTGCCCGTTCCTCAAGACAAAACTGCTCCGGATCCTTCAGGTTAGATGGTTTCCTCTGGTGATCAGGAATCTTCAAGTCTGACCACAGATTCTTCATTGGATTAAGGTCCGGGCTGTGACTCGGCCTCTCCAAAACATTTAAGGTACCGTCACACATAGCGACGCTGCAGCGATACCGACAACGATCCGGATCGCTGCAGCGTCGCTGTTTGGTCGCTGGAGAGCTGTCACACAGACCGCTCTCCAGCGACCAACGATCCCGAGGTCCCCGGTAACCAGGGTAAACCTCGGGTAACTAAGCGCAGGGCCGCGCTTAGTAACCCGATGTTTACCCTGGTTACCATCCTAAAAAGTAAAAAAACAAACGCTACATACTTACCTACCGCTGTCTGTCCTCGGCGCTGTGCTCTGCTTCTCTGGTCTGGCTGTGAGCGCCGGGCAGCCAGAAAGGAGAGCGGTGACGTCACCGCTCTGCTTTCCGGCTGACCGACGCTCACAGCCAGAGCAGGAGGAGAGCAGAGCACAGCGCTGGAGGACAGACGGCTGTAGGTAAGTATGTAGTGTTTGTTTTTTTACTTTTAGGATGGTAACCAGGGTAAACATCGGGTTACTAAGCGCGGCCCTGCGCTTAGTTACCCGATGTTTACCCTGGTTACCAGCAAAGACATCGCTGAATCGGTGTCACACACGCCGATTCAGCGATGTCTACGGGGAGTCCAGCGACGAAATAAAGTTCTGGACTTTCTTCCCCGACCAGCGATCTCCCAGCAGGGGCCTGATCGCTGCTGCCTGTCACACTGGACGATATCGCTAGCGAGGACGCTGCAACGTCACGGATCGCTAGCGATATCGTCTAGTGTGACAGTACCTTTACTCGTTTCCCCTTAAAGAGAACCTGTCAGCAGGGATTAGTGACCTGTCAGAAGCCATATAGATGAATACCTAATCAGAGCACCACATGAAGACCCCCACAGGCCGCCCCGGGGCACGAGCATATCATTAACTCAAAAATGAAAATAAAGATTCAACAACCACAAGACGGATTTCATCACCAGGCATCATTGTAATCAGTATAACAGAACCAGCCTGACACTGTCTGTAGGTTGCTGAGCACAATCCTGCTGACGGGTTCACTTTAAACCACTTGAGTGTTGCTTTAGCAGTATGCTTTGGGTCATTTTCTTGTTGGAAAGTGAACTGACAGATTAAACCAGGTTTTGCTCAAGAATATCCCTGTTTTTCACACCATCCATCTTCCCCCTCAACTCGGACCATTTTTCCTGCCACAGCTGCCACCACCATGTTTTACTGTGTGGATGGTGTTCTTGGGGTGATGAGCTGTGTTGGTTTGGCGCCAGACATAGCGTTTACCTTGGTGGCCAAAATGTTCAATTTTGGTCTCCTCTGACCACAGCACCTTCCTCCATACATTTGATGAGTCTCCCATGTGTTTTTTTTGGCAAACTCAAATCGAATCTTACAATTCTAATATGTAAGTAAAGGCTTTTTTTCTACCCGCTCTTCCATAAAAGCCGCCTTTTATGGAGTGTATGGGTTATTGTGGTCGTATGGACAGATGCTCCAGTCTCTGCTTGGGAACTCTGCAGCTCCTTCAAGGTTACCTTTGGTCTCTGTGCTGCTTCTCCGATTAATGCCCTCCTTGTCCAGGCTGAGAGTTTTGGTGGGCAGCCAACTCTTGGCAGGTTTGTTGGAGTAAGATGTTCTTTCAATTTAATGATAATGGATTTGATGGTGCTCTGGGGGATCATCAGAGATTGGGATATTATTTTATAACCCAACCCTGACTTGTTCTTCTCAACAACTCTGTCCCTGACTAGTTTGGACATCTCCTTGGTCTTCATAGTGGTGTTTGGTTAGTGGTGCCTCTTGTTAATGGTGTTGTTTAGTTAGTGGTACCTCTTGATAATGGTGGTGTTTGGTTAGTGGTGCCTCTTGATAATGGTGGTGTTTGGTTAGTGGTGCCTCTTGATAATGGTGGTGTTTGGTTAGTGGTGCCTCTTGTTAATGGTGGTGTTTGGTTAGTGGTGCCTCTTGATAATGGTGGTGTTTGGTTAGTGGTGCCTCTTGATAATGGTGGTGTTTGGTTAGTGGTGCATCTTATTAATGGTGGTGTTTGGTTATTATATAGCACCACTGATTCCATGGTGCTGTACATGAGAAGGGGTTACATACAAGTTACAGATATCACTTACAGTAAGCAAACTAACAATGACGGACTGATACAGAGGGGCGAGTACCCTGCCCTTGTGGGCTTTCACTCTACAGGATTATGGGGAAGGAGACATTAGGTTGAGGGTTGCAGGAGCTCCGGTGTTGGTGAGGCGGTATCTCCGGTAGTGATGAGGGGGCAGCAGGGTCAGTGCAGGCTGTAGGCTTTCCTGAAGAGGTGGGTTTTCAGGTTCCGTCTGAAGGATCCGAATGTGGTTGATAGTTGGAGGTGTTGGGGCAAAGAATTCCAGAGGATGGGGGATATTCTAGAGAAGTCTTGGAGGCGGTTGGGTGAGGAGCGGAAGTGTGGAGGAGAGAAGGACGTCTTGGGAGGACCGGAGATTACGTGAGGGAAGATATCGGGAGATTAGTTCAGAGATATATGAAGGAGACAGGTTATGTATGGCTTTCTAGGTAAGTATTAGTAATTTGAACTGGATACGCTGAGGGAATGGGAGCCAGTGAAGAGGTTTGCAGAGGGGGGAAGCGGAGGAGTAGCGCAGAGAGAGATGAATTAGTCGGGCAGCAGAGTTAAGGATGGACTGGAGAGGTGCAAGGGTGTTACCAGGGAGACCACAGAAAAGGATGTTGCAGTAGTCAAGGCGGGAGATGATGAGGGCATGCACAAGCATTTTAGTAGATTGACGGTTGAGGAAAGGACGGATTCTGAAGATATTTTTGAGCTGGAGGCGACAGGAGGTGGAGAGAGCTTGGATGTGCGGTTTGAAGGACAGGGCAGAGTCAAAGGTTACTCCGAGGCAGCGGACTTCCGGTACGGGGGAAAGCATGATGTCGTTAATTGCGATATATAGGTCAGGTAAGGAAGATCTATGAGATGGAGGAAAGATGATGAGTTCAGATTTGTTCACGTTGAGTTTGAGGAAACGAGAGGAGGAGGAGGATATGGCTGATAGGCACTCTGGGATTCTGGACAGCAGAGCGGTGACGTCTGGGCCAGAGAGGTAGCTCTGAGTGTCATCTGCATAGAGGTGGTGCTGGAATCCATGAGACTTTGAGTTGTCCCAGGCCAAGTTTATAGATTGAGAAGAGTAGGGGTCCTAGAACAGAGCCTTGGGAGACTCCAACAGAGAGAGGGTGGGATGAGGATGTAGTGTGGGAGTGGGAGACGCTGAATGTGCGGTTGGAAAGGTATGAGGAGATCAAGGATAGGGCGAGGTCTTTGATGCCAAAGGAGGAGAGGATCTGCAGTAGGAGCCAGTAGTCAACTGTGTCGAAAGCAGAGGACAGGTCTAGAAGGAGGAGTATAGAGAATTGTCCATTAGCTTTGGCTGTAAGTAGGTCGTTAGTGATTTTGGTCAAGGCTTTCTCAGCTGAGTGATGGGGCGGAAACCAGATTGTAGATTGTCAAAGAGCAAGTTGGATGAGAGGTGGGAGGAAAGTTCAGAGTGGACGTGCTGCTCCAGGAGTTTGGAAGTGAATGGGAGCAGCGATATTGGGCGATAGCTGGACATAGCAGTTGGATCAGGGGTTGGCTTTTTAAGGATAGGTGTAATTGTGGCATGTTTGAAAGCAGAAGGGAAGGTGCCAGAAGATAGTGATAGGTTGAAGAGGTGGGTTAGGGATGGGATAAGCGTGGTGATGAGGTTGGGGAGGAGGTGGGATGGGATGGGGTCAAGCGCACAGGTGGTGAGGTGCGATTTGGAGAGGAGACAATTAAGCCCCCTTGGCAAAAGAAGTGAATACATATGCACATGCCAAGTTTTATTTATTTTACCCCATAATTTAATGTTTGCCTGTATTTTTCTCCCTTCACTTCATCAACTCAGACTATTTACTGCTGATAACAATATACTAAGAGGCAATGGCACTTCGAGTGAACATGTTAAGCCAAAATTCGGACTTAAATTACTGTTTTGTCGAAAGAGAACCATTAAATGAATAAAACCATTATATTTTATTTAAATTATTTAAAATAATAAAAAACAATCTAAAAATCTGAGTGCCCAGAAGAGGGAACCCCAATCCAGTCCTGTCCAGGAATATATAGTGTGTTAGTCAATATAATTATAATAATCACAAAAAGATGCAGTGGGATGTAGAGGAGAGATCCAGGTCCAGTGATCGTAATTAAGAAATAAATTTAACAACCAAATCGATACAGTAAAGGAATATCAACCTAAAGATCCCACCTATACTCATAGGTATAACCTAGCCACTCTAGTGTGCATAGAGGGATACAATCCCTATCTAGCAAATGTTAACTCGGATACAAAGTGGTAAAATAAAGTAGACTCCCACCATCACTAGTCCCATAGGAAACCTTAATCATAGGGTCATACCGTTAGTATGTAAGATTCCAATGTTAAACGATATCCTAAACATATCTAACCAAAGTGTCATAATAAAACAGGAGCACAAACCTAGATTGGAAAATGGACTACATGTCCGCCCTTACCCCGACGCGCGCTTTTAGCTGATGCATCGCACACAAATCGGATTAGAAAAATATTTACACACAGGTTGTAATGTAACAAAATAATTAAAAAGTCAAAGGGGTGAATATTTTCGCAAGCCACTGTATCCTTTAAACTGATGGGGTCGGCCTATGTTTCCTGCCACTGTTTTGCAGTCAATCAGCGAGTGAAGACGCTGAGTACAGCTCAGTTTACATTATTAAATGCTGTGGAATTAATAGCGCATGAAGAGACTCAAATAATAATACAAATAAATCTATATGTAAAGTGTAAAAAGTGGACAACTATAACCAGACATCTTCTTTTATCCATGAGTAGGTCTGTATTCTGTAGTTTGTACACCAGGGGGCAGTGTTGGACTTTCCACTATTGGCAGTCAATGATTAATCTCTGTGTATGAACTTTCCGCTGAGCCCGTACTTGGATGCTGCTGCTGATCTAAGTAAGCAGTACTGCAGTATAAAGCATGGTGGAGTGACAGAAAATAAGTCTGGAGGAGATGTATACACCTGTCTAAAAGTAAAAACTAACTTCTTTGCGCACTGGACCTTGTTGTGCTTTGGTTACAATCAGGTGTTGTTTTTTTTTATTGATCTCACTATAATTAAGGTGATGACCCGACGATAATTTACTTTTTTTTTTTTTAATCTCTTTCCAGGACTGTTAAAACCTACTGGGTAACAAAGGGTAATGGCTTCAGCACGAGTATTACCAAACAGGAGACGGACCTGACTCCAGAAATGATCGCCAGGTCAGTGCAATGCATCATGGTCCTCCATGGATGGACTCCTGAAGCTGCATCTCCCTCCTCCCCCTCTTACCTTCCTCATGCTTTCCTGGTTTTGCAGCGGTTCTTGGAGAGACAAGAAATTTAAGGCCTACAACTTCAACGCGTTGGGAGTGATGCCCGAATGTGGGCACCTGCACCCGCTGATGAAAGTCCGCACACAGTTTAGACAGATCTTCTTAGAGATGGGGTAAGAGTCCTCCATGCCCCCCTGGAGCGTTCATCACGGTTATTCTGTGAGTTCAGAGACTCCATGCTATTTTTTTTTCTACCAGATTTACAGAGATGCCGACCAATAACTTTATAGAGAGCTCCTTCTGGAACTTCGATGCCTTGTTCCAGCCTCAGCAGCATCCGGCCAGAGATCAACACGACACCTTCTTCCTGCAGGGTCCGTACCAAAGTGTTGTGACCGATAAATGTATATTCATAGTACCTCGGGGGGGTCTCTGAGCGCCGCAGCTCCAGCCTCCTCCCCTGGCAGCCGACGAGTGCCCCTGCAGCATCCGCTCCAGCCTCCTCCCCTGGCAGCCGACGAGTGCTGCTGCAGCATCCGCTCCAGCTTCCTCGCCCGGAAGCCGACGAGCGCCGCATCAGCATCCGCTCCAGCCTCTTTGCCCGGCAGCTGACGAGCGCCGCCGCAAGATCTGCTTGAGTCTTCTCCCCCCGGCAGCCGACAGGAGCGCTGCCGCAGCATCCGCTCCAGCCTCCTCGCCCGGCAGCCGATGAGCGCTGCCGTCGCAGCATCCGCTCCAGCTTCCTCGCCCGGAAGCCGACGAGCACCGCTGCAGCATCCGCTCCAGCCTCTTCGCCCGGCAGCTGACGAGCGCCGCCGCAAAATCTGCTTGAGTCTTCTCCCCCCGGCAGCCGACAGGAGCGCTGCCGCAGCATCCGCTCCAGCCTCCTCGCCCGGCAGCCGATGAGCGCTGCCGTCGCAGCATCCGCTCCAGCTTCCTCGCCCGGAAGCCGACGAGCGCCGCTGCAGCATCCGCTCCAGCCTCCACGCCTGGCAGCTGACGAGCGCCGCCGCAAAATCTGCTTGAGTCTTCTCCCCCCGGCAGCTGACAGGAGCGCTGCCGCAGCATCCGCTCCAGCCGACAAGCGCCGCTGGAGCATCCGCTCCAGCCTCCTCTCCCGGCAGCCGACGAGCACTGCCGAAGCATCTGCTCCAGCCTCATGGCCTCGGCAGTCGACGAACGCAGCAGGTCCTGCCTCAAACGTCCTCCAACCCTGCCCCCTCCCACTCGGTAGCCATCGAGCGCCGCAACTCCGACCCCAGTGGCTGACAAACGCCACAGCCACTCAATCCCATAGACTGCTCCCCATCACTATAGCATTGTTTTTCTAGGAAGTTTGTTTAAAGTTTTGTTTCTTTCAGATCCAGCGATGGCGTCAGAATTTCCCATGGATTATCTAGAACGGGTGAAAAAAGTTCATTCTGAGGGAGGATATGGATCACAAGGGTGAGAGATTGGGGTATTTTCTTCTGTCATTGTGATATAGAGACAGGCTCAATGTCACACAGCTCCTCCCTCTTGGCTGTCACCCTCTGGTGGGAGGAGCAGATTTATTTTATTTTTTTTATGATGTCATGCATATGTAACAAATCAACCATTTGCAGGTATAAATATGATTGGAGCATAAATGAGGCCAAGAAGAATCTCCTGCGGACCCACACCACAGCGGTCAGTGCTCGGATTCTCTACAAACTGGCTCAGCAGGTACGTTCAGGGCTGTGGGTGACTGGTGGTCTGTGGTACGACGCGGCCATCCCTCCCATTGGCACAAGGCAGATTTGTGTCTTGTTTATAATAAATTTTTCTTTCTCTGTTATGTAGAAGGAGTTCACACCAGTGAAATATTTCTCCATTGACAGAGTATTCAGGAATGAAACTCTGGATGCCACCCATCTAGCGGAATTTCACCAGATAGAAGGTGTAGTGGCTGATGTTGGACTCACCCTAGGAGACCTCATGGGTGTCCTGAAGGAATTCTTCACTAAACTTGGTATGCAGAAAACTACGAGCAAAACACATTTGCTTTGGAGTGTCTTATCAGTCCAAAGTGTCCAGTTTTGGGCACCGGTGCTCAGGAAGGACAACAAAATTAATAAAGGGGATGGGAGAACTACAATACCCAGATAGATTAGCGAAATTAGGATTATTTAGTCTAGAAAAAAGACGACTGAGGGGCGATCTAATAACCATGTATAAGTATATAAGGGGACAATACAAATATCTCGCTGAGGATCTGTTTATACCAAGGAAGGTGACGGGCACAAGGGGGCATTCTTTGCGTCTGGAGGAGAGAAGGTTTTTCCACCAACATAGAAGAGGATTCTTTACTGTTAGGGCAGTGAGAATCTGGAATTGCTTGCCTGAGGAGGTGGTGATGGCGAACTCAGTCGAGGGGTTCAAGAGAGGCCTGGATGTCTTCCTGGAGCAGAACAATATTGTATCATACAATTATTAGGTTCTGTAGAAGGACGTAGATCTGGGGATTTATTATGATGAAATATAGGCTGAACTGGATGGACAAATGTCTTTTTTCGGCCTTACTAACTATGTTACTATGTTACTATCACGCTACTATAATACTGCCCCCCCCATGTACAGAAATATAACTACCATAATACTGCTCCTATATACAAGAATATAACTACTATAATACTGCCCCTTACGTACAAGAATATAACTACTATAATACTGCTCCTATGTACAAGAATATAACTACTATAATACTGCCCCTATATACAAGAATATAACTACTATAATACTGCCCCTATATACAAGAATATAACTACTATAATACTGCTCCTATGTACAAGAATATAACTACTATAATACTGCTCCATATGTACAAGAAAATAACTACTATAATACTGCCCCTTTGTACAAGACTATAACTACTATAATACTGCTCCTATGTACAAGAATATAACTACTATAATACTGCTCCGATGTACAAGAATATAACTACTATAATACTGCCCCCTATGTACAAGAATATAACTACTATAATACTGCTCCTATGTACAAGAATATAACTACTATAATACTGCCCCTATGTACAAGAATATAACTACTATAATACTGCCCCTATGTACAAGAATATAACTACTATAATACTGCTCCTATGTACAAGAATATAACTACTATAATACTGCTCCGATGTACAAGAATATAACTACTATAATACTGCCCCCTATGTACAAGAATATAACTACTATAATACTGCTCCGATGTACAAGAATATAACTACTATAATACTGCCCCCTATGTACAAGAATATAACTACTATAATACTGCTCCTATGTACAAGAATATAACTACTATAATACTGCTCCTATGTACAAGAATATAACTACTATAATATTGCTCCCTATGTACAAGAATATAACTACTATAATACTGCCCCTATGTACAAGAATATAACTACTATAATACTGCCCCCTATGTACAAGAATATAACTACTATAATACTGCCCCTATGTACAAGAATATAACTACTATAATACTGCTCCTATGTACAAGAATATAACTACTATAATACTGCCCCTATGTACAAGAATATAACTACTATAATACTGCTCCTATGTACAAGAATATAACTACTGTAATACTGCCACCTATGTGCGAGATGTTTTTTACAGCTCTCGTAATCTGACACATTTGTGGAAATATTTTTGCTTATCAGTGTCAGAGACTAACTGCGGTTTTCTTCCAGGAATCACTAAATTGCGTTTCAAGCCTGCATATAATCCTTACACAGAGCCCAGCATGGAAGTCTTCAGCTATCATGAAGGTCAGATTCCAGTAAATGAAAACATGACGTATATAAACTGTGCTGATGTCAATAATAGATAATACGTTGCTGCCCCCCATTGCTCTCAGCTTCGGTACTTATGCTTCTGCAAGTGACGATGCAAAACCTTGCAGTGCACACATCTGCCGCTGCACAATTTCACAATGCACTTATTTTTTCGATTATTCTTTAGTGAGATGTTCTGCAGCAGCTGAGGTGTGTAATAAGCATTAGATGGCTCTCTTTCGTGTATTACTGCATGTTCCCGGGTGTATATTATATGAGCACATCTGTAACTCATCCCCAGGATTACACCACACGTGCCGCATGCTTTCCAGGCAATATGCTCGCTGCGCTCCTCATCTGTAATTGGAGGATTAGACCCCGTTATATAATCCTAAGCCGCCCACAGGAAATAACATGTGTAAGCGCCGGGATCATTAATTCAACACGGCAGCTTGGACATGAAGTCATTACGGGGCTTTATCCAGATCTGGGTTAGCTGCAGTACACTGGCTGTTTCCATTCACTAAACGCAAGCAGAGTTCTTGAAAATGGCGGAAGTCTCAAAACCGTAATTATGCACCTAATGTTATAGGTTGGGATCTTTAAAGGAACAATATAACTAGAAAACAAATGATCTAGGAGGGAAATAATACCGTATATGGGTTTGAATTGTTGCGGATTTTAGCTACACATTTGCACAGCTAAAATCCACAGCAGATTACAACAGCAAGCTGGATTCGATTTTACAAGTTTCGCCTCTTGGTCCAGACTTTACTTTCAGAGGAAGAACTTATGGGGTATATCAGGTAATTTTTTGTTTTGGATGAGTGACTGACATTTATTCATTGTTATTGCCACCATTATTATTTTTTTAGAGAGACCCTAATGAAAGGAGGATCGTGTCACAGGTCCGCAGATAATCTGTTTACAATGTCTCACGTATATATCGGGATCAGTACGGGATTGTCCGGTTTGCATCTTACTAGAAATATAATTTGTTGCAGGTTTGAAGAAATGGGTGGAAGTTGGGAACTCTGGAGTGTTCCGTCCAGAAATGCTCCTTCCTATGGGTCTACCTGAGGACGTGTCTGTCATCGCCTGGGGTCTGTCGCTGGAGAGGTGAGTAGGGGTCAATAATGGCAGTAATGACGTCAGTAGTGTAATTGCTTGACCTACCGCAGACGGCCGGACGGATTACCCGCGGTCTGATTGCCTCGTCAGTCTTTAGCCGTTCCCTTGTTAATCCCGTTAGTGTAAATGTTTCCCGTCTACCGCCATATGCTTCACCTCCGGATACGTAAACATGGTTTTATCATCACGTGACCCTGTCTTGAGCTCCATCTTGGGTGGGTAATGGCATTTATATATGTGGGCTTTTATGCGGTCGGGCTCAGGGTATACTTGCATCGTTTTGGGTTTCTGCACTGATTCTTGTCAAACCCCTTCATAAATAATACCGTACCTCACAATTTATATAGTCAGTGCTCATTTCTGACCGTGTTGCTATGTCTGGATTAGGAGAAGCTTTACAAATGTCTTTTGTTTTAAAACGTCCTGTAATAATCCCATTTATTATGGCTGGGGCCACAATCCAAAATACTGCAGCATAGAAGACAAGAGGTGCCGTTAAATACCGCCTGTAGCGCTGACGACGGATAATCCATGCTGATCTGCTTACACAATTAATAGAAGACTATGACAGTCTGCAGACTTTAATTCTGCTGTAAAAAAAAAAAAATCTAAAATAATAATCAAATCTTCGTAAAAAAAAAAAAAAAAAATCCCCGTTTTGTGTTTGCAGCGCCTATGCAGAGCTATGTGTCCACTATTATTATGGACTACCCTGGTGTAGTCTTCCCTCTTTCTTCTCACTGTTGTGTTTTGTTTCTTTTTTGGCAAACCTATATTATGGCAGTCAGACTACACTGTTTGTAGTCTGTAACCATGGAGACGCACTGCAAACTGTTTGTAGTCTGTAACCATGGCGACTCATTGATCTGCATTGGAGATATGGATTTTGAACTATGGGAATGCCAATTTGCAGCAATTAAAAATGTTTATATTCCATTGTGTACGTTTATCTACATCTCCACTAAATAAACCTGATTATTTTTTTTTCTCCCTTCCAGGCCGACAATGATAAAATACGGCATTAATAACATCAGAGAACTGGTGGGACATAAGGTTAATCTGCAGATGGTGTACGACAGCCCTATATGCCGCCTGGACTCCTAATTAGAACGCCCCCTGTATTTTGCCTGTATGTGTTTATAGAGTACCTGTAGGTAGCTTTGGACTCCGTGGATCACAGCTACTACTGTGTGTGGGTGGGTGTGTATTGGGGCCTTTTCTTATTTTCCTGGGACTTTGTACAGATGTCCAGAATTTGTTTGTATGGGTAGATTTTGATAAAGCATAATGTTAAAATCCTATATATATTATTTCTCTATTTTCAAGGAAGACTCAAAGAAAAACTGATTCACCGTTTTGCCCAGTGTGTGGTCCTAGGGGGCGGCGCATCACACGGTTTTATCATCCGCCCATTAGTAAACCTGCCCCGCTGTGTATAAGTCTTTATCGGAGTGTTCCTTTTTAAGAGCCGAATCTGAAAATGCTGTATTTTATAAGTCTAACTGGTTATATCGGACCTGAGGGTGCAGGATATTTTATTTATTGACATTTCTTAGAACCTTATCCTTTTACTATTTGTTATTATGGCCGGTGGATCAGGCTTCAGTACGATTACAGAGATGACGACGTGACCTCTGATGTGCGGATTATCAGCTTCTAATGGAAATAAATCACATTTACTGAATTGTTCTGTTTATTGATAATCAATACCTCATTGTGCGATTTATAAAAAGTTCCACATGTCTGGTATAGAAAATAGTCATGTAGCATGGAGGCTGCCCCTTACATCACAGGGTAATGGAATATGCTCCTCCCACTGCAAGGTAGCTCCTCCCTCCTGTTGCGACATGGAGTCTGCCCATCCCACTACAATGTGACTTTTGGGAAGAGAGGAGCTACATGACATGGAGTCTGCTCTTCCCAAAAATGGTTGACAAAGGAGGGAGGAGCTTCATGTGTCTGGCCCTCCCACTACGGGTAAGTCAGGAGGGAGGAGCTTCATGTGTCTGGCCCTCCCACTACGGGTAAGTCAGGAGGGAGGAGCTTCATGTGTCTGGCCCTCCCACTACGGGTAAGTCAGGAGGGAGGAGCTATGACATGGAGTCTGCCCCTCCCACTACAGATTGATAGGAGCTACATGATTTGGTATCTGTACCCCCTAGCACAAGGTGACACGTCAGGAGGTAGGAGCTACATGTACTGGAGTCTATCCCCTCCAACCACAAGGTGACACAGGAGAAAGAAGCTACATGTGTCTGCCCCTCCCATTACAGGGTGACAGTCAGGAGGGAGGAGCCATGTGACGTGGAGTCTGCCCCTCCCACCACAGACTGATGGGGAGGAGCCACATGAACTGGCGTTCAGTATTTTACCTCAGTATTTATAAGCCAAAAACAGGAGTGGGTGAAAAATGCAGAAGTGGTGACGAGTTTCTATTATGCGTTTCCCCTGATTGTTCCTCTCCTGGTTTTGGCTTACAAATACTGAGATAACCTACCGAATGTGTGAACGTGGTCCAAGTGAAAATTACAAGATGCCACTTTCTGCCCAGGGGAAGCATGAGTTCATATCTGTTCTAAAATATATAGATGAGCGTTTCCATGAGAAGACGGTCACCCCCTAAACTTGCGACTGGTACAGGGTGGCCCAGTAAGGATTGGGTGTGACCCCTCGTTCCAGTTACGGCTCATTCATTCAGAGCCAACCGTTGATAGGGGGGAGAAAAAAAAGCATTGATGTTTGGACGGGTGGGCACTGGACTAGAAAATTGGTTTTCTCAGCGCCTTAGGAAAAATCAATATGGCTTCCTCAAGTTTTCTATTGTGATGTCATCCTCTGACAAGGCCTCGTTCACTCACACCGCCACGACTACTGAGAGTCGGGTGTAGACTACGACGTAAGCCCTGGTGCCCTCACCCACCGTGTGCAGGACACCGACGGGTAACTCGGATGTCAGTCATACACTTTGCAGGGAAGCTTTCCTCTGGCCACAGTCTCTGCCGTATGATGGTGGTGGGTAGGAGAGGCTGGTGGGAATCTCGTGGCTTGTGGCGATAGGCACGCACACGGCCGGCTGCTCCGGCAGGCAGTAAATACTCAGTTTATCTGCAGATAGAGGCAGGAGACATTTCCTCATGGGCGGCAGGTCAGGCGCGGGATAAGCCTTGCTGTCGGTCTGCGGTCCCAGGATGCAATCTGTAGGAGAGATGGCATTGTATGAATACATGACATCGCGGCAGAGAAATCCCTACTGGATACTTGGGTGGGACATACTCCTTTTTCAGGAATCTATATATATAATTGTCTAAGGGTTTTTCTGTCTGTCTGTCCTGGAAATCCCGCGTCTCTGATTGGTCGAGGATGCCAGGCCTTGACCAATCAGCGACGGGCACAGCATGGCGACGATGATGTCATAAAGGTTGCCTCGACCAATCAGCGACGGGCACAGTCTGCCGCGAATTCTGGAATCGTCATTGTCCATATACTACGGGGACATGCATATTCTAGAATACCCGATGCGTTAGAATCGGGCCACAATCTAGTATATATATATTCTTTTTTTAAATTGCGTTTCACTTTGTCTAGTCCACATAGTAGAAAATGATAACCCGAGTCCCCCTAATGGGATGTTGGCCACATGACCATGCCGTGTTAATGAACCCATGGCCGCTTTACCTGATCTGTGTGACAACGGATCCCAGCAAATCCCAAGCAATCCTACTGACCGGTAATGGAGACTATTAGGTTTTATCTTCTACCAGAACTGCGGACAGTCTTTGTCGCTCTTTCTACAGCTGGTAGATCATTATATGGCAGTTTTATGGGATGTAAGAAGATGATGAATAAGTATAAGCGATTACTAAAGAAACCCAAAACGGTAGACGACCGGCCGCACCTGCGATGTCGTGTGCCAAGTCTTTGATGAGATGTCCCACGATGGCGTACACGGCAGCTACCACCACCACAGCTGCCATGAGAAGATAGACGACCGCTCGTGGAAGAGGGATGAGCTCCATTTCCAGAGGCTTGTAGTCGGCGTACGAGGGGCTGTCACTGGAGACGGAGTATTGGTATGAAGACTGTGCCTGCGCCCGGCTGGCGGTGAAGTTCAGGGTTGAATCGGGGACGACCTCCATATCCTGTACATAAGACATAATTAGTCTTTGCAGGTCTTTCCCCACCAAATCCTGTATATAATCGTACATTGACCATCCTCCCGATTACACATGTTCCACAGAGCGTTCCCAATATAAAGATGTCCTAGTGTGGGGGGGTTTATCCAAAAGTCCTACTATTTTTCAGGCGGCATACACGCATAAACACAGTGTTACCATCTGAGAGAAACTGACTGATTTTTAATTTTTCTTCCCCTCAGGTGTCATCCCACTGGCATCCATTTTTTTTCCCACCAAAGCAGATAGGTGGTATGAATGTTTTTTTCATCCATTGACTCTTCGGGATGGAACGCTGAAGCCCAAAGTCTGCGTTCCTTCTGATTTACACCGATCCCCATTGACTTCAACCCCTTTCTGCAAAAGGGCATATTCAGACCAGGTCCCCACATGTGGAGGGGGCTCAGGAGCAGTACTTTCTTCCCAAGCGGCAGATACCGGCTATATTATATAGCCAGCATCTGTCTCGTGACAAGCGTGGCTGGAGAAGAGTTCTGGCCGCGACTGTTAACCTGTCAATCTCTGACAGTGGCATCTAAATGGAACGTGTGCCTGTGCCCAAGCGTACCGGCTCCCATTGACCCAACGTGACAGGATGCTGAAGACTTCCAGCCACAGTCAGTTTGGTCTGACGGAAATTTTCACTATACACTGCGATATTTATTGCAGGATATAGTATAAGCAATCAATGTTGAAACCTCCTAAGGGACCTAATAAATAATGTAAAAAAAAAAAAAAAAATTTTAAAAACTTAAAAAAAATAAAAGTTCATATCCACCTCATTTTCCAACGTCAAAAATAATAAAACAAAAATTAAACATATTTAGTAGTTTTTTTTTTTAGTCACTTCACGTCCCTAAAAAAAATGTAACGAAAAGCAATAAAAGCATTGTATTTACATAAAATCAGTATCAATAAATATGTCGGCTCACCATACAAAAAAAAACAAGCCCTCATGGCCCCATCAACACAGTTTTACTGGCCTGTGAAAATAGGGACATTAGAGAAAAAAAATTTTTTTTTCAATATATATTATTATTTTTTCACCGCTTAAATATAAAACAAACGATGCATATTTGGTATTGCCATAATCTGACTGACGTGAACAATCATGTTTCCAGATCATTTTTACCGCACAATGAATGCAGTAAAAATACCCCCCCCCCCCCCCAAAAAAAAAAAACAAACATTGGAATTGCATTTTTCTCCCCATTTCATCACATTTGGAATTCTTTTACTATGTTTCAGTACATTACATGGTAAAATGAATGATGCCATTCAAAACTATAACTCGTCCTGCAGAAATAAAAAAAGAGCCCTCACATGTCTAGGTCGATGAAAAATAAAAAAGTTGTGGCTCTAGAAAGATGGCAAGAAACAAAATAATATAAAAGGAAAAAATGAAAGGTTTGCTGGGTTAATAGCCGAGTGTCATCCTCAAAATCGAATCTGAATAGGACATAGGCCACGTTCACACGCTCGGTATTTGGTCAGTATTTTACCTCAGTATTTGTAAGCCAAAACCGGGAGTGGGTGATAAATACAGAAGTGGTGACGTGTTTCTATTAGACTTTCCCTCTGATTGTTCCTCTACTGGTTTTGGCTTACAAATACTGAGGTAAGATACTGACTGAATACTGAACGTGACCATACTCTGAGTCTCACGGATCTTGCTCTTGGATCTGTGAATACCTCCATTGTACTCTATGGGTCCCAGCGTCGGGACGTGTCACACGGACATGTAAATGAAGCCTAAATCCAAGTATCCATCATCTAATATCTGTTTATCCATCCATCATCTCAAATCTAACATCACCTATTGATCTAATTATTGATTTATCTTCCATTCATCTATCCGATATCTATCTTGTCTATCCGTCCTTCCATCCAACCTTTCCTCTTTCAAGAAACATTTGATAATTAATTGTACAAGTTTCAGAGACTACATGTAGTAATATTTTAGCGATCGGACCAGCCGCACCCTGTCAGGACACCTGACATTGGCAGGGACTACCCAGTATGGTTCTACATGGCGTCAGAAGAACCCAAAGGGTTTCGTGATAACTCAAGAGTGCACACGATTCCAAGCTTTCGAGAGGACCTACATCCTATGAGATGTATAACTCAAAGCTCTTGGGCTCCCACCTGCCATATGAACCCTCAGAAAACCGGGCCTAGGTGCAATTGCTACCTCTGACGCTCCCACATCTACACCCACTTTAGATTCCCACTTTCCAAGTATGGAACAGGATAGTACTCACTGTTCAGCAGCTGCAGGTTCCCTCTGTTAAGCCCGTGTATTTCTCGCACCCTTCAGCTCATGAAGCAGATAATGACTGCTTTCTCATTACCGTGTGCCGCCGGCACAGCTCGGCTGCTGACATAACTCAGGATAACAGGGCAACAGCCTCCGGGAGAGATGATGCCAACTGCTACCGCCGCCTAATCCCTACGTCACATCGCAATATGTTCCCATTATACTCCCAGAAGTTAACCCCTTAAAGGCCAGGCAGTTTTTGTTTTTTTTTCCATTTTTGCAATTTTTATTGTCCTTTCCTCCCCTCCTTCTAAGAGCTGCAAGTTTTGTATTTTTTTTTCCGTTGACATACAAGTATGAGGGCTTTTTTTTTTTTTTTTACAACGCAAGTTGTCATTTTGAATGACGCCATTTACTTCACCATATAATGTACTAAAAAATGTAAAAACAATTCCAAGTGCGCTTGAAATAGTTAAAAAAAAAAAAATTAAACCATTGTTTTGGGAGTTTTTGTTTTTGGGCCCTTATAATGCCCTGATAATGTGATTGTTCAGATCAATATGATTATGGAGATATGAAAGTTGTGTAGGTTTTATACACACAAACATATATATTAGTTTAAAAAAAAAATCGAAAATTCATTAAAATACATATTGTGTTGCCATTTTCTGAGGCGTATGACTTTTTATTTTACTGTTGATGGAGCCGTTTGCGGGCTTGTTTCGTGTGGTATTAGCCTGATTTTTTTATTGATACCTTTTTGGAGTGCATATGATGTTTTTATTGCCTTTTTGGGGGGGGGAATGGAAGGGATAGTGCGGCCGCCAAAAAACGTCAAGATGATGTAGGTCACAGACATAAAGCAGCCTGTGACCTAACTGAGAGTGGAAAGGAGTTCACGGTTTCGACAGCATAGCTGAGAGTGGCGCTCTCCCATGGATCCAGGACAGGTGAGCACTTATCGGTGAGTGGGCCAAGATGGCCACCCCCAATGGCTATGCCACGCAATATTCTTATAATTCATTTTCCTAACTTGTTCATTCAAAGCCCAGACCGCTAATAGTATTCTCCTAGACTCTGAGTCTGAATCTGAAGAACCTGGGAAAGAAGAAAATGAAAAATATCAGCAGTAAAATAAAATCCAATAAGTAAAGGAGCAATAACGGGGTTTAGGCCCAAAATTTTTGCACTGAATAAAAAATTAGTGCAATTCCAGGAAATGTTGCATCGTTGCCACCTAAGGCTTCAGTGCACACGTTGGCTTATCATTTTTTCACTAGTTTAGGGCTTAAAATGCAGCTCGTTGACTGCTGCATTGCGATGTTTATTAAATTTATGCACCCTGTTGAGAAACAATGAGAGGATGGGATGTGGTTTTGCCAGTACAAAAAGATAATATACTGGGCGATATAAGTTTTTTTTTTAACACTGAAACTAATAGCGGGCGTAATATGGCTGTGCATCAGCGTATGTCACCAGCTTTGTATAGTCACAATGGCGGCTGTTTAATTGGGAACGGCCGCCAATACTCCTCTTGTGGCCGCCACTGGGGAAATGTGGGTAACTGGTTGTCAAGATGGCTCCCCAATATATTTCCAGAGCAGTACTGCATTTTGACTGACAATATTTCAATCTGATTTAACAATAAGATGTGGCTTTGTCGTCTCCACTGCAGCCATGGTAATATATATATATATATATATATATATATATATATATATATATATATATATATATATGTATATATATATATACTGCTCAAACAATAAAGTGAACACTTAAACAACAGAATATAACTCCAAGTAAATCAAACTCCTGTGTAATCAAACTGTCCACTTAGGAAGCAACACTGATTGACAATCAATTTCACATGCTGTTGTGCAAATGGAATAGACAACAGATGGAAATTATTGGCAATTATCAAGACACCCTCAATAAAGGAGCGGTTCTGCAGGTGGGGACCACAGACCACATCTCAGTACCAATGCTTTCTGGCTGATGTTTTGGTCAGTTTTGAATGTTGGTTGTGCTTTCACACTTGTGGTAGCATGAAACGGACTCTACAACCCACACAAGTGGCTCAGGTAGTGCAGATCATCCAGGATGGCACATCAATGCGAGCTGTGGCAAGAAGGTTTGCTGTCAGCGTAGTGTCCAGAGGCTGGAGGCGCTACCAGGAGACAGACCAGTACACCAGGAGACGTGGAGGGTTCCATAGGAGGGCAACAACCCAGCAGCAGGACCTTGTGCAAGGAGGAACAGAAGGAGCACTGCCAGAGCCCTGCAAAATGACCTCCAGCAGGCCACAAATGTGCATGTGTCTGCACAAACGGTTAGAAACTGACTCCATGAGGATGGTCTGAGTGCCCAACGTCCACAGATGGGGGTTGTGCTCACAGCCGAACACCGTGCAGGACACTTGGCATTTGCCGCAAAATACCAGGATTGGCAAATTCGCCACTGGCACCCTGTGCTCTTCACAGGTGAAAGCAGGTTCACACTGAGTACATGTGACAGACGTGACAGAGTCTGGAGATGCCGTGGAGAGCGATCTGCTGCCTGCAGCAACCTTCAGCATGACCGCTTTGGCAGTGGGTCAGTAATGGTGTGGGGTGTCATTTCTTTGGAGGGCCGTACAGCCCTCCATGTGCTCGCCAGAGGTAGCCTGACTGCCATTAGGTACCAATATGAGATCCTCAGACCCCTTGTGAGACCATATGGTGGTGCGTTTGGCCCTGGGTTCCCGCTAATGCAGGACAATGCCAGACCTCTTGGGGATGGAGTGTGTCAGCAGTTCCTGCAATATGAAGGCATTAAAGCTATGGACTGGCCCGCCCGTTCCCCAGACCTGAATCCGATTGAACACATCTGGGACATCATGTCTCCCTCCATCCACCAACGTCACGTTGCACCACAGACTGTCCAGGAGTTGGCGGATGCTTTAGTCCAGGTCTGGGAGGAGATCCCTCAGGAGACCATCCGCCACCTCATCAGGAGCATGCCCAGGCATTCTAGGGAGTTCATACAGGCACGTGGAGGTCACACACACTACTGGGCATTATTTACTTGTCTTGAGGCATTTCTACTGAAGTTGGATCAGCCTGTAATTTGATTTTCCACTTTCATTTTGAGCATCACTCCAACTCCAGACCTCCATGGGATATTAGTTGTGATTTACCTTGATCATTTTTAGGTTTTACTGTTCTCAACGCATTCCACTATGTAATGAATAAAGATTTACAACAGGAATATTTCATTCAGTGATATCTAGGATGTGGGATTTTGGTTGTTCCCTTTTTTTTTTTTTTTTGAGCAGTATATATATATATAATATTATTACTGTTATTTATTTTAAATTGTGTTATTAATATAGCTATACATATATATCTTACTATTATTCTCACTACTTTAATTGTATTGATATTATCGTGTGTGTGTGTGTGTGTGTGTGTGTGTGTGTGTGTGTGTGTGTGTGTGTGTGTGTGTGTGTGTGTGTGTGTGTGTGTGTGTGTGTGTATATTTTAAAATGTAAACATTTTGTATGTTTTATTTACTTCCCTGTGTACATAGATACTAGCTATTGAACCCGTTCTACGCCCGGGTGGCGAGCATCTATATTGGTATATGGTCTCCATTCTGGTATGTGCTGCTCCATCCTGCGTCCCCATCCTGTCATGAGCTGCTCCATCCTGCGTCCCCATCCTGTCATGTGCTGCACCCATCCTGCGCCCCCATTCTGACATGTGCTGCTCCAATCCTGCACCCCCATTCTGACATGTGCTGCTCCAATCCTGCACCCCCATTCTGACATGTGCTGCTCCATCCTGCGTCCCCATCCTGTCATGTGCTGCACCCATCCTGCGCCCCCATCCTGCCATGTGTTGCACCCATCTTGCGCCCCCATTCTGTCATGTGTTGCACCCATCGTGCGCCCCCATTCTGTCATGTGCTGCTCCCATCCTGCGCCCCCATTGTGACATGTGCTGCTCCCATCCTGCGCCCCCATTCTGACATGTGCTGCACCCATCCTGCGCCTCCATTCTGACATGTTCTGCACCCATCCTGCGCCCCCATCCTGTCATGTGCTGCTCCCATCATGTGCCCCCGTTCTGTCATGTGCTGCTCCCATCCTGTGCCCCTGTTCTGTCATGTGCTGCTCCCATCCTGCGCCCGTTCTGTCATGTGCTGCTCCCATCCTGCGCCCCCGTTCTGTCATGTGCTGCTCCCATCCTGCGCCACCATTCTTTAATTTGCTTCTCCCATCCATATGCCCCATAAGCTGTTCCATTATGGTTGATGGCTCCCATAAGATGCTCCATAGTATATGCCCCGTACACTGCTCCATTATGGTTTATGGCCCCCATAAGATGCTCCATAGTGTATGCCCCTTGTACACTGCTCCATAAAGGTTTATGGCCCCCATAAGATGCTCCATAGTGTATGCCCCCCATACACTGCTCCATAAAGGTTGATGGCCCCCATAAGATGCTCCATAGTGTATGCCTCCGTACACTGCTCCATAAAGGTTTATGGCCCCCAAAAGACGCTCCAGTGTGTATGCCCCCGTACACTGCTCCATAAAGGTTTATGGCCCCCATAAGACGCTCCAGTGTGTATGCCCCCGTACACTGCTCCATAAAGGTTTATGGCCCCCATAAGACGCTCCAGTGTGTATGCCCCCGTACACTACTCCATAAAGGTTTATGGCCCCCATAAGATGCTCCATTGTATTATATGCCCCCCATAAGATGCTCCATTGTATTATATGCCCCCATAAGATGCTCCATAGTGTATGCCCCATATGCTGCTGCCATATATAAAAAAAAAAAATACCATACTCACCTATGGTCGCTGGGCGCTGAGTGCTGGGGGCCTGAGCAGGCAGGGACACCAGCGCGCTGTGGGGGTCAGGTGCCGGTATCACTGCTAGCTCAGGCCCCCAGCACTTGCTATACTCACCTGTCTGTCCCGTTCCACCGCTGCGTGCCGCCATCTTCCGGCTCCTCTGGCTGTGACTGTTCAGTCAGAGGGTGGCGCCGGCGCACATTAAGCGCGTCATCGCGCCCTCTGAACTGTGAACGTCACAGCAGAGGACCCAGGAGACGGAGCCGCACGCAGCCCTGGAACGGGGGACAGGTGAATATACTTACCCTCCTGGCGGTCCCTGACTCTCCGGTGGAGATCGCGGTGTGCGTTCAGTGTTTACGCATACCGCGATCTCCTGGGAGCGTCACTTTGTGGGGGCCAGACTGCGCCGGCGCTTGCGCCTGCGCAGTCTATAAAGGCTTCGGACAGAGTGACGCTCCCAGCGTTATATTATAGATGTGTGCCTATATGTGTGCACACATATCTGTGCCTATATGTGTGCACACATCTATAATATAACGCTGGGAGCGTCACTCTGTCCGAAGCCTCTATAGACTGCGCAAGCGCAAGCGCCGGCGCAGTCTGGGCCTCACAGAGCGACGCTCCCGGGAGATCGCGGTATGCGTAAGCACTGAACGCATACCGCGATCTCCACCGGAGAGTCAGGGACCGCCAGGAGGGAGGGTAAGTATACTCACCTTTCCCGGTTCCAGCGCTGCTTGCGGCTCCGTCTCCCGGCTCCTCTGCTCCCGGCTCCGGAGGGCGTGGACTGCGCAGGCGCCGATTCCTGCTGCTGGAATCGGCGCCTGCGCAGTCCGCGCTTTCCGGCGCCATTTTCTTGAAGACACACTCCGGCTCCACTGCAGGTGTGTCTTCAAGAAAATGGCGCCGGAAAGCGCGGACTGCGCAGGCGCCGATTCCTGCTGCCGGAATCGGCGCCTGCGCAGTCCCCGCTTTCCGGCGCCATTTTCTTGAAGACATACCTGCAGTGGAGCCGGACGATAGGTGAGTATGGTATTTTTTTTTTTTTATATGGCAGCAGCATTCGGGGGCATACACACTGGAGCGGGGGGCATATAATACAATGGTGGCGCAGGATGGGAGCAGCACATGACAGAACGGGCGCAGGATTGCAGCAGCACATGACAGAACGGGCGCAGGATGGCCGCAGCACATGACAGAACGGGCGCAGGATGGCCGCAGCACATGACAGAACGGGCGCAGGATGGCAGCAGCACATGACAGAACGGGCGCAGGATGGCCGCAGCACATGACAGAACGGCCGCAGGATGGCCGCAGCACATGACAGAACGGGCGCAGGATGGCCGCAGCACAAGACAGAACGGGCGCAGGATGGCAGCAGCACATGACAGAACGGGGGCAGGATGGCAGCAGCACATGACAGAACGGGCGCAGGATGGCCGCAGCACATGACAGAACGGGCGCAGGATGGCCGCAGCACAAGACAGAACGGGCGCAGGATGGCCGCAGCACATGACAGAACGGGCGCAGGATGGCCGCAGCACATGACAGAACGGGGGCAGGATGGCCGCAGCACAAGACAGAACGGGCGCAGGATGGCCGCAGCACATGACAGAACGGGGGCAGGATGGCAGCAGCACATGACAGAACGGGCGCAGGATGGCCGCAGCACATGACAGAACGGGCGCAGGATGGCAGCAGCACATGACAGAACGGGCGCAGGATGGCAGCAGCACATGACAGAACGGGCGCAGGATGGCAGCAGCACATGACAGAACGGGCGCAGGATGGCAGCAGCACATGACAGAACGGAGACGCAGGATGGGAGCAGCAAATGACAGAACGGGCGCAGGATGGGAGCAGCAAATGACAGGATGGGAGCAGCAAATGACAGAATGGAGGCGCAGGATGGGAGCAGCACATGACAGAACGGGGGCGCAGGATGGGAGCAGCACATGACAGAACGGGGGCGCAGGATGGGAGCAGCACATGACAGGATGGGGGCGCAGGATGGAGCAGCACATACCAGGATGGAGACCATATACCAATATAAATGCTCGCCACCCGGGCGTAGAACGGGTTCAATAGCTAGTATCTATATACACAGGGAAGTAAATAAAACATACAAAATGTTTACATTTTAAAATATATACATTTTTTTATTATTTTACATAGTTATCTACACGGGCAAGGAGATAAACTACATAAAGTAATATTAGTAAATAATAAATCTATTTTATTTATATAGATAATACATAGATAATAGATAGATCGCTACATATATACATCTATAATATAAGGCTGGGAGCGTCACTCTGTCCGAAGCCTTTATAGACTGCACGAGCGCCGGCGCAGTCTGGACCCCACAGAGTGACGCTCCCAGGAGATCGCGGTATGTGTAAGCACTGAACGCACACCGCAATCTCCAACGGAGAGGCAGGGACGTGCCAGGAGGGTGAGTATGAGCTATATTCACCTGTCCCGTTCCAGCGCTGCGCGCCGCTCCATCTTCCGGGTCCTCTGCCTGTAACGTTCACAGTTCAGAGGGCGCGATGACGCGCTTAATGCGCGCCACCCTCTGACTGAACAGTCACAGCCAGAGGACCCGGAAGAAGCGGCACGCAGCGCTGGATCAGGGCCAGGTGAATATAGCAAGTGTCGGGGGCCTGAGCTAGCCGCGACTCCGGCACCTGACCCCCACAGCGCGCCGGTGTCCCCGCATGCTCAGGCCCCCCAGCACTCGGCGCCCAGCGACGATAGGTGAGTATGGTATTTTTTTTTTTTTATATATATCACAGCAGCATACGGGGCATATACTATGGAGCATCTTATGGGGGCCATAAACCTTTATGGAGCAGCATACGGGCCATATACAGGTCCTTCTCAAAAAATTAGCATATAGTGTTAAATTTCATTATTTACCATAATGTAATGATTACAATTAAACTTTCATATATTATAGATTCATTATCCACCAACTGAAATTTGTCAGGTCTTTTATTGTTTTAATACTGATGATTTTGGCATACAACTCCTGATAACCCAAAAAACCTGTCTCAATAAATTAGCATATTTCACCCATCCAATCAAATAAAAGTGTTTTTTAATAACAAACAAAAAAACCATCAAATAATAATGTTCAGTTATGCACTCAATACTTGGTCGGGAATCCTTTGGCAGAAATGACTGCTTCAATGCGGCGTGGCATGGAGGCAATCAGCCTGTGACACTGCTGAGATGTTATGGAGGCCCAGGATGCTTCAATAGCGGCCTTAAGCTCATCCAGAGTGTTGGGTTTTGCGTCTCTCAACTTTCTCTTCACAATATCCCACAGATTCTCTATGGGGTTCAGGTCAGGAGAGTTGGCAGGCCAATTGAGCACAGTAATACCATGGTCAGTAAACCATTTACCAGTGGTTTTGGCACTGTGAGCAGGTGCCAGGTCGTGCTGAAAAATGAAATCTTCATCTCCATAAAGCATTTCAGCCGATGGAAGCATGAAGTGCTCCAAAATCTCCTGATAGCTAGCTGCATTGACCCTGCCCTTGATGAAACACAGTGGACCAACACCAGCAGCTGACATGGCACCCCACACCATCACTGACTGTGGGTACTTGACACTGGACTTCAGGCATTTTGGCATTTCCTTCTCCCCAGTCTTCCTCCAGACTCTGGCACCTTGATTTCCGAATGACATGCAAAATTTGCTTTCATCAGAAAAAAGTACTTGGGACCACTTAGCAACAGTCCAGTGCTGCTTCTCTGTAGCCCAGGTCAGGCGCCTCTGCCGCTGTTTATGGTTCAAAAGTGGCTTTACCTGGGGAATGCGGCACCTGTAGCCCATTTCCTGCACACGCCTGTGCACGGTGGCTCTGGATGTTTCCACACCAGACTCAGTCCACTGCTTCCTCAGGTTCCCCAAGGTCTGGAATCGGTCCTTCTCCACAATCTTCCTCAGGGTCCGGTCTCCTCTTCTCGTTGTACAGCGTTTTCTGCCACATTGTTTCCTTCCAACAGACTTACCATTGAGGTGCCTTGATACAGCACTCTGGGAACAGCCTATTTGTTGAGAAATTTCTTTCTGGGTCTTACCCTCTTGCTTGAGGGTGTCAATGATGGCCTTCTTGACATCTGTCAGGTCGCTAGTCTTACCCATGATGGGGGTTTTGAGTAATGACCCAGGCAGGGAGTTTATAAAAGCCTCAGGTATCTTTTGCATGTGTTTAGAGTTAATTAGTTGATTCAGAAGATTAGGGTAATAGGTCGTTTAGAGAACCTTTTCTTGATATGCTAATTTATTGAGACAGGTTTTTTGGGTTATCAGGAGTTGTATGCCAAAATCATCAGTATTAAAACAATAAAAGACCTGACAAATTTCAGTTGGTGGATAATGAATCTATAATATATGAAAGTTTAATTGTAATCATTACATTATGGTAAATAATGAAATTTAACACTATATGCTAATTTTTTGAGAAGGACCTGTACTATGGAGCATCTTATGGGGGCCATAAACCTTTATGGAGCAGTGTACGGGGCATATAATATGGAGCATCTTATGGGGGCCATAAACCTTTATGGAGCAGTGTACGGGGCATATACTATGGAGCATCTTATGGGGGGCATAAACCTTTATGGAGCAGTGTATGGGGCATATACTATGGAGGATCTTATGGGGGCATAAACCTTTATGGAGCAGCGGATGGGGCATATGGATGGGAGCAGCAAATTACAGAACGGTGGTGCAGGATGGGAGCAGCACATGAAAGAACGGGGGCGCAGGATGGGAGCAGCACATGACAGAATAGGGCAGCACATGACAGAACGGGGGTGCAGGATGGGAGCAGCACATGACAGGATGGGGGCGCAGGATGGGAGCAGCAAATGACAGGATGGAGGCGCAGGATGGGTGCAGCACATGTCAGAATGGAGGCGCAGGATGGGTGCAGCACATGTCAGAATGGAGGCGCAGGATGGGTGCAGCACATGTCAGAATGGAGGCGCAGGATGGGTGCAGCACATGTTAGAATGGAGGCGCAGGATGGGTGCAGCACATGTCAGAATGGGGACGCAGGATGGGTGCAGCACATGTCAGAATGGAGGCGCAGGATGGGTGCAGCACATGTTAGAATGGAGGCGCAGGATGGGTGCAGCACATGTCAGAACGGGGGCACAGGATGGGTGCAGCACATGTCAGAATGGAGGCGCAGGATGGGTGCAGCACATGTTAGAATGGAGGCGCAGGATGGGTGCAGCACATGTCAGAATGGGGACGCAGGATGGGTGCAGCACATGTTAGAATGGAGGCGCAGGATGGGTGCAGCACATGTCAGAATGGGGACGCAGGATGGGTGCAGCACATGTCAGAATGGAGGCGCAGGATGGAGCAGCACATGACAGGATGGGGACGCAGGATGGGTGCAGCACATGACAGAATGGGGGCGCAGGATGAGAGCAGCTCATGACAGGATGGGGGCGCAGGATGGAGCAGCACATGACAGAATGGGGGCGCAGGATGAGAGCAGCACATGACAGGATGGGGACGCAGGATGGAGCAGCACATGACAGGATGGGGGCGCAGGATGAGAGCAGCACATGACAGGATGGGGACGCAGGATGGAGCAGCACATGACAGGATGGGGGCGCAGGATGGAGCAGCACATGACAGAATGGGGGCGCAGGATGGAGCAGCACATGACAGGATGGGGACGCAGGATGGAGCAGCACATGACAGGATGGAGACCATATACCAATATAAATGCTCGCCACCCGGGCGTAGAACGGGTTCATTAGCTAGTATAAATATATAGATACATGTGGATACACGTATATATTTCTAAATATTTTTATTTTAATATTTTGTATAGTTCTATACACAGGGAAGGAATAGACAATATTACGTTAGCTTTATTTTATATGGTTTATTTCCTTCCGTCTGTAGACAGATATATGAAATACACAACTATTGTTTTAGTATTATAGGGTTGGTTCTGAATTGAACATTAATCACAATTTTTTTCCCCACAATTTTAATTTTCCTATTATTAATCATTATCAGTGTACAGTCGGTTCCCTACTTCTCCGTTTACATAACACCCCCTAAGCTTATCATTTTCTGAACTACAATGGTGGAAAGTTTGCCTCAAAACAAGACATTCCCTCAACTAGACACTTCCAGCTTTCATTTCCCGCCTAAAGCAGCAGAGATCAAACCACGCCCCTCCACAATACACGCTGTACTCTGAAACCACGCCCCTCTGTATTAACCTACGTACTCTGAAACCACGCCCCTCCTTATTAACCGGAGTAATCTGATTCAACGTCCCTTCACAGGACTCTGAAACCACGCCCCTCCGTAGTAACTGCGGTAATCAAACCACGCCCCTCATTACCCGCAGTAGTCTCAAACCACGCCTCCTCAGGTTACTCTTCTCCTGCGGCTCTTCAGACCTCGCACTCCGCAGTCTCGTCAGCCATTTTGAAAACATCGGAAGCTCCGCCCCTTCTGATTTCCCGCCTTCTGTCGCTGTGAGGAGAATTCAAAAACGACCGCGTACATAAAAAGACAAGTGGCCGCCATATTTGATCGCTCCTGATCGTGGTCCTTCTCATGTAACTGCTCTGTGTGACATTTAGATGAGCTTATTACCCTATGAAGCCTGATATATAGTCAGAGCTCATATGTTTCTGTAGGTTTCAGGCTATTTCATTGCACTAAACTTGTAAAGTGCACGTTCACCATTATATTGATCTTGGCGCCTCAGAGACGCTGTCCCACATATATTACCAGCCCGAGCAGGTTTACTTATATTTTTCCGTCTACATCGCCATATCAGGGCCAAGTTGTATTTTCCAATATCACTGTTAATTTTACCATATAATATCCAGAAAAATAAAAGTGTGGTGAAATTCCTGGAATCATGTCTCCCATCCTGGCTCCTTTCTAGTATAATGTCCCACATCCTGGCCCCTTCCCTGTATAATGTCCCACATCCTGGCCCCTTCCCGGTATAATGTCCCACATCCTGGCCCCTTCCCGGTATAATGTCCCACATCCTGGCCCCTTTCTAGTATAATGTCCCACATTCTGGCCCTTTCCTGGTATAATGTCCCACATCCTGGCCCCTTCCTGGTATGTCCCACATCCTGGCCCCTTCCTGGTATAATGTCCCACGTCCTGGCCCCTTCCTGGTATAATGTCCCACGTCCTGGACCCTTCCTGGTATAATGTCCCACGTCCTGGCACCTTCCTGGTATAATGTCCCACGTCCTGGCCCCTTCCTGGTATTATGTCCCACGTCCTGGCCCCTTCCTGGTATTATGTCCCACATCCTTGCCCCTTCCTGGTATAATGTCCCACGTCCTGGCTCCTTCCTGGTATAATGTCCCACGTCCTGGCCCCTTCCTGGTATAATGTCCCACGTCCTGGCCCCTTCATGGTATAATGTCCCACATTCTGGCCCCTTCATGGTATAATGTCCCACGTTCTGGCCCCTTCCTGGTATAATGTCCCACGTCCTGGCCCCTTCCTGGTATAATGTCCCACGTCCTGGCCCCTTCATGGTATAATGTCCCACATTCTGGCCCCTTCATGGTATAATGTCCCACGTTCTGGCCCCTTCCTGGTATAATGTCCCACGTCCTGGCCCCTTCCTGGTATAATGTCCCACGTCCTGGCCCCTTCCTGGTATTATGTCCCACATCCTGGCCCCTTCCTGGTATAATGTCCCACATCCTGGCCCCTTCCTGGTATTATGTCCCACATCCTGGCGCCTTCCTGGTATAATGTCCCACATTCTGGCCCCTTCCTGGTATAATGTCCCATGTGCTGACCCCTTCCTGGTATAATGTCCCACATCCTGGCCCCTTCCTGGTATAATGTCCCACATCCTGGCCCCTTCCTGGTATTATGTCCCACATCCTGGCCCCTTCCTGGTATAATGTCCCACATCCTGGCCCCCTTCCTGGTATAATGTCCCACATTCTGGGCCATTTCCAGTTATAATGTCTCCCTCCTGGCCCCTTACGGTAATAATGTCCCCCTCCATTGTGAGCTTAGCTTTAGGTACCAGGACCCTTCAGCTTTCAACTGATACCAACAGAGTTGTAAATTCAAGTTTTTGGATCTCAATCCAAAGTCTGTAGCAGAGATGAAGGATTTGGATGCAGGAGCCGTTCTTCCTGTTAACACCCTCTTTACCCATCAGAGGGATGTGTGTGCTGTGTTTCTGTGAATGGAAAATGCCCCATTGAAGTCTATGGAGATTGATTACCATACGGCTGCATCCGCAGAGTTGTAATATTAATTTATTACCTCTTCTTAGTGACAATCAAAATGGCTGACTCCGAGTCGGATGACAGAGAAGCACGCGAGGCGTCGGTAAATCCAAGCACTAATAATGGCCAAACTTCCGCTGGGTGAGACTTGATCGATTTAAAATGCCTCCCTAGATATTACTAGTAATAATTACTTTATTGCTATCATTCCTTATGTTTTAATTTAATGCCACTCTCATTTCTGATGTATGTGGTGTCCTCTCTTATATTGAGAGTCTGACTCATGGGGTTGACTCGTGAAGACAACTTTTACCAGTGAGGCTGGTCAAGCAATTATTTGATTGCTGCGGGCAGAAGTGTATGTAGGGTTTCTGGCAGCCGGGGCAAGAATTCATTTTGGCGCCCCCCTTGGGCCGGTGGACAGTGTTGTCAGCACAAGCATGTGATTTGTATACTTCTGACCACATTCCGACTAGACGTGCCCGGCCTCGCTCAGTTAATTTTCATTGAGTGAGACCACACATGTCTAGTCAGCACGTGACCGCATGTATGTAAATCGCCAGCACGAGAGAATCCTGACAGCGTGCAGAGCGTACTGTGAGAATTCAGAAGTCTGCAGTCACAAAGAATGACTGACCTTAATGCTCCTAACAATAAAAACATGAGAGTTAGTCAGTATCACACATAACATTTACATCCAGGTACCTTATAGATGACTAGATGGTGGCACGATCCTAAGGCAATGTTCACACGTTCCTGATTTCCCTGCTGTTTTTTCTGCACTAAAAACCGCAGCTCTTGGCAGAAAACGCAGGTGCGTTTTTTGGTGCTTTTTGATGCGTTTTTTTATGCGTTTTTTAATGCGTTTTTTGATGCGTTTTTTAGTGCAGTTTCTGTGTGTTTTCTAGGAAGTTTTTTTAGGGTTAAAATGGCTGAAAATACCCTAACCCTACCCCTAACCCCACCCCTAACCCTACCCCTAACCCTACCCCTAACCCTAACCCTAGTTCTAACTGTAGTGGGGAAAAAAAAAAAAATCTTTATTTTATTACTGTTACTACCTATGGGGGTGATAAAGGGGGGTGGGGGGGCATTTACCTTTTTTTTCACTTTGATCACTGTGAGGTTATCACAGTGATCAAAATGTGCCTGGAACGAATCTGCCGGCCGGCAGATTCGGCGGGCGCACTGCGCATGCGCCCGCCATTTTGGAAGATGGCGGCGCCCAGGGAGAAGACGGCCGGACGGACATCGGGAGGCCCAGTAAGTATAAGGGGGGAGATTAGGGCACGGGGGGGGGGGGGAGGGGGGGCGTCGGAGCACGGGGGGGGGGGGGATGAGAGCACGGGGGGGCAGCCACACTGCAGCGGTTCTGCACCACAAACCGCAGAAAACCCGCAGATATTTTTTTCGTCTGCGGGTTTTACTGCGGGTTTGACCTCACAATGGAGGTCAATGGGTGCAGAACCGCTGCAGTTCCGCAAAAAGAAGTGACATGGTACTTCTTTTTTACCGCAGCTATTCAGCGCGGCTTTTTTGGGGATTTTCCGCAATGTGGGCACAGCAGTTCCTGTTTTCCATAGGGTACATTGTAATGTACCCTGCATGGAAAACAGCTGCGGACCCGCAGCGGGAAAATCGCGGCGGTTCCGCATTAAAAAAAGGATCGTGTGAACATGGCCTAACGCATCGGGTATTCTAGAATATGCATGTCCACGTAGTATATTGCTCAGCCACGTAGTATATTGCTCAGCCACGTAGTATATTGCCCACCCACGTAGTATATTGCTCAGCCACGTAGTATATTGCCCAGTCACGTAGTATATTGCTCAGCCACGTAGTATATTGCCCAGCCACGTAGTATATTGCCCAGTCACGTAGTATATTGCCCAGTCACGTAGTATATTGCCCAGCCACGTAGTATATTGGCCAGCCACGTAGTATATTGGCCAGCCACGTAGTATATTGGCCAGTCACGTAGTATATTGCCCAGCCACATAGTATATTGCCCAGTCACGTAGTATATTGCCCAGTCACATAGTATATTGCCCAGCCACGTAGTATATTAGCCAGTCACATAGTATATTGCCCAGCCCACGTAGTATATTGCCCAGCCACGTAGTATATTGCCCAGTCACGTAGTATATTGCCCAGCCACGTAGTATATTGCCCAATCACGTAGTATATTGCCCAGTCACGTAGTATATTGCCCAGTCACGTAGTATATTGCCCAGTCACGTAGTATATTGCCCAGCCACGTAGTATATTGCCCAGTCACGTAGTATATTGCCCAGCCACGTAGTATATTGCCCAGCCACGTAGTATATTGCCCAGTCACGTAGTTTATTGCCCAGCCACGTAGTATATTGCCCAGCCACGTAGTATATTGCACAGCGATGGAGTATACAGCACAGAGCCATGGAGTATACAGACTTAAAATAAAAAATAAACATATACTCGCCCTCTGTTGAAGCCCTGGCCCTGTGTGCGGTGCACGCGGCAGCTTCCGGTCCCAGGGTTGGAATGGGTGCAGGACCTGTGATGACGTCGCGGTCACATGACTGTGACGTCATGGCAGGTACTTGTCGCATACCATCCTTGCTACCGGAACCTGCGGCTTGCATGGAGCGGTCACCGGAGCGTCGCGAGGAGTGAGAAAGGCGCCGGAATGTGAGTATATGATGATTTTTTATTTTTTTTAATTATTTTTAACATTAGATCTTTTTACTATTGAGGCTGCACAGGCAGCCTCAATAGTAAAAAAGTTGGTCACACAGGGTTAATAGCAGCGTTAATGGAGTGCGTTACACCGCGGCATAACACGGTCCATTAGCGCTGCCATTAACCCTGTGTGAGCGCTGACTGGAGGGGAGTACAGAGTGGGCACTGACTGCGGGGAGGAAGGAGCGGCCATGTTGCCGCCGGACTGCGCCCGTCGCTGATTGGTCGTGGCAATGGTTGTGGGCGTTTTGCCACGACCAATCAGCGACTTGGATACCATGACAGACAGAGGCTGCGACCACTGAATATCCGTGACAGACAGACAGAAGGACAGACAGAAAGACGGAAGTGATCCTTAGACAATTATATAGTAGATGTTGTCTCTGGAGCCGTTCTCCTTCTTTTCTTCATCTTGTCCAGACCCCATGATGAGTTTTCTCATCCACAGCTCGTCTCTGCAGACCTCCATCTTCTCCACTCTTTTGCAGAAAATCTCCACATGATGCCCTTAACCCCTTCATGACCTTGGGATTTTCCGTTTTTCCGTGTTCGTTTTTCACTCCCCTCCTTCCCAGAGCCATAACTTGTTTATTTTTCCGTCAATTTGGCCATGTGAGGGCTTATTTTTTGCGAAACAAATTGTACTTTTGAACATCATTGGTTTTAGCATGTCTTGTGCTAGAAAACGGGAAAAAAATTCCAAGTGCGGTGAAATTGCAAAAAAGTGCAATCCCACACTTGTTTTTTGTTTGGCTTTTTTACTAGGTTCACTAAATGCTAAAACTCACCTGTCATTATGATTATCCAGGTCATTATGAGTTCATAGACACCAAACATGTCCAGGTTCTCTTTTATCTAAGTGGTGAAAAAAAATTTCAAACTTTGCTAAAAATAAAAATTCAATTCATTTTAATTCAATGTCACGGTGACCAAAAAAACATAATTCTGGCGTTTCTAATTTTTTTCTCGCTACGCCATTTAGCGATCAGGATAATCCTTTTTTATTATTGATAGATCGGGCGACTCTGAATGTGGCGATACCAAATATGTGTAGGTTTGATTTTTTCTTATTGATTTATTTTGAATGGGGCATTGATTTTTTTTTATTTTTTCACATTTTTTTTTTTTTAAACTTTTGCCATGCTTCAATAGCCTCCATGGGAGACTAGAAGCTGGCACAACTCGATCGCCTCTGCTACATAGCAGCGATCACCAGATCGCTGCTATGTAGCTTAATAACAGGCCTGCTATGAACTCCGACCACAGGGTGGTGCTCACAGCTATCCGGGATCAGTAACCATAGAGGTCTCAAAGATCTCTATGGTTACCATTCTGATGCATCGCTGACCCCCAATCATGTGACGGGGGTCAGTGATGCGCTCATTTCCGGCCGGATGGGCGGCAGCGCCGGTTAAATACCGCTTTCGGCGTTTGACAGCGGCATTTAACTAGTTAATAGCGGAGGGTGAATCGCGATTTCACCCACCGCTATTGCGGGCACATGTCAGCTGTACAAAACAAAACCGCCAGAGCCCTGCATCAAAGAGGGGGATCTGACCTCGGACGTACTATCCCGTCCGAGGTCAGAAAGGGATTAAAGATATAAGTGTCATTAAAATACTCCTGAATAAAAAATTGCCTCTCACTATATTGTCTGCACACAAAATATGACCCCCACACTGTCCCTCTTATGGTACATGCTCTTCACACTGACCTCTCGTTTCCATAACGGCCCCCTCTTCACACTGTCCTCTCATACTGTGTCCCCCCCTATAGGGCTCAGTCTCTATACTGTACTCTCTCATCTCAGTCCCGCTCTTTGGTATACTGTCCCATCCTGGCTGCGCCCTTGCACTGTCCCTCCATGCTACGCCCCCACTACTCATTTTCTATTCTGTGCCCACTCACTTTTCTCCCCCCATACTGTCTCCTCACACTATTCCCCTCTGACATGGTTAGGACAAGGTTATGTCTTGTACTCTCAGGGTTAATTTTTTAGCCTCTCTTTCAAGATGGGAGGTCTATTTATACTCGCTCTTAACCTGGTATCCTTGTCAGCTATAGGTTTTCTGCAGTCTGTATGCTTGACCTCTGTAGTGTGTGCTGGCTTGCTTAGTGTCTTGCTGTTACCTGCTTTATTCAATTTCCTGGATTACTGACCCCTGGCTTTGCTTCTGACTATTCTCTGACTCTCCCTGTTGGTATCTTGTAATCTCCTGGCTAGGACCTTGGCTTGTTTCACTATTCTTTTATGCTTGTCCCTTCTCTGTTCCCCGGCATCTGGCTCCGCCCCTGACCACCTCCCACTCTGTCACATGATCGTAGGTCCTTTTGATTTACCTGGTCACTGTCTCATGTGAAAGGTCCCGTTGGTGTTCATGTTAGTTACCCGGTTTCTGGTCCAGCTCTGTTGCTGCTGGGTGCAGTTTCCCTTGCAGCATAAATACCCGGGTATCGTGACACCCTCCCTCTTCATACTGTCTCCTCTCACATCCCCCTGTTCACCATACTGTCTCCTAATATATTTACCCCCTCAGTTTCTATACTGCCTGCTCACCTGACTCCCCATACTGTTTCTGCACACATCCCATCACCCTCACTCCCCGTACTCTGTCCACATACATTTTTTCACATCGCTACTCATACTGTGTCCGCCTACATTCCCCCGTTCGCTCCTCATCCTGTCTGCACCCATCCCTCATACTGTTTCCTCAAATATGCCCCCCATTCCCCCATACTGTTTCCTCATACATGCCCTCATTCTCCCATATTGTTTCCTCATACATGCCCCGAATTCCCCCGCATTGTTTCTTCATACATGCCCCCAATTCTCCCGTACTGTTTCCTCATGCATACCCCCCATTCCAATGTACTGTTTCCTCATATATGCCCCCCATCACCCCCTTTGCTATTCATTTTGTGTCCTCAAATCTCCCCCACACATATTCCCCATCCCCACTACAAATCTCCCAACACAATAAGTAACCCCATCTCCACTACAAATCTCCCCACACACATGAAATCCCCCATCCTCACTCCAAATCTCACCCCACACATAATAAATCCTCCAACCCCACTCAAATTGTCCCCAAACATAATAACTCCCTCTGTAAGAGAAAGCACTGTACATAACAGCACAGGAAGCTATATAATAAGGGACGGCAGCATGGAATAAATGGCGCTATAATAATAATAATAATAATAATAATAATAAATAATGTAACTAGAGAGAATGTTCCGTAATAAGGGATGATGTTATCTACTATATAAAGCTGAATGTGTGTATGAGAATGTTCCGTAATAAGGGATGATGTTATCTACTATATAAAGCTGAATGTGTGTATGTGTGTGTGTATGTGTGTGTATGTATGTCCGGGATTGGCATCTGCACCGTCGCAGCTACAGCCACAAAATTTTGCACAGTCACACGTCTGGACCCCGAGAGCGTCATAGGCTATATTGTGAGGCGAAATTTTAACCCCGCGCGTTCCAATTCACCAAACAATTTTGCCCCTATCTACATAATGGGGAAAAAAGTGAAAGGAAAAGTGTTGGAAGCGTCGCAGCTACAGCAACAAAATTTTGCACAGTCACACGTCTGTACCCTGAGAGCGTCATAGGCTACGTTGTGAGGTGAAATTTTAACCCCGCGCTTTCCAATTCAGCAAATAATTTTGCCCCTATCTACATAATGGGGAAAAAAGTGAAAGGAAAAGTGTTGGAGGCGTCGCAGCTACAGCCACAAAATTTTGCACAGTCACAGGTCTGGACCCTGAGAGCGTCATAGGCTATGTTGTGAGGTGAAATTTTAACTCCGCGCTTTCCAATTCACCAAACTATTTTACCCCTATCTACATAATGGGGAAAAGTGAAAGGAAAAGTGTTGGAGGCAAATTGACAGCTGCCAGATGTGGACAAGGGGGACTTAAAGAATGAGAGCGATGGCGCCAAAGAGTATATAACGATCAGTTGGTAAGGTGGGGCCCCGACATGAGATACTCACCACACACGGGGATATGAACACACACACAAAATGCGCCACACACTACCACATGCTTGAACACATATACCACCCTCAGCACACATTTCACCACACATACACCAACCTCGCCACATAAAAGTCGAAACACAAAAGTCGCCGCTCAAAACTCACCACGCGCAAAACTCGCCACATGCAAAAACTAGGCTCACGCAAAACTCGCCACAAGTGCAAAACTCACCTCATGGAAAACTCGCCACACGCAAAACTTGCACATGCGGAAAAATTGCCACATGCACAAAATTTGCAACACATGCAAAAGTTGCCTCACACAAAACTTGCACATACTCAAAAGGCACCAGACATAAAACTCACCACGCGCAAAACTCGCCATGTGCAAAACTTGCTGCACACAACTTGCTACACTAACCTGTCACATGCAACTCGACACACAAAAAGTTGCTACACGCATGTTGCCACACAAAACTCATCTCACAAAAGTCGCTACATGCATGTCGCCACACACAACTCAACACACACAACTTGACAAACACACACAAGTCTGGTATTAGACTTCAAAAATAAAAATCTGATTAATAAGCAGACAAACTACAAGAGCAACAAATTTGTTCCATATAGGAAATACGGCAGCTGTCAGTCACATGACCTGTCTATTATGTGTATGTGTGAGCTAATATATACTGCCAGGGGGAGGGCTTCCTGTTGGCTGGGGATTTATCAGGCTGCCAATTTATCTTACAAATACTGAGGTAAAAATACTGAGCAAATAACGTGTTAACGAGGTCTAATACAGGAGATCACACAGGTATATACTATATACAGGGGAGATGACACACAGATATATACTATATACAGGAGAGATGACACACAGGTATATACTATATAAAGGAGGAGTGTTATGATAAGGTAATTCAGTACCACAATGGACATAGAGGTCAGAGCACATACAGTGACCTGACAATAACCCAAAAACATAGAACGAGCTCTGAGACGTGGGAACTCTGCTGACCGCAATCCCTAATCCTCTCCAACCACACTAGAGGCAGCCGTGGATTGCGCCTAACGCTCCCTATGCAACTCGGCACAGCCTGAGAAACTAGCTAGCCTGAAGATAGAAAATAAGCCTACCTTGCCTCAGAGAAATACCCCAAAGGAAAAGGCAGCCCCCAACATATAATGACTGTGAGTTAAGATGAAAAGACAAACGTAGAGATGAAATAGATTTAGCAAAGTGAGGCCCGACTTTCTGAACAGAGCGAGGATAGGAAAGGTAACTTTGCGGTCAACACAAAACCCTACAAAAACCACGCAAAGGGGGCAAAAAGACCCTCCGTACCGAACTAACGGCACGGAGGTACACCCTCTGCATCCCAGAGCTTCCAGCAAGCAGGAAAAAACAAATAGACAAGCTGGACAGAAAAAAACAGCAAACAAAATAGCAAAGCGGAACTTAGCTATGCAGAGCAGCAGGCCACAGGAACGATCCAGGAGGAAACAGGTCCAATACTAGAACATTGACTGGAGGCCAGGATCGAAGCACTAGGTGGAGTTAAAAAGAGCAGCACCTAACGACTTCACCATATCACCTGAGGAAGGAAACTCAGAAGCCGCAGTACCACTTTCCTCCACCAACGGAAGCTCACAGAGAGAATCAGCCGAAGTACCACTTGTGACCACAGGAGGGAGCTCTGCCACAGAATTCACAACAGTACCCCCCCCTTGAGGAGGGGTCACCGAACCCTCACCAGAGCCCCCAGGACGACCAGGATGAGCCATATGAAAGGCACGAACAAGATCGGGAGCATGGACATCAGAGGCAAAGACCCAGGAATTATCCTCCTGAGCATAACCCTTCCACTTAACCAGATACTGGAGTTTCCGTCTTGAAACACGAGAATCCAAAATCTTCTCCACAATATACTCCAACTCCCCCTCCACCAAAACCGGGGCAGGAGGGTCAACAGATGGAACCATAGGTGCCACGTATCTCCGCAACAATGACCTATGGAATACGTTATGTATGGAAAAAGAATCTGGAAGGGTCAGACGAAAAGACACAGGATTAAGAACCTCAGAAATCCTATACGGACCAATGAAACGAGGTTTAAACTTAGGAGAGGAAACCTTCATAGGAATATGACGAGAAGATAACCAAACCAAATCCCCAACACGAAGTCGGGGACCCACACAGCGTCTGCGATTAGCGAAACGTTGAGCCTTCTCCTGGAACAAGGTCAAATTGTCCACCACATAAGTCCAAATCTGCTGCAACCTGTCCACCACAGTATCCACACCAGGACAGTCCGAAGACTCAACCTGTCCTGAAGAGAAACGAGGATGGAACCCAGAGTTGCAGAAAAACGGCGAAACCAAGGTAGCCGAGCTGGCCCGATTATTAAGGGCGAACTCAGCCAAAGGCAAAAAGGACACCCAGTCATCCTGATCAGCAGAAACAAAGCATCTCAGATATGTTTCCAAGGTCTGATTGGTTCGTTCGGTCTGGCCATTAGTCTGAGGATGGAAAGCCGAGGAAAAAGACAAGTCAATGCCCATCCTACCACAAAAGGCTCGCCAAAACCTCGAAACAAACTGGGAACCTCTGTCAGAAACGATATTCTCTGGAATGCCATGTAAACGAACCACATGCTGGAAGAACAATGGCACCAAATCAGAGGAGGAAGGTAATTTAGACAAGGGTACCAAATGGACCATCTTAGAGAAGCGATCACAGACCACCCAAATGACTGACATCTTTTGAGAGACGGGAAGATCTGAAATAAAATCCATAGAGATATGTGTCCAAGGCCTCTTCAGGACCGGCAAGGGCAAAAGCAACCCACTGGCACGAGAACAGCAGGACTTAGCCCGAGCACAAATCCCACAGGACTGCACAAAAGTACGCACATCCCGCGACAGAGATGGCCACCAAAAGGATCTAGCCACTAACTCTCTGGTACCAAAGATTCCAGGATGACCAGCCAACACCGAACAATGAACCTCAGAGATAACTTTATTCGTCCACCTATCAGGGACAAACAGTTTCTCCGCTGGGCAACGATCAGGTTTATTAGCCTGAAATTTTTGCAGCACCCGCCGCAAATCAGGGGAGATGGCAGACACAATTACTCCCTCTTTGAGGATACCCGCCGGCTCAGATAACCCCGGAGAGTCGGGCACAAAACTCCTAGACAGAGCATCCGCCTTCACATTTTTAGAGCCCGGAAGGTACGAAATCACAAAGTCAAAACGGGCAAAAAACAACGACCAACGAGCCTGTCTAGGATTCAACCGCTTGGCGGACTCGAGATAAGTCAAGTTCTTATGATCAGTCAAGACCACCACGCGATGCTTAGCTCCTTCAAGCCGATGACGCCACTCCTCGAATGCCCACTTCATGGCCAGCAACTCTCGATTGCCCACATCATAATTTCGCTCAGCAGGCGAAAACTTCCTGGAAAAGAAGGCGCATGGTTTCATCACCGAGCAATCAGAACTTCTCTGCAACAAAACAGCCCCTGCTCCAATCTCAGAAGCATCAACCTCGACCTGGAACGGAAGCGAAACATCTGGTTGACACAACACAGGGGCAGAAGAAAAACGACGCTTCAACTCTTGAAAAGCTTCCACAGCAGCAGAAGACCAATTGACCACATCAGCACCCTTCTTGGACAAATCGGTCAATGTAACATAGTAACATAGTAACATAGTTAGTAAGGCCGAAAAAAGACATTTGTCCATCCAGTTCAGCCTATATTCCATCATAATAAATCCCCAGATCTACGTCCTTCTACAGAACCTAATAATTGTATGATACAATATTGTTCTGCTCCAGGAAGACATCCAGGCCTCTCTTGAACCCCTCGATGGTTTAGCAATACTAGAAAAATTGCAGATGAAGCGACGATAAAAATTAGCAAAGCCCAGGAACTTTTGCAGACTTTTCAGAGATGTCGGCTGAGTCCAATCATGGATGGCTTGGACCTTAACAGGGTCCATCTCGATAGTAGAAGGGGAAAAGATGAACCCCAAAAATGAAACCTTCTGAACACCAAAGAGACACTTTGATCCCTTCACAAACAAAGAATTAGCACGCAGGACCTGAAACACCGTTCTGACCTGCTTCACATGAGACTCCCAATCATCCGAGAAGATCAAAATGTCATCCAAGTACACAATCAGGAATTTATCCAGGTACTCTCGGAAGATGTCATGCATAAAGGACTGAAACACTGATGGAGCATTGGCAAGTCCGAATGGCATAACTAGATACTCAAAATGGCCCTCGGGCGTATTAAATGCAGTTTTCCATTCATCGCCTCGCTTAATACGCACAAGATTATACGCACCACGAAGATCTATCTTGGTGAACCAACTAGCCCCCTTAATCCGAGCAAACAAATCAGATAACAACGGTAAGGGGTACTGAAATTTAACCGTGATCTTATTTAGAAGGCGGTAATCTATACAAGGTCTCAGTGAACCATCCTTCTTGGCTACAAAAAAGAACCCTGCTCCTAATGGCGACGATGACGGGCGAATATGCCCCTTCTCCAAGGACTCCTTCACATAACTCCGCATAGCGGCGTGCTCAGGCACAGATAAATTAAACAGTCTACCTTTTGGGAATTTACTACCAGGAATCAAATCGATAGCACAATCACAATCCCTATGCGGAGGTAGGGTATCGGACTTGGGCTCATCAAATACATCCCGGTAATCAGACAAGAACTCTGGAACCTCAGAAGGGGTGGATGACGAAATAGTCAGAAATGGGACATCACCATGTACCCCCTGACAACCCCAGCTGGACACAGACATGGATTTCCAATCTAATACTGGATTATGGACTTGTAGCCATGGCAACCCCAACACGACCACATCATGCAGATTATGCAACACCAGAAAGCGAATAATCTCCTGATGTGCAGGAGCCATGCACATGGTCAGCTGGGTCCAGTACTGAGGCTTATTCTTGGCCAAAGGCGTAGCATCAATTCCTCTCAATGGAATAGGGCACTGCAAGGGCTCCAAGAAAAACCCACAACGCCTAGCATACTCCAAGTCCATCAAATTCAGGGCAGCGCCTGAATCCACAAATGCCATGACAGAATACGATGACAAAGAGCAGATCAAGGTAACGGACAGAAGAAATTTTGACTGTACCGTACCAATGGTGGCAGACCTAGCGAACCGCTTAGTGCGCTTAGGACAATCAGAGATAGCATGAGTGGAATCACCACAGTAGAAACACAGCCCATTCAGACGTCTGTGTTCTTGCCGTTCAACTCTGGTCAAAGTCCTATCGCACTGCATAGGCTCAGGTTTAAGCTCAGGTAATACCGCCAAATGGTGCACAGATTTACGCTCACGCAAGCGTCGACCGATCTGAATGGCCAAAGACATAGACTCATTCAGACCAGCAGGCATAGGAAATCCCACCATGACATCCTTAAGAGCTTCAGAGAGACCTTTTCTGAAAATAGCTGCGAGCGCACCTTCATTCCATTGAGTGAGTACGGACCACTTTCTAAATTTCTGACAATATACCTCTATCTCATCCTGACCCTGACACAGAGCCAGCAAATTTTTCTCTGCCTGATCCACTGAATTAGGCTCATCGTACAGCAATCCGAGCGCCAGGAAAAACGCATGAATATTACTTAATGCAGGATCTCCTGGCGCAAGGGAAAATGCCCAGTCTTGAGGGTCGCCACGCAAAAAAGAAATAATAATTCTCACTTGTTGAACTGGGTCACCAGAGGAGCGAGGTTTCAAGGCCAGAAACAGTTTGCAATTATTTTTGAAATTCACAAACTTGGCTCTATCACCATAAAACAAATCTGGAATAGGAATTCTTGGTTCTAACATAGGCTTCTGAACCACCAAATCTTGAATCTTTTGTACATTTATAACGAGATTATCCAGTGAAGAGCACAGACCCTGAATCTCCATGTCCACACCTGTGTCCTGAACCACCCAAATGTCTAGGGGGAAAAAAAGGCAAAACACAGTGCAGAGGAAAAAAAATGGTCTCAAAACTTCTTTTTTCCCTCTATTGAGAATCATTAGTACTTTGGGCCTCCAGTACTGTTCTGATAAGGTAATGCAGTACCACAATGGACATAGAGGTCAGAGCACATACAGTTACCTGACAATAACCCAAAAACATAGAACGAGCTCTGAGACGTGGGAACTCTGCTGACCGCAATCCCTAATCCTCTCCAACCACACTAGAGGCAGCCGTGGATTGCGCCTAACGCTCCCTATGCAACTCGGCACAGCCTGAGAAACTAGCTAGCCTGAAGATAGAAAATAAGCCTACCTTGCCTCAGAGAAATACCCCAAAGGAAAAGGCAGCCCCCACATATAATGACTGTGAGTTAAGATGAAAAGACAAACGTAGAGATGAAATAGATTTAGCAAAGTGAGGCCCGACTTTCTGAACAGAGCGAGGATAGGAAAGGCAACTTTGTGGTCAACACAAAACCCTACAATAACCACGCAAAGGGGGCAAAAAGACCCTCCGTACCGAACTAACGGCACGGAGGTACACCCTCTGTGTCCCAGAGCTTCCAGCAAGCAAGAAAAAACAAATAGACAAGCTGGACAGAAAAAAACAGCAAACAAAATAGCAAAGCGGAACTTAGCTATGCAGAGCAGCAGGCCACAGGAACGATCCAGGAGGAAACAGGTCCAATACTAGAACATTGACTGGAGGCCAGGATCAAAGCACTAGGTGGAGTTAAATAGAGCAGCACCTAACGACTTCACCATATCACCTGAGGAAGGAAACTCAGAAGCCGCAGTACCACTTTCCTCCACCAACGGAAGCTCACAGAGAGAATCAGCCGAAGTACCACTTGTGACCACAGGAGGGAGCTCTGCCACAGAATTCACAACAGAGGAGATGACATACAGGTATATACTATATATAGGAGGAGATGACATACAGGTATATACTATATACAGGGGAGATGACACACAGCAGGTATATACTATATACAGGGAAGATGACATAAAGGTATATACTATATACAGGAGATGACATACAGGTGTATACTATATATAAGGGAGATGACAAACATGTATATACTGAGGTGAAAATGAGAGATGTGAGGTGAAAATGAAAAGGTGTGAGTGCAAAATGAGAGGAGTGAGGGAAAATAGTGTAGTGATCGGAAAATGACAGATGTGAGGTTGAAATAACAAGTGTTGGGAGAAAATGAGAGGTGTGAGGGAGAAAATGAGAGATGTGAGGGGGAAAATTAAAGATGTGATTGGGAAAATGAGAGGCGTGATGGGAAAATAAGAGAAGTGACGTGCTATAACTAACCACAGATATTTACTATGCCCAGGTAACGCCGGGCTCTTCAGCTAGTCTATATATATAATTGTCTAAGGTCCACTTCCGTCTGTCTGTTTGTCTGTCTGTCATGGAAATCCCGCGTCGCTGATTGGTCGCGGCCGGCTGGACGTGAAAAATCAGCGACAGGCACAGTCCGGCCGCGAATTGGCCCATCCATACTCCGCTCCAGTCAGTGCACTCTCCATACTCCCCTCCAGTCAGCGCCCACATAGCGTTTTAGCAGTCCGTCAAACGGACTGCGTTACACCACGGCATAAAGCGGTGTAACGCAGTCCATTAAGGCTGCCATTAACCCTGTAAGTGTGACCAACTTTTTACTATTGATGCTGCCTATGCAGCATCAATAGTAAAAACATATAATGTTAAAAATAATAATAAAAAAAATCATTATATTCTCACCTTCCGGCATCCTCGGCAGCCTTTCCCATTCCTCGCGACGCTCCGGTCCCAAGAATGCATTGCGGCAATGACCCCAGATGACGTAGCGGACTCGCGAGACCGCTACATCATCACGGGTTATTGCCGCAAGGCATTACTGGGAACGGAGCGTCGCGAGGCGCATCGCTAAAGGCCTGGGCTGGATCAGGAGGCCGCCGGAAGGTGAGTATATAACTATTTTTTATTTAAATTCTTTTTATTAACAGGGATATGGTGCCCACATTGCTATATACTATGTGGGCTGTGTTATATACTACGTGGGCTGTGTTATATACTGCGTGGGCTGTGTTACATGCTACGTGGCTGTGTTATATACTGCGTGGGCTGTGCTATTACTATGTGGGCTGTGCTATATACTACGTGGGCTGTGTTATATACTGCGTGGGTTGTCTTATATACTGCGTGGGCTGTGTTATATACTGCGTGGGTTGTGCTATATAGTACGTGGGCTGTGCTATATACTATGTGGCTGTGCAATATACTACGTGGGCTGTGCTATATAGTATGTGGGCTGTGCTATATACTATGTGGCTGTGCAATATACTACATGGGCTGTGTTATATGCTACGTGGCTGTGAGACTCTTTCGCCCGGGGCCCTCAAAAACCTAGAGCTGACCCTGGCTTCACTGATTGGTCGCGCCCAGCCGGCTGCGAACAATCAGCGAAAGACGCAGTCAGGCGTCAGGGACTGTGCTATATATAAGTGATTACACTATATACTAAGGGACTGTGTTATACATAATAAGTACGTACACTGTATTCTAAGGGACTGTAAGACATAATAAGCGATAATGTCTTCCTCCCCCTGTTCCTAAGTCCGTTATAAGTCCCCCTTCCTCCCATCCCAATCCCCAACACCCCTCATTGTCCTCCACCCCCCGCATCCCATTATTGTCCTCTACCCCACCCCATCAATGCTTTCTTCACCACCTTCATCTTTGCCTTCTCCACCACCACTATCATTGCTTTCTCCGCCACCACCCCATATAATTGCCCATTCCACAACCTCCATCATTTCTTCCTTCCCCAACACTCCCATAATTGGCAATTCCACCACCTCCATCATTTCCTCCTTTACCTTTTCCACTACATCCATCATTTTCTCCTCCCCCACCATCCCCATCATTGCCCTTTCTACCACCATCATCATTGTCCTTTCTGCCACCACCATCCTTGCCCATTGCACCACCTCCATCATTTTCTCCCCCTCCACCATCATCATTGACCTTTCTACCACCACCATCCTTGTCCATTCTACCACCTCCATCATTTCCTCCCCCTTCCACCCCCCATTATTGCCCTTCCAACCACCTCCATGATTTCCTCCTCCCCCACCATCATTGCATTCTTCCCCACCACCATCATTGCCCATTCCACCTCCTCCATCTTTGCCTCCCCCACCCCCATCATTGCCCATTCCACCACCTCGATAATTTCCCCCCACCCCATCATTGCCCATTCCACCACATCCATCATTTCCTCCTCCTTCACCATCCCCATTATTGCCCTCTCCCCATCAGCCCCATCATTGCCCTCGCCTCTCCTGCCCGTACACACACAACACCATTTACGTCTGTGCACATTCACCCGCAGTGCTACGCACGCATGCACGCACACACACACAACACACACTATGCTATTTTCTCTTGTAGGCAGCGGAGCTGCAGGGATTTCTCCCTGCCCGCCGCAGCCACCCTGCAGGGGCCCCCCTCCACCTCCGGGCCCCGATGCAGCCGCACAGGCTGCACAAGCGGTATGTCCGCACATGTTGGGAGCCGGCGAGCTGCGGCTTCTCTGTGCCGGCTTTCAGCTTGACAGTCGGCACAGAGAACAGCCAACTCTCAGTCCGGGGGGCGGCAGAATGCAGCCGCCAGGGGAGACACTACGGGTTGCCGCATTAGGCGGCCCGACTGCGCCCCCCTGCCGGCTGTGCCCAGGGCACATGCCCAGACTGCCCCCCCTAGGTACGCCACTGGCTGCGGGTCATATGCTGCTTTTTGTATACACTTTTTATAAATTTGTAAAATGCCTGAAAATAACTCCAGGCCTAAACATTGAGTCAGGAGGCTGGTTTCACACATCTGAGCTTTACGGCCCGAGTATGGCTTGTGATATCAGGGTCGGCTGTGAGTCTCCTCATCCAAACTCGCCAAGAGCCTCATGGGCATAAATGAGGGTCATGAAACCCACGGTTCGGTTCGTACTTAGGCCGTTAAGTTTAGTCGTGTGAAAGCGGCCTAAATCTTTCTCTGTGACCTGGCACCCGACCTAGAGAGATAAGCGCCACAGTACTTAGCACAGATTTCAGTTCCATGTTACTTCGAATTCCATTAATTGGGCAAGACTTGCATATTAATTAATGAACTGAGTGCCCGGTAATTCTGTTAGAAATGTTAAGCTTAGTAGGAGACTTTTCCAGCAGACGGAACAGTTCACGTTCAGGTCTACGGTGTATTATTTAGACAGGGACATTTTTAATTTGCTTACATGAGACATATCAATATTTTTTTTTTCTAAGAAAAGCTAGGCACAATAAGAATGTAAAAACTGATTATCCCGAAATACGTGCACCATCTTGTGACCAAATTACCGGGCTGTATATAAAAGCATGTGCAAATTGGTATGTTTTTCACTTTTGACCAGTAGTACCTCCCCTCTCCCTCTATCTGACCACTATCTGCTCACTTTCTTATCCCAGACCTTCTCACCTGTCTGTCACCCATGTCCAGCAACATGCGCAACCCCGCAGAAACCTCGCACACCTTGACACCCACACGCTCTCTCACTCTATCCTATCACTAGCATCCATATCCTCACTCCACCACACAGACACTGCCACTGCTTTCTACAATGTCACACTCACATTCAAATCAGTTCTCACCTCTGCTAAACAGGCCTATTTTACATCTCTCGTATCTTCTTTATCCCACAACCCCAAACAGTTGTTCAACACTTTTAACTCCCTCCTCCGCCCACCACTGCCCCCTCCGAGTTCCCTAATCGTTGCCAAGGACTTTGCCATGCACTTAAAAAATAAGATAGACAAAACAAGGCAAATCTTTGTTGTCAAACCACCACAACCCCTTTGTTTACCAGACCCATGCCCAAACCCCATAACTTCCCTCTCCAAAATTACTGAAGGGGAGCTTGCTCATCTTCTCTCCAAATCACACCTCACCACGCGCTTGACCCCATCCCATCTCCTCCCCAACCTCACCACCACACTAATCCCATCCCTAACCCATCTCTTCAACCTATCAATAACCTCTGGTACCTTCCCCTTTGCTTTCAAACATGCCACAATCACACCTATCCTCAAAAAGCCATCCCATGACCCAAGCGCTATGTCCAGCTATCACCCCATATTTTTGCTCCCATTTGCTTTCAATCTCCTTAAGCAGCACGTCCATGCTGAACTTTCCTCTCACTTTGCATCTAAATTTCTCTTCGACAATCTGGCTTCCATCCCCACCATTCCACTGAGACTGCCCTGACCAAAATTACTAATGACTTACGTAAGGTACATTCACACTGAGCGACTTAACAACGATATCGCTAGCGATCCGTGATGTTGCAGCGTCCTGGATAGCGATATCGTTGTGTTTGACACGCAGCAGCGATCTGGATCCTGCTGTGACATCGTTGGTCGGAGCAGAAAGGCCAGAACTTTATTTCATCGCTGGATCTCCCGCAGACATCGCTGAATCGGCGTGTGTGACGCTGATTCAGCGATGTCTTCACCAACGATGCCGAAGTCCCCTGGTAACCAGGGTAAACATCGGGTTACTAAGCGCAGGGCCGCGCTTACGCTTAGTAACCCGATGTTTACCCTGGTTACCATTGTAAATGTAAAAAAAAAACACTACATACTTACATTCCGGTGTCTGTCCCCCCGCCGTCAGCTTCCCGCACTGACTGTGAGCGCCGGCCGGCCGTAAAGCACAGCGGTGACGTCGGCCGGCCGGCGCTGAGACAGTGCAGGGAAGCTGAGGCCGGGGGACAGACACCGGAATGTAAGTATGTACTGTTTGTTTTTTTTTACATTTACAATGGTAACCAGGGTAAACATCGGGTTACTAAGCGCGGCCCTGCGCTTAGTAACCCGATGTTTACCCTGGTTACCAGGGGACTTCGGCATCGTTGGTCGCTGGAGAGCTGTCTGTGTGACAGCTCTCCAGCGACCACACAACGATGAAACAGCGAAGCTGCAGCGATCGGCATCGTTGCCTATATCGCTGCAGCGTCGCTTAATGTGACGGTACCTTTACAGCCAAAGCTAACAGACAATTCTCTATACTCATCCTTCTAGACCTGTCCTCTGTCTTCGACACAGTTGACCACTGCCTCCTACTACAGATCTTCTCTTCCTTTGGTGTTAAAAACCTTGCCCTATCTTGGATCTCCTCATACCTTACCAACTGCACATTTAGCATTTCCTACTCCCATACTACCTCTTCATCTCGCCCCCTCTCTGTTGGTGTCCCTCAAGGCTCTGTCCTAGGGCCCTTACTCTTCTCAGTCTATACACTCAGCCTGGGACAACTCATAAGGTCATATGGCTTCCAGTACCATCTATATGCCGATGACACTCAGATCTACCTCTCTGGCCCAGATGTCACCTCTCTGCTCTCCAGAATCCCAGACTGTCTATCGGCCATATCCTCCTTCTTCCCCTCTTGCTTCCTCAAGCTCAATGTGGACAAATCTGAACTCATTATCTTTCCTCCATCTCGCACATCTTCCCTACCTGATCTATCAAAATAAATGAAATCACACTTTCCCCTGTCCCCAAAATCCGCTGCCTCGGAGTAACCCTTGACTCTGCCCTGGCCTTCAAACTGCACATCCAAGCTCTCGCCACCTCCTGTCGCCTCCAGCTCAAAAATATTTCCAGAATCCGTCCTTTTCTCAACCCTCACTCTACCAAAATGCTTGTGCATGCCCTAACCATCTCCCGCCTTGACTACTGTAACATCCTCCTCTCTGCCCTACCTTCCAACACTCTTGCACCCCTCCAGTCTGTCCTTAACTCTGCTGCCGGACTAATTAATCTCTCCTCGCTACACTCCTGCTTCCCCTCTTTGCAAATCCATTTACTGGCTTCCAATTTCCCAGCATATCCAGTTTAAACTACTAACACTGACCTACAAAGCCATCCATAACCTTTCTTCTCCGTATATTTCTAAACTAATCTCTCAATATCTTCCCTCATGTAATCTCCGGTCCTCCCAAGACCTCCTTCTCTCCTCCACGCTTATTCACTCCTCACCCAATCGCCTCCAAGACTTCTCCCGAATATCCCCCATCCTCTGGAATTCTGTGCCCCAACACGTCCGGTTATCTACCACATTTGGATCCTTAAAAAGAAACCTGAAAACTCACTTCTTCAAAGAAGCTTACAACCTGTAATGACCACACGGCCAACTCAACACCATCGGAGTTACTGCAACCCTCGACCTACTGTCTCCTTCCCCATAATCCTTTAGAATGTAAGCCCGCAAGGGCAGGGTCCTCGCCCCGTTGTATCAGTCTATCAGTGTTAGTTTTGTTTACTGTAAGTGATATTTGTATTTTGATGTAACTCTGTCTCATGTACAGCACCATGGAATTAAGAGTGCTATATAAATAAATAATAATAATAATAATAATAATATTACATGCCAGAAAAAAACATGTACAGTAGGTATAGGGCTCATGCAGATGTCTCTGCAAATCTGTCGGATCATGGATTCTCCCGACACATATATTTCTTTGAGGCCTTCACACTTGAGTCGGGAGGGCCACGGCCAGTCTGTGCATTAGCAGCTCGTGACATCTGAATGAGGCCAAATGTTGTAATTAGGATCACTCAAATAAGCTGCCTTAACGTTTTTTTTTTTTTAAATTCGTTTATTGATTTCAGGAAAGATCATACACATTTTGCTCGTATTCATCATTTTCCATTAATTACAGGAAATTACCATACATAGCCATGTATAACATAGTAACATAGTAACATAGTTAGTAAGGCCGAAAAAAGACATTTGTCCATCCAGTTCAGCCTATATTCCATCATAATAAATCCCCAGATCTACGTCCTTCTACAGAACCTAATAATTGTATGATACAATATTGTTCTGCTCCAGGAAGACATCCAGGCCTCTCTTGAACCCCTCAACTGAGTTCGCCATCACCACCTCCTCAGGCAAGCAATTCCAGATTCTCACTGCCCTAACAGTAAAGAATCCTCTTCTATGTTGGTGGAAAAACCTTCTCTCCTCCAGACGCAAAGAATGCCCCCTTGTGCCCGTCACCTTCCTTGGTATAAACAGATCCTCAGCGAGATATTTGTATTGTCCCCTTATATACTTATACATGGTTATTAGATCGCCCCTCAGTCGTCTTTTTTCTAGACTAAATAATCCTAATTTCGCTAATCTATCTGGGTATTGTAGTTCTCCCATCCCCTTTATTAATTTTGTTGCCCTCCTTTGTACTCTCTCTAGTTCCATTATATCCTTCCTGAGCACCGGTGCCCAAAACTGGACACAGTACTCCATGTGCGGTCTAACTAGGGATTTGTACAGAGGCAGTATAATGCTCTCATCATGTGTATCCAGACCTCTTTTAATGCACCCCATGATCCTGTTTGCCTTGGCAGCTGCTGCCTGGCACTGGCTGCTCCAGGTAAGTTTATCATTAACTAGGATCCCCAAGTCCTTCTCCCTGTCAGATTTACCCAGTGGTTTCCCGTTCAGTGTGTAATGGTGATATTGATTCCCTCTTCCCATGTGTATAACCTTACATTTATCATTGTTAAACCTCATCTGCCACCTTTCAGCCCAAGTTTCCAACTTATCCAGATCCATCTGTAGCAGAATACTATCTTCTCTTGTATTAACTGCTTTACATAGTTTTGTATCATCTGCAAATATCGATATTTTACTGTGTAAACCTTCTACCAGATCATTAATGAATATGTTGAAGAGAACAGGTCCCAATACTGACCCCTGCGGTACCCCACTGGTCACAGCGACCCAGTTAGAGACTATACCATTTATAACCACCCTCTGCTTTCTATCACTAAGCCAGTTACTAACCCATTTACACACATTTTCCCCCAGACCAAGCATTCTCATTTTGTGTACCAACCTCTTGTGCGGCACGGTATCAAACGCTTTGGAAAAATCGAGATATACCACGTCCAATGACTCACCGTGGTCCAGTCTATAGCTTACCTCTTCATAAAAACTGATTAGATTGGTTTGACAGGAGCGATTTCTCATAAACCCATGCTGATATGGAGTTAAACAGTTATTCTCATTGAGATAATCCAGAATAACATCCCTCAGAAACCCTTCAAATATTTTACCAACAATAGAGGTTAGACTTACTGGCCTATAATTTCCAGGTTCACTTTTAGAACCCTTTTTGAATATTGGCACCACATTTGCTATGCGCCAGTCCTGCGGAACAGACCCTGTCGCTATAGAGTCCCTAAAAATAAGAAATAATGGTTTATCTATTACATTACTTAGTTCTCTTAGTACTCGTGGGTGTATGCCATCCGGACCCGGAGATTTATCTATTTTAATCTTATTTAGCCGGTTTCGCACCTCTTCTTGGGTTAGATTGGTGACCCTTAATATAGGGTTTTCATTGTTTCTTGGGATTTCACCTAGCATTTCATTTTCCACCGTGAATACCGTGGAGAAGAAGGTGTTTAATATGTTAGCTTTTTCCTCGTCATCTACAACCATTCTTTCCTCACTATTTTTTAAGGGGCCTACATTTTCAGTTTTTATTCTTTTACTATTGATATAGTTGAAGAACAGTTTGGGATTAGTTTTACTCTCCTTAGCAATGTGCTTCTCTGTTTCCTTTTTGGCAGCTTTAATTAGTTTTTTAGATAAAGTATTTTTCTCCCTATAGTTTTTTAGAGCTTCAATGGTGCCATCCTGCTTTAGTAGTGCAAATGCTTTCTTTTTACTGTTAATTGCCTGTCTTACTTCTTTGTTTAGCCACATTGGGTTTTTCCTATTTCTAGTCCTTTTATTCCCACAAGGTATAAACCGCTTACACTGCCTATTTAGGATGTTCTTAAACATTTCCCATTTATTATCTGTATTCTTATTTCTGAGGATATTGTCCCAGTCTACCAGATTAAGGGCATCTCTAAGCTGTTCAAACTTTGCCTTCCTAAAGTTCAATGTTTTTGTGACTCCCTGACAAGTCCCCCTAGTGAAAGACAGGTGAAACTGCACAATATTGTGGTCGCTATTTCCTAGATGCCCGACCACCTGCAGATTTGTTATTCTGTCAGGTCTATTAGATAGTATTAGGTCTAAAAGTGCTGCTCCTCTGGTTGGATTCTGCACCAATTGTGAAAGATAATTTTTCTTGGTTATTAGCAGAAACCTGTTGCCTTTATGGGTTTCACAGGTTTCTGTTTCCCAGTTAATATCCGGGTAGTTAAAGTCCCCCATAACCAGGACCTCATTATGGGTTGCAGCTTCATCTATCTGCTTTAGAAGTAGACTTTCCATGCTTTCTGTTATATTTGGGGGTTTGTAACAGACCCCAATGAGAATTTTGTTACCATTTTTCCCTCCATGAATTTCAACCCATATGGACTCGACATCCTCATTCCCTTCGCTAATATCCTCCCTTAAAGTGGACTTTAGACAAGACTTTACATAGAGACAAACCCCTCCTCCTCTCCGATTTTTACGATCCTTTCTAAACAGACTGTAACCCTGTAAGTTAACTGCCCAGTCATAGCTTTCATCTAACCATGTCTCGGTTATTCCCACTATGTCAAAGTTACCTGTAGATATTTCTGCTTCTAGTTCTTCCATCTTGTTTGTCAGGCTTCTGGCGTTTGCGAGCATGCAGTTTAGAGGATTTTGTTTTGTTCCAATCTCCTCACTGTGGATTGTTTTAGAAATGTTCTTACCTCCCTTCTGAGTATGTTTTCCTGGGTTGTCTTTGTTCGAGTCTAATGTTTTTCTTCCCGTCCCCTCTTCTTCTAGTTTAACGCCCTCCTGATGAGTGTAGCGTGTCTTCTGGCGAATGTGTGTTTCCCAGGTTTGTTGAGGTGTAGTCCGTCTCTGGCGAGGAGTCCATCATACCAGTAATTCACACCGTGGTCCAGGAATCCAAATCCTTGTTGTCTGCACCATCGTCTTAGCCAGTTGTTTGCATCAAGGATCCTGTTCCATCTCCTGGTGCCATGCCCGTCTACTGGAAGGATAGAAGAAAAAACTACCTGTGCATCCAGTTCCTTTACTTTCTTCCCCAACTCTTCAAAGTCCTTGCAGATTGTCGGTAGGTCCTTCCTTGCCGTGTCATTGGTGCCAACATGTATCAGAAGAAATGGGTGGACGTCCTTGGAGCTGAAGAGCTTTGGTATCCTATCGGTCACATCCTTGATCATTGCACCTGGAAGGCAGCATACTTCTCTTGCAGTTATGTCCGGTCTGCAGATGGCTGCTTCGGTGCCTCTCAGTAGTGAGTCTCCCACCACCACCACTCTTCGTTGCTTCTTGGCTGTACTTTTTGCTGTCACTTGTTGCTGTGTGCCCTTTTCTTTTTTGCTTGCTGGTATTGCTTCATCCTTAGGTGTGCCATCTTCATCCTCTACAAAGATTTGATATCGGTTCTTCAGTTGTGTGGTTGGTGATTTCTCCATGGTCTTCTTGCTTCTTTTGGTCACATGCTTCCACTCATCTGCTTTTGGAGGTTCTCGGACACTTTTTGCACTTTCTGTGACCAGTAGAGATGCTTCTGTTCCGTCTAGAAAGTCTTCATTCTCTTTGATGAGTTTCAAAGTTGCTATTCTTTCTTCCAGACCCCGCACCTTTTCTTCTAAAAGGGCCACTAGTCTACACTTCTGACAGGTGAAATTGGATTCTTCTTCTGGTCGATCTGTGAACATGTAGCACATGCTGCAGCTCACCATGTAGGTTGTCACATCTGCCATGTTGCTCCTAGATCCTGCTGACTTGCTGTGTGTTTTCCTTCTTGTGTAATCTACTCAGCCAAGCTCTCTTGCAATAATGTCCTACAGGCAAAAATTGGTGATACTTTCCAAGCAGCTGGTCCCGGTTGTACCCAACGATCTTCTAGCTTAGGGAGACTTCGCTTCTCCCAGAAGGCACCTGGAATATGCAAATTAGCCTCCTGAAGCTTGAATCCCTGGTTTATATGATATTATAAAGATAATAAATTGTGCATGTTGATCATTAATGCCTTATTTTAAACTTTAACTGTAACTACATTAACTTCTAATAAAGTCTTTAATACAAACGTAATGCCGCTTACAAAGAAGAGTTCTAAATACATCCCGCTCTGTTGGTAAATAATGTCTAGAGAGTCATACACCCTTTTCTTATGCGTATACTGAGTCCTTTTAACTTATACAGTGTGACAGGATGAATTCCATCTTCCCCATATCTTCTCAAATTTAGTTGGACAACCCCTTTTCTGATAAAGCGTCCGCTCATACGGAATAATTGAATTTATTAAGTCAACCCATGCTCTAAGAGATGGACCAGAGCCTCCCATCCAACGCAGCGCCAACACCTTTCGTGCCATGAACAGTGACTCCCTCAGGAATATTCCTGTGTGGTGATCCCAAGCCTCCGCCTCCCATACTCCAAACAAACATACCAGTGGCTCAAGTGGAACAGGGATCGACACCAAAGATGTCAATAGTGCCGTCACTTCTCTCCAATATTGAAAAATAACAGGACACTTCCATATCATATGGATAAAATCTGCGTCACTAGAGTGACATCTCAAGCAGTCTGATGAATGAAGACGGCCCATTTTAAAAAGACGAGTCGGGGTCAAATAAGATTGATAGATTATATATAATTGGATCATCTTATTATTGATTGACGGGGAGACCTTAGTTGGAGATTCCAAGATTTCATCCCATTCTTCTCCTAGTGTATCCGGAAGAAGTCTCCCCCATTTTCCCTTAATTGAATCTATAGCAGATACTTCGCCTATGGATATCAGGTAGGTGTATAAAGAGGAAATGAGTCCCTGAGGGCCCTGTGAATTAAGAATTCCTATTAACGGCAGAGTTGAAATAGCTCGACCCGCACCCGTATTTCGTACATGTGATTGGAAGGCAGATCTTAGTTGCAGGTAGCGGAAAAATTGAGACTTCGGTATATTATGAGTATTTTGTAATTGTTCAAAAGAAACAAAAACCCCCTGGCTATGTATATTGCTCACCGTGAGGACACCACACGACATCCAAAATTCAGTAGATGGGTGACCCAATAATCCCGGAAAGTAACCATTATTCCATAACGGCATTTCAGCTGCTATATCTACATATTGTGTCACTTTTTTAATTTGTCTCCATATTGATCGTGCCAGGCGAAGCAAAGGAAGCAAACGAGGGACAGCAATTTTCTCCATCTCTAGAAAACCCAGCGGGCAATCAACTTTAGCTGAATGTAATATATGGCTTTCAGAGTTGGGGAGAGACCTCCCGGGCATCCACTCACTTATCATTTTGGCCTGTCCAGCAAGGTAATACAGATAGAAGTCCGGCAAAGCCGCCCCGCCCCCCCGCTTAGGTCTCTGCAGGGTGGATAATTTAAGTTTAGGCCTAGCCTTCCCCCATATGAAGGATGTAGTAAGGGAGTTTAGGGTTGCAAAGAAAGATTTAGGTATTGAAACGGCACTATGTTGAAAACAATAGCTCAATTTTGGGAGTAAAATCATTTTGATCAGATTAATATGACCAGCTACCGATAGCGGGAGCTTATCCCAGGTAGCATATTTAAATTTAACCACGTCAATTAGTGGATATATATTGAGATGTAGATCTAGGTGACTGCGCTGAGTCATATGCATCCCGAGATACTTAAAATTGGAGACAATGGGCAATAGCGAGAGGGTTTCAAGGCTTTGCATTGGGGTATGGGAGAGAGGCATCAAAGCAGACTTATCCCAGTTTATATATAGGCCAGAAAACTTGCTAAATTTATCAATCATCGTTATTACTTTTGGTAATGTATCTTCCGTCTGGTCCATAAACACCACCATATCATCAGCATATAGACCTATAGTGTCCACCCGATCAGCAATATGTATCCCTTTAATATCTACAGAAGACCTCATCCGTATTGCCAAGGCTTCTATTGCCAAGGCAAATAAGGCTGGGGAGAGAGGGCATCCCTGGCGAGTTCCCCTATGCAAAGAAAATGGCGCAGACACAAAGCCGTTTACCACCATTCGCGCCCCAGGCTTCGCATATAGTGTACCTATCCCTCTCAGAAATTTATTCCCAAACCCATATTTCCGTAGACATGCAATTAAAAAAGACCACTCAAGGGAATCAAAAGCCTTGGCTGCGTCCAGCGAAGCCAATGCCCACTTATTGTCTGGTTCTAGTGTACTATATTGAATAACCGATTGCACCCGTCTGATATTAATAGAGGTATTTTTCCCGGGCATAAAACCAGTTTGATCTGGGTGTATGAGATCCAATATGATCGTATTCAGTCTGGTAGCTAGAATTTTCGTAAAAATCTTATAGTCAACATTCACCAAAGAAATTGGTCTATATGATCCACAATCTAGAGGATCCTTCCCTTCCTTCCTGAGCACGACAATATTAGCATCATAAAATGTTTCAGGTACAGATTCACCCTCCCATATTCCCCTAAGTACCTTTAGCAATATAGGTGCTAATTTATCACGGTATTTCCTGTAAAATTCAATGGGGAACCCATCAGGTCCCGGGGCCTTCCCAGTAGCCATATCCGCTATTGCATGTTCTACCTCTTCCAGGGTGAATTCAGCCTCCGTAAGGGCTCGTTGAGATGGGCTTAGTAAGGGGAATGTTATATCTGATAGATAATCCAAGCATTCATCAATATCAAAACCACTTTTAGATTTGTATAGTGAAATGTAGTAATCGTAAAAGCTCTGAAGTATTTTATCAGTAGAGGATACCAACGAGCCATCAGACGCTCGGATCTGCAATATTGTGTTGGAGGTGTTATGTTGGCGCACCAAAAAGGCCAGGAGTGTACTGGCTTGATTGCCCAGCTCAAAATAGGACTGCCGAGTGAAAAATAGTTTGCGTTTTGACTTAGCGTCTGCATGCTGGGTATATAGTCTCTGGGAAGTAAGCCATTCAATTCTATTGCTGCTGGACTGATTAGCTATATAAGTGGCCTCTGAGTCTTTTAATCTTTGCTCTATCTCCTCATCCTCCCTCGCCGTTACCCTCTTGATGTAGGAAATAGTTGAGGACAAGCATCCTCTCAGGTATGCCTTCAGGGTATCCCAAAATAAACCAGAGTTTTGGAGTTCCGAATGTGTTAGAGTAAAATCATTCAACTGATCAACCGTCCTATCACTAGAGTCTATCAATTTCAACCAGAAGGGATTCAGTTTCCAGAACCCATTACTATTATCGGATTTCTCATATTTAAGTTTAAGAATAATTGGACTATGGTCCGAGATCCCCCGATTACCATGTTCAATGCTATCCACCCGTAATGCCAACTCACCCGACCCAAATATATAGTCTATTCTAGATAGAGATTGTCTAGTTGACGAGTGGCAGGTGTACCCTCTAACTTCCGGATGATTTATTCTCCATAAATCTAACCACCCGCTCCCGTTCATAAACAATGCTAATTGAGAGGGTTGTTGAGGTAAAGCGTCCCCTGATGTTACGTCATCCAGTCTCAATCTATCCATGGATTGATTCATAACTAAGTTAAAGTCCCCCATACAAATAACTTTGGCTTCCGGATATTTTAAGGAGAAGCCTAGAGCCATACGGAGGATTGACACATTGGCAGGAGGAGGATTATAGATGCACAACAACACATACTCTCGTGAATTAATAAATGCATGCACAAAAACGAAGCGGCCCTCTGGATCACGTCTCGCCTCCCTGGCCTCCCACCTGACCTCCTTGTGTATCAGTAGAGAAACCCCTCTAGAGTTGCCTTAACGTTTTTGCTTTTTTTATTTGTAGTCTGTCGGGTCCCTCCTTCTCCACTCCTGGATCCGGTACATCCACCACCACCAGCACCTCTGAGGGGAAGACTTCTAACTGTTTCTCCACTTTAGCTGCCAATGTGGAGGCGCTGCAGAGCCGTGCCCAGAGCCTGATCGATACAATCAATGAAGGACGCATCAAGGATCAAACCATGATGAAAAACTTTAACACAAACCTCAATATCAAGGTACTAAGGGTTTATTTTCAAGAGTTTATGATTGAGAGGTTATGATAGTGATGAACGAACGTGATCTGATAAAGTGTTATTCGAGCATGCTTGTGTGATAAAAGAGTATCTTTGGCGCGCTCGAATACTATGTACCTGTTAGGCAATCCCTGCAAGTAATATACAATTGCAAGTGTTGAGGCTGTTGAACAGTTGCGAGACATGGCAGCCTCGGGGACTCAAACATACTCGAGCACGCTGAAGAAACTCAGCACACAAGCCTGCTCAGATAACACCTTATCAGAGCATGTTCGCTCATCACTAGTTACGAGCATTGTTAAAAAGAACTCAGTTGGGGAAAGGCGCTCAGCTCAAACCCATGTGTAAAGCTGTGATAGCTGCGCTCTTTAGGTCATGACCCAGCGACCCCCCAAGGTACCACTACAGATCAGTTGCAGAAAGTCAGAAACAGTTGGATTTATTGCAACGTGCTTGTCGTGGTTGCAGTATTCTCAGGATGCAGTGTACCCCATTCACTTCCATTATCCTGCGAAGAAGCAGTGGCATAGAGAAATCTTTGGTCATGCAAATTGTTGCAGGAAATGTCATCCAGTTTTTGTTAAGCTGAGAACAATGAAAAAAAACAAACAACAAAGTTGTGAAAAACTGCACTTCGTAGCCCCCTCCTGACGTCACTAATATGTCGGGGGTCATGCAGTACTGTCTCCCCACTTTCACCTACATGATGTTCCGCGCCCCCTGGAAATAAGTAATGGCAGCTTCTTACAATTTTAGACAGACACTCCCTGTTCACAGAGGAACAATGAGGCATGAGAACTGATAGAGGGTGGCTCATGGGACCGCTAGCGTGGCACAACATTCACTCACAATCCTGACAGGCTGAGAGACCCCTTTCACTAGCACCTTTGAAACAGAGCCTGGCCGTAAGGTACCGTTACACTTAACGATTTACCAACCATCACGACCAGCGATACGACCTGGCCGTGATCGTTGGTAAGTCGTTCTGTGGTCACAGACAGCTCTCCAGCGACCAACGATGCCGAAGTCCCCGGGTAACCAGGGTAAACATCGGGTTACTAAGCGCAGGGCCGCGCTTAGTAACCCAATGTTTACCCTGGTTACCAATGTAAAAGTAAAAAAAAACACTACATACTTACATTCCTGTCGCGTCCCCCAGCGTCAGCTTCCCTGCACTGTGTAAGCGCTGGCCGAAAGCAGAGCGGTGACGTCACCGCTGTGCTCTGCTTTACGGCCGGCCGGCGCTAACACTGGGGGACGCAGGGAAGCTGACGCTGAGGGAACGTGACAGGAATGTAAGTATGTAGTGTTTTTTTTTTTTTACTTTTACAATGGTATCCAGGGTAAACATCGGGTTACTAAGCGCGGCCCTGCGCTTAGTAACCCGATGTTTACCCTGGTTACCAGTGAAGACATCGCTGAATCGGCGTCACACACGCCGATTCAGCTATGTCAGCGGCTGATCCAGCGACAAAATAAAGTCCTGATCATTCCCCAGCGACCAACGATCTCCCAGCAGGGGCCTGATCGTTGGTCGCTGTCACGCATAACGATTTCGTTAACGATATCGTTGCTACGTCACAAAAAGCAACGATATCATTAACGAAATCGTTATGTGTGACGGTACCTTTACTCCTGCTGTACTACAGAACGCCACTGACTGTCTGTTCGCAGTCTCTGACATCATGTCCGCCAGGGCCGGACTGGCCATCGGGCACTTCTAGCAAATGCCAGAAGGGCCGGTGGCAGTAGTGGGCCGCTCTCCAGCGCCGACTCCCCCCCCCCCCCAGTGCCGACTCCCCCCTTCGGCCGGAGATTACATGTGCGTCTCACTGTGCATTCCATATAAGCATACACCAGATGTGATGAGCACATAGCAACCATGCGGCTTTTGTTTACATTTGCAGCTGGAACTAACAGTTGCGCTACATCGCCGTATGTGACAATGGGACGCACCTAATATGTGTTCCACATAAGCACACACCGGATGTGACGTGTACTGTATATAGCACTCACGCACCGGATATGACGGCCTCTTCTTCATACGGCGTTCTATGTAAAGCCATGGAACATGTGCGGTGAGTCCGTCCATTTTCTATCGTGTGTGATGAATATTGCACATACATTCCCCGCTTTGCATTGAACGGCTTCTCCACTGATGATCGAGCCGAGAGAAACGCTTTGGGAGATATAACGTGGGGATGAGTAGGTCAGGATCCTGTATGAACCCAAACACAGGGACATTGTGTGGACTCTAGAGCCCCCCCTAGGAATTCGGACATTCATGGACCCTGTTAACCTTGGCAGCGAAGGAAGGAACATAGATGGGTGAGATTGTTCCTTTATTTTATTGATTACCTAGGCAACAAGTATACAGGCAATTGGTCACTCTTCTGTCTGTTTGAGTACATTTGCACAGTGATGTGACAATTGATTGGGCCTAATGGTAGCACTGGTAGGGTGCAATTTCTGAGATTTTATTCTGTTATGGCTTTTCTTCTATTACGCCTTATTGTTTGCAGCACTCTGAATAGGTGTCTGCTAGTATGTGAATTGTGTGGTGTTATTTGTTATTTATCTATGTATGCTGGTGGAGCTATGAGCCCCAGGATTTTACTATTTAAATTAAAAAAAAAAGTTATGTTTTAAATAATTTTTCAACAATTTTACCTTGCTGTTTAAACACTTTTGGATTCATTGGTAAATCTTCTAGTCTTGCTTGGGGCTGTATTACAGTCTATGGGGGCTGTGCTGTATTACATTTTATGGGGGGGCTGTATTACATTCTATGGGGGGCTGTATTACATTCTATGGGGGGGCTGTATTACATTCTATGGGGGGTTGTATTCTCTGGGGGCTACATTATATTCTATGGGGGGCTGCATTATGCTCTTTGAGGGGGCTACCATACATTATATATGCAGGGGCTGCATTATACTATATGAGGAGGCTGCATTATATTCTCGGGGGTTACATTATATTCTGGGGTTGCATCATTATACTATATGTGGGCTGCATTATACTGAATCGAGGACTATGGGGAATACATTATACTATATGAAGAACTATGGGGTGCATTATACTATGGGAAGTGAATTGTACTACATGGATGACTATGGCGGGGCAATATACTATATGGAGCACTATGAGGAATGTATTATACTATACGGAGGACTGAGGAGTGTATTATACTATATGGAGGACTGAGGTGCACATTATACTATATGGAGGACTGAGGTGCACATTATAATATATGGAGGACTAGGGGGTGTATTATACTAAACAAGCAAAATGCTGCCTATTCATCGAGTGATTGGATTGTTTATGTGGGAACAGAAATCCTTGTTCTCAGCAGCACATTGCCAGTGTAAACTGTAGTTGTGCTGCTGACAACATGGTACTGTTGGTGTAAAGAGGCCGGGAAACAAGCGAACGACTTCACCATTGTCGATCACACTCGTTTAGCGACCTGAGATCAGCGCATGTAAATACAACCGAAATGCTTTGCAGGGAGACCAGGCAAGGATGATGACAGTTCCAGTTAGCACCCAATGCCTGGGAATAGTGCTAACGCTACTGCTTTTCCCAGCCGCCAGAGCATTTAATTCTGGTATGTGTAATGATTTTTAGGGTTGATGTCAGCTGCGTAATGTCAGCTGCTATCAATTCCTGGTGTAAGTAATGGAGAGGTGTCTATCAGACACCCCCACTACTAGCCCAGACCCGGAGAGACCCAGCGACTCTGAAGAGCAGTGACGGTAGTAACGATACCACTCTTCACAGTCGCCGAGCTCAGCGCAAGACACAGAATATCTGAAGAGCGGTGGCGTTACTGATGTCACCGCTCTTCAGAGTCACCAGGTCTCGTGCTGCGCAGCGGAACCAAAAGTGGCTGTAGGCAAAGTTTATGGAGCATCAGAATGAGGTATCCCAGCCTTTGGTCGTCTCAATCTCTTCATTATCTACGAGATCCAGTTATGTAGGTAAAGTAGCGGCTTTTCTTGGTACTGCAAATAAAAGCAATAAATAGGACTGAGCTGTAATGCTGGATACAGCTGTGATTATGTTATATAGTCGTGTTACACTCCCCTCACTTCTTGTAACCTACAAGTGTACAAAGATATTATACCGTCACCATGTGACAAGTGGGCCTGTGTAACTTCAAATGCCAGGGCTGAATTTTAGTCCCAGTCCGGCCCTGATGTCCGCTCTCTATCTGAAACTCAACCTCTCCAAAACTGAACTTCTTCTGCTCCCACCATCTACTAACCTCCCTAAACCTGACGTTTCCCTCTTTGTGGGTGGCACCATAATAACACCCCGGCAGCAGACGCGCTGTCTGGGTGTTATGTTTGACTCCGATCTCTCCTTCACATCCCATATACAATCTCTTGCCCGCTCATGCCGCTTACACCTAAAGAACGTCTCTAGAATCCGCCCTTTTCTCACCATAGAAACAACAAAAACCCTCACTGTCGCCCTGGTCCACTCCCGCCTGGACTACTGCAACACTCTATTAATTGGCCTCCCCCTCACTCGACTTTCCCCTCTCCAGTCAATCCTTAATGCAGCAGCCAGGGACGTCTATCTAGCTAATCGTTACTCAGATGCATCCCCTCTTCGCCAATCATTACACTGGCTGCCCATTCATTGCAGGATACAATTCAAAGTACTTGTTCTCACCCACAAAGCTCTTCACAGTGCAGCACCCCCTTACATCTCCTCCCTCATTTCTGTCTATCGGCCTAACCGACCTCTTCGCTCTGCAAATGACTTTCGACTAACCTCTGCACTAATCCGTACCTCCTACTCCCGACTACAAGACTTCTCCCGTGCTGCGCCAATCCTCTGGAATGCTCTACCCCAAGAAATTAGGACCATCCACAATTTGCATAGTTTTAGGCGCTCGCTCAAAAGACATTTGTTCAGAGCGGCCTATCATGTTCCCTAATCAGTTTTTTTGTTTGTGTGTAGCCCATTCACTACTTCCATCTATCCCCCACTCCCTGAAGATGGCTGGACCATCATTGTAAATACATCTTTGTAAATACACACCTGTACTTTGTATCTCCCCCACCTCATTGTAGATTGTAAGCTCTCACGAGCAGGGTCGTCTTATTGTGCTTTAATTATTGTATTGTTAACATTGTTACTTATGACTGTTGTGTTTGAAGCTGTTAAACTGTAAAGCGCTGCGGAATATGTTGGCGCTATATAAATAAAGATTATTATTATTATTATTGCTAGCCCGACAGGGCTGCCGCCAGTTCCTTGTTAGATATAAGCCTTGTTCGTTAACAGGATTATATCGGGCCAGAAACCATCCCCGGTAGCATAAACCGAAAACATGGACATGTTGATTTGTGGATCTAGATGAAAGAGCACCCCAAGATTAAACTGGATATTTAAACACCTTAAGGGCACGCTAGACAAAACAGTAAAAACACAATGGATATACAGTGGCATGTAAAAGCTTGGGCAACCCTGGTCAAAATTACTGTTATTGTGAACAGTTAAATAATTTGAAGATGACATGATCTCTCAAATGGCTAAAGTTAAAGATGGCACACTTCCTTAATATTTTATTAAAAAACAAATTGTCGTTTTTTACATTTAAAAAATTACAAAATGGGCAGATGCAAAAGTTTTGACACCCTTAGACATTTGTGTGCTCAGATAACTTTTACAAAGTTTTCAGAGCTTAAAGAGAACCTTTCACCCCCCCTACCCAGGCGTTTGTAACTAAAAGAGCCGCCTTGTGCAGCACCAATGCTGCATTATGACAAGGTGACTCTTTTAGTTCTTGGTGCTGTAACTTCAGAAATAATCGATTTTGCAATTTGTCCAAAATACCTTGAAACTGTCCTGGGGGTAGGTCTTTCCCCCCCTAATGCAGACGCAGCACAGCCGTCACTCATGCCCTCTTGGCGCCTGGCGCCACCTCCTCAGCGCTATTTTCAACTGTCCCGGCGCCTGCGCTGTTATCTTATGCCTTGGGCATGTGCAGTTAGCGCTGCCCGTCCTCTGACATCATTTGATGCCTTGCTGACTGCGCCTGTGCCGCTACGCTGCCCAAGATCCCGCCCCGCAGTGTCTTCTGACTTATTCACACTGCGGGGCGGGATCTCAGGCAGCGCGGCCGCACAGGCGCAGTCAGCAAGACATCAAATGATGCCAGAAGACGGGCAGCGCTAACTGCAAATGCCCAAGGCATAAGATAACAGCGCAGGCGCAGAGACAGTTGAAAATAACGCTGAGGAGGCAGCGCCAAGAGGGCATGAGTGACGGCGGTGCTGCTTCTGCATTGGGGGGGGGGGGGGGGGGAGACCTGCCCCATGGACTGTTTCAAGGTATTTGGACAAATTGCAAAATCAATTATTTCTGCAGTTACAGTACCAAAAAGTAAAAGAGCCACCTTGTCAGAACGCAGCATTAGTGCTGCACAAGGTGGCTCTTTTAGTTACAAACGACTGGAAGGGGTGGAAGGTTCCCTTTAATTAGCCTGTTAGAGTTATGGCTGCCGGCATCACTGCATGGCTTCCCATCCCCCACTGAGCAAATGCACCAACTTACTCACCACTCTGGGCCATGCAGTGAGTTCCGTGATCTGCTTGCTGCATGCTATAAACGTGTTCTCTGCTTGCTGTGTGCATACTTCCTGGCTGTATGCTTAGGGCGGCGATGCCTGATCTTCCTGATTCTTAAAGAGACACTGTGTACATTTCTAATGTGTCCCCACCCTATTGCCAAGTGGCACCTGGTACTTAAGGCATCTCCACCAATGGGAAGATGCCTGAGCAACATGCTCTCTCAGTCTGTGTTCAACTTCTGAGTTGCCAGGTCCTGTCCTGTTTCTGCGATTATTTCTGTCACCTTAGGGGCAGTATATCCAGGTTTACCTATCTTGTTTCTGCCACCCTAGGGGCTGTATATCCAGGCCTGAAACCTGTATCCTGAACTTGATCCCGTGTCTGTCTTAGTCAGAACTAAGTCCTATCCCTGAACTTGTTTGTATCCTAGTCTGGATCTTTCCCTATCCTCCTGTGTCTGTCCTTTTCCCACTCCTTATACTCGCCTTATCTGAACCAGCACTTATCTCTATTCTGTTGTCCCTGCACAACGTTGGTGCCTTTGGTGCACACTTGCTACTTCACTGTAAGTACATGTGTGAATCTGGTCCTCTGCTCCTTCTCCGCACCTGCGGCTCTGCTCCTTTTCCGCGCCTGCGGCTCTCCTCCTTCTCCGCATCTGCGGCTCTTCTCCCGTTCCGCATCTGCGGCTCTGCTCCCGTTTCCCATCTGCGACTCTGCTCCCGCTCCGTATCTGTCTCTTTGCTCCCATTCTGCATCTGCAGCTGCGCTCCTGTTCCGCATCTGCGGCTCCTTGCTTGTCCAGGCTGAACTTAGTCCTATATGTTCCCGTATTCATCTCGTACCTTCCTTTGTCCCAGTCCTTCCTGAAACTGTCCCTAGTCTGAACTGGTTCCTACCCGTCCTTGTACCCTAGTCATACCTGCCTGTGTCCCAGTCCTTCCCGAAACTGTTCCTCCTCGTCCACTGTGACTGGGTCCTACCTGTCCCCACATCCCACTCGTACCTGCATGTGTCCCAGTCCTTCCTGAAACTGTTCCTGATCGTACAGTCTGAACTGGTTCCAACCTGTCCCCATATCACACTTGTACCTGCCAGTGTTCCAGTCCGTCCTGAAACAGTTCCTGTCCCTCCAGTCTGAACTGTGCCGGCCTGCCTGCCAGAGTGTTAGCCATGCCCGCCTTCCTGCCAGAGTGTTAACCATGCCCGCCTGCCTTCCAGAGTGTCAGCCATGCCCCCTGTACATCACCCATGCCCGCCAGTACTTGCCAGTCTATACATCAGCTATCTACAGTACTCGCCTGCACCTATTGTCTGGTACCCCTGTGGGGTCAGCTGATGCTGCCAGACGCCGTCCTGGTGTGGTACCTAGCAGCTGCCTTCAGCACAAGCCTAACCTGACCACTACAGGCTCCAGTGAATGCCAAGGTAGCTGCTTAGTCACATCTCTCCAGGGTAAGTCTGGTTTGTGGCACAATCCCCACTTGCACCAATCAGTCTGGGCGCAGTGTTACACATTGTTCTACTGTCATGAGAGATCTGCGCAAATGTGGCCTTCATGGAAGAGTCATTGGAAGAAAACCTCTCTTGCGTCCTCACCATAAAATTCAGCGACAGAAATATGCAAAAGAACATCTAAGTAAGCCTGATGCATTTTGGCGACATATCCTGTAAATGGATAAGGTTAAAACAGATTTCTTTGACTACAATAATCAAAGGTCTGTATGGAGAAAAAAGGCCACAAAATTTCAGGAAAAGAACCATGGCTCCTGTCATAGAAAGTATAAAAAATCCTTGAGGTCCCTCATGTCCCCTCTCCCTTTTTTCTTTCATCTATCGTGTATTGAGGAGACAATGGTGGATGCCTTTATGTAAAATGGCAGTGACAGAGATGTGAAGCAGAGATTCTTGTTTATGTCCACATAACTGAAGAGGATGTGTATTGTCCACTGAGAGAGACACAAAAGGTCTTATTAGGGTTGGAAATGGATCAAAGAACAACTGACACCCTTTACAACTAGCTACAGTAACTGCAGTACAATGAGAGAGCAGACAGTATGGCTCCGGGAGAAAATATGGACTATTGGATTTTCCATACATCCAATATTAATGAGACGTACATTGTTGGAACCAGGATAACTGGGCAAAATAACCATATTTTTCTCAGAATTATAACCCCCACCAAAAGGCCCCAAATCCATAGGGGCCATATAACCACCAGCAGATAAGCCATGTTTGGTCTCTAAGCGTAGCTAAAATCCCAATACAAAAGATGACATCAGTCTGGACTTTGTGAGAGGAGTTACCGTATTCAATAAATTGTGATTTCCTAAAATTATGAAGGGCTGAGTCCAGCCCACAATTGGGCCCTTGTAAAGTCATCCTAGAGGGGTGTGTGGGTGGGACTCAGGGTCTGTTAAAAGATCAGTCCCAATTATCAGCATTCGTGCAGAGAGCTACATATCTTGTATGTATGTATGCAGCGGCCCTGTTCATCAACAGCTACTTTCACACTTCCGTCTTTTAGAATCAGTCACAATCCGTCAAAGTGTTGAAAAGACGGATCCTGTGCAGATTGTAAAAAACGGATGCACTGGATCCTGTTTTTTGACGGATCCGTCGATGCAGCAGCTGCAGGAAAAATGGGTTAAATTAAAGGAATAGAAATCCTTCCAGGCATGCTCAGTGTAAAAAAACGGAATCTGTTGCTAGATTCCGTCATTTGACGGACAGCAACGGATCCTGCACCCATAGGCTTCCATTATAGCCAACGACGGACGCCGCAGGATCCGTCTCTGTACGTTTTTTCGATGCAGACAAAAAACGTTACATTGAGCGTTTTTTCCAGACAACAGTCCGCCAAAACACGACAGATCCGTCGCACGACGGATGCGACGTGTGGCCATCCATCGCGATCCGTCGCTAATACAAGTCTATGGGGAAAAAAATGAATCTTGCGGGCACATTTGCAGGATCCGTTTTTTTCCCAAAACGACGCATTGCAATGGATCTGAAAAGACGGAAGTGTGAAAGTAGCCTTAATCGAAGCTCTCTCCTTTGGCTGAACTGCATCGTCTCTGCGATCGGTGAAGTAAGTTCTCCTGCTAATCCCTTTTATTTTCTGTAACTGTTTATTCTGTATTGTTTTGTCCCCCTTGTAAAATCTTTGTATATTGCTTATAAACACTGCCTCCCTTTGGATTAAATATAAAATGTAATAGTTCTATTCCTTTTGATCTGTAAACTACGCCTCGAAGTGATAGCTATCGTTAACATGACCGAAACAGATTAGTAGTGGCGGCAAGTAGTCTAGAGTTATCTGAGAGTTGGCTGTGACTGTATCGGAGTATGTACACATATTCCATATGTTGGAATCTGGAAGTGTATATGCCGTACGCTCACAGTTAATTTTCCAATTGCCAGACTAGTGGTGTGAACAGGCTGCGGCCTTCTCCGTTGATCGTCGGCCAATCATGTAATTGTCCAGACGATAGGGACAGCAGAGAGCTGGGTGCTCCAAAATCACAGCGGGTGGTACTCGTGAACTTCCTGGCCTGTAATATCAGTGATTTGTGGGATTAAGAAAGTCCTGACAAATATTGTATCCCTGACAAGTCCCAACAAGAGTTTGTTCTGCCAGAAAGGCCTTGGTCCCTGCTAGACTGCTAGGGGTGTGATTTTTTTCTACTTAGAGCTTTTGAAACTGGACTATCTGCTGTGCCAGGTGTCCTGTCTCGGCTTCACAATTTGAAGGAGGTTTATATTCTCCGACCAAATATGATACAATTGATTGGCATGGAATAATATCCCCCATATTCTTTTCAAAACTAAATTTAATTTTGTGCTGAGGGCAGATTTTTGGGAAATATACCGGTTGGTCTAGAACTGGAGTATTAGATAACTTTAGCTGTTATCTAAACTTATAAGTGAGATAGCCATCCACTTACTGTACAGCTGAGGCAGCCATCAACTGACCGCACAGCTGAAACAGCCATAAACTGATCATACAGCTGAGACAGCCATCATCTGATCATATAACTGAGACAGCCATCAACTGACAGTACAGATGAGAGAGACAGCCATCAGCTGACTGTACAGCTGAGACAGCCATCAGCTGACTGTACAGCTGAGACAGCCATCAGCTGACTGTACAGCTGAGACAGCCATCAACTGACTGTACAGCTGAGACAGCCATCAGCTGACCTTACAAGTGAGACAGCCACCAATTGACCTTACTGGTGATACAGTCATCAATTGACCTTACAGGTGAGACAGCCATCAACTGACCGTACAGGTGAGTTAGCCACTAATTGTCTGTTCATTTGAGACAGCCATCAACTGACCATACATGTAAGATAGTCACCAGCTGGCCATAAACTTGAGACTGCCATCAACTGACCGTACAGGTGAAATAGCCATCAACTGACCATACAGGTAAGGGTGGTTTCACATTGCGTTTAGGCACTTATTCAGAATAATCCCCAAAATGGGATTCGGACGTATGTGTCGATGGGGCCTTAGACTATAATGGTGCTGACAGAAGGAGCGTGTCCTCTGATGTGGATCATTTTTGGGCGTATACGCCTACTGGAGGCGGACACTCAGACCCAGTCTACTACATCTGAGTGTCCGCCTCCATTAGGCGTACATTCCCAAAAACTATGCACAACAGAATGCAAGTTTGCTCTGTTGGCAACATTATAGTCTATGCACCATCGACAAATACTGTATACCAAAATTCCATTTTGCAGGGGGGGCTGGATGCAAGCCCTGAAGGGGCCAAGGAGCAGGTGCCTGAACACAATGTGAAAGCACCTTAAGATAGCTATCAACTGGCCGTATAAATGGCTAGTCATAAACTGATCGTACAGGTAAGGCTACTTTCACACTAGCGTTTTTTGCAATACGTCGCAATGCGTCGTTTATGGGAAAAAACGCATCCTGCAAAGTTGTTTGCAGGATGCGTTTTTGCCCCATAGATTAACATTAGCGACGCATTGCGACGCATTGCCACACGTCGCAACCGTCGTGCGACGGTTGCGCCGTGTTGTGGTGAACCGTCTGGAGCAAAAAAACGCTACATGTAACGTTTTTTGCTGCCGACGGACCGCTTTTTCTGACCGCGCATGCGCGGCCGGAACTCCTCCCCCACCTCCCCGCACCTCACAATGGGGCGGCGGATGCTATGAAAATCTGCATCCGCTGCACCCGTTGTGCGGCGCAAACAACGCTAGCGTCGGTAACCTCGGCCTGACGCACTGCGACGGGCCGAGCCCGACGCTAGTGTGAAAGTAGCCTAAGCTAGTTAACAACTGATCGTACAAGGGATATAGCTATCAACTGACTGTACTAGTGAGATAGTCATAAACTGACCAAATAACATAGCCATCAACTGACCAAACAAGTGAGATAGCAATTAACTGACCGCACAGTGAGATAGCCGCCTGTTAAAAGGTGAGATACTGCTGCTGTACAGGTGAGATAGGTGTCTGCTGTCTGTACAGATGAGATCCTGGTGACCGAACAGGTGAGGTAGCCACTTGCTGACCATAAAAGTGAGAGAGCCATCAACTGACCATACAAGAAAGCTAGCCATCAACTGACCATACAGGTGAGACAACCATCAACTGACTATACAGGTGAGATGGCCGCCAGCTAACCGTACATGTGAGATAACCACCAGCTGACTGTGCATCTGAGATAGGCGCCTGCTGACTGTACAGGTGAGATAGCTGCCTGATAAACGTATAGTTTATATAGCTGCCTGCTGACATACATACAGGTGAGATCCTGCTGACTGTACAGATGAGATAGCCACCTGCTGACCATACAGATTAGCCATGTGCCTGGTGACCTTACAGGTGAGACATCCATCAACTGACCTTACAGGTGAGACAGCCACCAACTGACCGTACAGGTGAGGTAGCTGCCAACTGACTCTTCACTTGAGACAGTCATCAACTGACTGTACAGGTAAGATAGCCACCAGCTTACCGTATATTTGAAACTGCCATCAACTGACCGTACAGGTGAGATAGTCATTAATTGACCGTACAGGTAACATAGTAATCAACTGACCATACCGGTGGTATAGTGATCAGCTGACCATTTTGGTATGGGTACTTTCACATTGTGTTTAGGCACCAGTTCAGTGGTCCCATCGAGGCTTATGTCCGAATCCCCGCAAAATTGATTCAGATGTATGCGCCAAAAGAGTGAACGTGTGTCTATACGCCTACTCGAGGCGAACATTCCCAAAAGTGATGCACGACAGAGCGCATGTTTGCTCTGTTGCACCATTATAAGTCTATGGCCCCTTCGGCAAACATGCCCAAATTCTATTTTGCAGAGGGGCTGGACACAAGCGGGTGCCTGAGAGCATTGTGAAAGCACCTTAAGATAGCTATCAACTGGCTGTATAAATGACAGTCATCAACTGACCTTTCAGGCGAGACAGTCATGAACTGACCGTACAGGTGAGCTAGCCACCACCTGACCGTACAAGTGAGATAGCTGCCCACTGAGCACACATGAGATAGCCGCCTGCTAACTGTACAGGTGAGACAGCTGCCAGCTCATCGCACAGGTGTTAATAATCGCCTGCTGAACATACAGATGAGAGCCACCAGCTGACCCTATAGGTGATATAGTCACCTCCTGACTATACACATGTAATATTCGCCTGCTGACTGTATAGGTGATATAGCCACCTTCTGACCATACACATGTAATAGCCGCCTGCTGACTGTATAGGTGATATAGCCACCTTCTGACCATACACATGTAATAATCGCCTGCTGACTGTATAGGTGATATAGCCGCCTCCTGACTATACACATGTAATAGTCGCCTGCTGACTGTATAGGTGATATAGCCACCTTCTGACCATACGCATGTAATAGCCGCCTGCTGACCGTATAGGTGATATAGCCACCTTCTGACCATACACATGTAATAATCGCCTGCTGACTATATAGGTGATATAGCCGCCTCCTGACTATACACATGTAATAGTCGCCTGCTGACTGTATAGGTGATATAGCCACCTTCTGACCATACACATGTAATAGTCGCCTGCTGACTGTATAGGTGATATAGCCGCCTCCTGACGATACACATGTAATAATCGCCTACTGACTGTATAGGTGATATAGCCACCTTCTGATCATACACATGTAATAGCCGCCTGCTGACTGTATAGGTGATATAGCCACCTTCTGACCATACACATGTAATAATCGCCTACTGACTGTATAGGTGATATAGCCACCTTCTGACCATACACATGTAATAGTCGCCTGCTGACTGTATAGGTGATATAGCCGCCTCCTGACTATACACATGTAATAGTCGCCTGCTGACTGTATAGGTGATATAGCAGCCTCCTGACTATACACATGTAATAGTCGCCTGCTGACTGTATAGGTGATATAGCCACTTTCTGACCATACACATGTAATAATCGCCTGCTGACTGTATAGGTGATATAGCCGCCTCCTGACTATACACATGTAATTGTTGCCTGCTGACTGTATAGGTGATATAGCCGCCTCCTGACCATACACATGTAATAGTCGCCTGCTGACTGTATAGGTGATATAGCCGCCTCCTGACCATACACATGTAATAGTCGCCTGCTGACTGTATAGGTGATATAGCCACCTCCTGACCATACACATGTAATAGTCGCCTGCTGACCGTATAGGTGATATAGCCGCCTCCTGACCATACACATGTAATAGTCGCCTGTTGACCATATAGGTGATATAGCCACCTCCTGACCATACACATGTAATAGTCGCCTGCTGACTGTATAGGTGATATAGCCGCCTCCTGGCCATACACATGTAATAGTCGCCTGCTGACCGTATAGGTGATATAGCCGCCTCCTGACCATACACATGTAATAGTCGCCTGCTGTTCGTATAGGTGATATAGCCGCCTCCTGACCATACAAATGTAATAGTCGCCTGTTGACCATATAGGTGATATAGCCACCTCCTGACCATACACATGTAATAGTCGCCTGCTGACTGTATAGGTGATATAGCCGCCTCCTGGCCATACACATGTAATAGTCGCCTGCTGACCGTATAGGTGATATAGCCGCCTCCTGACTATACACATGTAATAGTCGCCTGCTGACTGTATAGGTGATATAGCCACTTTCTGACCATACACATGTAATAATCGCCTGCTGACTGTATAGGTGATATAGCCGCCTCCTGACTATACACATGTAATTGTTGCCTGCTGACTGTATAGGTGATATAGCCGCCTCCTGACCATACACATGTAATAGTCGCCTGCTGACTGTATAGGTGATATAGCCGCCTCCTGACCATACACATGTAATAGTCGCCTGCTGACTGTATAGGTGATATAGCCACCTCCTGACCATACACATGTAATAGTCGCCTGCTGACCGTATAGGTGATATAGCCGCCTCCTGACCATACACATGTAATAGTCGCCTGTTGACCATATAGGTGATATAGCCACCTCCTGACCATACACATGTAATAGTCGCCTGCTGACTGTATAGGTGATATAGCCGCCTCCTGGCCATACACATGTAATAGTCGCCTGCTGACCGTATAGGTGATATAGCCGCCTCCTGACCATACACATAATAAATAATCTTTTATTTTTATATAGCGCTAACATATTCCGCAGCGCTTTACAGTTTGCACACATTATCATCACTGTCCCCGATTGGGCTCACAATCTAGAATTCCTATCAGTATGTCTTTGGAATGTGGGAGGAAACCGGAGTGCCCGGAGGAAACCCACGCAAACACGGAGAGAACATACAAACTCTTTGCAGATGTTGTCCTGGGTGGGATTAGAACCCAGGACTCCAGCGCTGCAAGGCTGCTGTGCTAACCACTGCGCCACCGTGCTGCCCATGTAATAGTCGCCTGCTGTTCGTATAGGTGATATAGCCGCCTCCTGACCATACACATGTAATTGTCGCCGGCTGACCGTATAGGTGATATAGCCACCTCCTGACTATACACTTGTAATACAAAAAGAAAAAAAAAGAAAAAAAAGAGCATGAACCGCACATCCCAAAATCATACGTTGATCTAAAGCCGCTAGGCAAAAATTTATATACTGAACATGAGGTTTTCAGTTTAACATTCTGATCAGACTGTATGAAGCCCACTGCCACTTCACGGCAAACCTCGTAGTGGGTCCTATCGCCCTAACGGAGCGGAGCCGTGCGGCGACCACCGCCACAGCGGCCATGCACCAGCAGGGCGGACGGCCTGTTGCCCCACAGCACCCATGCTGCGAGACTGAGCCCCCATGACTCCAGACCGCGCCGCCCCACCAGCACAAAGCCACAGCAACAATGGCCGCCACACAGCACCAGCACTAAAATGAAAGGAGCATTGAAACTCACCTTCCTCCAGCTCTTCAGTGAGAGCCAAAATGGGCTAGACCCCTTACTTTGCAGTCTCCTGCTAATTAAAATCACCTGTGCCAAATGGGAGGAGTGCTGGTCCAAGAAAGAGACAAGAACATGCTTTGTACAAAAAGAAAAAAAAAGAGCATGAACCGCACATCCCAAAATCATACGTTGATCTAAAGCCGCTAGGCAAAAATTTATATACTGAACATGAGGTTTTCAGTTTAACATTCTGATCAGACTGTATGAAGCCCACTGCCACTTCACGGCAAACCTCGTAGTGGGTCCTATCGCCCTAACGGAGCGGAGCCGTGCGGCGACCACCGCCACAGCAGCCATGCACCAGCAGGGCGGACGGCCTGTTGCCCCACAGCACCCATGCTGCGAGACTGAGCCCCCATGACTCCAGACCGCGCCGCCCCACCAGCACAAAGCCACAGCAACAATGGCCGCCACACAGCACCAGCACTAAAATGAAAGGAGCATCTCTCTCTTTTTTTTCTTTTTTGCAAAGCATACACATGTAATAGTCGCCTGCTGATCGTATAGGTGATATAGCCGCCTCCTGACCATACACATGTAACAGTCGCCTGCTGACCGTATAGGTGATATAGCCGCCTTCTGACCATACACATGTAACAGTCGCCTGCTGACCGTATAGGTGATATAGCCACCTTCTGATCATACACATGTAATAGTCGCCTGCTGACCGTATAGGTGATATAGCCTCCTTCTGATCATACACATGTAATAGTCGCCTGCTGACCGTATAGGTGATATAGCCACCTCCTGACCATACACATGTAATAGTCACCTGTTGACCATATAGGTGATATAGTCACCTTCTGATCAAACACATGTAATAGTCGCCTGCTGACCGTATACGTGATATAGCCACCGTCTGACCATACACATGTAATAGTCGCCTGCTGACTGTATAGGTGATATAGCCGCCTCCTGACCATACACATGTAATAGTCGCCTGCTGACCGTATAGGTGACATAGCCGCCTCCTGACCATACACATGTAATAGTCGCCTGCTGACCGTATAGGTGATATAGCCGCCTCCTGACCATACACATGTAATAGTCGCCTGCTGATCGTATAGGTGATATAGCCGCCTCCTGACCATACACATGTAATAGTCGCCTGCTGACCGTATAGGTGATATAGCCACCTCCTGACCATACACATGTAATAGTCGCCTGCTGACTGTATAGGTGATATAGCCACCTCCTGACTATACACATGTAATAGTCGCCGGCTGACTGTATAGGTGAGATAGCCTTTGGCTGACCGTAAAAGTGAGATGGCCTTCGGTTAATCATATAGATGAGATAGCTGTGTGCCAACCATAAATGAATTTTTCTTCTTTAGACACTGTGGCATAATTTGCTTCCAGACACTTTTGACAGATCTTCTGAAACAGACGATTGAGATGTAGAACTTTGGGACAGTCAGGCAACACATTATTTTTGCAGGGGGTCGTGACATTGTATGTGGTGTCGGCGAATTATCCACTGAAAATTTGCAAGATTCCCCGGTTGGAGCCGCAGACAGATTTAATCCCGATTATGATTAAAACGGATTTCATCATATTAATTATTATTTATATAGCACCATTAATTCCATGGTGCTGTACATGTGAAAAGGGGTTACATACAGGGTTATAGATATCGTTAACAGTAAACAAATTTACAATGACAGACTGGTACAGAGGGGAGAGGACCCTGTCCTTGTGGAGTTACATTCTTCGGGATAATGGGGAAGAGACAGGAGGTCGGTGTGCTGCAGCACTCGTGGTGGTGAGGCGGCAGCTCTGGTGGTGGTGACACGGCAGCTCGGGTGGTTGGTGGGGCGGCATAGGCTCAGGTGGTTGGTGAGGCGGCATCTTGGGTGGTTGGTGAGGCGGTAGAATGGTTATTGCAGGCTGTAGGCTTTCCTGAAGAGATGGGTTTTTAGGTTCCGTCTGAAGGATCCAAGGGGGGTGGATAATTGGACGTGTTGAGGCGTGGAATTTCAGAGGATGGGGATATTCGGGAGAAATCTTGGAGGCGGTTGTGTGAAGAACGAATAAGTGTGGAAGAGAGTAGGAGGTCTTGGGAGGATCGGAGATTACGTGAGGGAAGATATCGGGAGATTAGTTCAGAGATATAGGGAGGGGACAGGTTGTGGATGGCTTTGTAGATCAGTGTTAGCAGTTTGAACTGGATTCGTTGGGGAATTGGAAGCTAGTGGAGGGATTTGCAGAGGGGTGAAGCAGGCGAGTAGCGAGGAGAGAGGTGGATTAGCCGAGCAGCAGAGTTGAGGGCAGACTGGAGTGGTGAAAGGGAGTTAGTGGGGAGGTCACAGAGGAGGGTGTTGCAGTAATCGAGGTGGGAGATGATGAGGGCATGCACAAGAGTTTTAGTAGATTGTTGGCTGAGGAAGGGATGGATTCTGGCAATATTTTTGAGTTGGTGGCAAGAGTTTGAACGTGCGGTTTGAAGGACAGGGCAAAACCGAGTTACCCCGAGGCAGCAGAATTCAGGTGTGGGACAGAGTGTAATGTCGTTTACCATAATAGATAGATCAGGTAGGGGGGATACGCGAGATGGGCGAAAGATGATGAGTTCGGTTTTGTCTACATTGAGTTTTAGGAAGCGAGAGTTGAAGAAGGAGGATATGGCTGACAGACACTCCGGGATTCTGGACAGAAGAGAGGCGACATCTAAGCCAGAGAGGTAGATCTGAGTGTCGTCCGCATATAGGTGGCACTGGAAGCCATGGGACTTTAGTTGTCCTAGGCCAAGGGTATAGATGGAAAAAAGTAGAGGCCCTAGGACAGAGCCTTGAGGGATTCCAACAGAGAGGGGGCGGGGTGAGAAAGTAGTGTGGGAGTGGGAAACACTAAATGTGTGGTCGGAAAGGTATGAGGCAATCCAGGACAGGGCAAGGCCTTTGATGCCGAGGGAAGAAAGAATCTGTAGCAGTAGGCAGTGGTCGACTGTGTCAAAAGCAGAGGACAGGTCGAGAAGGAGGATGGAGAACTGTCTGTTAGATTTGGCTGTAAGTCATTACTAATTTTGGTCAGAGCAGTTTCGGTGGAGTGGTGGGGGCAGAAGCCAGATTGGAGGTTGTCAAGGAGAGAGTTAGATGAGAGATGGGAGGAAAGTCGACCATGGACATGCTGCTCAAGGAGTTTGGAAGCAAATGGGAGCAGTGATATGGGGCGATAGCTGGGCATAGCAGTTGGGTCAAGGTTAGCTTTTTTGAGGATGGGTGTGATGGTTTGAAGGCAGAGGGGAAGGTACCAGAAGATAGCGATAGGTTGAAGAGATGGGTTAGGGCTGGAATGAGCGTGTTAGTGAGGTTGGGGAGCAGGTGGGAAGGGATGGGGTCAAGAGGACAGGTGGTGAGGTGTGATTTGGAAAGGAGGTGAGTAAGTTCTCCTTCAGTCATGTTGGATAGGGATTTTATTGGGGAAGGGCAGACGTCTGGTATATGGAGTGGTTGGGGTGGTGGAACAGTAAAGGTTTGCCTTGTTTGATCGATCTTGTTTTTGAAGTAGGTGGCAAAGTCCTCAGAAGAGATGAGGGGAGTTGGAGGTGGCAGTGGTGGGCAGAGGAGAGAGTTAAATGTGCTGAACAGTTGTTTTGGGTTGTGGGATAGTGAAGATACAAGGTTAGTGAAATAGGTCTGTTTATCAGAAGTGAGGGCTAGTTTGAAGGCAAGTGTAGCTTGTTTGAAAGCGGTGAAGTCGTCTGGCAGGCGTGTTTTTTTCCTACGCCGCTCCGCGACTCTGGACGCTTATCATATAAATGTGCTTTGTTTTTTCTTGTAATGAAATGATAATATCCTCCCTGCATCCTGGGATAATAAGGCAACGCTGTACTGTTGGCATCGTGGCTGTAGTTGCTTTTCGTCTCCCTCCCCTACATATTTACGTAATCAGTTGTGAGCACATTATTGTAACTGCATTAAGTCCCCGGGGGATGCAGCTAGCGGGAGCAATTAGTGAGAAAAGGAATACAGAACATCCTCTGATTTTACCGCCAGCTGTTACAAAGTTAGAAAGCTTTATAGTCCAAGACACGATTGGCATTGTATTTCCTGCATGGTAATTTTCTAATTTGAGCAGAACGGAAAAAAAAAGTCATCACAGGTCACTGGCTAAAAAGCAAATCCTATCCTTGTATCTGAATGAAATGTGGTTATTATAAGGTTGACGCAAATAGTGGTGCGCACATTTCACGTGAGGTTCCGGACAGTCTGTCAAGTGATCACTTTTTGTCTTCTCAGGTGGCAGAATTATCTCAGCATCTTGAGGACAGGATGTACCAGGTGTACGAACAGAACAACACACAACTCCAGGTCCAGCTGAAAGAGCTGACGGAGATCATCGAAAGGATCGGGCAGCTGCAGGCTGAGCTCAAACAAGTCTGCGAGACAGTGGTCACCGTCTACAAAGACCTGGGCCTGGGCTTACAGTACCATGGCTGAGTGTGCAGACTGAAGGGACCCCGTATCCAGTAGGTTACATTATCCCTGCCATCAATCTCTCACAGCAGCTTATGTTTTGCAGTTGTGAGGGTTTTTATCTGAGAACGAACACATTTTATGTCTCGTATTACTCATTGTTCTAAGTTAGAAATACCGTATGCAACATTTCTGAATAAATGACAGGCAAACATTTCATCATGCAAGTGCATTTATATGGTTGTAAAGGTGCAAAGCCTAGGGCTCAATTCACACAGCTGTTTTAGCACCAACAAAAAAAAAGTGTGCAGTATCTGATTTGTATCCATTTATTTTGGTCCCTGTGTTCATTATTAGTAGTGATGATCGAATAGTGAAATATTCGGACTTGGAAAATCGGCACAAATAATTTCTAATGTCCGTTTATTTGTACCGAATAATGAATCCAATGCAAGTCAACGGGAAAGCTGAATATTTTTATGCTGGACCCAACAAACAGGTCTGGAGGTCTGAGGAAAAAAAGCTGAAATGGATGGGAAAGAGCTAAAACTAAATGGGAACAGCATGGAGAAGATGCCTGCATGCCTTTCTGACTCACATATGGTATCTGGGAATAATGTTGTCAGACTATTGCGCCAGTTTTATGGATTTTTAACCCCTTACTAATATCAGGTGTAATAGTACAACGATGTCGGTATCCCTTGCTTTGATGTGGGCTCCGTCGCTGAGCCCACATCTTTTCCGGGACATGTCGGCTGTTTTGAACAGCTGACATGTGCCCGCAATAGCCGCGGGTGGATTGCGATTCCACCTGCGGCTATTAAATAGTTAAACATTTAACGTGCGCTTCCAGCCATCGGGCCGGAAATACGTGCAGCGGTGACCCTCGTCACATGATTGGGGGTCATCGGTTCGTCGGCATGACAATCAGAGGTCCTTGAGACCTCTATGGTTGTCAGTGCCGGATTGCTATGAGCGTCACCCTGTGGTTGGCGCTCATAGCAACTCAGCAATTCTACTGCATTAAGGCGATCTGAACATCCATCGCCTCTATGTAGCAGAGCCAGTCGAGTTGTGCAAGCTTCTAGCCTCCTATGGAGACTATTGAAGCTTGGCAAAAGTAAAAAAAAAAAAGTGTATAAAAAAAATATATATATATATAAATTCAAATCACCCCTAGTGATGAGCCAATGTACTCGTTACTAGAGATTTCCCGAGCATGCTCGGGTGTCCTCCGACTATTTTTTAGTGCTCGGAGTTTTAGTTTTTAGCGCCGCAGCTGAATGATTTACATCTGTTAGCCAGCATAAGTACATGTGGGGATTCCCTAGCAACCAGGCAACCCCCACATGTACTTATGCTGGCTAACAGATGTAAATCATTCAGCTGTGGCACTAACAACTAAAACTCCGAGCACTAAAAAATACTCGGAGGACACCCGAGCGTGCTCGAGAAATCTCGACTAACGAGTATATTCGCTCATCACTAATCACCCCCCTTTCGTCCCATTCAAAATAGAAAAATGAAAATAAAATCAAACCTACACATATTTGGTATCGCCGCGTTCAGAATCGCCCGATATAGATCAATAAAAAAAAGGATTAACCTGATCGCTAAACGGCGTAGCAAGAAGAAAAGTCAAAACTCCAAAATTACGTTTTTTTGGTCACCGCACTTTGCATTAAAATGCAATAACAGGCGAATAACAGATCGTATCTACACAAAAATTGTATCATTAACCCCTTCACCCCCGGAGCTTTTTTCCGTTTAGTATTTTCGTTCTTTGCTCCCCTTTTTCCAGAGCCATAACATTTTTATTTTTCAGTCAATATGGCCATGTGAGGGCTTGTTTTTTGCAGGATGAGTTGTACTTTTGAACTACACCATTGGTTTTTGCATGTCATGTACTAGAAAACGGAAAAAAATTCCAAGTGCGGTGAAATTGCAAAAAAGTGCAATCCCTCACTTGTTTTTTGTTTGGCTTTTTTTACTATGTTCACTAATGCTAAAACTGACCTGCTATTATGACTCTCCAAGTCATTACGAGTTCTTAGACACCAAACATGTTTAAGTTCTTTTTTATCTAAGTGGTGAAAAAAAATTCTAAACTTTGCTAATACCCGTAGCGTCTCCATTTTTCATGATCTCGTGTTGGGTGAGGGCTTATTTGCATGACGAGCTGACGTTTTTAACCCCTTACTAACATCAGACGTACTATTACACTGATGTCAGTATCCCCCGCTTTGATGTGGGCTCTGGTTGTGAGGCAATTTTACATGCTGTTGTGCAAATGGAATAGACAACAGATGAAAATTATTGGCAATTATCAAGACACACTCAGTAGTGGTTCAGCAGGTGGGGACCACAGACCACATCTCAGTACCAATGCTTTCTGGCTGATGTTTTGTTCACTTTTGAATGTTGGTTGTGCTTTCACACTCGTGGTAGCATGGGACAGACTCTACAACCCATACAAGTGGCTCAGGTAGTGCAGCTCATCCAGGATGGCACATCAATGTGAGCTGTGGCAAGAAGCTTTGCTGTATCTGTCAGTGTAGTGTCCAGAGGCTGGAGGCGCTACCAGGAGAAAGGCCAGTACACCAGGAGACATGGAGGGTGCCATAGGAGGGCAACAACCCAGCAGCAAAACCGCTACTTCTGCCTTTGTGCAAGGAGGAACAGGAGGAACAGGAGGAGCACTGCCAGAGCCCTGCAAAATGACCTCCAGCAGGCCACAAATGTGGATGTGTCTGCACAAACGGTTAGAGACAGACTCCATGAGGATGGTCTGAGTGCCTGACGTCCACAGATGGGGGTTGTGCTCACAGCCCAACACCATGCAGGACACTTGGCATTTGCCACAGAACACCAGGATTGGCAAATTCGCCACTGGCGCCCTTGTGCTCTTCACAGATTAAAGGAGGTTCACACTGAGCACATGTGACAGACGTGAGAGTCTAGAGATGCCATGGAGAGCAATCTGCTGCCTGCAACATCCTTCAGCATGACTGGTTGGCAGTGGGTCAGTAATGGTACCTCGCCAGAGGTAGCCTGACTGCCATTAGGTACCAAGATGAGATCCTCAGACCCCTTGTGAGACCATATGCTGGTGCGGTTGGCACTGGATTCCTCCTAATGCAGGACAATGCCAAACCTCATGTGGCTGGAGCGTGTCAGCAGTTCCTGCAAGATAAAGCATTGAAGCTATGGACTGGCCCGCCCATTCCCCAGACCTGAATCCGATTGAACACATATGGGACATCATGTCTTGGGACATCATGTCTTGCTCCATCCACCAACGTCACATTGCACCACAGACTATCCAGTAGTTTGGATGCTTTAGTCCAGGTCTGGGAGGAGATCCCTCAGGAGACCATCCGCCGCCTCATCAGGAGCATGACCAGGCATTGTGAAGTAGGGAGGTCATAGAGGCATGTAGAGGCCACACACAATACTGAGCATCTTTTCCTTGTCATGAGGCATTTCCACTGAAGTTGGATTAGCCTGTAATTTGATTTTCCACTTTGATTTTGAGTAACATTCCAAATCCAGACCTCCATGGGATATTCCTTTTGATTAACATTGATAATTGTTATGTTTTATTGTTCTGATCACATTCCACTATGTAATGAATAAAAATTTGCAAATGGAATATTTCATTCAGAGATATCTAGGATGTTGTATTTTAGTGTTCCCTTTATTTTTTTTGAACATTGTAGTTAGCCAGAAAGTGAAATACATATTCCCTATCCCTTTACAATGCCAGCTAAAACATGCCCATTTGAATTATGTTCTTTGTCCACCGCCACGTCATTATGCAGCCCCTGCTGACAGTTCACAGAGGGCCAGCAGCTGCTGTGAAACCTGCATTTTGTAAGCTCCACAGTTCATTTTTGCCACTGGATACCAAGGGAACAACTGTCATAGTGGGTGAAGCCGCTGTAAGCTTCCCGTGAAAATGTGGTCAGCGCGATACACCACTGATGAACGTAGACAATTGCTAGGATGATGTGGGTTGGATGGCAGACAAAGGCTCCAGTGTGTTGACAAGCAGCACCACAAAGTCTTCCACACGGTCCAGTCTCAGTAACCAAGGGGCTGGACCTCTGAATCCTCAACCTGGTTCTCCTTCCTAACCCCATCAAGAGTCCCAGTAGACATATGACCCAAAGCTGGCCACTATGATGAACTGTTTACGTTCGCTTGTAATTTGCCAGGCCTCTCAACGTGCAACATTACAGAGGGTCATGAGGAGGTTGAGTGCAGTGATGCCCAAACATTTGAGCCCACACGGCCAGGAGAAAGCCACGTTGGGGAAGGTCAATTCATGTCTGAAGAGGTGGAGGATAATCATGACGCACAGTTGCCATCAGGTCAGCCTAAAATCGCAACTCAGAAGGAGGATCAGATTGAGGAATTGGAAGATGATGTGGTTGATGATGAGGCCACTGATCCAACCTGGCACTGTGGCACGCCTAGCGAGCACAGCAGTGCAGACACTTACGGCCTTCCCAATCTGATGTCCATGAAGCAGGTACTGATGCCTCCTGCCCAAAACCTGCAGTTGTACAGACACAACAGTCAGCAACCACGTCCAGTTCATTGTCCCAACGCAGCGTTCACTTGTCCCTACCCTAGACTTTAACAGAAAGCAGGAATATCGACCCACCCACAGGCCAAAACGCTAAACACCCATATAGCCAGATTGGTAGCATTGGAAATGTTGCCGTTTCGACTTGTGGGAACTGAGTTTTTCTACGACCTCTTGGTGGTGGCAGCCCCACGGTACTCAATTACCATCCAACACTATTTATCCCAGTGTGCCGTCAAGGCATTACATAAGCAGTCTTGTTACACAATATCAAACGTGCTCTAGCCAACGCAATCACAGGGAAGGTCTACTTTACCACAGACACGCGGACAAGTTCTTGTGAACAGGTATGCTACATTTCCCTTATGGCACACTGGCTGAACACGGTGGAGTCTGGAACAGAGTCAGAGGCTGGGACATCACACATTTTACCCACACCAAGAATAGTGGGTCCAATTTCCATCAGGGTTTCAGCCTCATCCTCACCGAAAGTAGCCTCCCCATCACTCCCCAGCTGGGATGTCTGCAGCACTGCCTTGGCAACGCAACCGAGCTGCTGAAGGTGATAAAAGAACAGACTGATCAGTGACTCTCCCCGCTGAGCTTTCAACCAAGTCTGGTTGTGTGCGATAATGGGTGTAACTTGGTGGCGGCTTTAAAGCTCGGCAAGCTGGTAAACACGTTCCATGCATTGCCCAGTCCTGAACTTGGTTATATAGTGTTTTTAAAAAACATACCTTGACTTGCTGAACCTACTTGCCAAGGTACGGCATATAAGTGCACATTTCTGAAAGTCTTCTCAGGCTAGCTTTGCTGCAGCAGTGCTTTAATTTGCCTCGTCACTGACTGATTTGTGACCTGCCACACGCTGTATTTTGACCTTTAATAATAATAATAATAATAAGTTTTATTTCTATAGCGCCAACATATTTTGCAGCCCTTTACATGTTAGAGGGGACTTGTACAGATAATAAAAGACATTACAGATTAACAAAAATCACATAAACAACAGATACCAAGAGGAACGAGTGCCCTGCTCGCAAGCTTACAATCTATGAGGAAATGGGGAGGGACGAAAGGTGAATGGTAACAATTGCTTTCATTGTTTTGACCAGCCATAATGTAAGTGTTCATGTAATGATGCATGAACCAGTTATCAACCAATATGTGTAAAAGTATAGACACAGAGGGCTATTAAATGCATAAAGTGTGTTACAACAAGATACAAGGATCCTGGTTATGAAGAAAATTTTGAATTCCAACTTCTCAATGCCCATCAGAGTAACGTTGGGCCCCCAAACATAACTGTCGGTTCTTCAAAACTTTGAGTACTGCACCAAGACGGTGAGCGCTGATGACGCTATTGTCAGTGTAACCATCCCACTGCTCTGTCAATTAAAACATTCGCTGCAGAATCTCAAAGAGGAAGCTTTGAATGCCGAGCAGGTGGCTATGGAGCAAGATTTTACAGTGGCTGATACCACACCGCCCCACCTCACACAATATTCTCAAGCCACATTGGGTTATGACGAGGAATAGGACGAGGCGGAACAGGAGTTTTTGGTCTGCGCTACAGATGGGACTCCCAATCCCACCTTCACGCCTGTCCAGCATAGATGGTCTGATGAGGAGGAGGCTATGCATCATGAGGAGGAGAGGATGGTTAGTGTTCTTCCTGGTGAGGACACTGAATGTTTGACTCTGTAGTCTGCCACACATGGCAAAGTTCATGTCCAGATGCCTTTCCCAAAACCCTTGCGTGAAACACATTTTGTCCACCATGAAATACTGGGTGTAGACCTTTCTTGACCCACAGTACAATGAGAAATTTGCTTCTCTCATGTCTGAGGCAGACGTGCCATTTGCAGTGCATGTATGCCAGAGAGCCGTCGTGGAAGACTTGTTAGAGAGATTATGCTGAGACAACGCTGCTGGCAGAGGTACCAGCTTTTTTTCAGGCACAAGGATTACAGGAAAGGGCCACGCACACAAGGTGCAACTTGGGGGATGTACCCCAACTTACACATTTTCATAAGACCGTCACATCAGCAAGGGTTACCTGTGGGTGTAACTATGAAGAGGGGAGAAGTTGACCAAGATGGTGAAAGACTACTTAAGTGACGTTAAGAGTGTCCTTCCTTATTCTTCAGTGCCTATTGACTATTGGTTGTCCAAGCTCCACATTTGGCCCGACCTCTCCTTCGACACCTTGGAGGTGCTGCCATTCCCTACTACAAGTGTGTTGTCTGAGCATGATTTTCGTTTGCCTGGTGCAATCATAATGGATAGGCACACACGACTGTCAACGTAAAATGCAAACAGGCTGACTCTTCTAAAATTGAACAAGGGCTGGATTTCCTCCGACATTGTAAGCCCTACGAATGACAGCAACGTAATGTAAAAGCAGCCAAAATGTTTTGTTTGGGAAGTTGTCTTAACATCCATCCCTTACCATCCAAACCCATTTTGTTCATTAAATCACCTCCTCCTGCGTCAAGTACTTAGTGGTCATGTATGTATAACGCACGTGGCTAATGTTTGGTACTTTGCGAAAACTTGGCACATTGTGGAATGGTGAAACTTGTACTCCCTATCTATTTCCTTGCTGACACACTCCAACAGCGGAGTAATGAAGATTATTGCCCCTGCTAAATTGTCACATATTATCTGTACCCAGTCGCACATCTGCGAGACAAGTATTAGGCCACATTCACACATTCCTTTTTATCCTGCGGGTTCTCCCACAGCGGATTTGATAAATCTGCAGGGCAAACCCGCTGCGGTTATCCCTGCAGATTTATCGCGGTTTGTCCTGCAGGTTCCGCTGCGGGTTCCGCTGCGGGATTTACCCCTACTATTGATGCTGCATATGCAGCAATATGCAGCATCAATAGTAATGTTAAAAATAATAAAATCATAATGATATACTCACCCTCTGATGTCCGGATCTCCTGGGCGCTGCAGGCGGCGGTCCGGTTCCAAAGATGCTGTGCGACCAGGACCTTCGGTGACGTCACAGTCATGTGACCGCGACGTCACCGAAGGTCCTGGTCGCATAGCAAACCTGAGACCGGACGGCCGCGTGCAGCGCTGAGACTTCAGAGGTGAGTATAACATGATTTTTTATTTTAATTCTTTTTTTTTTAATACAAATATGGTTCCCGGGGCTTGGAGGAGAGTCTCCTCTCCTCCACCCCGGGTACCACCTGCACATTATCCGCATTACTTCCCGCATGGTGGGCACAGCCCCATGCGGGAAGTAAGCAGATCAATGCATTTCTATGGGTGCAGAATCGCTGCGATTCTGCACAAAGAAGTGACATGGTCCTTCTTTTTTTCCGCAGCAATTCTGCGCGTTTTTTTTCGGGTTTTTCCGCATCATGTGCACTGCGGTTTCTGTTTTCCATAGGGTAACATTGTACTGTACCCTGCATGGAAAACAGCTGCGGACCCGCAGCAGCAAAATCGCCGCGGTTCCGCAGTAAAAACCGCATAGTGTGAACATGGCCTTAGGTATTTTAAGTGGAAAATACCAGAGAGCACAATATACCTTGAAGATCCAGCTGGAGAGAGGAAAGGAGTCCAGCGCTGCCCCTGGTGGGATTCTCCCATTCTGCTCTAGTGGACTGACAAGTCTCTCCCTGACAATTAAAAAAAATTAGCATCTTTGTCAAGATCTATGGCCTTACCCTCATAAAATCTACATGACTAAGAAATATGGGAAATTTTGCCCTCTTGTGTCTTTCCTTTTCTGACACTCCACATGGAGAGAAGTAGAACCGGAGAATAGAAGCCGCGCAGACCACAATAAAGGTATCAGAGTTACACACACACTCTGTTTATTAGCCTACGCGTTTCGTGGCCAACAGGCCACTTCATCAGGGCATCAAGATTCATCAGTAAAAACAGGTATATATACCTACAAATACAATCAAAAAAATATATACAAACATGTATAAACCCCACCTTCTTACGACATCACTTCTGGTGAGAACGCCCACTTTAAATCAAAAATTTATAAATACACCCATAACATTAATTACAAAACATTAAAATACATAAAACACAATAATCAATCTATAGAACTACAAATATTAATCAATAAATAATAAAAACAAATATATATAAACATTTCTGGTATCTAGATCAACCAGGATCAGAACTCACATATGAAGAAACCTAAAAACTATCCTCCAGAGAATAAACCTCCGTCTTATACCACTACACCACCTGGTGGTCTTAGGTGAGGGCAACTATTTATCCTGGATCCACCAGTTAAACCCATTCAAGACGCTATCATATGTTGACCCATAATAAAGGCAAAACAAACAAAGGGCTCATATAAGGTAACAACATCACATAATATAAAGTAAAAAAGTAAAAAAGTAAGGGAAAGAATGGGTTCCCATATGCTCAATTTCCACAACTCTTTTCGGATATGAACCCATATGATCTAGAGGTCTACAAACACTACAAAGGAATAAGCAGCACCTCAAACCAGTTAACCACCGGAGTTCATGAAAAATGGGGAGCACTGAGGTCCATAGTCTCTCCCCACGACGACACACGGAGGAACTCCTACAATCAAGAAAATCCATCACAGAAGAATCTCCGTGAGATGAAACTCATGATATTAATTACTTATAGGTACCTAGAAGAGGTCGCTAACCTCATTCAATCCACCAGGGCTTAAGGTGCCCAACTTAAATATCCAATATGTTTCTTTTTTACCCAGGACCTCCAATCTCCTAGGTGTATTAACAGGCACATGATCAATGGGAGTAACAGATAATTTAACATTCCCATGATGAACTATGGTACAATGTCGCGACAATCCATGTTCAGAAAAACCTCTAAGAATATTAAACCTATGGGAGTTCACACGTTTGTGAAGAGGTTGAGAAGTTCTTCCCACATACTGTTTACCACAGTTGCACTGAATCAAATAGATTACGTAATCTGTCTGACACGTCATTCTAAAATTGATATTAAAAGCCTTCCCTTTTTTTGCAAACGACGTGAAGCTGTCAACATTGTTACTAATAGATCTACAACATTTACACCTACGTCCATTACATCGGTAAGAACCGTAACAGCCAATCCATTCTTTACCTACTAAAGTGCATCCAGAGGAGGAAATCTTAACTACACTAGGTGCCAAAACATTTTTTATAGTAGGAGCCCTTTTAAATGTTACTGTTGGTTTCATGGGAACCACCTTATTAAGGATCGGATCGTTTAAGATCACACTCCAATGTTTTTCTAATATATTCCGTATTTGTACATTTTGTGACGAAAAAGTAGTAATAAAATTTGTTTCAAAAAGGTTTTCTCTAACACCCTTATTTTTGTCAAGATGTATAAGCTCATTTTGGGAACAACCCTTAACGGAATTGTAAGCCTTTTTAACAAGCTTCACCGGATATTCTTTTTCCTGAAATCTCTCCCTAAGAATTTTACTTTGTTCCCTAAATGCTGTATCAGAAGTACAATTTTTTCTAATCCTATAATACTGATTCCTTGGGATGTTCCTAAGCCATGGTCTATGATGGTTACTTTCATAGTGAACATACCCATTGGCATCCACTCTTTTAAAATGGTTTTTGGTCATGATCTCTCCGGCATCATCAATATAGATGTTCAAGTCTAAAAAGGTGACACTTTTACTATCCACACAGGGAGTGAGCTCCAAACCCCAATGATTATCCCTTATAGCATCAAGGAAATCAAAAACCGTATTATCTACATTATTATAGATAATAAATATATCATCTATAAAACGTTTGTATAGAACCAGATTCTGTTTATGTTTACAATGGAGGACATACCAGGACTCAAAGGCAGCCATGAATAAGTTAGCATACGTAGGCGCTGCCTTCGACCCCATGGCAGTCCCCCGTATCTGGTGATAAATAGTCTCCCCGAATGTAAAAAAATTGTTCTCTAAAATAAAAGTCATGCTTTTCAACAGAAACTCTCTTTGGGCCATGGTCACATTCGATAATCTATCGATGTATAATTTAAAACATTGAAGGCCAATAGTGTGGTCAATATTAGAATATAAACCAGTCACGTCAATAGATATAAATAAAAAATCATCACCCCATATAAGTCCCTGCAATTCCTGTATAAGGTGGGTAGAATCCCTGAGATAAGAACCCAAATTTCTGACAGACTCATTCATAAAGGAGTCCACAAATGCTGCTAGATTTGATGTTAAAGAGTTAATCCCCGCTATGATCGGTCGTCCAGGTGGGTTAAACTCATCCTTATGAACCTTTGGGAGATGGTAATAAACTGCCATCTTTGGGTTTTTTACCCCAAGGAATTCTTTCTCGCTCTTATTCAGAATTCCCATTTCATCAGCTGTTTTAACTAACTCCTTATATTTTATTATCGCATTCTCATATTCAGCCCTATTGGAAATATTATAAGTCCCCTCATCTGACAAAATCCTATTAGCCTCTCGGACATAAGCATCCAAATCTTGTAGTACCACTCCTCCACCCTTATCAGCAGATTTTATTACCAAATTTACATCATTTTTGAGAGTCTTAATGCCCTCAATTTCAATTGTTGTCAGATTGTTAATCGATCCTCGCTTAAAATTCAAGGACTCGAAGTCATTCAAAACCAAGTCTACGTAGGCTTTTCTGACACTGTAGTATTTCTCCTCCCTCCTAAGTTCTCACTGGAAATCACAGTGAGAAAACTCACACCCTATATAACATGGGGGATTTATTGTCCATTCTGAGACTCAGACCATAAAGGTTCATTTTTTTTTTAATAATTAGGTTTTATTTCAAAACTAAAAATTTTTATTTGCAAAGTAAGATTTTATTTGGAGACCTTGCACAGTACATTCAATTTTTTTTTTTACATCTGTGTTGGCAATACTAAAGCATTTTTCTTAAATTAACTGTATATATTTTGGGTTCATTTTTGCAATTAGGTTTCATAATTTTTTTTTTAACAGCTTAGCTTTTACTGGGCTGTATGAGTCAGTTGGAGAAGTGGTGACTGGGAGTTGTGGGGACCACAAGGATCCACACTGGGAGCCGCGAGAACTACAAGGATCCACACCGGGAGCCTTGCAGACCACAAGAATCCACACCGGGAACCATGGGGACCACAAGGATCTGTCTTAGGTCCAATTCTTTTTAATCTCCTTATTATTGACATTTTGGATGGGATAGAGAGTAAAGTTGCAGTTGTTACTGATGACACCATACTTTATAGGATAAAAACTGAGCGAGATTGTATAATATTACAGAATGATCTGCATAAGATGTCTGCATGGCAAACATATGGCAGATAATAATGTAGAGTAATTTACCAGTCAGAGTAATCCTATTGTTGCATATGTAATAAGTGGAAATATACTTGAGACTACAGAACAGGAGAAGGACGGGGGATTCTGATTACAATGAGCTAAGCAGCAATACTCAATGTCAGGCAGCAGCTGCAAAGGCAAGCAAAATTTTAGGGTGTATAAAAAGCTAAAATCCTGTGATCTCAATTATTAGCCCTCTATAAATCACTTGTAGGGCTACATCTAGAATATGGGATGCATGATATTGGGAAGTTAGAGTCAGTTTAAAAGATGGCAACTAGATTATTACAAGGGATGGAGGCTTCCAATATAATGAGAGGTTGTTAAAGTTAGACTTTTCTATTCTCTTGAGCACCTAAAAGGAGATTTTTGTGTACTCACCGTAAAATCTCTTTCTCTTAGCCTCTAATTGGGGGACACAGAACCATGGGTGTTAAGGTACCTTCACACTCAGCAACTTTACAACGAGAACGACAATGATCCGTGACGTTGCAGCGTCCTGGATAGCGATCTCGTTGTGTTTGACACGCAGCAGCGATCAGGATCCCGCTGTGACATCGCTGGTCGTAGCTGAAAGTCCAGAACTTTATTTGGTCGTCAGGTCGGCGTGATTCGTCATGTTTGACAGCAAAAGCAACGATGCCTGCAATGTTTCTTCATGGAGCGAACAACCAGCGAGAACGATAAGTACATCACTGGATCGCTCCTGCATTGTTCTGGAGTTGCTGTGTTTGACATCTCTACAGCGACCTAACAGCGACGCTCCAGCGATCTAGTTTAGGTCGGATCGTTGTCTATATTGCTGGAGCGTCGCTAAATGTGACGGTACCTTTATGCTGCTGTCCACTAGGAGGCGACACTATGCATAATCTGAAAAAGATTAACTGTGGTTCCTCCTCTGCAGTATACACCCCTGGACGGCATTAGCCTTCACCAGTTTTGTGCAAAAGCAGTAGGAGGAACGTGACATGAATAACATAACCATGCCTATAAGAGGGCAACTATGTACGAGCTCAAGCAAACAATAGGAGAATTCGACAGTAACAACGGCCCGGAAGGGCAACAGGGTGGGAGCTGTGTCCCCCAATTAGAGGCTAAGAGAAAGAAGTTTTACGGTGAGTACACAAAAATCTCCTCTACTCTGTCGTCTCATTGGGGGGCACAGGACCATGGGACGTCCCAAAGCAGTCCCTGGGTGGGAAGCAATGGACAAATATTGTGCAGACAGGCTGCTACACTTGGGGCACCGCCGCCTGCAGAACACATTTACCCAGGCTCGCGTCCGCTGAGGACTGGGTATGAACCCTGTAGTGTTTAGTAAACGTGTGTAGGCTAGTCCAGGTGGCCGCCTTACACACTTGTTGTGCCGAAGCCTGGTGCCGAATGGCCCAGGAGGCCCCTACCGCCCATGTAGAGTGTGCTGTAATACCGGCTGGAAGAGGAGAATTCTTAAGGCGGTAGGCGTCTTGTATGGTAGATTTGATCCACCTGGCAAGGGTAGCTTTGGAAACTGGCAGACCCTTGTGGCCGCCTTCCGGAAGAAGGAAAAGAGAATCAGACCTCCGGAAGGACGCAGTCCTAGACACATATACGCAATGCCCTGACAAGGTCAAGCGTATGCAGAGCCTTCTCCACTCTATGAACCGGGACCAGACAAAAGGATGGCAGTGAAATTTCCTGATTGAGGTGGAAGTGGGACACAACCTTCGGAAGGAAGGATGGGACCGTACGGAGAACTACCTTGTCCTGGTGAAAAATCAGGAAGGGCCGTCTGCCGGAGAGTGTTGTCAGTTCAGACACCCTGTGTAGCGAGGTGATTGCCACCAGGAAAACCACATTCTGGGATAGAAGGCGGAGCGGGACCTCCTTAAGGGGTTCGAAAGGTGGGTCCTGCAATGCTGTCAGGACCAGGTTGAGGTCCCACGTTTCTAGTGGTCGTCTGTAGGGGGGAACCAATCTGGAAACCCCCTGAAGAAAAGTCCTTACTTTCGGCTTGGTAGCAATGCGCCTTTGAAAAAGCCCTGAGAGGGCTGACACCTGGCTCTTAAGCGAGCCCAGGGACAGCCTGGCCTCCAGACCCGATTGGAGAAAACCAAGTACTTTGGGTAAGGAATAAGGGAGTGGGGTCTGGCCACGAGATTCGCACCAGGTAAAGAAAGCTTTCCAGGTACAGTAATAGATCTTGGCAGAGGCTGGCTTCCGTGCCCTGATCATGGTTCCAATGATGTCCGGCGAGAGCCCTGCCTGGGTTAGAACCCAGGTCTCAAGGGCCATGCCGTCAAATTGAGAGCCCCTGAGTTCTGGTGGTGGAACGGGCCTTGTGATAGATCGGGGCGGTCGGGGAGACGCCAGGGGGCGTCTACTGTAAGTTGTACGATGTCGGCGTACCATGTACGTCTGGGCCAGTCCGGTGCGATTAGGATGGTTGGAACTCCCTCTTGCTTGATCTTCCTCACCACCCTGGATATCAGGGGGAGAGGTGGAAAAATGTACAGAAGCTGGAACTGGGTCCAGTCCTGAACCAGAGCGTCTGCTCTGAGCGACCACGGATCGTGTGTTCTGGCCATGAAGTTGGAGACCTTGGCATTAAAGTGGGATGCCATTAGGTCCACATCCGAGGTCCCCCAGCGATGGCAAATCTGGCGAAAAATTTTGGGATGGAGAGACCACTCTCCCGAGTCTATTCCTTGTCAGCTGAGGAAGTCTGCTTCCCAGTTGTCCACACCTGGAATGTGGACCGCCGAGAGAACCGACCCTGTGTCCTCTGCCCAGTGGAGGATATGTGACACTACTCACATCGCCTGGGCAATGCGGGTCCCCCCTTGGTGATTCACATATACCACAGCCGTGGCATTGTCCGACTGTATTCTGATGTGAGAGGCCCTCAATGCCAGGAGGATGGCACGAATTTCCAGGATGTTGATGGGCATGGTCGCTTCCACTGGGGACCACTTGCTCTATGCCCTGTGGTGTAGGTGCACTGCACCCCAACCCGTCAGGCCCGCATCAGTGGTCAGAACCTTCCATTGACCTGTGAGAAAGGATTTCCCCTTTGCTAGCGAGGTTGGCTTGAGCCACCAGTGAAGGGACCTCTTGGTTGATGTTAGCCGGAACTCCTTGTCAAGAGAGAAAGGGTTTTGTCCCAGGACTTGAGGATGGCTAGTTGGAGAGGCGAAACTGGGCAAATGGGACGGCTTCTATTGCTGCCCCCATCCTGCCGAGGACTCTCATGGCAAACTGGAGAGATCGAGGGGGTTTGCGGAGGAGGGTGCGATCTCCTAGGCGGAGAGCCAGTGCCTTGTCCTTGGGAAGGAGCACTAGACCCCTGGAGGTGTTGAATAGTATTCCCAGGAAGGTCAGAGACTGACACGGGGTTGGTGATGACTTTTGTAAGTTGAATAACCAGCCCATGCGACTCAGTGTCGATTGTAATTGAGACGCTGAGCTCGCAGTCCTTGAAGGTGGGAGCCTTGATGAGTAGATCATCCAAGTATGGAACGACTACTATGCTTCTGGAGTGCAGGACGTCCATGGTGGCTGCCATGACTTTGGTAAACACTCTGGGAGCCGTGGCGAGTCCGAACGGGAGAGCCATGAACTGGTAGTGGTCCTAGTCGATTGCGAACCTGAGAAACCTCTGATGGGCAGGTGCAATTGGTTTATGCAGGTATGCGTCTTGTATGTCTATGGAGGCGAGATATTCTCCCTTCTCCATGGACGCAATGATGGACCAAAGAGACTCCATGCAGAAGTGACGGACCCGTACATATTTGTTGAGTTGTTTTAGGTCCAATATGGGCCGCACACTGCCTCCTTTCTTGGGGACTATGAATAGATTGGAGTAGAACCCTCGGAAGCGCTTGGCCATGGGGACCGGTACTATGACTCCTGCATGAAATAGCGAGGAGACCGCTTGTCGGAAGGCACGAGCCTTGGCCGGTGGTTTTGGGGGGACAGAAAGGAAGAATCGGTCCGGTGGGTTGGAGGTGAACTCTATCTTGTATCCGGAAGACACTAGTTCCCTGATCCATCTGTCTTCTGTAATAGGCAGCCAGACTTGATGAAAGAGCAAAAGTCGGCCGCCTACGGGTGTGGTGTCTTCCGGAGTTCGTGAGTCATGATGAGGAGAAAGTCTGAGCTTTTCCTCCTCTGGGCTTAGACTGGGCTGCTTTTGACTGCCAGGTCTTGTCCGACCTTTGCGTCGACCATGAGTTGTCCCTGCGTGGGGAACGGTTACGATTTTGTGCTGGACGCGAGACGGACCAGTCCGAAGAATTCCGAAAGGATCGGAATTGAGTTTGGTTACGCTTCTTGTAAGTGCGTTTAGGTTTCAGTTGGGGAAGAGAGGTACTCTTACCCCCGGTGGCGGTGGATATCATTGTGTCCAACTGTTCACCAAAAAGTCGCCCACTGAGGTAGGGGAGGTGCCTGAGGGACTTCTTTGAGGCTGCGTCCGCTTTCCATTCCCGTAGCCAGAGAATACGCCGAATTGTGATGGTGTTTGATGCTATCCCCGCTACACCCCTTGCTGAATCCAGAGCTTTATGAAGCATGTAATCTGCTACGACTGCTATTTGAACTGCTTGGTCCGACAGCTCTGGAGCGGATGCTTGGGGGCCAGCTTGTAAATTTTTGGCCCAGGCCTGAATGGTCTTGGCAGCCCAAACTGAACCGAACACAGGAGCCAGGGATGCCACTGCAGCCTCAAAAATTGAACGAGCCATGCGTTCTACCTGCCGGCCTGCTGCATCCCTAAGGGTTGAGCTATCTGGCAGTGAAAGGAGGGTCTGTGCTGCTAGTCTAGAGACTGGGGGGTCCACTTCGGGTGGGTCTGTCCATTCCTTGGTATCCTTCTGTGGGAAGGGGTACCTCGCCTCCAGATATTTGCGATTAGCTAATTTTTTCTCAGGCTGTGAGAGCTGCTTTTTAAGGATCGCCTGAAACTCTGGGTGGTTAGAGAAAACCTTAGGCGGCTTCAGAGGTCGTTTGAAGGAAATCTTGTGTTCTGGGGCCTCTGGTGGCGGATCAGAAATGTTCAGCACCCGATGGATGTAAGAGATTAAGTCCTCAACTAGCGCTGTATTGCTAGGAGGGATTGGGATCAGGGACCCCTCCGTTTCCTTGTCTGAGTCAGAGTCACAGATGCCTTCCGAATCCAGTGTATCACTGAGGCGTCCCTTGCTGGGTGAGTTGGGGCGGAGGCCTTCTCTGGTCGGGGATTGCGGAGATGTGCATTGTCTGCCCCTGGAAGGGGACAGTCTAGATGACCTAGAACTAGGGTTTCTCTCCCTAGAAGGGGATGACCGTGTGCTATGAGATGACACAGATGAACGTGACCTGTGGGTCCGCTTGCGTCCTGACCTAGACGTGGATGTGCCAGGGTCGTCCTGTCCCTGAGTCAAGCTCTCCCTTTGCTGGGTAGCGGTCATAGCCGAGGCATGACTCTGCAGAGCCTGAAGCAATGTGGAGGTTAGGTTATCTATAGACTGTGTCATAGATTGCGACATCTGAGTGACCCATTCCGGCGTGGCATTAGACACTGAAGCATTGGCAGGGGCCTCTTGGGGCTCTGACACAGTAGTCTGAGTGCAGTCCTGGCAGTGCTGGTACGTGCTGCCACTGGGAAGAGCGGTCCCGCAGGCTGTGCAGAATGCATAAAAGCAGTCCTGCCTGGTTCTCTTGGACCTTGAGCCCGGCATAGTGCACAGAGTGCAAAAGGGCTGGTTATGCAGAGCACCTTACAGGGGTAGCTATGCAGAGCACCTTACAGGGGAGCCTTATAGGGAATATGGATTCACAGCCGAGTAAAACAACCCAGCTGTGATCTTACCCCACCAGTTTGCTCCTAGTTTCAGCGCCGAAGAACCACAGTCCTGTGCCCCCCGGAGACTGGCTGGCCTGGTCCTGCAGACCGGGAGATGCAGGGTTAATCCTTGCTGCAGTAGAAATGGCAGCCGAGGAGAAGAGGCAGGGGGAGAAGGGGCGGAGAGCTGAGGAAAAAGGCGCCCTTTCTGTCTCGATCCGCCCCATCTGTGACACTGTAGAGCAGAGGTGTCAAACTGCATTCCTCGAGGGCTGCAAACAGGTCATGTTTTCAGGATTTCCTTGTGTTGCACAGGTGAAAATTTAATCACCTGCACAGAATGATTCCATCACCTGTGCAATACTAAGGAAATCCTGAAAACATGACCTGTTTGCAGCCCTCGAGGAATGCAGTTTGACACCTCTGCTGTAGAGTGTCATATTTGTCATCCGGGGGGGGCGGGCCGGGGGGCGGAGAAGAGGCGGCAGCTACAGCTAGGCCAAAGCTGCGGCCTAAATTAGATGCTTGATGCCCAGAAAGGCTCCAGGCCGGCACGGAAGTCCAGGCGGAGGTCGGATCTGAACCGGACCCCTCCCCCCCCAGATTTAAAGTCAGGATAGCGGTGGGGCTATAAGCGGAAAGGGGGGCCCTGTAAGGGGTCCCCCTGTGGCAGTATAGAGCTGGTGCTGTCGCAGAGACAGGGGCGCAGGGAGCCCTGTGTCTCTATTGTGCCATGCCTACCTACACTCCCCCCGGCCCCGACAGGAGCCCGCAGCTGGGCTGGGGGTCCCTGGATGCAGGCACAGTGTGCTAGCCCATTGCTGGGAGCTGCAGAGTGCTGCCTGTACAAGCCCTACCTGAGGCGTCTCAACCTATTGCCCCCAGAGGGGGATTAGGGAGGGTGCTGCTATGACCTTCAGGGGGCTTCATCCTCGTCTCGACCTCAACCCAGAAACCAAAAGGAATTGGGGAAGCAGGGGGGTTCTCGACTTCGAACCAGCACCCGAGGGACTGGGGAAGGAGCGACATAGGGAATAGCCATCTCGACTTCAACCGGGCACCCCGTAATAGGGGGCCGAGGAAGGAGCCATGCCGGGAGTCTCACAGAAGACCCACTTTTCTTCATCTGTAATCCGTCGGAAAAAAACGGAGTAAAAAATCTTAGGTGTGCCTCCTATGCAACACTAAGCAAAAACTGGAGAAGGCCGACGCCGTCCAGGGGTGTATACTGCAGAGGAGCCACGGTTAATCTTTTTCAGATTATGCATAGTGTCGCCTCCTAGTGGACAGCAGCATAACACCCATGGTCCTGTGTCCCCCAATGAGGCGACAGTAAAGTTGATTTATGACCACAACAAAATTTGAGCAGAAGCCATGAGTCTTAGAAAAGGCTATAAGAGCTAGGAGCTATAAACCCTGACCTCAGAATGAGCCGTCTGACAGGTTCTCATTCTGCGTGAAGTTTTGTAAATGCTAAACCATCCAAAATATTTAATGAAACCCAATTACAAAAATTATATATAACCCAAAATACATGCAGTTAATTAAAAACAAATAAAAATGCCACCAAATATCCTAAAAACAGAAACGTTGTATTTTACAATAAACCCAGAAAATAGATCACTGTGATTTGTAGAGGAAGCAGTCGTGTTATAAAACTGATGACAACATCATGTCCAAGTCCACATATCCGGATGTGTCCAAGCCCATCAGCACCATGTCGGACATAGATGTATGGGCTGGATAGCTGGGGATGCTCTCAGGTGGCCTCAATATGTGATATGGATCATGTCGTGACAGACAAACCAGATGTCAAGTAGTAATCAGCCACTAGAAATGTCTTATTTTTCCGTCACAAGTGTGGCATCGGATGCTGCAGAATCCGGGACCCATTCAGTAAACGTTGCCGCATCACATAGTGGCGGAGTCGGACTATTTATTAACAGTGAAGGCCTGTAAGCCGGTGATCGCTCGGCCCAGGATCAGAGCGTGGACATCGTGAGTACCTGCACCCAAGCAAAATATTTAGTAACATTGGACAAGTGAGTACTTTTTGTCACCTAGAATGGTGTTAATAGTGCAATTTGCTATCCTGCTACGCGCATACCTTCATACGTGTTTACAGCCTCCAGGTTCATGACGTGCCGGATTACGTGGTATTCATCAGACACGCCGTTTCCTCCCAGCATATCTCGGGCTTGACGGGCAACGTCCAGAGCTTTGCCGCATGAATTCCTCTTCAGCAGAGAGATCATTTCTGGAGTAGCTCTACAAATATGTGACAAGGAGAAGAATTTGTACTACACAACCTCATAGTTATAACGCGATCCCTGGGCAGTCTGGCGGTGCCCGACCTTAACCCCATTACTGGTGTCAGATGAAACACGGATCCTGACAAAGAATAAACTGGAAATATACTCATTGCTTAGATTAAGAACGGAGATGGGGCGATTTTTGAGACGCAACTGCACCCCTAGTTCGTCAAGTTTAAAGCCTCAACACTTTAGAAAGGATTGAACCACAACCTACTTGTCTTCATCCTTCAGGCGCCCCAACTGCAGACATGCCTGCAGCCCGATGGTGATTTCCGTCAGCATATCTGCCATCTTCTTTTGTATCAGCTGGTTTCTGGCAAGTGGCACACCAAACTGAATCCTGTGAAGGCAGGAATGATGCTGATTATTTAGAGCACAAGTCACTCTATGTGCCGTACATCTAACTCACTGTCAGCAACTAATAGAATGGTATTTAACAGGAAAAAATGCAAGATTCTATATGTGGGCAAGAAAAACGAAAATTACATCGACAGAATGGGAGGAATAGAACTAAGCAACAGCAAGTGTGAAAAAGACTTGGGTATACTAATAGATCACAGACTGCACATGAGTCAACAGTGTGATGCAGCAGCAAAAAGGCAAACAGCTCTGGGATGGCGAGATCACGTTAAGTAATTATCACCCTCCACGCCTCATCTGGGATACTGTGTCCAGTTCTGGGCACCACATTCTAAAACAGACATCGAAAAACTGAAGAAAATTTGGAGAAGAGCTACCAGGATGGTGAGGGAACTGCAAAGTATGTCCTACGAAGAATTGTTAAAGGATCTGGGAAAGTTTAGCTTGCATACAAGAAGGCTAAGAGGAGAATTAGTAGCTGTCTACAAATATCTGAAGGGCTGTCACAGTGTAGACGGAACAGGCGGCCACAAGAGGTGGCGAGTTCACCTTCAATGGAAGTCTCCAAACAGAGGCTGGACAGACATCTGTCTGAGATGGTTTAGTGAATCCTGCATTGAGCAGGGGGTTGGACACGATGGCCCAGGAGGTCCCTTCCACCTCTAACATTCTATGATAATTTTGGTTGCTCCATCCATTGGTTCATGTACCTACATCGACATGTACCTACATCGAAAATATCACATGTACCAGGTGCATTCTCAGCACCACAACACATTACATACCTATCCAATGTATACTGCCGTGCTGTATGGAAGCAAAACTCGGCTGCACCCAGTGCACCCCAAGATATTCCATAGCGGGCATTGTTCAGACAACCAAAAGGACCCTACAAAAGACAATTAAATAACATGTTTTATAAGTGCTTTATGGAGAAATAGAAGATAAAGAAGAGGATATATGAAGTAATAGGAAGAGATATAGGGAGGATATATGGAGTAATAGGAGGAGATATAGGAGGATATATGGAGTAATAGGAGGAGATATAGGGAGGATATATGGAGTAATAGGAGGAGATATAGGAGGATATATGGGGTAATAGGGGGAGATATAGGAAGGATATATGGAGTAATAGGGGGAGATATAGGAGGATATATGGAGTAATAGGAGGAGATATAGGAGGATATATGAAGTAATAGGAGGAGATATAGGGGGATATATGGAGTAATAGGAGGAGATATAGGAGGATATATGAAGTAATAGGAGGAGATATAGGGAGGATATATGGAGTAATAGGAGGAGATATAGGAGGATATATGGAGTAATAGGAGGAGATATAGGGAGGATATATGAAGTAATAGGAAGAGATATAGGGGGATATATGGAGTAATAGGAGGAGATATAGGGAGGATATATGGAGTAATAGGAGGAGATATACGGAGGATATATGAAGTAATAGGAAGAGATATAGGGAGGATATATGGAGTAAAAGGAGGAGATATAGGAGGATATATGGAGTAATAGGAGGAGATATAGGGAGGATATATGAAGTAATAGGAAGAGATATAGGGGGATATATGGAGTAATAGGGGGAGATATAGGAGGATATATGAAGTAATAGGAAGAGATATAGGGGGATATATGGAGTAATAGGGGGAGATATAGGAGGATATATGGAGTAATAGGAGGAGATATAGGGAGGATATATGAAGTAATAGGAAGAGATATAGGGGGATATATGGAGTAATAGGGGGAGATATAGGAGGATATATGGAGTAATAGGAAGAGATATAGGGAGGATATATGGAGTAATAGGAAGAGATATAGGGGGATATATGGAGTAATAGGGGGAGATATAGGAGGATATATGGAGTAATAGGAAGAGATATAGGGGGATATATGGAGTAATAGGGGGAGATATAGGAGGATATATGGAGTAATAGGAGGAGATATAGGGAGGATATATGAAGTAATAGGAAGAGATATAGGGGGATATATGGAGTAATAGGGGGAGATATAGGAGGATATATGGAGTAATAGGAAGAGATATAGGGAGGATATATGAAGTAATAGGAAGAGATATAGGGGGATATATGGAGTAATAGGGGGAGATATAGGAGGATATATGGAGTAATAGGAAGAGATATAGGGGGATATATGGAGTAATAGGGGGAGATATTGGGGGATATATGGAGTAATAGGAGGAGATATAGGGAGGATATATGGAGTAATAGGGGGAGATATAGGGGGATATATGGAGTAATAGGAGGAGATACTGTATAGTGAGGATATATGGAGTAATAGGAGGAGATATAGGGGGATATATGGAGTAATAGGAGGAGATATAGGAGGATATATGGAGTAATAGGAGGAGATATAGGGAGGATATAGGGAGGATATATGGAGTAATAGGGGGAGATATAGGGGGATATATGGAGTAATAGGAGGAGATATAGGGAGGATATATGGAGTAATAGGAGGAGATATAGGGGGATATATGAAGTAATAGGAAGAGATATAGGGGGATATGTGGAGTAATAGGAGGAGATATAGGGAGGATATATGAAGTAATAGGAAGAGATATAGGGGGATATGTGGAGTAATAGGAAGAGATATAGGGGGATATGTGGAGTAATAAGAGGAGATATAGGAGGATATGTGGAGTAATAGGAGGAGATATAGGGAGGATATATGGAGTAATAGGAGGAGATATAGGGAGGATATATGAAGTAATAGGAAGAGATATAGGGGGATATATGGAGTAATAGGAGGAGATATAGGGAGGATATATGGAGTAATAGGAGGAGATATACGGAGGATATATGGAGTAATAGGAGGAGATATAGGGAGGATATATGGAGTAATAGGGGGCGATATAGGAGGATATATGAAGTAATAGGAAGAGATATAGGGGGATATATGGAGTAATAGGAGGAGATATAGGGAGGATATATGGAGTAATAGGAGGAGATATACGGAGGATATATGAAGTAATAGGAAGAGATATAGGGAGGATATATGGAGTAATAGGAGGAGATATAGGAGGATATATGGAGTAATAGGAGGAGATATAGGGAGGATATATGGAGTAATAGGAGGAGATATACGGAGGATATATGAAGTAATAGGAGGAGATATAGGGAGGATATATGGAGTAATAGGAGGAGATATAGGGAGGATATATGGAGTAATAGGAGGAGATATACGGAGGATATATGGAGTAATAGGAGGAGATATAGGGAGGATATATGGAGTAATAGGAGGAGATATAGGGAGGATATATGGAGTAATAGGAGGAGATATACGGAGGATATATGGAGTAATAGGAGGAGATATAGGGAGGATATATGGAGTAATAGGAGGAGATATAGGGAGGATATATGGAGTAATAGGAGGAGATATAGGAAGATATATGGAGTAATAGGAGGAGATATACGGAGGATATATGGAGTAATAGGAGGAGATATAGGAAGATATATGGAGTAATAGGAGGAGATATAGGGGCGATATATGGAGTAATAGGAGGAGATATAGGAGGATATATGAAGTAATAGGAAGAGATATAGGGGGATATATGGAGTAATGTTCTGCGCTCACTGCCGCAAAACAAACTTACTTCTCATCCCTCATATCCTCCCTGTCTCACAACCCTAAACAGCTTTTCAACACTTTCAATTCTCTACTCCGTCCCCCCGCACCTCCTCCCTCCCCCCTCATTTCTGCTGATGACTTCGCCTCTTTCTTTAAACAGAAGATCAATACGATCAGAGAAAGCTTTGGCCCACAGCGCCCACTGCCCCTCTTAGCTGCTCAACCCTGCTCCTCCAAAACCAGCTTCTCCACCATGACAGAAGATCAGCTCTCCACCCTCCTGTCAAGATCACACCTCACCACCTGCACGCTTGACCCGCTCCCATCCCACCTCATCCCTAACCCTTCCACGGTCTTCATCCCAACCCTAACGCACCTCTTCAACCTCTCACTCACAACAGGTGTCTTTCCCTCATCCTTCAAGCATGCCAAGATCACACCCATCCTCAAAAAGCCCTCCCTCGACCCATCCTCTGTGTCTAGCTATCGCCCAATATCTCTTCTCCCTTATGCCTCCAAATTGCTGGAGCAACACGTCCATCTTGAACTGTCCTCCCACCTCTCCTCCTGCTCCCTCTTTGATCGGTTACAATCAGGCTTCCGTTCCCATCACTCAACTGAAACTGCCCTAACTAAAGTCACCAATGACCTACTAACTGCCAGGAGCAAGCGACACTACTCTGTCCTCCTTCTCCTGGACTTGTCTTCTGCCTTTGACACTGTTGACCACTCCCTTTTGCTACAAATCCTCTCATCCCTTGGCATCACAGACTTGGCCCTTTCCTGGATCTCGTCATATCTGACAGACCGAACATTCAGTGTCTCCCTCCCCCACACCACCTCCTCACTTCGCCCCTTGTCAGTCGGTGTTCCTCAAGGCTCTGTTCTAGGACCCCTACTCTTCTCCATCTACACTTTCGGCCTGGGACAGCTCATAGAATCCCACGGTATGCAGTACCATCTCTACGCCGACGACACGCAGATCTACCTCTCCGGACCTGACCTCTCCTCCTTGCTTACCAAAATCCCGCACTGTCTGTCTGCCATTTCAGCCTTCTTTTCTGCTCGCTTTCTACAACTGAACATGGACAAAACAGAATTCATCATCTTTCCCCCATCTCACTCTACCCCTCCACCACATCTATCCATCAATGTCAATGGCTGCTCACTATCCCCAGTCCCACACGCCCGGTGCCTCGGGGTGATCCTCGACTCTGCCCTCTCTTTCAAGCCACATATCCAAGCCCTTGCCTCCTCCTGGCGTCTCAAACTCAAAAATATTTCCCGGATCCGTGCTTTCCTTGACCGCAACACTGCAAAAACACTAGTGCATGCCCTTATCATCTCCCGCCTCGACTACTGCAACCTCCTACTCTCTGGACTCCCCTCTAGCACTCTGGCACCACTCCAATCCATCCTACACTCTGCTGCCCGACTAATCCACCTGTCCCCCCGCTATTCCCCAGCCTCTCCCCTGTGTCAAGCCCTTCACTGGCTTCCTATCGCCCAGAGACTCCAGTTCAAAACCCTCACAGTGACATACAAAGCCTTCCACAACCTGTCTCCTCCATACATCTGTGACATGGTCTCCCGGTACCTACCTACACGCGACCTCAGATCCTCGCAAGACCTCCTTCTCTACTCCCCTCTCATCTCTTCTTCCCATAACCGCATCCAAGACTTCTCCCGTGCTTCCCCCATACTCTGGAACTCTCTACCCCAACACATCAGACTTGCGCCTACCATAGAAACCTTCAAAAAGAACCTGAAGACTCATCTCTTCCGACAAGCCTACAGCCTGCAGTGATCCTCAACCTACTGAACAGCCGCACAGCCAGCTCTTCCCTCTCCTAGTGTATCCTCACCCACCCCCTGCAGACTGTGAGCCCTCGCGGGCAGGGTCCTCCCTCCTTATGTACTCGTGTGCCTTGTTATCTGCTCATGTTTAATGTAATTGTCTATATTTGCCCCGTATTCACATGTAAAGCGCCATGGAATAAATGGCGCTATAAAAATGTATAATAATAATAATAATAGGAGGAGATATAGGGAGGATATATGAAGTAATAGGAGGGGATATAGGGAGTAATAGGAGGAGATATAGGGAGGATATATGGAGTAATAGGAGGAGATATACGGAGGATATATGAAGTAATAGGAAGAGATATAGGGAGGATATATGGAGTAATAGGAGGAGATATAGGGAGGATATATGGAGTAATAGGAGGAGATATAGGAGGATATATGGAGTAATAGGAGGATATATAGGAGGATATATGGAGTAATAGGAGGAGATATAGGGAGGATATATGGAGTAATAGGAGGAGATATAGGAGGATATATGGAGTAATAGGAGGAGATATAGGGAGGATATATGGAGTAATAGGAGATATAGGAGGATATATGGAGTAATAGGAGGAGATATAGGGGGATATATGGAGTAATAGGAGGAGATATAGGGAGGATATATGGAGTAATATGAGGAGATATAGGAGGATATATGGAGTAATAGGAGGAGATATAGGGAGGATATATGGAGTAATAGGAGGAGATATAGGGAGGATATATGGAGTAATAGGAGGAGATATAGGGAGGATATATGGAGTAATAGGAGGAGATATAGGAGGATATATGGAGTAATAGGAGGAGATATAGGAAGGATATATGGGGTAATAGGAGGAGATATAGGAAGGATATATGGGGTAATAGGAGGAGATATAGGAGGATATATGGAGTAATAGGAGGAGATATAGGAGGATATATGGAGTAATAGGAGGAGATATAGGGAGGATATATGGAGTAATAGGAGGAGATATAGGGAGGATATATGGAGTAATAGGAGGAGATATAGGAGGATATATGGAGTAATAGGAGGAGATATAGGAAGGATATATGGGGTAATAGGAGGAGATATAGGGAGGATATATGGAGTAATAGGAGATATAGGAGGATATATGGAGTAATAGGAGGAGATATAGGGGGATATATGGAGTAATAGGAGGAGATATAGGGAGGATATATGGAGTAATATGAGGAGATATAGGAGGATATATGGAGTAATAGGAGGAGATATAGGGAGGATATATGGAGTAATAGGAGGAGATATTGGGAGGATATATGGAGTAATAGGAGGAGATATAGGAGGATATATGGAGTAATAGGAGGAGATATAGGAGGATATATGGAGTAATAGGGGGAGATATAGGAGGATATATGGGGTAATAGGAGGAGATATAGGAAGGATATATGGAGTAATAGGAGGAGATATAGGGGATATATGGAGTAATAGGAGGAGATATAGGGAGGATAAATGGAGTAATAGGAGGAGATATAGGGAGGATATATGGGGTAATAGGAGGAGATATAGGGAGGATATATGGAGTAATAGGAGGAGATATAGGAGGATATATGGGGTAATAGGAGGAGATATAGGAGGATATATGGAGTAATAGGAGGAGATATAGGGAGGATATATGGAGTAATAGGAGGAGATATAGGGGGATATATGGAGTAATAGGAGGAGATATAGGGAGGATATATGGAGTAATAGGAGGAGATATAGGGAGGATATATGGAGTAATAGGAGGAGATATAGGAGGATATATGGAGTAATAGGAGGAGATATAGGGAGGATATATGGAGTAATAGGAGGAGATATAGGAGGATATATGGAGTAATAGGAGGAGATATAGGGAGGATATATGGAGTAATAGGAGGAGATATAGGAGGATATATGGAGTAATAGGAGGAGATATAGGGAGGATATATGGAGTAATAGGAGGAGATATAGGGGGATATATGGAGTAATAGGAGGAGATATAGGGAGGATATATGGAGTAATAGGAGGAGATATAGGGAGGATATATGGAGTAATAGGAGGAGATATAGGAGGATATATGGAGTAATAGGAGGAGATATAGGGAGGATATATGGAGTAATAGGAGGAGATATAGGAGGATATATGGAGTAATAGGAGGAGATATAGGGAGGATATATGGAGTAATAGGAGGAGATATAGGGGGATATATGGAGTAATAGGAGGAGATATAGGGAGGATATATGGAGTAATAGGAGGAGATATAGGGAGGATATATGGAGTAATAGGAGGAGATATAGGGGGATATATGGAGTAATAGGAGGAGATATAGGGGGATATATGGAGTAATAGGAGGAGATATAGGGAGGATATATGGAGTAATAGGAGGAGATATAGGAGGATATATGGGGTAATAGGAGGAGATATAGGAGGATATATGGAGTAATAGGAGATATAGGAGGATATATGGAGTAATAGGAGGAGATATAGGGAGGATATATGGGGTAATAGGAGGAGATATAGGGAGGATATATGGAGTAATAGGAGGAGATATAGGAGGATATATGGGGTAATAGGAGGAGATATAGGAGGATATATGGAGTAATAGGAGATATAGGAGGATATATGGGGTAATAGGAGGAGATATAGGAGGATATATGGAGTAATAGGAGGAGATATAGGAGGATATATGGAGTAATAGGAGGAGATATAGGAGGATATATGGGGTAATAGGAGGAGATATAGGGAGGATATATGGGGTAATAGGAGGAGATATAGGGAGGATATATGGAGTAATAGGAGGAGATATAGGAGGATATATGGAGTAATAGGAGGAGATATAGGGAGGATATATGGAGTAATAGGAGGAGATATAGGAGGATATATGGAGTAATAGGAGGAGATATAGGAGGATATATGGAGTAATAGGAGGAGATATAGGGAGGATATATGGAGTAATAGGAGGAGATATAGGAGGATATATGGAGTAATAGGAGGAGATATAGGAGGATATATGGGGTAATAGGAGGAGATATAGGAGGATATATGGAGTAATAGGAGATATAGGAGGGATATATGGAGTAATAGGAGGAGATATAGGGAGGATATATGGAGTAATAGGAGGAGATATAGGAGGATATATGGAGTAATAGGAGGAGATATAGGGGATATATGGAGTAATAGGGGGAGATATAGGAGGATATATGGAGTAATAGGAGGAGATATAGGAGGATATATGGAGTAATAGGAGGAGATATAGGGGGATATATGGAGTAATAGGAGGAGATATAGGAGGATATATGGAGTAATAGGAGGAGATATAGGGAGGATATATGGAGTAATAGGAGGAGATATAGGAGGATATATGGAGTAATAGGAGGAGATATAGGAGGATATATGGAGTAATAGGAGGAGATATAGGAGGATATATGGAGTAATAGGAGGAGATATAGGAGGATATATGGAGTAATAGGAGGAGATATAGGAGGATATATGGAGTAATAGGAGGAGATATAGGGGGATATATGGAGTAATAGGAGGAGATATAGGAGGATATATGGAGTAATAGGAGGAGATATAGGGAGGATATATGGAGTAATAGGAGGAGATATAGGAGGATATATGGAGTAATAGGAGGAGATATAGGAGGATATATGGAGTAATAGGAGGAGATATAGGAGGATATATGGGGTAATAGGAGGAGATATAGGAGGATATATGGAGTAATAGGAGATATAGGAGGGATATATGGAGTAATAGGAGGAGATATAGGGAGGATATATGGAGTAATAGGAGGAGATATAGGAGGATATATGGAGTAATAGGAGGAGATATAGGGGATATATGGAGTAATAGGGGGAGATATAGGAGGATATATGGAGTAATAGGAGGAGATATAGGAGGATATATGGAGTAATAGGAGGAGATATAGGGGGATATATGGAGTAATAGGAGGAGATATAGGAGGATATATGGAGTAATAGGAGGAGATATAGGGAGGATATATGGAGTAATAGGAGGGGATATAGGAGGATATATGGAGTAATAGGAGGAGATATAGGAGGATATATGGAGTAATAGGAGGAGATATAGGGGGATATATGGAGTAATAGGAGGAGATATAGGGGGATATATGGAGTAATAGGGGGAGATATAGGGGGATATATGGAGTAATAGGAGGAGATATAGGAGGATATATGGAGTAATAGGAGGAGATATAGGAGGATATATGGAGTAATAGGGGGAGATATAGGAAGATATATGGAGTAATAGGGGGAGATATAGGGAGGATATATGGAGTAATAGGAGGAGATATAGGGAGGATATATGGAGTAATAGGAGGAGATATAGGGGGATATATGGAGTAATAGGAGGAGATATAGGAGGATATATGGAGTAATAGGAGATATAGGAGGGATATATGGAGTAATAGGAGGAGATATAGGGAGGATATATGGAGTAATAGGAGGAGATATAGGGAGGATATATGGAGTAATAGGAGGAGATATAGGGAGGATATATGGAGTAATAGGAGGAGATATAGGAAGATATATGGAGTAATAGGAGGAGATATAGGAGGATATATGGAGTAATAGGAGGAGATATAGGAGGATATATGGAGTAATAGGAGGAAGTACAGATAATATCTCACCCCCATGCCGGACACATTAGGCAGGAGATTTTCCTCTGAAATTTCAACATCTTCCATTATGATCATTCCAGTCGCAGATGCCCGCAGTGAGAATTTTCCCTCTATTTTCGGGGTGGACAGCCCTTTCGTTCCCCTTTCTATAAGAAAACCTCGGACTTTGCCATCTTCACACACAGCCCAAACCACACATAAGTCAGCGATGGGAGAGTTTGTGATCCTATGCAAAGAACAGTCATCATGAAACATTACATACGAGGACACTACTAATCCCATACTATGTGTGATCACTAATGGTTTACATGTGCTATGATTTTTACTGGTGTCTGTACAGTGTCCTCCTTACCAGCAGTGGCTAGAGAACAGTAGATTGTGAAGCAGGAATCTTACCAGGTCTTGGATCCATTTAGTGTGTATGTTTTGCTGGTTGGATTGTATCGAGCCCTGGTCTCCATCCCACCAGGGTCACTGCCGTGGTTTGGTTCTGTGAGACCGAAACATCCCAGCAACTCTCCTCTCGCTGCAATGAGAATGTCACTTTTTTAATGGATGTAAAAGGAACACAGACGCGACTGCCCAAGACGGCATCCACCAATGGCACAGACAGAACTAAACCATAAAAGACACCTACAGTACAGACACTCCTACACCGTAAGACACCTACAGCGCAGACACTACTACCCCATAAAAGACACCTACAGCGCAGACACTACTACACCATAAAAGACACCTACAGCGCAGACACTACTACACCATAAAAGACACATACATCACAGACACTCCTACACCATAAAAAACACATACAGCGCAGAGTCATACACCATAAAAGACACCAACAGCACAGACACTCCTACACTATTAGACACCTGCAGCACAGACACTCGGACTACACCATAAAGCGCAAACACTATACCATAAAAGACATCTACAGCGCAAACACTACTACACCATAAAATACACCTACAGCACAGTCGTACACCATAAAAGACACCTACAGCACTGACACTACACCATAAAAGACACCTACAGCACAGAGTTCGACAACATAAAAGACACCAACAGCACAGACACTCCTACACCATAAGACACCTACAGCGCAGACACTACTACACCATAAAAGACACCTACAGCGCAGACACTACTACACCATAAAAGACACATACAGCACAGACACTACTACACCATAAAAGACACCTACAGCACAGACACTCCTACACCGTAAGACACCTACAGCGCAGACACTACTACCCCATAAAAGACACCAACAGCACAGACACTCCTACACCATAAAAGACACCTACAGCACTGACACTCCTACACCATAAAAGACACCTACAGCACAGACACTCCTACACCGTAAGACACCTACAGCGCAGACACTACTACCCCATAAAAAACACCTACAGCGCAGACACTACTACACCATAAAAGACACCAACAGCACCGACACTCCTACACCATAAGACACCTACAGCGCAGACACTACTACACCATAAGACACCTACAGCGCAGACACTCCTACACCTTAAAAGACACCAACAGCACAGACACTCCTACACCATAAGACACCTACAGCGCAGACACTACTACACCATAAAAGACACCTACAGCACAGACACTCCTACACCATAAAAGACACCTACAGCACAGACACTCCTACACCATAAGACACCTACAGCGCAGACACCTACAGTGCAGACACCTACAGTGCAGACACTACTACACCATAAAAGACACCTACAGCGCAGACACTACTACACCATAAAAGACACCAACAGCACAGACACTACTACACCATAAAAGACACCAACAGCGCAGACACTACTACACCATAAAAGACACCTACAGCGCAGACACTACTACACCATAAAAGACACCTACAGCACAGACACTACTACACCATAAAAGACACCAACAGCACAGACACTCCTACACCATAAAAGACACCTACAGCACAGACACTCCTACACCATAAGACACCTACAGCGCAGACACCTACAGTGCAGACACTACTACACCATAAAAGACACCTACAGCACAGACACTCCTACACCATAAGACACCTACAGCGCAGACACCTACAGTGCAGACACTACTACACCATAAAAGACACCTACAGCACAGACACTACTACACCATAAAAGACACCTACAGCACAGACACTCCTACACCATAAGACACCTACAGCGCAGACACCTACAGCGCAGACACTACTACACCATAAAAGAAACCTACAGCACAGACACTCCTACACCATAAAAGACACCTACAGCGCAGACACTACTACACCATAAAAGACACCTACAGCGCAGACACTACTACACCATAAAAGACACCAACAGCACAGACACTACTACACCATAAAAGACACCAACAGCACAGACACTACTACACCATAAAAGACACCTACAGCGCAGACACTACTACACCATAAAAGACACCTACAGCGCAGACACTACTACACCATAAAAGACACCTACAACGCAGACACTCCTACACAATAAGACACCTACTGCGCAGACACTACTACCCCATAAAAGACACCTACAGTGCAGACACTACTACACCATAAAAGACACCTACAGTACAGACACCACTACACCATAAAAAACACCTACAGCACAGACACTACTACACCATAAAAAACACATACAGCGCAGAGTCATACACCATAAAAGACACCTACAGCACAGACCCCCTACACCATAAAAGACACCTACAGCACAGACACCGCTACACCATAAAAGACACCTACAGCACAGACACCCCTACACCATAAAAGACACCTACAGCACAGACACCCCTACACCACAAAAGACACCTACAGCGCAGACACCCCTACACCATAAAAGACACCTACAGCGCAGACACTACTACACCATAAAAGACACCTACAGCGCAGACACTACTACACCATAAAAGACACCTACAGCACAGACACTACTACACCATAAAAGACACCAACAGCACAGACACTCCTACACCATAAAAGACACCTACAGCACAGACACTCCTACACCATAAGACACCTACAGCGCAGACACCTACAGTGCAGACACTACTACACCATAAAAGACACCTACAGCAGACACTACTACACCATAAAAGACACCTACAGCACAGACACTCCTACACCATAAGACACCTACAGCGCAGACACCTACAGCGCAGACACTACTACACCATAAAAGACACCTACAGCACAGACACTACTACACCATAAAAGACACCTACAACGCAGACACTACTACACCATAAAAGACACCTACAGCGCAGACACTACTACACCATAAAAGACACCTACAGCACAGACACTACTACACCATAAAAGACACCTACAACGCAGACACTCCTACACCATAAAAGACACCTACAGCGCAGACACTACTACACCATAAAAGACACCTACAGCACAGACACTCCTACACAATAAGACACCTACAGTGCAGACACTACTACACCATAAAAGACACCTACAGCACAGACACTACTACACCATAAAAGACACCTACAGCACAGACACTCCTACACCATAAGACACCTACAGCGCAGACACCTACAGCGCAGACACTACTACACCATAAAAGACACCTACAGCACAGACACTACTACACCATAAAAGACACCTACAGCGCAGACACTACTACACCATAAAAGACACCTACAGCGCAGACACTACTACACCATAAAAGACACCTACAACGCAGACACTCCTACACCATAAAAGACACCTACAGCGCAGACACTACTACACCATAAAAGTCACCTACAGCGCAGACACTACTACACCATAAAAGAAACCTACAGCACAGACACTCCTACACCATAAAAGACACCTACAGCACACACTACTACACCATAAAAGAAACCTACAGCACAGACACTCCTACACCATAAAAGACACCTACAGCACAGACACTCCTACACCATAAAAGACACCTACAGCGCAGACACTACTACACCATAAAAGACACCAACAGCGCAGACACTACTACACCATAAAAGACACCTACAGCGCAGACACTACTACACCATAAAAGACACCTACAGCGCAGACACTACTACACCATAAAAGACACCAACAGCACAGACACTACTACACCATAAAAGACACCAACAGCACAGACACTACTACACCATAAAAGACACCTACAGCGCAGACACTACTACACCATAAAAGACACCTACAGCGCAGACACTACTACACCATAAAAGACACCTACAACGCAGACACTCCTACACAATAAGACACCTACTGCGCAGACACTACTACCCCATAAAAGACACCTACAGTGCAGACACTACTACACCATAAAAGACACCTACAGTACAGACACCACTACACCATAAAAAACACCTACAGCACAGACACTACTACACCATAAAAAACACATACAGCGCAGAGTCATACACCATAAAAGACACCTACAGCACAGACCCCCTACACCATAAAAGACACCTACAGCACAGACACCGCTACACCATAAAAGACACCTACAGCACAGACACCCCTACACCATAAAAGACACCTACAGCACAGACACCCCTACACCATAAAAGACACCTACAGCACAGACACTACTACACCATAAAAGACACCTACAGCGCAGACACTACTACCCCATAAAAGACACCTACAGCACAGACACCCCTACACCATAAAAGACACCTACAGCGCAGACACTACTACACCATAAAAGACACCTACAGCGCAGACACTACTACACCATAAAAGACACCTACAGCACAGACACTACTACACCATAAAAGACACCAACAGCACAGACACTCCTACATCATAAAAGACACCTACAGCACAGACACTCCTACACCATAAGACACCTACAGCGCAGACACTACTACACCATAAAAGACACCTACAGCAGACACTACTACACCATAAAAGACACCTACAGCACAGACACTCCTACACCATAAGACACCTACAGCGCAGACACCTACAGCGCAGACACTACTACACCATAAAAGACACCTACAGCACAGACACTACTACACCATAAAAGACACCTACAGCACAGACACTCCTACACCATAAAAGACACCTACAGCACAGACACTCCTACACCATAAGACACCTACAGCGCAGACACCTACAGTGCAGACACCTACAGCGCAGACACTACTACACCATAAAAGACACCTACAGCGCAGACACTACTACACCATAAAAGACACCAACAGCACAGACACTACTACACCATAAAAGACACCTACAGCGCAGACACTACTACACCATAAAAGACACCTACAGCGCAGACACTACTACACCATAAAAGACACCTACAGCGCAGACACTACTACACCATAAAAGACACCTACAGCGCAGACACTACTACACCATAAAAGACACCAACAGCACAGACACTACTACACCATAAAAGACACCAACAGCACAGACACTACTACACCATAAAAGACACCTACAGCGCAGACACTACTACACCATAAAAGACACCTACAACGCAGACACTCCTACACCATAAAAGACACCTACAGCGCAGACACTACTACACCATAAAAGACACCTACAGCACAGACACTCCTACACAATAAGACACCTACTGCGCAGACACTACTACCCCATAAAAGACACCTACAGTGCAGACACTACTACACCATAAAAGACACCTACAGCACAGACACTACTACACCATAAAAGACACCTACAGCACAGACACTCCTACACCATAAGACACCTACAGCGCAGACACCTACAGCGCAGACACTACTACACCATAAAAGACACCTACAGCACAGACACTACTACACCATAAAAGACACCTATAGCGCAGACACTACTACACCATAAAAGACACCTACAGCGCAGACACTACTACACCATAAAAGACACCTACAACGCAGACACTCCTACACCATAAAAGACACCTACAGCGCAGACACTACTACACCATAAAAGACACCTACAGCACAGACACTCCTACACAATAAGACACCTACTGCGCAGACACTACTACCCCATAAAAGACACCTACAGTGCAGACACTACTACACCATAAAAGACACCTACAGCACAGACACTACTACACCATAAAAGACACCTACAGCACAGACACTCCTACACCATAAGACACCTACAGCGCAGACACCTACAGCGCAGACACTACTACACCATAAAAGACACCTACAGCACAGACACTACTACACAATAAGACACCTACTGCGCAGACACTACTACCCCATAAAAGACACCTACAGTGCAGACACTACTACACCATAAAAGACACCTACAGCACAGACACTACTACACCATAAAAGACACCTACAGCACAGACACTCCTACACCATAAGACACCTACAGCGCAGACACCTACAGCGCAGACACTACTACACCATAAAAGACACCTATAGCGCAGACACTACTACACCATAAAAGACACCTACAGCGCAGACACTACTACACCATAAAAGACACCTACAACGCAGACACTCCTACACCATAAAAGACACCTACAGCGCAGACACTACTACACCATAAAAGACACCTACAGCACAGACACTCCTACACAATAAGACACCTACTGCGCAGACACTACTACCCCATAAAAGACACCTACAGTGCAGACACTACTACACCATAAAAGACACCTACAGCACAGACACTACTACACCATAAAAGACACCTACAGCACAGACACTCCTACACCATAAGACACCTACAGCGCAGACACCTACAGCGCAGACACTACTACACCATAAAAGACACCTACAGCACAGACACTACTACACAATAAGACACCTACTGCGCAGACACTACTACCCCATAAAAGACACCTACAGTGCAGACACTACTACACCATAAAAGACACCTACAGCACAGACACCACTACACCATAAAAAACACATACAGCGCAGAGTCATACACCATAAAAGACACCTACAGCACAGACCCCCTACACCATAAAAGACACCTAGAGCACAGACACCACTACACCATAAAAGACACCTAGAGCACAGACACCCCTACACCATAAAAGACACCTACAGCACAGACACCCCTACACCATAAAAGACACCTACAGCGCAGACACTACTACACCATAAAAGACACCTACAGCGCAGACACTACTACCCCATAAAAGACACCTACAGCACAGACACCCCTACACCATAAAAGACACCTACAGCGCAGACACTACTACACCATAAAAGACACCTACAGCACAGACACTGCTACACCATAAAAGACACCTACAGCACAGACACTCCTACACCATAAAAGACACCTACAGCGCAGACACTACTATCCCATAAAAGACACCTACAGCACAGACACCACTACCCCATAAAAGACACCTACAGCACAGACACCACTACCCCATAAAAGACACGTATAGTGCATATGCTTCCAGCAGGTGGCGCTATAGACTTCAAGTTCTCCTCCTCTCTGAAGAGGCAATTTGCATATTCAATTTCCCAGAGGTGCATTGCACGGCGAATAACCCTCCTTACCTTGGCATGCCAGAGTCAGTATGTCACACTCCACAAAGAGAAACGTTAGCCCTTAGACCTACAGCACAGACACTACTACAGTTGAGCACATAAATAAATTACACAGCAGTAGCCATCCGCACCGCAGGCACCACTGCGACACTGGGCCTCACACAACCATTACCTAGTCTAGGAAGATACTTTTGCTTCTGCTCCTCGGTCCCATATGCATAGATCGGATGCATCACCAGCGAGGACTGGACGCTCATCACGGAGCGATAGCTGCTGTCCACCCGCTCCACTTCTCTCGCCAGCAGCCCGTACGCTACATACGAGGTCCCGGCACAGCCATAACCTGGAGGGAGCATTGAGCAATGGTGAATCGTATCATAGGATCATGTAAACACAATGCGTGATCCATTACCTTTAATAGTAGATCCCAGGACACCCAGTTCTCCCATCTCCGACATAATCTCCCGGTCAAACACTACAAAGAGAACCAAGTGGAGTTACATGGAGGGAAAAGACGTCACGTAGGGAGAGAGGATCAGTAGCTATCACTGCTACCTTCCTGCCGGTTCGCCATCAGGATCCGCGGCATGAGTCTCTCCTGACAGTAAGATCGGAAGCTGTCCCGTATCATGATCTCATCCTCCGTCAGCTGCGAGTCCAGGCAGAGGGCATCGCGCCAGTCAAACTGCGCCCGGGCTGCGGTATAGAACACATACACATGGGCATCACTGACACCAAGGAGTTCAAATATTAATTCAGCAACTTTCTAATATACGGTACTTATATAGGAGATGGACATGCTGCCAACATTTCCACCTTGAAAAGACAAGTTTTGCTGTTGAGGTGTGTGTAATGCGATAAGCGTTAATGATGTGTAATGTGAACTGTGTTGTGTAATGCAAATTGTGGTGTGCGTTAGACATGTGTAGTTTGACGGTGTCGCCCACGTGGGTGGCGCACATGGTTCGTGGACCCCCTGTGCCATAGGGCCGGGCTTACCAAGGAGGGATGTAACTAAGCGGCTACCTGGTATTCACTGGAGCTCCTGATGGTGGCGTCAGACTTGAGCTGCAGGTAGCCGCCAGGTACCATTCCTAGGCAGTCCCCAGTAGTGCAGCTGCTGACCCCTGGGGTAAGGATCGCAAGCATGGACTGGACTCCCGAGTAAATGGCAGGACCAGAATCGGACTCTGTTCAGACTATACAGGTTCTGGATCCTTGGGCAGAACAGATGCTGACATGGTGTCACAGACAGGGCTGGATGTGGATACTGGAACAGCCTCCGGCAGTACAGACACTGGACCGCTAACCAGGACTGACACAGGTGCAGTTTTTGGCTCAAAGGACCGCCAGGTGCAGCTCCGAGCTCAGGCCATGGCCACACAAGGCCCAGGGGGTTCAGGTTCAGGCCCTGGCCACACAAGGTTCAGGTTATGGTCCTGGCCACACAAGGCCCAAGGGGTTCAGGTTCAGGCCCTGGCCACACAAGGTTCAGGTTCAGGCCCTGGCCACACAAGGCGCAGGGGTTCAGGTTCAGGCCCTGGCCAAACAAGGCGCAGAGGTTCAGGTTCAGGCCCTGGCCACACAAGGTTCAGGTTATGGTCCTGGCCACACAAGGCAGAGGGGTTCAGGTTCAGGCCCTGGCCACACAAGGCGCAGGGGTTCAGGTTCAGGCCCTGGCCACACAAGGCGTAGGGGTTCAGGTTCAGGGCCTGGCCACACAAAGCGCAGGGGTTCAGGTTCAGGCCCTGGCCAAACAAGGCGCAGGGGTTCAAGTTCAGGCCCTAGCCACACAAGGCGCAAGGGTTCAGGTTCAGGCCCTGGCCACACAAGGTTCAGGTCCTGGCCACACAAGGTTCAGGTTCAGGCCCTGGCCACACAAGGCGCAGGGGTTCAGGTTCAGGCCCTGGCCACACAAGGCACAGGGGTTCAGGTTCAGGCCCTGGCCACACAAGGCGCAGGGGTTCAGGTTCAGGGCCTGGCCAAACAAGGCGCAGGGGTTCAGGTTCAGGCCCTGGCCAAACAAGGCGCAGGGGTTCAGGTTCAGGCCCTGGCCACACAAGGCGCAAGGGTTCAGGTTCAGGCCCTGGCCACACAAGGTTCAGGTTCAGGCCCTGGCCACACAAGGCGCAGGGGTTCAGGTTCAGGCCCTGGCCACACAAGGCACAGGGGTTCAGGTTCAGGCCCTGGCCACACAAGGCGCAGGGGTTCAGGTTCAGGGCCTGGCCAAACAAGGCGCAGGGGTTCAGGTTCAGGCCCTGGCCAAACAAGGCTTAGGGGTTCAGGTTCAGGGCCTGGCCAAACAAGGCGCAGGGGTTCAGGTTCAGGCCCTGGCCACACAAGGCGCAGGGGTTCAGGCCCTGGCCACACAAGGCACAGGGGTTCAGGTTCAGGCCCAGGCCACACAAGGCACAGGGGTTCAGGCCCTGGCCACACAAGGCGCAGGGGTTCAGGTTCAGGCCCTGGCCACACAAGGTTCAGGTTATGGTCCTGGCCACACAAGGCGCAGGGGTTCAGGTTCAGGCCCTGGCCACACAAGGTTCGGGTTCAGGCCCTGGCCACACAAGGTTCGGGTTCAGGCCCTGGCCACACAAGGCGCAGGGGTACAGGTTCAGGCCCTGGCCACATAAGGACCAGGGATCCAAATTGATTTAAAACTACTCAGGATACAAGGACGAGGGTAACTGGCAACATGATGTACGTGTGCGGAACTGTAACGGGAACTACAGGGGTTGTTCAGGCAACTCCCTCTTAGGGAGGGTGCCTTTTATACAAGATGCTTCCGAGCTATTGGCTGGGAGCATTTTCAAACCACACACGCTGCCCCTTTAAGAACAGGGGGAGCACGCATTACTTGCGCCGCCGAGAAGTCTGTGCAGCGTGCACAGACGCAGAGAGACATGCTGAGAGAGACACCAGGGGTGACCATGCAGCTGCGAGTATATCAGCGTCCCTGCATGGAGGAAAAAGGGGAACCACGCAGCGGAGCCGGCATTAGTGTTACAAACGGTTAGAGTTAATAATTGGGACTAGCCCACAGTGGGAGAGGCTAGAGTAAGGGAAAGTGACCATTTCCTGCTGGGATGTTAGATAAGGCCTGGGGTGCATAGTGAGCAGACCAAAAGGTCCAGGGTGACCCTATATGAAAAGAGATCGAAGAGAAGGGATGACGTGATCCTGAGCATAAGTGACAGAGAGAGACAAAGTGACCTCCGGAAATGATTACATGTGGCCTGCACGGGCGTAAGGCCTTCACAGCACAAGGCCACTCATTCAGCCAGGACCTCTACTTTCATGTAACGTGCCGGGGCGCAGGAGACAAGCACCTTGGCCCGCGGCTACAGCCCCGCACATCATTACACATCTGACTTTCACAGTCTGTGTACATACTGATTTGCGCACCTGAATTTAATGGTCTCATATAAGCCGGGAGCAGTCATCTCCAGAGAGCCATGTCCAGTTCAAAATCAGGATCTGTATACAGACCATGAAAATCAGACTTTACTAGCATTTAAAATAATTTTTGACCCCAAAACCCCACAAATTGGCAACATGTTTCAAGGGTAAGTACACTTTTATGTAAGTTTTCAGAATAAGCAATCTTGTGTGTGTCCATTACAAATAACCCTATTTCTGGACGTTATTATGACTTGTACCCTGCATTTTCATCAATTTTCCCCTCTGTGGGTTCTATCTCCTTAATTTATTGACTCTGAACTACAGAGAGGAGACCAGAGGCTATAATCTCTTGCATAAAAAGCACCACAAAAAAAGCAACAGCAGCATGGAGGCGAATCCAGCATGGGGGCGATTATACAGCAGTACTGAGCAGTGTAGATGTGAATCCAGCATGGAGGCAATTATACAGCAGTACTGAGCACGGTAAATGTGAGCTCAGTATGGAGCAGTATAAATGTGAATCCAGCTCTGGGGAGGTGATGGAAAAATCTTGTTAGAAAGTTGAGCACATCCCTGTGTCTGCCTCTGCTTGTTTCTTCTCCTTGCTCTTACCTACACAGTTTAATAGGACATGTAACCCGACACCTCACTGTGCTGGCAGTCATGAGCAAGATGAAGATAAGCTGACAAGTTCAGATGGCAGAAAGGAAGGGGAGAAGTGGCTCAAAAGTGGAGAAAGAGGCAAAATTCTCTGACAATATATATTACAAAGAGTCTTATATTCACCTGAACTATTGATTCATGCAAAGTTTGGTTAAAGCACAGTTCCCAATGAAGTCTTTATTGCTGGATAGACTTTCACTAAACATATGTATGCGGAGCTGAGCAAAAATGACCACGTCAGAGCCCTGTAGTCCTTCTCCTACGTGGAGAAAATGAGGGGTGATAGCATGAGGAAAAGCTCCTGTAAACCCCATATCACCACTAAACGGATATACAACGGGACTGAATGGAGGACATTAGTGGGTCAGGATATTTCTTGCTACTCTCACCTGCAGCTCCAGCTCCTCCCTCTCCCTACTTAGACACAGAAGCGGGGAGTACAAAGCAAAAAGGTTTACATTATATATAAATACAAGATAAACTTACACTTTGCAGATCTCTGTTCTTTCTGTTTCTTGGTGTCTGGAAAATGGAACAAACGCCGAAGGTAAATGGCATGTTCCAGCATGAGGAGAAACACAGCTACGGAGGAGGATTGCACGCAACCTCTCCGACCCGAGAACTCCACTGATGGCGGCGCGCAGCCCGCCTCAATCCTGACACACGGGCACGGAGGAGGGAAGGAGGAACTTCGATCTGTGTCATTTTTCGGAGCAGAAACTCAGTTGTTGAAAAGTTGTGACATTTTTTTACCGAGTTTCCACTTAGTTTCTGCACATAGTCGAGTCGCCGACTACCACCATCTAGCACTACTATGGGCTTACTATACTCTTCTGCCACCTTGTGGACAAAAGAGCACCATGCAACCAAGCTGGCGTAAATACACTTCACTTCCTTGTGGTTACACGATCTCTGCTTGTGTAAGTGAATAGAAACATTATTTGCATCCACAAATGATCCTACACAATAAAAAAAACAAGCAGCGATCTGGGTAATGGTTAGAAACGGAAGCGCACAGCAAATTAGTAGGTTGCAGGATGATATAATGATAGGATATCCAAATCCTAATACCCTGACAGTCTGATAGACCAGATCCTGAGGACTATGGATTAGAGGAGATTACCTAGGTGCGTGGCCGCGGTGCCCTGTGTCCTGGCCGCGGTGATGCCAAAGCTTCGAGTCACGGCTCTGAGCAGACGAAGGGGGCTGCCAGTCAGCGACATGATGACCACCCTGCAAATAACACGCACAAAATATCAGAAACTGCAAAAATATTAAAGCTGCAAAAAAAATAAAAAATAAAAATTATATATATATTATATACACACATACAGTTATGTGCCCCCTACTTGATTTCTTATACTTTTGCATGTTTGTCACACTTAAATGTTACAGATCTCCAAACAAATGGCACTTAGAACTCTGCTTCCCAAAGACGTGGTAAACCTCAGTTAGTTACTGTGTCACTTTTTCACGCAGGACCCTGAAGGTTTGGATTTCTTTTTCCCTTAATAATAAAGACCTTCATTTATAAACTGCATTTTGTGATTCCTTGCGTTCTCTTTGTCTATTGTTTACATTTGTTTGTTGATCGGAAACATTGAAGTGTCACAAACTTGCAAAAGAAGAATAGGGAATCAGGAAAGGGGCGAACACTTTCACACCACTGTGTACAGGAAACAATTTCACTAGATCAGAAAAGTGTTCAAATAAACAAAACCGACTACAGAGCTGGAATATGCAGGTGTGAATACGGCCTGTGTTCAGATGACCTTTTTTTTTTTCAGGCAGCTAAAAACATCCGTTTTTCATGAGAAAAAAACTTCATAGATCGCTTCTTTTTTCTGATTTCTATTTTTAGCTATTTTTCCAGTGTCTTTGTGGTATTTTATATACTACGCTGTCCAGATATCTACTATATAATTGTCTAAGGGTCACCTCCGTCTGTCTGTCCTTCTGTCTGTCTGTCACGGATATTCATTGGTCGAGGACTCTGTCTGTCATGGAATCCAAGTCGCTGATTGGTCGCGCCAGCTGCCTGTCATGGCTGCCGCGACCAATCAGCGACGGCCACAGTCCGATTTGTCCCTCCCTACTCCCCTGCAGTCAGCGCCCACTCCATACTCCCCGCAGTCACCGCTCACACAGGGTTAATGCCAGCGGACCGCGTTATGCCGCGGGTAACTCACTCCGTTACCGCCGCTATTAACCCTGTGTGACCAAGTTTTTACTATTGATGCTGCCTATGCAGGGTCAATAGTAAAAGGATCTAATGTTAAAAATAATAAAAAAAATAAAAAATCATTATATACTCACCTTTCGCGACGCTCCGGTGACCGCTCCATGCAAGCGGCAGGTTCCGGTGGCAAGGATGGTATGAGACAAGGACCTGCCATGACATCACGGTCATGTGACTGCAAGGTCATCACAGGCCCTGCGTGAGAACGACCTGCCATGACGTCACGGTCATGTGACCAAACTACAAGGGGCCCTCGGAAGGTGAGCATAGGTTTATTTTTTAACCTGTGACATACGTGGCTGGGCAATATACTACGCGGCTGGGCAATATACTACGCGGCTGGGCAATATACTACGCGGCTGGGCAATATACTACGCGGCTGGGCAATATACTGCGTGGCTGGGCAATATACTACGTGGCTGGCCAATATACTACGTGGCTGGGCAATATACTACGCGGCTGGGCAATATACTACGCGGCTGGGCAATATACTACGCGGCTGGGCAATATACTACGCGGCTGGGCAATATACTGCGTGGCTGGGCAATATACTACGTGGCTGGCCAATATACTACGTGGCTGGGCAATATACTACGCGGCTGGGCAATATACTGCGTGGCTGGGCAATATACTACGTGGCTGGACAATATATTACGTGGCTGGGCAATATACTACGCGGCTGGGCAATATACTGCGTGGCTGGGCAATATACTACGTGGCTGGACAATATACTATGTGGCTGGGCAATACACTACGTGGCTGGGCAACATACTGCGTGGCTGGACAATATACTACGTGGCTGGGCAATATACTACGCGGCTGGGCAATATACTGCGTGGCTGGGCAATATACTACGTGGCTGGGCAATATACTACGTGGCTGGGCAATATACTACGTGGCTGGGCAATATACTACGCGGCTGGGCAATATACTGCGTGGCTGGGCAATATACTACGTGGCTGGGCAATATACTACGTCGCTGGGCAACATACTACGTGGCTGGGCAATGTGGTTTTTTGTTGTTTTTTTAGTATGACAAAAATGAAAGACACCCGGCCGTCTTTTGATCCTTCTCATTGTTTCATATTATGGGATCTAGATTGTTTTCAGAGCAAAAAAAACACCTTAAAGGGACACTGTCACCTGAATTTGGAGGGAACAATCTTCAGCCATGGAGGCGGGGTTTTTGGGTGTTTGATTCACCCTTTCCTTACCCGCTGGCTGCATGCTGGCTGCAATATTGGATTGAAGTTCATTCTCTGTCCTCCGTGTTATATGCCTGCACAAGGTAATCTTGCCTTGCGCAGGCGTGTACTATAAAGGACAGAGAATGAACTTCAATCCAATATTGCAGCCAGTATGCAGCCAGCGGGTAAACAAAGGGTGAATCAAACACCCGAAAACCCCGCCCCTATGGCTAAAGATTGTTCCCTCCAAATTCAGGTGACAGTGTCCCTTTAAGAACGGCTCGGTGATTCTTTTTTTTTTTTGAGCGGCCAGGTTTCTTCGGAAAAAATGAAGCGATTAAAAGTCTGGAGGTGAGTAAAACATGTCATCGTGAGATAGAGATACACACTGCGAACGCTTTTACAGGAGGTTTCGGAGAAGATGGACAAACCTTAAAGTGTGAACAGTTTCGTTTCTGAGCCTGTCCCTTTAATAAAAAAAGTAAGCTACCAACTGCAGCCAATGAGATGCATCAGCCCGGGCCTCACCCCCAGATGTAGCCAATCAGCTGAGAGGAGCATTCATACTGATATAGCAGCTGGAGTCGCGGGATGTCCGTGACCACGAGGACATGCTGGGAGTTGTAGTGTCCTGATCCATAGTAACTGCACCTGTCATACTTGGCACTACAATGCCCAGCAGACACATAAGGGGGTAATCCCCAGTCTCGTTGTACCATGTGACACGAGCCTTGTCCCATGTAATCATTACCCGCTGCTTTTTTTTTTCCTAACAAAAATCTGCAGAACTTTGTTTTTTTTTCTTCGACCTTTGTTCTTCCCTCCAGCAAAGGCCGAATTAAAGGCGCCATCACCATCCCTGTCCTTAAAGTGGCAGCACATTGTATGTTGCCCTCCACCCCCTATATAGTAGGGTTATAGCAGGATACCACCGGCTGGGAGCTAAATTCACCTTCTTTGATGACCCTCCCCCCCCCAGAAAAAAAAAACACACGGAGCTGGTTAGAATGTTCTGCAGCAAAGATTACGCTGGGACTTATGGTACTCCCAGCAGCTCTTTTTTTTATTACAGGTAAGTGTTCACTGGAAAGTGCAGGGTTAACACAACATACTTGTCAGCAAGGCCCAAAGTGTGAACCCAGAGCTCCCAACATGGTGGCACCGTGATATAAACTCTGAAAGCCCCCCAGGGTCGCCCCTCCGCCTGCCACGCACCCACACAAACACTACGACCCTCACCTTCCTCGGCGTCTCCTCTCTGGCAGCAGCTTATGAAACTGACCGCGCAGCAGCGCCACCTGGTGGACGACTTGCAGCGTCGCTGCTTAATGACGTCACTGACTGGCTGAAGACGCCATATTGAGTGTGGCGGGTACGTGACGAATGCGAATTTGCGAGAAGTGACGTGAAGGTTGTCATATAGGCAACTAAACCGAGATATCTCTATATATGTAAGGAAGAACACGAATGTAAAGAAAACGTATAGGCAATAACCAATCACTGCGCGAAAAGGCTCCGACGCAACCAATCGGTGAAGGAGGTGCCAATTAGGAACCAATCAAAATTCCTGATTTTATTTTCAAGCTGAACTTAGAGCTATGAGAGGTGAAAGCTGATTGGCTGCTGTGGGTGAACTAGTTAAATGAAGTCCGTTAACCCCTTCCCTCCTATGATGGCCTAGACGAGGCGCTAAAGGAAAGCGCGTTATTATATTTGTGGAGGAGATCTCCTTTAACCCCTTGTGGGATGAGTTTTTTTTTTTTTTAGCAACATCATATAGAGTTTATTAACAAACGCCAAACTTTTTTGGAGGGTAGAAAATAGAATAAAATGGTGTTTATTGGGGTCTTTTGGGTGTTGACCATGTGGAATAAATATCATGTTACCTTTATTCTGCGGGGACGTGTGATGATGACAGCAATACCAAAATGATAGGTGTTTATGGTTTTAGCAGAATAAACGTTCTTTAAAAAAAAATAAAAAATGGATTTTTGCATTTTATCCTGCCCCATAACTTTATTCTGTTTTGTTGTTGTTGTTGTTATTGTTGTTGTTGATTTATTCTATTGACATTATTTTTTTTTTTGTTATTTTATTATGTATATAAATGTGTATGTATAAAGACATAAAATAAACATAAAAGCGCAGCTAGTGGACAGTTCATTATAGCTGCTATCCCACTCTTACCCACCAGATGGCGGTCTATCATCACATAGCGCAGCTAGTGGACAGTTCATTATAGCTGCTATCCCACTCTTACCACCAGATGGCGGTCTATCATCACAGAGCGCAGCTAGTGGACAGTTCATTATAGCTGCTATCCCACTCTTACCACCAGATGGCGGTCTATCATCACAGAGCGCAGCTAGTGGACAGTTCATTATAGCTGCTATCCCACTCTTACCACCAGATGGCGGTCTATCATCACAGAGCGCAGCTAGTGGACAGTTAATTATAGCTGCTATCCCACTCTTACCACCAGATGGCGGTCTATCATCACAGAGCGCAGCTAGTGGACAGTTCATTATAGCTGCTATCCCACTCTTACCCACCAGATGGCGGTCTATCATCACAGAGCGCAGCTAGTGGACAGTTCATTATAGCTGCTATCCCACTCTTACCACCAGATGGCGGTCTATCATCACAGAGCGCAGCTAGTGGACAGTTCATTATAGCTGCTATCCCACTCTTACCCACCAGATGGCGGTCTATCATCACATAGCGCAGCTAGTGGACAGTTCATTATAGCTGCTATCCCACTCTTACCACCAGATGGCGGTCTATCATCACAGAGCACAGCTAGTGGACAGTTAATTATAGCTGCTATCCCACTCTTACCCACCAGATGGCGGTCTATCATCACATAGCGCAGCTAGTGGACAGTTCATTATAGCTGCTATCCCACTCTTACCACCAGATGGCGGTCTATCATCACAGAGCGCAGCTAGTGGACAGTTCATTATAGCTGCTATCCCACTCTTACCCACCAGATGGCGGTCTATCATCACAGAGCGCAGCTAGTGGACAGTTCATTATAGCTGCTATCCCACTCTTACCACCAGATGGCGGTCTATCATCACAGAGCGCAGCTAGTGGACAGTTCATTATAGCTGCTATCCCACTCTTACCCACCAGATGGCGGTCTATCATCACAGAGCGCAGCTAGTGGACAGTTCATTATAGCTGCTATCCCACTCTTACCCACCAGATGGCGGTCTATCATCACAGAGCGCTTCATCAGACAGAAGTGTGGCCGCCATGTGTATGGGGCCGGCTGTCCTTGATGGCCGACATATGTAGTAATGGCTCATGTGATCATCGGGTCCTTGTATACGATGAGAGGTGCTGGGCCTTTCGGAACAAACGTCACTGGACTATTAAGTGTTACATTTCCTTAGTTCGCAGCTGTTATATATTAACTTTATTTACTCCGCACGCCTTCGTAAGTAAGTGCGCCCTTCTGCTGTCACCTTCTGTGGCGTGGCAGGATAAGATTGGGATATTATAATGCCTCACTTTACCCCAACGACACGATAATTCCACAGCGCGTTACGAGCCAACATACAGTGACTATCCAGAAAACGCTCTGTGACTAAACCATAAGGCCTCTTTCACACGTCGGTTTATTTCAGGTAAAAAACGGTACCAGAGATATCCATGTCCGTGTGTCCGTGTGTGTAATACATGTGGCAACAGTGTGCCGCATCAGTACCACACGGATGGCCGCCGGGGAAGAAGCGTTACAGTTAGCGCTGTTCCTCGGCGGCGGGTGCTGAAGACGGCTCTCATCAATCTCCCCTGCTCTGCCGGCGATCGGCGCGAGCAGAAGAAAATGACGAGAGTTATATTAAAGTCCGAACGACAGCATTTTGGGTCTTTTGGGACTCTTACCCCCATCATTGACTTACTTTACCTTCATTCCCCGGGGTTTTGCAGCAAGGAGCAGCGCTGCATTAACAGAGCTCCTGGCTGCAAAATATTTTAACCCCTTCAGATGGATTTACATCGTGGGACGTTACAGATCATCGGAAGGTATGTATATTGTTGGTTTATTATTTTTACTTTGCTACAGATCGAGGGTCTTCAGGTGGATTGAGCGTAGAATAAATTATTACAACAACCTTTGTTTTTATTTCATTAAAATAATTTTTAATAATGTGTGTTTTTTTAACCCTTTACTACAATTGGATTAATAATGGATAGGTGTCATAATTGACGCCTCTCCATTATTAATCTGGCTTAATGTCACCTTACAATAGCAAGGTGGCATTAACCCTTCATTACCCCATATCCCACCGCTACACGGGAATGGGAAGAGAGTGGCTAAGTGCCAGAATAGGCGCATCTTCCGATTGTGCCTTTTCTGGGGTGGCTGGGGGCAGATGTTTTTAGCCAGGGGGGGGGCCAATAACCGTGGACCCTCTCCAGGCTATTAATATCTGGCCTCAGTCACTGGCTTTACTACTCTGGCGGAGAAAATTGCGCGGGAGCCCACGCCAATTTTTTCCGCCATTTAACCCTTTAATTTAGTAGATAGAATGGCCAAATTTTGCATAGACACACTACTAACATTAGTAGTGTGGAATATGCAAAAAAAATGGGGATATGAGATGGTTTACTGTATGTAACCATGTCTCATATCATGTTGGGTTTGTGAAGGAGAAAGCAAAAGCCGGTAATTGAATTACCGACTTTAAAGCTATCTAGAGCTGTATGAAGTAATAATATATATATACATATATGTGTCTACTGACATATATATATATATATATATATATATATAGACAGTATATATGTTTGTTTGTTTTTTTACACATGGATCCCTTGTATAGCCGTATGTCGGTTTTGCAAGCCTGCGAGAAAACCACGCAGTACGGATGCCATACGGATTACATACGGAGGATGCCATGCGCAAAATAAGCTGACACACCCTGCCTACGGAGGAGCTACGGACCACTATTTTGGGGACTTTTCTGCGTATTACGGCCGTAATATACGGACCGTATTGTCTTACGCTGAGTGTGACTCCAGCCTAAGAGTCCCAAAAGCCCCCACCTGATGTCGTTGTTCGGACTTTATTGTAATAGAGTGCAGGGTAGAGTATGTCACCACGGAACAGACAGACCAACTGTTGGGGGGTATTTATTACTAGGAGTAAGATTCTCCTCGCAGGGAGAAAACAGAGGGGGTTAATAGAGAAAGAGCACAGAGTATAACAATACACAACAAGGTAACTGAAGCTATGAAAACAGTTAAGCGGAATAGAAATGGTTAACGAGTGTTCTTGTAACTTATCAGTCCAGCGAGGTCCTGACTGAAGGGTCCTTTTTCCAGCGAGGGTGCCGTCACCCACAGCACTTGAAGATTCTGAAGTCTCTGCTCTGTCTCTTGGGAACTGGAGACTCCGGGGTTAAATCGTTGCAGCCTTTTCTCAGAGTGAAACTGGAAGCAGGAAGTAGCACAGCCACACTGCTGAGTCTCTGTATGTTAAGCTGGCAGTCTCTCTGCAGTTGCGATGCCACACACACACTGGGCAGTTTACTTGTCACACTCAGGGAGTCTTGGCTTGTCACTGCGTTCACCGAGGCTGCGCGCTCGGGTCACTGTCTCTGCACTGTCAGGGGAAAAGTCTTCTCTGATTACGGAGGTTTCCAAGTCCACACTCTCACATACAGCCTTCACTATGGCTGGTATCTCAGCTTCAGTGCCTTCACAGGGAGCTCTCTCTCTCTCGTAGCCTGCTTTCTCTCTGGCGCGCTGTCCCCTCTGTCTCACGCGCTTTGCTCTCCCGCTCTTTTCTGACAACACCCCTCTCTTTTCCTCTTTGCCCCCAGCAGTCACATGGTCTCCTCTGTCCAGGGCAGAAAGTCCTCTCCCCAACAACCCAGCTGTACGACTAAGTGGTTCCAGGTAAGGAGCAGGGAAAGCAACCTCCTTTGGGCTCGTTTTCCTCTTCACCCCCTTACATTATTATAAGTCTCATCATTCTTCTCTGCTTGCACCGATCACTGGCAGAGCAGGGGAGAATGATAACAGCCGTCTTCAGCACCTGCCGCCGGGGAACAGCGCTTATTGAAGCACTTCTTCCCCGGTGCCGATGCGTGTCACACAGAGGACATCAATCTCCGTGTTCACGTGTGTGGGATGTTTTGCTGCCCGTGCTGACGGTAAAAACCGGACATGTCAGCGGGTTTTGCCCATGGACACACGGTCTGTGGAATCAAACTGACATGTGCACATACCCATTCATTTGAATGGGTCTAGGTGTGTACATGTTTCTGGTACGTGTGAAAACTGTCACCACACATACAGGAGTCAGGGAAGTGTGAAAGAGGCCTAAAGATTTACATTTCTCAAAATCCAATTTTCACACCCATTTTGTATTGTTTCAGCATAATCAAAATGAAAAAAAAAAGTTTAAACAGCTTTTAAGCAGAGTAATGTTTCTCCATGGAAACGGACAACAAACAAACCCCATGTAGTCTGAACCTGTGGTCATAGTCCTGATCATCTGTCCTATACTGCTTTCTGACCTACCAATGTATAACGAAAAGTAAGGAACCCATGGAAGGCAGTATAATCAGACTACACAGTTTGTTTGTAGTCTGTTACCATGGAGACACATAGGCCTGTATTGGAGCTATAAACACGGTAATACATGGAACGACTATTTCAGAACAAAACGTGTCACACAAAGGTGATTTAGAGGCCTTAGGCCACATAGAGGGTTGTCAAGGACAACAGAAATACTCAGAAACATACTGTATATGCAAATACAAGAGGACAAGGCGTAAAGATTTACTGTTAAAGGATGTATAGAAACATTTTATTATAATTTCATCATAACACAATAAATAAATCACTAAAGGTGGAAGTCACATAAAGACAAAGGAGATTTGAATGAAGGACTCAGATAACTAAGTCTGGGGTCGACACAATTAAAGTATAGGAAACGGCGAGTCACAATCCTAAGATCAAATAAAGGGGTTTAAGCTGCAGGGCATGAAGATGTAACAGTTCCTACTTGAGATAAAACCAGCAGCATATATGGTTATGTTTGAGGATAAATATCATCCAACTATGGAAAAACAGAGATAAACCTCCAATACATGTGTAACTCAGCTAAGAGCTGCAGGAATGCTCCTTACTCATGTGAATCCCTGTGTTACGCCAGATCACGCAGCCTCAACGCGCGTTTCGCGTGGGCTTTCTCAGGGAACTAGTAAATAAACAATATCTCCCCATGGAGAGACAAAACCTTCAACACCAAAGCCCCTTTCTTCTGTATAAATCTGATCTTTTTCTTTTTAGGTAGCAACTCTACTACTCTTAAAAGGAAGTCATATTATAGAAGAGTGACCACAAGCTTCTCCTTTCTATGATTCATTACTCTCGAATACTGCTGATTTATTAGTGACACTATGGCGTCCCACTGCAGAACCACCCATGATCAGATGTGATCTGTATAGAAACCTGGAGCACCCCCAGAGGGGAAAGAAGTATTACATGGCTCATTTTAATGATGTGCAGTCCATGGGACACAAGACTTGGGTTCTCCGGTGATGCTGTTTATGGTCAATCTTCACTTTTGTGGCAATGAATGATGGCCCCGTCTGTGTACTCAGTGGTGGGGATCTCTTATGTTTATGTGCATTGGGGGCTTTGATCACCCCCCGGGCTGTGGACCCTTTTCCACCCATCTTAGTTCAAACATTTAAAATTTTTCAAAATTTTTGTCAAATTTCAGATATTTTCATGAATAAAGGCAAATCATAATGACCTGAATCTATCACTGATATAACGTACAACGAGTCACAAAAATATAAACTCAGAATCAATGGGATATGTAGAAGCATTCCCAAATTGGTATCACAGTGTCACGTGTCAGATTTGAAAGATTTGGCTGAGCAGGAAGATGAACATGGGCTATGGTGGTAAGGCGTTCAGGTGACCATACGTCCATTTTCCTATCACTCTGATTGAGTGTGAACCTTTTTCTCTGTGTCCATTGTTATCTTTCGGCCCATTCATTGTCCACCTGTGTCAGACTCCAGTCCTTTTTCCTATTTCCCTATGTAGATGTCCGTTGGCAAGTGCACAAGACACAGCATTATCTCTGTACTGTGACATCACTGTGTGTATTATCCCTGTACTGTGACATCACTGTGTTTATTATTCCTGTACTGTGACATCACTGTGATTATTATCCCTGTACTGTGACATCACTGTGTTTATTATCCCTGTACTGTGACATCACTGTTTTTATTATCCCTGTACTGTGACATCACTGTGTTTATTATCTCTGTACTGTGACATCACTGTGTGTATTATCCCTGTACTGTGACATCACTGTGTTTATTATTCCTGTACTGTGACATCACTGTGTTTATTATCCCTGTACTGTGACATCACTGTTTTTATTATCCCTGTACTGTGACATCACTGTGTTTATTATCCCTGTACTGTGACATCACTGTGTGTATTATCTCTGTACTGTGACATCACTGTGTTTATTATCCCTGTACTGTGACATCACTGTGTTTATTATCCCTGTACTGTGACATCACTGTGTTTATTATTCCTGTACTGTGACATCACTGTGATTATTATCCCTGTACTGTGACATCACTGTGTTTATTATCCCTGTACTGTGACATCACTGTTTTTATTATCCCTGTACTGTGACATCACTGTGATTATTATCCCTGTACTGTGACATCACTGTGTTTATTATCCCTGTACTGTGACATCACTGTTTTTATTATCCCTGTACTGTGACATCACTGTGATTATTATCCCTGTACTGTGACATCACTGTGTGTATTATCCCTGTACTGTGACATCACTGTGTTTATTATCTCTGTACTGTGACATCACTGTGTTTATTATCCCTGTTCTGTGACATCACTGTGTTTATTATCCCTGTACTGTGACATCACTGTGTTTATTATCCCTGTACTGAGACATCACTGTGTGCATTATCTCTGTACTGTGACATCACTGTGTGTATTATCCCTGTACTGTGACATCACTGTGTTTATTATTCCTGTACTGTGACATCACTGTGATTATTATCCCTGTACTGTGACATCACTGTGTGTATTATCCCTGTACTGTGACATCACTGTGATTATTATCCCTGTACTGTGACATCGCTGTGTTTATTATTCCTGTACTGTGACATCACTGTGTGTATTATCCCTGTACTGTGACATCGCTGTGTTTATTATCCCTGTACTGTGACATCGCTGTGTTTATTATCCCTGTACTGTGACATCACTGTTTATTATCTCTGTACTGTGACATCACTGTGTTTATTATCCCTGTACTGTGACATCGCTGTGTTTATTATCCCTGTACTGTGACATCGCTGTGTTTATTATCCCTGTACTGTGACATCGCTGTGTTTATTATCCCTGTACTGTGACATCGCTGTGTTTATTATCCCTGTACTGTGACATCGCTGTGTTTATTATCCCTGTACTGTGACATCGCTGTGTTTATTATCCCTGTATTGTGACATCGCTGTGTGTATTATCCCTGTACTGTGACATCGCTGTGTTTATTATCCCTGTATTGTGACATCGCTGTGTTTATTATCCCTGTACTGTGACATCGCTGTGTGTATTATCCCTGTACTGTGACATCGCTGTGTTTATTATCCCTGTATTGTGACATCGCTGTGTGTATTATCCCTGTACTGTGACATCGCTGTGTGTATTATCCCTGTACTGTGACATCACTGTGTTTATTATCCCTGTACTGTGACATCACTGTGTTTATTATTCCTGTACTGTGACATCACTGTGTTTATTAACCCTGTACTGTGACATCACTGTGTGTATTATCTCTGTACTGTGACATCGCTGTGTTTATTATTCCTGTACTGTGACATCGCTGTGTTTATTATTCCTGTACTGTGACATCGCTGTGTGTATTATCCCTGTACTGTGACATCACTGTGTGTATTATCCCTGTACTGTGACATCACTGTGTTTATTATCTCTGTACTGTGACATCACTGTGTTTATAATCCCTGTACTGTGACATCACTGTGTGTATTATCTCTGTACTGTGACATCACTGTGTTTATTATCCCTGTACTGTGACATCACTGTGTTTATATTATTCCTGTACTGTGACATCACTGTGTTTATTATCCCTGTACTGTGACATCACTGTTTATTATCTCTGTACTGTAACATCACTGTGTTTATTATCCCTGTACTGTGACATCACTGTGTTTATTATCCCTGTACTGTGACATCACTGTGTGTATTATCCCTGTACTGTGACATCACTGTGTGTATTATCCCAGTACTGTGACATCACTGTGTTTATTATCTCTGTACTGTGACATCACTGTGTTTATTATCCCTGTACTGTGACATAATTCTGTTGGGAATGTTGTACTCTTTTCTTCATTGGCTTAATAGCACAAATCTCAGATGCTAAGACCCTACAGATTCATCATCACATATGTCTGTGAATGTCTCTTTAGAGTTTGGGGTCTCTTCTTAGGCCCCTGATAAATGTTATGTGTTATGATCTGGTGGCCTAGGAGCAGCATGTGACATACTCTGGAGAAGGTGGTACCTGTACTGACCGCAGACCCTGAACTTAACTCCGCAACTAGAAGCAGCCGTGGGATGTACCTAACTCTCCCTAGACACCTCGACACAGCCTGAGGACTAAATACCCCTAAAGATAAAAACGGGAAAACTATCTTGCCTCAGAGAAAATCCCCAAAGGATAGACAGCCCCCCACAAATATTGACTGTGAGAGGAGAGGGAAATGACATACGCAGACTAAAATCAGGATTTAGCACAGAAGGCCATTCTAGCTAGAAAGAAAGTATAGGACAGAGTACTATGCGGTCAGTATTAAAACACTAGAAAATATCCACCACAGACCATACAAAATCTCCACATCTGACTAAAGACATGGAGGGTATATCTGCATCTCCAGAGATACAGCTTGGCTGAATAAATCCTTACACAGACCAAGCTGGACAAGGCAAAACATATAAATGCACTGAACTATAAGGCCCACAGCATGTGGACAGCAAAAACAAAGCCAGAACTTATCTTTGTTGAAATGAACAGCGAAAGCAGGAGAGACCAGGCAGGATGTGAATCCTCCAAAAACAATGGACAACTGGCACTGACTAAAGAAACAAGCAAGACTAAATAGCCCAGTCCAAAGCACTAAGTGGACACACCTGATGAATGCTGAGATCCAAAGACAGCAGCACTACTACTCATAACCACCGAGCAGAATTCACAACAGTACCCCCCCCCCTTGAGGAGGGGTCACCGAACCCTCACCAGAGCCCCCAGGCCGATCAGGACGAGCCAAATGAAAGGCACGAACCAAATCGTCAGCATGAACATCGGAGGCAACAACCCAAGAATTATCTTCCTGTCCATAACCCTTCCATTTGACAAGATACTGAAGCTTCCGCCTCAAAAAAACGAGAATCCAAAATCTTCTCAACCACATACTCCAACTCCCCATCAATCAACACCGGGGCCGGAGGATCAACAGAGGGGATAACGGGCATCACATATTTCCGCAACAAAGATCTATGGAAAACATTATGGATGGAAAAAGAGGCTGGAAGGGCCAAACGAAAAGACACAGGATTGATAATCTCAGAAATCCTATAAGGACCAATAAACCGAGGCTTGAACTTAGGGGAAGAAACCTTCATAGGAACATGACGGGAAGACAACCAGACCAAATCCCCAACCCGAAGCTGGGAACCAACACACCGACGACGGTTAGCAAAACGTTGAGCTTCCTCCTGAGGCAACACCAAATTGTCCACCACATGAGCCCAAATTTGCTGCAACCTGTCAACCACAGAATCCACACCAGGACAATCAGAAGGCTCAACCTGCCCTGAAGAAAAACGAGGATGAAAACCAAAATTACAAAAAAAAGGCGAAACCAAGGTAGCAGAACTAGCCCGATTATTAAGGGCAAACTCGGCCAATGGCAAGAAAGCCACCCAATCATCCTGATCAGCAGACACAAAGCATCTCAAATAAGTTTCCAAAGTCTGATTAGTTCGCTCGGTTTGGCCATTTGTCTGAGGATGAAATGCGGAAGAAAAAGACAAATCAATGCGCAGCCTAGCACAAAAGGCCCGCCAAAACCTAGAAACAAACTGGGAACCTCTATCGGATACAATATTCTCCGGAATGCCATGCAAACGAACCACATGCTGAAAAAACAACGGAACCAAATCAGAAGAGGAAGGCAATTTAGGCAAAGGTACCAAATGAACCATCTTAGAAAACCGGTCACAAACCACCCAGATAACCGACATCCTCTGGGAAACCGGAAGATCTGAAATAAAATCCATAGAAATATGCGTCCAAGGCCTCTCAGGGACCGGCAAAGGCAAAAGCAACCCACTAGCGCGGGAACAGCAAGGCTTGGCCCGCGCACAAGTCCCACAGGACTGCACAAAAGAACGCACATCCCGCGACAAAGAAGGCCACCAAAAGGATCTACCAACCAAATCTCTGGTACCAAAAATCCCAGGATGGCCAGCCAACACAGAACAATGAACCTCAGAAATCACTTTACTAGTCCATCTATCAGGAACAAACAGTTTCCCCACTGGACAGCTGTCAGCTTTATTAGCCTGAAATTCCTGAAGAACCCGTCGTAAATCAGGGGAGATGGCAGAAAGAATCACCCCTTCCTTCAGAATGCCGACCGGCTCAAGGACCCCGGGGAATCAGGCAAAAAACTCCTAGAGCGGGCATCAGCCTTGACATTCTTAGAACCCGGAAGATACGAGACCACAAAATCAAAACGGGAGAAAAACAGGGACCATCGAGCCTGTCTAGGATTCAACCGTTTGGCAGATTCGAGGTAAATCAGATTCTTATGATCGGTCAGGACCACAATACGGTGTTTGGCCCCCTCAAGCCAATGTCGCCACTCCTCAAATGCCCACTTCATAGCCAACAACTCCCGATTGCCGACATCATAATTGCGTTCCGCATGCGAAAACTTCCAAGAAAAGAAGGCACACGGTTTCATCAAGGAACCATCAGAATTCCTCTGAGACAAAACGGCCCCTGCCCCAATCTCAGACGCGTCAACCTCAACCTGAAATGGAAGAGAAACATCCGGCTGACGCAACACAGGGGCAGAAGTAAATCGGCGTTTAATCTCCTGAAAGGCAGAAACAGCTGCGGAGGACCAATTCGTCACATCAGCGCCCTTCTTCATCAAATCGGTCAGGGGCTTAACCACACTGGAGAAGTTGGCAATGAAACGGCGATAAAAATTAGCAAAGCCCACAAATTTCTGAAGGCTCTTCACAGATGTGGGCTAAATCCAATCATGAATGGCCTGAACCTTAACCGGATCCATTTCTATAGATGAGGGAGAAAAAATGAAGCCCAAAAAAGAAACCTTCTGCACTCCAAAGAGACACTTAGACCCCTTCACAAATAAAGCATTATCACGAAGGATCTGAAATACCATCCTGACCTGTTTCACATGAGACTCCCAATCATCAGAAAAAATCAAAATATCATCCAAATATACAATCATGAATTTATCAAGATAACTCCGAAAGATATCATGCATGAAGGACTGGAACACAGATGGAGCATTAGAGAGTCCGAATGGCATCACAAGGTATTCAAAATGGCCTTCGGGCGTATTAAATGCAGTTTTCCATTCGTCACCCTGCTTAATACGAACAAGATTATACGCCCCTCGAAGGTCAATCTTAGTAAACCAACTAGCCCCCTTAATCCTAGCAAACAAATCAGAAAGCAAAGGCAAAGGGTATTGAAATTTGACCGTGATCTTATTCAAGAGGCGATAATCAATACAGGGTCTCTGGGAGCCATCCTTCTTGGCAACAAAAAAAAAACCTGCTCCCAATGGTGAAGAAGATGGCCGAATATGCCCTTTCTCCAAAGACTCCTTAATATAGCTCCGCATGGCGGCATGTTCTGGCACAGACAGGTTGAAAAGTCGACCCTTAGGGAACTTACAACCTGGAATCAAGTCAATAGCACAATCACAGTCCCTATGCGGTGGAAGGGAACTGGATTTGGGCTCATCGAATACATCCTGGAAATCTGACAAAAACTCTGGAATTTCAAAAGAGGGAGAAGAGGAAATTGACATCAAAGGAACGTGACCATGAACCCCCTGACAACCCCAACTAGTCACAGACATAGAAAGATTTCCAATCCAATATCGGATTATGTACTTGCAACCATGGAAAACCCAGCACAATAGCATCTTGCAAATTATGCAACACCAGAAAACGACAATCTTCCTGATGGGCTGGCGCCATGCACATGGTCAGCTGTGTCCAAAACTGGGGCTTATTTTTAGCCAAGGGTGTAGCATCAATGCCCCTTAAAGGAATAGGGTTCTGCAAAGGCTGCAAGGGGAAACCACAACGTCTGGCAAATTCTAAGTCCATTAAGTTCAAAGCGGTGCCTGAATCCACAAATGCCATGACAGAAAATGACGATAATGAGCAGATCAAGGTCACAGATAACAGAAATTTAGGTTGTACAGTACTGATGGTAACAGAACTAGCGATTCTCTTTGTACACTTAGGGCAATCAGAAATAACATGAGCAGAATCGCCGCAGTAAAAACACAACCCATTCTGACGCCTGAATCCTTGTCGTTCAGCTCTAGACAAAATCCTATCACACTGCATAGGCTCAGGACTCCGCTCGGAGGACAACGCCACAGTGTGCACAACTCTGCGCTCGCGCAAGCGCCGATCAATCTGAATGGCCAGAGACATAGAATCACTCAGACCAGCAGGCGTGGGGAACCTGTTATGAAAAGGTAATTCAGTACCACAATGGACATAGAGGTCAGAGCACATACAGTGACCTGACAATAACCCAAAAACATAGAACGAGCTCTGAGATGTGGGAACTCTGCTGACCGCAATCCCTAATCCTCTCCAACCACACTAGAGGCAGCCGTGGATTGCGCCTAACGCTCCCTATGCAACTCGGCACAGCCTGAGAAACTAGCTAGCCTGAAGATAGAAAATAAGCCTACCTTGCCTCAGAGAAATACCCCAAAGGAAAAGGCAGCCCCCACATATAATGACTGTGAGTTAAGATGAAAAGACAAACGTAGAGATTAAATAGATTTAGCAAAGTGAGGCCCGACTTTCTGAACAGAGCGAGGATAGGAAAGGTAACTTTGCGGTCAACACAAAACCCTACAAAAACCACGCAAAGGGGGCAAAAAGACCCTCCGTACCGAACTAACGGCACGGAGGTACACCCTCTGCGTCCCAGGGCTACCAGCAAGCAGAAAAAAACAAATAGACAAGCTGGACAGAAAAAACAGCAAACAAAATAGCAAAGCAGAACTTAGCTATGCAGAGCAGCAGGCCACAGGAACGATCCAGGAGGAAACAGGTCCAATACTAGAACATTGACTGGAGGCCAGGATCAAAGCACTAGGTGGAGTTAAATAGAGCAGCACCTAACGACTTCACCACATCACCTGAGGAAGGAAACTCAGAAGCCGCAGTACCACTTTCCTCCACCAACGGAAGCTCACAGAGAGAATCAGCCGAAGTACCACTTGTGACCACAGGAGGGAGCTCTGCCACAGAATTCACAACAGGAACCCCACCATAACATCTTTAACGGATTCAGACAGGCCCTTTCTGAAAATTGCCGCCAAAGCATCCTCATTCCATTTAGTCAACACAGACCATTTTCTAAATTTCTGGCAATACGATTCTGCCACAAGGCCAACAAGGTCTTCTCTGCATGATCCACTGAATTAGGTTCATCATACAATAGCCCTAGCGCCTGAAAAAAGGTGTCTACATTAAGCAAAGCAGGATTCCCAGATTCCAGGGAAAATGCCCAATCCTGAGGATCACCACGCAGCAGGGAAATAACAATCTTAACCTGCTGAATGGGATCACCAGAAGAATGGGGTTTCAGAGCAAAAAACTGTTTACAGTTATTTTTAAAGCTCAAAAATTTGGACCTGTCCCCAAAAAAACAAATCAGGAGTAGGAATTCTAGGCTCCAAGACAGGAGTCTGAATGATATAATCGGAAATACCCTGTACTCTAGCAGCAAGTTGGTCCACACGAGAAACCAGTTCCTGAACCTCCATGTCAGCGCCCAACTCCTGAGCCACCCAGAGGAAAAGAGGGAAGGAAAGACACAACAGACTACAGAAAAAAAAATGGCTCAGCAATTTTCTTCCCTTCTTCTGAGATGCGTTTAACTCATTGTTGGCCAGTTGTACTGTTATGATCTGGTGGCCTAGGAGCAGCATGAGATGTACTCTGGAGAAGGTGGTGTGAAGGATTACCCCTTCCTCCCACGTCACCAATCCGTGACGTCACTACACAGGTCCAGCTCTCCGGCGCCCCCTTTGTCTCTCAGGTCAGTAAAGGGACTGCACCTAGAGCAAATGGCCGCCGGGGAGACTGCCCTGTTACCCACCCTGGGTATTCTAAGATTCGCAATCAGAGTAAAAGGATCAGCCCAAAATTAATTTATGATTTAATTGCCTTAAGGGCGCACTAGATAATTACAAGAAATATACAGTCAAAAAATATATCAAGAATTAGTCAGAGTACAATATAACAACAATAATACAAGGCTTAAAGGTATAAAGCTGGAGGTCAATTTACCAGGTCGAAGGTCGCTTGTGGAAGCCGGGGGGCATAGCATTCCGCAGGTCCAAAAACTTAGTTGCCGGGCAGCCCCCAGAAAGCATGTGCTTGCTCCCCTCTGGCTGGCATACCCTGTTCCTTAAGATGTCATCATCATCATCTTCTTCTGTGGAGTGAGACCCTCCCAGTGACCTCAGCTTCTTCTTATACCTGGCTGAGCCCCCCTGCCTGCAGCTGGGTGGGCTTAGCAATCTCCACCCCCTCTGTCTCCCTGCAAGATTTATTCCAATATCTAATAAATGGGATAACTTCTCTCAGGATGATCGGATCAGCACACGGGCAGTACCAGCGCCTGTGGTTTGTTCTGCCGGTCGTACTGGGATCAAACCTGGACCCATTCGGTCCCTGTGGGAGGCTGATCCCTATATCTCGGGTTTCAGACCTTCCACCGTCACGGGAGTCACACTGTTGGATGCACAATTTCTTTAGGGTAAGGAGAATATTTTTTATGAGCCTGTACCTCGGACGATGCGTCCATAATTCACAATTCCATGTTGGAGACGGTTTGGCTGGGCTGCCATAATAGATGTGTATCCAGTGGCCACTTGGCATGCGTGTTTTAATTAAGCCCCCAAGCATTTCCAAGCCCCCTGGTGGCGTGGTTTCCTCATGGGGCTTTGAACTACCGTCTACAGTTTACACTGAGCTCAGCCCGTTAGCATACTAATAGGAACTCTATTCATTAGCAAAGGTGGGGGCCAGGAGCACTCCTGTGTCCAGGAGACAAAATGGAGTCACGCCAATCTGATAGCATGCCTGTTCCAAGATGGCGGCTGTTCCCTCATCACAGGTGGTACCTGTACTGACCGCAGACCCTGAACTTAACTCAGCAACTAGAAGCAGCCGTGGGATGTACCTAACTCTCCCTAGACACCTCGACACAGCCTGAGGACTAAATACCCCTAAAGATAGAAACGGGAAAACTATCTTGCCTCAGAGAAAATCCCCAAAGGATAGACAGCCCCCACAAATATTGACTGTGAGAGGAGAGGGAAATGACATACGCAGACTGAAATCAGGATTTAGCACAGGAGGCCATTCTAGCTAGAAAGAAAGTATAGGACAGAGTACTATGCGGTCAGTATTAAAACACTAGAAAATATCCACCACAGACCATACAAAATCTCCACATCTGACTAAAGACATGGAGGGTATATCTGCATCTCCAGAGATACAGCTTGGCTGAATAAATCCTTACACAGACCAAGCTGGACAAGGCAAAACATATAAATGCACTGAACTATAAGGCCCACAGCATGTGGACAGCAAAAACAAAGCCAGAACTTATCTTTGTTGAAATGAACAGCGAAAGCAGGAGAGACCAGGCAGGATGTGAATCCTCCAAAAACAATGGACAACTGGCACTGACTAAAGAAACAAGCAAGACTAAATAGCCCAGTCCAAAGCACTAAGTGGACACACCTGATGAATGCTGCGATCCAAAGACAGCAGCACTACCACTCATAACCACCGGAGGGAGCCCAAGAGCAGAATTCACAACAGTTATGCTCCAGTTTAGCATTAGTTCCCCTAGCTTTGAATTAGTACACGAATGTATAATATTACACGTGATTATGAAGCAGAAGGCCCGGCCGCTTTCATCACACCTTCGTGTCTTCTTCACAAGGAAATCCATAAAAAGAACTTGCACGATTCACAATATGTTTCACAACTCTCTGCACAGGCTGCATTTTCTAGGACATTTCATTGGATGGCAGCGGCTTGGAGTTGTTTGTACCCTCCATATTATGGTAAAAGAAAAAAAAAATAGAGGAACGTGGATAGCACACGCATGGTCATGAACTTCCTCCAAACTTTTCACCCTCGGCCCTTTCACTTTTTCAACTTTTTTACTTGTAAAGTTTTAAAAACACTCGAAAACCCCATCTTCGCGGGTTATATAGATGGAAACGAATTAATGTTAAACTATTATACTTGCATGGATGTAACTATAGGGGGCTCAGGGGTCACAGATGCACTCAGGTCTCAAAGTCTAGAGGGGCCCAAAAGGTCACTTTTGCCCATACTGTTATAGACTGATGATATTTGGGGGCTGTTTTGGAAATTTTGGCATTGGGACCCATGAGCTTCAGGATATGCCACTGTACGTGTATATTATATTACATGGTGCATACAGGTTTTCATATCTATGGGACCCAGAGTTAGTCCATTGCCCATGTTGCCCACATTTATTCTACAGGGGTCTCACCAGGGATTATAGAATATGCTCTTTTCCTACGGATTTCATTGAGAAGGTACTTTTAACAGTCACCTACAATCTAATCATGATTTTTCCATTAGACCACCAGGTCTCTGATGTTTTTCGACCACCATGGATTAAACACTGGATGATGTGCCAATGGACCATAAAGTCCTATTCCGTTTCTGAAGACCTGGGCAGGACTTTCTTATCCAGAGGGTTTGTCCAGTTTGAGGCAACTTCCAGCCGATGTAGGGACTCTTATAGGGAGCAGGTTCCCCAAACCGCTGTCTGCAGATAGGTTTATTTTCCTTAAGGAGACTCTGGTTTGGCTTCTATTCTTGTTGCAAGGTTCAGACGGGCTCCAAGAGGTGGAACTACTGAACGTTTCCTTCTACATGAAAGAGAACTAATTTGATTAGTTTTTTTCCCCAGAAAAATTATAGTACATTAATAATGCAAAAGGGGTGAAGATTGGGGCCAATGGAGTCATAATATAGCTAAATAATGCGGGCACAGTAAGAGTTAGGGTGATCAATGAGTGGAACAGGCTGCCACCAGAGGTGGTGAGTTCTCCTTCAATGGAAGTCTTCAAACAGAGGCTGGACAGACATCTGTCTGGGATGATTTAGTGAATCCTGCTTTGAGCAGGGGGTTGGACCAGATGACCCTGGAGGTCCTTTCCACCTCTAACATTCTATGTCCCACATTGGCGGAACTATAGTGAGTGCAGAGGTAACATTTCTCTGACAAATGTTACCTCTGGTGCCAAAGGGACCCAAAAGCTCTGCTACTATTAAAGGAGTTTGGTACGTGGGATCCCTGGTGCGGATTTTGCTTTACGGTCAAGTTACACCTTTATCTGCCCAGTTTGACCTTTCTGCAGAATTCCCTTTTTTTGTTCTTTTCCCTTCCTCTTCCATACTATTGGTCATTGACAACATCACAGACCACCAAGGACCCGATATAGAAAGTAGGTACAACCCGTAACCATCAAGAACCAGATGTTTTTGTAATACTTTGAGCTTTACATTTCAAGGGCAATTAATTCATCTAGTTTTTTTCTTTCTAGAATATTGAAAAAAAAAAGAGGTTTTCTTTTTAGCCTCTGTGTTCGATCCTCCGTATTGGAGGCTTACTACAAGCCTCTGATCGTTGATAGTTATTACTAGCAAAATCGTCAAATTCTTGGGATGACTTTTGAAGTTTTTTTTTTAAAATAACTTGCAGTCGTGTAACTTAACGTCACTCAGTGTTATCGGCCTTCATGTGCCGCATGTGCCACGGTGGAGTGGAGGAGATAAGAGCCATGGAGGCCTTATCTGTCTCTCCCTTAAATCTGTCCACCAAGCATTCTGGGAGCAGGTTGTGCTGAACTAGTGAAGTGCGAGTAGATGAAGAAGACGACTGCAATATTTTTACAATGTATGGAGCAATATTCACATCATTCAATTGTCCCTCATTTCGACCCCCTACCTCACCTCCTTAATGAGGTAGTCTGGTATTAATTACCCCATTAGAGAATCCTGACTTATTAGAAATATGGTTACCTCTTCAGAACCCTCATCTTTTCGTCACAAATCGCTGTGGAGGACCCCGTCATTCCAACGCATTTCACAGACAACCAATTGATATCAATGGGAAACATGCAATACCTCATTTCTCCTCTGGGGTCGCTATCATAGGGAGACCATATTAATATAGAGAGTATATGATATGGGTCCATCGTGGTTTTCAGAATTATCCATTGATTCTCGATTAAAGTATTGTAAAATTAGTAACAGGGAATAAGGTTTATGCAGATATGATCAGTCCTCGCCACTGCCTTGCTGCATTTAAAACAAATACATCATAGTATAACTATTTGAGGCGGTAGCCCCATCAGGACATCCGCTCTTTCAAATGAAGCTGCCCTAAAGATCAACTGATTGGCCCTCATCAAGTATCTGAAGTAGCGCTTGGTGTCTGTGGTGTAAGCAGAACAGAGGAGGACCCTTTAAAATCACCCCCTCATTATAACATTGGGACTTGCTATCAAGGAGAGAAGGACCTGTCCCCACTGGAGATGAGTGAATAAATCCACAGGACATTGGTCCAGTTGTTGCATCGATGATCTGTGGCCTCTAGATGGAAGCATTGTAAACTGCTTAGTACCTGCTGGAATACCCAGTTCCTCCTCATTTGTAAGCCAGTCCTACCAGTTAGAAAAATCTCTGTGGGTAGTGTAAGGGAAGAGACGTTTCGCACAGCTTCATCTGGCGGTCACGGAACACTGACGTAGCAGCTGTACCAAGGTTTTGCGAATCAGTTTGTTCACTTCTAGTCCCCAGTCATTCAAGACCTGATTAGTCAACAACTCAACCCACATTTGTGCTAAAGATGTAGGTTTTCTTCATAAGGTGGTCCAGCATAGCTTCTCACCACCCCTGAAGAACATATCAGACCAACCTGGGCAGCGCCCCTTTCCTCCACGGTCCTCATAGCAGCTGCATGACATGTAATGCACAGACAACTTGGGTCCACGGGAGTAAAAATTGTTAGTGGCTTTCTACTGTGTCTGACTAAAGAAGAGAGCAGGGGACATCCATATGTCTTAATAAGGAAGAATGAGAGGGGTCGTAATAAAAGCAAAAGGGTAAAAATGTTTTTAACTTTTGACTTTCAGGCTCCATATCTCACCATCCACTACTGCTTGGAAAGTGAGACTACCATCATGTTATAGACAATCATCTTGGATATCTCATACAGACATTTGACTTCTAACTATTTAGCATATGATTAGTTATGCAGATTCTTGTCAGGTCACTGCATTGTTACTGTTTTGATCCTGGTGGTGGAAAAGTCTTTTTCTTCCTCAATACTGCAAAATTACAACCTGTTCTCACATTCTCTAATAGCTCAGTGTGTTATTAGGCTGATTCCCAAGTGAAAGGTCATAGAATCATAGAATGTTAGAGTTGGAAGGGACCTCCTGGGTCATCTGGTCCAACCCCCTGCTCAAAGCAGGATTCACTAAGACATCCCAGACATTGGTTTGAACCGAGGAGCCATGAAGTAGATTTCCCAAGAAAAGGGAAACAGCATCTTCCAACTCATAGATAGTGGTCTCTTGGCCAAGAAAATTACCAAACTGCATCATGTGAGCGCCATGACAGCTGGCAGAAGAGAAAACGAAGTCCATCTATCCATTCAGAAGCCAAGAGGTGGACGTCCAGGCAAAATATCAGAGTCAACAAGTCGGCTCATCACAAGGTCGATCAGTTGTAGTGCTACAAACACAAGAGTGGAGGTGGCTCATAGGCTTCGTAATAGTGAGATCACAGAAGTCCATAGAAGCATCGTGTGACCCACATTACACAAGACTGGAGTGGTGGTCCGAAAAAAGGCGAAGATGCCTTGACTTCAATATTGTCATATGAAAAGTGAATGGTAGAAGATTGGAAATGGGTGACGAGACGGAAATCAATAGGCTATAGGCACTGATGGGTGACAATGGGTCTGAAAGAAACAAGGGAAAAGGGGCTAATGGATGGACAAATTGAAGGAACTGTCAGGTTCGGTGGAGGAAGCCTGATAACATGAGGTTGTTTCACAGCCAAATGCATTGGATACTTGACCGGGATCGATGGTGGTCTCAATGCTGAGCTATATGTGACTGTCCTACAAGATGAGTTACTTCATACAGTCAAGTACTATGGTTTTGAAAAGGACGGCATAGTGTTCCAGCAGGACAACGACCCAAAGCATACATCGAGATTGGAGAAGAAATGGTTCAATGACAATGAAGTAGAGGAGCTGGATTCCACCCACAGTGCCCAGACCTTCACCCAATCCAACACTTGTGGGTAGAGGTGAAGAAAAAGCTGTATACAGACCCAAGTGAGGGACCAGTGTGCACCGACATGGGAAACCTGTAGAAGAGACCTGGGATCAGATTTCGGGGGAGACATGCTTGAATCTAACTGAGAGCAGAAGGATTCAGGCAGTGGTGAAAGACAAAGGTGGATTAACAAAATAAAAAAATTTTTTTTTAGATTTTTAAGAGCAAAACAGTAACAATGCAGTGACCTGACAAGAATCTGCATAAGTAATCATATGCTAAACAGCTGTAAGTACAATTTATGTATGAGATAGTCAAGATGATTGTCTATAAAATGATGGCAGTCTCAAGATCAAAGCAGTAGTGGATGGTGAGATATGGAGCCTGGAAGTCAGAAGGTCAAAACATCGTTACCCTTTTGCTCATCAGTGTACATAATAAAATAATTAATCTTTCCCTCATTTTTATCAGAGATACGTAGACATATTGCAGGTCTTTACGGAACATTGCTCATTTTTACTAAAATATGTCCCTGACTATTGCCATGTTGTAATGTGTCGTCTCTGCGGAAAAAAAAAAGCACAAAATGCCATTTCTTCACTATAATTTGATGACACGGCGAGCGAGAAAGGGCGGAGAGATTAACACAGGGGCGGGGCTTCCTCTCACTTTCCACCAATCAGATACAATCTTCAAAACCACAAAATTTCTTGAGAAAAAAAAAAAGCAAATAGAAAACACAGCGTTCCCTGCTCTGGTTATCTTATGGCAAACTGAATGAAGACGACAGAGAGCGGGGAAATGCAGAGCTAAGAGATATACGTATACTACTATATATACCGTCTATACGTACAGCTGTGTATAGGGAGGATGGCGTTAGCTTCCTGCGATTTTCAGGGTCAGTTCATATATGACAATAATCAGGTAAGTGGCCTCTGTACACATTATAGCAGGTAGTTTTCTATTTTGGTAGTGGATAGACATGTGCGTATACATATATATATTTTATTAATTAGCCACTGTATGTAGGTGCTATTTCAGCACCGTATGTAGGTATTATTTGTTTTCTGTAAATAGGTATTAATTGATCACTGTTTGGGAACTCTAGGTATTATTTGGAAACTGTATGTCGGTATTATTTGAGCACTGTATGTAGGTATTATTTGGCACTGTATCTAAGTATTATTTAGTCACTGTATATAGGTATTATTTGGGAACTGTATCTAGGCATTATTTGAGCACTGTGTATAGATATTATTTGGTTACTGTATATAGATATTATTTGGGAACTGTATCTAGGTATTATTTGGTCACTGTATGTAGGTTTTATAGGTTTTATTTGAGCACTGTGTATAGATATTATTTGGTTACTGTATATAGATATTATTTGGGAACAGTATGTAGGCATTATTTGAGCACTGTGCCTAGGTATTATTTGGTTACTGTATATACATATTATTTGGTCACTGTATGTTGGTTTTATTTGAGCACTGTGCCTAGGTATTATTTGGTTATTGTATATTGTATATATATATTGTATATTATTTGGGAACTGTATGTAGGCATTATTTGGTTACTGTATATAGATATTATTTGAGCACTGTATATAGGTATTATTTGGTCACTGTATGTAGGTTTTATTTGAGCACTGTATATAGATATTATTTGGTTATTGTATATAGATATTATTTGGGAACTGTGTGTAGGTATTATTTGAGCACTGTATATAGGTATAATTTGGTTACTGTATGTAAGTTTTATTTGATCACTGTATATAAGTATTATTTGATCACTATATGTAGGATCTATTTCAGCACCATATGTAGGTATTATTTGTTCACTGTATTCGGGTATTATTTGGGAACTGTATGTAGCTTTTATTTGAGCACTGTACACAGGTATTATTTACTCATTGTATGTAGATGTTATTTGGGACCTTTATGTTGGTATTATTTAAGTATTGTATATAGGCATTATATGGTTACTACATGTAGGCATTATTTAAGCACTGTATATATGCATTATTTGGTAATGTTTCTAGGTATTATTGGATCACTGTATATAAGTATTATTTATTCTTTGTATGTAGAAGCTATTTCAGTACTATATGTAGGTATTATTGAGTTACTGTATTCATGTATTATTTGAAGACTCTCAGTAGCTTTTATTTGAGCACTGTACACAGGTATTATTTGGTCATTGTATATTGGTATTTTTTAAGCACTCGGTGATAATTACTGCTACTTTGTCACCGTACAGAACGTTATTTTTGCAGTGTATAGCATTGGTAGCACTGTATAGTATTGTTATTTAGGCTACAATATGGACGTTTTATGTGTTCTTCCTCACTGTGATTGGGTATAATACCGTATGGTGCTTATATTTGAGCTCTGTATAGTCAATTACACACTGGAAAGTAAATAACCCCATAGGGAGAGGGCACCAACAGACGGTACGGGACCAAAATCTATAGAACATAGGCCTACCCTGAAGAAGTATTAACGTGGATCACACAGTCTCGAAAAAAATACTTCATACTAATATTTTTTTTTTGTTTCCAATATTTGAAATTTTGGAATATTTTTATTCACAAGGGCTTCCTTTTTTGGGCATTAATGGGGTTGTCCATTACTAGACACCCCCTGCCTAATAACTTCAGGGCCCCATTTAAAATAAAAACAATGGATACTGATTGGCTGCTGATTATCTGTAACTCATCAATATTCCGGCTTCACCTGACCAGCAGTCGGTGATTGGCTGCAGCAGTACCGTGACACAACAAGTAATATCTCCGGAACGACATTACTGCCGGAGATGAATATTTTTATTTTAAATGGAACCTGAAGTAATTTAGCGGGGGGTTGTTTAGTAGTAAATCACCCCTTTAGTAATTTCTATGGACACATACAGTGCTTCTAATTTTACGGAAAGGCATGCAAGTTTTATTTTTTTTCAATTATGTCCTTAAAGGGGTTGTGCAGAATTAATAAAACATGGCAATGACTTTAAGGAACAGCGCCACACCTGTCGCTGTTTGAGTCTGGTATTGCAACAGAATTTCTCTCATTCCAAAACTTTTTCTTTAAATTTTCTTATTTACTTTTGTTTTTTATATTTCTTCTTCTTTATATTATTATCATCATCATTATTATTTTTATTTTTATATTTTGGCCTATTTTATTTCGGAATGATCTACACAATGAAAATTAGAATGTGAATAAAAAAAAAAAATAACGACAGTGAGCAGGGTATACAGGCAGCAAATTCAATCTTTGCCCTTTGGTTAAAAAAAAAAAAAGCCGAGATAGAGAAAAAATAGTGATAAAAAAAAAATCAACAAGCTCTTCACAAAACCTGCTGCTTTCCCTGAGTAATGAGATTGTTTTTCATCTTCAGATATGGAATTGTGCCGCGTCAGAGCCGGGGCCGGAGATATACCCAGTGCCCCCTGGTTGTCAGTATTCGCACTCCGCTCCTCCAGACGTTACCACATTCCAAAAAAAAGAAGAATCCAATTGGGATGTGGATTTCCTCCATTTTTTAGAACAGTCAGCAGATGGCGGCTATTCCTCACAGGCGCCAGTTACCCAGGGTCACCCGCAGGAGTTCACGGATATGTGCCCGACTGACGTCATTAGTACCCTGCTCCTTCCCTTTGAAGACCACCTCGCAGATCCAGCATCTTTACATGGACCTCCAGAAATGATTCCCAAGACCGAGCCATCAACCAATACCAACCCGATCCACCAACCCACAGACAATGCCAATTACTCCATCCTACAATCTATGGGCTACGTGTATTCCCTGCCACCCAAACAAGATCTAATGCCGCCAGGGATTCCCAGCACCCACTATTCAACGATTCCAGTGCCAATTTTACCAAGGACTTCGTTTTCTGTTCTAGAAGGGCAATCTTACCAGTCCTTCCCCTCCACAATGTCCTACTATGTATTACCACAACCAACGGCACATTCACTGGCCTATACCCAAAAGGAAAAGAAGCAAAAGCAAGGAAAGCGCACATCAAACCGAACTGTCACCAGTCACAGCTGTACCCACGATGGATGCTACAAAACCTACACCAAGAGCTCACACCTGAAAGCTCATCTACGTACCCACACTGGTGAGAGACAGCAATGGCTGTGTACACACTGAGCGTCGCATTACCACCCCTCCGCCGAGAAATAGGAACAATAATACTGTAATTACAGTAACCCGGCTCCTGACCCTCTTATTACCCTGTAACCTCTTATTACAGTAACCCGGCTCCTGATCCTCTTATTACCCTGTAACCTCTTATTACAGTAACCCGGCTCCTGATCCTCTTATTACCCCTGTAACCTCTTATTACAGTAACCCGGCTCCTGATCCTCTTATTACCCTGTAACCTCTTATTACAGTAACCCGGCTCCTGATCCTCTTATTACCCTGTAAACTCTTATTACAGTAACCCGGCTGCTGATCCTCTTATTACCCTGTAACCTCTTATTACAGTAACCCGGCTCCTGATCCTCTTATTACCCCTGTAACCTCTAATTACAGTAACCCGGCTCCTGACCCTCTTATTACCCTGTAACCTCTTATTACAGTAACCCGGCTCCTGATCCTCTTATTACCCCTGTAACCTCTTATTACAGTAACCCGACTCCTGATCCTCTTATTACCCTGTAACCTCTTATTACAGTAACCCGGCTGCTGATCCTCTTATTACCCTGTAACCTCTTATTACAGTAACCCGGCTCCTGATCCTCTTATTACCCCTGTAACCTCTTATTACAGTAACCCGGCTCCTGTTCCTCTTATTACCCTGTAACCTCTTATTACAGTAACCCGGCTCCTGATCCTCTTATTACCCTGTAACCTCTAATTACAGTAACCCGGCTCCTGACCCTCTTATTACCCTGTAACCTCTTATTACAGTAACCCGGCTCCTGATCCTCTTATTACCCTGTAACCTCTTATTACAGTAACCCGGCTGCTGATCCTCTTATTACCCTGTAACCTCTTATTACAGTAACCCGGCTCCTGATCCTCTTATTACCCCTGTAACCTCTAATTACAGTAACCCGGCTCCTGACCCTCTTATTACCCTGTAACCTCTTATTACAGTAACCCGGCTCCTGATCCTCTTATAACCCCTGTAACCTCCTATTACAGTAACCCGGCTCCTGATCCTCTTATTACCCTGTAACCTCTTATTACAGTAACCCGGCTCCTGATCCTCTTATTACCCTGTAACCTCTTATTACAGTAACCCGGCTCCTGATCCTCTTATTACCCTGTAACCTCTTATTACAGTAACCCGGCTCCTGACCCTCTTATTACCCTGTAACCTCTTATTACAGTAACCCGGCTCCTGATCCTCTTATTACCCTGTAACCTCTTATTACAGTAACCCGGCTCCTGATCCTCTTATTACCCTGTAACCTCTTATTACAGTAACCCGGCTCCTGGCCCTCTTATTACCCTGTAATCTCTTATTACAGTAACCCGGCTCCTGACCCTCTTATTAACCTGTAACCTCTTATTACAGTAACCCGGCTCCTGATCCTCTTATTACCCTGTAACCTCTTATTACAGTAACCCGGCTCCTGATCCTCTTATTACCATGTAACCTCTTATTACAGTAACCCGGCTCCTGACCCTCTTATTACCCTGTAACCTCTTATTACAGTAACCCGGCTCCTGAGCCTCTTATTACCCTGTAACCTCTTATTACAGTAACCCGGCTCCTGATCCTCTTATTACCCCTGTAACCTCTTATTACAGTAACCCGGCTCCTGATCCTCTTATTACCCTGTAACCTCTTATTACAGTAACCCGGCTCCTGATCCTCTTATTACCCTGTAACCTCTTATTACAGTAACCCGGCTCCTGACCCTCTTATTACCCTGTAACCTCTTATTACAGTAACCCGGCTCCTGATCCTCTTATTACCCTGTAACCTCTTATTACAGTAACCCGGCTCCTGATCCTCTTATTACCCTGTAACCTCTTATTACAGTAACCCGGCTCCTGATCCTCTTATTACCCTGTAACCTCTTATTACAGTAACCCGGCTACTGATCCTCTTATTACCCTGTAACCTCTTATTACACTAACCCGGCTCCTGATCCTCTTATTACCCTGTAACCTCTTATTACAGTAACCCGGCTCCTGATCCTCTTATTACCCTGTAACCTCTTATTACAGTAACCCGGCTCCTGATCCTCTTATTACCCTGTAACCTCTTATTACAGTAACCCGGCTCCTGACCCTCTTATTACCCTGTAACCTCTTATTACAGTAACCCGGCTCCTGATCCTCTTATTACCCTGTAACCTCTTATTACAGTAACCCGGCTCCTGATCCTCTTATTACCCTGTAACCTCTTATTACAGTAACCCGGCTCCTGATCCTCTTATTACCCTGTAACCTCTTATTACAGTAACCCGGCTCCTGATCCTCTTATTACCCTGTAACCTCTTATTACAGTAACCCGGCTCCTGATCCTCTTATTACCCTGTAAACTCTTATTACAGTAACCCAGCTCCTGATCCTCTTATTACCCTGTAACCTCTTATTACAGTAACCCGGCTCCTGATCCTCTTATTACCCTGTAACCTCTTATTACAGTAACCCGGCTCCTGATCCTCCTATTACCCTGTAAACTCTTATTACAGTAACCCAGCTCCTGATCCTCTTATTACCCTGTAACCTCTTATTACAGTAACCCGGCTCCTGATCCTCCTATTACCCTGTAACCTCTTATTACAGTAACCCGGCTCCTGATCCTCTTATTACCCCTGTAACCTCTTATTACAGTAACCCGGCTCCTGATCCTCTTATTACCCTGTAAACTCTTATTACAGTAACCCGGCTCCTGATCCTCTTATTACCCTGTAACCTCTTATTACAGTAACCCAGCTCCTGATCCTCATATTACCCTGTAACCTCTTATTACAGTAACCCGGCTCCTGATCCTCTTATTACCCTGTAACCTCTTATTACAGTAACCCGGCTCCTGATCCTCTTATTACCCTGTAACCTCTTATTACAGTAACCCGGCTCCTGATCCTCTTATTACCCTGTAAACTCTTACTACAGTAACCCGGCTCCTCATCCTCTTATTACCCCTGTAACCTCTTATTACAGTAACCCGGCTCCTGATCCTCTTATTAACCTGTAACCTCTTATTACAGTAACCCGGCTCCTGATCCTCTTATTATCCTGTAACCTCTTATTACAGTAACCCGGCTCCTGATCCTCTTATTACCCTGTAACCTCTTATTACAGTAAGCCGGCTCCTGATCCTCTTATTACCCTGTAACCTCTTATTACAGTAACCCGGCTCCTGATCCTCTTATTACCTCTGTAACCTCTTATTACAGTAACCTGGCTCCTGATCCCCTTATTACCCCTGTAACCTCTTATTACAGTAACCCGGCTCCTGATCCTCTTATTACCCTGTAACCTCTTATTACAGTAACCCGGCTCCTGATCCTCTTATTACCCCTGTAACCTCTTATTACAGTAACCCGGCTCCTGATCCTCTTATTAACCTGTAACCTCTTATTACAGTAACCCGGCTCCTGATCCTCTTATTACCCTGTAACCTCTTATTACAGTAACCCGGCTCCTGATCCTCTTATTACCCCTGTAACCTCTTATTACAGTAACCCGGCTCCTGATCCTCTTATTAACCTGTAACCTCTTATTACAGTAACCCGGCTCCTGATCCTCTTATTACCCTGTAACCTCTTATTACAGTAACCCGGCTCCTGATCCTCTTATTACCCTGTAACCTCTTATTACAGTAACCTGGCTCCTGATCCTCTTATTACCCTGTTACCTCTTATTACAGTAACCCGGCTCCTGATCCTCTTATTAACCTGTAAACTCTTATTACAGTAACCCGGCTCCTGATCCTCTTATTACCCTGTAACCTCTTATTACAGTAACCCGGCTCCTGATCCTCTTATTACCCTGTAACCTCTTATTACAGTAACCCGGCTCCTGATCCTCCTATTACCCTGTAAACTCTTATTACAGTAACCCAGCTCCTGATCCTCTTATTACCCTGTAACCTCTAATTACAGTAACCCGGCTCCTGATCCTTCTATTACCCTGTAACCTCTTATTACAGTAACCCGGCTCCTGATCCTCTTATTACCCCTGTAACCTCTTATTACAGTAACCCGGCTCCTGATCCTCTTATTACCCTGTAAACTATTATTACAGTAACCCGGCTCCTGATCCTCTTATTACCCTGTAACCTCTTATTACAGTAACCCAGCTCCTGATCCTCATATTACCCTGTAACCTCTTATTACAGTAACCCGGCTCCTGATCCTCTTATTACCCTGTAACCTCTTATTACAGTAACCCGGCTCCTGATCCTCTTATTACCCTGTAAACTCTTATTACAGTAACCCGGCTCCTCATCCTCTTATTACCCCTGTAACCTCTTATTACAGTAACCCGGCTCCTGATCCTCTTATTAACCTTTAACCTCTTATTACAGTAACCCGGCTCCTGATCCTCTTATTATCCTGTAACCTCTTATTACAGTAACCCGGCTCCTGATCCTCTTATTACCCTGTAACCTCTTATTACAGTAACCCGGCTCCTGATCCTCTTATTACCCTGTAACCTCTTATTACAGTAACCCGGCTCCTGATCCTCTTATTACCTCTGTAACCTCTTATTACAGTAACCCGGCTCCTGATCCTCTTATTACCCCTGTAACCTCTTATTACAGTAACCCGGATCCTGATCCTCTTATTACCCTGTAACCTCTTATTACAGTAACCCGGCTCCTGATCCTCTTATTACCCCTGTAACCTCTTATTACAGTAACCCGGCTCCTGATCCTCTTGTTACCCCTGTAACCTCTTATTACAGTAACCCGGCTCCTGATCCTCTTATTAACCTGTAACCTCTTATTACAGTAACCCGGCTCCTGATCCTCTTATTACCCTGTAACCTCTTATTACAGTAACCTGGTTCCTGATCCTCTTATTACCCTGTAACCTCTTATTACAGTAACCTGGCTCCTGATCCTCTTATTACCCTGTTACCTCTTATTACAGTAACCCGGCTCCTGATCCTCTTATTAACCTGTAAACTCTTATTACAGTAACCCGGCTCCTGATCCTCTTATTACCCTGTAACCTCTTATTACAGTAACCCGGCTCCTGATCCTCTTATTACCCTGTAACCTCTTATTACAGTAACCCGGCTCCTGATCCTCTTATTACCCTGTAACCTCTTATTACAGTAACCCGGCTCCTGATCCTCTTATTACCCTGTAACATCTGATTACAGTAACCCGGCTCCTGATCCTCTTATTACCCCTGTAACATCTTATTACAGTAACCCGGCTCCTGATCCTCTTATTACCCCTGTAACCTCTTATTACAGTAACCCGGCTCCTGATCCTCTTATTACCCTGTAACCTCTTATTACAGTAACCCGGCTCCTGATCCTCTTATTACCCTGTAACATCTGATTACAGTAACCCGGCTCCTGATCCTCTTATTACCCCTGTAACCTCTTATTACGGTAACCCGGCTCCTGATCCTCTTATTACCCTGTAATCTCTTATTACAGTAACCCGGCTCCTGATCGTCTTATTACCCCTGTAACCTCTTATACAGTAACCCGGCTCCTGATCCTCTTATTACCCCTGTAACATCTTATACAGTAACCCGGCTCCTGATCCACTTATTACCCTGTAACCTCTTATTACAGTAACCCGGCTCCTGATCCTCTTATTACCCTGTAACCTCTTATTACAGTAACCCGGCTCCTGATCCTCTTATTACCCCTGTAACCTCTTATTACGGTAACCCGGCTCCTGATCCTCTTATTACCCTGTAATCTCTTATTACAGTAACCCGGCTCCTGATCCTCTTATTACCCCTGTAACCTCTTATACAGTAACCCGGCTCCTGATCCTCTTATTACCCCTGTAACATCTTATACAGTAACCCGGCTCCTGATCCTCTTATTACCCTGTAACCTCTTATTACAGTAACCCGGTTCCTGATCCTCTTATTACCCTGTAACCTCTTATTACAGTAACCCATCTCCTGATCCTCTTATTACCCTGTAACCTCTTATTACAGTAACCCGGCTCCTGATCCTCTTATTACCCTGTAACCTCTTATTACAGTAACCCGGCTCCTGATCCTCTTATTACCCTGTAACCTCTTATTACAGTAACCCGGCTCCTGATCCTCTTATTACCTCTGTAACCTCTTATTACAGTAACCCGGCTCCTGATCCTCTTATTACCCCTGTAACCTCTTATTACAGTAACCTGGCTCCTGATCCTCTTATTACCCTGTAACCTCTTATTACAGTAACCCGGCTCCTGATCCTCTTTTTACCCCTGTAACCTCTTATTACAGTAACCCGGCTCCTGATCCTCTTATTACCCTGTAACCTCTTATTACAGTAACCCGGCTCCTGATCCTCTTATTACCCTGTAACCTCTTATTACAGTAACCTGGCTCCTGATCCTCTTATTACCCTGTAACCTCTTATTACAGTAACCCGGCTCCTGATCCTCTTATTAACCTGTAACATCTGATTACAGTAACCCGGCTCCTGATCCTCTTATTACCCCTGTAACCTCTTATTACAGTAACCCGGCTCCTGATCCTCTTATTACCCTGTAGCATCTGATTACAGTAAACCGGCTCCTGATCCTCTTATTACCCCTGTAACCTCTTATTACAGTAACCCGGCTCCTGATCCTCTTATTACCCTGTAACCTCTTATTACAGTAACCCGGCTCCTGATCCTCTTATTACCCCTGTAACCTCTTATTACAGTAACCTGGCTCCTGATCCTCTTATTACCCTGTAACCTCTTATTACAGTAACCCGGCTCCTGATCCTCTTTTTACCCCTGTAACCTCTTATTACAGTAACCCGGCTCCTGATCCTCTTATTACCCTGTAACCTCTTATTACAGTAACCCGGCTCCTGATCCTCTTATTACCCTGTAACCTCTTATTACAGTAACCTGGCTCCTGATCCTCTTATTACCCTGTAACCTCTTATTACAGTAACCCGGCTCCTGATCCTCTTATTAACCTGTAACATCTGATTACAGTAACCCGGCTCCTGATCCTCTTATTACCCCTGTAACCTCTTATTACAGTAACCCGGCTCCTGATCCTCTTATTACCCTGTAACCTCTTATTACAGTAACCCGGCTCCTGATCCTCTTATTACCCTGTAGCATCTGATTACAGTAAACCGGCTCCTGATCCTCTTATTACCCCTGTAACCTCTTATTACAGTAACCCGGCTCCTGATCCTCTTATTACCCTGTAACCTCTTATTACAGTAACCCGGCTCCTGATCCTCTTATTACCCCTGTAACCTCTTATTACAGTAACCCGGCTCCTGATCCTCTTATTACCCTGTAACCTATTATTACAGTTACCCGGCTCCTGATCCTCTTATTACCCTGTAACCTATTATTACAGTAACCCGGCTCCCGATCCTCTTATTACCCCTGTAACACCTTATTACAGTAACCTGGCTCCTGATCCTCTTATTACCCTGTAACCTCTTATTACAGTAACCCGGCTCCTGATCCTCTTATTAACCTGTAACCTCTTATTACAGTAACCCGACTCCTGATCCTCTTATTACCCTGTAACCTCTTATTACAGTAACCCGGCTCCTGATCCTCTTATTAACCTGTAACCTCTTATTACAGTAACCCGGCTCCTGATCCTCTTATTACCCTGTAACCTCTTATTACAGTAACTTGGCTCCTGATCCTCTTATTACCCTGTAACCAGAGGCGTAGCTAGAGCTTTTGCCGCCCGGGGCTGTTCCCGAGTTTGGCGCCCCCCCCCCCCCGGCTCAATACACACAAAGGTTACCAAAAACGGTTTTCCTGTTTTGTAGAACTTAAACTGGGCCTAATGGTGTCACCCCCACATGCCACACCTGTGACTTAATACCACCACACCATGACCAGGCCACATAGTGACCGAATAATACTACATACAAGGGACAAATACCACAACACCATTTCCAGACCACATATTACCACCACATAGTGACTGAATACTACAATACTGATCAGTAATAAAAAAAAAAACACAATACTATCACCATAAGTGCCAGTATTCACAGGAGATCTGTACTTAGTATGCAGTGTCTGTGTAGAGGTAATACAGAGATCACTGGTGACATTATACACAGGACCTCTATATAGTATACAGTGTATAGTGTCAGTGTATAGGTAACACTGACTCACCAGTGACGTCTCTAGGTGAAGTCCTTCATCTTTCATCCAGCACAGACCGCCATCATTCCTTCCAGCCAGGACTCGTTTCTGCAGGAAATAACACAGTTATCTCGAGCTCCGCTTGCAGAACACATTACTTAATTTTTCACAACTTCTACATTACATCACATGAAGAAAAAAAGGTGATATAGTGTCACTCTGCACAGTAACAGGACCGCCCCCCCATTTAAAACAGTATACTCAAAAAATAAAATAAATACATCACTGCAGTAATAATATCCCTTAATTAGCCCCTATGGTAATACTATTCCCCACCCTGGCCCCGTTTCTCATTCCTGGCTCCAGCCATATGTTCTCGCATCCTGCCCTCATGAGTATCCATTCTACCCCATATGATCTCCCCATCCTGCCCCACCAGCCTCCATCGTATCCGTCCTGCCCCATGATCCAATCCTGCCCCGTGTCTCCAATCATGCCCCGTATCTACATTCTGCCCATGCCTCAAGTCCTGCCCCCAGTGTGTCCAGCATATTACCCCCATGTTGTCCAGCAATCTGCCCCAGTGTGTCCAGCATATTACCCCCAGTGTGTCCAGCAATCTGCCCCAGTATGTCCAGCACTGCCCCCAGTGTGTCCAGCAATCTGCCCCAGTGTCCAGCCTTTCCCCAGTGTGTCCAGCAGTCTGCCCCAGTGTGTCCAGCATATTACCCCTAGTGTCCAGCATTGCCCCAGTGTGTCCAGCATATTACCCCCAGTGTGTCCAGCAATCTGCCCCAGTGTCCAGCATTGCCCCAGTGTGTCCAGAAGTCTGCCCCAGGGTCTCCAGCATTGCCTCAATGTGTCCAGAAATCTGCCCCAGGGTCTCCAGTATTGCCCCAGTGTGTCCAGCAATCTGCCCCATGGTCTCCTGTATTGCCCCAGTGTGTCCAGCATTCTGCCCCATGGTCTCCTGTATTGCCCCAGTGTGTCCAGCAATCTGCCCCATGGTCTCCTGTATTGCCCCAGTGTGTCCAGCATTCTGCCACATGGTCTCCTGTATTGCCCCAGTGTGTCCAGCATTCTGCCCCATGGTCTCCAGTATTGCCCCAGTGGGTCCAGCAATCTGCCCCATGGTCTCCTGTATTGCCCCAGTGTGTCCAGCAATCTGCCCCATGGTCTCCTGTATTGCCCCAGTGTGTCCAGCATTCTGCCACATGGTCTCCTGTATTGCCCCAGTGTGTCCAGCAATCTGCCCCATGGTCTCCAGTATTGCCCCAGTGTGTCCAGCAATCTGCCCCATAGTCTCCTGTATTGCCCCAGTGTGTCCAGCAATCTGCCCCATGGTCTCATGTATTGCCCCAGTGTGTCCAGCAATCTGCCCCATGGTCTCATGTATTGCCCCAGTGTGTCCAGCAATCTGCCCCATGGTCTCCAGCATTGCCCCAGCCCCAGACAGTGAGACATAAAGAAAAAAAAAAAAAAGTAAAATCCTCACCTCTCCCGTTCCTAGCGCAGGTCCGGTGCAGTCAGCGTCTCTCCGGCTCTGCGACGCTCAGGACAGAGAGGCAGAGCGGCGCGCACAGTAGTGACGTCATCGCGCCCTCTGCTCTGAGACGTCGCAGAGTCAGAGGAGGCTGCAGCTGCCGGCGCCGCAGGAACCAGGAGAGGTGAGTATAGAGCGGGGGGCGGGGTCCGGTGGTGGGGGGAGCTGGCCCTGGTCGTGGCGGCGGACGGCGCCGCCCGAAGATTTAAAGGGGCGTCTTTTTTTTTTTTTCTTCTGCAGCGCCGGCCGCCCCCCGCATTGTGCCGCCCGGGGCGGACCGCCCCCCCCGCACCCCCCTTCCTACGCCACTGCCTGTAACCTCTTATTGCAGTAACCCGGCTCCTGATCCTCTTATTACCCTATAACCTCTTATTACAGTAACCCGGCTCCTGATCCTCTTATTAGCCTGTAACCTCTGATTACAGTAACCCGGCTCCTGATCCTCTTATTACCCCTGTAACCTCTTATTACAGTAACCCGGCTCCTGATCCTCTTATTAACCTGCAACCTCTTATTACAGTAACCCGGCTCCTCATCCTCTTATTACCCTGTAACCTCTTATTACAGTAACCCGGCTCCCGATCCTCTTATTACCCCTGTAACCTCTTATTACAGTAACCTGGCTCCTGATCCTCTTATTACCCTGTAAGCTCTTATTACAGTAACCCGACTCCTGATCCTCTTATTACCCCTGTAACCTCTTATTACAGTAACCTGGCTCCTGATCCTCTTATTACCCTGTAACCTCTTATTATAGTAACCCGGCTCCTGATCCTCTTATTACCCCTATAACCTCTTATTACAGTAACCCGGCTCCTGATCCTCTTATTACCCTGTAACCTCTTATTACAGTATCCCGGCTCCTGATCCTCTTATTACCCTGTAACCTCTTATTACAGTAACCCGGCTCCTGAGCCTCTTATTACCCTGTAACCTCTTATTACAGTAACCCGGCTCCTGATCCTCTTATTACCCCTGTAACCTCCTATTACAGTAACCTGGCTCCTGATCCTCTTATTACCCTGTAACCTCTTATTACAGTAACCCGACTCCTGATTCTCTTATTACCCTGTAACCTCTTATTACAGTAACCCGGCTCCTGATACTCTTATTACCCTGTAACCTCTTATTACAGTAACTCGGCTCGTGATCTTCTTATTACAGTAATCCGGCTCCTGATCCTCTTATTACCCTGTAACCTCTTATTACAGTAACCCGGCTCCTGATCCTCTTATTACCCTGTAACCTCTTATTACAGTAACCCGACTCCTGGTCCTCTTATTACCCCTATAACCTCTTATCACAGTAACCCGGCTCCTGATCCTCTTATTACCCTGTAACATCTGATTACAGTAACCCGGCTCCTGATCCTCTTATTACCCTGTAACCTCTTATTACAGTAACCCGGCTCCTGATCCTCTTATTACCCTGTAACCTCTTATTACAGTAACCCGGCTCCTGATCCTCTTATTACCCCTGTAACCTCTTATTACAGTAACCCGGCTCCTGATCCTCTTATTACCCTGTAACCTCTTATTACAGTAACCCGGCTCCTGATCCTCTTATTACCCTGTAACCTCTTATTACAGTAACCCGGCTCCCGATCCTCTTATTACCCCTGTAACACCTTATTACAGTAACCTGGCTCCTGATCCTCTTATTACCCTGTAACCTCTTATTACAGATACCCGACTCCTGATCCTCTTATTACCCCTATAACGTCTTATTACAGTAACCCGGCTCCTGATTCTCTTATTACCCTGTAACCTCTTATTACAGTAACCCGGCTCCTGATCCTCTTATTACCCAGTAACCTTTTATTACAGTAACTCGGCTCGTGATCTTCTTATTACAGTAACCCGGCTCCTGATTCTCTTATTACCCTGTAACCTCTTATTACAGTAACCCGGCTCCTGATCCTCTTATTACCCAGTAACCTTTTATTACAGTAACTCGGCTCGTGATCTTCTTATTACAGTAACCCGGCTCCTGATCCTCTTATTACCCTGTAACCTATTATTACAGTATCCCGGCTCCTGATCCTCTTATTACCCTGTAACCTCTTATTACAGTAACCCGGCTCCTGATCCTCTTATTACCCTGTAACCTGTTATTACATTAACCCGGCTCCTGATCCTCTTATTACCCTGTAACCTCTTATTACAGTAACCCGGCTCCTGATCCTCTTATTACCCTGTAACCTCTTATTACAGTAACCCGGCTCCTGATCCTCTTATTACCCCTGTAACCTCTTATTACAGTAACCCGGCTCCTGATCCTCTTATTACCCCTGTAACCTCTTATTACAGATACCCGACTCCTGATCCTCTTATTACCCCTATAACGTCTTATTACAGTAACCCGGCTCCTGATTCTCTTATTACCCTGTAACCTCTTATTACAGTAACCCGGCTCCTGATCCTCTTATTACCCAGTAACCTTTTATTACAGTAACTCGGCTCGTGATCTTCTTATTACAGTAACCCGGCTCCTGATTCTCTTATTACCCTGTAACCTCTTATTACAGTAACCCGGCTCCTGATCCTCTTATTACCCAGTAACCTTTTATTAGAGTAACTCGGCTCGTGATCTTCTTATTACAGTAACCCGGCTCCTGATCCTCTTATTACCCTGTAACCTATTATTACAGTATCCCGGCTCCTGATCCTCTTATTACCCTGTAACCTCTTATTACAGTAACCCGGCTCCTGATCCTCTTATTACCCTGTAACCTGTTATTACATTAACCCGGCTCCTGATCCTCTTATTACCCTGTAACCTCTTATTACAGTAACCCGGCTCCTGATCCTCTTATTACCCCTGTAACCTCTTATTACAGTAACCCGGCTCCTGATCCTCTTATTACCCCTGTAACCTCTTATTACAGTAACCCGGCTCCTGATCCTCTTATTACCCCTGTAACCTCTTATTACAGTAACCCGGCTCCTGATCCTCTTATTACCCCTGTAACCTCTTATTACAGTAACCCGGCTACTGATTCTCTTATTACCCTGTAACCTTTTATTATAGTAACCCGGCTCCTGATCCTCTTATTACCCTGTATCCTCTTATTACAGTAACCCGGCTCCTGATCCTCTTATTACCCTGTAACCTCTTATTACAGTAACCCGGCTCCTGATCCTCTTATTACCCTGTAACCTCTTATTACAGTGACCCGGCTCCTGATCCTCTTATTACCCTGTAACCTCTTATTACAGTAACCCGGCTCCTGATCCTCTTATTACCCTGTAACCTCTTATTACAGTAACCCGGCTCCTGATCCTCTTATTACCCTGTAACCTCTTATTACAGTAACCCGGCTCCTGATCCTCTTATTACCCTGTAACCTCTTATTACAGTAACCCGGCTCCTGATCCTCTTATTACCCCTGTAACCTCTTATTACAGTAACCCGGCTCCTGATCCTCTTATTACCCTGTAACCTCTTATTACAGTAACCCGGCTCCTGATCCTCTTATTACCCCTGTAATCTCTTGTTACAGTAACCCGGCTCCTGATCCTCTTATTACCCTGTAACCTCTTATTACAGTAACCCGGCTCCTGATCCTCTTATTATCCTGTAACCTCTTATTACAGTAACCCGGCTCCTGATCCTCTTATTACCCTGTAACCTCTTATTACAGTAACCCGGCTCCTGATCCTCTTATTACTCTGTAACCTCTTATTACAGTAACCCGGCTCCTGATCCTCTTATTACCCTGTAACCTCTTATTACAGTAACCCGGCTCCTGATCCTCTTATTACCCTGTAACCTCTTATTACAGTAACCCGGCTCCTGATCTTCTTATTACCCTGTAACCTCTTATTACAGTAACCCGGCTCCTGATCCTCTTATTACCCTGTAACCTCTTATTACAGTAACCCGGCTCCTGATCCTCTTATTACCCCTGTAACCTCTTATTACAGTAACCCGGCTCCTGATCCTCTTATTACCCCTGTAACCTCTTATTACAGTAACCCGGCTCCTGATCCTCTTATTACCCTGTATCCTCTTATTACAGTAACCCGGCTCCTGATCCTCTTATTACCCTGTAACCTCTTATTACAGTAACCCGGCTCCTGATCCTCTTATTACCCTGTAACCTCTTATTACAGTAACCCGGCTCCTGATCCTCTTATTACCCTGTAACCTCTTATTACAGTAACCCGGCTCCTGATCCTCTTATTACCCTGTAACCTCTTATTACAGTAACCCGGCTCCTGATCCTCTTATTACTCTGTAACCTCTTATTACAGTAACCCGGCTCCTGATCCTCTTATTACCCTGTAACCTCTTATTACAGTAACCCGGCTCCTGATCCTCTTATTACTCTGTAACCTCTTATTACAGTAATCCGGCTCCTGATCCTCTTATTACCCTGTAACCTCTTATTACAGTAACCCGGCTCCTGATCTTCTTATTACCCTGTAACCTCTTATTACAGTAACCCGGCTCCTGATCCTCTTATTACCCTGTAACCTCTTATTACAGTAACCCGGCTCCTGATCCTCTTATTACCTCAGTAACCTCTTATTACAGTAACCCGGCTCCTGATCCTCTTATTACCCCTGTAACCTCTTATTACAGTAACCCAGCTCCTGATCCTCTTATTACCCTGTAACCTCTTATTACAGTAACCCGGCTCCTGATCCTCTTATTACCCTGTAAAATCCTGTTACATTAATAGTATTATTTTAAAATTAATAATAATTATATTATATGAATACCAATGAACTTCCACGTTATTTTGCAGGAGAGAAACCTTATGTATGTGAATGGGATGGTTGCGGTTGGAAATTTGCCCGTTCTGATGAACTTACCCGTCATATACGGAAGCACACTGGTGTTCGCCCTTTCCATTGTTTTTTATGTGAACGAACTTTTGCCCGTTCTGACCATCTGGCTCTACATATGAAGAGGCATGAATATAAGAGTAATGGGAAGGAAATAATAAAATGATCTTTAGTACTATTATCTGTCTGTCAGATCTCCTGTTATTATAGAAGTTCTATTTTTGTATATAATACATATATGTGTTTTTTTTTTAACTAATCCTATCACAGGAACTGTACAAGTTCAGGCTCTGCCCTATGTTCCCACTTCTTCTTCATACCATAATTGTATAGAGTAATGTACATGCGTGTAGATATTCCATATGTGTGATTTTACTGCATGACCACTAGAGGCAGCTGCCTTTTTTTTATTTTTTGTGATTTTTTTGGAACAATCCTTTTTTTAATTTTGTAGCAATAAACTAATTCTGATGATTTTTTTGTGCTTTTTTTTTCTTTTGTATTTGTTTGTATACTCTGATTGTGTCAATGATACCCAAGGACGACATGCCCAAGGGGAATGTATGAGTCTCATCCACTGCCCCGGTCATCAACCCCAATCTAATATAGTAAATGTGGGTTGGTGCATTTATTTTAAGAATAGTGAATGACATCATCATGATTAGGTTTAACAATGATGAGGTTTAACAATGATAAATGTAAGGTTATACACATGGGAAGAGGGAATCAATATCACCATTACACACTGAACGGGAAACCACTGGGTAAATCTGACAGGGAGAAGGACTTGGGGATCCTAGTTAATGATAAACTTACCTGGAGCAGCCAGTGCCAGGCAGCAGCTGCCAAGGCAAACAGGATCATGGGGTGCATTAAAAGAGGTCTGGATACACATGATGAGAGCATTATACTGCCTCTGTACAAATCCCTAGTTAGACCGCACATGGAGTACTGTGTCCAGTTTTGGGCACCGGTGCTCAGGAAGGATATAATGGAACTAGAGAGAGTACAAAGGAGGGCAACAAAATTAATAAAGGGGATGGGAGAACTACAATACCCAGATAGATTAGCGAAATTAGGATTATTTAGTCTAGAAAAAAGACGACTGAGGGGCGATCTAATAACCATGTATAAGTATATAAGGGGACAATACAAATATCTCGCTGAGGATCTGTTTATACCAAGGAAGGTGACGGGCACAAGGGGGCATTCTTTGCGTCTGGAGGAGAGAAGGTTTTTCCACCAACATAGAAGAGGATTCTTTACTGTTAGGGCAGTGAGAATCTGGAATTGCTTGCCTGAGGAGGTGGTGATGGCGAACTCAGTCGAGGGGTTCAAGAGAGGCCTGGATGTCTTCCTGGAGCAGAACAATATTGTATCATACAATTATTAGGTTATGTAGAAGGACGTAGATCTGGGTATTTATTATGATGGAATATAGGCTGAACTGGATGGACAAATGTCTTTTTTTCGGCCTTACTAACTATGTTACTATGTTACTATGTTACTATGATTACTAGATGACATCATTAATGGGTGTAGCTACCAATGACAATGGTCTTAAAGAGTAACTGTTGTTTTATTTTTTTAATTTCATAATTGTGTACTTGAAAATAAGCAACTTTGTCAGGTATCTTGTCAGCGAAATCCTCCGATAAGCAGTTGGTGCTTTTAAAATTCTATGGAGTAGGGAGGAGTTGGAGGCAGACACAGCCATAAAGGAGGGAGGAGCTGGAGGAAGACACAGCCATAAAGGAGGGAGGAGCTGGAGGAAGACACAGGCATAGAGGAGGGAGGAGCTGGAGGAAGACACAGCCATAAGGGAGGGAGGAGCTGAGGAAGACACAGCCATAAAGGAGAGAGGAGCTGGAGGAAGACACAGGCATAGAGGAGGGAGGAGTTGGAGGAAGACACAGCCATAAAGGAGGGAGGAGCTGGAGGAAGACACAGCCATAAAGGAGGGAGGAGCTGGAGGAATACACAGCCATAAAGGAGGGAGGAGCTGGAGGAAGACACAGCCATAAAGGAGGGAGGAGCTGGAGGAAGACACAGGCATAGAGGAGGGAGGAGCTGGAGGAAGACACAGGCATAGAGGAAAACGATAAAGGTTGCACCATTATTTTACCAAGAATTACTCTAGAACATTGAAAATGCATTACTGCCATAGAAAATAGGAGAAAAGCGCTATATAATCTACACATGAAATATTTATCTGCAAAAATTTTTGCTATTTTCTATGGCAGTAATGCATGTTGAATGTTCTAGAGTAATCATTCTTGGTAAAATAATGGTGCAACCTTTATCGTTTTTCAACTTATGTTTTTTTGGTTGGCGCCTGTTCACACTAGCTTGGATGTTTTGGTCTTATTCTCTATTTGTGCAGGCATAGAGAAGGGAGGAGCAGGAAGCAGACATAGACATAGGGGAGGGAGGAGCAGGAGGCAGACACAGACATAGAGGATGGAGGAGCAGGAGGCAGACACAGACATAGAGAAGGGAGGAGCAGAAGGCAGAAATAGACATAGGGGAGGGAGGAGCAGGAGGCAGACACAGACATAGAGGATGGAGGAACAGGAGGCAGACACAGACATAGGGGAGGGAGGAGCAGGAGGCAGACACAGACATAGAGGATGGAGGAGCAGGAGGCAGACACAGACATAGAGAAGGGAGGAGCAGAAGGCAGACACAGACATAGAGAAGGGAGGAGCAGGAGGCAGACACAGACATAGAGGAGGGAGGAGCAGGAGGCAGACACAGACATAGAGGAGGGAGGAGCAGAAGGCAGACACAGGCATAGAGGAGGGAGGAGCAGAAGGCAGACACAGGCATAGAGGAGGGAGGAGCAGAAGGCAGACACAGACATAGAGGAGGGAGGAGCAGAAGGCAGACACAGGCATAGAGGAGGGAGGAGCAGGAGGCAGACACAGGCATAGAGGAGGGAGGAGCAGGAGGCAGACACAGACATAGAGGAGGGAGGAGCAGGAGGCAGACACAGACATAGAGGAGGGAGGAGCAGAAGGCAGACAGGCATAGAGGAGGGAGGAGCAGAAGGCAGACACAGACATAGAGGAGGGAGGAGCAGGAGGCAGACACAGACATAGAGGAGGGAGGAGTAGGAGGCAGACACAGACATAGAGGAGGGAGGAGCAGGAGGCAGACACAGACGTAGAGGAGGGAGGAGCAGAAGGCAGACACAGGCATAGAGGAGGGAGGAGCAGAAGGCAGACACAGACATAGAGGAGGGAGGAGCAGAAGGCAGACACAGACATAGAGGAGGGAGGAGCAGAAGGCAGACACAGACATAGAGGAGGGAGGAGCAGGAGGCAGACACAGGCATAGAGGAGGGAGGAGCAGAAGGCAGACACAGACATAGAGGATGGCGGAGCAGGAGGCAGACACAGACATAGAGAAGGGAGGAGCAGGAGGCAGACACAGACATAGAGGAGGGAGGAGCAGAAGGCAGACACAGGCATAGAGGAGGGAGGAGCAGGAGGCAGACACAGACATAGAGGATAGAGGAGCAGAAGGCAGACACAGGCATAGAGGAGGGAGGAGCAGGAGGCAGACACAGGCATAGAGGAGGGAGGAGCAGGAGGCAGACACAGGCATATAGGAGGGAGGAGCAGAAGGCAGACACAGACATAGAGGAGAGAGGAGCAGAAGGCAGACACAGGCATAGAGGAGGGAGGAGTAGAAGGCAGGCACAGACTTAGAGGAGGGAGGAGCAGGAGGCAGACACAGACATAGAGGAGGGAGGAGCAGATGGCAGAGACAGACATAGAGGAGGGAGGAGCAGAAGGCAGACAAAGACATAGAGGAGAGAGGAGCAGAAGGCAGACACAGGCATAGAGGAGGGAGGAGTAGAAGGCAGGCACAGATATAGAGGAGGGAGGAGCAGGAGGCAGACACAGACATAGAGGAGGGAGGAGCAGAAGGCAGACACAGGCATAGAGGAGGGAGGAGCAGGAGGCAGACACAAACATTCTGCTGCACGTTCTCCTGAAATGAGAGTTCTCCATAGAACCTTATAAGCACCAACTGCCATCTCTTATCTCAGTAATAGGAAATCTCTCCTTGCTAAAGATAGATTTTATCTGTAAATTAAAGAATTTTAAGAATGAAAGATTAGTCCAGGAGAAGACAGAAGTGGTTTATCTGATATAATATATTACAAAGTTATTTATTTTCATGTCTTCTATTGATTTGTTAAGTAAAAATAATAACAATGGTTACGAAAGCAGTGGTACATTGTAAAAATCAAGACATAATAATCATAGAAAAGTTATAAGGTCCTTTAAACAATAACATACCGACTAAGTGGGAAACCCATGGCATGGCTATCGGGCCATAGAGGTGCCCTTGCCTGCCATTATGTTACTACTACATTTTTATTTGAAACCATGTACCATCAGGCGGGGTCCAAACAGGGCCAGTGTTGGGAGTTCTTAGGAAGTTGTTAAACTGCTGTTTTATATGTGATGCAATGGTTGACATCTTATTGTTATGTAGGTGTATAAGACATTACTTGGATAAGCTCTGCTCCCCGGAGAATCGCATGCCTGAAAAATAGCTCTTGGCAATTACATAGTCAGACCCCCTGGGGAAATGACGAGCCAATCAGCTGTCAATCAGCAGGCGGGCCCGGGATGTGCGGAGTTGTGTTTATGATGTGCGTCATGGAGGCAGCAGCCGGGGCAATTCCCTCTGGGACCTCAATGAATCTTCTCTAGAAACCATCACAAATGTCTCTAAACGTCTTTTCTTTCCTGCCAGTGTAACGTAAGGTGCCCATGATAATATACAGGATGATTCCCTCTCTGCTTTTCCCGGAAAAATTGCTGTAACTTCTAAAAGTTCGATCGTACTGAAACTCGGACTAGAAAGACCAAGAAAAGGGGAGAGAATCTGATGTTAGGTCAAATAATTGCATACACCATGTAGCGCTATGTCCGGCGCCCCTGTATGGTATCCTGTTCTCGATCTATGCAGGGACGCTGGCTCACTGACCTCCTTGGCCCCATGGCGTGGTTCCTTGGTGTGCTCCTGCCCGATCCTGGTGTGCGCGTCGCAGTATCCGGCAGTACTTCCCTGATCTTAAAGAGGCAGTGTGCACATATAGTAAATGCCCCAAGTTTGTTGCTGAAAGGCATTTAATATAATTGAGTACACTTGCAAGATGACTCCATCTCCATTAGGGTGTCGCCAAGCAAAGAGTTGAGTCATTAGATAGTTGGTGTTCTACAATCGCATTTGTGAGGTTCCCTGGTCCAGTGTGGCCGAATCCCTGGTTCCGGTTTGGCCAGTTTCCTGAACACGAATCCCTGGCCCCAGTTTGTCTAGTATCCTGAACCCGAATCCCTGGTCCCTGTGTTGTCAGTGCCTGAATGTTTTCCCCTCACTCCCGGTTTGGCCAGTCCTGTTCCCGAAGTCGCCTTGGTCTGATGCGGCCATGCCTGAATGTCGTTCCCTGGTCCTGGAGTGGCCAGTCCTGAATCCAAAGTCCCCTGGTACCAGTGCGGCCAGTGCCTGAATGCTGTCCCCTGGTTCTGAAGTGGCCAGTCTTGAAATAAAAAAGGCCTGTTCCTGAAGTCCACTGGTCCCGACGATGCGGACAGTGCCTGAAAATTGTTCCCCAGCCCTTGTGCGGCCAGTCCCTGATCCAGTATCCTAGACCAGTATGTCTGAACATAGCCCTAATCAGTGTCAGCAAATCTGATTCATGGGGTCAGCAGCTGCAGTACCGCTGTTCTGCCTAGGAGTGGTATCTGGCGGCTACCTGAAGCCCAGTCTGTCTCCACCATCAGGAGCTCCAGTGAACACCTGGTAGCTGCTTAGCCCCTTCCAAGTCTCCGCTTACTCCCTTCATAGGCAGGCCCAGTCCTGTGTCACAGTGGGTCCACAAATCCGCGTGAACCACCAATGAGTGTAACAGTTTGCTGGGCCCTGCTGATCCCCACTCTTCTCTGCACTCTACGCTGTGTCGGCAGCTGTGCTATCAGCGAGAGACAGGATAAAATTTTGTTTCATCTGATGACACTCGATGCCTGATTGGAAGCCCTGCCATCTGGACAACCTGACACTTGTGCTCCTGGAATGGAACCCGTCCTGTCTTATGCACCTCGATATTATGGAGAGTTGAAGCATTGCCGTGGGTTCCTGGAGCAGTGCATGTGACACTATGAAGTTTTCTCTCAGCAGCTTTTCACTGATCGGCCAAGGTGGGATTCCTGATGTCCTATCTAGCAGGAGATGCCTTGGCATGGCTCAACCACCCATTGGAACAAGGGGTTCCTATCACCTCGGACCAGGGAGCCTTCTGTATGAATCTTCTGCAAAAATATCACTTCTTTACTTTCAGGAACAGACCAGACAGGTGACGCATGTGAAGAAACCGTCACGTCTGGTTGTCTTTTCAAAGACCATTTGTTCCCCAGCCTGTTGAGGTAGCTACCTGTGCTGTGCAGAATCTGTGAAGATCGACAGTGCTTGGCAGACTGAGCAGAAGCCGGATATCAGTCAAGAAATGGGATTGCAGTATTACTGCGGGTGTGTGGAACATCCTGATGGTCTTTGTCAAGTGAAGTCTAAGTAACCCCAAAACCTTGGGCCAGTGGGAGAGGCTGCCCTTGGTGGGAGTATTACCTCTCCATAGATGATTGTGACTGTATTCGTGGCAAGCAGAGGCTTTGGTTTGGCAGGAAAGTTAGTGCTGCAAGCCATAAAGAGTCGGTATCAGATTCCTGTCCTACAGCTCCAGAATCCAGTGAGGGTGTTGTCAAGGGAAGGACGAGCCCTGCTCAGACACACCTGTACTCTGTGTCTCCCCCACCTCATTGTAGATTGTAAGCTCTCACGAGCAGGGTCATTTTATTTTACTTTAATTATTGTATTATTGCTAACGTTGTTACTTATGACTGTCGTGTTTTAAACTGTTAAACTGTAAAGCGCTGCGGAATATGTTGGCGCTATATAAATAAAGATTATTATTATATTTAGAAAGAGTCAATTCATGTCTGAACAATTTGAGCTCCAGATCAAAGCGTTATACACAGAGAATATCACCTTCCATGTGCTGTCTGGTACTTGTTCTAGTCTGGAGAACCTGTGTGGTGCTTTGTTGGGGACAGCCGAGTCACAACAAATGCCTTATCCCCATACATCCAGGTCAACCAGCAGTGTTGCCATCTTCTCCACCAGGTCTGCTAGTCGCCAAGTTCCTGTGCCCTGGTGTGTCCAAAGAAATGGAAGAGGAGGCAATGTTCCACACAGTCCTAATAATAGTACCAATGATCTGCCCTCCAGGACCCTCCCAGCCTTGTGGACATTTCGACTTTGAGACCAGGCTGAAGATGGACCCAGAGATGGTATCTTCAGTCTCTAGTAGGTCTGGTGAAGAGAATGTCAATGCGGTGGCATCTTCCAAGTATCAGCTGTCCACCAACCAGGCAAAGGAACTCCAGTCGGTCCTTGAATCCTCAGGCTTGGTAGCAGATCTTAACTAATGGAGAAAGACTTCCCAAAGCCCAGTTCCTGGTACTATGCCCATTTCTTTCTATGCTGAGGATGGCTTGATGGAGATAAGAATCCTAGTTGTGATGATGGTGAGACATGTCACGTTTCTTCTAGTAGACAGAAGATGTCGTGGTCCTAAAGAGAAATCGTGGGAGTCCATGAAGAGCTGTCGGCTTACAACTTCTCTCCAGAGAGTCCTCATGGGCTTGAAGAAGAGGGGGCTTAAAGGGGACTACTTTAGCTCAATGGCTAGGGCCCCTGCATGGTGTCCCCTTGTCCCTTCATGCAGGGATGCCGACTTACCACTCGGACCAACAGCGTGGCTCCCCGGCGTGCTCCTTCCTCTTCCTGGTGTGCACCCACTAACACTGGTCTGAAAGGGGCAGAACGTGCATATAGTAAATGCCCTAAGCTTGTTGCGGAGAGGCATTTAGCATAATTGAGTACACCTGCAAGATGGCTCCCAGCCAATTGCTGGGAGTCATCCTGTATAAAAGACTCCCTCTCACTTACGAAGTCGCCAAGAAATTAGTTGAGTCTTTAGGTAGTTGGTCATCTACCAGTGCAGTTGTGAGGTCCTTTGTTCCCAGTGCGGCCAGTGTTTTGAACCTGAATAGCAGGTCGTGGTGTGGCCAGCGTCCTGAACCCAAATCCCAGCCAGTGCCTGAGCACTGTCCCTTGGTCCTGGAGTGGCCAGTAGAAGTCCCCTAGGCCCAGTCCGGCCAGTTCATGAGCATTGTCCCTCGGTCCGTGTGCAGTCAGTCCCTCATCCAGTATCCTAGACCGGTGTTTCTGAACATAACCCTTATCAGTGTCAGCGAACCTGACCCCTGGGGACAGCAGCTGCAGTACCCGGTTCTGCCTTGCAGGGCCGCCATCAGGGCATTACTGCCCTGACTGACGTATGGGGCCCGATCAGCAGAGGGGCCCTCATCGGGCCCCAGCGGCAGGATTGTGCCTGTGCAGCAACTGAACCTGCGTCCAAGACGCAGGTTCAGTTACTCTATTGTAAAAGAAAAAAAAAAAGTTAAAGCCAATCGGTCATTGTCGTTCGCCAGCGAGCGCCTGCTTGAAACGCCTGGAGGGATCATCGCCGCAGGAGCGCGGCCAGGTATGAAGAAAGGGGTTTTTTTTTTTATTGAAAGCGGCAGCTGCAATATGTTTTACCGGCACAATGGAGACACATGGAACATGTGTCTCCATCCTGCCTGGGGCAGAATGGGGACACGGGGGCAGGATGGGAGACACGGAGGCAGGATAGGAGACAGGGGCAGAATGGAGACAGGGGACAGGCTAGGAGACACGGGGGCTGGCTAGGAGACACGGGGCAGGCTGGAGACACAGGGGCAGGATGGGAGACACGGGACAGAATGGTGACAAGGGGCAGAATGGGGACACGGGGGCAGGAATGGAGACACAGGGGCAGGATTGGAGACATGGAGGCAGGATGGAGACAGGTAGCAGAATGGAGACACGAGGCAGAATGGAGACAGGAGGCAGAAGGGAGACACAGGGGGCAGGATGGAGACACGGGACAGGATGGAGACATGGTGCAGGATGGAGACATGGGGCAGAATGGACAGTAAGTAAAAAACCTAGCACAACTTAAATGTATTTGCTGGAATATTTATTGTAGTATACACAAAACGTTTCGGTCCTTAACGACCTTCATCAGTTACTACCGAAGTAAATAGAATTACAGGCATTAATATAAATGTACAAAAAGAACATTGAAAACATAAAACAATATAAAAATAAACATAGAAAAACATAAAAAACATGAGAAACCAAAGTATATACAAACAATTTGTAAATGGTCATGATGCATGATATAAATATGTTTTCAGAGCCTAATAACCAGGTATCTCACAGAACCCTAGATCTAAAGTGAGTGAAACGGAGCAGTGATGAAAAGTGGAGAGAATAGAGGGTGTGACGACATACCGTATTACTAATGTGCAGTAGGCAGATATACATCTGTCATTCTGTGAGTCTCAAGGGGGGCCCTGAAAATTTTGCCATTATGGGACCCCGAAATTCCAAGTGGTAGCCCTGCTGCCTAGGAGTGGTACCTGGCAGCTACCTGCAGCTCAGTCTGTCTCCATCATCAGGAGCTCCAGTGAACACCCGGTAGCCGCTTAGCTACACCCTTTTCTAGGCAGGCCCGTACCTGTGGCACAATGAGTCCACAAATCCCCGTGCGGCACCGTTGGGCATAACACACCATGTATAGTGGCAGTACAAAAGAATATTAGAAACACAAGTTGGTGTACAGTGGAAATGCAGAAGAACGGGTGCACACACTTAAATTATTGACATAATAAAAAAAATGTAAAAAGTTGTAAGATACAGAGGGAAGTTGTGTGATACATACATGTGCTTCTAACAAAATTAGAATAACAAAAAGTTAATTTATTTCAGTTCTTCAATACAAAAAGTGAAACTCCTATATTAGATAGAGTCATTACAATCAGAGTCATCTATTTCAAGTGTTTATTTCTGTTAATGTTGATGATTATGGCTGACAACCAATGAAAACCCAAAAGTCATTATCTCAGTAAATTACAATGATTAACAAAAAACACCTGCAAAGGCTTCCTAAGCATTTAAAAAGGTCTCTTAGTCTGTTTCATTAGGCTCCATAATCATGGGGAAGACTGCTGACGTGACAGATGTCCAGAAGGCAGTCTGTTGTGAGTTCTGTTTTTGGGCTCCCTCTGGTGGTTACTGATGGTACTGGGTGACTTGTCTTTCCTGGGTTTCTGGGTTCCACCTGTTCCATCAGCATATGGGAGTTTCCTATTTAACCTGGCTTTGCTGGCATTTCCTCGCCGGTTATCAATGTATCCAGTGTGTCTTGTTTCCTCTGCTCCCTGCTCCTAGAACCTTCTGGACAAGCTAAGTTTGGATTTTCCTGTTTTGTGTTTTGCTTAATTTGGTTTTTAGTCCAGCCTGCAGATATGTGATTCTCTGCTGCTGGTTGCTCTAGTGGGCTGAAATTGCTTTTCATGTACCATGAGTTGGCACATGAGTTCAAGTAATTTCAGGATGGTTTTTTGAAGGGTTTTTCGCTGACCGCGCAGTTCACTTTTGTATCCTCTGCTATCTAGCTTTAGCGGGCCTCATTTTGCTGAAACTGTTTTCATTCTATGTATGTGCTTTCCTCTCATTTCACCGTCATTATATGTGGGGGGCTGCTATTTGCTGTGGGGTATTTCTCTGGAGGCAAGAGAGGTCTGTGTTTCTTCTAATAGAGGAAGTTAGATCTTCGGCTGGAGCGAGACGTCTAGGATCATCGTAGGCACGTTCCCCGGCTACATTTATTTGTGTGTTAGGTTCAGGGTCGCGGTCAGCTCAGGTTCCATCGCCCTAGAGCTTGTTTGTATCTGTGCTTGTCCTTTTTGTGATCCCCTGCCATTGGGATCATGACAGTATAACCGGCCCACAAAGTGTTAATTGTATTGGCTGAAGTAGGAGGATAAGTAGTCTGAGGAAGTTTTTTTTTTTTTTTTTTTTTTCCTTCTCTTTCCCTCAGAGTTTGCTGCCTAGCCTTATTGCAGTCTGGCTACTTCCTCCTCCTCTTAATCTTTGAATGGCTCTGATCCCAGCTGTTTATCATGGACGTCCAGAGTTTGGCTTCCAGCCTGAATAATCTTGCCACTAAGGTTCAAAATATACAGGATTTTGTTGTACATGCTCCTATGTCTGAACCTAAAATTCCTGTCCCAGAGTTTTTTTCTGGAGATAGATCTCGTTTTCTGAATTTTAGGAACAATTGCAAGTTGTTTCTTTCTTTGAAATCTCGCTCCTCTGGAGACCCTGCTCAGCAAGTCAAGATAATTATATCTTTCCTGCGGGGTGACCCTCAGAATTGGGCATTTGCATTGGCACCAGGGGACCCTGCGTTGCTTAATGCGGATGCGTTTTTTCTGGCATTGGGTTTGCTCTATGAGGAACCTAACCAAGAGATTCAGGCTGAAAAAGCTTTGTTGGCCCTCTCTCAGGGGCAAGATGAAGCAGAAATTTATTGTCAAAAATTTCGGAAGTCGTCGGTGCTTACTCAGTGGAATGAGTGCGCTCTGGCTGCAAAGTTTAGAGATGGCCTTTCTGAGGCCATTAAAGATGTTATGGTGGGGTTCCCTGCGCCTGCTGGTCTGAATGAGTCTATGACTATGGCTGTTCAGATTGATCGGCGTTTACGGGAGCGCAAACCTGTGCATCATTTGGCGGTGTCGTCTGAACCGTCACCTGAGATAATGCAATGTGATAGAATTCAGTCCAGAAGTGAACGGCAAAAGTATAGGCGGAAAAAAGGGTTGTGCTTTTATTGTGGTGATTCAGCTCATGTTATATCAGCATGCTCTAAACGCACAAAAAAGGTTGATAAGTCTGTTGCCATTAGTACTTTACAGTCTAAGTTCATTCTGTCTGTGACTCTGATTTGTTCATTATCATCCATTTCCGTCGATGCCTATGTGGATTCAGGCGCTGCCCTGAGTCTTATGGATTGGTCATTTGCCAATCGCTGTGGGTTTAGTCTGGAGCCTCTGGAAGTCCCTATTCCTTTGAAGGGAATTGACTCTACACCTTTGGCTATGAATAAACCTCAGTACTGGACACAAGTGACCATGCGTATGACTCCCGTTCATCAGGAGGTGATTCGCTTCCTGGTACTGTATAATTTGCATGATGTTCTAGTACTTGGTCTGCCATGGTTACAAACTCATAATCCAGTCCTTGACTGGAAATCAATGTCTGTGTTAAGCTGGGGTTGTCAGGGGGTTCATGATGATGCACCTCCGATTTCTATCGCTTCATCTACTCCTTCTGAGATTCCTGTGTTTTTGTCTGACTATCGGGATGTTTTTGAGGAGCCTAAGCTCAGTTCGCTTCCTCCTCACAGGGATTGCGATTGTGCTATAAATTTAATTCCAGGCAGTAAATTTCCTAAAGGTCGTTTGTTCAATCTGTCAGTGCCAGAGCATACTGCTATGCGGGATTATGTTAAGGAGTCCTTGGAAAAGGGACATATCTGTCCATCTTTGTCCCCTTTGGGAGCAGGTTTTTTTTTTTCGTGGCCAAAAAAGATGGTTCCTTGAGGCCTTGTATAGATTATCGTCTTTTGAATAAGATTACCGTAAAATATCAGTATCCTTTGCCATTGTTGACTGATTTGTTTGCTCGCATTAAGGGGGCTAAATGGTTCACTAAGATTGATCTTCGGGGTGCGTATAATCTTATACGAATAAAGCAAGGTGATGAGTGGAAAACCGCATTTAATACGCCTGAGGGCCATTTTGAGTATTTGGTAATGCCTTTTGGACTTTCTAATGCTCCTTCAGTCTTCCAGTCCTTTATGCACGATATTTTCCGTGAATATCTGGATAAATTTATGATTGTGTATTTGGATGATATTTTGGTTTTTTCTGATGACTGGGAGTCTCATGTTCAGCAGGTCAGGAAGGTGTTTCAGGTCCTGCGGGCCAATTCCTTGTTTGTAAAAGGCTCAAAGTGTCTCTTTGGAGTCCAGAAGATTTCTTTCTTGGGGTATATTTTTTCCCCTTCTACTATTGAGATGGATCCCGTCAAGGTTCAGGCTATTTGTGACTGGACGCAGCCTACATCTCTTAAGAGTCTACAGAAGTTCTTGGGCTTTGCTAATTTCTATCGTCGTTTTATAACTAATTTTTCTAGTGTTGTTAAGCCTTTGACGGATTTGACTAAGAAGGGTGCTGATGTTGCTAATTGGTCTCCTGCGGCTGTGGAGGCCTTTCAGGAACTTAAGCGCCGGTTTTCTTCTGCTCCTGTGTTGCGTCAGCCAGATGTTTCGCTCCCTTTTCAGGTTGAGGTTGATGCTTCCGAGATTGGAGCGGGGGCGGTTTTGTCACAGAGAAGCTCCGATGGCTCAGTGATGAAGCCATGCGCGTTTTTTTCTAGAAAGTTTTCGCCGGCTGAGCGGAATCATGATGTTGGTAATCGGGAACTTTTGGCCATGAAGTGGGCATTTGAGGAGTGGCGTCATTGGCTAGAGGGTGCTAGACATCGTGTGGTGGTCTTGACTGATCACAAAAATTTGATTTACCTTGAGTCTGCCAGGCGTCTGAATCCTAGACAGGCTCGTTGGTCACTGTTTTTCTCTCGTTTCGATTTTGTGGTTTCGTACCTGCCAGGTTCAAAGAATGGGAAGGCGGATGCTCTTTCTAGGAGTTTTGTGCCTGACTCCCTTGGAAATTCTGAGCCCTCTGGTATCCTTAAGGATGGGGTGATTTTGTCTGCTGTCTCCCCAGACTTGCGACGTGCTTTGCAGGAGTTTCAGGCGGGTAAACCTGATTGTTGTCCGCCTGAGAGACTGTTTGTTCCGGATAATTGGACCAGTAGAGTCATCTCCGAGGTCCATTCTTCTGCGTTGGCAGGTCATCCTGGAATATTTGGTACTAGAGACTTGGTGGCCAGGTCTTTTTGGTGGCCTTCCTTGTCGAGGGATGTGCGTTCTTTTGTGCAGTCTTGTGAGGTTTGTGCTCGGGCTAAGCCTTGCTGTTCTCGGGCCAGTGGATTGTTGTCACCTTTGCCTATCCCGAAGAGGCCTTGGACGCACATTTCCATGGACTTTATTTCGGATCTCCCTGTCTCTCAAAAAATGTCCGTCATCTGGGTTGTGTGTGATCGCTTTTCTAAAATGGTTCATCTGGTACCCTTGCCTAAGTTGCCTTCCTCCTCTGAGTTGGTCCCTCTGTTTTTTCAGAATGTGGTTCGTTTGCATGGGATTCCTGAGAACATCGTTTCTGACAGGGGATCCCAGTTTGTGTCTAGATTTTGGCGGACGTTCTGTGCTAAGATGGGCATTGATTTGTCCTTTTCGTCTGCATTCCATCCTCAGACGAATGGCCAGACTGAACGAACTAATCAGACCTTGGCAACTTATTTAAGGTGTTTTGTTTCTGCTGATCAGGATGACTGGGTTACCTTTTTGCCGCTGGCCGAGTTTGCCCTTAATAATCGGGCTAGTTCTGCTACCTTGGTTTCTCCTTTCTTTTGTAATTCGGGGTTTCATCCTCGTTTTTCCTCTGGTCAGGTGGAACCTTCTGATTGTCCTGGAGTGGACATGGTGGTGGATAGGTTGCATCGGATTTGGAGTCATGTGGTGGACAATTTGAAGTTGTCCCAGGAGAAGGCTCAGCAGTTTGCTAATCGCCGTCGCCGCGTGGGTCCTCGACTTCTTGTTGGTGACTTGGTGTGGTTGTCTTCTCGTTTTGTTCCTATGAAGGTCTCTTCTCCTAAGTTCAAGCCTCGGTTCATCGGTCCTTATAGGATCTTGGAAATTCTTAACCCTGTGTCGTTTCGTTTGGATCTCCCGGCATCGTTTGCTATTCATAATGTGTTCCATCGGTCGTTGTTGCGGAAGTATGAGGTACCTGTTGTTCCTTCGCTTGAGCCTCCTGCTCCAGTGCTGGTGGAGGGAGAATTGGAGTATGTTGTGGAGAAGATCTTGGATTCTCGTGTTTCCAGACGGAAACTCCAGTATTTGGTCAAGTGGAAGGGTTATGGTCAGGAGGATAATTCTTGGGTGGTTGCCTCGGATGTTCATGCTGATGATTTGGTTCGCGCTTTTCATAGGGCTCATCCTGGTCGCCCTGGTGGTTCTCGTGAGGGTTCGGTGACCCCTCCTCAAGGGGGGGGTACTGTTGTGAGTTCTGTTTTTGGGCTCCCTCTGGTGGTTACTGATGGTACTGGGTGACTTGTCTTTCCTGGGTTTCTGGGTTCCACCTGTTCCATCAGCATATGGGAGTTTCCTATTTAACCTGGCTTTGCTGGCATTTCCTCGCCGGTTATCAATGTATCCAGTGTGTCTTGTTTCCTCTGCTCCCTGCTCCTAGAACCTTCTGGACAAGCTAAGTTTGGATTTTCCTGTTTTGTGTTTTGCTCAATTTGGTTTTTAGTCCAGCCTGCAGATATGTGATTCTCTGCTGCTGGTTGCTCTAGTGGGCTGAAATTGCTTTTCATGTACCATGAGTTGGCACATGAGTTCAAGTAATTTCAGGATGGTTTTTTGAAGGGTTTTTCGCTGACCGCGCAGTTCACTTTTGTATCCTCTGCTATCTAGCTTTAGCGGGCCTCATTTTGCTGAAACTGTTTTCATTCTATGTATGTGCTTTCCTCTCATTTCACCGTCATTATATGTGGGGGGCTGCTATTTGCTGTGGGGTATTTCTCTGGAGGCAAGAGAGGTCTGTGTTTCTTCTAATAGAGGAAGTTAGATCTTCGGCTGGAGCGAGACGTCTAGGATCATCGTAGGCACGTTCCCCGGCTACATTTATTTGTGTGTTAGGTTCAGGGTCGCGGTCAGCTCAGGTTCCATCGCCCTAGAGCTTGTTTGTATCTGTGCTTGTCCTTTTTGTGATCCCCTGCCATTGGGATCATGACAGCAGTCATTGACACAATCCACAAGGAGGGTAAGCTACAAAAGGTCTTTGTAAAGAAGCCGGCTGTTCACAGAGTGCTGTATCCAAGCATATTAATGCAAAGTTGAGTGGAAAGAAAAAGTGTGGCAGAAAAAGGTGCACAAGCAACCGGGATAACCGCAGCCTTGAATTGTTAAGGAAAAAACATTCAAAAATTTGGGGGAGATTCACAAGGAGTGGACTGCTGCTGGAATCATTGCTTTAAGAGGCACCAAACACAGACGTATCCAGGACATGGGCTACAAGTGTCACTGTTGTGAATTCTGTTGTCAAGCTCCCTCCTGTGGTCATGAATGGTACTTCGGCTGGTTCTGTCCATGGGGCTGCGGCTTCTGAGTTTCCTTCCACAGGTGACGAGGTTAATTCGTTAGCTGGCTGCTCTATTTAACTCCACTTAGATCATTGCTCCATGCCACCTGTCAATGTTCCAGTATTGGTCTAGTTCACTCCTGGATCATTCTTGTGACCTGTCTTCCCAGCAGAAGCTAAGTTCCTGCTTGTTTTTCTTTAGTTTGCTATTTTTCTGTCCAGCTTGCTATTTTGATTTTTGTCTTGCTTGCTGGAAGCTCTGGGACGCAGAGGGAGCGCCTCCGCACCGTGAGTCGGTGCGGAGGGTCTTTTGCGCCCTCTGCGTGGTCTTTTTGTATCTTTTTGTGCTGACCGCAAAGTTACCTTTCCTATCCTCAGTCTGTTCAGTAAGTCGGGCCTCACTTTGCTAAATCTATTTCATCTCTGTGTTTGTATTTTCATCTTTACTCACAGTCATTATATGTGGGGGCTGCCTTTTCCTTTGGGGAATTTCTCTGAGGCAAGGTAGGCTTATTTTTCTATCTTCAGGGCTAGCTAGTTCCTTAAGCTGTGTCGAGTTGCATAGGGAGCGTTAGGAGCAATCCACGGCTATTTCTAGTGTGTGTGATAGGATTAGGGATTGCGGTCAGCAGAGTTCCCACGTCTCAGAGCTCGTCCTATATTATTTGTAACTATCAGGTCATTCCGTGTGCTCTTAACCACCAGGTCCATTATTGTCCTTACCACCAGGTCATAACAGTACAGGTGGCCAAAAGTATTAATGCATCTCAATAGAGGGATAAGAGAAGTTCTGAGACCATTTTTTTTCTTTGCAGTGTGTTTTGTCTCTCTTTTCCCCTTTACCTCTGGGTGGTTCAGGATACAGGTGTAGATATGGACATTCAAGGTCTGTCCTCTTGTATGAAAAATCTCACTGCAAGGGTACAAAACATTCAAGATTTTGTGGTTCAGAATCCGATGTTAGAGCCTAGGATTCCAATTCCTGATTTGTTTTTTTTGGGATAGATCCAAGTTTCTGAATTTCAAAAATAATTGTAAATTGTTTCTTGCTTTGAAACCTTGCTCCTCAGGTGACCCTGTTCAACAAGTGAAAATCATGATTTCTTTGTTACGTGGCGACCCTCAGGACTGGGCATTTTCCCTTGCGCCAGGAGATCCGGCATTGCGTGATGTTGATGCGTTTTTTCTGGCGCTCGGATTGCTTTATGATGAACCAAATTCAGTGGATCAGGCAGAGAAAATCTTGCTGGCTCTGTGTCAGGGTCAGGATGAGGTAGAGATATATTGTCAGAAGTTTAGGAAGTGGTCTGTACTCACTCAGTGGAATGAATGTGCCCTGGCAGCAATTTTCAGAAAGGGTCTCTCTGAAGCCCTTAAGGATGTCATGGTGGGATTTCCCATGCCTGCTGGTCTGAATGAGTCTATGTCTTTGGCCATTCAGATCGATCGACGCTTGCGTGAGCGTAAAGCTGTGCACCATTTGGCGGTATTATCTGAGCATAGACCTGAGCCTATGCAATGTGATAGGACTTTGACCAGAGCTGAACGGCAAGAACACAGACGTCGCAATGGGCTGTGTTTTTATTGTGGTGATTCCACTCATGCTATCTCCGATTGTCCTAAGCGCACTAAGCGTTTCTCTAGGTCTGCCACCATTGGTACTGTACAGTCGAAATTTCTTTTGTCCGTTACTCTGATTTGCTCTTTGTCATCTTATTCTGTTATGGCATTTGTGGATTCAGGCGCTGCCCTGAATTTGATGGACTTGGAGTTTGCTAGGCGCTGTGGTTTTTTCTTGGAGCCCTTGCAGTATCCTATTCCATTGAGAGGAATTGATGCTACGCCTTTGGCCAAGAATAAGCCTCAGTACTGGACCCAATTGACCATGTGCATGGCTCCTGCACATCAGGAGGATATTCGCTTTTTGGTGTTGCATAATCTGCATGATGTGGTCGTTTTGGGGTTGCCATGGCTACAGGTCCATAATCCAGTATTGGATTGGAAATCAATGGCTGTGTCCAGCTGGGGTTGTCAGGGGGTACATGGTGATGTTCCATTTTTGTCTATTTTGTCATCCACCCCTTCTGAAGTCCCGGAGTTTTTGTCGGATTACCGGGATGTATTTGATTAGCCCAAATCCAGTGCCCTACCTCCTCATAGGGATTGCGATTGTGCTATCAATTTGATTCCTGGTAGTAAGTTTCCTAAGGGCCGACTGTTCAATTTATCTGTGCCAGAGCACGCCGCTATGCGGAGTTATGTAAAGGAATCCTTGGAGAAGGGTCATATTCGCCCGTCGTCGTCACCATTGGGAGCAGGGTTCTTTTTTGTGGCCAAGAAGGATGGTTCTTTGAGACCTTGTATTGATTACCGCCTTCATAATAAGATCACAGTCAAATTTCAGTATCCTTTGCCGCTGCTGTCTGATTTGTTTTGCTCGGATTAAGGGGGCTAGTTGGTTCACCAAGATAGATCTTCGTGGTGCGTATAATCTTGTGCGTATTAAACAGGGCGATGAATGGAAAACAGCATTTAATACGCCCGAAGCCCATTTTGAGTACCTGGTTATGCCATTCGGGCTTTCCAATGCTCCATCAGTATTTCAGTCCTTTATGCATGACATCTTCCGAGAGTACCTGGATAAATTCCTGATTGTATATTTGGATGATATTTTGGTCTTTTCGGATGATTGGGAGTCTCACGTGAAGCAGGTCAGAATGGTGTTCCAGGTCCTTCGTGCGAATTCTTTGTTTGTGAAGGGGTCAAAGTGTCTCTTTGGAGATCAGAAGGTTTCATTTTTGGGTTTCATTTTTTCCCCTTCTACTATCGAGATGGACCCTGTTAAAGTCCAGGCCATTTATGTTTGGACTCAGCCGACATCTGTGAAGAGTCTGCAAAAGTTCCTGGGCTTTGCTAATTTTTATCGTCGCTTCATCAGTAATTTTTCTAGAGTTGCTAAACCATTGACTGATTTGACCAAGGAGGGTGCTGATGTGGTCAATTGGTCTCCTGCGGCTGTGGAAGCTTTTCAGGAGTTAAAGGTCTTCTGCCCCTGTGTTGTGCCAGCCAGATGTTTCGCTCCCGTTTCAGGTCGATGTTGATGCTTCTGAGATTGGAGCAGGGGCTGTTTTGTCGCAAAGAAGTTCTGATGGCTCGGTGATGAAACCATGTGCCTTCTTTTCTAGAAAGTTTTCGCCTGCTGAGCGCAATTATGATGTTGGCAATCGAGAGTTGTTGGCCATGAAGTGGGCATTCGAGGAGTGGCGTCATTGGCTTGAAGGAGCCAAGCATCACGTGGTGGTCTTGACGGATCACAAGAATTTGACTTATCTCGAGTCTGCCAAACGGTTGAATCCTAGACAGGCTCGTTGGTCGCTATTTTTCTCCCGCTTTGATTTTGTGGTTTCGTACCTTCCAGGCTCTAAGAATGTGAAGGTTGATGCCCTGTCAAGGAGTTTTGTGCCCGACTCTCCGGGTGTTCCTGAGCCGGCGGGTATTCTCAAAGAGGGGGTAATTTTGTCTGCCATCTCCCCTGATTTGCGGCGGGTGCTGCAAAAATTTCAGGCTGATAGACCTGACCGTTGCCCAGCAGAGAAACTGTTTGTCCCTGATAAATGGACTAGTAGAGTTATCTCTGAGGTTCATTGTTCGGTGTTGGCTGGTCATCCTGGAATCTTTGGTACCAGAGATTTGGTGGCTAGATCCTTTTGGTGGCCGTCTTTGTCGCGGGATGTGCGTTCTTTTGTGCAGTCCTGTGGGACTTGTGCTCGGGCTAAGCCCTGCTGTTCTCGTGCCAGTGGGTTGCTTTTGCCCTTGCCGGTCCCGAAGAGGCCCTGGACGCATATCTCTATGGATTTTATTTCGGATCTCCCTGTCTCTCAAAAGATGTCGGTCATTTGGGTGGTTTGTGATCGCTTCTCTAAGATGGTCCATTTGGTACCCTTTTCTAAGTTGCCTTCCTCCTCTGATTTGGTGCCATTGTTTTTCCAGCATGTGGTTCGTTTACATGGCATTCCGGAGAACATCGTTTCGGACAGAGGTTCCCAGTTTGTTTCGAGGTTTTGGCGAGCCTTTTGTGCTAGGATGGGCATTGATTTGTCTTTTTCCTCGGCCTTCCATCCTCAGACAAATGGCCAAACCGAACGAACTAATCAGACTTTGGAAACATATCTGAGATGCTTTGTTTCTGCTGATCAGGATGATTGGGTGTCCTTTTTGCCTTTGGCTGAGTTCGCCCTTAATAATCGGGCCAGCTCGGCCACTTTGGTTTCGCCGTTTTTCTGCAATTCTGGTTTCCATCCTCGTTTCTCTTCAGGGCAGGTTGAGTCTTCGGACTGTCCTGGTGTAGATACTGTGGTGGATAGGTTGCAGCAGATTTGGACTCATGTGGTGGACAATTTGACATTGTCCCAGGAGAAGGCTCAACGTTTCGCTAACCGCCGGCGCTGTGTGGGTCCCCGACTTCGTGTTGGGGATTTGGTTTGGTTGTCGTCTCGTTATGTTCCTATGAAGGTTTCCTCTCCTAAGTTTAAGCCTCGTTTCATTGGTCCGTATAAGATTTCTGAGGTTCTCAATCCTGTGTCGTTTCGTTTGACCCTTCCAGCTTCTTTTGCCATCCATAATGTATTCCATAGGTCGTTGTTGCGGAGATACGTGGCGCCTATGGTTCCCTCCGTTGATCCTCCTGCCCCGGTGTTGGTTGAGGGGGAGTTGGAGAAGATTTTGGATTCTCGTATTTCGAGACGGAAACTCCAGTACCTGGTCAAGTGGAAGGGTTATGGTCAGGAAGATAATCCTGGGTCTTTGCCTCCGATGTTCATGCTGCCGATCTGGTTCTTGCCTTTCATTTGGCTCGTCCTGGTCGGCCTGGGGGCTCTGGTGAAGGTTCGGTGACCCCTCCTCAAGGGGGGGGTACTGTTGTGAATTCTGTTGTCAAGCTCCCTCCTGTGGTCATGAATGGTACTTCGGCTGGTTCTGTCCATGGGGCTGCGGCTTCTGAGTTTCCTTCCACAGGTGACGAGGTTAATTCGTTAGCTGGCTGCTCTATTTAACTCCACTTAGATCATTGCTCCATGCCACCTGTCAATGTTCCAGTATTGGTCTAGTTCACTCCTGGATCGTTCTTGTGACCTGTCTTCCCAGCAGAAGCTAAGTTCCTGCTTGTTTTTCTTTAGTTTGCTATTTTTCTGTCCAGCTTGCTATTTTGATTTTTGTCTTGCTTGCTGGAAGCTCTGGGACGCAGAGGGAGCGCCTCTGCACCGTGAGTCGGTGCGGAGGGTCTTTTGCGCCCTCTGCGTGGTCTTTTTGTAGTTTTTTGTGCTGACCGCAAAGTTACCTTTCCTATCTTCAGTCTGTTCAGTAAGTCGGGCCTCACTTTGCTAAATCTATTTCATCTCTGTGTTTGTATTTTCATCTTTACTCACAGACATTATATGTGGGGGGCTGCCTTTTCCTTTGGGGAAATTGCCTGAGGCAAGGTAGGCTTATTTTTCTATCTTCAGGGCTAGCTAGTTCCTTAGGCTGTGTCGAGTTGCATAGGGAGCGTTAGGAGCAATCCACGGCTATTTCTAGTGTGTGTGATAGGATAAGGGATTGCGGTCAGCAGAGTTCCCACGTCTCAGAGCTTGTCCTATATTATTTGTAACTATCAGGTCATTCCGTGTGCTCTTAACCACCAGGTCCATTATTGTCCTTACCACCAGGTCATAACAGTCACATTCCTTGTGTCAGGCCACTCATGACCCGTAGACAACGCCAGAAGTGTCTTACCGGGGCCAAGGAGGAAAAGAACCGGACTGTTGTCAGTGGTCCAAGGTGTTTTCAGATGAAAGTAAAGTAAATTTTGCATTTAAATTGGAAATCAAGGTCCCAGAGTCTGGAGGAAGAGTGGAGAGGCCACAATCCAAGCTGCTGGAGGTCTAGTGTGAAGTCTCCACAATCAGTGATGGTTTGTGGAGCCATGTCATCTGCTGGTGTAGGTCCACTGTGTTTTATCAAGACCAAAGTCAGCGCAGCCATCTACAAGGAAATCCCTCTGCAGACAAGCTTTTTGGAAATGAAAATTTAATTGTCCAGCAGGACTTGGCACCTGTCCACACTGCCAAAAGTACCAATACCTGGCTTACAACCAACCAACAGTATCACTGTGCTTGATTGGCAGCAAACTCTCCTGACCTTAACCCCATAGAGAATCTATGGGATATTGTCAGGAGGAAGATGAGACACCAGACCCAACAATGCAGACGAGCTGAAGGCTGCTATCAAAGCAACCTGGGCTTCTATAATAGCTCAGCAGTGCTACAGGTTGATCACCTCAATGCCACGCCGCATTGATGTAATATTTGATGCAAAAGGAGCCCTGACTTAGTAGTGAATGAATATATACACTGCTCAAAAAATAAAGTGAACACTAAAATACCACAACCTCGATATCTCTGAATGAAATATTCCAGTTGCAAATTTTTATTCATTGCATAGAGGAATGTGTTCAGAACAATAAAACATAACAATTGTCAATGTAAATCAAAAGGAATATCCCATGGAGGTCTGGATTTGGAATGATACTCAAAATCAAAGTGGAAAATAAAATTACAGGCTGATCCAACTTCAGTGAAAATGCCTCATGCCAAGGTAAAGATGCTCAGTATTGTGTGTGGCCTCCACGTGCCTGTATGACCTCCCTACTGTACAAAACTTGGGCATGCTCCTGATGAGGTGGCAGATGGTCTCCTGAGGGATCTCCTCCCAGACTTGGACTAAATCATCCGCCAACTCCTGGACAGTCTGTGGTGCAACTTGACGGTGGATGAGCAGGACATGATGTCCCAGATCTGCTCAATCGAATTCAGGTCTCAATCAGATTCAGGTCTGGGGAACAGGCGGGCCAGTCCATATCTTCAATGCCTTCATCTTGCAGGAACTGCTCACACACCCCAGCCACATGAGGTCTGGCAGTGTCCTGCATTAGGAGGAACCCAGAGCCAACAGCACCAGCATATGGTCTCACAAGGATTCTGAGGATCTCATCTCGGTACCTAATGGCAGTCTGGCTACCTCTCGCGAGCACATGGAGGGCTGTGCGGCCCTCCAAAGAAATGCCACCCCACACCATTACTGACCCACTGACAAACCGGTCTTGCTGAAGGATGTTGCAGGCAGCAGATCGCTCTCCACGGCATCTCCAGATTCTGTCACGTCTGTCACATGTCCTCAGTGTGAACCTGCTTTCATCTGTGAAGAGCACAGGGCGCCAGTGGCGAATTTGCCAATCCTGGGGTTCTGTGGCAAATGCCAAGCGTCCTGCACGGTGTTGGGCTGTGAGCACAACCCCCGTCTGTGGACATCGGGCACTCAGACCATCCTCATGGAGTTGGTTTCTAACCGTTTGTGCAGACACATGCACATTTGTGGCCTGCTGGAGATCACTTTGCAGGGCTTTTGCAATGCTCCTCCTGTTCCTCCTTGCACAAAGGCGGAGGTAGCGGTCCTGCTGCTGGGTTGTTGCCCTCCTACGGCCCCTCCACGTCTCCTGGTGTACTGACCTGTCTCATGGTAGCGCCTCTGGACACAACGCTGACAGACACAGCAAACCTTCTTGCCACAGCTCGCATTGATGTGCCATCCTGGATGAGCTGCACTACCTGAGCCACTTGTGTGGGTTGTAGAGTCCGTCTTAAGCTACCACGAGTGTGAAAGCACAGAATACATTCAAAAGTGACTAAAACATCAGCCAGAAAGCATTGGTACTGAGATGTGGTCTGTGGTCCCCACCTGCAGAACCACTCCTTTATTGAGGGGGTCTTGATAATTGCCAATAATGTCCATCTGTTGTCTATTCCATGTGCACAACAGCATGTCAAATTGATTGTCACTCAGTGTTGCTTCCTAAGTGGACAGTTTGATTTCACAAAAGTTTGATTTACTTGGAGTTATATTCTGTTGTTTAAGTGTTCCCTTTATATTATTTTTTTGAGCAGTGTATTTCAGTAGGCCAACATTTTGGATGTTAAAATAATTTTTCAAGCTGGTGTTATAAAGTATTCTAATTTACTGAGATAATGATGTTTGGATTTTCATTGGTGTAAGCCATAATCTACTATATAAAGCTGAATGTGTGTGTGTGTGTGTGTGTGTGTGTGTGTGTGTGTGTGTGTGTGTGTGTGTGTGTGTGTGTGTGTGTGTGTGTGTGTGTGTGTGTGTGTCCGGGATTGGCATCTGCACCGTCGCAGCTACAGCCACAAAATTTTGCACAGTCACACGTCTGGACCCCGAGAGCGTCATAGGCTATATTGTGAGGCGAAATTTTAACCCCGCGCGTTCCAATTCACCAAACAATTTTGCCCCTATCTACATAATGGGGAAAAAAGTGAAAGGAAAAGTGTTGGAAGCGTCGCAGCTACAGCAACAAAATTTTGCACAGTCACACGTCTGGACCCTGAGAGCGTCATAGGCTACGTTGTGAGGTGAAATTTTAACCCCGCGCGTTCCAATTCACCAAACAATTTTGCCCCTATCTACATAATGGGGAAAAAAGTGAAAGGAAAAGTGTTGGAGGCGTCGCAGCTACAGAAACAAAATTTTGCACAGTCACACGTCTGGACCCTGAGAGCGTCATAGGCTACGTTGTGAGGTGAAATTTTAACCCCGCGCTTTCCAATTCACCAAACAATTTTGCCCCTATCTACATAATGGGGAAAAAGTGAAATGAAAAGTGTTGGAGGCGTCGCAGCTACAGCCACAAAATTTTGCACAGTCACACGTCTGGACCCTGAGAGCGTCATAGGCTATGTTGTGAGGTGAAATTTTAACTCCGCGCTCTCCAATTCACCAAACTATTTTTCCCCTATCTACATAATGGGGAAAAGTGAAATGAAAAGTGTTGGAGGCAAATTGACAGCTGCCAGATGTGAACAAGGGGGACTTAAAGAGTGAGAGCGATGGCGCCAAAGAGTATATACCGTACAGTTGCTAAGGTGGGACCCCGACATGGGATACTCACCACACACGGGATATGAACACACACACAAAATGCGCCACACACTACCACGTGCTTGAACACATATCACCCTCAGCACACATTTCACCACACATACACCAACCTCGCCACATAAAAGTCGAAACACAAAAGTCGCCGCTCAAAACTCACCACACGCAAAACTCGCCACAAGTGCAAAACTCACCTCATGGAAAACTCGCCACACGCAAAACTTGCACATGCGGAAAAATTACCACATGCACAAAATTTGCAACACATGCAAAAGTTGCCTCACACAAAACTTGCACTTACTCAAAAGGCACCAGACATAAAACTCACCACGCGCAAAACTTGCCATGCGCAAAACTTGCTGCACACAACTTGCTACACTAACCTGTCACATGCAACTCGACACACAAAGTTGCTACACGCATGTTGCCACACAAAACTCATCTCACAAAAGTCGCTACATGCATGTCGCCACACACAACTCAACACACACAACTTGACAAACGAAACTCGCCCTAAAACACACACAAGTCTGGTATTAGCCTTCAAAAATAAAAATCTGATTAATAAGCAGACAAACTACAAGAGCAACAAATGTACCATATAGGAAATACGGCAGCTGTCAGTCACATGACCTGTCTATTATGTGTATGTGTGAGCTAATATATACTGTCAGGGGGAGGGCTTCCTGTTGGCTGGGGATTTATCAGGCTGCCAATTTAGCTTACAAATACTGAGGTAAAAATACTGAGCAAATAACGTGTTAACGAGGTCTAATACAGGAGATCACACAGGTATATACTATATACAGGGGAGATGACACACAGATATATACTATATACAGGAGAGATGACACACAGGTATATACTATATAAAGGAGGAGATGACATACAGGTACATACTATATACAGGAGGAGATGACATACAGGTATATACTATATACAGGAGGAGATGACACACAGGTATATACTATATACAGGAGCAGATTACCTACAGGTATATACTATATACAGGAGGAGATGACATACAGGTATATGCTATATATAGAAGATGACATACAGGTATATACTATATACAGGAGGAGATGATATATACTATATACAGGGGAGATGACACACAGGTATATACTATATACAGGAGGAGATGACATACAGGTATATACTATATATAGGAGGAGATGACATACAGGTATATACTATATATAGGAGATGACATACAGGTATATACTATACATAGGAGGAGATGACATACAGGTATATACTATATACAGGGGAGATGACACACAGCAGGTATATACTATATATAGGGGAGATGACATACAGGTATATACTATATACAGGAGATGACATACAGGTGTATACTATATATAAGGGAGATGACAAACGTATATACTGAGGTGAAAATGAGAGGTGTGAGGTGAAAATGAAAAGGTGTGAGTGCAAAATGAGAGGAGTGAGGGAAAATAGTGTAGTGATTGGAAAATGACAGATGTGAGGTCGAAATGACAAGTGTTAGGCGGGAATGAGAGGAGTGAGGGAGAAAATGAGAGATGTGAGGGGGAAAATTAAAGATGTGATTGGGAAAATGAGAGGCGTGATGGGAAAATAAGAGAAGTGACGTGCTATAACTAACCACAGATATTTACTATGCCCAGGCAACGCCGGGCTCTTCAGCTAGTCTTCAATATTACATAGTAACATAGTAACATAGTTAGTAAGGCCGAAAAAAGACATTTGTCCATCCAGTTCAGCCTATATTGCATCATAATAAATCCCCAGATCTACGTCCTTCTACAGAACCTAATTGTATGATACAATATTGTTCTGCTCCAGGAAGACATCCAGGCCTCTCTTGAACCCCTCGACTGAGTTCGCCATCACCACCTCCTCAGGCAAGCAATTCCAGATTCTCACTGCCCTAACAGTAAAGAATCCTCTTCTATGTTGGTGGAAAAACCTTCTCTCCTCCAGACGCAAAGAATGCCCCCTTGTGCCCGTCACCTTCCTTGGTATAAACAGATCCTCAGCGAGATATTTGTATTGTCCCCTTATATACTTATACATGGTTATTAGATCGCCCCTCAGTCGTCTTTTTTCTAGACTAAATAATCCTAATTTCGCTAATCTATCTGGGTATTGTAGTTCTCCCATCCCCTTTATTAATTTTGTTGCCCTCCTTTGTACTCTCTCTAGTTCCATTATATCCTTCCTGAGCACCGGTGCCCAAAACTGGACACAGTACTCCATGTGCGGTCTAACTAGGGATTTGTACAGAGGCAGTATAATGCTCTCACCATGTGTATCCAGACCTCTTTTAATGCACCCCATGATCCTGTTTGCCTTGGCAGCTGCTGCCTGGCACTGGCTGCTCCAGGTAAGTTTATCATTAACTAGGATCCCCAAGTCCTTCTCCCTGTCAGATTTACCCAGTGGTTTCCCATTCAGTGTGTAATGGTGACATTGATTCCTTCTTCCCATGTGTATAACCTTACATTTATCATTGTTAAACCTCATCTGCCACCTTTCAGCCCAAGTTTCCAACTTATCCAGATCCATCTGTAGCAGAATACTATCTTCTCTTGTATTAACTGCTTTACATAGTTTTGTATCATCTGCAAATATCGATATTTTACTGTGTAAACCTTCTACCAGATCATTAATGAATATGTTGAAGAGAACAGGTCCCAATACTGACCCCTGCGGTACCCCACTGGTCACAGCGACCCAGTTAGAGACTATACCATTTATAACCACCCTCTGCTTTCTATCACTAAGCCAGTTACTAACCCATTTACACACAATTTCCCCCAAATATTAATAGAAATAAACACTTGAAATTGATCACTCTGTGCGTAATGACTCTATATAGTTTCACTTTTTTGTATTGAAGAACTAAAATAAATTAACTTTTTGATGATATTCTAATTTTGTGAGAAGCACCTGTATATGGGTGATGGCCATACAGTCACATGCTAGAATAGAGACCCAAAATGATAATACAGTAGGTCAACGAGCGGCCAAGAAAAGTTGTGCTTGCCCGTACAGAGTCACTGTCTGCCAGGAATTGAGAAGGCCCGATCATGGGAAAATAATTCATTATTAACGGATTTTTTTTCCTTTGGGGCCATTTGAAAGGTCGGATGTATAGTAACAAGCCACCAACATTCCAGGCCCTCCGAGAACATATAGCGAGAAATTCAGGCTATGACCCCAGACATCCTGCGGAATACATCAATATGAAATCAGGGCCGCCATCAGGGCATGATGGCCGTGACTGGCGTATGGGGCCCGGTGGGCAGAGGGGGCCCGTATCGGGCCCCGTCTCATCTGCTCACCGGGCCCCTACCGGCAGCCGCAGGCTAACCGGGCCCTTAGCGCCGACGCTGCAGCTGTTTAAAGCTATCGATAGTTAACAGCCGCCAGACAATCTGAGGCTGGCAGCTGACGTCAGCCGCAGTGTGTGTGCATGTCGCCGGCGTCTGACGTCATTGTCAGTCGTCAGCGAGTGCACGCTGCAGCTGCGTGGAGACAGAGAACTTCGCCCGCCGCAGGAGCACGGCCAGGTAAGAAGAACTTTTTTTTTTCTTGAGAGCGGCGATCCGGGGGGCCCAGGGAAGAACGCTGGACACAGCTGCAAAAAGCTGGACACAGATGGGGCAGAGTGCTGGACAGAGATGGGGCAGAGTGCTGGACAGAGATGGGGCAGAGTGCTGGACAGAGATGGGGCAGAGTGCTGGACACAGATGAGGCAGAGTGCTGGACAGAGATGGGGCAGAGTGCTGGACACAGATGGGGCAGAGTGCTGGACAGAGATGGGGCAGAGTGCTGGACAGAGATGGGGCAGAGTGCTGGACAGGGATCGGGCAGAGTGCTGGACACAGATGGGGCAGAGTGCTGGACAGAGATGGGGCAGAGTGCTGGACACAGATGAGGCAGGATTGGAAACAGATGGGGCAGAGATGCTGGACACAGATGGGGCAGAGTGCTGGACACAGATGAGGCAGGATTGGACACAGATGGAGCAGAGTGCTGGACAGAGATGGGGCAGAGTGCTGGACAGAGATGGGGCAGGATTGGAAACAGATGGGGCAGAGTGCTGGACAGAGATGGGGCAGAGTGCTGGACAGAGATGGGGCAGAGTGCTGGACAGAGAAGGGGCAGAGTGCTGGACAGAGATGGGGCAGGATTGGAAACAGATGGGGCAGAGATGCTGGACACAGATGGGGCAGAGTGCTGGACAGAGATGGGGCAGAGTGCTGGACAGAGATGGGGAAGAGTGCTGGACAGAGATGGGGCAGAGTGCTAGACACAGATGAGGCAGAGTGCTGGACAGAGATGGGGCAGAGTGCTGGACACAGATGGGGCAGAGTGCTGTACAGAGATGGGGCAGAGTGCTGGACAGAGATCGGGCAGAGTGCTGGACACAGATGGGGCAGAGTGCTGGACAGAGATGGGGCAGAGTGCTGGACACAGATGAGGCAAGATTGGAAACAGATGGGGCAGAGATGCTGGACACAGATGGGGCAGAGTGCTGGACAGAGATGGGACAGAGTGCTGGACAGAGATGGGGCAGAGTGCTGGACACAGATGGGGCAGAGTGCTGGACACAGATGAGGCAGGATTGGAAACAGATGGGGCAGAGTGCTGGACACAGATGGGGCAGGATTGGAAACAGATGGGGCAGAGTGCTGGACACAGATGGGGCAGGATTGGAAACAGATGGGGCAGAGTGCTGGACACAGATGGGGCAGAATGGATACGATGGAGACAGATGGGGCAGAGTGCTGGACACAGATGGGGCAGAGTGCTGGACACAGATGGGGCAGAGTGCTGGACACAGATGGAGCAGGATTGGAAACAGATGGGGCAGAGTGCTGGACACAGATGGGGCAGGATTGGAAACAGATGGGGCAGAGTGCTGGACACAGATGGGGCAGAGTGCTGGACAGAGATGGGGCAGAGTTCTGGACAGAGATGGGGCAGAGTGCTGGACACAGATGGGGCAGAGTGCTGTACAGAGATGGGGCAGAGTGCTGGACAGGGATCGGGCAGAGTGCTGGACACAGATGGGGCAGAGTGCTGGACAGAGATGGGGCAGAGTGCTGGACACAGATGAGGCAGGATTGGAAACAGATGGGGCAGAGATGCTGGACACAGATGGGGCAGAGTGCTGGACAGAGATGGGACAGAGTGCTGGACAGAGATGGGGCAGAGTGCTGGACACAGATGGGGCAGAGTGCTGGACACAGATGGGGCAGAGTGCTGGACACAGATGAGGCAGGATTGGAAACAGATGGGGCAGAGTGCTGGACACAGATGGGGCAGGATTGGAAACAGATGGGGCAGAGTGCTGGACACAGATGGGGCAGGATTGGAAACAGATGGGGCAGAGTGCTGGACACAGATGGGGCAGAATGGATACGATGGAGACAGATGGGGCAGAGTGCTGGACACAGATGGGGCAGAGTGCTGGACACAGATGGGGCAGAGTGCTGGACACAGATGGGGCAGGATTGGAAACAGATGGGGCAGAGTGCTGGACACAGATGGGGCAGGATTGGAAACAGATGGGGCAGAGTGCTGGACACAGGTGGGGCAGAGTGCTGGACAGAGATGGGGCAGAGTTCTGGACAGAGATGGGGCAGAGTGCTGGACAGAGATGGGGCAGAGTGCTGGACACAGATGGGGCAGGATTGGAAACAGATGGGGCAGAGTGCTGTACACAGATGGGGCAGGATTGGAAACAGATGGGGCAGAGTGCTGGACACAGATGGGGCAGGATTGGAAACAGATGGGGCAGAATGGATACGATGGAGACAGATGGGGCAGGATGGGGAGATCATATGGGGTAGAATGGATACTCATGAGGGCAGGATGGGAGAACATATGGCTGGAGCCTGGAATGAGACACACGGGGGCCAGGATGGGGAATATTACCATAGGGGCTAATTAAGGGATATTATTATTGCAGTGATGTATTTATTTTATTTTTTGAGTATACTGTTTTAAATGGGGGGCGGTCCTGTTGCTGTGTAGAGTGATACTATGTCGCCTTCTTCATGTGGTGTAATGTAGAGGCTGGGAAAATTAAGCAATGTGTTCTACAAGTGGAACTCGAGATAACTGTGTTATTTCCTGCAGAGACGAGTCCTGGCTGGATGAAGTGATGGCGGTCTGTGCTGGATGAAAGATGAAGGACTTCACCTAGAGACGTCACTGGTGAGTCAGTGTTAACTATACACTGACACTATACACTGTATACTATATACAGAGGTCCTGTGTACAATGTCACCAGTGATCACTGTATTACCTATACATTATATACAGAGCTCCTGTGTATAATGTCACCGGTGATCACTGTATTACCTGTAGACACTGCTTACTAATTACAGATCTCCTGTGTATAATGGCACTGATGGTGATAGTATTGTGTTTTTTTTTTATTACTGATCAGTATTGTAGTATTCAGTCATTATGTGGTGGTAATATGTCGTCTGTTCATGGTGTTGCAGTATTTGTCCCTTGTATGTGGTATTATTCGGTCACAGGTGGTAATATGTGGTCTGGTCATGATGTAGCGGTATTTGTTGCTTGTATTTTATATTATTCGATCACTGTGGTGGTTATATGTCATCTGGTCATAGTGCTGTGGTATTTGTTCCTTGTATGTAGTATTATAGGTCATTTTAAAAATTGAAAAATAAATAAAAATATACCTTAATTGTATTGCATATTTTAACAAATATTTATTAGGTTACAGTAGAGTAGGGCCTGGCCAAAAGTGTCTACTGTGTTATGGTGGCGGCTTAAAAAATCTTTTGGCCAAAACAAAAGCTGCCGGTTATATGTGTGATCTGGTGATGGGAACTGTTAATGTGTGATAGGTGAGAAGTGGAGATTTTCCAAGAGAGCGCGGTGGGACTGTGGACAGTTCGAGGGGTGGAGCCTGGAGGCAGGGCTGGGGTGGAGCCTGGGCGGAGTCTCAAGGGGGCCCCGAAAATTTTGCCAGTATGGGGCCCCAAAATTTCTAGTGGTAGCCCTGTATGAAATGGCCAGCGTGTGGTGCTTGGATGCAAATGGTGGACATTTTCAACACCTCCTTTAAAACATCAATTTCTCATTAACCAAGGTAGGTACAATCCAAAATTCAGCACAATAGATCGTCTGTTTTAGAAGCTGCAGCAATTTTTTTTGGGAAAAGTAGCTATCGAATCACCCCTAATAAGTCCTTAATTGCGTCTATAAGGCCTTTCTCAACCTGGTGGCAGTATCCGATTATGATCCATAAAAGGGGGTTGAATATAAAAAAAAAGAAAATGTCTATTTTATTTTCCAAGAAACAACGCCACTCTTGTCAATGGACTGTGTGGCGTATTACATCCCAGCTGGTCAAGTGGTCTAAAAAAGTCACGGAAGAGAAAATCTCACAACTTTGCAGCTCTTACATTGTAATTTTCCTCCTATTGAAGTCCCTAGATTGATTTTTTATTGCCTCTATAAAGTATGATGCCAACAACAGTGTCCCCCCGAAACAGAGTATGATTTCTCCACAGTGAATTCTTGCACAGTACCCTCCACACACACACGGTATAATGACCGTACTACACCCCACTCCCCTCAACCCTCCCGTGGCAAAGTATGGTGACCCCAACACAGTATGATGGCCCAACTATAATTGCCGCACAGCCCTCCATACAGTATAATGGCCCTCACACACCTCCCCTCAGTATGATGACCCCCAACACAACCACCTACACCAGAGGTCTCAAACTGCATTCCTCGAGGGCCGCAAATGGGTCCTGTTTTCAGGATTTTCTGGTATTGCACAGGTGATAAGTTAATCACCTGCACAGAATGATTCCAGCACCTTGTGCGATGAGAAGGAAATCTTGAAAACACGCATGGTTTGAGGCCCTCGAGGACTGCAGTTTGAAACCCCTGATCTACACTGTATAATGGCCCCCATGCAGTCCTCCAAACAGCAAACAGTACAACGGCCTCTACACAGCATGATGAATCCCACAAAAACCTTCACACTGTTTGCTTGCATACAGTATAATGGCCCACACACAGCCCTCCAAACAGTATAATGGCCCCCATATAGCCCTCCAAACAGTATAATGGTCCCCACATAGCACTGCAAATAGTATAATACCTCCCTACATAGACCTACAAACAGTATAATGGCCACCTGAGTAGTCTTGCAAACAGTGTAATGGCCCCCCACATACTCCTGCAAATAGTATAATGGCCCCCACATAGTCCTACAAACCGTACAATTGCCCCCCACATCCACTTGCAAACAGTATAATGCCCCCCTACATAGACCTGCAAACTGTATATCGGCCCTTTCACATAGACCTGCAAACGGTATGAAGGCCCTCATATAGTCCTGCAAACAGTATAATAGTCCCCACATAGTCCTCCATACAGTATAATGGTCCTCACTGTCACAAGTGTGCCAGATGCGACAGTCATTTTGGATCCAGCTGCCGAAGGTCATTGCACTTGGCTTTGCCAGCACCTTCTTGATTTTCATCTCTGTTATGGAGCGATATCCTTCTTCCTTTAGGACCTAGCAGTTACCTCCACCTTCTGCTGCTTATTGACACACCCTTGCTGGATGTTTAAATACCCCGAGTCCCTTCAGTTAGGCGCTGGTGTTAGCTCTATTTACTTCTGTCTGTTGGCAGTGCTAGAAGACGGCTAGTTTCTTCTTGGAGCCTCTTGGAGGACTGCTGGTGTGAGCTCTCGTGTCGTCTCAAGCTAAGTGCATTCCCTCGTTTGTCTTCCTGCTTTGTCTTTAGTTGTAGTTGCTGACTAGCGCCCACCCCACCCACTCCCTATCCATGGCCTATTGCTAGGGGCTGTCAAGGATTAGGTTCCTGCTCGGTGATAGGGCAGACAGAGTGTTGTCAGATGCGCCTAGGAGTCTCGACTCCCCCTTTCCTAGTGTTTGGGCTCTCCCACTCTCTTCCCATTGTTGTTCACCTAGCTTCTCCCTCACCCAGCGTGACAACCACATAGCATAATGACCCCACCTAGCTCTCCACATAGTCTAATGGGCCCCACATAGTCCTCCATACAGTATAATGGGCCCCACATTTTCTTACATACGATATAATGGAGAACAAAGGAAAAATGGATAAGAGCTGTGCTAAAAAATTACCGTATATAGCTTTATTACAAGTTTTTGAAAAATAGAATACAATAGAAATAATAGCAGATATATAAAATACAAAGGGTAGCGACACCTCAGTGCCACATATGAGCAAGGTATAGGCATAAAGACAGACATCTAAATGCTAAAATGGGTCTGCCTCTCCCACGTTTGCAGCAGATTGGTCTCTTTGGTCTGCTATGTTGAGTCATTTAGCATTTAAGTGTCTGCGCAGACGCCGGGAAAGGTCAGAGAGGCCCAGCGCCTGTGCACTGCAGTACTTGCTCCGCCCTTAACATGGCATATAAATACGCCTGCGCAGGAGCGCGATGCAGCAATTGGAGGGCGGCATCGCAAGAAGATGGGAGGTGCCGTACCAGGACCTGCGACTCCCATTGGACCGGACCCTTCCCCCGGGTAAGTATAATAAAACTTATTTTTCTTACCCTTCAGGTCGGATCAGGGACTTATCTATGGCATTATAAAATGCTGTAGATAAGTCCTGGAATGCAGTGGCCGTATCTTATATCGGCCAAACCTGGTGACAGGTTCGTTTTAAGGGTTGGTTAATTTTAACATTGAGAGATAGAATATCAAAAATAAAATCCAGAAAATCACATTGTATAAATTATATAAATTTAGTTGAATTTTTTAGAGAGAAATAAGTATTTGATCCCCTTCCAACCATTAATAGTTCTGGCTCCTACAGACCAGTTAGACGCTCCTAATCAACTTGTTACCTGCATTAAAGACAGCTGTCTTACATAGTCACCTTTATAAAAGACTCTTGTCCACAGACTCAATTAGTCAGACTCTAACCTCTACAACATGGGCAAGACCAAAGAGCTTTATAAGGATGTCAGGGACAAGATCATAGACCTGCACAAAGCTGGGCTGCAAAACCATAAGATGCTGGGTGAGAAGGAGACAACTGTTTATGCAATAGTAAGAAAATGGAAGAAATACAAAATGACTGTCAATCGACATCGATCTGGGGCACCATGCAAAATCTTACCTCGTGGGGTATCCTTGATCATCAGGAAGGTGAGAGATCAGCCTAACACTACACAGGGGGAAATTGTTAATGATCTCAAGGCAGCTGGAACCACAGTCACCAAGAAAACCATTGGTAACACATTACGCCGTAAAGGTTTAAAATCACGCAGTGCCCGCAAGGTTCCCCTGCTGAAGAAGGCACATGTGCAGGCCCGTCTGAAGTTCGCCAATGAACACGTGGATGATTCTGTGATTGATTGGGAGAAGGTGCTGTGGTCAGATGAGACAAAAATTGAGTTCTTTGGCATTAACTCAACTTGATGTGTTTGGAGGAAGAGAAATGCTGCCTATGACCCAAAGGACACCATCCCCACTGTCAAGCATGGAGGTGTAAACATTATGTTTTGGGGGTCTTTCTCTGCTAAGGGCACACGACTACTTCACCTCATCAGTGGGAGAATGGATAGAGCCATGTACCGTCAAATTCAGAGTGACAACCTGATTCCCCTACGCCAGGACATTAAAAATGGGTCGTGCCTGGGTCTTCCAGCAAGACAATGACCCAAAACATACAGCCAAGGCAACAAATGAGTGGCTCAAAAAGAAGCACATTAAGGTCATTGAGTGGCCTAGCCAGTCTCCAGACCTTAATCCCATAGAAAACTTATGGAGGGAGTTGAAGCTCCGAGTTGCCACGTGACAGCCTCAAAATCTTAATGATTTATAGATGATGTGCAAAGAGGAGTGGACCAAAATTCCTCCTGACATGTGCGCAAACCTCATCATCAACTACAAATAACATCTGTGCTTGCCAACAAGGGTTTTGCCACCAAGTATTAAGTCTTGTTTGCCAGAGGGATCAGATAAATATTTCTCACTGCAAAATGCAAATAAATTTATATAATTTATACAATGTGATCTTCTGGGTTTTATTTTTGATATTCACTCAATGTTAAAATTAACCTACCCTTAAAATTATAGACTGTTCATGTCTTTGTCAGTGGGAAACTTACAAAACCAGCAAGGGATCAAATACTTATTTCTCCCACTGTACGTATATATATATATATATATATATATATATGTATATATATATATATATATAGTGATGCAGTGACCCCTGTTACAGCTAGGGGGCGCTGTATGTACTCCCCAGGACACGCGGGTCAAACTAGCCACACACACACTCCCACCTAGGGGAGTGGTTAAAGGTATATAATTTGACCAGGGTGTGGGGTCACATGTTTCCTGGGTGGTTCCTGCATGGTCTCTCAGTATGAATCTGAATGGTCTGTGCTGAAGGTCCTGGAGAGCCTGTGTTGGGAGTGCCATCTCCCTGAATAGCACATGGTGGGGCTTTGGACCTGGTGGCCTGGGGTGTTGGACGAAGTCCTGAATAGCACCTGGCCAGGCAACATGCCTCTGTGTTGGACGGTCCCAGTGGGGATGGATGTCCTGAAGAGCACAGTGTGATCGTGGTACTGGGCGGTCTGTGTTGGAAGCTCCTGTGAGTGGAGTCTTCCTGGAGCACCTGAAAGACCGTGGACCTGGACGATCTGTGTTGGGGAAGCTATTGTCCTTCGGTGGGTCTGGACTGACTGAGGTATGTGCAGCGCCCCAGAGATCTGGTCGTTGCAGTATGACACTCTGCCACTAAGGGGAGTGATGGTACGTCTGATGGCACTGAAGGAATTCCACTGACCAGGTATCACCAGCACACATTACACTTCACACTCCGGCCACTAGTGGGAGCAAAAGGCTTTATTTATTGGGCCCCTCCTCACACTGGTAAAACTAGGGGTTGGAGAGAAAGTTAGTCAGAAGCTGACTGGGTTGGATTCAGGCAACATCCCATGGCAGGGGGTGTTGCAGGGAGAAGACACAGGGGGGTCCCTGTCAGGCGTGGGAACCTGGCAGGCACCAGGCGACCAGAACGTTACGGAACCGCGCCTGCACACCCCGCGGCGGTATCCTAAGAAAGAGACACGAAGCGAAGGATATTGTGAGACAGTGAGAAACGAGATCAAGCACAAAGGAGAACCAGTAGGAGTCGTGCCGTGAGACCGAGGCAACATCCTACTGAGGCGCGTAGCCGGAACACCGAGGGAGTAAATGACTCAGCCTTACTTCAAACTCCGCAGGACAGTTAATTATAGGTTGGCTGTCTCACCTAAACACCTACGAAGACATAGGGGGCAACAGTGGGAGAGGGGCGTCTCTAGGGTCCCGGAAGACCTCCAGGCCTTGCCGTCATATGGGTGCGTCCTAGCCATAACATACCTGGGGGACGTTGAACTAGAAACATCTGGAACACATTAGAAAGAACGAACGAACGAGAACAGAAGTTGTGAGGACTATTCCGAATGCTCAGCAGGGTAGCACTACAACACACAGGCGCTATTGGTAGGCAACGATTTCCACCTGCAAAGGGAATTCTGGAAGTGCCCATCGGACCGGCCGGTCTCAGATAGCCCTGTTAAGCATGCTCTGGATTGCGGATCCTGAAGTCTTCAGTAAAGAGGTAAAGAGACTGCAACCTTGTGTCCTCGTTATTGCCTGCACCTCACACCATCACCATCCACCTTACTGGGAAGCCCTGGGGACACACTTCACCTGTGGGAAGGTATACCATCCAGCTGCCATTCCATCACCCCAGCGGACCCCACAGAAGCGTCGGTCGCCCTGACCGAATACCACAGGTGGCGTCACAAACCCCTTACAGACTGCACGACCTTTATTGGACGCCCCTTAGCAGGGTCGCGGACCGGGTCTAGCCACCGTGACAGCTCCAGAACCGAACCAGAGAGGCCCGGTACCGAGAACGCGTGGCCCTGTGTCTGGGGGCGATCCATATGCCTGCCAGGCAAGTTGGTGATTCCCATGAGGCAGTTTTCCCAGAAGACAGGACTGACAAGGAGTCAGCGTGAGGAGCGGGGCTCCTGGAAGGTAACCCCGGACAAGGGGATTGTAATGTACTGTAGTTATGGCAGAGAAGTGTATCTGCTATATGAACTGTGTGGTAACCCATGGCAACTGGTCAGGAGAGGGCCAGAGTGTTTAGTTGCCGCAGACTAATGAAGTAACAGACTATGTGTAAGCCAATGATGTGTAACCTGGCTTACGGTGCGGTTTATGAGTCTTAAATAAACCATATGGACTGTTTTTGTGTTTAAAATTCGTGCCCGTGTGCTTGAATCCCGTGCCAAGCGAGTGTCCCCCAACACATGCGGTGAGCACAATCATATCTATAATATAACGGTGGGAGCGTCACTCTGTCCGAAGCCTTTATAGACTGCGCAAGCGCGACGCACCGCACCTGCGCAGTCTGGACCAGAGTGACGCAGCCGAACTTAATTATCCCCCCCATAATATACCGGCCGTGGGGGGGCCTAGCTTCCGGATTCCTCGCCGCAGCGTCCTCTTCTGGCCGCAGCCTCTCCTGTATGCGGTCACGTGGGGCCGCCGATTAAACTCATGAATATGCGGCTCCGCCTCCCAAAGGGGCGGAGCCGCATGTTCAGTACTGTAATCGGCGGCCCCACGTGATCGCATACAGGAGAGGCTGCGGCCAGAAGAGGACGCTGCGGCGAGGAATCCGGAAGCTAGGTGAGTATTTTAATCACAGCGGGGGAAACACATGGGGGGGGGGAGGGGTTTGGGGGAGGCGCACCGGGGGTGTGCGGGGGTGGGGGGGGGAGGGGGGGAGAGGGGGGGAGGCGCACCTTGGAGGCGCACCGGGGGTGGGAGGGGGGGTTACCTGGATCTGCATTTTAAACACTAATATTCCTATGTTCCCTGCAGCAAACGCTGCTGCAGGGAACATATGAATCGCGGCTCCAGCACCAGTGGGGGGGACAGCGCTTAATGTTTCGCTGTCTCCTGCACGGCACACGGACTGCACACGCCCCAGCACAGCCACAGCTACAGCCACGCCTAGCCGCCCCTAGCACAGCCGCCCCAGCACAGCCACCTCCAGCACAGCCACAGCCACGCACAGCCGCCCCAGCACAGCCACGCACAGCCGCCCCAGCACAGCCACAGCTACAGCCACGCACAGCCGCCCCAGCACAGCCACAGCTACAGCCGCCCCAGCACAGCCACGCACAGCCCCCCCAGCACAGCCAAGCACAGCCACGCACAGCCGCCCCCAGCACAGCCACAGCCACGCACAGCGCCCCAGCACAGCCACGCACAGCCACCCCAGCACAGCCACGCACAGCCGCCTCCAGCACAGCCACAGCCATGCACATCCACCCCAGCACAGCCATGCACAGCCACCCCAGCACAGCCAAAGCCACGCACAGCCGCCCCCAGCACAGCCACCCCCAGCACAGCCGCCCCCAGCACAGCCACGCACAGCCACCCCAGCACAGCCACAGCCACGCACAGCCGCCCCCAGCACAGCCACAGCCAAGCACAGCTGCCCCAGCACAGCCACAGCTACAGCCACCCCAGCACAGCCGCCCCAGCACAGCCACGCACAGCCGCCCCAGCACAGCCACGCACAGCCACCCCAGCACAGCCACGCACAGCCGCCCCCAGCACAGCCACGCACAGCCGCCCCCAGCACAGCCACGCACAGCCGCCCCAGCACAGCCACAGCCACGCACAGCCGCCCCAGCACAGCCACGCACAGCCACCCCAGCACAGCCACGCACAGCCGCCCCCAGCACAGCCGCCCCAGCACAGCCACAGCTACAGCCACGCCTAGCCGCCCCTAGCACAGCCGCCCCAGCACAGCCACCTCCAGCACAGCCACAGCCACGCACAGCCGCCCCAGCACAGCCACGCACAGCCACCCCAGCACAGCCACGCACAGCCGCCCCCAGCACAGCCACAGCCACGCACAGCCGCCCCCAGCACAGCCGCCTCCAGCACAGCCACAGCCACGCACAGCTGCCCCCAGCACAGCCACAGCCATGCACAGCCGCCCCCAGCACAGCCACAGCCATGCACAGCCGCCCCCAGCACAGCCACAGCCACGCACAGCCGCCCCAGCACAGCCACAGCCACGCACAGCCGCCCCCAGCACAGCCACGCACAGCCTCCCCCAGCACAGCCACAGCCGCCCCCAGCACAGCCACACACAGCCGCCCCCAGCACAGCCAGAGCCACGCACAGCCGCCCTCATCACAGCCATGCACAGCCGCCCCAGCACAGCCACGCACAGCTGCCCCCAGCACAGCCACGCACAGCCGCCCTCAGCACAGCCACGCACAGCCGCCCCCAGCACAGCCACAGCCACGCACAGCCGCCCCCAGCACAGCCGCCCCAGCACAGCTGCCCCCAGCACTGCCACGCACAGCTGCCCCCAGCACAGCCACGCACAGCCGCCCCCAGCACAGCACGCACAGCCGCCCCCAGCACAGCCGCCCCAGCACAGCCACGCCTAGCCGCCCCCAGCACAGCCGCCTCCAGCACAGCCACAGCCACGCACAGCCACCCCAGCACAGCCACGCACAGCCGCCCCCAGCACAGCCACAGCCACGCACAGCCGCCCCCAGCACAGCCGCCTCCAGCACAGCCACAGCCACGCAGAGCCGCCCACAGCACAGCCGCCTCCAGCACAGCCACAGCCACGCACAGCCGCCCCCAGCACAGCCACGCACAGCTGCCCCCAGCACAGCCACAGCCATGCACAGCCGCCCCCAGCACAGCCACAGCCATGCACAGCCGCCCCCAGGACAGCCACAGCCACCCCAGCACAGCCACAGCCATGCACAGCCGCCCCCAACACAGCCACGCACAGCCGCCCCCAACACAGCCACGCACAGCCGCCCCCAGCACAGCCACACACAGCCGCCCCCAGCACAGCCACAGCCATGCACAGCCGCCCTCAGCACAGCCACGCACAGCCGCCCCCAGCACAGCCACAGCCGCCCCCAGCACAGCCACACACAGCCGCCCCCAGCACAGCCAGAGCCACGCACAGCCGCCCCCAGCACAGCCGCCCCCAGCACAGCCACAGCCACGCACAGCCGCCCCCAGCACAGCCACGCACAGCCGCCCCCAGCACAGCCACAGCCGCCCCCAGCACAGCCACACACAGCCGCCCCAGCACAGCCAGAGCCACGCACAGCCGCCCTCATCACAGCCACGCACAGCCGCCCCAGCACAGCCACGCACAGCTGCCCCCAGCACAGCCACGCACAGCCGCCCCCAGCACAGCCACGCACAGCCGCCCCCAGCACAGCCGCCCCCAGCACAGCCGCCCCCAGCACAGCCGCCCCCAGCACAGCCACGCACAGCCGCCCCCAGCACAGCCGCCCCCCAGCACAGCCACAGCCATGCACAGCCGCCCCCAGCACAGCCACGCACAGCTGCCCCCAGCACAGCCACGCACAGCCACCCCCAGCACAGCCAAGCACAGCCGCCTCCAGCACAGCCACGCACAGCCGCCCCCAGCACAGCCACGCACAGCCGCCCCCGCCACGCACAGCCGCCCCCAGCACAGCCACGCACAGCCGCCCCCAGCCCCCAGCACAGCCACGCTCAGCCGCCCCCAGCACAGCCACGCACAGCTGCCCCCAGCACAGCCGCTCCCAGCACAGCCACGCACAGCCGCACCCAGCACAGCCGCCCCCAGCACAGCCGCCCCCAGCACAGCCGCCCCCAGCACAGCCACACACAGCAGCCCCATGCACAGCCACGCACAGCCGCACCCATGCACAGCCACGCACAGCCTCCCCCAGCACAGCTACACACAGCGCCCCCAAAACAGCCACGCACAGCCGCCCCCAGCACAGCCACGCACAGCCGCCCCCAGCACAGCCACAGCCGCCCCCAGCACAGCCACACACAGCCGCCCCAGCACAGCCAGAGCCACGCACAGCCGCCCTCATCACAGCCACGCACAGCCGCCCCAGCACAGCCACGCACAGCTGCCCCCAGCACAGCCACGCACAGCCGCCCCCAGCCCCCAGCACAGCCACGCCTAGCCGCCCCCAGCACAGCCGCCTCCAGCACAGCCACAGCCACGCACAGCCACCCCAGCACAGCCACGCACAGCCGCCCCCAGCACAGCCACAGCCACGCACAGCCGCCCCCAGCACAGCCGCCTCCAGCACAGCCACAGCCACGCAGAGCCGCCCCCAGCACAGCCGCCTCCAGCACAGCCACAGCCAAGCACAGCCGCCCCCAGCACAGCCGCCTCCAGCACAGCCACAGCCACGCACAGCCGCCCCCAGCACAGCCACGCACAGCTGCCCCCAGCACAGCCACAGCCATGCACAGCCGCCCCCAGCACAGCCACAGCCATGCACAGCCGCCCCCAGGACAGCCACAGCCACCCCAGCACAGCCACAGCCATGCACAGCCGCCCCCAGCACAGCCACGCACAGCCGCCCCCAGCACAGCCACACACAGCCGCCCCCAGCACAGCCACAGCCATGCACAGCCGCCCCCAGCACAGCCACGCACAGCCGCCCCCAGCACAGCCACAGCCACGCACAGCCGCCCCCAGCACAGCCGCCCCCAGCACAGCCACAGCCACGCACAGCCGCCCCCAGCACAGCCACGCACAGCCGCCCCCAGCACAGCCACAGCCGCCCCCAGCACAGCCACACACAGCCGCCCCAGCACAGCCAGAGCCACGCACAGCCGCCCTCATCACAGCCACGCACAGCCGCCCCAGCACAGCCACGCACAGCTGCCCCCAGCACAGCCACGCACAGCCGCCCCCAGCACAGCCACGCACAGCCGCCCCCAGCATAGCCACGCACAGCCGCACCCCAGCACAGCCGCCCCAGCACAGCCACGCACAGCCGCCCCAGCACAGCCACGCACAGCCACCCCAGCACAGCCACGCACAGCCGCCCCCAGCACAGCCACGCACAGCCGCCCCCAGCACAGCCACGCACAGCCGCCCCAGCACAGCCACAGCCACGCACAGCCGCCCCAGCACAGCCACGCACAGCCACCCCAGCACAGCCACGCACAGCCGCCCCCAGCACAGCCGCCCCAGCACAGCCACAGCTACAGCCACGCCTAGCCGCCCCTAGCACAGCCGCCCCAGCACAGCCACCTCCAGCACAGCCACAGCCACGCACAGCCGCCCCAGCACAGCCACGCACAGCCACCCCAGCACAGCCACGCACAGCCGCCCCCAGCACAGCCACAGCCACGCACAGCCGCCCCCAGCACAGCCGCCTCCAGCACAGCCACAGCCACGCACAGCTGCCCCCAGCACAGCCACAGCCATGCACAGCCGCCCCCAGCAAAGCCACAGCCATGCACAGCCGCCCCCAGCACAGCCACAGCCACGCACAGCCGCCCCAGCACAGCCACAGCCACGCACAGCCGCCCCCAGCACAGCCACGCACAGCCGCCCCCAGCACAGCCACGCACAGCCGCCCCCAGCACAGCCACGCACAGCCTCCCCCAGCACAGCCACAGCCGCCCCCAGCACAGCCACACACAGCCGCCCCCAGCACAGCCAGAGCCACGCACAGCCGCCCTCATCACAGCCATGCACAGCCGCCCCAGCACAGCCACGCACAGCTGCCCCCAGCACAGCCACGCACAGCCGCCCCCAGCACAGCCACGCACAGCCGCCCCCAGCACAGCCACAGCCACGCACAGCCGCCCCCAGCACAGCCGCCCCAGCACAGCTGCCCCCAGCACTGCCACGCACAGCTGCCCCCAGCACAGCCACGCACAGCCGCCCCCAGCACAGCACGCACAGCCGCCCCCAGCACGCACAGCCGCCCCCAGCACAGCCGCCCCAGCACAGCCACGCCTAGCCGCCCCCAGCACAGCCGCCTCCAGCACAGCCACAGCCACGCACAGCCACCCCAGCACAGCCACGCACAGCCGCCCCCAGCACAGCCACAGCCACGCACAGCCGCCCCCAGCACAGCCGCCTCCAGCACAGCCACAGCCACGCAGAGCCGCCCCCAGCACAGCCGCCTCCAGCACAGCCACAGCCACGCACAGCCGCCCCCAGCACAGCCACGCACAGCTGCCCCCAGCACAGCCACAGCCATGCACAGCCGCCCCCAGCACAGCCACAGCCATGCACAGCCGCCCCCAGGACAGCCACAGCCACCCCAGCACAGCCACAGCCATGCACAGCCGCCCCCAACACAGCCACGCACAGCCGCCCCCAGCACAGCCACACACAGCCGCCCCCAGCACAGCCACAGCCATGCACAGCCGCCCTCAGCACAGCCACGCACAGCCGCCCCCAGCACAGCCACAGCCGCCCCCAGCACAGCCACACACAGCCGCCCCCAGCACAGCCAGAGCCACGCACAGCCGCCCCCAGCACAGCCGCCCCCAGCACAGCCACAGCCACGCACAGCCGCCCCCAGCACAGCCACGCACAGCCGCCCCCAGCACAGCCACAGCCGCCCCCAGCACAGCCACACACAGCCGCCCCAGCACAGCCAGAGCCACGCACAGCCGCCCTCATCACAGCCACGCACAGCCGCCCCAGCACAGCCACGCACAGCTGCCCCCAGCACAGCCACGCACAGCCGCCCCCAGCACAGCCGCCCCCAGCACAGCCGCCCCCAGCACAGCCGCCCCCAGCACAGCCACGCACAGCCGCCCCCAGCACAGCCACGCACAGCCGCCCCCAGCCGCCCCCAGCACAGCCGCCCCCCAGCACAGCCACAGCCATGCACAGCCGCCCCCAGCACAGCCACGCACAGCTGCCCCCAGCACAGCCACGCACAGCCACCCCCAGCACGGCCAAGCACAGCCGCCTCCAGCACAGCCACGCACAGCCGCCCCCAGCACAGCCACGCACAGCCGCCCCCGCCACGCACAGCCGCCCCCAGCACAGCCACGCACAGCCGCCCCCAGCCCCCAGCACAGCCACGCTCAGCCGCCCCCAGCACAGCCACGCACAGCTGCCCCCAGCACAGCCGCTCCCAGCACAGCCACGCACAGCCGCACCCAGCACAGCCGCCCCCAGCACAGCCGCCCCCAGCACAGCCGCCCCCAGCACAGCCACACACAGCAGCCCCATGCACAGCCACGCACAGCCGCACCCATGCACAGCCACGCACAGCCTCCCCCAGCACAGCTACACACAGCGCCCCCAAAACAGCCACGCACAGCCGCCCCCAGCACAGCCACGCACAGCCGCCCCCAGCACAGCCACAGCCGCCCCCAGCACAGCCACACACAGCCGCCCCAGCACAGCCAGAGCCACGCACAGCCGCCCTCATCACAGCCACGCACAGCCGCCCCAGCACAGCCACGCACAGCTGCCCCCAGCACAGCCACGCACAGCCGCCCCCAGCCCCCAGCACAGCCACGCCTAGCCGCCCCCAGCACAGCCGCCTCCAGCACAGCCACAGCCACGCACAGCCACCCCAGCACAGCCACGCACAGCCGCCCCCAGCACAGCCACAGCCACGCACAGCCGCCCCCAGCACAGCCGCCTCCAGCACAGCCACAGCCACGCAGAGCCGCCCCCAGCACAGCCGCCTCCAGCACAGCCACAGCCACGCACAGCCGCCCCCAGCACAGCCACGCACAGCTGCCCCCAGCACAGCCACAGCCATGCACAGCCGCCCCCAGCACAGCCACAGCCATGCACAGCCGCCCCCAGGACAGCCACAGCCACCCCAGCACAGCCACAGCCATGCACAGCCGCCCCCAGCACAGCCACGCACAGCCGCCCCCAGCACAGCCACACACAGCCGCCCCCAGCACAGCCACAGCCATGCACAGCCGCCCCCAGCACAGCCACGCACAGCCGCCCCCAGCACAGCCACAGCCGCCCCCAGCACAGCCACAGCCACGCACAGCCGCCCCCAGCACAGCCGCCCCCAGCACAGCCACAGCCACGCACAGCCGCCCCCAGCACAGCCACGCACAGCCGCCCCCAGCACAGCCACAGCCGCCCCCAGCACAGCCACACACAGCCGCCCCAGCACAGCCAGAGCCACGCACAGCCGCCCTCATCACAGCCACGCACAGCCGCCCCAGCACAGCCACGCACAGCTGCCCCCAGCACAGCCACGCACAGCCGCCCCCAGCACAGCCACGCACAGCCGCCCCCAGCACAGCCACGCACAGCCGCCCCCAGCACAGCCGCCCCCAGCACAGCCACGCACAGCCGCCCCCAGCACAGCCACGCACAGCCGCCCCCAGCCGCCCCCAGCACAGCCGCCCCCCAGCACAGCCACAGCCATGCACAGCCGCCCCCAGCACAGCCACGCACAGCTGCCCCCAGCACAGCCACCCCCAGCACAGCCAAGCACAGCCGCCTCCAGCACAGCCACGCACAGCCGCCCCCAGCACAGCCACGCACAGCCGCCCCCAGCACAGCCACGCACAGCCGCCCCCAGCACAGCCACGCACAGCCGCCCCCAGCACAGCCACGCACAGCTGCCCCCAGCACAGCCACGCACAGCCGCACCCAGCACAGCCGCCCCCAGCACAGCCGCCCCCAGCACAGCCGCCCCCAGCACAGCCACACACAGCAGCCCCATGCACAGCCACGCACAGCCGCACCCATGCACAGCCACGCACAGCCTCCCCCAGCACAGCTACACACAGCGCCCCCAAAACAGCCACGCACAGCCGCCCCCAGCACAGCCACGCACAGCCGCCCCCAGCACAGCCACAGCCGCCCCCAGCACAGCCACACACAGCCGCCCCAGCACAGCCAGAGCCACGCACAGCCGCCCTCATCACAGCCACGCACAGCCGCCCCAGCACAGCCACGCACAGCTGCCCCCAGCACAGCCACGCACAGCCGCCCCCAGCACAGCCACGCACAGCCGCCCCCAGCACAGCCACGCACAGCCGCCCCCAGCACAGCCACGCACAGCCGCCCCCAGCACAGCCGCCCCCAGCACAGCCACGCACAGCCGCCCCCAGCACAGCCACGCACAGCCGCCCCCAGCACAGCCGCCCCCCAGCACAGCCACAGCCATGCACAGCCGCCCCCAGCACAGCCACGCACAGCTGCCCCCAGCACAGCCACGCACAGCCACCCCCAGCACAGCCAAGCACAGCCGCCTCCAGCACAGCCACGCACAGCCGCCCCCAGCACAGCCACGCACAGCCGCCCCCAGCACAGCCGCTCCCAGCACAGCCGCCCCCAGCACAGCCGCCCCCAGCACAGCCGCCCCCAGCACAGCCACACACAGCAGCCCCATGCACAGCCACGCACAGCCTCCCCCAGCACAGCTACACACAGCGCCCCCAAAACAGCCACGCACACACAGCCACCCCAGCACAGCCACGCACAGCCGCCGCCAGCACAGCCACGCACAGCCGCCCCCAGCACAGCCACAGCCACGCACAGCCGCCCCAGCACAGCCACGCACAGCCACCCCAGCACAGCCACGCACAGCCGCCTCCAGCACAGCTACACACAGCGCCCCCAAAACAGCCACGCACAGCCGCCCCCAGCACAGCCACACACAGCGCCCCCAATACAGCTGCCCCCAGCACAGCCACGCACAGCCACCCCAGCACAGCCACGCACAGCCGCCGCCAGCACAGCCACGCACAGCCGCCCCCAGAACAGCCGCCCCCAGCACAGCCACAGCCACGCAGAGCCGCCCCCAGCACAGCCGCCTCCAGCACAGCCACAGCCACGCACAGCTGCCCCCAGCACAGCCACAGCCATGCACAGCCGCCCCCAGCACAGCCACAGCCATGCACAGCCGCCCCCAGCACAGCCACAGCCACGCACAGCCGCCCCAGCACAGCCACAGCCACGCACAGCCGCCCCCAGCACAGCCACGCACAGCCGCCCCCAGCACAGCCACGCACAGCCGCCCCCAGCACAGCCACAGCCGCCCCCAGCACAGCCACACACAGCCGCCCCCAGCACAGCCAGAGCCACGCACAGCCGCCCTCATCACAGCCACGCACAGCCGCCCCAGCACAGCCATGCACAGCTGCCCCCAGCACAGCCACGCACAGCCGCCCCCAGCACAGCCACAGCCACGCACAGCCGCCCCCAGCACAGCCACAGCCACGCACAGCCGCCCCCAGCCGCCCCCAGCACAGCCGCCCCCAGCACAGCCGCCCCCAGCACAGCCACGCACAGCCGCCCCCAGCACAGCCGCCCCCAGCACAGCCACCCCCCAGCACAGCCACGCACAGCCGCCCCCCAGCACAGCCACAGCCATGCACAGCCGCCCCCAGCACAGCCACGCACAGCCGCCCCCAGCACAGCCACGCCCAGCCACCCCCAGCACAGCCACGCACAGCCGCCCCCAGCACAGCCAAGCACAGCCACGCACAGCCGCCTCCAGTACAGCCACGCACAGCCGCCCCCAGCACAGCCACGCACAGCCGCCCCCAGCACAGCCACCCCCAGCCCCCAGCACAGCCACGCACAGCCGCCCCCAGCACAGCCACGCACAGCCGCCCCCAGCACAGCCACGCACAGCCGCCCCCAGCACAGCCGCTCCCAGCACAGCCACGCACAGCCGCACCCAGCACAGCCATGCACAGCCACCCCCAGCATAGCCACGCACAGCCGCCCCCAGCACAGCCGCCCCCAGCACAGCCACACACAGCAGCCCCCAGCACAGCCACGCACAGCCGCCCCATGCACAGCCACGCACAGCAGCCCCATGCACAGCCACGCACAGCCTCCCCCAGCACAGCTACACACAGCGCCCCCAAAACAGCCACGCACAGCCGCCCCCAGCACAGCCACACACAGCGCCCCCAGCACAGCTGCCCCCAGCACAGCCACGCACGCACAGCCACCCCAGCACAGCCACGCACAGCCGCCCCCAGCACAGCCACGCACAGCCGCCCCCAGCACAGCCATGCACAGCCACCCCAGCACAGCCACAGCCACGCACAGCCGCCTCCAGCACAGCCGCCCCAGCACAGCCGCCCCAGCACAGCCACAGCCACGCACAGCCGCCCCCAGCACAGCCGCCCCCCAGCACAGCCACAGCCACGCACAGCCGCCCCCAGCACAGCCGCCCCAGCACAGCCACAGCCATGCACAGCCGCCCCCAGCACAGCCACGCACAGCCGCCCCCAGCACAGCCACAGCCGCCCCCAGCACAGCCACGCACAGCCGCCCCCAGCACAGCCGCCCCCAGCACAGCCACAGCCACGCACAGCCGCCCCCAGCACAGCCACGCACAGCCGCCCCCAGCACAGCCACAGCCGCCCCCAGCACAGCCACACACAGCCGCCCCAGCACAGCCAGAGCCACGCACAGCCGCCCTCATCACAGCCACGCACAGCCGCCCCAGCACAGCCACGCACAGCTGCCCCCAGCACAGCCACGCACAGCCGCCCCCAGCACAGCCACGCACAGCCGCCCCCAGCACAGCCACGCACAGCCGCCCCCAGCACAGCCGCCCCCAGCACAGCCACGCACAGCCGCCCCCAGCACAGCCACGCACAGCCGCCCCCAGCCGCCCCCAGCACAGCCGCCCCCCAGCACAGCCACAGCCATGCACAGCCGCCCCCAGCACAGCCACGCACAGCTGCCCCCAGCACAGCCACCCCCAGCACAGCCAAGCACAGCCGCCTCCAGCACAGCCACGCACAGCCGCCCCCAGCACAGCCACGCACAGCCGCCCCCAGCACAGCCACGCACAGCCGCCCCCAGCACAGCCACGCACAGCCGCCCCCAGCACAGCCACGCTCAGCCGCCCCCAGCACAGCCACGCACAGCTGCCCCCAGCACAGCCACGCACAGCCGCACCCAGCACAGCCGCCCCCAGCACAGCCGCCCCCAGCACAGCCGCCCCCAGCACAGCCACACACAGCAGCCCCATGCACAGCCACGCACAGCCGCACCCATGCACAGCCACGCACAGCCTCCCCCAGCACAGCTACACACAGCGCCCCCAAAACAGCCACGCACAGCCGCCCCCAGCACAGCCACGCACAGCCGCCCCCAGCACAGCCACAGCCGCCCCCAGCACAGCCACACACAGCCGCCCCAGCACAGCCAGAGCCACGCACAGCCGCCCTCATCACAGCCACGCACAGCCGCCCCAGCACAGCCACGCACAGCTGCCCCCAGCACAGCCACGCACAGCCGCCCCCAGCACAGCCACGCACAGCCGCCCCCAGCACAGCCACGCACAGCCGCCCCCAGCACAGCCACGCACAGCCGCCCCCAGCACAGCCGCCCCCAGCACAGCCACGCACAGCCGCCCCCAGCACAGCCACGCACAGCCGCCCCCAGCACAGCCGCCCCCCAGCACAGCCACAGCCATGCACAGCCGCCCCCAGCACAGCCACGCACAGCTGCCCCCAGCACAGCCACGCACAGCCACCCCCAGCACAGCCAAGCACAGCCGCCTCCAGCACAGCCACGCACAGCCGCCCCCAGCACAGCCACGCACAGCCGCCCCCAGCACAGCCGCTCCCAGCACAGCCGCCCCCAGCACAGCCGCCCCCAGCACAGCCGCCCCCAGCACAGCCACACACAGCAGCCCCATGCACAGCCACGCACAGCCTCCCCCAGCACAGCTACACACAGCGCCCCCAAAACAGCCACGCACACACAGCCACCCCAGCACAGCCACGCACAGCCGCCGCCAGCACAGCCACGCACAGCCGCCCCCAGCACAGCCACAGCCACGCACAGCCGCCCCAGCACAGCCACGCACAGCCACCCCAGCACAGCCACGCACAGCCGCCTCCAGCACAGCTACACACAGCGCCCCCAAAACAGCCACGCACAGCCGCCCCCAGCACAGCCACACACAGCGCCCCCAATACAGCTGCCCCCAGCACAGCCACGCACAGCCACCCCAGCACAGCCACGCACAGCCGCCGCCAGCACAGCCACGCACAGCCGCCCCCAGAACAGCCGCCCCCAGCACAGCCACAGCCACGCAGAGCCGCCCCCAGCACAGCCGCCTCCAGCACAGCCACAGCCACGCACAGCTGCCCCCAGCACAGCCACAGCCATGCACAGCCGCCCCCAGCACAGCCACAGCCATGCACAGCCGCCCCCAGCACAGCCACAGCCACGCACAGCCGCCCCAGCACAGCCACAGCCACGCACAGCCGCCCCCAGCACAGCCACGCACAGCCGCCCCCAGCACAGCCACGCACAGCCGCCCCCAGCACAGCCACAGCCGCCCCCAGCACAGCCACACACAGCCGCCCCCAGCACAGCCAGAGCCACGCACAGCCGCCCTCATCACAGCCACGCACAGCCGCCCCAGCACAGCCATGCACAGCTGCCCCCAGCACAGCCACGCACAGCCGCCCCCAGCACAGCCACAGCCACGCACAGCCGCCCCCAGCACAGCCACAGCCACGCACAGCCGCCCCCAGCCGCCCCCAGCACAGCCGCCCCCAGCACAGCCGCCCCCAGCACAGCCACGCACAGCCGCCCCCAGCACAGCCGCCCCCAGCACAGCCACCCCCCAGCACAGCCACGCACAGCCGCCCCCCAGCACAGCCACAGCCATGCACAGCCGCCCCCAGCACAGCCACGCACAGCCGCCCCCAGCACAGCCACGCCCAGCCACCCCCAGCACAGCCACGCACAGCCGCCCCCAGCACAGCCAAGCACAGCCACGCACAGCCGCCTCCAGTACAGCCACGCACAGCCGCCCCCAGCACAGCCACGCACAGCCGCCCCCAGCACAGCCACCCCCAGCCCCCAGCACAGCCACGCACAGCCGCCCCCAGCACAGCCACGCACAGCCGTCCCCAGCACAGCCACGCACAGCCGCCCCCAGCACAGCCGCTCCCAGCACAGCCACGCACAGCCGCACCCAGCACAGCCATGCACAGCCACCCCCAGCATAGCCACGCACAGCCGCCCCCAGCACAGCCGCCCCCAGCACAGCCACACACAGCAGCCCCCAGCACAGCCACGCACAGCCGCCCCATGCACAGCCACGCACAGCAGCCCCATGCACAGCCACGCACAGCCTCCCCCAGCACAGCTACACACAGCGCCCCCAAAACAGCCACGCACAGCCGCCCCCAGCACAGCCACACACAGCGCCCCCAGCACAGCTGCCCCCAGCACAGCCACGCACGCACAGCCACCCCAGCACAGCCACGCACAGCCGCCCCCAGCACAGCCACGCACAGCCGCCCCCAGCACAGCCATGCACAGCCACCCCAGCACAGCCACAGCCACGCACAGCCGCCTCCAGCACAGCCGCCCCAGCACAGCCGCCCCAGCACAGCCACAGCCACGCACAGCCGCCCCCCAGCACAGCCACAGCCACGCACAGCCGCCCCCAGCACAGCCGCCCCAGCACAGCCACAGCTACAGCCACGCCTAGCCGCCCCCAGCACAGCCGCCCCAGCACAGCCGCCTCCAGCACAGCCACAGCCACGCACAGCTGCCCCAGCACAGCCACGCACAGCCACCCCAGCACAGCCACGCACAGCCGCCCCCAGCACAGCCACAGCCACGCACAGCCGCCCCCAGCACAGCCACGCACAGCCGCCCCCAGCACAGCCACGCACAGCCGCCCCCAGCACAGCCACGCACAGCCGCCCCCAGCACAGCCACGCACAGCCGCCCCCAGCACAGCCACGCACAGCCGCCCCCAGCACAGCCACGCACAGCCGCCCCCAGCACAGCCACGCACAGCCGCCCCCAGCACAGCCACGCACAGCCGCCCCCAGCACAGCCACAGCCATGCACAGCCGCCCCCAGCACAGCCACGCACAGCCGCCCCCAGCACAGCCACGCACAGCGGCCCAAGCACAGCCACGCACAGCCGCCCCCAGCACAGCCACGCGCAGCCACCCCCAGCACAGCCACGCACAGCCGCCCCCAGCACAGCCACGCACAGCCGCCCCCAGCACAGCCACGCACAGCCGCCCCCAGCACAGCCACAGCCGCCCCCAGCACAGCCACACACAGCCGCCCCCAGCACAGCCAGAGCCACGCACAGCCGCCCTCATCACAGCCACGCACAGCCGCCCCAGCACAGCCACGCACAGCTGCCCCCAGCACAGCCACGCACAGCCGCCCCCAGCCGCCCCCACGCACAGCCGCCCCCAGCACAGCCACCGCCCAGCACAGCCACGCACAGCCGCCCCCCAGCACAGCCACAGCCATGCACAGCCGCCCCCAGCACAGCCACGCACAGCCACCCCAGCACAGCCACGCACAGCCGCCCCCAGCACAGCCACGCACAGCCACCCCCCAGCACAGCCATGCACAGCCGCCCCCAGCACAGCCACCCCCAGCACAGCCACGCACAGCCGCCCCCAGCACAGCCACGCACAGCCGCCCCCAGCACAGCCGCAGCCACGCACAGCCGCCCCCAGCACAGCCACGCACAGCCGCCCCCAGTACAGCCACGCACAGCCACCCCCGTCACGCACAGCCGCCCCCAGCACAGCCACTCACAGCCGCCCCCAGCCTCCAGCACAGCCACGCTCAGCCGCCCCCAGCACAGCCACGCACAGCCGCCCCCAGCACAGCCACGCACAGCCGCCCCCAGCACAGCCACGCACAGCCGCTCCCAGCACAGCCACGCACAGCCGCACCCAGCACAGCCACGCACAGCCGCACCCAGCACAGCCACGCACAGCCGCCCCCAGCACAGCCACACACAGCAGCCCCCAGCACAGCCACGCACAGCCGCCCCATGCACAGCCACGCACAGCCTCCCCCAGCACAGCCACACACAGCGCCCCCAAAACAGCCACGCACAGCCGCCCCCAGCACAGCCACGCACAGCCGCCCCCAGCACAGCCACGCACAGCCGCTCCCAGCACAGCCACGCACAGCCGCACCCAGCACAGCCACGCACAGCCGCACCCAGCACAGCCACGCACAGCCGCCCCCAGCACAGCCACACACAGCAGCCCCCAGCACAGCCACGCACAGCCGCCCCATGCACAGCCACGCACAGCCTCCCCCAGCACAGCCACACACAGCGCCCCCAAAACAGCCACGCACAGCCGCCCCCAGCACAGCCACGCACAGCGCCCCCAGCACAGCTGCCCCCAGCACAGCCACGCACAGCCGCCCCCAGCACAGCCACCCGCACTCGGGCAGTAGAGCCAGAGAGAGAAAGATGGGAGCAACATATGGCAGAATGGAAACAGGAACAGGCAGAATGGGTGCAGCACATTACAACAGAATGGGGGCACAGGATGGCAATAGCACATGACAGAATGGTTGCGCACCATGGGAGCAGCACATGACAGAATGGGGGTGCACGATGGGAGCAGCATATGACAGAATGGGGGCGCACACATGACAGGATGGGGGTGCAGGATGGGAGCACATGACAGGATGGGGACGCAGGATGGGAGCATATGACAGGATGGGGACGCAGGATGGAGCAGCACATGACAGGATGGGGGTGCAGAATGGGAGCAGCCCATGACAGAATGGGGGCGCAGGATGGGAGCAGCACATGACAGGATGGGGGTGCAGGATGGGAACAGCCCATGACAGAATGGGGGCGCAGGATGGGAGCAGCACATGACAGAATGGGGGTGCAGGATGGGAACAGCACATGACAGGACGCAGGCGCAGGATGGGAGCAGCACATGACAGGATGGGGACGCAGGATGGGAGCAGCACGTCAGGATGGGGACGCAGGATGGAGCAGCACATGACAGGATGGAGACCATATACTAATATAAATGCTCGCCACCCGGGCATAGAACGGGTTCAATAGCTAGTATATATATATATATATATATATATATATATATATATATGTGTATATACAGTAAATAAAGTAATTTCTCATCAGTTCCTTGCATATGATCGTTCCTTTTTGGTAGGTTGATTTTTGACCATTAGTATACTGTGCACTATGCACTTTATATACCGTAATTCTACTTACATTTACTTCCCCACAGGGTCTCTCTAGGCCTGACCATATGATTATATACATGTAGGATTACCACCTATGTATTTTTTTATTTAACTCCTATTATACGCTTGCATAGATCTTTATGCCTATAACTTGCTCATACGTGGCACTAAGGTGTTGCTACCCTTTGTATTTTATATATCTGTTTAGATTTCTATTATATTAATTTTGTTTGTCAAAAACTTGTAGTAAAGCTATATAATATTTTTGGCACTGCTCTGTTATCCATTTTTCCTTTGGTTATCTACTTAATATTTATGGATGAGCCCCCCCTTTCATAAATATGCCTTTTTTGGGGTTAATACGATAGAATGGGACCCGGATAGTCCGCCATACAGTATAGTGAGCCCCAAATAGTCCTCCATACAGTATTATGGGCCCCATATAGCTATCCATACAGTATTATGGGCCCACAGTCCTCCATACAGTATTATGGGCCCATATAGCCATCTATACAGTATTATGGGCCCCATATAGTGCTCCATACAGTATTATGGGCCCCATATAGCCATCCATACAGTATTATGGGCCCCATATAGCCATCCATACAGTATTATGGGCCCACAGTCCTCCATACAGTATTATGGGCCCACAGTCCTCCATACAGTATTATGGGCCCCATATAGCCATCCATACAGTATTATGGACCCACAGACCTCCATACAGTATTATGAGTCCCAAATAGTGCTCCATACATTATTATGGGTCCCATATTGTTCTCCATACAGGTCATTTACTGGCTACAGTGGTCGAGGCAAAACAGGGTTCCCCAGTTATACCCAGTTATAGGTTTCAGATGGATCTCTGATTATCGATTCAGAAACTATTCTGTTGTAATTCTTCCATTTTTATGAACAGCTGTATTCCTCTATATTATCCAAGACCCCGGAGGCTATTGATAATTATCTTGGCCAATTCATTACTGCCATTGTCTGATGAACAAAGGGAGGCCCTAGATGCAACTCTTGGGGTGGAGGAATCAGATTAAGCTTGCCCTGGACATGGAGGGACCCCCTTCTGAGTTACACAAAGAGCTTGGGAAGGTATTGTTCTAGCTGTTGGAGGTTTTTTGAGAAAGTGGAGGTGGTGTGAAGATGCAATAGTTCTGACAACGTGTCGGTATAGGTGACAGCTGTGAGCATAGAGCATAAAGCCCCCGTCTCACATAGCGAGATCGCTAGCGAGATCGCTGCTGAGTCACAAGTTTTGTGAAGCAACAGTGACCTCAGTAGCAATCTCGCTATGTGTGACACGTAGCAGCGACCAGGCCCCTGCTGTGAGATCGCTGGTCGTGTCGGAATGGCCTGGACCATTTTTTGATCGTCGAGGTCCCGCTGGGTAGCACACATCGCTGTGTTTGACACCTTACCAACGACCTCGTTGACAGGACGTCCCATTGAATCATCATGAAATAGCATCGTTGTACAGGTCGCTACAGTTCGCCGCATCGCTGCTGCGTCGTTGGGGAGATCGCACTGTGTGACATCTCACCAGCGACCACATAGCGACGCAGCAACGATCCCTGACAGGTCGTATCGTTGTCGGGATCGCTTAAGCGTCGCTAAGTGTGACGGGGCCTTTAGACACACAGCAGTTGTTGTGAGCCCTGATCTCTAATGTGGACTGAAGACCCCTCTACCAGGTTGGGGTGCTGGAGCCGATAGTCACGCCTTTGCTGGACTATCCGCTGACACTATGGCGGTTTTCTCCTCCCACTTTGGGGCGACTCCTAAGATTTCGCTCATCCCTTTAAAAATTAAACTGACCCAATATAAACAATTTATTTCCATTTATTGTTAGAAATGTACATATTATTATTCTTGTCGTCTATGTACAATATTTATATATATATTTATTACTCTAATCCTACAATAAACAGCGAGTAGCGATGATGATGAAGAGGATGATGCAGAGGATGATGATGAGGATAATGAAGATGATAAAGATGATGATGAGGATGAAGATGATAACAGCATAGTAAGAGAATATAGTTTGTCTATCTTAGCTAAACATCATGTCTACCAAGCCAGAACAGCGAGCGCCGGGCCACAGCTGCTGGGTCGTGGTACGTTCCGTTCGTGCCAAGTCCACTGGAGTATGATGGAAAAGTAGTGAAAGTCGGATTGTGAGGATTACAGGTAATTTAGCTTAACACCCATGCATTCTTCACCGCCATGAAATTCTGGATGCGTCTATTTATTACCAATCTGGCAAAATAGCACAAGGGAGACGATCATGGCTGCCAGCTGGAAGGGAGAGACAAAGTTATGATCATGGTTAGAAGGTAACGGTTGCACAAAACGGTAGGCGAGTGATTCTGCATGCAACAGAGCATGAACAAGCAGGAGGCGCAGGAAGATTTGCACTCGGAATTGTCCATAGTGTACATTTCGGGGCACCTACCTCCAGTCCGCAGATTCCTAGGGCGACACCTCCTACAATTTTTCCATTTTGTGACAGAAAGTGTTCGAAAGCCTTAAAGCAACCCTGGAAAATGGGAGAACGAAATTGGACATGTACAAATGGGAGTTTTGAGCATATAGAGTAATCCAGTCCCAAATAAAAGGATTCCCAACCTCTCTATGATCTCTGATGGATCTGAGCATACTCTACCCATTTATCTGAGACTCAGGTGAGATCCCATGTGATGAATGTCTGGTGAGGACAGACCTCACTCATCGGTCTGGAGGACTGTTACCGGTTACAGACAATGGAACAACTCTGTGACGAAGCTTTGGCCACTGATCCACTGGATCAAATTTAGCTGATAAATTAGTGGATCACCGGGTTTAGATACTAAATCAATGGATTACCAGTTATAGTTTCTATACGGCTGGGTCATTAAGTTAGTATCTTACCCACTGGATCTATAACTGTAGACTCTAAACCAATGGATCTTGACGAAAATATTGAACATGGGTGGCTCATGAAGGAAAGACTAAACTAGTGGATGACTAGGTAGAATTTAAACCAATAGATCACAAGGTAGATTGTAAAAAAAGTGGATTATGAGGAAAAGACTCTATACCAAAGGCTAATTAAGTAGACTAAACCACTAGGCCACCAAGGGTAGACTCTAAACCAGTGGTTCACAGGCCGTAGGCTCTAAATCAGTAGATAAAACCAGTAGGCTGCATTATATAGATCTTAAATGAGTGGATCACCAGATTGACTATAAACCTCGAAGCACAGACTCTAAACCAGTCGATCCCGACTTTAAACTGGTGGATCATGATGCATAGACTCTAAACCAGTGGATCATCCGGTAAACTCTTAAGAAGTGAATCACCAGACTGACCATAAACCAGTAGTATTCAAAGCATAGTCATTAAACCAGTGCATAACAGGGCGTAAACGCAAAACCAGTGGATCACTATGTAGACTCTAAACCAGTGGAACTTGACACATAGACTAAACCAGTGGATCACAAAGTGTAAACTTGAAACCCGGGTATAAGATTTACTGCTACAGGGCACAGTGGCTGTTCTTCTGGGGCTGTCATTATGGGCACTACGGGTGATGGGCTATAGAGGCACTGTGTGACTACAGAGGTCCTATACCCAAATATTCAGGATGTAGTAACGGTTCTGGATAATATTTCTGCTATAAAGACAGAAAACAAGAATTGAAACCTTCTACCTTGACATCAGAGCTGATATTGTAGCGCTGGCAGGGGCTGACGTAGGCGCAGCACACCGGAGGGTATTCCTGGTGATCTCGGTAGTATGTGGAGTTGCTGAAATCTTCATAACCATGAAATCCGCAGCATTTGAGCTGAAAAGAAAACAACAAAAAGTCTAAATATTATTCTGTGGTGACGCTGATAACTGATTACAGCTCAGGTTTCAGTTTTTGAGATCTAAAAGAAAAATTTTAAATAGACGCTGCTTCTTATATAAAAGATAACTTTAGTGCCACTTCCTATGTAGAAAAATATAACTTACTAGATGGTGGTCCGATTCTAACGCATCGGGTATTCTAGAATATGTATGTATGTATGTACGTCGCGCTGTGAGTGGGGGTTAAATTCTGCGCCAATATCGCTGATTGGTCGCGCCCCGGCTGGCCGATCACCAAAGCGTGGTTCAAATCTGGCGCCAATTCGCGGCCGGACTGCACCGGTCGCTGATTGGCCGGGCACGACCAATCACCTAAGCGGTGTTTAAATCCAGCGCCAATATCGCTGATTGCGGTGAGAAACTGCACAGTACATACATACAGTATATGGTCTGCGGAGCAGCGGTGTACACCTAATATTACCATAATGGGGTCACTGTATGGCGGTAATATTCGCCTTAGTACAGCGGTTTTGATTAATGATTATTATGCCGGTATTATCACTACTAGATATGCTGGCTATATTCATTACGTTGCAATATTATTATTATTATTTAGTCTTATAAAGCGGTATTATTGGAAATAGAGGTGGTACCCTGCTGGCAGGATAATCTGGAGAAGAGGACGGAGGCGGCATGGACCTGTGTGCTTACAAATGCCAGGGCTGAATTTTAATGAGGCTGAAGTCTGTTTCTTATTCGTCAGTTTCTTATTAGGCATTTTTTTTTCTTTTCTGTTTTTTTTTTATAGGTTTAACAAGAAAAAAAATAGTCATCACAATAATAACACACGATGCAGCGAGGAGCCTGATGTGAATACACTTAAAAAGAGCTATAAAAAAATCATAAAACAGGCACAAAAATGGGCATCAAAGTGAGCATCAAAGGGCGTTAATCAAAGGGTTAAATGACTTTGGGCCACTGATATCACAGTGCAGACATACAGAACAGGGAGCCCCACATCAAAACCAGGTATGTCCAGCCTGGCCCAAATGGGTTCTGGGCATCAGAACTGGCATCAAAGTTGGCAAACAGCCCATTTTCACAGATTTTAATAAGTAACTGATGTTTTAAGGGGTTAAATGACTTTGGGCCACTGATCTCACACTATGAATACACAGATAGTGATGCCCTGCATCAAACCCACGTCCCTCCAGCGTGGCCTTAAAAACATTACTTACTTATTCAAATCTGTGAAAATCGGCTTTTTGCCCACTTTGATACCAGTTCTGGTGCCCAGGACCCATTTGGGCCAGGCTGGAGGGACCTGGGTTTGATGCAGGGCATCACTATCTGTGTATTCATAGTGAGATCAGTGGCCCAAAGTCATTTAACCCCTTAAAAACACCGGTTACTTATTCAAACGGCCAAAATCGACTGTCTGCCCACTTTGATGCCAGTTCTGATGCCCAGAACCCATTTGGGCCAGGCTATAGGGACCTGGTTTTGATGTGGGGCGCCCTGCTCTGTATGTCTGCACTGTGATATCAGTGGCCCGAGGTCATTTAACCCTTTCAACGCCCTTCGGTGCCCATTTTTGTGCCAGTTTAAGGCTATGTGCACACGCTGCGGATTCTCTGCGGATCCGCAGCGTTTTTTGCGGTGCAGAAACGCTGCAGATCCGCAATTGATTTACAGTACAATGTAAATCAATGAGAAAAAAAAAATGCTCTGCACACTTTGCGGAAAATGCGCTGCGGAAACGCTGCGGTTTAAAAGAAGTAGCATGTCACTTTTTTTTTTGTGAATCTGCAGCGTTTTTGTACCCATTCCATTATAGAAAACCGCAGGAGTAAAAAAACCTCAGCAAATCCGCAAAAAAAAACGCAGCAAAAACGCACAAAAAACGCTGCGGAACCGCACAAAAAAAACGCGACAAATCCGCAGGTGCGTTTTCTGCCAGAAGAGGCAGAATCCGCACCAGAAATTCCTAAGGCTAATCCGCAACGTGTGCACATAGCCTTAATGTTTTTTTAGCTGTTTTTAAGTGTATTCACCTCAGGCACCTCACTGCATTCTATGTTATTATTGTGATGATTATTTTTTGCTGTTAAACCTATAAAAAAAACAGAATAGAAAAAAATTGCCGAATAAGAAACCAACTTCAACCTCTTGAATTTTAATTTTCTTCTGCCACGGACTCCATGCTGTGAGCTCCTGTGTTTGTAGCTCTCAGGGAGGGTTCACACTGGGAGGAGAAGGCCTGAAGACCTCCTGCCAAGGCCCAGCCTCCAAGGCCAACATGTGGCAGCAGTTACCAAGTAATTATGGAAGGAAAAGTGATTGCTGGCAGTATGAAGCTGTGTGGTGACACCTCCTGCAGGTGATCAGTGCAGGAAGAGGAGGACTTCTCTGGAGGAGCAGCCATGAAGGAGGATCTGACTGTCTCTGGATCTGAAGGCCTCATGCAATCTGGGAGCAACAAGAAAGCTGTGAAGATGGAGACCAAGGGAGAACTATCAGAGAGGCCTCATGGTGCCACTAGTGAAGGACAAACACTGGATCCACAACCTGGAGTTTCTGACCCCACAGCAGTAAGTCAGGAGCCGCAGAGACTTGTGCCCAGCAGAGACACAGCTGGAAGGATGACAGACCACCTGGTAAATCATGGCACCCAGCAGTCCTATGCAAGACCAGTGCTGCAGCAACAGCAGAGATCCGCAGCCGTTTCTGGTGTGACACCACAAGTCCCAGCAGTAAGTACTCGAGCAAAACTGTACACCGTCACGTAAGGGTATGTGAACGCGATGCGTTTAATGAGGTGGGGTTTTTTTATGCGCAGAAATGCTCCAAAAACGCAATGGAATACTAAAGCGAGGTAATGCAATGACAATCCTGACGTGTTGTGCTCGTGGTCCGTAAGTTTCCGTCCGTATTTGCAGCGTTTTGTTTTCGGCAGCATGTTACTACTTTTTAAGTTTCTGTAGTGTTTTTGACTCATTGACTTCGTCAGTCAAATCTGCAGCAAAAAACGCAGATGTAAAAAGGTTTAAGTATGTGCTGCAGAATCCGCCAAAAACTCTGCGAATTGTCAAAGGGAAATGATGTCAGAAGGAGAAAGTGTGCGGGCGGAGGATGTGCGCGTGTCAGTGTGCGGGCGGAGGATGTGCGCGTGTCAGTGTGCGGGCGGAGGATGTGCGCGTGTCAGTGTGCGGGTGGAGGATGTGCGCGTGTCAGTGTGTGGCCGGAGGATGTGCGCGTGTGGGCGGAGGATGTGCGCGAGTCAGTGTGTGGGCGGAGAATGTGCGTGTGGGCGGAGAATGTGCGTGTGGGCGGAGAATGTACGTGTGGGCGGAGAATGTGCACGTCTCTGTGTGGGCGGAGAATGTGCGCGTCTCTGTGTGTGGGCGGAGAATGTGTGCGTGTGTCTCTGGGTGGAGAATATGATCATGGGTGTGGGCGGAGAATATGCGTGTGTGCGGAGAATACGTGTCTCTGGGTGGAGAATATGTGCGTTTCTGTGTGTGTGCGGAGAATACGTGTCTGTGGGCGGAGAATATGTGCGTTTCTGTGTTTGGGCGGATAATGTGCGTGTGTCTGGAGAATAAGTGTGTGTGAGCGGAGAATGCGTGCGTCAGTGTGTGTGTACTCATGCGACGTGTGTACCCAGGTATCGTCTGATGGGACTAGTACTCCCATCTGGCTATGTGTTTTGTCAAATAACAGACGGCATGAGCCGATGATGGGAGAATAGTCTCATCATCCGGCGCCTGTGTTCAATTGTAAAAAGAAAAAAAAAAAATCAAAACATTTACATTCACATACAAAATACATACTCACCGAACACCTAATCCCCAATGCCCGTGTCTCCTGCAAACAATCAAAAATAATAAACCAACATATACTCACCTGTCCGCTGTAGTCAATTTAACCCCTTTACCCCCAAGGGTGGTTTGCACGTTAATGACCAGGCCAATTTTTACAATTCTGACCACTGTCCCTTTATGAGGTTATAACTCTGGAACATTTCAACGGATCCCGGTGATTCTGACAATGTTTTCTCGTGACATATTGTCCTTCATGTTACTGGTAAAATTTATCTGATATTACCTGAGTTTATTTGTGGGAAAAAATGGAAATTTGGCGAAAATTTCGCAATTTTCCAACTTTGATTTTTTATGCAAGTAAATCACAGATATGTCACACAAAATACTTAATAAGTAACATTTCCCACATGTCTACTTTACATCAGCACAATTTTGGAACAAAAGAAATTCTTAGGGAGTTATAAGGGTTAAAAGTTGACCAGCAATTTCTCATTTTTACAACACCATTTTTTTTTAGGCACCACATCTCATTTGAAGTCATTTTGAGGGGTCTATATGATAGAAAATACCCAAGTGTGACACCATTCTAAAAACTGCACCCCTCAAGGTGCTCAAAACCACATTCAAGAAGTTTATTAACCCTTCAGGTGTTTCACAGGAATTTTTGGAATGTATAAATAAAAATTAACATTTAACTTTTTTTCACAAAAAATTTAATTCAGCTCCAATTTGTTTTATTTTACCAAGAGTAACAGGAGAAAATGGACCCCAAAAGTTGTTGTACAATTTGTCCTGAGTACACTGATACCCCACATGTGGGGGTAAATCACTGTTTGGGCGCATGGGAGGGCTCGGAAGGGAAGGAGCGCCATTTGGAATGCAGACTTGGATGGAATGGTCTGCAGGCGTCACATTGTGTTTGCAGAGCCCCTTATGTACCTAAACAGTAGAAATCCCCCACAAGTGACCCCATATTGGAAACTAGACCCCCCAAGGAACTTATCTAGATGTGTTGTGAGAAATTTGAACCCCCAAGTGTTTCACTACAGTTTATAATGCAGAGCCGTGAAAATAAAAACTTTTTTTTTTCCACAAATTATTTTTTAGCCCCCAGTATTGGATTTTTCCAAGGGTAACAGTTGAAATTGGACCCCAAAAGTTGTTGTCCAATTTGTCCTGAGTACGCCGATACCCCATATGTTAGGGTAAACCCCTGTTTGGGCACACGGGAGAGCTCGGAAGGGAAGGAGCGCGGTTTTACTTTTTCAACGTAGAATTGGCTGGAATTGAGATCGGACGCCATGTCGCGTTTGGAGAGCCCCTGATGTGCCGAAACAGTGGAAACCCCCCAATTATAACTGAAACCCTAATCCAAACACACCCCTAACCCTAATTCCAACGGTAACCCTAACCACACCTCTAACCCTGACACACCCCTAATTCTAATCCCAACCCTATTCCCAACCGTAAATGTAATCCTAAAGGTACCTTCACACATAACGATATCGTTGCTTTTTGTGACGTAGCAACGATATCGTTAAGGAAATCGTTGTGTGACAGCGACCAACGATCAGGCCCCTGCTGGGAGATCGTTGGTCGCTGAGGAAAGTCCAGAACTTTATTTCGTCGCTGGACTCCCTGCAGACATCGCTGGATCGGCGTGTGTGACACCGATCCAGCGATGTCTTCACTGGTAACCAGGGTAAACATCGGGTTACTAAGCACAGGGCCGCGCTTAGTAACCCGATGTTTACCCTGGTTACCAGCGTAAAAGTAAAAAAAAAAAAAATACTACATACTTACCTACCGCTGTCTGTCCCCGGCGCTCTGCTTCTCTGCACTCCTCCTGTATTGGCTGTGAGCGTCAGTCAGCCGGAAAGCAGAGCGGTGACATCACCGCTCTGCTTTCCGGCCGCTGTGCTCACAGTCAGTGCAGAGAAGCACAGCGCCGGGGGACAGACAGCGGAAGGTAAGTATGTAGTGTTTGTTTTTTTTACTTTTACGCTGGTAACCAGGGTAAACATCGGGTTACTAAGCGCGGCCCTGTGCTTAGCAACCCGATGTTTACCCTGGTTACCCGGGGACCTCGGGATCTTTGGTCGCTGGAGAGCTGTCGGTACATCGTTGTCGGTATCGCTGCAGCGTCGCTGAGTGTTGAAGGTACCTTAACCCTAACTTTAGCCCCAACCCTAACCCTAGCCCTAACAGTAATGGGAAAAATGGAAATAAATACATTTTTTTTATTTTTCCCTAACTAAGGGGGTGATGAAGTGGGGGTTGATTTACTTTTATAGCGGGTTTTTTAGCGGATTTTTATGATTGGCAGCCGTTACACACTGAAAGACGCTTTTTATTGCAAAAAATATTTTTTGCATTACTACATTTTGAGAGCTATAATTTTTCCATATTTTGGTCCACAGAGTCATGTGAGGTCTTGTTTTTTGCGGGACGAGTTGACGTTGTTATTGGTAACATTTTCGAGCACGTGACCTTTTTTGATCGCTTTTTATTCCGATTTTTGTGAGGCAGAATGACCAAAAACCAGCTATTCATGAATTTCTTTTGGGGGGGGGGAGGGGGTAGGGCGTTTATACCGTTCCACGTTTGGTAAAATGGATAAAGCAGTTTTATTCTTCGGGTCAGTACGATTACAGCGATACCTCATTTATATCTTTATGTTTAGGCGCTTTTATACGATAACTTATTTTATAGAAAAAATAATTTTTGCATCGCTTTATTCTGAGGACTATAACTTTTTTATTTATTCGCTGATGATGCTGTATGGCGGCTCAATTTTTGCAGGACGAGATGACGTTTTCAGCGGTACCATGGTTATTTATATCCGTCTTTGATTGCATGTTATTCCACTTTTTGTTTGGCGGTATGATAATAAAGCATTGTTTTTTAGCCTTTTTTTTTTTTTTTATGGTGTTCACTGAAGGGGTTAACTAGTGGGACAATTTTATAGGTTGGGTCGTTACGGACGCGGCGATACTAAATGTGTACTTTTATTTATTTTTTTTTTATTTAGATAAAGAAATGTATCTATGGAAAAAATTTTTTTTTTTTCCCGGAATCTTTAAATTATTTTTTTTTTACACATGGGAATTTTTTTTTACACTATAACATTGCCCCAGGGGGGGGATCATCATGTTATAGCGCAAGATCGCTGATCTGACACTTTGCTGTGCACTGTGTCAGATCAGCGATCTGACATGCACTCATAGAGGCTTCCCGGCGCCTGCTCTGAGCAGGCGCTGTGAAGCCACCTCCCTGCAGGACCCGGATGCAGCCCCGTGGCCATTTTGGATCCGAGGCCTGCAGGAAGAAGGAGGTAGGAGACCTCGGAGCAACGCAAACACATCGCGTTTCTCCAGGGATCTCAGGGAAGCCCGCAGGGAGCCCCCTCCCTGCACGATGCTTCCCTATACTGCCGGAACACTGCGATCATGTTTGATCACAGTGTGCCGGGGGTTAATGTGCCGGGGACGGTCTGTGACCGCTCCGGGCACATAGTGCCGGATGTCAGCTGCGATAGTCAGCTGACACCCGGCCGTGATCAGCCGCGCTTCCCCCGTGAGCGCAGCCGATCGCTATGATGTACTATCCAGTCGGTGGTCATACGGGCCCACCCCACCTCGACGGGATAGTACGTCACATGTCAGAAAGGGGTTAATACACGTCGATCTCACCTGGCCGCTGGCGATACACTGACAGGAGATGATCGTTTCCCGCAGTTTATCACTCACCGCTGTGAGTTTACCGGAGTTCATCAGCTGATCAGCTCTGATGCCCTCACTTATGGCACCGCTGCGTGGGAAAGTTCTCACATAGCAATAGTGCTCTAAGAAGGGGTGGGATTCGGTCTGTTCTCCCCGGTTTGATGGAACCGCTTGTTAAAGCAGCTAGTTCCCCGAACTTGGGAGATTCAGAGTCGTGATCCAGTACTTATGCACACCTACCAACCGTCCTGGATCCAGTGGGGCAGTCACGATTCTGATTTTGACAGTCTGCCCCGCAGTCACGGGCGGGACATTAGTTTTCCCGCACTGCAATGTCAGCCTCATCCATTCCCTCCACCTGCAGAGCAGCACACCACATATATGGCTGCTCTGTGCGCACAGGACCTGTGACGAGGTCACTGGGGGGGAGGAGTCAGGGGGTCACATGATGGCCTCAGTGTATTCATGCAGGACTTTGGTGGTTGTCATGGTGCTGGATGAGGGTAAGTTTGTGTGGAGTCACAAGGTGTTCTGTGGATGTAGCAGAGCTGTGTGTGTATGAAGTGTACGGAGTGGAGCCGCATGTGTGTGTACGAGGTGTATGGAGCGGAGCCGCATGTGTGTGTATAGGGTGTATGGAGCGGAGTCATGTGTGTACGAAGCGGACGCTAGCTGTGTCGGATCGGAGCAGATATTGCTCCAAGCTCTGACACTGAATGGCACAGGAGACACGGACAGGTCTTTCAGTGGCGTACCGGAGCTGCAGCGACGTGAGCAGTCAGCGGCGCGGCGTGGCTGGATGACATCATTCAGCGCCGCGGAAGTGGAAGCTGTCGGCTGCTGTGAGGGAGCGTGTTGAAAGGTGTGTGTGTGTGTGTGTGTGTGTGTGTGTGTGTGTGGTGATGGAGAAGGCAGTGATGGTGGTGTGAGGGAAATGATGGGGGTGGGGTAACCATGTGTGGCCATTATACTCTACCCAGCATCATGTGGGCCAATTATATAGTATGGAGCACTGTGTGGCACCAGGGTATCTGGCTGAAGAGGTTGAACAAGGAAGTGACATCACAATTTATTTATTTTTTTAAATATCTTTATTTAGCTTTATGGATTTACAAAAACGCATTAAAAAACACAAGAGTAAAATTCCACTGCGTTTTTCTGCCAATAGATGCAGAAACCTTGCAGAAAAGTCTGCAAGCAAATATGCAACATGCGCACATAGCCTAAAGGTAATGGTGTAACAGCACATCATAACTCACATGTTATAATTGTGCAGGACAACGTGGCCTCTGATGTGCAGGACAACGTGGCCTCTGACGTGCAGGATAACCCAGCTGGTAAGTGCACAGGTATTAGTATAGAGGTTGATGATGAGTGTGCAGTACACACCAATTTGCAAACTTTCTCCCCCTTTCAGTTACGGGAGTGGTGGCCAGCGGTCAGCAGGAGGAGATTGGTGGTGGTTCTTCTGGAAATGAATGGAGCCATGGGTCACCTTTCTCGTCAGACACCAGTGATACCGTCCAGGCCTTAAAGAGGAGGAATGTCGTACAGTTCAGACACAGAGGTGCCAGAGAAGAGCTACCCAACCGGAGCTTTGTTATCCGAGAGCTCCTGTGTAACCAGATGGGCTTCAGGCCCACCAACATCTTTGCTCTGATAAGCCTCCCGGACCGGCAGGGCTATGATGTCAGCTTTAAGGTTAGGTCTCAGCTGCGCCATTTCTGGGCGAACTTCTTCAAGTTTCGAGACGTGGACGGTTGGAACAAGTTCAGATTTATCCCCATTTCTAAGTCGGATACAGTAAGCGTGACCATAAACTTGTGGAATGAAGCAGTGCCTCCTCAGTACATTGTCATCTGGCTGCAGAGACATTGTGACCTCATGTCAGATCTGACTAAGGACAGGGATGCGGACGGTATCTGGACCGGAGGGTGGAGGGTCCTGGTTAAACTGCGTCAGAGCCAAAATTTCACCCATCATCTGCCAGTTTCCTTTTATATTGGTAGAGAGAAAGGCATCTGTTTCTATGCAGGTCAGCCGAGGGAATGCTATAAGTGTGGTCGGACCGGTCACCTGGCGAGCGCCTGCGCCTACTCCGTGGTAAAGTGCAGCCTGTGTGGGGAGGTCGGGCATGCAAAAGCCAAGTGCTGGAATGTCCAGTGTATTTTGTGTGGTCAGATCGGCTGTTCCCAGAGGGATTATCCCGATTCCTGGCATAATGAGGACCTGCCGGTGGCGGCAGAGGACCTGGAGGAGGAGGAGGCGCTGCTGTTAGGGTCGGTACTTAGGCCAGAGCCTCAGAGCGAGAGTAGCGATTCAGCACAGGGGGCTAGGGAGTCATCAGAGGGGTCTTGGTCTCCTGCCTCAGTGTCCAACAGGGAAAATAATGAGAGCGCGCAGATTAAGAGAAGGAAAAAAAGATAAATCCAGTCGTAAGTCTGAGGGCGAGAGGTGCACAGACCAAAGGCCAGCCAAAAAGAAAGCAACTAGCGAAACAGTTGATGGTTCTCGAACATAGTCACCGTGTCTTAACCCAGTCCGAAACTGAGGAGGAGATGGATAGAAAGAGTTACGGAAGATAGAGGAGCAGGTTAACTTCTATCGAGACGATAATCCTCCTACAAGGGCAGAAAACCCTCTAGGGGAACGCCAGTCCGAATCCGACACTGGAAAAAGCAGTCCGCAAAATATCTCCGATGCAGATCTATGATGATGAAAACATCTGCTCTTTAATTTTTTTTTATTTGAGGGTTCACACTTTTTTTGGCTGAGTTTTTGGATCGGGAACCATGAGGTTTGATGGTGGAGTTGTAGAGTTCCAGGTTTAAAATTTCAGCCGAAAAGTGTGTTAGTGAGTATTTACCATGGTGACTGAATGTAGTGTCCATTGATTGAGTCTTTGGTTTAAAAGGGTTTTCCAGAATTCTAATAACCCCTTCTGAGTGCCTGTGTTTCCCCCCCAGTGCCGGTGCACTTGCAGCGGTGTTGGCACTGGCTCTCCCGAGGCTTGCTTCACATTATGTCACGCAATCACTGCAGCCAATCGGCGCTGGCTTCAGTCTCTTCTCCTTCGGACCAATCAAGTCATCCAGAGTAAGAGCAGCCGCAGCTCTCACTTCCTCCCAATGTCAATTACATTCGTACAAAAGAAATGTGAAGCCAGCGAGAATTGTCCGCAATGATCCCCAGGAGGGCCAGTTCAAATACCGCTGCAACATCGCCAGCACTGGAGGGGAGTATAGCTGTTATTATTATATAACTGGGGGGAAAAAAGGATTCAGAAAGGGTAGTTTGAGTAATGTACAATCCCTTTAAAGCTGCAAAATGGATTTTGCCATAAGTTTTGTTCTTTGACATTGTAATTTACAACAACATTATGTATACTGCGGTGCAGTAATATTGATGTGCACTAGATTTCAGTTTTGTGTTAAACAGGTTGACCCATTGTGCTCCCAGATCAGTTCATTGTTAACAAATAAACCACCCTTTATTATTTACCCTTCGGGAGTCTGGCACTCGGCTCCCCGTATTGTCCTGGTCTCTGATATTTGAGTGCAGTGGTGACGACATGTTGGCACCGCTGCAGCCAATCACCAAACTCAGCGGCTTTTACCATCTTGATCAGCAGAGCCATTGAGCTCCGTGATTGGCTGACTGCAGCGCCGTGAGCAGGACGTCATGTCTGCAGCCTATAAACAATTACTGGAGCGGCTGCCAAGACACATCCTGGACTCAAGAAGGTAAGGAAATAGCAAGTACACGTAGTCTTAAAGGGAACCATTCCTTCTAATGATGAAATATAGTTTAACTTACTGGTAATAAGATTTTTATTTTTACAATAAAAAAAAATCCTATTTAAAGGGATTGTCCAGTCAAAACGGATAAGTCTGAAGTCACACAGAGTGACTGCAGACTTATCAGTTTTCACCGAACAAAACCAAACATTACAACACTACTACCCCCTGTGTAAAAGACTATAACTACTATAATACTGCTCCCTATGTACAAGAATATAACTACTATAATACTGCCTCTATGTACAAGAATATAGCTACTATAATACTGCTCCTATGTACAAGAATCACTACTATAATACTGCCCCTATGTACAAGAATATAACTACTATAATACTGCCCCTATGTACAAGAATATAACTACTATAATACTGCCCCTATGTACAAGAATATAGCTACTATAATACTGCTCCTATGTACAAGAATATCACTACTATAATACTGCCCCTATGTACAAGAATATAACTACTATAATACTGCCCCCTATGTACAAGAATATCACTACTATGATACACCCGCTATGTACAAGAATATAACTACTATAATACACCCGCTATGTACAAGAATATAACTACTATAATAACGCTGTAATGTTGGATGATGGTGAACTGACCTACTGCTAGCCAGCAAGAGCAGTGTGTTGGTCACACTTAGCGCTAGCCGTCGCCCTGTCTCGCACCCTTAAGGGCCGGGTATAGTCTTCACCCGCCTCCTAGTCCTGGTAAGGTGGGACTTTAGCAGAGCCCTTTCCAGGTGGCGAGCAGCATAGCGGCTGGTGACCGGACACAAATCAGCAGACAAGGTAAACACACCGGAACTAAAAATTGCAGTGCAACTGCAGGAACTAAGGTGAATGATGATAAACCAAGCACAGGCACCAAAGCATGAACCTCCTCAGGAGCACAGCAACACTGACCTTAACCTTAACCCCCCACCAGAACTGGAATAATCAACAAAAGGAGAAATTGGGAGGTTTAAATCTGCCTCCCAGCAGTCAACTGACCATGCTGGGGTAACGCTCAATCACCACCCCCAGACCACAGACACTGGAGGAGGGGAGAGAAGACTGGAGTGAGCCTTCCACCATTTGACTGCCACAGCAGGTATGGTATCCCGTACCCGCTAGCAGCAGCAAACACAGAGGAGCCCCGTACAGCATAATCGCCGGGAGCAGCGGCGTCCAGTCTCCCAGCGATGCTAGGAGTGCGTCTCCTAAAATGCGATACCTGGACTAAGCAAGCACTTCTGCAAGCTCAGCCCCCCGGAGGGGACACTACGCCCCTCATGAAATCTGACCACGCTATAAACACGTTTACCAAGTCATGAGAGTAAGGCAAATGTGCCAGAGGGATGATATGGCACTAGTGGGAGAAACGATTAACGATATCCCAGGTAACTACCATCCCACCGGTGGTAGGTAGATTCGTGATAAAATCCACAGATGTGCGACCAGGGTGGGAGGAGTTTACCAACCTGAATGGACCGCGGCACCTTACTCCTGGCGCACACCTCGTAGGACTGAGCAAATGTCTCCACATCCTGACCCAAGGAGGGCCACCAATACCATTATTTCACCAAGTGCGTGGTACCCTTGATCCATGGGTGGCCAGCCAGGGCTGAATTGTGACAGGAGCCCAAGGTTAGCAAGCTCAAACAACTTACCCTGCAGGGTATCAGGAGGGGCCAAATGCTGTGACTTAATCTCCCATTCTACACTGGTAGTGGTGACCACCATACCAAGGGAAAACATAGACGGAACCTCCACTTGCTGAGCAGGGCATAAACTCTGGGTGTTTTTAGACCCAGGAATGTAGGTCCTAGAAAAATGAAATTGTGAAAAAAACAAGGCCCATCTAGCCTGTCTTGGTTCTTGTCATTTTCCAAATAGATTACATTTTTATGGTCAGTGAGCACCAAAAACCGATTTCTTGCTCCCGCCAACAAGTGCCGCCACTCCTCAAGAACCCATTTAATGACCAACAACTCCCAGTTGCCCACATCATAATTTAACTCCATGTCAGAAAATTTCTTAGAAAAAAAGGCCGAATGTGAGTGAGAGAAGCAGATTCATGGGACAACACAGCGTCGACTTCAGAGGCATCCACCTCCACCACAAATGGTCTATTGAGGTCCGACTGGACCAGAAAAGGGGCAGAGAAAGGCCTCCTTGAGGCTAGACAATGCCCCATCAGCCTCAATCCCCCACCCAACTATATCAACCTCCTTGCGAGTAAGGTCCGTAAGGAGTTCCACAATTTTGGAAAAATCCCATGATGAACCTTCTGCAGTAGTTGGCAAAACCCCAAAAACCTTTGAAGAGCCTTGAGGTTCTTGGGTTGCACCCAGTCCTGTATGACCTGTACCTTAGCAGGGTCCATACGGAAACAGTGGAGGACAAAACTACCAAGAAATTCAATCTCCTCCATCTCTAAAAAGCATTTGGGCAGATTTACTGCATATAAAAAAAATTATCCTCAAGCCTATTGAGAACAATGGGAGGACACATCCTTAGAGAAAATAAGAATATCAATATATAGACAATAATGAAACGCCCCAGAATATCTCTGAAGAGGTCGTTAAAGCCTGAAATACTGCAGGGGCATAACAGAGACCAAATGGTATTACCAAATATTCATAATGTCCATCGGGAGTGTTCAAAACGGTCTTCCACTCATCTCCTGACTTGAAGCAAACAAGATCATAGGCCCTCTTAAAATCCAGTTTAGTAAAGATCTTGGCCCCAATGAGTTGGTTAAACTAGGAAGAGGATACTGTTTTTTAACAGTAATCTTATTAAACTCCCAGTAGTCATTGCATGGTTTTAGACCTCTGTCTTTTTTAGCCACAAAAAAAGAACTCAGCTCATGAAGGAGACTTAGAAAGATGGATGAACCCTTTAGATACATTCTCTCTGACATAATCCCTCATCGCTACCCTCTCAGGTTCATACAATTTAAAGATCCTTCCCTTGGTTAGTGGGGCATTGGTCATAAGATGTATCTCAAAGTCATAGGGCTGATTGAGAGGCAAAACCGAGCTCCCTTTTCAGAGAATACCTCTGGAAACCAAGTACGAAGGAATTTGAGTGGTAGAACACTCAAGGCAAGGAATAGTGTGGCTCCATATGCCCCAACACTTCTCCCCTGACTCAATGACATCCCCAGTAACCCAGTCAATATGGTGATTGTTTTCTAAGCCAAGGAAGACACAGTACCACAGAAGCTGGAAGGGTTTGAAGAGCCAAGAATGTTATCTCTTGCTTATGGAAGCACCCCACCCGCAGGGATACTGTATAATCAGTACAAGTTTTTACACACTAAAGGAAGGGAGTTATCCAGTGAGGGAAGTTTAATGATCGATTCCAAAGCCAGGAGGGGAAGCATGACCTTTAGCTTCCCTCCCCCAATAAGTCAATATAATGTGGGAAAAAAGCACTTATTTAAATGGGTACCTATGTGCCTAGTTGGGGCCCCCTGATCCAACTAGAAGTGGTTGTTTATCAGATGCTCCAGACAAAGGCAGTCACATACGAGAGGTTTAGCTGACCCGCAGAATAGGCCACTTTTCCCAGTTACATCGGCTCCTCCCCAGATGACAAAGGTAGTTCCTGAGATGGCACTACTCTCCTACCAGAGGCTTTGTCCCACAACCAATCTCGTCTCCTTCTGTCCAGATGCACGGCCACTCTGCCAGAATCATGGCGGCCTCCAAATTTTGAGGTGGTTAGTGGTGCACCAACACATCCTTTATGGAATCTGCCAGTCCATCCAGGAAAATGTTCCGTAAGGATGTGTCATTCGACCCCTCCTCAACAGACCACCATCTGAATTGAGAACAAATATTTCTCCACCAGGAAGCTACCCTGAATAAGTGCTCTGAGGTTAGATTCAGCAATGGCAGCTCTATCTGGTTCATCATAAATGAGTCCCAGTGGCCTAAAATAATTCAATGGAATTCTGGGCCAGGAAATCATCCGCCAGAGTAAAGGCCCATGTCTGCGGATCCTTCTTGAGTAAGTTGATAACCAGTCCCACCTGAGACCTCCCGTTTCCTGAAGATATGGGTCTAAGCTGAAAATAGAACTTGCAATTCTCCAAAAAATTAAGAAATTGCATGCGATCTCAAAAAGAAAATCTGACAATGGAACTTTATGCATACAAATTTCCGAGACCCCATCACTGGGACCGGTACATGGGATATAGAAGCTACCCCAGGAGAGGGCGCTTTAGTACTTAACTGAGCCACGGCTTGGGTATGATGTCCTCCATTAGCATCCAAAGCCTGAAACAAGCCAAGAAGATTCCACATCTACTTCACCAGCTGACGGGCTGGATCCATTCAATCTGGGCTGATTATTATGTTATGCTGGGTGATGGTGAACTGACCTACTGCTAGCCAGCAAGAGCAGTGTGTTGGTCACACTTGGCACTAGCCATCGCACTGCCGTGCACCCTTGGGGGCCGGGTATACTCTTCACCCACCTCCCGGTTCTGGCAAGGGGGGGGGGGGTTAGCAGAGCCCTTCCCAGGCGGCAAGCAGCACGGCGGCTGTTGACAAGCAGCAGACAGGGCAAACACACCAGAACCAAGAAACCGCAGTGCAACTGCAGAAACTAAGGTGAACAATGATAAACCAAGCACAGGGGCCAAAGCATGAACCTCCTCAGAAGCACAGCAACACTGACCTTAACCACCCACCAGAACCGAGAATAATCAGCAATAAAAAGGAGGAAATGGCATGTTTAAATCTGCCTCCCAGCAATCCCCTGACCACGCTGGGCCCAATCTCTTCTCCCAGGCCACAGATACAGCAGATGAGGGGAGAGAAGACTGGAGGGAACCTCCCACCATCTGACTGCCCCAGCAGGTATAGCGTCCCACACCTGACCTGCTGGCAGCAGCTAACACCAGGGTACCAGGGGTCCCCGCACAGCATAATCACTGGGAGCAACGGCGTCCCGTCTCCCGGCGATGCTAAGAGTCCTAGAATGTGATATCCGGACTGAGCAAACACCCCCGCAAGCTCTGCCCTGGGAGGTGACACCCTGCCCCTCATGGCCAGATAAAGGTGACTGGTGACCCGCCGGAGAGCTGGAGCCCGCTCAGGAGCATGAGGGGCCCACTCAGGTATGGAGCTACCATTCCTGACAAAAGCACCTACGTACAAGACTATAATAGCCTAACACTGCTCTTTTCTAATCTTTAAGGTTTCCAATGACAGTGTTTGCTTTGGCACAGGACATTTTTTTTTAAGTAATCTTGCCTGCCATACATTGTTAGCTGACTGTATACATCATACCTGTATACACTTCTGTAGTCTATTGCAAAGTGCATGAGAAAAACAAGTGACTTTGCCATCTTCTATGTTTTCTATGCAATAAACCCCACTAATCCCAAACCATTCAGGTCTGGAAGAGTTGATCTTTTCAATGTTTTGGATATATCTTTCAAATCGATTTGACTATACGTGCACACAATGGCTACAGTGGGCAGTAAAGGGTATATTTGGGACTTTAGGTAATTGCATCTTGCCTGCCTGTTGTGCACAGCACCGTTCTTTCTTGGCACAGAGAGGTCACAGACCGCTCCTGCCAGGTATTCAGCTGCCTCTGCTGACGTGATGGGGCTTGACTTCAGACGTAATTCTCATTGACAGCCAGAGGGGATCCCGTGTCATGCTGTGATGGTCTTCAGTAAGGAAGAGGGGCCTCAAACTGTCCCTGGAGCTGTGACCCTAACTATCCCTGTCCTGGGGATACGCTTAAACGGAGAGAGGCCCGAGTCTCCGACCTTACTATGCTCATGTAAAAGCCCTAATTTGTCACCCCCTCTGCCCATAAGGCATGGGTTAGAAAGAAAAGGTAAACCAGACAAAAAGACAAGCACAACAGCACTAACCAACAATAGGGAGGAGGATAGGGACAGGGAGGAATAAACTGAATGGGAAAAGGGAACAGGAGATAAACACACGTACTACAGAACACAACTCCAAACTTCAATTATTTAGTTTTAGTACACAGCACAGGAAGATAAATCTTTCACCGGCAGGGACTAAACATCCAGAGCCTGTATTGTTGTGAATTCTGTTGTCGAACTCCCTCCTGTGGTCGTGAATGGTACTTCGGTGAGTTCTGTCCATGGACTCCCTCTGGTGGCTGTGAGTGGAGCTGCTGCTTCTGAGGTTCCTTACACAGGTGACGTGGTTTAGCCTTTGGTTGGCTGCTCTATTTAACTCCACTTAGATCGTTACTCCATGCCAGCTGTCAATGTTTCTGCATTGGTTCAGTTCGCTCTTGGATCTTTCTGGTGACCTGTCTACTCCAGCAGAAGCTAAGTTCCTGATAGTATCTAATTCGTTCATTGTTTTCTTGTCCAGCTGGATATCATGATTTTGTCTTGCTAGCTGGAAGCTCTGGGATGCAGAGTGGCATCTCCGCACCGTTAGTCGGTGCAGAGGTCTTTTTGCACACTCTGCGTGGTCTTTTGTAGTTTTTGTGCTGATCGCGAAGTTACCTTTCCTATCCTCTGTCTATTTAGTAAGTCTGGCCTCCCTTTGCTGAAACCTGTTTCATTTCTGCGTTTGTGACTTTCATCTTTACTCACAGTCAATATATGTGGGGGGCTGCCTTTTCCTTTGGGGAATTTCTCTGAGGCAAGGTAGGCTTTATTTTCTATCTCTAGGGCTAGCTAGCTCTTAGGCTGTGACGAGGCGCCTAGGTAGAGTCAGGAGCGCTCCACGGCTATTTCTAGTGTGTGTGATAGGATTAGGGATTGCGGTCAGCAGAGCTCCCACATCCCAGAGCTTGTCCTGTGTGAGTTTTAACTATCAGGTCATTCCAGGTGCTCCTAACCACCAGGTCATAACACTGTATATCAGTGGTCCCCAACTCCAGGCCTTGAGGGCCGCCAACAGTGCAGGTTTTCAGGATTTCCTTAGTATTGCACAGGGGTTAGAATCATCACCTGTGCAGATGATCACATTACCACCGATGCAATACTAAGGAAATCCTGAAAACCTGCACTGTTGGCGGCCCTCGAGGCCTGGAGTTGGGGACCACTGCTGTATATAGAGGGAGTAAAAGGTAAGCAGTTGCAGCTGAGAACAAGCAGGCTGTATGGTCTCAGCCAGCATGGAAAGAGTCCTTAACCCTCTCGGCACTGAAGGAAATGGAAATCCATTTAAATTAGGAAATGAATCATACCACCTCTAAAGAGAACTGCCATTCATTACCCAACCGATGTGACCGTCTAACTCCAAGTCTTCCAAGGGGACGTGACACCCTCGTGACAGTACCCTACCCCCTTCTACGATGGGCAACTGGACCCCCCCGACCAGGTTTATCTGGATGGGCTGCATGGAAGGACCACATTAGTTTACCGGCATTAACCTCAGATGCTGGTACCCACATCCTTTCCTCACTGACATTACAGGAAGACACAGTCTGCTACATCCAGATGCAACCTTGACCACCACCAAAAACTACGACAAAGGAGGTCCAAGGTTGCTTTACTACCTGGATGATGAGCAAGAGCGGAGCTATGATGTGCCCCTAAAACTTTGAGACGCAGATGCAATGGTACAAATAATTTCCCTGAAGGACAAGCATAGGCATCCCCCTGAGCCTTCAATACTACTCCCTCCAGCTCAGAACACATGGCAGAGACTACCACCCCCTCCTGTAAAATAGGGACAGCGTCACCTGAACAAGCACCCCCAGTGAAACTTCAAGACAAAGCATCAGCTTTGACGTTCTTAATCCCAGGGCGGAAAGTAACAATAAAGTTAAAACTGGTAAAAAACAAAGACCATCTAGATTGTCTAGGATTAAGATGTTTAGCGGATTCGAGGTATAACAGATTTTTAGGATCTGTAGTGACCGTGACAGGGTGAACTGCCCCCTCCAAAAAGTGACACCACTCCTCAAAAGTCAACTTGATGGCCAAAAGTTTTTTTTAGAGAATAAGGCACATGGATGCCACTTGCCAGGGGGCGACCATTGAGACAAAACAGCCTCAACCACCACCTCAGATGCATCAACCTCAATAATAAAGGGTTGGGAAACTTCGGGTTGAATGAGTAGAGGAGCAGTGGAAAAACATTTCTTCAAAAAAGGAAATGCTTGACTGGCGCAGTCGGACCACCTTCAGAAGTCCATACCTTTCTGTGCCACGTCAGTGAGGGGTTTGACAGTCGATGAGAAGTTTTTGATAAACTTTCGATAGGAGTTAGCAGACCCCAAAAAATCTGCAGGGCTTTCAGATTTTCTGACAGATCCCATTCCACAACTGCACAGACTATCAGGATCCATCCGAAAACCTGCAGCAGACACGAGGAAACCAAGGAACTGAACCTCTTGTATGTCGAATACACATTTTTCTAATTTGAAGTAGTTTATTATCCTGCAAAATCTGTATACCCGCTGGACGTGTACCTGATGTCATTTGAGATCAGGTCAGTATATTAAAATATCGTCAATACACCACTTAAAATCTACCACAAGGTGATTAAAAAAGTAGTTAACAAAATGTTGGAAAACGGCGGGGCCATTAGTCAAACTAAAGGGCATGACTAGGTTTTCATAATGGCCTTCAAGAGTCTTAAGGTACCGTTACACTAAACGACTTACCAACGATCACGACCAGCGATATGACCTGGCCGTGATCGTTGGTAAGTCGTTGTGTGGTCGCTGGGGAGCTGTCACACAGACAGCTCTCTCCAGCGACCAACGATCAGGAGAACGACTTCGGCATCATTGAAACTGTCTTTAACGATGCCGAAGACCCCGGGTAACCAGGGTAAATATCGGGTTACTAAGCGCAGGGCCGCGCTTAGTAACCCGATATTTACCCTGGTTACCATTGTAAAAGTAAAAAAAAAAACAAGTACATACTCACATTCCGATGTCTGTCACGTCCCCCGCCGTCAGCTTCCTGCACTGACTGTCAGCGCCAGCCGTAAAGCAGAGCACAGCGGTGAAGTCACCGATGTGCTCTGCTTTACGGCCGGCGCTGACAGTCAGTGCGGGAAGCTGACGGCGGGGGACGTGACAGACATCGGAATGTGAGTATGTACTGTTTTTTTTTTTTTTTTACTTTTACAATGGTAACCAGGGTAAATATCGGGTTACTAAGCGCGGCCCTGCGCTTAGTAACCCGATATTTACCCTGGTTACAAGGGAACACATCGCTGGATCGGCGTCACACACACCGATCCAGCGATGACAGCGGGTGATCAGCGGCCAAAAAAAGGTCCTGATCATTCCCCAGCGACCAACGCTCTCCCAGCAGGGGCCTGATCATTGGCCGCTGTCACACATAACGAGATCGTTAGCAGGATCGTTGCTACGTCACAAAAAGCTGACGTTGCAACGATATCGTTAACAAAATCGTTATGTGTGAAGGTACCTTTAAAGGCAGTCTTCCACTCATCCCCTCCATGATCCTAATGAGATTATAGGCTCCCCTGAAGTCCAACTTGGAGAACCATTTTGCCCCAACAATCTGATTAAATAAGTCAGAAATGAGTGGGAGGGAATATGGGTCTCAGATAGTAATTCGATTTAACTCTTGAAAATCTAAAACAGGGAGGCAGGCCCACATCTTTCCTTTTAACAAATAAGAACCCCACCTGTTATGATCCGGTGACCTTGGAGCAACATGAAAACATTCACTGGAGTAGGTGGTAACTATACTGACCGCAAATCCTGATCTTAACACCGCAACTAGAAGTAGCCGTGGGGTGAGCCTAAGAAATCCTAGACACCTCGTCACAGCCGGAGGACTAGATACCCCTCTAGATGGAAATAGGAATACTATCTTGCCTCAGAGCAGAACCCCAAAGGATAGGCAGCCCCCCACAAATATTGGCTGTGAGTAGGAGAGGAAAGACAAACACAGGCAGAAAACAGGATTTAGCACAAGAGGCCACTCTAGCTAAAATAGGAAAGGATAGAACAGAGTCCTGTGCGGTCAGTATTAAAACCCATCCAAAAATATCCACAGCAGATTATACAAAAAATTCCTCCATCTAACTAAAGACGTGGAACGTATATCTGCAACTCCAGAGACTCCTACACTCAGAGCAGGAATACAATCAAAAAACAAGCACACAGCTTGTGTGCCATAGAAAAATAAACAGACACTTATCTTTGCTGAATTGGCAGCTAAGCAGGAGAAGCCAGACAGGGATCCAACACTTCCCAAGAAACATTGACAACTGGCAAGGACTAATGAGTCCTGCAAACCTAAATACCCCAGTCAGAATTGCAATTAGCAGATACACCTGTCCAGGACTGCAGGCCAGGGACAACTGCATTACCACCTACAACCACCGGAGGAAGCCCAAAAGCAGAATTCACAACAGTACCCCTCCTTGAGGAGGGGTCACCGAACCCTCACCAGAGCCCCCAGGCCGATCAGGATGAGCCAGATGAAAGGCACGAACCAAATTAGCTGCATGGACATCAGAGGCAAAAACCCAAGAATTATCCTCCTGGCCATAACCCTTCCATTTGACAAGGTACTGAAGCTTCCGCCTCGAAAAACGGGAATCCAAAATCTTCTCAACAACATATTCCAACTCCCCATCAACCAACACAGGGGCCGGAGGATCAACAGAGGGAACAACGGGCTCCACATATTTCCGCAATAAAGATCTAAGGAAGACATTATGGATCGCAAAAGAGGCCGGAAGCGCCAGTCGAAAAGACACCGGATTAATAATCTCAGAAATCCTATAAGGACCAATAAACCGAGGCTTAAACTTAGGAGAAGAAACCTTCATAGGAACATGACGGGAAGACAACCAGACCAGATCCCCAACCCAAAGCCGGGAACCAACACACCGACTGCGGTTAGCAAAACGTTGAGCCTCCTCCTGAGACAACACCAAATTGTCCACCACATGAGCCCAAATCTGCTGCAACCTGTCAACCACAGAATCCACACCAGGACAGTCAGAAGGCTCAACCTGCCCAGAAGAAAAACGAGGATGAAAACCAAAATTACAAAAGAAAGGCGAAACCAAAGTAGCCGAACTAGCCCGATTATTAAGGGCAAACTCGGCCAATGGCAAGAAAGCCACCCAATCATCCTGATCAGCAGACACAAAGCATCTCAAATAGGTCTCCAAAGTCTGATTAGTTCGCTCGGTCTGACCATTTGACTGAGGATGAAACGCAGAAGAAAAAGACAAATCAATGCCCAGCCTAGCACAAAAGGCCCACCAAAACCTAGAAACAAACTTGGAACCTCTGTCGGACACAATATTCTCCGGAATACCATGCAAACGGACCACATGCTGAAACAACAACGGAACCAAATCCGAAGAGGAAGGCAATTTAGGCAAAGGCACCAAATGAACCATCTTGGAGAACCAGTCACAAACAACCCAGATAACCGACATCCTCTGGGAAACCGGAAGATCGGAAATAAAATCCATAGAAATATGCGTCCAGGGCCTCTCAGGGACCGGCAATGGCAAAAGCAACCCACTAGCACGGGAACAACAAGGCTTGGCCCGCGCACAAGTTCCACAGGACTGCACAAAAGAACACACATCATGCGACAAAGAAGGCCACCAAAAGGACCTACCAACCAAGTCTCTGGTACCAAAAATGCCAGTATGACCAGCCAACACGGAATAGTGAACCTCAGAAATCACTCTACTAGTCCATCTGTCAGGAACAAACAGTTTCCCCACCCACCGGACAGCAGTCAGGTTTGTCAGCCTGAAATTCCTGAAGAACCCGTCGTAAATCAGGGGAAATGGCAGAAAGGACCACCCCTTCTTTCAGAATACCGACCGGTTCTAAGACCTCAGGAGAATCAGGCAAAAAACTCCTAGAGAGGGCATCAGCCTTAATGTTCTTAGAACCCGGAAGGTACGAGACCACGAAATCAAAACGGGGGAAAAAACAAGGCCCATCAAGCCTGTCTAGGATTCAGCCGTTTGGCAGACTCGAGGTAAATCAAATTCTTATGATCGGTCAAGACCACAATACGGTGCTTAGCTCCCTCAAGCCAATGTCGCCACTCCTCAAACGCCCACTTCATAGCCAACAACTCCCGATTGCCGACATCATAATTGCGTTCAGCAGGCGAAAACTTACGGGAAAAGAAGGCACACGGTTTCATTAAGGAACCAACAGGATCCCTCTGAGACAAAACGGCCCCTGCCCCAATCTCAGAAGCGTCAATCTCAACCTGAAACGGAAGAGAAACATCCGGTTGACGCAACACCGGAGCAGAAGTAAATCGACGTTTAAGCTCCTGAAAGGCAGAGACAGCCGCAGAGGACCAATTCGCCACATCAGCGCCTTTCTTTGTCAAATCGGTCAAGGGTTTAACCACGCTGGAAAAATTAGCAATGAAGCGGCGATAAAATTTTGCAAAACCCAAAAATTTCTGAAGGCTCTTCACGGATGTGGGCTGAATCCAATCATGAATGGCCTGAACCTTAACCGGATCCATCTCTATAGACTAGGGAGAAAAAATAAGCCCAAAAAGGAAACCTTTTGCACCCCAAAGAGACACTTAGACCCTTTCACAAACAGGGCATTGTCACGAAGGATCTGAAATACCATCCTGACGTGTTGCACATGAGACTCCCAATCATCGGAAAAAATCAAAATATCGTCCAAATATACAATCAAGAATTTATCAATATAAGTCCGGAAAATATCATGCATGAAGGACTGAAAAACAGATGGAGCATTAGTGAGCCCGAATGGCATCACAAGGTATTCAAAATGGCCTTCGGGCGTGTTAAACGCAGTTTTCCATTCATCACCCTGCTTAATACGAACAAGATTATATGCCCCCGAAGGTCAATCTTCGTAAACCAACTAGCTCCCTTAATCCTAGCAAACAATCGGTAAGCAAAGGTAAAGGGTATTGAAACTTGACCGTGATTTTATTCAAGAGGCGATAATCAATACAGGGTCTCAAGGAACCATCTTTTTTAGCAACAAAAAAGAACCCCGCTCCCAACGGTGAAGAAGATGGCCGAATATGCCCTTTCTCCAAAGACTCCTTAATATAGCTCCGCATGGCGGTATGTTCAGGCACAGACAGGAAAAGTCGACCCTTAGGAAACTTACAGCCTGGAATCAAGTCAATAGCACAATCGCAGTCCCTGTGCGGTGGGAGGAAACTGGACTTGCGCTCATCGAATACATCCTGAAAATCAGACAAAAACTCTGGAATTTCAGAAGAGGAAGAAGAGGAGATTGACATCAAAGGAACATTATGAACCCCCTGACAACCCCAACTAGTCACAGACATGGACTTCCAATCCAACACAGGATTATGTACCTGCAACCACGGAAAACCCAGCACGATAGCATCATGCAAATTATGCAACACCAGAAATCGACAATCTTCCTGATGGGCTGGCGCCATGCGCATGGTCACCTGTGTCCAAAACTGGGGCTTATTTTTAGCCAAGGGTGTAGCATCAATGCCCCTTAAAGGAATAGGGTTCTGCAAAGGCTACAAGGGAAAACCACAACGCCTGGCAAACTCAAAGTCCATTAAGTTCAAGGCAGCGCCTGAATCCACAAACGCTATGACAGAAAATGATGACAATGAGCAGATCAAGGACACAGATAACAGAAATTTAGGTTGTACAGTACTGATGGTAAATGAACTAGCGATCCTCTTTGTCCGCTTAGGGCAGACTGAAATGACATGAGAAGCGTCGCCACAATAATAACACAACCTATTCTTACGTCTGAATCCTTGTCGTTCCGTCCTAGACAGAATCCTATCACACTGCATTGGCTCAGGAATTTGCTCTGAGGACAACGCCACAGCGCACACAGTTCTGCGCTCCCGCAAGCGCCGGTAAATCTGAATGGCCAGAGACATAGAATCACTCAGACCGGAAGGCGTGGGAAACCCCACCATAACATCTTTAACGGATTCAGAAAGACCCTTTCTGAAAATTGCCGCCAAAGCATCATTATTCCATTTAGTCAACACCGACCATTTTCTGAATTTCTGACAATACAATTCTGCTGCCTCTTGACCCTGAGACAAGGCCAACAAGGTCTTCTCAGCTTGATCCACATAATTAGGTTCATCATATAATAATCCTAAAGCCTGAAAAAAGGATTCTACATTAAGCAAAGCCGGATTCCCAGATTCCAGGGAAAACGCCCAATCCTGCGGGTCGCCACGCAGCAGGGAGATGACGATTTTAACCTGCTGAATGGAATCACCGGAGGATCGAGGTCTCAAAGCAAAAAACAGTTTACAGTTGTTTTTAAAACTCAAATTTGGACCTGTCACCAAAAAAACAAATCAGGAGTAGGAATCTTCGGTTCTAAAACAGGAGTCTGAACAATATAATCAGAAATACCCTGTACCCTAGCAGCAAGCTGGTCTCCACGAGAAGCCAATTCCTGAACATTCATGCTAGCACTAGGCTCCTCAGCCACCCAGAGATAAAGAGGGAAGAGAAGATAAAGCAGACTGAAGAAAAAAAAAATGGCTCAACACCTTTCTTCCCTTCTTCTGAGATGCATTTAACTCATTATTGGCCAGTTGTACTGTTATGATCTGGTGACCTTGGAGCAGCATGAAAACTTTCACTGAAGTAGGTGGTAACTATACTGACCGCAAATCCTGATCTTAACACCTCAACTAGAAGTAGCTGTGGGGTGTACCTAACAAAACCTAGACACCTCGACACAGCCGGAGGACTAAATACCCCTATAGATGGAAATAGGAATACTATCTTGCCTCAGAGCAGAACCCCAAAGGATAGGCAGCCCCCCACAAATATTGGCTGTGAGTAGGAGAGGAAAGACAAACACAGGCAGAAAACAGGATTTAGCACAAGAGGCCACTCTAGCTAAAATAGGAAAGGATAGAACAGAGTCCTGTGCGGTCAGTATTAAAACCCTTCCAAAAATATCCACAGCAGGTTATACAAAAAATTCCTCCATCTAACTAAAGACGTGGAACGTATATCTGCAACTCCAGAGACTCCTACACTCAGAGCAGGAATACAATCAAAAAACAAGCACACCGCTTGTGTGCCATAGAAAAGAAACAGACACTTATCTTTGCTGAATTGGCAGCTAAGCAGGAGAAGCCAGACAAGGATCCAACACTTCCCAAGAAACATTGACAACTGGCAAGGACTAATGAGTCCTGCAAACCTAAATACCCCAGTCAGAATTGCAATTAGCAGATACACCTGTCCAGGACTGCAGGCCAGGGACAACTGCATTACCACCTACAACCACCGGAGGAAGCCCAAAAGCAGAATTCACAACAGTACCCCCCCCTTGAGGAGGGGTCACCGAACCCTCACCAGAGCCCCCAGGCCAATCAGGATGAGCCAGATGAAAGACACGAACCAAATTAGCGGCATGGACATCAGAGGCAAAAACCCAAGAATTATCCTCCTGGCCATAACCCTTCCATTTGACAAGGTACTGAAGCTTCCGCCTCGAAAAACGGGAATCCAAAATCTTCTCAACAACATATTCCAACTCCCCATCAACCAACACAGGGGTTAGAGGATCAACAGAGGGAACAACGGGCTCCACATATTTCCGCAATAAAGATCTATGGAAGACATTATGGATCGCAAAAGAGGCCGGAAGCGCCAATCGAAAAGACACCGGATTAATAATCTCAGAAATCACTATGGGTCAAGTGGAGGGTCTAATATGTCCCTTAGCAAGACTCTCAGATGTAATCCTTCAGGGCCTGCCTTTCAGGACCAGACAGATTGTATAACCTGGTCTTGGGTAATTTTGCTCCAGGGAGCAAGTTTACGGGGCAATCATACACACAGTGTGGCGGCAGTTCCTGGCACCCCTTTTCTGAAAACACATCCACAAAATCACACAGAAAAGAGGGTATGGTTTTAGTGGTAACAGTAGAAATGATCGTACACAAGCAATTATTTTTGCAGAAATCACTCCCATTTGACTTTCTCTGGACTGCCAGTCAATAGCTGGATTATGGCCTAACACAATAGGAATAGGGAGACCTTCTAAGACATAAGACAGGCGCTCCCTGTAAAAAACCCCTATGTGCAGGTTCACATTATGTACTATTTGCATAAAATTTCCCTGACTGAAAGATGTAGAGTCAATCGCAAATATGGGTATGGGCTTCGCCACAGTAATACAGGGAAGACCAAGGTCCCGAGCAAACTGAGCATCCACCATATTGGCTCCCACCTCACTATCCAAGAGGATAGATATTTTCTCAGTTTTCATACCAATAACCAGTTTTGCAGGTAAGAAAAACTGGAAAACATATGTGGAGGAGATGTATACACCCAGTTTGTTCTCCTCCACACAACCTGGGGTTCGAAGTTTTACAATAGCTTTTTGTGTTTTGGTAAAGAAGGACAGACCCCAATGAAATGTCCATTCAGACCACAGGAAAAAAAACAACTCCATCTAACTGCATCGGTTCATCAGAGCACACAAGGACAACTTTGGTTTTAGGGAGTACCATGGGGACAGAGTCACAACTGGTCTATCCCTAAGGCATCTATGTGTATGGCCAGAGCCATGGCAACCTCCAGTGACTCTTGAGTTTCGTAAAACACTAGTGCGGCTTTTAATCTTTCCGACAGGCCCTCACAAAACTGATTCCTCAGAGCAGGATCGGTCCACCGGGTGTCAAGTGGCCCATCTCCTGAACTATGAGCAGAATTCCTCTGATGGTTGGTCTCCTTGCTGGAGCTTACGTAGCTTAGACTCAGCAAGGGAGACACGGTCCAGATCATCATACACAAGGCCGAAAGCCTCAAAAAAACATCAACCGACTGGAGAGACAGGGAGTCTGACGGAAGTGAAAAGGCCCAGGATTGAGGATCTCCTTGAAGGAGAGAAATATCAATCTCAACCTTTTACTCTTCACTCCCAGATGAACGGCAACAAAGCCTAAAGTAAAGCTTGTAGGCTTCACGGAACACCACAAATTTGTCCCATGCTACAGAAAACTTTTTTTTTTACCTCTTTCATGGTTGTATTCCACACTGTTGTCAGTTCGTTGGCACCTCCATAATCTTGCCGCAGAAATTTTACCGCCACATTGCCAACGTACTCAATGAAGATGTTAGACTGAGAAAGAAAAACGCGTGTTACACTTTATCCTCAAGACCAATCTGTTGTGTAGCGATGCTATTTGATGCACCTGATCCAAATTCAGCCTTTATGGCCGGTATGTGCCATAGTAGCCATGTAGAGAACCCTGAAGTCCGAAATGGGTGACTGTTATGAAGTATGGACTAGCGGAAAGTAGTCACATGATCAACTCACCAATGCTGAAATGGTATGGCAGACAGATGATAGTTATCCAAACACTGATTTTGTTGAAAATTGGACCACCACCATATACAGTGTTGAGCATAAAGAGTACACCCCCTTTTGATTTTAATCATTTTCTCAATAAATACAAGAACAATTTCCAAAATTTTGACAAGACTGAGATTCAAAGAACAATTTTTAACCCATATCATGAAAGTAAGGCTAATCATATAACTAGATGATTACAAAGGATGGAAGGTCTCATGTGATGAGAGGTTGGAAAATTTGGGTTTGTTTAGCTTAGAAAAAAAAGCCTCAGAGGAGATCTCATTTACGGTGGCATGTAAAAGTTTGTGCACCCCTGGTCAAAATTACTGTTATTGTGAACACTTAAGCAAGTTGAAGATGAAATTATTTTCTCAGTACACATAATATTGCAGGTTATAGTTAATCTAGTAATAAAAAAAAATTGGAGAAAGTAGGAACTTGATGGTCCTAGGTCTTTTTTTCAACCTATGTAACTTTCATTACAAAATCTTCAATTTTACTCAAATTAGTTGATGTAAAAAAAAAAGTATCCCCCAAATCAAAGCCTCCTACATGCATTGTGTATGACCTCCATGATTATTAAGGACAGCACTGAATCTTCTAGGTCTGGAATGAACAAGTTGGCGACATATTACATCTATCTTTTTCCATTCTTCAAGGACGAGCTCAACGGAGAGAGCGATGACAACTTGTGTCTTCAGAGTTCCCCATAGGTGATCGGTTGGGGTCAGATCAGGAGACACTTGGCCGCCGAGTCACTTTCATCCTCTTCTTCTTCAGAAATGCAACAGATGTGCGTGTTGATCATGGTCATGTTGGAAGAGTTTACGTCTATCAAGGGCACAGAGTGATGGCGGCATCTTTACTGTCACTAAAGTGCAGCACAGCTATGAATTCATGATACCATCAATGACATGTAGCCCCCCGAACACCCACTCACCAAGACCAACGTGACAATCTTAATTTTTAAAAGGGGTGTACTCTCTTATGTTCAGCACTGTATATGACCATGGTCCAATATCAACAAAAATCAGTGTTTGGCCAACTTTATGCTAAGCTCTATAGGTATGGCGGTCTCTATTCCCCCATGCTCGGGGCAGGATGGATTTTAATATAAAAAGGTGTTTAATGGAGTTTTATTCTACCTTCTGCATTCAAATGAACATGTGCACTTCATCAATTCTCGGGATATAATCTGTGTATGTGTGAAAGTTCTGCAGCAAAGAAGTGTAAAGACGGACTCTTACCAAAGAAGAGAAAGCCAAAACTACTACTGCTCCTGCAATTTCCGCAATGAAAATAATGAGGATGATGCTGAAAAACTAGAAAAAAACAACAAACCATTTACCAAGAAATCACATGTAATAGGGGGAGATATAGGGGGATATATGGAGTAATAGGGGGAGATATAGGGGGATATATGGAGTAATAGGGGGAGATATAGGGGGATATATGGAGTAATAGGAGGAGATATAGGGAGGATATATGGAGTAATAGGAGGAGATATAGGAGGATATATGGAGTAATAGGAGGAGATATAGGAGGATATATGGAGTAATAGGAGGAGATATAGGGAGGATATATGGAGTCATAGGAGGAGATATAGGAGGATATATGGAGTAATAGGAGGAGATATAGGGAGGATATATGGAGTAATAGGAGGAGATATAGGAGGATATATGGAGTAATAGGAGGAGATATAGGGAGGATATATGGAGTAATAGGAGGAGATATAGGAGGATATATGGAATAATAGGGGGAGATATAGGGGGATATATGGAGTAATAGAAGGAGATATAGGGGGATATATGAAGTAATAGGAGGAGATATAGGAACATATATGGCGTAATAGGAGGAGATATAGGGGGATATATGGAGTAATAGGAGGAGATATAGGAGGATATATGGAGTAATAGGAGGAGATATAGGGGGATATATGGAGTAATAGGAGAAGATATAGGAGGATATATGGGGTAATAGGAGGAGATATAGGGGGATATATGGAGTAATAGGAGGAGATATAGGAGGATATATGGAGTAATAGGGGGAGATATAGGAGGATATATGGAGTAATAGGAGGAGATATAGGAGGATATATGGAGTAATAGGAGGAGATATAGGAAGGATATATGGAGTAATAGGAGGAGATATAGGAGGATATATGAGTAATAGGGGGAGATATAGGAGGATATATGGAGTAATAGGAGGAGATATAGGGAGGATATATGAGTAATAGGGGGAGAGATAGGAGGATATATGGAGTAATAGGGGGAGATATAGGAGGATATATGGAGTAATGGGAGGAGATATAGGAGGATATATGAGTAATAGGAGGAGATATAGGAGGATATATGAGTAATAGGGGGAGATATAGGAGGATATATGGAGTAATAGGGGGAGATATAGGAGGACATATGGAGTAATAGGAGGAGATATAGGGGGACATATGGGGTAATAGGAGGAGATATAGGAGGATATATGGAGTAATAGGGGGAGATATAGGGGGATATATGGGGTAATAGGAGGAGATATAGGAGGATATATGGAGTAATAGGGGGAGATATAGGAGGATATATGGAGTAATAGGAGGAGCTATAGGGAGGATATATGGAGTAATAGGAGGATATATGGAGTAATAGGAGGAGATATAGGAGGATATATGGAGATATAGGGAGGATATATGGAGTAATAGGAGGAGATATAGGAGGATATATGGAGTAATAGGGGGAGATATAGGAGGATATATGGAGTAATAGGAGGAGATATAGGAGGATATATGAGTAATGGGGGAGATATAGGAGGATATATGGAGTAATAGGGGGGGATATATGGGGTAATAGGGGGAGATATAGGAGGATATATGGGGTAATAGGAGGAGATATAGGAGGATATATGGAGTCATAGGAGGAGATATAGGAGGATATATGGGGTAATAGGAGGAGATATAGGAGGATATATGGGGTAATAGGGGGAGATATAGGAGGATATATGGAGTCATAGGAGGAGATATAGGAGGATATATGGGGTAATAGGGGGAGATATAGGAGGATATATGGAGTCATAGGAGGAGATATAGGGAGGATATATGTAGTAATAGGAAGAGATATAGGGAGGATATATGGGGTAATAGGAGGAGATATAGGAGGATATATGGGGTAATAGGAGGAGATATAGGAGGATATATGGAGTCATAGGAGATATAGGAGGATATATGGAGTAATAGGAGGAGATATAGGAGGATATATGGAGTAATAGGAGGAGATATAGGAGGATATATGGAGTAATAGGAGGAGATATAGGAGGATATATGGGGTAATAGGAGGAGATATAGGGAGGATATATGGAGTAATAGGAGGAGATATAGGGAGGATATATGGGGTAATAGGAGGAGATATAGGGAGGATATATGGAGTAATAGGAGGAGATATAGGAGGATATATGGAGTAATAGGGGGAGATGTAGGGGGATATATGGGGTAATAGGAGGAGATATAGGAGGATATATGGGGTAATAAGAGGAGATATAGGAGGATATATGGAGTAATAGGGGGAGATATAGGGGGATATATGGAGTAATAGGAGGAGATATAGGAGGATATATGGAGTAATAGGAGGAGATATAGGAGGACATATGGAGTATTAGGAGGAGATATAGGGAGGATATATGGAGTAATAGGAGGAGATATAGGAGGATATATGGAGTAATAGGAGGAGATATAGGGAGGATATATGGGGTAATAGGAGGAGATATAGGAGGATATATGGAGTAATAGGAGGATATATAGGGGGGATATATGGAGTAATAGGAGGAGATATAGGGAGGATATATGGAGTAATAGGAGGAGATATAGGGAGATATATGGGGTAATAGGAGGAGATATAGGGGGATATATGGAGTAATAGGAGGAGATATAGGGGGATATATGGATTAATAGGAGGAAATATAGGGGGATATATGGGGTAATAGGAGGAGATATAGGGGGATATATGGAGTAATAGGAGGAGATATAGGGGGATATATGGGGTAATAGGAGGAGATATAGGGAGGATATATGGAGTAATAGGAGGAGATATAGGGAGGATATATGGAGTAATAGGAGGATATATAGGGAGATATATGGGGTAATAGGAGGAGATATAGGGGGATATATGGAGTAATAGGAGGAGATATAGGGGGATATATGGGGTAATAGGAGGAGATATAGGAGGATATATGGAGTAATAGGAGGAGATATAGGGAGGATATATGGAGTAATAGGAGGAGATATAGGAGGATATATGGAGTAATAGGAGGAGATATAGGAGGATATATGGAGTAATAGGAGGAGATATAGGATGATATATGGAGTAAAAGGAGGAGATATAGGGAGGATATATGGAGTAATAGGAGGAGATATAGGAGGATATATGGAGTAATAGGAGGAGATATAGGAGGATATATGGAGTAATAGGAGGAGACATAGGGAGGATATATGGAGTAATAGGAGGAGATATAGGAGGATATATGGGGTAATAGGAGGAGATATAGGGAGGATATATGGAGTAATAGGAGGAGATATAGGAGGATACAGTTAGGTCCATATATATTTGGACAGAGACAACATTTTTTTAATTTTGGTTATAGACATCACCACAATGAATTTTAAACAAAACAATTCAGATGCAGTTGAAGTTCAGACTTTCAGCTTTCATTTGAGGGTATCCACATTAAAATTGGATGAAGAGTTTAGGAGTTTCAGCTCTTTAACATGTGCCACCCTGTTTTTAAATGGACCAAAAGTAATTGGATAATTGACTCCAAGGCTATTTCATGGACAGGTGTGGGCAATCCCTTCGTTATGTCATTCTCAATTAAGCAGATAAATGGGCTGGCATTGATTTGAGGTGTGCTGCTTGCATTTGGAAGGTTTTGCTGTGAAGTAAACATGAGGTCAAAGGAGCTCTCCATGCAGGTGAAACAAGCCATCCTTAAGCTGCGAAACCAGAAAAAACCCATCCGAGAAATTGCTACAATATTAGGAGAGGCTAAATCTACAGTTTGGTACATCCTGAGAAAGAAAGAAAGCACTGGTGAACTCCTCAATGCAAAAAGACCTGGGCGCCCACAGAAGACAACAGTGGTGGATGATCGCAGAATAATCTCCATGGTGAAGAGAAACCCCTTCACAACAGCCAACCAAGTGAACAACACTCTCCAGGAGGTCGGCGTATCAATATCCAAATCTACCATAAAGAGAAGACTGGATGAAAGTAAATACAGAGGGTCCACTGCACGGTGCAGCCACTCATAAGCATCAAGAAGAAAAAGGCTAGACTGGACTTTGCTAAAAAACATCCAAAAAAGCCGGCACAGTTCTGGAAGAACATTCTTTGGACAGATGAAACCAAGATCAACCTCTACCAGAATGATGGAAAGAGAAAAGTATGGTGAAGGCGTGGTACAGCTCATGATCCAAAGCATACCGCATCCAGAGGCGTAGCTAGAGCTTTTGCCGCCCGGGGCTGATCCCGAGTTTGGCGCCCCCCCCCCCATCCCCCCCCCCCCAGCTCAATACACACAAAGGTTACCAATAATGGTTTTCCTGTTTTGTAGAACTTAAACTGGGCCTAATGGTGTCACCCCCACATGCCACACCTGTGACTTAATACCACCACACCATGACCAGGCCACATAGTGACCGAATAATACTACATACAAGGGACAAATACCACCGCACCATTTCCAGACCACATATTACCACCACATAGTGACTGAATACTACAATACTGATCAGTAATAAAAAAAAAACCACAATACTATCACCATAAGTGCCAGTATTCACAGGAGATCTGTACTTAGTATGCAGTGTCTGTGTAGAGGTAATACAGAGATCACTGGTGACATTATACACAGGACCTCTATATAGTATACAGTGTATAGTGTCAGTGTATAGGTAACACTGACTCACCAGTGACGTCTCTAGGTGAAGTCCTTCATCTTTCATCCAGCACAGACCGCCATCATTCCTTCCAGCCAGGACTCGTTTCTGCAGGAAATAACACAGTTATCTCGAGCTCCGCTTGCAGAACACATTACTTAATTTTTCACAACTTCTACATTACACCACATGAAGAAAAAAAGGTGATATAGTGTCACTCTGCACAGTAACAGGACCGCCCCCCCATTTAAAACAGTATACTCAAAAAATAAAATAAATACATCACTGCAGTAATAATATCCCTTAATTATCCCCTATGGTAATAATATTCCCCACCCTGGCCCCGTTTATCTCATTCCTGGCTCCAGCCATATGTTGTCGTATCCTGCCCTCATGAGTATCCATTCTACCCCATATGATCTCCCCATCCTGCCCCACCAGCCTCCATCGTATCCGTCCTGCCCCATGATCCAATCCTGCCCCGTGTCTCCAATCATGCCCCGTATCTACATTCTGCCCATGCCTCAAGTCCTGCCCCCAGTGTGTCCAGCATATTACCCCCATGTTGTCCAGCAATCTGCCCCAGTGTGTCCAGCATATTACCCCATGTTGTCCAGCAATCTGCCCCAGTGTGTCCAGCATATTACCCCCAGTGTGTCCAGCAATCTGCCCCAGTATGTCCAGCATATTACCCCCAGTGTGTCCAGCAATCTGCCCTCAGTGTGTCCAGCAATCTGCCCCAGTGTCCAGCAGTCTGCCCCAGTGTGTCCAGCATATTACCCCCAGTGTCCAGCATTGCCCCAGTGTGTCCAGTATATTACCCCCAGTGTGTCCAGCAATCTGCCCCAGTGTCCAGCATTGCCCCAGTGTGTCCAGAAGTCTGCCCCAGGGTCTCCAGCATTGCCTCAATGTGTCCAGAAATCTGCCCCAGGGTCTCCAGTATTGCCCCAGTGTGTCCAGCAATCTGCCCTAGGGTCTCCAGTATTGCCCCAGTGTGTCCAGCAATCTGCCCCATGGTCTCCTGTATTGCCCCAGTGTGTCCAGCATTCTGCCCCATGGTCTCCAGTATTGCCCCGGTGTGTCCAGCAATCTGCCCCATGGTCTCCAGTATTGCCCCAGTATGTCCAGAAATCTGCCCCAGGGTCTCCAGTATTGCCCCAGTGTGTCCAGCAATCTGCCCCAGGGTCTCCAGTATTGCCCCAGTGTGACCAGCAATCTGCCCCATAGTCTCCTGTATTGCCCCAGTGTGTCCAGCAATCTGCCCCAGGGTCTCCAGTATTGCCCCAGTGTGTCCAGCAATCTGCCCCATGGTCTCCAGTATTGCCCCAGTGTGTCCAGCAATCTGCCCCATGGTCTCCTGTATTGCCCCAGTGTGTCCAGCAATCTGCCCCATAGTCTCCTGTATTGCCCCAGTGTGTCCAGCAATCTGCCCCATGGTCTCCTGTATTGCCCCAGTGTGTCCAGCATTCTGCCCCATGGTCTCCAGTACTGCCCCAGTGTGTCCAGCAATCTGCCCCATGGTCTCCAGTATTGCCCCAGTGTGTCCAGCATTGCCCCAGCCCCAGACATAAAGAAAAAAAAAAAAAAGTAAAATCCTCACCTCTCCCGTTCCCAGCGCAGGTCCGGTGCAGTCAGCGTCTCTCCGGCTCTGCGACGCTCAGGACAGAGAGGCAGAGCGGCGCGCACAGTAGTGACGTCATCGCGCCCTCTGCTCTGAGACGTCGCAGAGTCAGAGGACGCTGCAGCTGCCGGCGCCGCAGGAACCAGGAGAGGTGAGTATAGAGCGGGGGGCGGGGGCGGGGGCGGGACCCGGGGGTGGGGGGAGCTGGCCCTGGTCGTGGCGGCGGACGGCGCCGCCCGAAGATTTAAAGGGGCGTCTTTTTTTTTTTTTTTTTTTTTTATCTTCTCCTGCAGCGCCGGCCGCCCCCAGCATTGTGCCGCCCGGGGCGGACCGCCCCCCCCCCACACCCCCCTTCCTACGCCACTGACCGCATCATGTGTAAAACACGGCGGAGGCAGTGTGATGGCTTGGGCATGCATGGCTGCCAGTGGCACTGGGTCACTAGTGTTTATTGATGATGTGACACAGGACAGAAGCAGCCGAATGAATTCTGAGGTATTCAGAGCCGCCATACTGTGTGCTCAGATCCAGCCAAATGCAGCCAAACTGATTGGTCGTCATTTCATACTACAGATGGACAATGACCCAAAACACAAAGCCAAAGCAACCCAGGAGTTTATTAAAGCAAAGAAGTGGAATATTCTAGAATGGCCAAGTCAGTCACCTGATCTCAACCCAATTGAGCATGCATTTCACTTGTAAAAGACTAAACTTCAGACAGAAAGGCCCAGAAACAAACAGCAACTGAAAACCACCGCAGTGAAGGCCTGGCAGAGCATCAAAAAGGAGGAAACACAGCGTCGGGTGATGTCCATAAGTTCAAGACTTCAGGCAGTCATTGTCAACAAAGGGTTTTCAACCAAGTACTAAAAATGAACATTTTATTTAAAATTATTGAATCTGTCCAATTACTTTTGATCCCTTTAAAAACAGGGTGGCACATGTTAAGGAGCTGAAACTCCTAAACCCTTCATCCAATTTTAATGTGGATACCCTCAAATGAAAGCTGAAAGTCTAAACTTCAACTGCATCTGAAATGTTTTGTTTAAAATTCATTGTGGTAATGTCTAAAACCAAAATTAGAAAAATTTTGTCTCTGTCCAAATATATATGGACCTAACTGTATATGGAGTAATAGGAGGAGATATATGAGGATATATGGAGTAATAGGAGGAGATATATGAGGATATATGGAGTAATAGGAGGAAATATAGGGGATATATGGAGTAATAGGAGGAGATATAGGAGGATATATGGAGTAATAGGAGGAGATATAGGAGGATATATGGGGTAATAGGAGGAGATATAGGGGATATATGGAGTAATAGGAGGAGATATAGGGAGGATATATGGAGTAATAGGAGGAGATATAGGGGGGATATATGGGGTAATAGGAGGAGATATAGGGGGGATATATGGAGTAATAGGAGGAGATATAGGGAGGATATATGGGGTAATAGGAGGAGATATAGGAGGATATATGGAGTAATAGGAGGATATATAGGGGGGATATATGGAGTAATAGGAGGAGATATAGGGAGGATATATGGAGTAATAGGAGGAGATATAGGGGGATATATGGGGTAATAGGAGGAGATATAGGGGGATATATGGAGTAATAGGAGGAGATATAGGGGGATATATGGGGTAATAGGAGGAGATATAGGAGGATATATGGGGTAATAGGAGGAGATATAGGAGGATATATGGAGTAATAGGAGGAGATATAGGAGGATATATGGAGTAATAGGGGGAGATATAGGAGGATATATGGAGTAATAGGAGGAGATATAGGGGGATATATGGGGTAATAGGGGGAGATATAGGGAGGATATATGGGGTAATAGGGGGAGATATGGGGGGGATATATGGAGTAATAGGAGAAGATATAGGGAGGATATATGGAGTAATAGGGGGAGATGTAGGGGGATATATGGAGTAATAGGAGGAGATATAGGGGGATATATGGAGTAATAGGAGGAGATATAGGAGGATATATGGGGTAATAGGGGGAGATATAGGAGGATATATGGAGTAATAGGAGGAGATATAGGAGGATATATGGGGTAATAGGAGGAGATATAGGAGGATATATGGAGTAATAAGAGGAGATATAGGGAGGATATATGGAGTAATAGGAGGAGATATAGGAGGATATATGGGGTAATAGGGGGAGATATAGGAGGATATATGGAGTAATAGGAGGAGATATAGGGGGATATATGGAGTAATAGGAGGAGATATAGGAGGATATATGGGGTAATAGGAGGAGATATAGGAGGATATATGGGGTAATAGGAGGAGATATAGGGAGATATATGGAGTAATAGGAGGAGATATAGGGGGATATATGGAGTAATAGGGGGAGATATAGGGAGGATATATGGAGTAATAGGAGGAGATATAGGAGGATATATGAGTAATAGGGGGAGATATAGGAGGATATATGGAGTAATAGGGGGAGATATAGGGAGGATATATGAGTAATAGGGGGAGATATAGGAGGATATATGGAGTCATAGGAGGAGATATAGGAGGATATATGAGTAATAGGGGGAGATATAGGAGGATATATGGAGTAATAGGGGGAGATATAGGGGGATATATGGAGTAATAGGAGGAGATATAGGAGGATATATGGGGTAATAGGAGGAGATATAGGAGGATATATGGGGTAATAGGAGGAGATATAGGGAGGATATATGGAGTAATAGGAGGAGATATAGGAGGATATATGGGGTAATAGGAGGAGATATAGGAGGATATATGGGGTAATAGGAGGAGATATAGGGAGGATATATGGAGTAATAGGAGGAGATATAGGAAGGATATATGGGGTAATAGGAGGAGATATAGGAGGATATATGGGGTAATAGGAGGAGATATAGGGAGGATATATGGAGTAATAGGAGGAGATATAGGAAGGATATATGGGGTAATAGGAGGAGATATAGGGAGGATATATGGAGTAATAGGAGGAGATATAGGAGGATATATGGGGTAATAGGAGGAGATATAGGAGGATATATGGAGTAATAGGGGGAGATATAGGGGGATATATGGAGTAATAGGGGGAGATATTGGGGGATATATGGAGTAATAGGAGGAGATATAGGAGGATATATGGAGTAATAGGAGGAGATATAGGGAGGATATATGGGGTAATAGGAGGAGATATAGGAGGATATATGGAGTAATAGGAGGAGATATAGGAGGATATATGGAGTAATAGGAGGAGATATAGGGAGGATATATGGAGTAATAGGAGGAGATATAGGAGGATATATGGAGTAATAGGGGGAGATGTAGGGGGATATATGGGGTAATAGGAGGAGATATAGGAGGATATATGGGGTAATAGGGGGAGATATAGGGAGGATATATGGAGTAATAGGAGGAGATATAGGAGGATATATGGAGTAATAGGGGGAGATGTAGGGGGATATATGGGGTAATAGGAGGAGATATAGGAGGATATATGGGGTAATAGGGGGAGATATAGGAGGACATATGGAGTAATAGGAGAAGATATAGGGGGATATATGGGGTAATAGGAGGAGATATAGGAGGATATATGGGGTAATAGGGGGAGATATAGGAGGACATATGGAGTATAGGAGGAGATATAGGGGGACATATGGAGTAATAGGAGGAGATATAGGGAGGATATATGGAGTAATAGGAGGAGATATAGGGAGGATATATGGAGTAATAGGGGGAGATATAGGAGGATATATGGAGTAATAGGAGGAGATATAGGAGGACATATGGAGTAATAGGAGGAGATATAGGGGGATATATGGAGTAATAGGAGGAGATATAGGAGGATACAGTTAGGTCCATATATATTTGGACAGAGACAACATTTTTTTAATTTTGGTTATAGACATCACCACAATGAATTTTAAACAAAACAATTCAGATGCAGTTGAAGTTCAGACTTTCAGCTTTCATTTGAGGGTATCCACATTAAAATTGGATGAAGAGTTTAGGAGTTTCAGCTCCTTAACATGTGCCACCCTGTTTTTAAATGGACCAAAAGTAATTGGACAATTGACTCCAAGGCTATTTTATGGACAGGTGTTGGCAATCCCTTCGTTATGTCATTCTCAATTAAGCAGATAAAAGGCCTGGAGTTGATTTGAGGTGTGGTGCTTGCATTTGGAAGGTTTTGCTGTGAAGTAAACATGCGGTCAAAGGAGCTCTCCATGCAGGTGAAACAAGCCATCCTAAAGCTGCGAAAACAGAAAAAACCCAACCGAGAAATTGCTACAATATTAGGAGAGGCTAAATCTACAATTTGGTACATCCTGAGAAAGAAAGAAAGCACTGGTGAACTACTCAATGCAAACAGACCTGGGCGCCCACGGAAGACAACAGTGGTGGATGATCGCAGAATAATCACCATGGTGAAGAGAAACCCCTTCACAACAGCCGACCAAGTGACCAACACTCTCCAGGAGGTCGGCGTATCAATATCCAAATCTACCATAAAGAGAAGACTGGATGAAAGTAAATACAGAGGGTTCACTGCACGGTGCAGCCACTCATAAGCATCAAGAAGAAAAAGGCTAGACTGGACTTTACAAAAAAACATCTAAAAAAGCCAGCACAGTTCTGGAAGAACATTCTTTGAACAGATGAAACCAAGATCAACCTCTACCAGAATGATGGAAAGAGAAAAGTATGGCGAAGGCGTGGTACAGCTCATGATCCAAAGCATACCACCTCATCTGTAAAACACGGCGGAGGCAGTGTGATGGCTTGGGCATGCATGGCTGCCAGTGGCACTGGGTCACTAGTGTTTATTGATGATGTGACACAGTACAGAAGCAGCTGAATGAATTCTGAGGTATTCAGAGCCATACTGTGTGCTCAGATCCAGCCAACTGCAGCCAAACGGATTGGTCGTTGTTTCATACTACAGATGGACAATGACCCAAAACATAAAGCCAAAGCAACCCAGGAGTTTATTAAAGCAAAGAAGTGGAATATTCTAGAATGGCCAAGTCAGTCACCTGATCTCAACCCAATTGAGCAGCATTTCACTTGTAAAAGACTAAACTTCAGACAGAAAGGCCCAGAAACAAACAGCAACTGAAAACCACCGCAGTGAAGGCCTGGCAGAGCATCAAAAAGGAGGAAATACAGCGTCTGGTGATGGCCATGAGTTCAAGACTTCAGGCAGTCATTGCCCACAAAGGGTTTTCAACCAAGTACTAAAAATGAACATTTTATTTAAAATTATTGAATCTGTCCAATTACTTTTGATCCCTTTAAAAACAGGGTGGCACATGTTAAGGAGCTGAAACTCCTAAACCCTTCATCCAATTTTAATGTGGATACCCTCAAATGAAAGCTGAAAGTCTGAACTTCAACTGCATCTGAATGGTTTTGTTTAAAATTCATTGTGGTAATGTCTAAAACCAAAATTAGAAAAATTTTGTCTCTGTCCAAATATATATGGACCTAACTGTATATGGAGTAATAGGAGGAGATATATGAGGATATATGGAGTAATAGGAGGAAATATAGGGGATATATGGAGTAATAGGAGGAGATATAGGAGGATATATGGAGTAATAGGAGGAGATATAGGAGGATATATGGAGTAATAGGGGGAGATATAGGGGGATATATGGAGTATTAGGAGGAGATATAGGGGGATATATGGAGTAATAGGAGGAGATATAGGAGGATATATGGAGTAATAGGAGGAGATATAGGGGGATATATGGGGTAATAGGGGGAGATATAGGAGGATATATGGAGTAATAGGAGGAGATATAGGAGGATATATGGAGTAATAGGAGGAGATATAGGGAGGATATGTGGAGTAATAGGAGGAGATATAGGAGGATATATGGAGTAATAGGAGGAGATATAGGGAGGATATATGGAGTAATAGGAGGAGATATAGGGGGGATATATGGGGTAATAGGGGGAGATATAGGGAGGATATATGGAGTAATAGGAGGAGGAGATATAGGGAGGATATATGGAGTAATAGGAGGAGATATAGGGGGATATATGGGGTAATAGGGGGAGATATAGGGAGGATATATGGAGTAATAGGAGGAGATATAGGGGGATATATGGGGTAATAGGGGGAGATATAGGGAGGATATATGGAGTAATAGGAGGAGATATAGGGAGGATATATGGAGTAATAGGAGGAGATATAGGGGGATATATGGGGTAATAGGGGGAGATATAGGGAGGATATATGGAGTAATAGGAGGAGATATAGGGGGATATATGGGGTAATAGGGGGAGATATAGGGAGGATATATGGAGTAATAGGAGGAGATATAGGGAGGATATATGGAGTAATAGGAGGAGATATAGGGGGATATATGGGGTAATAGGGGGAGATATAGGGAGGATATATGGAGTAATAGGAGGAGATATAGGGGGATATATGGGGTAATAGGGGGAGATATAGGGAGGATATATGGAGTAATAGGAGGAGATATAGGGGGATATATGGGGTAATAGGAGGAGATATAGGGAGGATATATGGAGTAATAGGAGGAGATATAGGAGGATATATGGAGTAATAGGAGGAGATATAGGGGGATATATGGAGTAATAGGAGGGGATATAGGAGGATATATGGAGTAATAGGAGGAGATATAGGGAGGATATATGGAGTAATAGGAGGAGATATAGGGGGATATATGGAGTAATAGGAGGAGATATAGGGGGATATATGGAGTAATAGGAGGAGATATAGGAGGCTATATGGGGTAATAGGAGGAGATATAGGAGGATATATGGAGTAATAGGAGGAGATATAGGAGGATATATGGAGTAATAGGAGGAGATATAGGAGGATATATGGAGTAATAGGAGGAGATATAGGAGGATATATGGAGTAATAGGAGGAGATATAGGAGGATATATGGAGTAATAGGAGGAGATATAGGAGGATATATGGAGTAATAGGAGGAGATATAGGGGGATATATGGAGTAATAGGAGGAGATATAGGGGGATATATGGAGTAATAGGGGGAGATATAGGAGGATATATGGAGTAATAGGAGGAGATATAGGGAGGATATATGGAGTAATAGGAGGAGATATAGGAGGATATATGGAGTAATAGGAGGAGATATAGGAGGATATATGGAGTAATAGGAGGAGATATAGGGAGGATATATGGAGTAATAGGAGGAGATATAGGAGGATATATGGAGTAATAGGAGGAGATATAGGAGGATATATGGAGTAATAGGAGGAGATATAGGGGGATATATGGAGTAATAGGAGGAGATATAGGGGGATATATGGAGTAATAGGAGGAGATATAGGAGGATATATGGAGTAATAGGAGGAGATATAGGGAGGATATATGGAGTAATAGGAGGAGATATAGGAGGATATATGGAGTAATAGGAGGAGATATAGGAGGATATATGGAGTAATAGGAGGAGATATAGGGAGGATATATGGAGTAATAGGAGGAGATATAAGAGGATATATGGAGTAATAGGAGGAGATATAGGGAGATATATGGAGTAATAGGAGGAGATATAGGAGGATATATGGAGTAATAGGAGGAGATATAGGAGGATATATGGAGTAATAGGAGGAGATATAGGGAGGATATATGGAGTAATAGGAGGAGATATAAGAGGATATATGGAGTAATAGGAGGAGATATAGGAGGATATATGGAGTAGTAGGAGGAGATATAGGGGGATATATGGGGTAATAGGGGGAGATATAGCAGTAGTTTTTTACTTACCAGCATTAGCATACACCTGCTTTCTTTCACAGCTCCGCAGCAGCCCAGGAACCCCATGAGTATCAGGAATCCTCCCACGGCCATACACAGATAACCGACATTTACCACCTGCATTAGTTGAGGTGCGGCTGAGCCCAGGATCCTGAGGAAGGACCCTCCGTCCACCTTCACCCAGATTCCTATACCCAGCACAGCGGTGCCCCCCAGCTGTAGGCAGATAAAATACATTTATACAATATTTTGTGATTTCTTGGAGCTAATACCCCACAGATGTCTGGATCAGGTTGTTTGAATGTGCAGAAGAGTCGTCAGCCATATTGGGGGAACCATGTAAAATATGATACTTACGAAGATGATGCCGTTGAATACAAACATCATAGTTTTTAGGAACGAAAAGCAGCTCATTTTGGGTTCTAAATGAAAAAAACAACAACACACAAAACAGTTGATTACAGATGGATCTATTGTGTAATTATTGCTCCTCATATCTCAGCTTCCTGGATTCTTGTGAGTGTGACATGGACCTGAATGGTTTTGGGGTTAACCAGAAGTCATTTCCAATCTGCTTTTTCTTTAGAAACAGCGCCACTCATGTCCATGGCCAGTGTGTGGTACTGCAGCTCAGCCCTCTTCACTTGAAGTGCAATACCAGGCACTGCCTGTAGACATGGGTGGCGCCCTTTTTCCGTGAGGTCATGGTGTCCCTGTCATGGCGCCTGGCTTACACTACACACAATAGCTCGGTATACTCCCTCCTCTGCAGGGAGCAGCTTATTGCTTCCAAGGAAACTATCATTGTATAAACACGAAGCCAAAAAACACAAAACGCGGCCAAAAGTGAAAACCTTCTCCGGGCCAGAGAATATGAAGGTCACTGAGCTGAAGTGGTATATATGGCACGCTGATATATACCCCTGCTCCACGGTGTGCCCCATTATAGAGGGAGAAGGCGGCATAGTGTCAGCGAGAAGGGACTGTGGGTGTTACGGGAGGCGCTGTTGGGTGCACTGGGGGCATTTTGCGTTTTACAGGGGTTCTGTGGCGCAAAATGAGGTACTGTGGTAGGTGATACTGGAGGCACTGTTGTGTGTACTGGGGCCATTGTGGCTGTTACTTGAGTACTCTGTCTCTTAATGAGGTACTGTTGTATATACTGGAGCCGTTGTGGGTGTTACTGGGGTACTATGGCTCTTAATGAGGTACTGTTGTATATACTGGAGCCGTTGTGGGTGTTACTGGGGTACTATGGCTCTTAATGAGGTACTGTTGTATATACTGGAGCCGTTGTGGGTGTTACTGGGGTACTATGGCTCTTAATGAGGTACTGTTGTATATACTGGAGCCGTTGTGGGTGTTACTGGGGTACTATGTCTCTTAATGAGGTACTGTTGTATATACTGGAGCCGTTGTGGGTGTTACTGGGGTACTATGTCTCTTAATGAGGTACTGTTGTATATACTGGAGCCGTTGTGGGTGTTACTGGGGTACTATGGCTCTTAATGAGGTACTGTTGTATTTACTGGAGCCGTTGTGGGTGTTACTGGGGTACTGTGGCTCTTAATGAGGTACTGTTGTATATACTGGAGCCCTTGTGGGTGTTACTGGGGTACTATGGCTCTTAGTGAGGTGCTGTCATTGTTATTGGAGGCACTGTTGTGTGCACTGGAGCCATTGTAGGTGTTACTGGGGTACTATGTCTCTTAATGAGGTACTGTTGTATATACTGGAGCCCTTGTGGGTGTTACTGGGGTACTATGGCTCTTAGTGAGGTGCTGTCATTGTTATTGGAGGCACTGTTGTGTGCACTGGAGCCATTGTGGGTGTTACTGGGGTACTATGTCTCTTAATGAGGTACTGTTGTATATACTGGAGCCGTTGTGGGTGTTACTGGGGTACTATGTCTCTTAATGAGGTACTGTTGTATATACTGGAGCCGTTGTGGGTGTTACTGGGGTACTATGGCTCTTAATGAGGTACTGTTGTATATACTGGAGCCGTTGTGGGTGTTACTGGGGTACTATGGCTCTTAATGAGGTACTGTTGTATATACTGGAGCCGTTGTGGGTGTTACTGGGGTACTATGGCTCTTAATGAGGTACTGTTGTATATACTGGAGCCGTTGTGGGTGTTACTGGGGTACTATGGCTCTTAGTGAGGTGCCGTCATCGTTACTGGAGGCACTGTTGTGTGTACTGGGGCCATTGTGATTGTTACTCGAGTAATGTGACTCTTAATGAGGTACTGTGGCTTTTACTGGAGGAAATGTTGCATGTACAGTGGCCGTGGTACTGTGAGTTGTGGGTGGTACCGAAGTACTATGGTTATTATTCCAGGCATTGTTGCGTGTACTGGCGGTAATTTAGGCGTTACTGGGGTACTGTGGCTATTAATGAGATATTGTGGCTGTTACTAGAGGCACTGTTGTATATACTGGGGTCGTTGTGGGTGTTACTGGGGCACTGTAGCTGTTACCGTGGTTTTCTAGCTCTTTATGAGGTACTATCATTGTAACTAGAGGCACTGTTGCTTGTACTAGGGCACTGTAGCCGTTACCAGAGTACTTCATTAAGAGCTAAACGACCATCATTGATGCTATAAGCACTTAATGAGTACTTAATGAGGTACTGTGATTGTTACTGGAGGCACTGTTAAATACACTGGGGCTATTGTGGGCGTTACTGGGATACTGTTCTAGTTACCTTAGTACCTCATCAAGAGCTAAACTACAATCATTGATACTGGAGGCACTGTGGGTATTACTGGGGTACTGTAGCTCTTAATGAGGTACTATCATTGTTACAAGAGGCACGGCTTGTAATGGGGCCACTGTGGCTGTTACTTGGGTACTATGGCTCTTAATGAGGTACTGTCATTGTTACCGGAGGCACTGTTGCTTGTACTGGGGCCATTGTGGGTATTACTGGGGTACTGTGGCTATTACTTTGGTACTCTAGCTCTTAATGACGTACTGTCCTTGTTACTGGAGACACTGTTGTATACACTGAGGACATTTTGGGTGTTACTGGGGTACTGTGGCTGTTACTTGGTACTGTGGCTCTTAATGAGGTACTGTTGTTGTTACTGGAGACACTGTTGTATATATACACTGAGGACATTTTGGGTGTTCCTAGGGTACTGTGGCTGTTACTTGGTACCGTGGCTCTTAATGAGGCACTATAATTGTTACTGGCGGCACGGCTTGTAATGGGGCCATTGTGGGTGTTCCTAGGGTACTGTGGCTGTTACCTGGGTATTGTGGCTCTTAATGAGGCACTATAATTGTTACTGGAGGCACGGCTTGTAATGGGGCCATTGTAGGTGTTACTGGAGATACTGCGGCTGTTGCTGGAGGTGCTGTTGTGTCTACTGGGTACATAGCTCAGGTGTAACTAGAAGCTTATTGTCTGGGGATAGAAGTTAATGTGGTGGCCATTGGGGCACCACGGCTCGTTCCTAGTCACCGTGGCTCGTTATGTGGGCACCGTAGCTCCGCCATTCCCAGGCGCTGTGACTGCGTGCACCATGTTAGGCTGAATCTGACCAAAGTCAAGTAAAACTTGTTAACTTGCAGTTTATGATTGACAGGTGCCACTAAATCATTGATAGCCTAGATTCTGAATGTGTAACCCATAGAGGAGCCTGGTGAATGTGTGACCTCAGCGATGCCTGGGCCACCGCGCCGTGCCACCTGCCGCAGTCTGCGTACTCGTCACAAGGTGTTGGAAAGGGCACATTGAAAAGGTTTCTGCTTTGTTTGCTTAAAAGATGAAGGATATGAAAATTTTTGCACTTGACACTTTTCTAAAAGGCAAATTACGACATAGATATGCAAAATGGCGAGTGATCGAGCCCAAAATGCGGCTTTTATTGCAGATACAGAGGGCTCTGTGTTCGGAGTCCTGGCAGAAGAGAGCGCTGTATTTATATGCTGAGCGGATGTGTGATATTACAACGCGCTTCTGGATTTTCCAGTTTTTGTGTAAATACTTATTGGAATATACCGGGATTTTGTCATCTTCATTATACGAATACAATTAGTATATTAATGTATACTCTTCTCCCTAACCTCCCCCACTCGTTTTACTCCATGTGTACACTACGTTCTCCTCTCTGTATCCATGTCCACTCATTTCACTATATACACACTATATATCTATTATATAATGTACATTCTTTTCTGTAACCTCCCCATTCATTTCACTCTATATGTGTGTACTCATCTCTCTAACCTCTCCCACACATTTCACTATATATCCTTCTCTGTAACCTCTCCCACTCATTTCACTATATACCCTTCTCTCTAACCTCTCCCACTCATTTCACTATATACTCTTCTCTCTAACCTCTCCCACACATTTCACTATATACCCTTCTCTCTAACCTCTCCCACACATTTCACTGTATACCCTTCTCTCTAACCTCTCCCACACATTTCACTACTCTTCTCTCTAACCTCTCCCACTCATTTCACTATATACTCTTCTCTCTAACCTCTCCCACTCATTTCACTACTCTTCTCTCTAACCTCTCCCACTCATTTCACTATATACTCTTCTCTCTAACCTCCCCCACTCATTTCACTACTCTTCTCTCTAACCTCTCCCACTCATTTCACTATATACTCTTCTCTCTAACCTCTCCCACTCATTTCACTACTCTTCTCTCTAACCTCTCCCACTCATTTCACTATATACTCTTCTCTCTAACCTCTCCCACTCATTTCACTACTCTTCTCTCTAACCTCTCCCACACATTTCACTATATACCCTTCTCTCTAACCTCTCCCACACATTTCACTGTATACCCTTCTCTCTAACCTCTCCCACACATTTCACTACTCTTCTCTCTAACCTCTCCCACTCATTTCACTATATACTCTTCTCTCTAACCTCTCCCACTCATTTCACTACTCTTCTCTCTAACCTCTCCCACTCATTTCACTATATACTCTTCTCTCTAACCTCTCCCACTCATTTCACTACTCTTCTCTCTAACCTCTCCCACTCATTTCACTATATACTCTTCTCTCTAACCTCTCCCACTCATTTCACTACTCTTCTCTCTAACCTCTCCCACTCATTTCACTATATACTCTTCTCTCTAACCTCTCCCACTCATTCCACTACTCTTCTCTCTAACCTCTCCCACTCATTTCACTATATACTCTTCTCTCTAACCTCTCCCACTCATTTCACTACTCTTCTCTCTAACCTCTCCCACTCATTTCACTATATACTCTTCTCTCTAACCTCTCCCACACATTTCACTCTATACCCTTCTCTCTAACCTCTCCCACACATTTCACTGTATACCCTTCTCTCTAACCTCTCCCACTCATTTCACTACTCTTCTCTCCAACCTCTCCCACACATTTTACTATATAACATATATTATGTTCTCCTCTCCAACTATGTCCACTCATTTCACTATATACTTTTCTCTCTAACCTCTCCCACACATTTCACTATATACCCTTCTCTCTAACCTCTCCCAAACAGGTCACTGTATACCCTTCTCTCTAACCTCTCCCACTCATTTCATTATAAACTCTTCGCTCTAACCTCTCCCACTCATTTCACTATATGCCCTTCTCTCTAACCTCTCCCACTCATTTCACTATATACTCTTCTCTCTAACCTCTCCCATTCATTTCACTATATACTCTTCTCTCTAACCTCTCCCACACATCTATATATATATAATTGTCTAAGGGTTTTTCCGTCTGTCTGTCTGTCTGTCTTTCTGTCTGTCCTGGAAATCCCGGCCTGGCGGCCTCGACCAATCAGCAACGGGCACAGCGACGATGATGTCATAAAGGACGTAGACATTTCACGTTTCTGATTCAGCGACGGGCACAGTATCGACGTAGATGTCATAATGGTTGCCTCGACCAATCAGCGACGGGCACAGTGTGCCGCGAATTCTGGAATCATCATTGTCCATATACTACGGGGACATGCATATTCTAGAATACCCGATGCGTTAGAATCGGGCCACAATCTAGTTTCACTATATACTCGTCTTAACGACTCAATCATTTAATTCCACCTATATACTATGTTCTCCTCTCTGTAGCCATGTCCACTAATTTCACTATACACACACTATTTCTAACCCCCCTATTCATTTCACTATACACACTGTATATTCTTGTCTTTAACCTCTTCTCTAACCTCTCCCACTCATTTCACTACACACACTATATACTCTCGCCAACCTCCCCCACACGTTAACAGATACAGTTACGGATTATCTCGTTTAATAAAATCGTTACATAAAAATGCAACAACAAAATAAAATACAGTATATAAAATGCATAACTTACTTTTAAAATGTTATATTATAGAATAAAACCAGAAAGTCAAAAGGGGGAAACTATAATTACATCGGTATTTTCTTAAAATACAAGATATACACTTGGGAGATAAGGGGATCAATACTGGACTGATGGAGGGGGACTTAGATTAGAGGGCGCAAAATACTCAAAATACTCCCCTCCACCCATCTGTAATCATTACATGCCATATGTGTCATACATCTCTCTCCCCATTCCTACTCATTTTATTCCATATAACCATCCCACTCATTTCCCGCCATACTCCCCTCAGAAACGTTCTCCTCTCACTTAACTCCATATATTCTGTATTTTTCCTCTTTTTAACCATCCAAACTCATTTCCCTCCATCTGAAAATCCCCTCTAATGGCACCGACATGGGTGCAATGGAGGGGTCCATAAAAAGAGGGCAGATCTATCCCTATTTTTCTATGTGCTTCATATCTCTAGGGAGCAACAGAGGGTAATGCCACCCTTGGAGGAGGGCAGAGGACGCAACCTGCCACGCTAGTGGGGTGGCATTATTTATAATATTACTTTGTATGGCAGCAGGCAGAGGAAACCCGCACTGGTTATCAGGACCGGTGTGAATGGGCACTTACCTGGTGGGATCTCTGTTTTCGGTGCCCTGCTCGCTGCCTGCTGCTGTCAGGTGACGGTGACTTGCTCTGATTCCTCTCGGAGGCTGCACACCTGAGCTGCTCACCTGGGAGGGACACGGCGGGCGCTGCCTGTGATCCTGGCACGCTCTGCCTACAGGAGGAGAGTAACCCATTATATTCTGGGGGCCACGTGTGGGGGGCTGCTACATGCGTTTTTCTAACATGATTTCTATTTCAAGGGGGTTGTCCAACATATGAAAAATAAAATGGAAGGCATGGGTGTGCTGAAAAAAAAAAAAAAAAGTGGCGTACTCGCCACCCCCGCGGATCCAGACCATGCCGCTCTGCATGGCTTGCCCTAGCTCTGTCTGCTCCGTTTATAAGTCAAAGGACTGCCGACTCCTGTGATTGGCTGAAGGGATCAGGTGACTAGAAGAGCGCGGCATCGGATGGTTCTCTTGCTGCCCATTATCACTCTATAAGGGGGCACTCGGTCCATTATCGCTGTATAAGGGGGCACTCGGGCCATTATCGCTGTATAAGGGGGCACTCGGGCCATTATCGCTGTATAAGGGGGCACTCGGGCCATTATCGCAGTATAAGGGGGCACTCGGGCCATTATCACTGTATAAAGGGGCACTCGGACCATTATCGCTGTATAAAGGGGCACTCGGACCATTATCGCTGTATAAAGGGGCACTCGGGCCATTATCGCTGTATAAAGGGGCACTCGGACCATTATCGCTGTATAAAGGGGCACTCGGGCCATTATCTCTGTATAAGGGGGCACTCGGGCCATTATCGCTCTATAAGGGGGCACTCGGACCATTATCGCTGTATAAAGGGGCACTCGGACCATTATCGCTGTATAAAGGGGCACTCGGGCCATTATCTCTGTATAAGGGGGCACTCGGTCCATTATCGCTGTATAAGGGGGCACTCGGGCCATTATCGCTGTATAAGGGGGCACTCGGGCCATTATCGCTGTATAAGGGGGCACTCGGGCCATTATCGCTGTATAAGGGGGCACTCGGGCCATTATCGCTGTATAAGGGGGCACTCGGGCCATTATCGCTGTATAAGGGGGCACTCGGGCCATTATCGCAGTATAAGGGGGCACTCGGGCCATTATCTCTGTATAAGGGGGCACTCGGGCCATTATCTCTGTATAAGGGGGCACTCGGGCCATTATCTCTGTATAAGGGGGCACTCGGGCCATTATCTCTGTATAAGGGGGCACTCGGGCCATTATCGCTGTATAAGGGGGCACTCGGGCCATTATCGCTGTATAAAGGGGCACTCGGGCCATTATCGCTGTATAAAGGGGCACTCGGGCCATTATCGCAGTATAAGGGGGCACTCGGGCCATTATCTCTGTATAAGGGGGCACTCGGGCCATTATCTCTGTATAAGGGGGCACTCGGGCCATTATCTCTGTATAAGGGGGCACTCGGGCCATTATCTCTGTATAAGGGGGCACTCGAGCCATTATCACTCTATAAGGGGGCACTCGAGCCATTATCACTCTATAAGGGGGCACTCGGGCCATTATCACTCTATAAGTGGGCACTCGGGCCATTATCACTCTATAAGTGGGCACTCGGGCCATTATCACTCTATAAGTGGGCACTCGGGTCATTATCGCTGTATAAGGGGGCACTCGGACTATTATCGCTGTATAAGGGGGCACTCGGGCCATTATCGCTGTATAAGGGGGCACTCGGACCATTATCGCTGTATAAGGGGGCACTCGGACCATTATCGCTGTATAAAGGGGCACTCGGGCCATTATCACTCTATAAGGGGGCACTCGGTCCATTATCGCTGTATAAGGGGGCACTCGGGCCATTATCGCTGTATAAGGGGGCACTCGGGCCATTATCGCTGTATAAGGGGGCACTCGGGCCATTATCGCTGTATAAGGGGGCACTCGGGCCATTATCGCTGTATAAGGGGGCACTCGGGCCATTATCGCAGTATAAGGGGGCACTCGGGCCATTATCGCTGTATAAAGGGGCACTCGGGCCATTATCGCTGTATAAAGGGGCACTCGGTCCATTATCGCTGTATAAGGGGGCACTCGGGCCATTATCGCTGTATAAGGGGGCACTCGGGCCATTATCGCAGTATAAGGGGGCACTCGGGCCATTATCGCTGTATAAAGGGGCACTCGGGCCATTATCGCTGTATAAAGGGGCACTCGGGCCATTATCGCAGTATAAGGGGGCACTCGGGCCATTATCTCTGTATAAGGGGGCACTCGGGCCATTATCTCTGTATAAGGGGGCACTCGGGCCATTATCTCTGTATAAGGGGGCACTCGGGCCATTATCTCTGTATAAGGGGGCACTCGAGCCATTATCACTCTATAAGGGGGCACTCGAGCCATTATCACTCTATAAGGGGGCACTCGGGCCATTATCACTCTATAAGTGGGCACTCGGGCCATTATCACTCTATAAGTGGGCACTCGGGCCATTATCACTCTATAAGTGGGCACTCGGGTCATTATCGCTGTATAAGGGGGCACTCGGACTATTATCGCTGTATAAGGGGGCACTCGGGCCATTATCGCTGTATAAGGGGGCACTCGGACCATTATCGCTGTATAAGGGGGCACTCGGACCATTATCGCTGTATAAGGGGGCACTCGGACCATTATCGCTGTATAAGGGGGCACTCGGACCATTATCGCTGTATAAGGGGGCACTCGGACCATTATCGCTGTATAAGGGGGAGATATAACTAAATAAATGAATGAATGAATGAATGAATGAATGAATGAAAACCCGGTGTCGGTTCCCCCCTATTTACTATAACCAGCCAGGCAAAACTCACAGCTGTCAGCTTTAGCTAGGCAGGTTGTCAAGAATAGAGGGGTCCCCCACATTTTAGGGACCTATCCATGTTTGAAGTGACTTTGGGGGTCCTGTATATTGGAAAAACCCCAAAAGCTATACTATTTTAAAAACCGCGCCCCCTGACCTACTGAAATCCTCTGTCAGGTAGTTTATTAACCCTTCAGGTGCTTTTCAGGAATTAATACAAAGTGACATGACCAGAAGGAATAAATGTATTTTTACCACCTAAATGTCAGTAACTCCTGAACAGGCCGCTGTAGCCGGCAGACTCTGAGGCCGATATTTGGCTGTGAATTGCCACGGGAAACATGAGGACCACACAATCATGATCTCAGGGTGCCGATGGGATAAAGAAGGAGAAGCCCCCACACTCTGTTACCCATTTATATGATGTATTCACTATTGACAGCAGCATCTAAGGGGTTAAGCAGATATGGACGGTGCCAACACTGATCGTGGCAAGTTGTCAGCTATAGTGTACAGCCGGCAGCTGCGGGATTGTCACCTGTATGGGAGGCTAGTCTCTTATATTGCAGGTCAGTAAAATGACGTATTGTGGGTCATAAAGGGGTTAATATGTTTTTTTTTTTACTCTGCTGCCGCCCAGTGGATTTATGGTGTATTACTCCAGATAGCATATTCGGTCTTCTGAGACACCTTGTGGTGATATTGGGTACTGTACCAATGAGGACACTTAGGCTGGTCACAAAAAAAAGCAGAAGCTCCAAATATTTTTGCTTTCAGAGTCACATTCACCCAAGAAATTCCCCTTTATAAAGTAATAGTGGCCCGAGTGCCCCCTTATAAAGTTATAATGGCCCGAGTGCCCCTTATACAGAGATAATGGCCCGAGTGCCCCCTTATACTGTGATAATGGCCCGAGTGCCCCTTATACAGCGACAATGGCCCGAGTGCCCCTTATACAGCGATAATGGCCCGAGTGCCCCTTATACAGCGACAATGGCCCGAGTGCCCCTTATACAGCGATAATGGTCCGAGTGCCCCTTATACAGTGATAATGGCTCGAGTGCCCCCTTATACTGTGATAATGGCCCGAGTGCCCCCATATACAGTGATAATGGCCCGAGTGCCCCCATATACAGTGATAATGGCCCGAGTGCCCCCATATACAGCGATAATGGATTGAGTGCCCCCTTATACAGCGATAATGGCCCGAGTGCCCCTTATACAGCGACAATGGCCCGAGTGCCCCTTATACAGTGATAATGGCTCGAGTGCCCCCTTATACTGTGATAATGGCCCGAGTGCCCCCATATACAGTGATAATGGCCCGAGTGCCCCCATATACAGTGATAATGGCCCGAGTGCCCCCATATACAGCGATAATGGATTGAGTGCCCCCTTATACAGTGATAATGGCCCGAGTGCCCCTTATACAGCGATAATGGCCCGAGTGCCCTATACAGTCATGGCCAAAAGTATTGACACCCCTGCAATTCTGTCAGATAATACTCAGTTTCTTCCTGAAGATGATTGCAATCACAAATTCTTTGGTATTATTATCTTCATTTAATTTGTCTTAAATGAAAAAGCACAAAAGAGAATGAAGCAAGAAGCAAAACATTGATCATTTCACACAAAACTCCAAAAATGAGCCAGACAAAAGTATTGGCACCCTCAGCCTAATACTTGGTTGCACAACCTTTAGCCAAAATAACTGCGACCAACCGCTTCCTGTAACCATCAATGAGTTTCTTACAATGCTCTGCTGGAATTTTAGACCATTCTTCTTTGGCAAACTGCTCCAGGTCCCTGATATTTGAAGGGTGCCTTCTCCAAACTGCCATTTCTAGATCTCTCCACAGGTGTTCTATGGGATTCAGGTCTGGACTCATTGCTGGCCACCTTAGAAGTCTCCAGTGCTTTCTCTCAAACCATTTGCTAGTGCTTTTTGAAGTGTGTTTTGGGTCATTGTCCTGCTGGAAGACCCATGACCTCTGAGGGAGCCCCAGCTTTCTCACACTGGGCCCTACATTATGCTGCAAAATTTGTTGGTAGTCTTCAGACTTCATAATGCCATGCACACGGTCAAGCAGTCCAGTGCCAGAGGCAGCAAAGCAACCCCAAAACATCAGGGAACCTCCGCCATGTTTGACTGTAGGAACCGTGTTCTTCTCTTTGAATGCCTCTTTTTTTCTCCTGTAAACTCTATGTTGATGCCTTTGCCCAAAAAGCTCTACTTTTGTCTCATCTGACCAGAGAACATTCTTCAAAAACGTTTTAGGCTTTTTCAGGTAAGTTTTGGCAAACTCCAGCCTGGCTTTTTTATGTCTCGGGGTAAGAAGTGGATCTTCCTGGGTCTCCTACCATACAGTCCCTTTTCATTCAGACACCGACGGATAGTACGGGCTGACACTGTTGTACCCTCGGACTGCAGGGCAGCTTGAACTTGTTTGGATGTTAGTCGAGGTTCTTTATCCAACATCCGCACAATCTTGCATTGAAATCGCTTGTCAATTTTTCTTTTCCGTCCACATCTAGGGAGGTAAGGCTAGGTTCATATTGCGTTAGTGCAATCCGTTTAGCGCCTAGCGCTAGCAGATTGCGCTAACGCAATGTTGTTTTATGGGGTCGCGTTAAACGTCCCCGCTCTCGCAGAGCGGGGAACGGACCTCGGGCGCGCCGCGGACGCTGCTTGCAGCGTCCGCGGCGCGCCACAAAACACCGGCACATCGCCAGCGCGTGCCGAAAATGGCACGCGCTAGTGATGCGCGTCCCCATTGCTGTTAATGGGCGCGCTAACGGACGCGTTGCACGGCGTTAATTTTGCCGTGCAACGCTGTCCGTTAACGCGGTCACATTAACGCAATATGAACCAAGCCTTAGCCACAGTGCCATGGGCTTTACACTTCTTGATGACACTGCGCACGGTAGACACAGGAACATTCAGGTCTTTGGAGATGGACTTGTAGCCTTGAGATTGCTCATGCTTCCTCACAATTTGGTTTCTCAAGTCCTCAGACAGTTCTTTGGTCTTCTTTCTTTTCTCCATGCTCAATGTGGTCACACAAGGACACAGGACAGAGGTTGAGTCAACTTTAATCCATGTCAACTGGCTGCAAGTGTGATTTAGTTATTGCCAACACCTGTTAGGTGCCGCAAGTTACAGGTGCTGTTAATTACACAAATTAGAGAAGCGTCACATGATTTTTCAAAGGGTGCCAATACATTTGTTCACCCCCTTTTTTATGTTTGGTGTGGAATTATATCCAATTTGGCTTTAGGACAATTCTTTTTGTGTTTTTTTCATTTAAGACAAATTAAATGAAGATAATAATACCAAATAATTTGTGTTTGCAATCATTTTCAGGAAGAAACTGAGTATTATCTGACAGAATTGCAGGGGTGTGAATACTTTTGGCCATGAATATAAATAAATATATATATATATATATATATATATATATATATACACACACTAGCTATTGAACCCGTGTGTTTATATTGGTATATGGTCTCCATCCTGTCATGTGCTGCTCCATCCTGCGCCCCCATCCTGTCATGTGCTGCACCCATCCTGCGCCCCCATCCTGTCATGTGCTGCACCCATCCTGCGCCCCCATCCTGTCATGTGCTGCTCCCATCCTGCGCCCCCATCCTGTCATGTGCTGCTCCCATCCTGCGCCCCCATCCTGTCATGTGCTGCTCCCATCCTGCGCCCCCATCCTGTCATGTGCTGCTCCCATCCTGCGCCCCCATCCTGTCATGTGCTGCTCCATCCTGCACCCCCATCCTGTCATGTGCTGCACCCATCCTGCACCCCCATCCTGTCATGTGCTGCTCCCATCCTGCGCCCCCATCCTGTCATGTGCTGCTCCATCCTGCGCCCCCATCCTGTCATGTGCTGCTCCCATCCTCCGCCCCCATCCTGTCATGTGCTGCTCCATCCTGCGCCCCCATCCTGTCATGTGCTGCTCCATCCTGCGCCACCATTCTTTAATTTGCTTCTCCCATCCATATGCCCCATACGCTGCTCCATTATGGTTGATGGCCCCCATAAGATGCTCCATAGTGTATGGCCCCCGTACACTGCTCCATAAAGGTTTATGGCCCCCATAAGATGCTCCATAGTGTATGCCCCCGTACACTGCTCCATAAAGGTTTATGGCCCCCATAAGATGCTCCATAATATATGCCCCCGTACACTGCTCCATTATGGTTGATGGCCCCATAAGATGCTCCACTGTATTATATGCCCCCATAAGATGCTCCATTGTATTATATGCCCCCCATAAGATGCTCCATTGTATTATATGCCCCCCATAAGATGCTCCATTGTATTATATGCCCCGTATGCTGCTGCCATATATATATAAAAAAAAAATCATACTCACCTATTGTCGCTGGGCGCCGAGTGCTGGGGGGCCTGAGCAGGCGGGGACACCGGCGCGCTGTGGGGGTCAAGTGCCGGTATCACCGCTAGCTCAGGCCCCCCAGCACTTGCTATACTCACCTGTCTGTCCCGTTCCACCGCTGCACGTCATCGCGCCGTCTGAACTGTGAACGTCACATCAGAGGACCCGGGAGACGGAGCCGCATGCAGTGCTGGAACGGGGGACAGGTGAATATACTTACCCTCCTGGCGGTCCATGCCTCTCCGGTGGAGATCGCGGTGTGCGTTCAGTGTTTACGCATACCGCGATCCCCTGGGAGCGTCACTCTGTGAGGCCCAGACTGCGCCGGCGCTTGCACTTGCGCAGTCTATAAAGACTTCGGACAGAGTGACGCTCCCAGCGTTATATTATAGAAATATATATATATATATATATGTTAGTGAGACATTATATATATATATATATATATATATATATATATATATATATATATATTTCATCCAGCGCGAGATAGCAAAAGCCGGCAATTCAATTGCCGGCTTTTGCTATCTCCTTCCTAAACCCGACATGATGTAAGACATGGATTACATGCAGTAAACCATCTCATATCCCCATTTTTTTTGCATATTCCACACTACTAATGTTAGTAGTGTGTATATGCAAAATTTGGCCGTTCTAGCTAGTAAATTAAAGGGTTAAATCGCGGAAAAAATTGGCGTGGGCTCCCGCGCAATTTTCTCCGCCAGAGTAGTAAAGACAGTGACTGAGGCCAGATATTAATAGCCTGGAGAGGGTCCACAGTTATTGGCCCCCCCCCGGCTAAAAACACCTGCCCCCAGCCACCCCAGAAAAGGCACATCTGGAAGATGCGCCTATTCTGGCACTTGGCCATTCTCTTCCCATTCCCGTGTAGTGGTGGGATATGGGGTAATGAAGGGTTAATGTCACCTTGCTATTGTAAGGTGACATTAAGCCAGATTAACAATGGAGAGTCGTCAATTATGACACCTATCCATTATTAATCCAATTGTATGAAATGGTTAAAACACACACACACACACACATTATTACAAAGTATTTTAATGAAATAAATACACAGGTTGTTGTAATAGTTTATTATACTGGTAATCCACCTGAAGACCCTCGTTCTGTAAAAAAGGTAAAATTAAAAAAAAAACCAATATCCTATACCTTCCGTCGTTCTGTCACGTCCCACGATGTAAATCCATCTGAAGGGGTTAAATAATTTTACAAGCAGAAGCTCTGCTAATGCAGCTGTGCTCCTGCCTGTAAAAACCTGGCGAATGAATCGAATGTAGGGCAATGACTTGTAGTTACCTTCAGTCGCGGTGATGCGCCCTCTGCTGGATGACCTCATATGAACTTGGGTGTGGGAAAATATTCTGAAAAGTTCCCAGGCTCGAGTTCATATGAGGACATCCAGCAGAGGGCGCATCACCGCAACTGAAGGTAACTACAGGTCATTCACCTACATTCCATTCACTCCCCAGGGTTTTACTGGCAGGAGCACAGCTGGATTAGCAGAGCTTCTGCTTGTAAAATTAGTTAACCCCTTCAGATGGATTTACATCGTGGGACGTGACTGATCGTCGGAAGGTATGGAATATTGTTGTTTGTTTTTTTTACATTTGTTACAGGTGACAAGGGTCTTCAGGTGGATTACCAGTATAGTAAAATATTACAACAACGTGTGTATTTATTTCATTAAAAGACTTTGTAATAATGTGTGTGTGTTTTTTAACCATTTCAGACAATTGGATTAATAATGGATAGGTGTCATAATTGACGACTCTGCATTATTAATCTGGCTTAATGTCAGCTTACAATAGCAAGGTGACATTAACCCTTCATTACCCCATATCCCACCGCTACACGGGAATGGGAAGAGAGTGGCCAAGTGCCAGAATAGGCGCATCTTCCAGATGTGCCTTTTCTGGGGTGGCTGGGGGCAGATGTTTTTAGCCAGGGGGGGCAATAACCGTGGACTTTCTCCAGGCTATTAATATCTGCCCTCAGTCACTGGCTTTACTACTCTGGCGGAGAAAATTGCGCGGGAGTGTTGTGAGTTCTGTGGTCAAGCTCCCTCCTGTGGTCATGAGTGGTACTTCGGCTGGTTCTGTCTATGAGCTTCCGCTGGTGGATGTGAGTGGGGCTGCGGCTTCTGAGTTTCCTTCCTCAGGTGACGAAGTTAAGTCGTTAGGTGCTGCTCTATTTAACTCCACCTAGTTCTTTGTTCCTGGCCTCCAGTCAATGTTCCAGTATTGGTCTGGCTCTCTCCTGGATCGTTCTTGTGGCCTGTCTGCCCTGCATAAGCTAAGTTCTGCTTGTGTTACTTTTGTTTGCTATATTTTCTGTCCAGCTTGCTATATTGGTTTTTCTTGCTTGCTGGAAGCTCTAAGACGCAGAGGGAGCACCTCCGTACCGTTAGTCGGTGCGGAGGGTCTTTTTGCCCCTCTGCGTGGTTGTTTGTAGGTTTTTGTGCTGACCGCAAAGCTATCTTTCCTATCCTCGGTCTATTCAGTAAGTTGGGCTTCACTTTGCTAAAATCTATTTCATCTCTGTGTTTGTATTTTCATCTTAACTCACAGTCATTATATGTGGGGGGCTGCCTTTTCCTTTGGGGAATTTCTCTGAGGCAAGGTAGGCTTATTTTTCTATCTTCAGGCTAGCTAGTTTCTCAGGCTGTGCCGAGTTGCATAGGGAGCGTTAAGCGCAATCCACGACTACCTCTAGTGTGGTGTGATAGGATTAGGGATTGCGGTCAGCAGAGTTCCCACATCTCAGAGCTCGTCCTATGTTAGTAACTATCAGGTCACTTTGTGTGCTCTTAACCACTAGGTCCATTGTGGTTCTGAATCACCTGTTCATAACACGGGAGCCCACGCCAATTTTATCCGCGATTTAACCCTTTAATTCAATAGCTACAGAGCCCACATTTTGCACATACACACTACTAAGATTAGTAGTGTGGAATATGCAAAAAAAAAAGGGATATGAGATGGTTTACTGTATGTAAACCAGGTCTCATATCATGTCGGGTTTAGGAAGGAGATAGCAAAAGCCGGCAATTAAATTACCGACTTTAAAGCTATCTTGCGCTGTATGAAATATTAATATATATACATATATGTGTCTCACGGACAGGGCCGCCATCAGGGCATTACAGCCGTGACTGGCGTATGGGGCCCGGTGAGCAGAGGGGGCCCGCATCAGGCCCCGTCTCATCTGCTCACCGGGCCCCCCCTGCAGGCGCTGCGGCACACTATTGACGTGCGGGCCCGTCATTGTCAGCCGCCGTGCCCCCGGCGAGTGCGTCTGTGGAGCCTTGAGGGAGCTTCACCCGGCGCAGGAGCACGGCCAGGTAAGAACTCATGTCTTTTTTCTTTGCGAGCTGCGATCCAGGGGGGCCCGGGGGGAGGGGAGGGGGGGGGGCAGAAATGCTGGACACAGTGGGGCAGAAATGCTGGACACAGTGGGGCAGAAATGCTGGACAAAGTGGGGCAGAATGCTATGGACAGTGGGGCAGAAATGCTGGACACAGTGGGGGCAGAAATGCTGGACACAGTGGGGCAGAAATGCTGGACACAGTGGGGCAGAAATGCTGGACACAGTGGGGCAGAAATGCTGGACACAGTGGGGCAGAATGCTATGGACAGTGGGGCAGAAATGCTGGACACAGTGGGGCAGAAATGCTGGACACAGTTGGGCAGAAATGCTGGACACAGTGGGGCAGAAATGCTGGACACACAGTGGGGCAGAAATGCTGGACACACAGTGGGGCAGAAATGCTGGACACACAGTGGGGCAGAAATGCTGGACACACAGTGGGGCAGAAATGCTGGACACACAGTGGGGCAGAAATGCTGGACACACAGTGGGGCAGAAATGCTGGACACACAGTGGGGCAGAAATGCTGGACACACAGTGGGGCAGAAATGCTGGACACACAGTGGGGCAGAAATGCTGGACACACAGTGGGGCAGAAATGCTGGACACACAGTGGGGCAGAAATGCTGGACACACAGGGGGGCAGAAATGCTGGACACACAGTGGGGCAGAAATGCTGGACACACAGTGGGGCAGAAATGCTGGACACACAGTGGGGCAGAAATGCTGGACTCAGTGGGGCAGAAATGCTGGACTCAGTGGGGCAGAAATGCTGGACTCAGTGGGGCAGAAATGCTGGACTCAGTGGGGCAGAAATGCTGGACTCAGTGGGGCAGAAATGCTGGACTCAGTGGGGCAGAAATGCTGGACTCATTGGGGCAGAAATGCTGGACTCAGTGGGGCAGAAATGCTGGACTCAGTGGGGCAGAAATGCTGGACTCAGTGGGGCAGAAATGCTGGACTCAGTGGGGCAGAAATGCTGGACTCAGTGGGGCAGAAATGCTGGACTCAGTGGGGCAGAAATGCTGGACTCAGTGGGGCAGAAATGCTGGACTCAGTGGGGCAGAAATGCTGGACTCAGTGGGGCAGAAATGCTGGACTCAGTGGGGCAGAAATGCTGGACACAGTGACAGGGGCAGAATGCTGGACACAGTGACAGGGGCAGAATGCTGGACACAGTGACAGGGGCAGAATGCTGGACACAGTGACAGGGGCAGAATGCTGGACACAGTGACAGGGGCAGAATGCTGGACACAGTGACAGGGGCAGAATGCTGGACACAGTGACAGGGGCAGAATGCTGGACACAGTGACAGGGGCAGAATGCTGGACACAGTGACAGGGGCAGAATGCTGGACACAGGGGCAGACTGAGACCCGGGGGCAGAATGCTGGACATTGGGGCAGAATGCTGGAAATTGGGGCAGAATGCGAGACACGGGGCAGAATGGAGATACAGGGCATGATTGGAGACACGGGGCAGGATGAAAGACATGGGGGCATGACTGGAGACAGATGGGGGAGGATTGGAGACAGATGGGGCAGAATGGAGACACAGGGGGCATGATTGAAGACAAGTGGCTGGATTTCAGACATGGGGGCATGGTTGGAGACATAGGGGGCAGAATGGAGACATGGGGCATGATTGGAGACAGATCGTGCAGGATCATGGGGCAGGATGGATATGATGGAGAAAGATGGGGCAGGATGGAGAGATCACATGGGGCGATCATATGGGGCAGGATGGGGAGATCATATGGGGCAGAATGGATACTCATGAGGGCAGGATGGGAGAACATGTGGCTGACGCCAGGAATGAGACACACGGTGGCCAGGATGGGGAATATTATTACCATAGGGGCTAATTTAGGGATATTATTACTGCAGTGATGTATTTATTTTATTTTTTGAGGGCACGGTTTTAAATGGGTTGCGGTCCTATTACTGTGTAGAGTGACACTATGTCGCCTCTTTTTCTTCATGTGGTGTAATGTAGAAGGTGGGAAAAATTAAGTAATGTATTCTACAAGCGGAGCTCGAGATAACTGTTATTTCCTGCAGAGAGAAGTCCTGGCTGGATGAAGTGATGGCGGTCTGTGCTGGATGAAAGATGAAGGACTTCACCTAGAGACATCACTGGTGAGTCAGTGTGTTACCTATACACTGACACTATACACTGTATACAGAGCTCCTGTGTATAATTTCACTAGTGATCACTGTATTATCTGTACACAGACACTGCATACTAAGTACAGATCTCCTGTGTATAATGGCACTTATGGTGATAGTATGGTGCTTTTTTTTAATTACTGATCAGAATTGTAGTATTCAGTCACTATGTGGTGGTAATATGTGGTCTGGTCATGGTGTAGCGGTATTTGTTCCTTGTATGTGATATTATTCGATCACTGTGGTGGTAATATGTCATCTGGTCATGGTGTAGCGGTATTTGTTCCTTGTATGTGATATTATTGGTCATTTTAAAAATTGAAAAATAAATAAAAATATACCTAAATTGTATTGCATATTTTAACAAATATTTAATAGGTTACAATAGAGTAGGGCCCGGCCAAAAGTGTCTACCGTGTTATGGTGGCAGCTTAAAAAATCTTTTGGCCAAAACAAAAGCTGCCGGCTATATGTGTGATAGGTGAGAAGTGGAGATTTTCCAAGAGAGCGGTGGGACTGTGGACAGTTCGAGGGGTGGAGCCTGGAGGCGGGGCTGGGGTGGAGCCTGGGCGGAGTCTCAAGGGGGCCCCGAAAATTGCCAGTATGGGGCCCCGAAATTTCTAGTGGCAGCCCTGCTCACGGAGATATATATATAGATATATATATACATATACATATATATATATATATATATATATATATATATATATATATATATATATATATATATATATCTATTCTATGTGTCCACATTTATTCTACCTATTCTACTGTAAGCTGTCAGTGTGATTTTACTGTACACCGCACTGAATTGCCGGCTTTTCTCTCTAATACCGCTGCGTATTTCTCGCAAGTCACACTGTTGGTCCGTGTGTAATCCGTATTTTTCTCGCCCCCATAGACTTTCATTGGCGGATTTTTTGCGCAATACGGTGACAAACACAGCATGCTGCAATTTTCTACGGCCGTAGAAAGCCGTATAATACGGATCCGTAAAATACGGCAGATAGGAGCTGGGCCATAGAAAATCATTGTACCGTATGCAATCCGTATTTTTAGCACCCCTCTTACGTCCGTAAAACACGGTAGTGTGAGGCCGGCCTAACTCATCATTCTCCTCTGCTCGCACCGATCGCTGAATGATGAGAGCCGGTTTGAACACCAGCCTTCGGGGAACAGCGCTTACTGTAGCGCTTCTTCCCTGGCGCCGACGCACGTCACACGGAGGACATCAACGTGTGTTCTCAGTGTGCGGAACATTTTGCCGCCCGTGCGAACGGTAAAAACTGTACATGTCTACACGTGGGGCACACAGAAACACGGTCCGCGGAAACACACTGACATGTGCACAGACCCATTAATTTGAATGGGTCCTACGTGTGTCAGTGTCTCCGCTACATGTGAAAACTGTCGCCACACGTACCGGAGACACAGACGTGTGAAAAGAGGCCTAAGAATCACTGGGATTTGTTGAAGCGTTCCAGAGTTATTACCACATAAAAGGGGACACTGGTCAGATGTAAGGGGTTAAAAGAGAAGAAGCGCGATACCACTGTTCGCCACTTGGGGCCGCAATAGTGCCATTAATAACGCACGCTTGACACTTGCAGTACCCGGCATGAGCGCACGGTGTCGCCTGTATATCCATCCCTCGCAGTGTGGGCGGTGATGGGGCGGGCGAGGGCCGGCCCCGCGGGGTGTCCTGCCGGGATCGGCTCAGCCCCGCTCCTGCCGCCGCCGGTACAGTTGCTGTTGGATTTGTGGTCAGGGACTCGATGGCGGCGGCTGCGGAGCGCAGGGCCTTCGCTCAGAAGATAAACAGGTGAGGGGGAGGGGGCGGCTGCAGGTGTATGGTAATGGCCTTATAATGGGGGCAGGACTGCAGACAGCGGCATTGTGGGTGTCAGCTATGGAGGAAATGCCCTGCAGCCTGAGGAACTACAACCCCCAGCAAGCACTGACAGCTGCGTGGTGCGAGCCTGCTGGGACTTGTAGTTAGCAGTCTCCCGTTATATCCTGGTCCCTTTCTTTGCCACCTGTCCTTTATGTCGAGGCCATATTTCTCCTGCGCTGACACATTGTAACAAACCAGCACCAGGTAGGGGAGAATGGAAAAAGTCTGGATAAAATTGTAACAAACCCCCAGCTGTGAGCAGTATGGAGGCTGAGGCGGTCTGTGAATAGTCAGCCATTCTCTGACAGCAAGCAGAGGTCTTAAGTAAAAATAAATCCTAACCCCCCCCGTAGATATCTGCTTTTCGGACCCTCGCTGCCCTCTTTTTTTTTTTTTTCCCCCTTCAGTTTGGTTATTTTTAGAAACTTTCTTGCTCCCGTCTTGAGGCCCCTCCGATCTCTCACCCCTGTGATAACGGGGGACGGAGATGCCACATTGGGGTAAGACCCCCGGATCTGGACTTCTTAAAGTGACAGCTGCCCCTGACTGAACAGCTCATTAATATTCATCAGCTAATTACTGCTTAATGAATGAGGAATATTGGAAATGTGATCATTTAGAGTGAGACCCCCCTGGGCATCCTGTAATATAAGGGTCCCACGCCCCCCCGTGACTCGCCGCCGCCGCACCAGGCCGGGGTGTAACATTTCACTAATTCATTCACCCAGACTACAGTACAGTGATCTGAAATCATTCCACGCTGCCGCGCCATCTGTTCAGACAGCTGAGCCAAACAATGGCCGCCGGCCGCCTGTGTACAAACTGGGGCAGAAGTGCGAGGGGCAATAACAGAACAAGGCCAGGAAGGAAGAGGAGCCGGGTTACTGTAATAAGAGGATCAGGAGCCGGGTTACTGTAATAAGAGGATCAGGAGCCGGGTTACTGTAATAAGAGGATCAGGAGCCGGGTTACTGTAATAAGAGGGTACAGGGGTAATAAGAGGATCAGGAGCCGGGTTACTGTAATAAGAGGTTACAGGGGTAATAAGAGGATCAGGAGCCGGGTTACTGTAATAAGAGGCTACAGGGGTAATAAGGGGATCAGGAGCCGGGTTACTGTAATAAGAGGTTACAGGGGTAATAAGAGGATCAGGAGCCGGGTTACTGTAATAAGAGGCTACAGGGGTAATAAGAGGATCAGGAGCCGGGTTACTGTAATAAGAGGTTACAGGGTAATAAGAGGATCAGGAGCCGGGTTACTGTAATAAGAGGTTACAGGGGTAATAAGGGGATCAGGAGCCGGGTTACTGTAATAAGAGGCTATAGGGTAATAAGAGGATCAGGAGCCGGGTTACTGTAATAAGAGGTTACAGGGGTAATAAGGGGATCAGGAGCCGGGTTACTGTAATAAGAGGTTACAGGGTAATAAGAGGATCAGGAGCCGGGTTACTGTAATAAGAGGTTACAGGGGTAATAAGAGGATCAGGAGCCGGGTTACTGTAATAGGAGGTTACAGGGTAATAGGAGGATCAGGAGCCGGGTTACTGTAATAGGAGGTTACAGGTGTAATAAGAGGATCAGGAGCCGGGTTACTGTAATAAGAGGTTACAGAGGTAATAAGAGGATCAGGAGCCGGGTTACTGTAATAGGAGGTTACAGAGGTAATAAGAGGATCAGGAGCCGGGTTACTGTAATAAGAGGTTACAGGGGTAATAAGAGGATCAGGAGCCGGGTTACTGTAATAGGAGGTTACAGGGTAATAGGAGGATCAGGAGCCGGGTTACTGTAATAGGAGGTTACAGGTGTAATAAGAGGATCAGGAGCCGGGTTACTGTAATAAGAGGTTACAGGGTAATAAGAGGATCAGGAGCCGGGTTACTGTAATAAGAGGTTACAGGGGTAATAAGAGGATCAGGAGCCGGGTTACTGTAATAAGAGGTTACAAGGGTAATAAGAGGATCAGGAGCCGGGTTACTGTAATAAGAGGTTACAGGGGTAATAAGAGGATCAGGAGCCGGGTTACTGTAATAGGAGGTTACAGGTGTAATAAGAGGATCAGGAGCCGGGTTACTGTAATAAGAGGTTACAGGGTAATAAGAGGATCAGGAGCCGGGTTACTGTAATAAGAGGTTACAGGGGTAATAAGAGGATCAGGAGCCGGGTTACTGTAATAAGAGGTTACAAGGGTAATAAGAGGATCAGGAGCCGGGTTACTGTAATAAGAGGTTACAGGGTAATAAGAGGATCAGGAGCCGGGTTACTGTAATAAGAGGTTACAGGGGTAATAAGAGGATCAGGAGCCGGGTTACTGTAATAAGAGGGTACAGGGGTAATAAGAGGATCAGGAGCCGGGTTACTGTAATAAGAGGCTACAGGGTAATAAGAGGATCAGGAGCCGGGTTACTGTAATAAGAGGTTACAGGTGTAATAAGAGGATCAGGAGCCGGGTTACTGTAATAAGAGGTTACAGGGGTAATAAGAGGATCAGGAGCCGGGTTACTGTAATAAGAGGTTACAGGGGTAATAAGAGGATCAGGAGCCGGGTTACTGTAATAAGATGCTACAGGGTAATAAGAGGATCAGGAGCCGGGTTACTGTAATAAGAGGCTACAGGGTAATAAGAGGATCAGGAGCCGGGTTACTGTAATAAGAGGTTACAGGGGTAATAAGAGGTTACAGGGTAATAAGCGGGTCAGGAGCCGGGTTACTGTAATAAGATGCTTAGGAGACAGGTTACGGTAACATCTTCATACAAAGGTGTGATTATAATTTACAAACTGGTAATCACTTTTCATCATTTTGAAGTCCATATTCTCCAGACATCCCCTCGCACCCCCGCCCTCACCATATCCATTTTTTTTTGTTCTTCATTTCCTTCGTCCTCCCCTCTCCTGCGTCCTGTTATTGTGTTGTTAGAGCCGCACTTCCTCTCGTATCGGTGTGTGAGAGACGGACTGTCCTCTCGTGGGAGCTGCTCATGTGGGACATGTCATGGCTTCGAGCAGAGTGTGAGCTTTGTTTTTGATTACCGCTTGTTTAGAGTGTCAGCTCTTGGGGTCGGGATTCTGTGACTTTGTTGTTGAGCGTAAGCTCTTGGGGTCGGGATTCTGTGACTTTGTTGTTGAGCGTAAGCTCTTGGGGTCGGGATTCTGTGACTTTGTTGTTGAGCGTAAGCTCTTGGGGTCAGGATTCTGTGACTTTGTTGTTGAGCGTAAGCTCTTGGGGTCAGCTCCTTTCCCCCCCCCCGCCTCCCCTTTCTGTGGGAAGACTACTCTCTGTGTCCTTGGTGTTTATCTGTCTTCGGTCTCTTTGCTTTGGGCTTAGCATTGATGGAAGATGGTGAATTATTCAGAATGTGACCTGGAAATATTCGGTTCCCTCCCAGTGTCTCTTGTAAAATGCAGAGCAACCGGTTTAATGTGTCAGCAGCATCTGTGCTGTGTGATAGGAGCCGGCTCTTGGGTAAATGTCAGGACAGGACCACCTCTCTTCACAGCGCCCCCCTCCCCGGAGCATTATACAGTTATTAGTGATTAGTTAATATCCTGGACCATAGAAAGTTTGTGTTTTCTTTTACTAATGATGGGAATGTGGGCGGGGCTTGCCATTGCTGTGATGTCATTATTTTGTGCTGTGATGTCATCTTTTTAAGGATTTCACTGTCTGTTTTGTATGTGAGGGTTCCCTAGTGGAAAAGAGGTCCCATGGCCGCCATCTGGCAATACACAATGTCCGTCAAGTGAGGAGAAAAGGAGCAAACAGATCGAGTTGCTGCTTGCTGGGTGGGACGGTTTCCGAGGCAACAGTCAGGAGCCCCAAAGTTGTCGTGCGTATGTCCGATACCCGCCGGCCGCTCGGTAACTTTCCTGCCTGGCGCTCGTCAGTTTCTCTCTTCATCTGATGAGGGAATTAAAGGTGCTGCTCGAGATCCCTTTAAATATTTTTAGTTGGACTTCCCCCTTATGCTTTAGAGTTGAGCCAAAAGATTCTCAGGATCCAGGTTGGCTCTCGGACCACCACAGTGCAGGCGTCTTGGGCACCTTTTGTGCTAATGAGACCCCCGGAACATTGTAACGTTACGTCGCGGAGGCCTAGTAATCGCAAAAGGCGCCCGAGATGCCTGGTCTGGCTGGCGAGCAGTACCAACGTGGACGTCACACCCAGGTCCTGGTTCGTCGTTATGGTATCTTACTTGATCGGAGCGGTGTGGCGATACCAAATATGTTAGTTTTTAGATTTTTATTGCGTCCTGTGAAAAGTGGATTTTTGTTAAAAAAAAAAAAAAGGGGGGGGATTTGATTCTGTGTTCTCCTGAACAATATATATTGCAATATTATAGTATATTATTAAATTATCTAACCTCCATGAAGATTAGTCCCAGGCCATAAACGTGAGAGGTATTCAGTAGCCCCTTGACTACCATGACAGTGCCCATGGGGACCCCGCAGTCATGTTACTTTGGGCCGATGGGCGTAAGGAGACACCATCCCCTATTTTTTATTTTTTATTTTGGGGGGTGCCGGCTGTATAACAGCTTCTTAGCCCACTCCTGGATGTCCCAAATTGAAGCCTGGGTACAGTGGCCCCTGACATTATCCTGGTTTCGCCACGTTTCACCTGGTCGCTCTGTATGACCTTTCCTATTTTTCGCTGCCATTACAGGAATGATAATACGGTTACCGGTAACTGATCTTATTACATTACATTATCTTTTCCCTCATATTTACCAGATGATAAATTGCTCGTCGTTATTATAATCACATTAATGGCGCCCATCATAATTTTATTATTTTTTCCTTACCTATGACCCTGGAAACGTATGCTGTGTATTTGCCCAAAGAGATATCCTTGCACCTGTCGCCTTCAGGAAGCCATTTTGTAGGCAGTTTCAGTCAGCAGGTGGCGGCTGTCAGTTATTCATCGTTATTAATTAAATAAAATGGCCGCTGCTGTGCTGTAAAAGCCACTGGCCAAGAGGGGGCACGTATGAGTTTAATAAAATGTCTGTTTTGACGAGGTTTTTGTTTCATAGGGCATATTTTTTTTTCAGTTGTCAAATGTGTGTGGTATTTGTTTATTTTATTTTTTTTTGCCCAAAAAATACTGTTGCTGCTTTTTTGATGCGTGTACTATAGGGTCTGTTGCAGTTTTGAGGCTTTTTTTTTTTTATGCACAGATATGTCACAAAACAAAGGATTTCTTTGTAGATTTACTGTTCATTCTCTCAGCGTTTTTTGCTGGGGAAAAATCTGCAACACAAAGTAATGTAAAAAAAAAAATGGCGTCTGTCTGAACTCAGTCTCAGCTGTCAGTCTGCAGTATATGTGACGTAATGGGATTATCACACAAATCGTGTGATCTTACAAGGCAGTTAGTGTTGTTTTTTTTTTGGGAATATCATAATGGACTCTGGTATTTTTTTTTGAGGCATCCATATGCAAAATTTTGGAGTGTGACTAGACCTGTATAGCGTCAAGTAAAGAAGACATGTTACCAGGTCAAAAATCATCAATGTTTGCCCGTAATTTGTTCCAACAGATCAAAATCTACCAAACGGTTGCAGTGATCTGGGCCTCTTAATTCAATGCACCTAATATTCTAATTTTATGGTCTTTAGCAAAGGTATGAGAGAATGTTTCTCACAGGTTCCTCAGGGGCGGGTCTTTAGACAGCCATGAATAATTACTAAGTTACACCCCCTTGTAGAAAGCCACAAAATTGATCACAAAATGGGGAAAAAAAGCCAATTTCTCTAGAACCGTATGGCGTATTTAAAAAGGAAAAACAAAACATGAAAAACTCAGGGAAGTGGCAGGATAACACTAACAGCAAAATATGGTCGCTTTTTACCTGGCTGCAGATCCTTCTAAGCTTTGTTCACATCTGAAGCTACAGCTTGTATTGTGGAATACCATAAGCGTCCAGAAGACCATCTTTACTGATGTCGGAAGGGGGTACGTCAAGTTCTGCCAGATTATTTCATACTTGAAATCTTTTCTGAAACATCCAGGAGGTTCCTAGGGGGAGGGGAAAAAAATCACTGACCATTTGGCAAATCTCCTGCCAACCATCCAGAAACCTCATAAGATGAGGTCCTGCTGTGGGATTGTGGTCAACAGATGATTGTTTGGGCATCAAATATGCCCAGTTTTTGGGGAGGATAGCCCCTCTTATGCCACAAATAATAATGCTATTTCACTTTATCTGGTGTTATCCAGGAATGTTTGGATGATCCACCATTATTCATCAGATTGTCCATATATCCGATATGATCCGGAGGGCCGTTACCGGGCGAGGATGAGTAATGCTATTTGGGTTTTTTGTTTGCGAAGCCTTCTGCACAGAGCTGCATTGTGCCGGTAGCTGGCCGTGCTCAGTACCGCTGTCCTCCGCATCCTCCTGTCACTCCGATCACAATGTATGGAGATTGTATACTAACGACAGACGGGGACCATTTATATACTGAACACGAGTCCGGTTTCCCCTCATAGTGGGGAAAGGGGAATCACTTTTTGTTCTGTCATCTTGGTGTAGAAACTGTCTACAGGGGGTCAAAGCTTCGCCTCCTTCAGTCCTGTGCTTCATTCTCCACAATTAGAAAAGTATGTCCAATTTCCTTAAAAAATGGCACCACACCTGTCTGCAGGTTCACTGGTATTGCTGACCTACTCTATGCTGTTTTTTGGGTGAAAGCGGCCATTTTTTTTTCCCTTCAACAACCCCTTCAAGGATGGATTCACATGTGGCCTATTTTCCATCATGCCACCAGGCAACCAGTCGATGGCGTCGGACCAGCGACCAGTTTTATAGGTTCTTTAAGTTTTGGGTATGGTTATGGCACTTATTACGGATGGATTTTCTGGCTTAATTTCAGGGATTTTGAAAATTTTAGCGTCTCACGTTTTTTGGCTGGTGATTGCCTGTTACACATTGGTGGAGCGGTGTACTCTGCACCTATATGTTTGTTTATACACACACCTAATATAAAGCCGCCACCTGTTGTACTGTGTGCCCGTCAGCGCCATATACACGGAGATAATGGTAACCACTGAGCCACCGTGCTGCCCCATGTCTAGGTTTAGTGAAGACGTTAAATGTGCCAAATTAAGGTTTGTGAAACTTGGCGCACCATCGGCGAGGTTTTAGGTTCTCGACTGACTTATAAAATGCCATTCTTGTTAAATCCTCGCCTTTTGTGTACCAACTCCTGTAACGTTTCGTTCACGTGGTGCAGTCACATTACGGTAATCATCTGGCAGTTTTGCCTTAATTTTTGCCAAAAACCCCAAGGGCCCAATTTATCAATTTAGAATTTTTTTTTTTTGTGTGTGTGTTGTATGAATCCGGAGCATCTGCTCCAAAACGATTGGCCTTTGATCAAGGCCATATACTTTTATTTTCTATTTTATTTTATTTATTGATTGATTTATGTTTTAAAGGCACAAATTAGAAGATGCAAAAAGAAAAAACGCCAAAAACTAGGAAAAAAACTGCAAATGTAATAAATCAGGACCTAAGTGTGTTTTTTTTTTTTTTTGTTTGCTTTTTAAATGCGGTTTGGTGTTACTGGCTCAAAAATTTGCAGTTTGTCGTGGCCGCAGGTCTAATGCAAACGCCATATGATTAGGAGGTTTGTGAGTTCAGTTCAGGTGACTTGTGGCCGGACTGGGCATTGTAGTCCGTACTCGGGCTGTATAAAATCGCCCTTGGGGTACGGCCGCACTGTGTGACCATTGGCCGGCCACAGGTGACTGGAGCCTTACCCGCACCCTCTGGCTTTATTTTAAGGCTATGTGCACACATTGCGGATTAGCCTTAGGAATTTCTGGTGCGGATTCTGCCTCTCAGGTCAAAAAACGCACCTGCAGATTTGTTGCGTTTTTTGTACGGCAGCGTTTTTTGTGCATTTTTGCTGCGGTGTTCTTGCGCGTTTTTTACCCCTGCGGTTTTCTATAATGGAATGGGTACAAAAACTCTGCAGATTCACAAAAAAGAAGTGACATGCTACTTATTTTAAACCGCAGCGTTCCCACAGCGGATTTTCCGCAAAGTGTGCACAGCATTTTTTTTTCTCAGTGATTTACATTGTACTGTAAATCAATTGCGGATCTGCAGTGTTTCTGCACCTTTAAAAAACGCTGCGGATCCGCAGAGAATCCGCAACGTGTGCACTTACCCTTAGGCCGCGTTACAATTTTTTTTTTTTTTTTAATTGTGCCATTGAAATGAAAAACCGCACTTCGACTGCGATATGTGAACACGGTCTAAAATTTAGTTGGGGCGACTACAGTTAGGACGTGATACGGTATCTGGTGAAGGTTTTCGGACCTCCTTATTGATGCCTCTACCTATAAGGTCTAGTCTATGGGCTCCTTCTCATTTGCAAGAAATACGGCCGAGTCTCGCAGGTTAAAACTCGCCTCTGGCGCCGGCACTCCGTAGCGGAGCGTGCGGCCGCACAGCAATACATGGAGCTGCACGCTCCGCTCCGGAGTGCCGGCGCCAGAGGCGAGTTTTAACCTGCGAGACTCGGCCATAGTTCTTGCAAATGAGAAGGAGGCCCTATCGTGAAGAAAAGTGGCCTTGTTGCCCATAGCAGCCAGTAAGAATTCTGCTGTTGGGTTCTTTCCTACACTGCTAGTCTCAGACATGGCTTCCTGTTGCCGTGGGTTACGAGGCCTAAATTTCACTCTGTTTTTTTGGTTAATTAAGTTGCGATGTGTACAGCACGTAGCCTGCGGCTGTGTTACAGAGCGGTGTGGGAATGGGTGCGAGCGAAAGTTCACAGGGAAAGATTGGGAAACAATCGGCGAGCGAAAAAAAGAAAGGAATCTGCTACTTCCACCCTACTAGGGTGCTACAGCCCCTCCCACCGCAGGGTGACGGACAGGAGCTATGTGACTAAGCCCCTCCCACTACAGGGCGACACTGGCTCGCAGGGAGCGCTGTGTGTGTTATTACCACACATGGGGTGTGTATGCCCCAGTTTTGGGATACACCTGTTCTGTCAGGAGAGCAGAACAGGTGAATGCAGGGAGCGGCTCCAGTCACGGTTAACTCATTCCCTGCCAGAAATGCCGCCGCAGGGTTTGCTATCTGGGAGACGGGTGTCTAAAGGCTCCTCTCACGTGGCCGGGTAATTTGAGGCTTTCAAGAATTGACATGTTGAGAGGAAACGCTGGGACTTGTTTATTTTTTAAGGACTCTGGCTCAGTATTGACACGTAATACTCAAAAAATGCTATTCGTGTGTTTGTTTGTTTTTTTGCTTGTTTACTCTGTAGGCTTCAATACGGAAAATCCGCAGATAAAAAACGTATGTGACCAACACATGACTATCTGAAGAGCCAAATAACAGGAAGTATTTATTTATTTATTTTTAAAAAAAGCTCTATTTAAGCAGGTAAAACTCATTTTAAAAAAACGCAAGTTACCTAATGGATGCAGAAAATTTGCAGCATCAAAAACGCATCTTGGGAGTGTAGCTTTGAGGCTGCCGTCACACTATCAGTATTTGGTCAGTATTTTACATCAGTATTTGTAGCCAAAACCAGTAGTGGGTGATAAATGTAGAAGTGGTGCATATGTTTCTATTATACTTTTCCTCTATTTGTTCCACTCCTGGTTTTGGCTTACAAATACTGATGTAAAATACTGACCAAATACTGCTAGTGTGACAGCAGCCTAATAAGGACTGGATTTTTACATTTAGGGTTCATGCAGACATCCGAGCACGGACTGGCCGCGGGGCTCCCAATCTGAGGGTGACTGTTACGTATATGTATAACGCTCAGGCCGGCTCAGACGTCTGCACGAACTCTTGGGCCACGTTCACACCTTCAGTATTTGGTCGGTATTTGTAAACCAAAACCAGGAGTAGGTGAAAAATGCAGAAGTGGTGACGTGTTTCTATTATAATGTTCCTCTGATTGTTCCTCTCCTGGTTTTGGTTTACAAATACTGGTCAAATACTGAATTTGTGAATGTGGCCTCAATCTCAGTTCCTCCTCCACTGATTATGGAACATTTTTTTTTTTTGTTATATCTTCTGTGGCCCTCTGTAATAATAGGTGTATAAGCAGGTACGGACTGGGGCTGAAATTCAGCCCTGGCATTTGAAATCACACAGGCCCATGCTGTCCCCAATCCCAAACACCAGATGGGATATAGTACTAACTAGCTATTGAACCCGTTCTACGCCCGGGTGGCGAGCATTTATATTGGTATATGGTCTCTATCCTGGTATGTGCTGCTCCATCCTGCGTCCCCATCCTGTCATGTGCTGCACCCATCCTGCGTCCCCATCCTGTCATGTGCTGCACCCATCCTGCGTCCCCATCCTGTCATGTGTTGCTCCCTTCCTGCGTCCCCATCCTGTCATGTGCTGCACTCATCCTGCGTCCCCATCCTGTCATGTGCTGCACCCATCCTGCGTCTCCATCCTGCGCCCCCATCCTGTCATGTGTTGCTCCCATCCTGCGTCCCCATCCTGTCATGTGCTGCTCCATCCTGCGTCCCCATCCTGTCATGTGCTGCACCCATCCTGCGTCCCCATCCTGTCATGTGCTGCACCCATCCTGCGTCCCCATCCTGTCATGTGTTGCTCCCTTCCTGCGTCCCCATCCTGTCATGTGCTGCACTCATCCTGCGTCCCCATCCTGTCATGTGCTGCACCCATCCTGCGTCCCCATCCTGCGCCCCCATCCTGTCATGTGTTGCTCCCATCCTGCGTCCCCATCCTGTCATGTGCTGCACCCATCCTGCGTCCCCATCCTGCGCCCCCATCCTGTCATGTGTTGCTCCCATCCTGCGTCCCCAACCTGTCATGTGCTGCACCCATCCTGCGCCCCCATCCTGTCATGTGTTGCTCCCATCCTGCGTCCCCATCCTGTCATGTGCTGCTCCCATCCTGCGTCCCCATCCTGTCATGTGCTGCACCCATCCTGCGTCCCCATCCTGTCATGTGTTGCTCCCTTCCTGCGTCCCCATCCTGTCATGTGCTGCACTCATCCTGCGTCCCCATCCTGTCATGTGCTGCACCCATCCTGCGTCCCCATCCTGCGCCCCCATCCTGTCATGTGTTGCACCCATCCTGCGTCCCCATCCTGCGTCCCCATCCTGTCATGTGTTGCTCCCATCCTGCGTCCCCATCCTGTCATGTGCTGCTCCCATCCTGCGTCCCCATCCTGTCATGTGCTGCACCCATCCTGCGTCCCCATCCTGTCATGTGCTGCACCCATCCTGCGTCCCCATCCTGTCATGTGCTGCACCCATCCTGCGCCCCCATCCTGTCATGTGTTGCTCCCTTCCTGCGTCCCCATCCTGTCATGTGCTGCACTCATCCTGCGTCCCCATCCTGTCATGTGCTGCACCCATCCTGCGTCCCCATCCTGCGCCCCCATCCTGTCATGTGTTGCTCCCATCCTGCGCCCCTATCATGTCATGTGCTGCTCCATTCTGCGTCCCCATCCTGTCATGTGCTGCTCCCATCCTGCGTCCCCATCCTGTCATGTGCTGCACCCATCCTGCGTCCCCATCCTGTCATGTGCTGCACCCATCCTGCGCCCCCATCCTGTCATGTGTTGCTCCCTTCCTGCGTCCCTATCCTGTCATGTGCTGCACTCATCCTGCGTCCCCATCCTGTCATGTGCTGCACCCATCCTGCGTCCCCATCCTGCGCCCCCATCCTGTCATGTGTTGCTCCCATCCTGCGTCCCCATCCTGTCATGTGCTGCACCCATCCTGCGTCCCCATCCTGCGCCCCCATCCTGTCATGTGTTGCTCCCATCCTGCGTCCCCATCCTGTCATGTGCTGCACCCATCCTGCGTCCCCATCCTGCGCCCCCATCCTGTCATGTGCTGCACCCATCCTGCGTCCCCATCCTGCGCCCCCATCCTGTCATGTGCTGCTCCCATCCTGCGCCCCCGTTCTGTCATGTGCTGCTCCCATCCTGCGCCCCCGTTCTGTCATGTGCTGCTCCCATCCTGCGCCCCCGTTCTGTCATGTGCTGCTCCCATCCTGCGCCCCCGTTCTGTCATGTGCTGCTCCCATCCTGCGCCCCCGTTCTGTCATGTGCTGCTTCCATCCTGCGCCCCCGTTCTGTCATGTGCTGCTCCCATCCTGCGCCCCCGTTCTGTCATGTGCTGCTCCCATCCTGCGCCCCCGTTCTGTCATGTGCTGCTTCCATCCTGCGCCCCCGTTCTGTCATGTGCTGCTCCCATCCTGCGCCCCCGTTCTGTCATGTGCTGCTCCCACAGTGCTCCATTATGGTTTATGGCCTCATAAGATGCTCCATACTCTATGCCCCCGTACACTGCTCCATTATGGTTGATGGCCCCCTTAACATGCTCCATTCTTTATGTCCCGTATGCTGCTGCTGCAATATAAAAAAAAAAACAAAAAAAAACACATACTCACCTATGGTCGCTGGGCGGCGAGTGCTGGGGGGCCTGAGCAGGCGGGGACACCGGCGCGCTGTGGGGGTCAGGTGTCGGTATCGCCGCCAGCTCAGGCCCCCCCAGCACTTACTATATTCACCTGTCCCCGTTCCACCGCTGAGCGCCGCCATCTTCCCGGCTCCTCTGGCTGTGACTGTTCAGTCAGAGGGCGGCGCCGGCGCGCATTAAGCGCGTCATCGCGCCCTCTGAACTGAAGGTCACAGGCCGAAGACCGGGAAGATGGCGGCGCTCAGCGGTGGAATGGGGACAGGTGAATATGGCCGATACTCACCCTCCTGGTGGTCCCTGCTTCTCTGTTGGAGATTGCGGTGTGCGTTCAGTGTGAACGCATACCGCGATCTCCCGGGAGCGTCACTCTGTGAGGCCCAGACTGCGCCGGCGCCTGCGCTTGCGCAGTCTATAAAGGCTTCGGACAGAGTGACGCTCCCAGCGTTATATTATAGATATTACCCTGCGTGGAGGAAAGCAAGATTTACTACAAGACTAATATTTCTAATGGTACCTCCATCACGACTCTTAAAAATATGGGTGTCTTGAGAACACCAATTCTGTTAACAATGTAGCAGACAAGGTGGCCCATGACCAGACAGGCCCTTCTGGCATTTGCCAGATGGCCAGTCCGGCCCTGTGTATAAGGCTATGTGCACACGTAGGAAATGTGGTGCAGAATTTTCTGCACTAAATCTGCAGTTTCTGTGCAGTACAATGTAAATCAATGTGAAAAAAAAGCTGTGCAGAAAAATGCGCAGAAACGCTGCAGAACTGCACAAAAGAAGCAACGTGCACTTCTTTGAAATCTGCAGCGTTTCTGCGCAGATTTTTCTGCACCATGTGCACAGCTTTTTTTTCACATTGATTTACATTATACTGTAAATCACAGTGCAATTCTGCAGCAGAAAAATCTGCTGCAGTTCTGCACCAATTCTGCACTAAATCTGCATCGTGTGCACATACCCAAGGCTATGTGCACACTTTGCGGATTCCACTGCGGAATTTTCCGCAGCGGAATTCCAAAATCGGAATGCGGTTTCTTATGCGGATTTTCATCTGCATTTTCCTATTGGAGCAGGTGAAAATCCGCAGAAAAGAAGTGACATGCTGCGGAATGTAATCCGCTGCGTTTCCGCGCGTTTTTTTCCGCAGCATGTGCACAGCGTTTTTTGTTTCCCATAGGTTTACATTGTACTGTAAACTCGTGGGAAACTGCTGCGGATCCGCAGCGGTCAAATCCGCTGCGGATCCGCAGCAAAATCCGCAGTGTGCACATAGCCTCACACAGAACTTCTCTGTGGGCATGGCCGTGTCTTGATTATCCATAGTCAGAGGAGAAAAGTGGAAAAAAATATATAGATATAGATATATATACATCTCTATCTATCGATAGATAGATAGATAGATAGATATATCTATATGAAAATACTAGATGGTGGCCCGATTCTAACGCATCGGGTATTCTAGAATATGCATGTCCACATAGTATATTGCACAGCCCACGTAGTATATTGCCCAGTCACATAGTATATTGCCCAGCCACGTAGTATATTGCCCAGCCACATAGTATATTGCCCAGTCACGTAGTATATTGCCCAGCCACATTGTATATTGCCCAGCCACATTGTATATTGCCCAGCCACATTGTATATTGCCCAGCGACTGGGACCGGAAGCTGCCGCTTGCAATGGAGCAATCCTGGGAGCGTCCCGAGGAGCGGGAAAGGTGGCGGATGGTGAGTATAGCAGGTTTTTAGTTTTTTTTTTTTTTGTATTTTTAACATGACATATTTTTATAGGCAGCATCAATAGTAAATAGTTGGGGACACACAGGGTTAATAGCAGTGGTAACGGAGTGCGTTACACCGCGGGCCGTTACCGCTGCCATTAACCCTGTGTGAGCGGTGAGTGGAGGGGATTACGGAGCGGGCGCCGGGCAGTGAGTGCAGGGGAGTAGGGGAGGGACTAATCGGACTGTGGCCGTCGCTGATTGGTCGCGGCAGCCATGACAGGCAGCTGCCGAGACCAATCAACGAATAAATAACCGTGACAGAAGGACAGACAGACAAGACGGAAGTGACCCATAGACAATTATATAGTAGATATATCTATATAATATTTTATACCCTTCAGTATCTGGCTTGTACGAGCCCTACATTTGTAAGTAGTAATGCTGGGTGGTGTCTCCTCTTGTGGGCACATATTTCTTGTGTCACCTCAGACTCCTTCCATTGTATCAGTGAGGCCCCATAGTCATTCCATGGGCTTTGTGGCGGTACGTGCCTTCTGGCGCTATGTGGGCCTCTGCGGCAGAGTACGTAGTGTAAATACACATAAATCACCTATGGGTTGAGCTCTGTGCTGTGTCATAAACTGTCGGTCCATGGTGTTGGAGACTTTACTTCATAGTGACCGGCCTTCTCTTTCTACCAGACTCCTGCGCTGAAGCATTCCGGCCTCGATGAAAAATGATGGCTGATGGTCACTTGGATTCTAACATGCAGGGCTGTGGAGTCAGTAAGCCAAACCTCCGACTCCTCAATTTCCATGACTCCGACTCCACCAAAATGGGCTCCGACTCCACAGCCCTGCTAGCATGGCAGCGGCTAATCGTGCCATGTTGATGTGCAACCCACCCGTATGCCCCATCACCGAACCGTTTAAACACCGACTAACCTGCGACCTATGCATTTCTTGTGTCCGCCACCTCAGTATCTAACATGACGAGGATATTTCTAACCATATAATAAATACTTGTCTAGTCTACAAAATATCCCTGTAGGACCTGTCATTCTTGCGCTGATCTTTTCGAAGCCTTTGTGATTCACAAAAGCCGACAGGATTACAGTAGATTGAGGTAATTGATCCCGTCTGAATGTAGGGTTGAGGTGTGTATCGCTCCTGACCGTAGAAGACGATCTGGGCTTGGGACAAGTGCTTTATGTCAGGGATGGGTGGAGCCAGGTGACAATGGCGGACAGACATGATAGACTTGGTCTCGCTGTAGGGTATAACATGATAGGACACATCACGAATTCGAAAGACGTCATGACTCGTTTTTACAGAAAACAATACAGGGTGAACTTAGGAACGTGGACAATCGGAGGTTTGGCATCAACTTGACCGGCCGGCTTCTCCTCTCAGAAACTCAACCGGTTATGAAGAAGTAGACCAAAACTAGACCTAGTGATTAAGTCCTCAACACCAAAGTAGATCCTTGACCAAATCATGAGACATTCGCTCCGACAGAATCTCTATAAGCTGTATCCTACAGAGGATAAGATGGCCTGGGTCTATGTACATGACTGGAAGATGTTTGCAGCACCATGGATGGTGGCCATCACAGATGTCTCACTTAATGGGTCGTGTTCATGAAGACCCATGCAGAACGGAGACCAGTTCATTCCAACAAAGGAATTGAATTTGCATATTTCTGCCCCTGGAGTATTGATTCAGCTGAATGAGAACCACGGTCAAAGGTTTTCAGAAATCTAAGGGATTGTTCACACGACTTCTTTCTGTTGTGGGTTTTTTTTGTGTGGTTTTTTTTGTGTTTTTTTTTTTTTTTAGCAGGTCTGCTCAAAAAAAAAAAACACTAACAAAACTATCAAAATAGAATAGTGTTATTAATTTAGGATGGGAAAACTATTTTCTGGTCATATATTCCGTCTCTGGAATATCTTCTGAATGCCTTGAAGAGGCCGAGCATTTGTAACAAGCGAGCGACCATTCTTCTGGCGTTTTCCACTGCCCCGGGGCATCCTTTTTGAACATTTTTGTCAGTGTTTTTGCTTTTAATAACGATGCCCCCAAAATATGCTGAAAAAAAAACGTACAGGAAATGAGCAAAAAATCTGCAAAAAAAAAAAAAAAAAAAAGATACTATAGGTTTATAAAACTCCAGGAAAAAAAGGCGCAATTCCTAAAGCATCTTCTGTGTGAAAGACAGACGTTTTTGATCGCTGGGAAAAGACGCAGTGAACACGCCCTAACAGAAATTGAGTCTCAAGATAGTGGGAACTTCAAGCATCAACCTAAAATTGTCCAGTCTGGTGGTGTCGCGTTGTAGCCCCCCTACCCTTTAGCTACTGCGTCGGGTATTCAATAAATTGCATTTTTCCAACTTTCCTGAATACGTCTTCCTGGTAACGCTCTGCTGTACACATGTAGCAGTGCTGTATATTATAGATGTAGATAAATTGTTCCACTATCTGCATATAAAATGGGTGATACTCTGCTGTATCAAGGTCTATCGTGTGCAATACTGTTTGCTGAGACAGTGTATCTAAGCCTGTATCTACTTCATCAGATTATGTAATCCCATAGTTTATTGTACCATCTACTGAATCAGTGTATCCAATCCGATATTATATTTGGTTTGGTAATCCCATCATGTGATACGGTCTGCTAAATTGGAGTATCTAATCCTATCATGTCTCCCAACTGGTGTACCTAATCTCATGTGGTCACTGTCTCTTAACCAGTATCTTATTTGATACTGTCTGCTGCGGCAGACCTTCTAATCCCATCATTTGTCCTACTAACTGCTGAGCTGTAATCCTACTGTGTCATCGAAAATGGTGTATCTAATCCCATTATGTCTGATACTTTATACTAAATCGGAGTACCTATCTTGTCTTGAACTGGCATATATAAAATCATTGCGTGTGATACAGTGTACTAAATCTGAGCTAGGCTGCCTTATGAGCTGTGCTGGGCTGCCTGAGATGGGCTTTGCTGGGCTACCTGTGCTGGACTGCCTGATGAGCTGTGTTGGGCTGCCTGATGAGCTGTGTTGGGCTGCTTGATGAGCTGTGTTGGGCTGCTTGATGAGCTGTGTTGGGCTGCCTGATGAGCTGTGTTGGGCTGCCTGATGAGCTGTGTTGGGCTGCTTGATGAGCTGTGTTGGGCTGCTTGATGAGCTGTGCTGGGCTGCCTGATGAGCTGTGCTGGGCTGCTTGATGAGCTGTGCTGGGCTGCTTGATGAGCTGTGCTGGGCTGCCTGATGAGCTGTGCTGGGCTGCTTGATGAGCTGTGCTGGGCTGCCTGATGAGCTGTGCTGGGCTGCTTGATGAGCTGTGCTGGGCTGCTTGATGAGCTGTGCTGGGCTGCCTGATGAGCTGTGCTGGGCTGCTTGATGAGCTGTGCTGGGCTGCTTGATGAGCTGTGCTGGGCTGCCTGATGAGCTGTGCTGGACTGCTTGATGAGCTGTGCTGGGCTGCCTGAGCTGGGCTGCCTGATGAGCTGTGCTGGACTGCTTGATGAGCTGTGCTGGGCTGCCTGAGCTGGGCTGCCTGATGAGCTGTACTGGGCTGCCTGACCTGATCTGCCTGATGAGCTGTGCTGGGCTACCTGTGCTAGGCTGCCTGATCTGGGCTGCCTGATCTGAGCTGTGCTAGGCTGCCTGATCTGAGCTGTCTGATCTGAGCTGTGCTAGGCTGCCTAATCTAAGCTGTCTGATCTGGGCTGTGCTGGGCTGCCTGATCTGGGCTGTGCTGGGCTGCCTGATCTGGGTTGTGCTGGGCTGCCTGAGCTGTGCTGAGCTGCCTGAGCTGTGCTGGGCTGCCTGAGCTGGGCTGTGCTGGGCTGCCTGAGCTGGCCTGTGCTGGGCTGCCTGAGCTGGGCTGCCTGAGCTGGGCTGTGCTGGGCTGCCTGATGAACTGTGTTGGGCTACTTGTGCTGGGCTGCCTGACCTGATCTGCCTGAGCTGGGCTCCCTGATGATATGTGCTGGGCTGCCTGAGCTGGGCTGCCTGTGCTGTGCTGGGCTGCCTGATGATCTGTGCTGGGCTGAGTGATGAGCTGTGCTGGGCTGCCTGATGAGCTGTGCTGGGCTGCCTGATGAGCTGTGCTGGGCTGCCTGATGAGCTGTGCTGGGCTGCCTGATGAGCTGAGCTGGGCTGCGTGATGAGCGGTGCTGGGCTGCCTGATGAGCTGTGCTGGGCTGCCTGATGAGCTGTGCTGGGCTGCCTGATGAGCTGTGCTGGGCTGCCTGATGACCTGGGCTGCCTGATGAGCTGTGCTGGGCTGCCTGATAAGCTGTGCTGGGCTGCCTGATGAGCTGTGCTGGGCTGCCTGATGAGCTGGGCTGAGTGATGAGCTGTGCTGGGCTGCCTGATGAGCTGTGCTGGGCTGCCTGATGAGCTGTGCTGGGCTGCCTGATGAGCTGGGCTGAGTGATGAGCTGTGCTGGGCTGCCTGATGAGCTGTGCTGGGCTGCCTGATGAGCTGTGCTGGGCTGCCTGATGAGCTGAGCTGGGCCGAGTGATGAGCTGTGCTGGGCCGAGTGATGAGCTGTGCTGGGCCGAGTGATGAGCTGTGCTGGGCCGAGTGATGAGCTGTGCTGGGCCGAGTGATGAGCTGGGCTGGGCTGAGTGATGAGCTGGGCTGGGCTGAGTGATGAGCTGGGCTGGGCTGAGTGATGAGCTGGGCTGGGCTGAGTGATGATCTGTGCTGGGCTGAGTGATGAGCTGTGCTGAGCTGAGTGATGAGCTGGGCTGGGCTGACTGATGAGCTGGGCTGGGCTGAGTGATGAGCTGGGCTGAGTGATGAGCTGTGCTGGGCCGAGTGATGAGCTGTGCTGGGCCGAGTGATGATCTGTGCTGGGCCGAGTGATGATCTGTGCTGAGCTGAGTGATGAGCTGTGCTGAGCTGAGTGATGAGCTGGGCTGGGCCGAGTGATGAGCTGGGCTGGGCCGAGTGATGAGCTGGGCTGGGCCGAGTGATGAGCTGGGCTGGGCCGAGTGATGAGCTGGGCTGGGCCGAGTGATGAGCTGGGCTGGGCCGAGTGATGAGCTGGGCTGGGCCGAGTGATGAGCTGTGCTGGGCCGAGTGATGAGCTGTGCTGGGCCGAGTGATGAGCTGTGCTGGGCCGAGTGATGAGCTGTGCTGGGCCGAGTGATGAGCTGTGCTGGGCCGAGTGATGAGCTGTGCTGGGCCGAGTGATGAGCTGTGCTGAGTGATGAGCTGTGCTGAGTGATGAGCTGTGCTGGGCTGAGTGATGAGCTGTGCTGGGCTGAGTGATGAGCTGGGCTGAGTGACGAGCTGTGCTGGGCTGAGTGACGAGCTGTGCTGGGCTGAGTGACGAGCTGGGCTGGGCTGAGTGATGGGCTGGGCTGAGTGATGGGCTGGGCTGAGTGATGAGCTGGGCTGAGTGATGAGCTGGGCTGAGTGATGAGCTGGGCTGGGCTGAGTGATGAGCTGGGCTGGGCTGAGTGATGAGCTGGGCTGGGCTGAGTGATGAGCTGGGCTGGGCTGAGTGATGAGCTGGGCTGGGCTGAGTGATGAGCTGGGCTGGGCTGAGTGATGAGCTGGGCTGGGCTGAGTGATGAGCTGGGCTGGGCTGAGTGACGAGCTGGGCTGGGCTGAGTGATGAGCTGGGCTGGGCTGAGTGACGAGCTGGGCTGGGCTGCCTGATGATCTGTGCTGGGCTGAGTGATGATCTGTGCTGGGCTGAGTGATGATCTGTGCTGGGCTGAATGATGATCTGTGCTGGGCTGAGTGATGATCTGTGCTGGGCTGAGTGATGATCTGTGCTGGGCTGAGTGATGATCTGTGCTGGGCTGAGTGATGATCTGTGCTGGGCTGAGTGATGAGCTGTGCTGAGCTGAGTGATGAGCTGGGCTGGGCTGAGTGATGAGCTGTGCTGGGCTGAGTGATGAGCTGTGCTGAGCTGAGTGATGAGCTGGGCTGGGCTGAGTGATGAGCTGGGCTGGGCTGAGTGATGAGCTGGGCTGGGCTGAGTGATGAGCTGTGCTGGGCTGCCTGATGAGCTGTGCTGGGCCGAGTGATGAGCTGGGCTGAGTGATGATCTGTGCTGGGCTGAGTGATGAGCTGGGCTGAGTGATGATCTGTGCTGGGCTGAGTGATGAGCTGTGCTGGGCCGAGTGATGATCTGTGCTGGGCCGAGTGATGATCTGTGCTGAGCTGAGTGATGAGCTGGGCTGGGCTGAGTGATGAGCTGTGCTGAGCTGAGTGATGAGCTGGGCTGGGCCGAGTGATGAGCTGGGCTGGGCCGAGTGATGAGCTGGGCTGGGCCGAGTGATGAGCTGGGCTGGGCCGAGTGATGAGCTGTGCTGGGCCGAGTGATGAGCTGTGCTGGGCCGAGTGATGAGCTGTGCTGAGTGATGAGCTGTGCTGAGTGATGAGCTGTGCTGGGCTGAGTGATGAGCTGTGCTGGGCTGAGTGATGAGCTGTGCTGGGCTGAGTGATGAGCTGGGCTGAGTGACGAGCTGTGCTGGGCTGAGTGACGAGCTGTGCTGGGCTGAGTGACGAGCTGGGCTGGGCTGAGTGATGGGCTGGGCTGAGTGATGGGCTGGGCTGAGTGATGAGCTGGGCTGAGTGATGAGCTGGGCTGAGTGATGAGCTGGGCTGAGTGATGAGCTGGGCTGAGTGATGAGCTGGGCTGGGCTGAGTGATGAGCTGGGCTGGGCTGAGTGATGAGCTGGGCTGGGCTGAGTGATGAGCTGGGCTGGGCTGAGTGATGAGCTGGGCTGGGCTGAGTGATGAGCTGGGCTGGGCTGAGTGATGAGCTGGGCTGGGCTGAGTGATGAGCTGGGCTGGGCTGAGTGATGAGCTGGGCTGGGCTGAGTGATGAGCTGGGCTGGGCTGAGTGACGAGCTGGGCTGGGCTGAGTGATGGGCTGGGCTGAGTGACGAGCTGGGCTGGGCTGCCTGATGATCTGTGCTGGGCTGAGTGATGATCTGTGCTGGGCTGAGTGATGATCTGTGCTGGGCTGAGTGATGATCTGTGCTGGGCTGAGTGATGATCTGTGCTGGGCTGAGTGATGATCTGTGCTGGGCTGAGTGATGATCTGTGCTGGGCTGAGTGATGATCTGTGCTGGGCTGAGTGATGAGCTGTGCTGAGCTGAGTGATGAGCTGGGCTGGGCTGACTGATGAGCTGTGCTGGGCTGAGTGATGAGCTGTGCTGAGCTGAGTGATGAGCTGGGCTGGGCTGAGTGATGAGCTGGGCTGGGCTGAGTGATGAGCTGGGCTGGGCTGAGTGATGAGCTGTGCTGGGCTGCCTGATGAGCTGTGCTGGGCCGAGTGATGAGCTGGGCTGAGTGATGATCTGTGCTGGGCTGAGTGATGAGCTGGGCTGAGTGATGAGCTGTGCTGGGCTGAGTGATGAGCTGTGCTGGGCTGAGTGATGAGCTGGGCTGAGTGACGAGCTGTGCTGGGCTGAGTGATGAGCTGGGCTGGGCTGAGTGATGAGCTGGGCTGGGCTGAGTGATGAGCTGGGCTGGGCTGAGTGATGAGCTGTGCTGGGCTGCCTGATGAGCTGTGCTGGGCCGAGTGATGAGCTGGGCTGAGTGATGATCTGTGCTGGGCTGAGTGACGGGCTGGGCTGAGTGATGAGCTGGGCCGAGTGATGAGCTGTGCTGGGCCGAGTGATGAGCTGTGCTGGGCCGAGTGATGAGCTGTGCTGGGCCGAGTGATGAGCTGTGCTGGGCCGAGTGATGAGCTGTGCTGGGCCGAGTGATGAGCTGTGCTGGGCCGAGTGATGAGCTGTGCTGGGCCGAGTGATGAGCTGTGCTGGGCCGAGTGATGAGCTGTGCTGGGCCGAGTGATGAGCTGTGCTGGGCCGAGTGATGAGCTGTGCTGGGCCGAGTGATGAGCTGTGCTGGGCCGAGTGATGAGCTGTGCTGGGCCGAGTGATGAGCTGTGCTGGGCCGAGTGATGAGCTGTGCTGGGCCGAGTGATGAGCTGTGCTGGGCCGAGTGATGAGCTGTGCTGGGCCGAGTGATGAGCTGTGCTGGGCCGAGTGATGGGCTGGGCCGAGTGATGGGCTGGGCCGAGTGATGGGCTGGGCCGAGTGATGGGCTGGGCCGAGTGATGGGCTGGGCTGAGTGATGAGCTGTGCTGGGCTGAGTGATGAGCTGGGCTGAGTGATGAGCTGGGCTGAGCTGAGTGACGGGCTGGGCTGAGTGACGGGCTGGGCTGAGTGACGGGCTGGGCTGAGTGACGGGCTGGGCTGAGTGACGGGCTGGGCTGAGTGACGGGCTGGGCTGAGTGACGGGCTGGGCTGAGTGACGGGCTGGGCTGAGTGACGGGCTGGGCTGAGTGACGGGCTGGGCTGAGTGACGGGCTGGGCTGAGTGACGGGCTGGGCTGAGTGACGGGCTGGGCTGAGTGACGGGCTGGGCTGAGTGACGGGCTGGGCTGAGTGACGGGCTGGGCTGGGCTGAGTGACGAGCTGCGCTGGGCTGAGTGACGAGCTGCGCTGGGCTGAGTGACGAGCTGCGCTGGGCTGAGTGATGAGCTGTGCTGGGCTGAGTGATGAGCTGCGCTGGGCTGTCTGAGTGACGGGCTGGGCTGAGTGACGGGCTGGGCTGAGTGACGGGCTGGGCTGAGTGACGGGCTGGGCTGAGTGACGGGCTGGGCTGAGTGACGGGCTGGGCTGGGCTGAGTGACGAGCTGCGCTGGGCTGAGTGACGAGCTGCGCTGGGCTGAGTGACGAGCTGCGCTGGGCTGAGTGACGAGCTGCGCTGGGCTGAGTGACGAGCTGCGCTGGGCTGAGTGACGAGCTGTGCTGGGCTGAGTGACGAGCTGTGCTGGGCTGAGTGACGAGCTGTGCTGGGCTGAGTGACGAGCTGCGCTGGGCTGAGTGATGAGCTGTGCTGGGCTGAGTGATGAGCTGCGCTGGGCTGTCTGAGTGACGGGCTGGGCTGAGTGACGGGCTGGGCTGAGTGACGGGCTGGGCTGAGTGACGGGCTGGGCTGAGTGACGGGCTGGGCTGAGTGACGGGCTGGGCTGAGTGACGGGCTGGGCTGAGTGACGGGCTGGGCTGAGTGACGAGCTGCGCTGGGCTGAGTGACGAGCTGCGCTGGGCTGAGTGATGAGCTGCGCTGGGCTGAGTGATGAGCTGTGCTGGGCTGAGTGACGAGCTGCGCTGGGCTGAGTGACGAGCTGTGCTGGGCTGAGTGATGAGCTGGGCTGAGTGATGAGCTGGGCTGAGCTGAGTGACGGGCTGGGCTGAGTGACGGGCTGGGCTGAGTGACGGGCTGGGCTGAGTGACGGGCTGGGCTGAGTGACGGGCTGGGCTGAGTGACGGGCTGGGCTGAGTGACGGGCTGGGCTGAGTGACGGGCTGGGCTGAGTGACGGGCTGGGCTGAGTGACGGGCTGGGCTGAGTGACGGGCTGGGCTGAGTGACGGGCTGGGCTGAGTGACGGGCTGGGCTGAGTGACGGGCTGGGCTGAGTGACGGGCTGGGCTGAGTGACGGGCTGGGCTGAGTGACGGGCTGGGCTGGGCTGAGTGACGAGCTGCGCTGGGCTGAGTGACGAGCTGCGCTGGGCTGAGTGACGAGCTGCGCTGGGCTGAGTGACGAGCTGTGCTGGGCTGAGTGATGAGCTGCGCTGGGCTGTCTGAGTGACGGGCTGGGCTGAGTGACGGGCTGGGCTGAGTGACGGGCTGGGCTGAGTGACGGGCTGGGCTGAGTGACGGGCTGGGCTGGGCTGAGTGACGAGCTGCGCTGGGCTGAGTGACGAGCTGCGCTGGGCTGAGTGATGAGCTGCGCTGGGCTGAGTGATGAGCTGTGCTGGGCTGAGTGACGAGCTGCGCTGGGCTGAGTGACGAGCTGTGCTGGGCTGAGTGATGAGCTGTGCTGGGCTGAGTGATGAGCTGGGCTGAGTGATGAGCTGTGCTGGGCTGAGTGATGAGCTGGGCTGAGTGATGAGCTGGGCTGAGTGATGAGCTGGGCTGAGTGATGAGCTGGGCTGAGTGATGAGCTGGGCTGAGTGACGAGCTGTGCTGGGCTGAGTGACGAGCTGTGCTGGGCTGAGTGACGAGCTGTGCTGGGCTGAGTGACGAGCTGTGCTGGGCTGAGTGACGAGCTGTGCTGGGCTGAGTGACGAGCTGTGCTGGGCTGAGTGACGAGCTGTGCTGGGCTGAGTGACGAGCTGTGCTGGGCTGAGTGACGAGCTGTGCTGGGCTGAGTGACGAGCTGCGCTGGGCTGAGTGACGAGCTGCGCTGGGCTGAGTGATGAGCTGCGCTGGGCTGAGTGATGAGCTGCGCTGGTCTGAGTGATGAGCTGCGCTGGTCTGAGTGATGAGCTGCGCTGGTCTGAGTGATGAGCTGCGCTGGGCTGAGTGATGAGCTGCGCTGGGCTGAGTGATGAGCTGCGCTGGGCTGAGTGATGAGCTGCGCTGGGCTGAGTGATGAGCTGCGCTGGGCTGAGTGATGAGCTGCGCTGGGCTGTCTGAGCTGTGCTGGGCTGAGTGATGAGCTGTGTTGGGCTGAGTGATGAGCTGGGCTGAGTGATGAGCTGTGCTGGGCTGAGTGACGAGCTGTGCTGGGCTGAGTGACGAGCTGTGCTGGGCTGAGTGACGAGCTGTGCTGGGCTGAGTGACGAGCTGTGCTGGGCTGAGTGACGAGCTGTGCTGGGCTGAGTGACGAGCTGTGCTGGGCTGAGTGACGAGCTGTGCTGGGCTGAGTGACGAGCTGTGCTGGGCTGAGTGACGAGCTGGGCTGAGTGACGAGCTGGGCTGAGTGACGAGCTGGGCTGAGTGATGAGCTGTGCTGGGCTGAGTGATGAGCTGGGCTGGGCTGAGTGATGGGCTGGGCTGAGTGATGAGCTGTGCTGGGCTGAGTGATGAGCTGGGCTGAGTGATGAGCTGGGCTGAGTGATGAGCTGTGCTGGGCTGAGTGACGAGCTGTGCTGGGCTGAGTGACGAGCTGTGCTGGGCTGAGTGACGAGCTGTGCTGGGCTGAGTGACGAGCTGTGCTGGGCTGAGTGACGAGCTGTGCTGGGCTGAGTGATGAGCTGTGCTGGGCTGAGTGATGAGCTGGGCTGAGTGATGAGCTGGGCTGAGTGATGGGCTGGGCTGAGTGACGAGCTGTGCTGGGCTGAGTGACGAGCTGCGCTGGGCTGTCTGAGCTGGTGTATCTAAATCCCATCATGTGTGATACTGTTTGCACAACTAGATTTTCTAATCCCATTGTGTGTAATACCGTGTGCTAATCTGAGTGCCATGTGTGATACTGTCTGCTGAGTGGAGTATTGAAACCCATCCAGTGTGACACATTCTCAGAGTATCACTATGGACCCGATTGTGTCATTTGCAATTTAAGAAAAAAAAATGGATTTAATTTATGTTTTTGCACACACGGTTAATGAACATTTGCAAAAGAAAGCAAAACCCCAAATGTTCTTTTATTTTTGTCTTGCATTCTTTTTATTGGGTGGGGGTTTAGAGCAGAGTCACATGTTGTGCTAAATGTTGCAAAATTTGTGCAAAAAAAAAAAAGTCATCTGTATGTGAGATCACTCCGGGGTGTACTGGAGTGCGTTTACGTTGTGCAAAATTATTTTTTTTTTTACAAAATTTTGCTAACTATATAATAAAGTCGCAGTTGAAGAATTGGCATAAAATAAAAACCACTCTAACGATGGCTGTTAAAAAAAAAAAAAAAAAAAGTGCAAATTTAGGAAATTCAAGTAAGAATCAAATGAAAAATGGGCGAAACGCTACAAACATTACACAAAAAAAAGGTGCAAATGCAATAATGAACGTCCGTGTTCTCAGCTTCTCGGCGTGTCTCGCTCGTCAGGCTGTCTGGCTTGCTCACAATAGCGGATAAGCCCTGCGTGTGACACCATTAGGTCCTCTTGTATAGCTCCCCGCTTTCCGGACCCTTTTTGTGCACGCTTCCTCCGAGGGCATAATGAGTGGAAGTGTGTCAGTAGCCCGCGGTGGGCGACCGGGCGTCCTCCATGCCTGTCTACGTCAATCTGCTGTGGACTAGAGGGGAATAGGTTCTGCCGTCGGTAAATAAAGCGCAATCATTCTAACTTCTCTCCGGAGTCAATTCTCCACCACAACTCTGCTTGCTGTCAGTGAAGGAAAGCGTTCTCTTCCATCCTGAGACTGGTGATCGGTACAGACCTCGTACTTGTCACTGATGAGGCCTTAGGCATAAAAACCCAAAGAATCTAGAAAGCTGCAGCTATAATGATACAGCGGCCAGGAGTTTATATAACCCTGGAAGAGGAGAATCTGCGGTGCTGATATCACCTGCTGAAGGGTGAAAGCGAAACGTCCTGATGTGCCGGAGACGGAGGACTGACGATAGACTGACCACAATAGTAATTATCAATGAGGAGACTGTAGTAACCTGCCCACTAATTATATATACATATGTGTCTCGTACACAGCGCCATGTAGAATGCTGGTATAACCTGGGCATCTCCTGTATGTGATTATATATACAGCTGGTATAACCTGGGCATCTCCTGTATGTGATTATATATGTACAGCTAGTATAACCTAAGCATCTTCTGTATAGAATTATACAGCTGGTATAACCTGGGCATTTTCTGTATAGAATTATACAGCTGGTATAACCTAAGCATCTTCTGTATAGAATTATACACCTGGTATAACCTGGCCACCTTCTGTATAGAATTATACAGCTGGTATAACCTGGGCATCTTCTGTATAGAATTATACAGCTAGTATAACCTAAGCATCTTCTGTATAGAATTAGACACCTGGTATAACCTGGCCACCTTCTGTATAGAATTATACAGCTGGTATAACCTGGGCATCTTCTGTATAGAATTATACAGCTGGTATAACCTGGGCATCTTCTGTATAGAATTATACAGCTGATATAACCTGGACATCTTCTGTATAGAATTATACAGCTGGTATAACCTGGTATTTTCTATTTATAATATATGTACAGCTGGTATAGCCTGGGCATCTTCTGTATAGAATTATACAGCTGATATAACCTGGTATCTTCTATTTATAATATATGTACAGCTGGTATAACCTAAGCATCTTCTGTATAGAATTATACAGCTGGTATAACCTAAGCATCTTCTGTATAGAATTATACAGCTGGTATAACCTGGGCATCTTCTGTATAGAATTATACAGCTGGTATAACCTAAGCATCTTCTGTATAGAATTATACAGCTGGTATAACCTGGTATCTTCTATTTATAATCTATATACAGCTGGTATAACCTGGGCATCTACTGTATAGAATTATACAGCTGGTATAACCTAAGCATCTTCTGTATGTAATTATATGACTGGTATAACCTAGGTATCTTCTGTGTATAATTATACAGCTGGTATAGCCTAAGCATCTTCTGTATAGAATTATACAGCTGGTATAACCTGGTATCTTCTATTTATAATCTATATACAGCTGGTATAACCTGGGCATCTACTGTATAGAATTATACAGCTGGTATAACCTAAGCATCTTCTGTATGTAATTATATGACTGGTATAACCTAGGCATCTTCTGTGTATAATTATATAGCTGGTATAACCTGGGCATCTTCTGTATAGAAGGTACAACTTGTATGTCGTCCCATGAGCTAGGATTACGGAGCTTACATGAGACGAGTGGCACAGAGGATAAAGACCTGAGGCCGGGCCCTGGATCCATCCCCTGCCTGGGGCCATATTTCACCGTGCCCTGACCCTGCATAGATAACCACATGCAATCCTGATTTATCGCTGTATATTGTGATGATGATGATGATGACGACGAGCGTCTGTTTCCTATTACAGGACTGTGGCATCTGAAGTTCGGAAGCAGGTCTCCAGAGAGTATGGGGGGTCTCCACAGCCATCGAAGAAGCGTGCCGGGGGGACACAGGCTGTGAGTCTCTGATCTTTTCAGCGATGGTTATCATTGTTTTTTTTGTCATCCGTCACACATCCTTTTTTTACACCCCTGGTGCAGGTCCCGCTGTCGGATGTGGTCGAGCCCCTGGATTTTGAGGCGTATTTGACCAACCACCCCCCTGATTCAGAATGTGAAGCCTTGCGGGATCTATACGATTTTCCTACCGATGATATTGAGATCCTGTATGAGCCAAGAGAATGCCGCACACTAGAACCTGCTGCTCCGGAAGAAGGGTGAGCAGGGCAAGTCAAGGGGGGGTCATGTGGCGTTATGTAGAGAGATATATGTGTATACCAGTACAATATACCTGTAAAGAAGAAAGAAATTTAGATCTTTAGGCAGAAAAAATCCTGCCATATACAACAATGCATCCTATGGCTCGCTGTTACAGTTTTTGCCTTTTAACGCTGTAGGTTTCCTAGACCACACTTTGCATTAAGAGAAGGAAGAAAAAAAAAACATATATTCCTAAAGTTAATTCCAATATAAATGAAAGCCTAAAATATCATATAAGTGTTACGCGACAATAATCAGAGATCAGACAAATAGAATATAAACAATAGATATTGTATTGGGGTACAAAACTATACAATAAAAATTAAAAGTAATTAAAACCAAGAAGCAATGACAGCATGGGGAGGCCGATGAGAGAAACAAAATACTGAAGACCATACAAGGGGTAGGAATAATAATGGGTACCGTATGTATATCAACAAAGCTAATAACAATGCAGTTCTGAAAGTTGTATCTATAGAAATTTGGTGCAATGTAATACACAAAATTAAGTTAGTAGTAACGAGATAGAGATGTATTATAGTCAGACATACCCAAAAATAGAATGTGGCACCATGTCGGACTCCATCTCGGTCCCCGATGCGCGTCAACCCTACTTCATCTGGGAGTCCAAATACCTCTGGCCCCTGCAACTACGTGAGAATCCCATCCAACATCTCCTAATATTTCCTGTGTCATCGACCACCCCTCCTCCCATTTAGGATTTTTGTTTTTAATTTTTAGTCATAGACTGTATTCAATTCAGTAATTTTAATTTCACCCTCCATTTTTCGTTCACAGAAAGCTTGATGCTCGGGTCCGAGATGCGTTAAAGGTGTATACGCACGACTGGGTGATTGCCCAGAGGAGGTAAGTGATTGCCTGCAGGGCACACACGCACCCTATACTCCCAGCATGCAATGGTTAAAGATCCACAAGTTGATGACCACTCTTCTAATCTATATGGGGTATTTGGTTTGCCAGTCTTCCCTTTTCCATTTCTATAATCTACGCCCAGTATATCTCATCAATTAGTAAAGTTTGGTTGTCTAAAATGAGATTTTCCAAAAAAGCAGAGGAAACTGATGTAATGTTTGATATGCATTAGAGTGCAAGCTCTTTTTAAGGAGACGTTTGGTGAAAGGAGCCCTGTTATGTCAGTCACACGCAGAACTTGTCACCCTCTTACCACCTTTCAGGTCACAGAAACAAAGCACAGCGTACACCCCGATCACTGCCGAGCGCCAAAGACAACGTCAGAAAAACCTCACCCGACAGATCTATGAGCTGGATGAGGCTCCTGAAGAGAAAGCAAGTGCTGAGGAGCAGGTATGTCATATGTTTGTTAGATATTACAGGGCAGCCTGTGTCTCACTGTTAGAGTTTTTGCCCTTTACACTACAGGTCCAATAAAACTAATAATATACTGTTCGGTCCAGAAACATTTGGACAGTGACAGAATCATGTTTTCTGGCACATGACAGCTGATTTGATCAGCTGCCATGTGGCCATAACAGCCGCAGGTGGAATCGCGATCCACCCGCGGCTGTTAACATGTTGAACATTGCTGTCAATTTCCCCTATCGACGGGCCCCTCACATCAATGCGGGGTGGCGAAGAGTTTACATGACAACCCGGGGTCTGCATGTGACCTCTCTGGTTGTCATTGCTGATCTGCTATGAATGCCGCCCCATGGCCGGCGTTCATAGCAGATGATCAATTATGCTGCACATAGTATAGCTCTGTGTGGCACAGGCGATCAGACGATTGCAGCTTCTAGTCTCCTAAGAAGGCTATAGAAGCATGTAAAAAGTAGAAAAAAATGTTTTTAAAAATATTAAAAAATATATAAAATTACCTCCTTTTTGCCCCATTCAAAATAAAAATACACATACGGTATTTGGTATTGCTGTGTTCAGAAATGCCTGAGCTATCAAAATATAACTAGAATGAATCCGATTGGTAAAAGGAGGAACGAGAGAAAAAATCAAAGCGCCAGAATTGTTATTTTGGTCACCGCAATATTGCAATAAAATGCTATGTAAATGGGTTTGTTTTTTTTTTTTTTCACCACTTAAATAAAAATCAACTTATGCATCGTTGATTCTCCAGGTCATTATGAGTATGCAGGCACCATAGTGACAGGTCAGTTTTAGCATTTGGTAAACATGGTAAAAAAACAAACAACAATTGCACTTTTTTGTAATTTCACCGCACTTTGAATTTTTTTCCCATTTTCCAGTACACGATATGGTAAAACTAATGGTGTTGTTAAAAAGTCCATCTCATCCCGCAAAAAACAAGTCCTCACATGGCTATATTGACTGGAAAATAAAAAAGTTCTGGCTATGGGAAGAAGGGGGAGCAAAAAACAGAAGCTCATAAATGGAAAACCCCAAGTTCGTGAAGGGTTTTTTTGTGGGGAACCCCCTCTGTATTTGCTCTCATGGAGTCTTCTCTTTATGGTAGACTTATGGGAGATACTGAAACGCCAACTTCCTGATGAGGGTTCTTCACTTTGTGGATGTCGTGAAGAGGTTTTTCTTCACTATGGAAAGGATTCTTTCATCACCCACCAGTGTTGTCTTCAGTGGAGGTCCATGCCCTTTTACGTTTCCAAGCTCACCAGTGCATAATTTTTTTTTTTTTTTTTTGGCAGAGTATACCAAACTGTTGATTTGGCCACTCCTAACATTTATGCTATCTCTCTCTGCTTGATTTATTTATTTTTTTCTGCCTAATGATGATCTGTTTCTCTTCTATTGAGAGCTTCTTCGAATGCATGTTGTGGGTTCACAGCAACAGCTTCCAAATGCAAATGCCACACCTGGAATGAGCCCTAGATATTTTACATGCTTAATCTGTAATGCTGTAGATAAGCCCCCGATTTAACCTGAAAGATAAGAAAAACAAGTTAGATTATACTCACCCAGGACCGTCGCGGTCCGGGTCCAGGGCCTCCCATCTTCATGCGATGATGTCCTCTTCTTTGCGTCCTGTCGCGGCTCCTGCGCAGGCGTACTTTATCTGCCCTGTTGAGGGCAGAGCAAAGTACTGCAGTGCGCAGGCGCCGGGCCTCTCTGACCTTACCTGGCACCTGCGCACTGCAGTACTTTGCTCTGCCCTCAACAGGGCAGATAAAGTACGCCTGCGCCGGAGCGTGAATACAATGAGAGGACTTCATTGTAAGAAGATAGGAGGCCCTGGACCGGACCTGAGCCACCCATCGGACCGGACCGCAGCGGGACCGCCCCTGGGTGAGTATAATCTAACTTGTTTTTCTTATCTGTCAGGATACATCGGGGGGCTTATCTACAGCATTACAGAATGCTGTAGATAAGCCCCTGATGGCGGTGGCCGCAGCTTATAGGCCAAAAATGGGATGACAGGTTCCCTTTAAAGAGCTATAATTCCTAAACCCTTAATCCAATTAGGATGTGAACACCCTCAAATTAAAGCTGAGAGACGGCACTATAAGCTCGTATTAATTATCTTGAATATTTTTTCATAAACAGCTAAAATGGCAAAACATATGTCACTGTCTAAATATTTCTGGTCCTAACTGTATATTTAGGATTATATTTTTATTATTATTATTATTATTATTATTATTATTATTATTATTATTATTATTATATATATATTTTTTTTTTTTTAGCCGGTCCAGTTATAGTTTTGAAGAAAATCCTCCATTTTTCTATATAAACCAAAGATTTGCTTGTGTCGCCTTTTTATTGAGATTTTTTTTGTTTTTAAATTAGTTTTCTTAAACCTATTTGAACCCGCGATCACCTATTTAATGGATTGTCTCGGAAAACTGGGGATCTCCTATGAAGCCTAACCACAGGCAAACATGGGGGACTATAGTAGGCCCCTGACTGTTGTGTGGGGGGCTAATGGCATGATGAAGCCATTGATATGTCGCTGTCAAGCTTGACTACACTATTTAAGAGGTTAAACTACTGTAATCAGATCTAGAGCAGTTAATCTCGGGTACCGGCTGTACAACACAGCTGACACCCTGCGCTGTATGGCGCGTGCTCAACTCCTGAGCCCGCTACATGCATGTCATGTGTACATGCACTAAACATATGGTGGCTGTAGCGATGGGATGAATATGTACTTTCCCATAGTCCAGCTTTCATTTCCAAAACTGCTGTGGTAAAATGAAAGCTGAGTTCTGATTGGTTGCTATGAAAAATATATGAAAAATGAGGCCTGATAATTTCTTTTCTGCAGGCCCTACCCCGTCCATTTCTTCATCTCTGTGGAGACAGATGTTGTGTCCCAGTCTACCCATCTGTGGCGTCATGGCCGTAGGGGTGTCAGACACAGTCAGGGGGACCCTGAGGGGAAGAGGGAGAAAAGAGTAAAATTTGAGCACAATGTTGTTTTGTCACTTACTTCCCATTGGTCTTTAAGGGGTTAAAAGGATGAGCAACTGAAAACCATTGACTGTTTTATTTTTTTGTGTGTGTAGATGCCGGGTAAGAGGGGCATCTTTTTTTTTTTTTTTTTGTAAAAACCTTTAGTGGAAGGCTGAAATGTGATGGGTGATGTCCACGTCATTATTAACATAGACTTCATCTTTTCCCTTGTTTCCACAGGAGGAAAAAAAAAGGGCGTCTGTATCCATGGATGAGACCCCGCGGGGCAGCTGGGCCTCCAGTATATTTGATTTGAAGAACTCTGCACCTGACCCCTTATTAGCGAACCTTCTAGACAGAGCCCCTCCTGAGGAGATGGACAGGATCAATGAGCAGCAGAGGAGGGACAGCAGACACCCCCACATCCTGTCATTATACCCTGCCCCTGATGAGGTAATACTGCGCACTACTACTCCCAGGAGAGCGCAGGTGTACTGTATGTGACTGCCTGAGCCTCTGATAGCAGTACAGTAACCCGGCTCCTGATCCTCTTATTACCCTGTAACCTCTTATTACAGTAACCCGGCTCCTGATCCTCTTATTACCCTGTAACCTCTTATTACAGTAACGCAGCTCCTGATCCTCTTATTACCCTGTAACCTCTTATTACAGTAACCCGGCTCCTGATCCTCTTATTACCCTGTAACCTCTTATTACAGTAACCCGGCTCCTGATCCTCTTATTACCCTGTAACCTCTTATTACAGTATCCCGGCTCCTGATCCTCTTATTACCCCTGTAACCTCTTATTACAGTAACCCGGCTCCTGATCCTCTTATTACCCTGTAACCTCTTATTACAGTAACCCGGCTCCTGATCCTCTTATTACCCTGTAACCTCTTATTACAGTAACCCGGCTCCTGATCCTCTTATTACCCCTGTAACCTCTTATTACAGTAACCCGGCTCCTGATCCTCTTATTACCCCTGTAACCTCTTATTACAGTAACCCGGCTCCTGATCCTCTTATTACCCTGTAACCTCTTATTACAGTAACCCGGCTCCTGATCTTCTTATTACCCTGTAACTTCTTATTACAGTAACCCGGCTCCTGATCATCTTATTACCCCTGTAACCTCTTATTACAGTATCCCGGCTCCTGATCCTCTTATTACCCTGTAACCTCTTATTACAGTATCCCGGCTCCTGATCCTCTTATTACCCTGTAACCTCTTATTACAGTAACCCGGCTCCTGATCCTCTTATTACCCCTGTAACATCTTATTACAGTAACCCGGCTCCTGATCCTCTTATTACCCTGTAACCTCTTATTACAGTAACCAGGCTCCTGATCCTGTTATTACCCCTGTAACCTCTTATTACAGTAACCCGGCTCCTGATCCTCTTATTACCCTGTAACCTCTTATTACAGTAACCCGGCTCCTGATCCTCTTATTACCCCTGTAACCTCTTATTACAGTAACCCGGCTCCTGATCCTCTTATTACCCTGTAACCTCTTATTACAGTAACCCGGCTCCTGATCCTCTTATTACCCCTGTAACCTCTTGTTACAGTAACCAGGCTCCTGATCCTCTTATTATCCTGTAACCTCTTATTACAGTAACCCGGCTCCTGATCCTCTTATTACCCCTGTAACCTCTTGTTACAGTAACCCGGCTCCTGATCCTCTTATTATCCTGTAACCTCTTATTACAGTAACCCGGCTCCTGATCCTCTTATTACCCTGTAACCTCTTATTACAGTAACCAGGCTCCTGATCCTCTTATTATCCTGTAACCTCTTATTACAGTAACCCGGCTCCTGATCCTCTTATTACCCTGTAACCTCTTATTACAGTATCCCGGCTCCTGATCCTCTTATTACCCTGTAACCTCTTATTACAGTAACCCGGCTCCTGATCCTCTTATTACCCTGTAACCTCTTATTACAGTAACCCGGCTCCTGATCCTCTTATTACCCTGTAACTTCTTATTACAGTAACCCGGCTCCTGATCCTCTTATTACTCTGTAACCTCTTATTACAGTAACCCGGCTCCTGATCCTCTTATTACCCTGTAACCTCTTATTACAGTATCCCGGCTCCTGATCCTCTTATTACCCTGTAACCTCTTATTACAGTAACCCGGCTCCTGATCCTCTTATTACCCTGTAACCTCTTATTACAGTAACCCGGCTCCTGATCCTCTTATTACCCTGTAACCTCTTATTACAGTAACCCGGCTCCTGATCCTCTTATTACTCTGTAACCTCTTATTACAGTAACCCGGCTCCTTATCCTCTTATTACCCTGTAACCTCTTATTACAGTATCCCGGCTCCTGATCCTCTTATTACCCTGTAACCTCTTATTACAGTAACCCGGCTCCTGATCCTCTTATTACCCTGTAACCTCTTATTACAGTAACCCGGCTCCCGATCCTCTTATTACCCCTGTAACCTCTTATTACAGTAACCCGGCTCCCGATCCTCTTATTACCCCTGTAACCTCTTATTACAGTAACCCGGCTCCTGATCCTCTTATTACCCTGTAACCTCTTATTACAGTAACCCGGCTCCTGATCCTCTTATTACCCCTGTAACCTCTTATTACAGTAACCCCGGCTCCTGATCCTCTTATTACCCTGTAACCTCTTATTACAGTAACCCGGCTCCTGATCCTCTTATTACCCCTGTAACCTCTTATTACAGTAACCCGGCTCCTGATCCTCTTATTACCCATTTAACCTCTTATTACAGTAACCCGGCTCCTGATCCTCTTATTACCCCTGTAACCTCTTATTACAGTAACCCGGCTCCTGATCCTCTTATTACCCCTGTAACCTCTTATTACAGTAACCCGGCTCCTGATCCCCTTATTACCCTGTAACCTCTTATTACAGTAACCCGGCTCCTGATCCTCTTATTACCCTGTAACCTCTTATTACAGTAACCCGGCTCCTGATCCTCTTATTACCCTGTAACCTCTTATTACAGTAACCCGGCTCCTGATCCTCTTATTACCCCTGTAACCTCTTATTACAGTAACCCGGCTCCTGATCCTCTTATTACCCATTTAACCTTGTGTTATTTATTTTACAGTTTCTTTTTTCCTTGGTTTTCTTCTGTAGGATGAAGCTGTTGAACGCTCCACTATTCCTGACGTACCTAAGGAGCACTTTGGACAGAGAATCTTAGTGAAGTGTATATCGCTTAAGTGAGTTTTAGTCTCCACTTTTCCTTTTGACATTTGTATGTTTTTTGTTTTGTTTTTTGTTTAATACATTATATTTTTCTCTCTTAGGTTTGAGATTGAGATTGAACCGATATTTTGTGTCATGGCCTTGTATGATGCTAAAGAGAAGAAGAAGGTCAGTTTCTGGAGTTTGATGTGTATTATGAAATCCAATTTCCCAAAAATGAATACCGAAACATTCTGCAGTAAATGAGATGACTTTATATTTATATGGCAGATGCTTCTGTAACACCCTTTTTATGTACTGATTTTTATATTTATTTTTTTAATTTTGCTCTGTCCTCAGATATCGGAAAGCTTTCATTTCGACTTGAACTCAGACACCGTGAAAAATTTGCTGCGGACACAAGGTGGCCACCAAGCGCCCTCCACCCTCGCGAGATCCGCCATCTTCTCCATCACATACCCATCACCTGACATATTTCTCGTCATCAAGGTGCTTTAGGACAGGGTGGTGGCCGCAGCGGTGGGGGGGTTGTTCTATTGATATTCGTTTTGGGGGGGATTATAAAGGGAGGAGTTGTGGGGCGTCTTCCATTTTCGATAATGGCCACTGTTTGATGTGCATATGTATACAGATACCCTTATACTGATTTGCATGATCTGTTTTCCAGCTGGAGAAGGTCCTACAGCAGGGGGACATAGGGGAATGCTGCGAACCCTACATGGTCCTAAAGGAGAGTGATGGCATCAAGGTGAGATACTATATGATGGCCTTCAATAATGGTGACATAATCAAGGATACGATTTTTTTTTTTTATACATCATAAACAAGATTGTGTCTGCTTTAGCGGCAGCTGCTTGACACTGAGTGCTGCCAGTCAATTAACTGCATTGTATCAAAGCTGCCGCTTTTAGCAAGATTGTTCCTAACAACTATGGGGACAGGATTTCTTTTCTAGGGTGAGTTCCTAATAACTATGGGGACAGGGTTTCTTTTCTAGGGATGAGTTCCTAACAACTATGGGGACAGGATTTCTTTTCTAGGGGGGAGTTCCTAATAACTATGGGGACAGGGTTTCTTTTCTAGGGTGAGTTCCTAATAACTATGGGGACAGGGTTTCTTTTCTAGGGTGAGTTCCTAATAACTATGGGGACAGGGTTTCTTTTCTAGGGGTGAGTTCCTAACAACTATGGGGACAGGGTTTCTTTTCTAGGGGTGAGTTCCTAACAACTATGGGGACAGGGTTTCTTTTCTAGGGTGAGTTCCTAATAACCATGGGAACAGGGTTTCTTTTCTAGGGATGAGTTCCTAATAACCATGGAGACAGGGTTTCTTTTCTAGGGGGGAGTTCCTAATAACCATGGGGACAGGGTTTCTTTTCTATGGGGGAGTTCCTAATAACTATGGGGACAGGGTTTCTTTTCTAGGGATGAGTTCCTAATAACCATGGAGACAGGGTTTCTTTTCTAGGGGGGAGTTCCTAATAACTATGGGGACAGGGTTTCTTTTCTAGGGGGGAGTTCCTAATAACTATGGGGACAGGGTTTCTTTTCTAGGGGGGAGTTCCTAATAACTATGGGGACAGGGTTTCTTTTCTATCGTGAGTTTCTAACAACTATGGCGACAGGGTTTCTTTTCTAGGGGTGAGTTCCTAACAACTATGGGGACAGGGTTTCTTTTCTAGGGGTGAGTTCCTAATAACTATGGGGACAGGGTTTCTTTTCTAGGGGGGGAGTTCCTTATAACTATGGGGACAGGGTTTCTTTTCTAGGGTGAGTTCCTAACAACTATGGGGACAGGGTTTCTTTTCTAGGGGGGAGTTCCTAATAACTATGGCGACAGGGTTTCTTTTCTAGGCGGGATTCCTTGTTGAGCCACTCCCTTCATCTCTTGGGTATAGTTCAGTATATGGTATTAGTAATGGGGTGCACGCACCCTTTAACTTCAGACTTGCATATCTTTTGAGTGCGTTTTTTTTTTTTTTAACTTGGGCACGACTTTCTTCTACCCATCCGGACCTAATGTAATATATCGCATCGAATCTGGAGTCACATTGCAGAAATCCTCTTTACCTATTTCCTTTCCGGCACCAGAACAAGGAGAAAGTGGACAAGCTGAGGGCGCAGGCGGAACAGTTCTGCTCCCGTTTGGGCCGCTACCGTATGCCTTTTGCCTGGACGGCCATTCATTTGATGAACATCATCAACAGCGCGGTGACATCGGAGCGAGACTCCGACTCCGAGAGCGGTAAGAAAAATTGTAAAAGCGTCATTGTGACCTTGCTTATTCCCAGAATAGGTGGGGTTTTGGACAACTTTATCAAGGGGGGGCAGTCACGGTAATGTAAAGGCGTTTCTACAGCCGATCCAGCATCTTCAGAAAAGATTTAAAGAGAGTTTAACCCTGTCTGTTAGATGTAAAAAAAAAAAAATGTTCACTAAAATGGGGATTATTGAAAGGGACAGACATCGCTTAGACTTTGTGTACACGGCTCATTATATGGCAGATGCAACATCACTTAAGGCAGACTGGAAAATTTTAAGGTCACAGCCATACTGGTCACAATGGTCCGATGCCCCATTTTCCCAGTTGACTACTCCTGATGCGTCTTCCCTGAATTAGCGCTCCTCCGTCTCGGCCATTAGCAGATGTTTCCTGTGACCTTTATGTCATCGTCTCCATTCTTCTCCCCTTCACAGAAAGGAAGGGAACGTGGAATGAAAGGAAGAAGAAAGCCTTTGAGAGGCTCAGCGTTGGGGATGACGTGTGCGGGTTTAACTCCTTCCGACCAGCAACGCTCACCGTCACCAACTTCTTTAAGCAGGTGAGAAACGTCCGACCCCGTAACTGTCCGCTACCGAGAAGGAGGATGGGGTCAGTAGGGATAAGCCATGCCTCTCTGTCGTCTTCACAGGAAGGAGATCGTCTGAGCGATGAGGATCTCTACAAGTTCTTGGCTGATATGAAAAGACCGACCTCGGTCCTGCGGAGACTGCGGCCAGTGACCGGTGAGGGGGGACATTGCACATAGTCCTTGTCAGACCCCAGCGAGCGTCGGTGATCCTGCTGAGCCGCTGTATCTAAGCACATCCTGCGTGATACTGACTGGTGAACATTGGCTATCTAGGTCACGTGTGTGATGAGCAAGTGCATCTAAGCTTATCATGTGTGATGCTGTCTGATGATCGAGTGCATCTAAGCCTATGATGTGTTCACTGAACTGCTGTACCTAGGTGTATTATTTGTATGATACGGTCTGCCGTGTATGTGTATCCAAGCTTATTGTGTGATACTGTCTGATGACACGTCTATCTAAGCCTGTCATGTGTAATGCTCAGGCACTTTGATAGCCTTTGCTTAGATGCAGCAGCTCAGCAGGCAGAAACACACGAGATAGCAACAGGAGGCTTAGATACACATGCTCGTAAGGCAGTATCACACATAAGCTTAGATGCATCAATAATCTCCTGTTTAATAGACAGTATAACACATTGTGCTGAGATCAGTAAGCTAAACAAAGACTATCTATGTATCTCCGCACATTGTGTGCTACTGTTTGTAACTGAGTCACTATATTCATGCCTGATGCATCTAAGCTTATCATGCGTGATACTGTCTTCCAAGCATGTGTATCTAAGCCTCCAGTTGCTATCTCTTAGCCTGTTGTGTGTGCTTCTGCCTGCTGAGCTGCTGCATCTAAGCTGTGTTAGGCTCAGCCAAGACTATCAAACATGACGAGCTTAGATATGGTGACTCTGTTACAGACGGTATCACACATAACGAGCTCAGATACATAGGTGTCTGAGCTTGTCATTTGTGGCACCGTCTGAAAAGAGTCGCCATATTGAAGCCTCTAGCATGCGATACAGTCTGCTGAGCCCCAGTATCTGAGCTTGGCATGTGTGATACAGTTGTATGTGTATCTAAGCCCAGAAATCTCCTGTTTTCAGCTCAGCTGAAGATCGATGTCTCGCCGGCTCCGGAGACCCCCCAGTTTTGCCTTTCTCCTGAACTACGTCATGTGAAGCCGTATCCCGATCCGCGTGTGCGGCCCACCAAAGAGATCCTGGAGATCACTCCGCGGGACGTGTATTCGCCCTACACCTCCTACAGGTCAGAGCGCCCCTCTACCCCTCCGAATAGCACACGAGACCCCACTGGACCCATAAGCGACATGACAGTTCACACTCCTTGTAGTCTGTTCTGTGACTGCCGTCTGCGTGCAGCACAAGAGAAGATCTGGAGGCAGCACCAAGTTATTAATAAGGGCATCTGGCCGACTGCGATCTCCCAAGACCGCCGTCCCCATCGGACAGACCCACCGTGACTTATTATTATTGGGGGGGCTTAAAAAAAAACCAAATCCTTAGCTCTTGTGATCATTGCCTTTAAAGGTCTTTATGACGAGAGGCTGATTAATGGCGGCCATGTGCACGACTCCTGGGTGATAGTCGTCCAATTCTCACCACTTCAGACATCTTCTTCCCGGCCAAAAATGGCTGATAACAGAGGACAACCTGCGATTTCACATTAGAGAAAGAATGGGACAATAAATTTACCGATACTTTTAAAACCAGAGTTGGCTATCGAGGAAGATTTCCGCTGGCCACTGACACATCATTATTGGCTAATATTTTATTGATTATTTTTTTTTTTCTTATCTTTATTATCATTTACTCAGAAACTCGTAGAAAATAAATAATACCCCAGCTTCTCGCTTACTGTCGGGAAGCGCTATAATATTCCGATATATGCCAAAATCCATACAAAAAAGACCGTACAGTTATATACATCAGTCCATACACTGCTAGTCATGCATATACTAGAGCGTTGTTCATCCTGGACCTCCTGGTGCATGAATACAATGCTAGAAAATACTTCACGGGGTATTCCATCTCCAAGATCCTATCCCAATATGTAGTAGATGTAATAATAATATTATTAAATACCTCCAATTAGAAATGTAGTGTAGTTCTTCTGATTGACGACGTCTCTTACCCCATGTGCAGGGCGTTGCAGTAGCTTAAATATCCATGGTTACAACCACTCATATAGTGACAGTTGTTAGTAGTCGTAACCATGGATACCTAAGCTACTGCAATGCCCATACATGGAGTAAGCAACATAGCGAATCAGAAAAACTGTAGTACATTTCTAATTGGATGTATTTGCTAATATTTTTATTATTATATCCACTACATATTGAGATAGGATCTTGGAGGTGGGTATATCCCTTTACTGAAATCTGCAGAGTCAGATCCATGGGAAATGTTTTACTTTATGGGAACCGCTATGGGCACAGTAATGGCTGCCATTAGGGGTTGTCCTTCAGATTTACAGTCCATTGTGATGTCTACATTAGTATATAATGTGGTGGGATAGTAGCGTCTACTTCTCACGCCATCATGACTCTGGCTACTAGCTGCCCCGGAATGGTAAGCCACGATCCACAGCGTGTTGTTCTCAGTTCATGGTCACAGGGGCCTGGACCCGGTAGAATAATTGCCCTCAGGGCTCTTTCTCAACTAGAACCAATAGCAGAGGCCTGGTAAGGGAAAAAAAAATTTATATGGCGTTTGTCATTGACTCTGTGTTGGTCATTTTTGAGATACCGACATTAAGGTTACCTTCTGAAAGGGAACTTGTCATACAGAACATGCAGTCCGGTCTGTGGGTGGGCAGCGTTTTACAGAGCAGATTAATATTTAAATTTATGAAAAAGATTCAGTAAAACCTTTTTACATTTTTTTTAACCCCTTTTAGGAGTCCTGTAGGAGGTCTTGACGATGAATAAGACCGCCCACTTGACTACTGATCCTGGAATTTCCCTTTTATAAGTATTTAACGTGTGTTTAGAATATATGGATATCTTTTAAAGTCAAGTGGGTGGTCTTATCTATCAATAGGACCGCCCTCTTGACTATTAAACCCAGAATAAACAAAAAAAATACTTTTTCTTCTATTTTCTCATCAAACTATATAAGAATCTGTTCAGCTCCTCCTGCTCTATAACATGCTGGCCGCACCTTTGCTGCATGTTTAGCATGACTGGTTCCCTTTTTTAAAGGAACACAAGCAAGTTGTTAAAAAAAACTATATATAAAAATATATATATATATATATATATATATATATATTTATTATTATATTTATTTTAAAAAAAATTTGGGGGGGGGGGAATATGTGACTCTAGGGCCAGGTGAATTGTGAGAAGTTTCGATCACACATACTTGTCTGAGGACGCTTAGAAGTCGCTCCTTCTGCTCCGTCATCTGCTTCTTCTGCCGCGCCGTTTCCTCCGTGATGACTTGGAGGATCAGATTCTGCTGTTCTACACGCTCCTATAGTGAAAAAACAAAACAAAGCGGGCGTCATCTGGAGGAAGTTACTCGTATGCCCACACAAGGCGTTCTCCGGAATATAAAATTAGTGGTCTAGCATATTTTAGGACGCTGGTTCACTTCTGTCTGGCATTCTGGGCCCATCTAACCGGCCCCCACGACTACATGACGTTCACTGTACAATATAGGTCATGACGCTTGGAGAGCGGCAATGTAGAGCGTCTTCCTCCTGGAGGACCCGACCACTTCTGTATTACACATATAGCCCATTGATTTTTGAGTTAGAACAGTGTAATACTTCATTTTCCCTGCGGGGAAATAGGGAAATTTAACACCAGCTGCAACCCGGTGAAAACTATGAATTGTCCAAAGCGGAGAACTCCTATTTAATGTTCCAGTATTCCCAGTTACCTGGCTTGTTTCACCAGTTAGAACATTATATCCCCCTCACTTTTGCTTCCCAAGCGGACGAGGGATGTTTAGATATATTCAGCCAAATGAACTATTAATGGGGTTGATAAATGATCCAGAGGGAGCCCAGTCACAGGTGTGAGTATGCCTTGTTTTGAGAGTATGGGTTCCCTCTGGTGCGATTAACCCTTTAAGGTTTAATGTCTGACTCGTTATGGCGGTGGGGGGACGCCGGGAATGTAAATCATCGCTCTATAGACTCTGTGGTGCCTCTTACCTTAAGGTCAGGAAGACGTTGCTCCTTGGCTCGCACCCCTTTCTCCAGATCGTGCACCCATCTCTGGAGCGCTGCGTACTCCCTCTGGGCGTCTCGCAGATCCTCCACCGCTCTGTGGGAGAGTGATCTCCTCTCGTGCTCTTCTCTCTGCCCGGGAGGTCAGAAGATCGGAACATTGTACTATGTATGACATCATGGGAGAATTCGATGTGTCCCTCGAAGGGAAGCGGAAATCACAGAGAGGCTTCTACTGTTCGGGGAAAGGGGACCACTAACAATGGCGTTCTAGATGGTGGCCCAGCTTGGACTTTACCTGCAGCCTGTCCACCTCCTCGCCAATCCTCCCATCCTCTTGCCTCACCCCGGACACCTCCGCCTGCAGCCTCTCGATCCTCTTCTCCATCTTGCCTTGTCGGCCGGCGATCCTCTGAAGTTTGTTGTTGGTGGAGCTGTAGGTGTCCCTCAGCGCCTGCCCCAGCTGCAGCGTCCCGTACACCAGCACGTTGAAGTCCTCCAGCATGGCCGGCGTCTTCTGCTCCTCACCCAGAGAGAGCGGCAGCACCATGAAGAGCACAAGCAGCATGGCACAGCAGGGAATGGGCGCCGGGCAGAGTGAGGAGGCTGATGCGGCTTGCATGCCGGGTTAAAGGCACCCGAGAGGTGGGTGTGAGCGAGGAGGTGCCGGATTGTGTAAGCCGGGCTGGAGATTACAGCAGGTCGGTCCTGGAAGAGAAGGGCGAGAGGCCACCGCTTATCTGGGCAGATCTGCACGTTTTCTATCGAGCTCTAAGCTATATTATATAATATTACGTGACGGGCAGCATAGCCGCTCACTGTATATATAACCTCATTTATGTCAGACTCGTCCCCATTCATTCAGCTGTTGCATAAGTTCATTCACCCGTCCTCTCCCGTCTGGTGTCATTGCCAGGTAAACACGGGTGACCTCGCCCCGGGGTTACCCAGAGGTGACGCCGTCTGCTGCCTCCTCATTGGCCTCTGTGGCTGTGCCCACATCATGCAGGAGGGATGACGGCTCGTCCACTGGCATCCATGGCATACCCCGCTCTGTGTCAAAGTTACGATTTATCATTCCCACCCGAAAATGCTTCAGAGTATAGGAGAAAGGATCAATATCTGACCATATTATGGTTCTTTAACCCCTTCCCGCACCATGTTGCTGAGTATACAGCAGTGACCGGAGCTGGCTCAGATTGCTGCTCTCACGCTGATGGCCGATGGGTTGCTTTGTCAGCCAGCGCCTCGGTGAAGGCCCCTATCGCCACCATCTAGGTAGCTGTGCGGCCAGCAGCCATGAACTCTGGAGATAAGCGGCTATCACACGTTCGATGCCGCTTATCAAACCTAGAAGCTTCGACATTTTCTGTTTTAGCCCTGGAATGATCAGTCCCGTCTCTGCTTTGGTATCTGCTTCTCCATGTTTCCTTTCCCTCCGTCTGCGCAGGAACCTTCTATACGTCTACCCCAAGTGCCTGAATTTCAGCAGCCGCCAGGGATCGGTCAGGAACATCGCCATAAAGGTGCAGTTCATGGCTGGAGAGGACCCCAACCAAGCCTTGCCGGTGAGTGTAAGAAGGGAGAGCGGGCGCCATGTTGCTGAACGCCCCGTACTGATGCCCGGTCTCTGTCCTCACAGGTGATATTCGGCAGGTCCAGCTGCAACGAGTTCTACACCGAGAGTTACACCGCCATCGTCTATCATAATAAGTGAGTTGGATCTGTCCTCTGGGTGGTGGCGGCCATCTTTATATACCAGTAATGACCAAGTCCTTATAATGGGTGGCTGATAACAGGGAGCAATAGACTGAACACAGTCCCAGTTACTTCCCACACGCCTAATCGGAGTCCCAACCCTTTCTCAGATCTCCGGAATTTTATGAAGAATTTAAGATGAAAATTCCGGGAAATCTGACAGAAAACCATCACCTTCTCTTCACCTTCTACCATGTGAGCTGCCGGCAGAACCAGGCCACGTCCCTGGAGACCCCCGCGGGATATACGGTGAGCGAGACACCCAAGTCTTCACCAAGTCCCGGTGGGCTCCTGAAGGGTTATTGAGAATGATCCCTTTAAGATGCCCATTTAAATCTCGGTGTCTCTTTCACAGTGGATCCCTTTGATGCAACATGGCCGCCTGAGATCTGGATCTTTCTCACTTCCGGTGTCTGTGGAAAAACCACCACCCAGTTACTCGGTCCTGACCCCTGATGTGAGTACACAGACGGCACCGTCTGTCCGCCATATGAGTGGGAGACATTAGTCGGCATACTTGGTCCTGCAGATTGCCGCAGAGGATCAGTAATAATCCCACTTGTTGTTCTACAGGTCCAGCTCCCGGGGATGAAGTGGGTGGATAATCACAAAGCCGTCTTCATGGTGGACCTGGTGGCGGCATCCTCGGTGCACACACAGGTGGATACCTAAAAATCGTAGGACCCCATAACAAATTTCTGAATCTGACATTGGCTATTTTTTTTATATATTTTTGAAAGGGCGATAAAGGACCCTCGTAAAGGCTCGCCCACTGTTAAATGTATAGAAAAAAGTGGCATGAGAAAATTTATATAAAATAGGTGTTTGCCACAATACATTTATGATAGATAAATGCCATTATTGCATTGATGATCTGCCCATTGTCTCCAAATTCTCTGCTTCCCTTCATACAGTATATACCGTAAGTCTGAATGTCTACAGCCACCACTAGGGGGAGCTCGGCGCATACCTAATATCTACAGCCACCAGTAGAGGGAGCTCAGTGCATACCTAATGTCCACAGCCATCACTAGGGGGAGCACTGCACATACCTAATGTCGACAGCCATCACTAGGGGGAGCACTGCACATGCCTAATTTCGACAGCCATCACTAGGGGGAGCACTGCACATACCTAATGTTCACAGCCATCACTAGAGGGAGCTCAGTGCATACCTAATGTCCACAGCCATCACTAGGGGGAGCACTGCACATACCTAATGTCCACCGCCATTACTAGGGGGAGCACTGCACATACCTAATGTCCACAGCCATCACTAGAGGGAGCTCAGTGCATACCTAATGTCCACAGCCATCACTAGAGGGAGCTCAGTGCATACCTAATGTCCACAGCCATCACTAGAGGGAGCTCAGTGCATACCTAATGTCCACAGCCATCACTAGGGGGAGCACTGCACATACCTAATGTCCACAGCCATCACTAGGGGGAGCACTGCACATGCCTAATTTCGACAGCCATCACTAGGGGGAGCACTGCACATACCTAATGTTCACAGCCATCACTAGAGGGAGCTCAGTGCATACCTAATGTCCACAGCCATCACTAGGGGGAGCACTGCACATACCTAATGTCCACCGCCATTACTAGAGGGAGCTCAGTGCATACCTAATGTCCACAGCCATCACTAGGGGGAGCACTGCACATACCTAATGTCCACCGCCATCACTAGAGGGAGCTCAGTGCATACCTAATGTCCACAGCCATCACTAGGGGGAGCACTGCACATACCTAATGTCCACCGCCATTACTAGGGGGAGCACTGCACATACCTAATGTCCACAGCCATCACTAGAGGGAGCTCAGTGCATACCTAATGTCCACAGCCATCACTAGGGGGAGCACTGCACATACCTAATGTCGACAGCCATCATTAGGGGGAGCACTGCACATACCTAATTTCGACAGCCATCACTAGGGGGAGCACTGCACATAACTAATGTTCACAGCCATCACTAGGGGGAGCACTGCACATACCTAATGTCCACAGCCATCACTAGAGGGAGCTCAGTGCATACCTAATGTCCACAGCCATCACTAGGGGGAGCACTGCACATACCTAATGTCCACCGCCATCACTAGGGGGAGCACTGCACATACCTAATGTCCACAGCCATCACTAGGGGGAGCACTGCACATACCTAATGTCCACAGCCATCACTAGGGGGAGCACTGCACATACCTAATGTCCACAGCCATCACTAGGGGGAGCACTGCACATACCTAATGTCCACAGCCATCACTAGGGGGAGCACTGCACATACCTAATGTCCACAGCCATCACTAGGGGGAGCACTGCACATACCTAATGTCCACCGCCATCACTAGGGGGAGCACTGCACATACCTAATGTCCACAGCCATCACTAGGGGGAGCACTGCACATGCCTAATGTCCACAGCCATCACTAGGGGGAGCACTGCACATACCTAATGTCCACAGCCATCACTAGGGGGAGCACTGCACATAGGAATGTTTACAGCCACCACTAGAGGTAGGTCAGCACGTGTGAATATCTACAGCCACCACTAGGGGGAGCTCATTGCGTATGAATGTCTACATCCACCACTAGGGGGAGCTCAGCGCATACCTAATGTCCACAGCCATCACTAGGGAGAGCTCAGCGCATACCTAATGTCCACAGCCATCACTAGGAGGAGCTCAGCGCATACCTAATGTCCACGGCCATCACTAGGGGGAGCTCAGCGCATACCTAATGTCCACAGCCATCACTAGGGGGAGCACTGCACATACCTAATGTCCACAGCCATCACTAGGGGGAGCACTGCACATACCTAATGTCCACAGCCATCACTAGGGGGAGCTCAGCGCATACCTAATGTCCGCAGTATCACTAGAGGGAGCTCAGCGCATACCTAATGTCCACAGCCATCACTAGGGAGAGCTCAGCGCATACCTAATGTCCACAGCCGTCACCAGGGGTAGGACTGCACATAGGAATGTCTACAGCCACCACTAGAGGGAGCTCTGCACATATGAATGTCTACAGCCACCAATAGGGGGAGCTTGGCACTTAGGAATGTCTGCCGCCAACACTAGGTGGAGCTCTGAACATATGATTGTCTACAGCCACCACTAGGGGGAGCTCGGTGTATATGAATGTCTACAGCCACCACTAGGGGGAGCTCGGTGTATATGAATGTCTACAGCCAACACTAGGTGGAGCTCTGAACATATGATTGTCTACAGCCACCACTAGGGGGAGCTCGGTGTATATGAATGTCTACAGCCACCACTAGGGGGAGCTCGGTGTATATGAATGTCTACAGCCACCACTAGGGGGAGCTCGGTGTATATGAATGTCTACAGCCACCACTAGGGGGAGCTCGGTGTATATGAATATCTACAGCCACCCATTTTTCCTTCTGTCCCTCCAGGACCCCCATTTGGACAAGTTCTTCACCCTGGTGCAGGTGCTGGAGGAGCAGAGTTTTCCTTTCCGGCTGAAGGACGTCATCATTACAGAAAGTAACGTGGAGTCTGAGCTGAAGAGCAGTATGGGCAACCTGCGCCTCGCTGCCCTCGGCCCCTCTGTTTGCTTCTGTCACCAGCTCCTGGATAAGCTCATCCTGCTCATCGTCAGACCCCCTATCATCGGGGGGCAGATCGGTCAGTACTTCTTATTCTTACATATGGAGTCTCAAATGGGTTTCCCAGGATTAGAAAAAGCGTGCCCGTGTTTTTGTTTGTTTTTTTCCTCCAGAAGCTGCGCCCCTCTGCTCCATGGTCACGCCTGGTATTGCAGACCCGGCACATGGTCATGTTACTGTAAATCCCCAGACTCTTTCTGATCCCGGCATGTGACGTGATTTACTGGGATGTTGCACAATATGAGTCCTGTCCCATTCTCGTTGGCAGTGAACCTGGGCCGGGCGGCCTTTGAAGTGGTGGCCCTGCTGGTGAGCCAGATCCACCGCACGCTGGAGGGCTCTCAGGACCAGCACGGCAGGAACGGCCTCCTGGCATCATACCTGTACTACGCCTTCCACCTTCCCAGCGACATGCCGGCCCAGCTCAGCAGCTGTAAGTGCCAGTCTAATAGCCCAGCATAGCCTTAACGTGGGCCGAGGTCCTGGAGAGCTTCTGCTCATTATACAGCAGGGCTGCAGTGTAAAGCATGGGGACAGAAGAAAAAAAAAATCAATATATGATTAAATCCTAATATTTGAGTATTAACGTTTTATTGTTTATTTCTTCTGGGAAGTAATTGTTCTCTGTTATCATCCAGTGGCCACAAGCACTAAGTGTGTGTCATCGGTGCCATCTGCTGGCCGAGGCCTTGTATGGCACATGGTTCTTTTTGTTTTGAAGCACTTTTTCAGGATTTAATTAACCCTTTGCAGTAAGGGCCGTCACACGAGATAAGAGGGTGAGCATTGTTGACCTCCCCCCCCCACCCTGGTACCTCACTGATGCTCTCGTCCTCTTCACTTTCCACAGCGGTTTCCCACGCTTCATCCACCGCTGCGTACCAGTCCGCCACGCTCTCTCGCGCCACGGGGCGGCCCGCCAGCGTCAACCTGGCGCGCTGCAGGAGTATTAGTAACAGTAACCCCGATCTGACCAGTACGCCGGGCTCCACGGACGATGAGGAGGTGCAGAAGATCATGGGAGGCAAGGTACACGCTGCGTCATCTGGGCCGTGGTTATTTCTGGAAGCGGGGGCTCGGCTCGCCTCAGTGGGGGGTTTCCTGTTTATAGTAATGCCTCTCTGCCTTCACGTCCTCCTCTGTACTTGTATTTTACGTCTGTGCTCCCTGATTTCCAGCTCCCGGTGTACCACCTCTGCCCGGATGTGGGCCGTCAGTCACGGGGGGATCACTACGGGGGGCTCCCAACTAAGTGTGCACTGTGGGACAACCTCATGTCCAGATATATATTATATATACTGGATTGTTTCTATTCACAGACCGCTTCGGAGAGATTCTGAGAAATTGAAAGGAGCTGAAATAGAAGTGTTAAAGGATATTGAAGGCTACAGAAGACGGGCCCGCCATTATATAGGTTATATAGGACCAGGCAGAAACCGCGCCACTGTCGTCCATGGTTGTATCTGGTATTGCAGCCAAGTAACCGTTACAAGAATGGCGCTGAGCTGTAATACCAGATACTGCCCAGGAACAAGAGTGGCGCTATGTCAGTTATACAGCTTACAATGAGGATTTGGCAGCCGGATAGGTGATAGGCGTGAGTGCCAGGGCCGTGCAGCGTTGGTACACAGGGCGCCAGGGTTATGTCTTCTGTCTCGTCTTATTTCTTACTGACTATGTCTCCACTTTGATGGCTGTTTTCTATACTGGGTATACATTCCCTCTTCATCTCCTGGGCATTGCCAATACTTGGCGTTTTCCTCCTGGGCACAGTCGGACTGGCAGAATAGCAGGAGACCCTACATTGGAACTTGATTCTAGCACAATCATGAACCCGAAAGGTTTGAAGACCTCATGGGGCAATAGATGATAATGATGGTTGGTCCTCAGAACGTTTGCCCTGGTGGGCCGTGATACTCCAGTCCCACCCTGCCCCCGAGATGGGGTCTCTTCTGGCTATACAGTGCTTGTTCATTGTCCTTGTTCTCTTCCCTGATCCATACACTACTTCAAAATGTTCCTTCTACATCCTCTCTTATCCCTCCTTGGTCGGCCATGCCTACCCTCTCTTCTCTGGGGTGGTATATACTGGCCCTGTGTTCTCTCCTGATTCCCCTTCATCTCTTCCTGGCAATTCCTTAATCCTCCTTCTTCTGATTTAGTCAATCCTAAATCTTAATTTTTTTTTTTTTTGCCATCCTTCTTTCAGTTTAATCTACTGAATATGAAATATTGATCCCTACTTCACCCTTCTGTGACCGGTATAATCTTTCTCGGGTCCGCTCTCCTTCTTCACCGCTTCATTCTTCTTCTGGACTTGTCTTTTGTTCATCCACGTCCTCCTGGTGTCATATTCTTTACTGGGCGTGTCTTCAATCGTCCTCCTTCTCCTCCTAGCCTTGGTCCATCCTGTTTATTCATACTTTATCCTCCTGGTGTAGTGTCTGCTGAGTCTCCCCATGTCACATTCTTTTGCTTGAGAGACCGATGGACACATCTTCTATGTTTACCCTCCTACGCCTCCTGGACACGTTTTTGATTTTTACCCACCTCAATCTCTTCCTTCTCAGACACGCCTTCCATCTTCACTATTACTCTCCTTCTTGGATGTGTTCTCCACCTTCACACTTCTTCTCCTCCTTCTCGGATGTGTCTTCCATCCTCACCCGTATTCTCCTCCTTCTTGGACGTGTCTTCCATCCTCACCCGTCTTCTCCTTCTTGGATGTGTCCTCCACCTTCACCTTCTTCTCCTATTCGGATGTGTCCTCCACCTTCACCCTTTCTCTCCTCCTTCTCGGTCGTGTCCTGCATCTTCTACCTTTCACTCCTCCTCCTCAGACATGTCCTTCACCCTTCTCCTCCTTCTTGGACGTGTCTTCCATCCTCACCCATCTTCTCCTTCTTGGATGTGTCCTCCACCTTCACCTTCTTCTCCTATTCGGATGTGTCCTCCACCTTCACCCTTTCTCTCCTCCTTCTCAGTCGTGTCCTGCATCTTCTACCTTTCACTCCTCCTCAGACATGTCCTTCACCCTTCTCCTCCTTCTTGGACGTGTCTTCCATCCTCACCCATCTTCTCCTTCTTGGATGTGTCCTCCACCTTCACCTTCTTCTCCTATTCGGATGTGTCCTCCACTTTCACCCTTTCTCTCGTCCTTCTCGGTCATATCCTGCATCTTCTACCTTTCACTCCTCCTCCTAAGACATGTCCTCCACCTTCACCCTTCTCCTCCTTCTTGGACGTGTCTTCCATCCTCACTCATCTTCTCCTTCTTGGATGTGTCCTTCACCTTCACCCTTTCAATCCTCCTTCTCAGACATGTCCTCCACCATCACCCTTCTTCTCCTCCTCGGACGTGTTCTCCACTTTCACCCTACTTCTCCTTCTCGGATGTGTCTTCCATCATCAAGTTCTGCCTTCTACAGCCTAAACATAGTATCTTATGGGCATGTTTTCCATCTTGGTCTATTCTGGGTGTGCCTTCCTCCTGTACTGGTTACATTGGTTTTCCCTCCACTGATCCAGCTACTCTTCCTGGTAATTCTCTCTTCTGCAGGGGATCGATCGCTCTCACTCTTGGGTGAACTCAGCTTATTGTCCCGGGGGTCCAAAATCTGTGCAACGACGGACCCAGCCCAGTTCCAACACTGAGCTTCGACAGGTGGCACTCGCCCTCCATTATATATGTGTGATGCATGTGCCAGCCTCTCCACCCATGCATGCCCTGTGTAGACCCTCATCTGTGCCATCTCCATTCTCTCTCTGTAGCATGTTCCTAGTGTCTCCCACCGCGGCACTTGCAGATTCCTCGTATGTAGCTGTGGTGGGTATGAGCCACGTTACTTTAGGCACATCCTGTTCTCCAGCCCGTGGGGCTCCAGCTGTTGGACATGCTGGGAATGGTAGTCTTACCACCTCTGGGGCAGCACAGGCTGGAGACCACCGCTGCAGATCTAGACTACTGTTATGTCACCCTTGGTAGCATTTTATGGTGGTCCTCCACCCATCTCTTGTCCTATTCTCTCCCATAGTCACCAGATCTCTAACCCGTCATCCTTTTTTCCATGTTACCTCTCCATCGCCTTCTCTCTGCCGCCTTCTAACTCTCGTAGAGCAATGAGCGCAGCCCCAACCGCATCTCCAGCTACATGGAGGGCGAAGCTGCTTCCGCCCAGCCTCGCCCCGTCGCCAGAAAGGTATATGATAATGGTCGCAGCAGGGAGACAGAAATGGACCTTGACTTGTAATAAGTTGTAATTGGTAACTCGCTAGTTCATATTAATACATAGCGGGGGCCGCGCGGCGGAGGGAGGGGTGCTGACTAATCTCTCACCGGCTCACTAACCCGAATAACCTGGAGTAACTCCGTCTTATGTTCAGGAGCCACAAAATGTTTCCTATTGATGAGCTGTCAGCACACCGCCCACCACGGCGTGGCACAGGAAGGAGGGAGCAGATATGTCAAATGGTGCCTGCCCCTCCCACAACACCGTGACAGTCAGGAGGGAGGAGCCATGTGACATAGGGTTTGCCCCTCTAATGGCAAGGTGACAGTCAGGAGGGAGGAGCCATGTGACATGGAATTTGCCCCTCCCACCACAGTGTAACAGCAGGGAGGGAGGAGCTTTGTGACACAGAGAGTGATACAGACAGGAGGGAGGAGCTATGACATGGATAGTGATTCAGACAGGAGGGAGGAGCTATGTGACATGGGTAGTGAGGGACAGGAGGGAGGAGCTATGTGACATGCATAGTGATACAGACAGGAGGGAGGAGCTATGTGACATGGATAGTGATACAGACAGGAGGGAGGAGCTATGTGACATGGATAGTGATAGAGACAGGAGGGAGGAGCTATGTGACATGGGTAGTGATACAGACAGGAGGGAGGAGCTATATGACACGGAGAGTGATACAGACAGGAGGGAGGAGCTATGTGACATGGATAGTGATAGACAGGAGGGAGGAGCTGTGTGACATGCATAGTGATGCAAACAGGAGGGAGGAGTTATATGACAGAGAGTGATGCAGACAGGAGGGAGGAGCTATGTGACATGCAGGGTGACAGGAGGGTGGAGCTATGTGACATGCAGGGTGACAGGAGGGTGGAGCTATGTGACATGCAGGGTGACGGGAGGGAGGAGCTATGTGACATGCAGGGTGACGGGAGGGCGGAGCTATGTGACATGCAGGGTGACGGGAGGGCGGAGCTATGTGACATGCATGGTAACAGGAGGAGGTGCCAGATATGAGGCCTGCGCCCTGTGTACATGGACATTTCCCATTAATGAGGGGCAGTGTGCACCAGTAGAGCAGCACACTACACTGAGGGCAGGGGCTGTACAGATAAGCGGCGGTCGGGATGTGACGCTGTTCTCTCTGTGCAGCTGTTACACGAGGAGCTGGCGCTGCAGTGGGTGGTGAGCGGCACTCCGGTGCGAGAGGCGGCCCTCAGCCAGGCCTGGTTCTTCTTCCAGCTTATGGTAAGTGGTTTTGGACTGGGATGTACTGGGAGGGGGCATCTCCACATAATGCTGTCATCTTCCCTGACTCAGACCAAGAGCATGACGCTGCACCTCCATAACTCCGAGCGGCTGGACGCGCCCCGCGTACACAGGTTCCCGGAGAGGTTCGTGGACGACATATCGGCCCTTGTGTGCAACATCTGCACGGAGATCACCAGCCGATACCTGAAGGTACCAGTCTAACACCCCGCACCTGACGTAGGACATACGATTACGTTCCAAGTCTGGGCAGAAAGTGCCCCAGGGAGCCTCTTCCTCTGGAGGACCCAACACGTCTGTTTCACATGAGAACTGTGTAATTCTTTGTTTCTCCTGTGGTGGCGCTGCAGGTAAACTAAGCACAGCGGCCTGACGATCAAAAGCATTCAGAACCTGCGCCACTCTTGTACTGCGGCTTAGTCTGATATTGCAGCGCTGAATCATTCACTTCAATGAGTATGAACTGCAATACCAGAGGCCACCCATGGGCATGGGGGCGTGGTTTTTGTTGTTGTTTTTTTCTCCTCTTTCTTTTTTCTATCCATTTTTTTTCTCTCCTTTTCTTCACCACTTCCTTTCCCTCTTTCTTTTTTGTCTCCTTTTTACTTTCCTCTCCCTTTTTCATTTCTCTCTCTTTTTTTCTTTTTTCTCTCCTTTTTCTTTTGCCTCTCCTTTTTCTTTTTTCTCTCATTTTTCTTTTTCTTCTCCTTTTTTCTTTTTTCTTTATTTTTTCTTATTTATCCCCTTCCTTTTTTTCCTCCACCTCCCCTTCTTTCATCCTTTTCTCTTTTGTCCTCCCCTGTCCTTTTTCCTCCCCTTCCCTTTTTTTCTTCCCCTTCCCTTGTTTTTCTTCCCCTTCCCTTGTTTTTCTCCCATTCCCTTGTTTTTCTCCCCTTCCCTTGTTTTTCTCCCCTTCCCTTTTTTTTCTCCCCTTCCCTTTTTTCTTTCCCTTCCCTTGTTTTTCTCTCCTTCCCTTGTTTTTCTCCCCTTCCCTTTTTTCTTCCCCTTCCCTTGTTTTTCTCCCCTTCCCTTGTTTTTCTCCCCTTCCCTTTTTTTTCCTCCCCTTCCCCTTTTTTCTCCCCTTCCCTTTTTTTTCTCCCATTTTTCTTTTCTTTCCTTTTGATAATCTTGCCCCTTTTTCCCTCCATTTACGGTTACTCCTGACGTCCTCCTCCTGTCTCTTAGGATGCAGAACTTGCCGAGCGGCTGAACAGCAGCCTGGCCTTCTTCCTGAACGATCTCTTGTCCCTGATGGATCGGGGATTTGTGTTTCACCTCCTCCGTTCTTACTACAAGCAGGTGGGGGTATTTTATATTGGGGTCAGGGGGGCAGTACAGATTTGTGGCGTTCCTATACCCGCCCTATATGAGCTGCCATGTTTTACAGATCAACAGTAAATTACCAAAGGCTCCGAACCCGAATGTGCTGATCTCCCTCCGCATGGACCTGATCCGCATCGTGTGCTCACACGAACACTACGTCGCTTTAAACCTGCCCTGCGGCCGCCTCTCCCCACCCAATTCTCCATCACCCTCTATTTCTTCCACCACCTCGCAGGTAATGGGACCCCCACGATAATTAACATAAGCTGACCATCTAATATATATACTGTGACACCATAGACCCCGGCCATTGGGCATAGTATGGATGTTGGTGATAAGCGGCGCCTGGAGTCTCCTGCCGCCCCTTATCTCTCTCCTGCTCACAGCTGTCTAATCTCTGGTCCCTGAGACATCACTGCTGGGATTACGGTAATTTCGGAGCTTCTTATCCTTCTATGAAGTTTTTCCGTCCAGTAAAAGTCCATTAATCTGGCATCTGATCATTCAGAAAGTGCCATAATCCGGGCGCAGAACAGCAACATAATGTGGAAATACACAAGCCGTTTTCTACATCCTGTTGTGTGAGCGTCCAGTGATCCAGAACGTCTGATAATCTGTCTCGCACTGACTGTTTCCGTCCGGTCTTCCTCAGAGCTCCGTCTTCTCCAGCCCGGCTCAGGACAAGACTGTCACCAATATGTTTGAGCTGTCGGTCCCGTTTCGCCAGCAGCACTTCCTCTCTGGCATCATCCTGACCGAGCTCGCCCTAATACTGGAGCCCGACGTCGAAGGGTGAGTCCGGTCTTAAAGGGCATGATCATTTGCTACAATGTGGCAGTGCAGTGAGACGGAGTATTGCGCAGGCTGGATTCTGCCGCTACATCTTTCCATGACAGCGGGGCCGATCCTCGCCCCTGCAGCCTCCGATTTCTGCTCGCTGCCTTGTGAATGTACAGCTTGTTAACGCCGGTTTCCATTCACCGATGGCAAGCGGAGATCTGCGTACTAACCGGGGTGTCAGATGACGTGTTGCTCCCTCCGTCATCTTGTATCGTTCTTCTCTCCGCAGAGTTTTCTTCCTCCAGAAGAAGGCGATCAGCGCTCTGCACAATCTGCTCTGCAGCCACGACACCGACCCGCGGTATACAGAGCCGGCGGTAAAGCGGAGCATATCCCGTTTGTATCTTCCTCTGATTGGCATCGTGATGGAGACGCTGCCCCAGCTGTACGACTTCACGGGTGACTGTCCATGCCACACACTGCACTGAATAGTCCCGCTTGCTGTCAGTGAATGGCAATAGCTTGTCTTGGAAAAACCTCTCCTGACCACAGACAAGTGCTGCTCTGTCTGATCATTCACTGACCGCAAGCAGAGATCTGGGAATGGCAGCGTACAGTCTATTGAGAAGATGCTGACTTCCCCTCCTGTCCCTTTCTCAGCAGATCCACATGCCCAAAGGGTCCGCCATGCCTCCTCCATGATGGATGACGTGGACTCGGATAGCGGCACCATCAGCCAGACAGTCGCTCTGGCAATCGCAGGTTCTCCACTACCCACAGCGCAGAAGACCACAAGCTTCCCTCTTCCCCCTGCTGTAAGTGCAGAAATAATAACACCCCCCACCCCTAAAAAAGTGGATCCCCACCTGTATTATTACATCCTGTGTCCCGTCCTCCACTAGTCTGTGCGCACCGGCAGCGTCCTCTCCGCCGAGTCCAGCCGCAACCTCCTGGTGTGCGCCCTGTGGGTGCTGAAGAACGCCGAGCAGGACTGTCTGCAGCGCTGGTTCTCCAGCCTGACTGTGGCACAGCTGACACGTGTGCTGGAGCTGCTGAGTCTGTGCGTGTCCTGCTTCCAGTACAAGGTGAGGGTCTCCATACCCCCTACTACCAGTATACACGAGGCACAGCCCCCCCACCCCCCGGACCACCTCCGTTATCTGCAGGGGCTGAGTCTGTGCGTGTCCTGCTTCCAGTACAAGGTGAGGGTCTCCATACCCCCTACTACCAGTATACACGAGGCACAGCGCCCCCGGACCACCTCTGTTATCTGTAGGGGCTGAGTCTGTGCGTGTCCTGCTTCCAGTACAAGGTGAGGGTCCTCATACCCCCTACTACCAGTATACACGAGGCACAGCGCCCCCGGACCACCTCTGTTATCTGTAGGGGCTCAGTCTGTGCGTGTCCTGCTTCTAGTACAAGGTGAGGGTCTCCATACCCCCTACTACCAGTATACACGAGGCACAGCGCCCCCGGACCACCTCTGTTATCTGTAGGGGCTGAGTCTGTGCGTGTCCTGCTTCCAGTACAAGGTGAGGGTCCTCATACCCCCTACTACCAGTATACACGAGGCACAGCGCCCCCGGACCACCTCTGTTATCTGTAGGGGCTCAGTCTGTGCGTGTCCTGCTTCTAGTACAAGGTGAGGGTCTCCATATCCCCCACTACCAGTATACACGAGGCACAGAGCCCCCGGACCACCTCTGTTACCTGTAGGGGCTGAGTCTGTGCGTGTCCTGCTTCCAGTACAAGGTGAGGGTCCTCATACCCCCTACTACCAGTATACACGAGGCACAGAGCCCCCCCCGTACCACCTCTGTTATCTGTAGGGGCTGAGTCTGTGCGTGTCCTGCTTCTAGTACAAGGTGAGGGTCTCCATATCCCCCACTACCAGTATACACGAGGCACAGAGTCCCCGGACCACCTCTGTTACCTGTAGGGGCTGAGTCTGTGCGTGTCCTGCTTCCAGTACAAGGTGAGGGTCCTCATACCCCCTACTACCAGTATACACGAGGCACAGAGCCCCCCCCGTACCACCTCTGTTATCTGTAGGGGCTGAGTCTGTGCGTGTCCTGCTTCTAGTACAAGGTGAGGGTCTCCATATCCCCCACTACCAGTATACACGAGGCACAGAGCCCCCGGACCACCTCTGTTACCTGTAGGGGCTGAGTCTGTGCGTGTCCTGATTCCAGTACAAGGTGAGGGTCTCCATACCCCCTACTACCAGTATACTCGAGGCACAGCGCCCCCAGACCACCTCTGTTATCTGTAGGGGCTGAGTCTGTGCGTGTCCTGCTTCCAGTACAAGGTGAGGGTCTCCATACCCCCTACTACCAGTATACACGAGGCACAGCCCCCCCGGACCACCTCTGTTATCTGTAGGGGCAGCGGACACTTCATTCCTCCATAATAAGACGTTCTTCACCAGTATAGTTTGACACGCGGGGTCCACTGTGCCTCCTTTTTACATTTTTATGTGTTTTTCTGTTTTTGTTCCTTTTAGGGTAAGAAGGCGTTTGAGCGTATAAACAGCCTGACCTTCAAGAAATCTCTGGATATGAAAGCGAGACTGGAGGAGGCCATACTGGGGACCATCGGTGCCCGCCAAGACATGGTGAAGCGCAGCCGAGGTGAGCAGCCTGGCGTGAATGCGGCACCACGGTCAGGACTGTACGACCGGTGCTGAATGCGGGTACGCCGCCTGCTGACGGTGTCTTGTGCCATCGCACCGACTGATTTTCCTTACAGAGCGCAGCCCCTTTGCAACCCAGGAAAACGTTCGATGGAGGAAAAACGTCACTCAGTGGAAACCGAGTGGTGAGAAAACTGAGAAGTGAGTACTACAACCCCAGTCATCTGTAGCATATTAATATATGTAACACTTAGAGGTCTGAAGTAATTCCCTCTAATCTCAGGTCACAGGCAGAACGAGACCTGGAAATCACCGTGGATGGAAATATGGCGGCCGAGGCCAACCTGGTGGTGCTGGACACCCTGGAGATCATTGTGCAGGTGAGTGCTTCTACCATGGCAGGGATAATTTTTTGGATAATTTTTGGACTCTCGGGGAGTCTCCTGCCATCACGGTGGCGCACAGATTTGCCCACATCCCATTTGTCTTGCAGACGGTCATGCTGTCTGAAATGAAGGAAAGCGTCCTCGGAGGAGTGCTGAAGGTGCTACTGCTCAGCATGAGCTGCGACCAAAGTGCCCTGTATCTGCAGCACTGCTTCACCAGCCAGCGGGCGCTGGTGTGCAAGGTGAGTGTGCCAGATGCATCGCAGATGACCCCGTCATTTCCTTCCCCTTTATCAGCACTTTTCTTTACCCCATCTTTGCGTTAAACCCTCAGTTCCCAGAGATGCTGTTTGAGGATGACACCGAACTCTGCTCCGATCTCTGCCTGCGCCTTTTGCGCCACTGCGGCAGCTGCATCGGCAGCGTGCGGACCCACGCCAGCGCCTCGCTCTACCTGCTCATGAGACAGAACTTTGAGATCGGGAATGTAAGTGATAAACATAGTAACATAGTAAGATAGTTAGTAAGGCCGAAAAAAGACATTTGTCCATCCAGTTCAGCCTATAAACCACACCATGTGATCATTACTGACACAGCGAACTTCTTAGAGTCCAGTATGGGTAGATGCCGGATTATCAGAAATCTGCCACCATTATGGGACCCGCCATATTAACCCCTCTGTGACCTTAGACGTACTATCCCGTCGAGGTGCCCTGGGCTTATCTGACCCTGGACGGGATAGTACGTCATAGCCGATCGGCCGCGCTCACGGGGGGAGCGCGGCCGATCGCGGCCGGGTGTCAGCTGCTTATCGCAGCTGACATCCGGCACTATGTGCCAGGAGCGGTCACGGACCGCCCCCGGCACATTAACCCCCGGCACACCGCGATCAAAGATGATCGCGATGTGCCGGCGGTACAGGGAAGCATCGCGCAGGGAGGGGGCTCCCTGCGGGCTTCCCTGAGCCCCCCGCAGCAACGCGATGTGATCGCGTTGCTGCGAGGGTCTCACCTCCCTCCCTGCTCCCTCCAGCCCCGGATCCAAGATGGCCGCGGATCCGGGTCCTGCAGGGAGGGAGGTGGCTTCACAGAGCCTGCTCAGAGCAGGCACTGTGAAGGCTGCAGCGCTGCATGTCAGATTAGTGATCTGACAGAGTGCTGTGCAAACTGTCAGATCACTGATCTGTGATGTCCCCCCCTGGGACAAAGTAAAAAAGTAAAAAAAAAAATTTCCAAATGTGTAAAAAAAAAAAATATTCCAAAATAATGAAAAAAAAAAAAAATATTATTCCCATAAATACATTTTTTCATCTAAATAAAAAAAAAAAAACAATAAAAGTACACATATTTAGTATCGCCGCGTCCGTAACGACCCGACCTATAAAACTGTCCCACTAGTTAACCCCTTCAGTAAACACCGTAAGAAAAAAAAAAAAAAACGAGGCAAAAAACAACGCTTTATTATCATACCGCCGAACAAAAAGTGGAATAACACGCGATCAAAAGGACAGATATAAATAACCATGGTACCGCTGAAAGCGACGTATTGTCCCGCAAAAAACGAGCCGCCATACAGCATCATCAGCAAAAAAATAAAAAAGTTATAGTCCTGGGAATAAAGCGATGCAAAAATAATTATTTTTTCTGTAAAATAGTTTTTATCGTATAAAAGCGCCAAACCATAAAAAAATGATATAAATGAGGTGTCGCTGTAATCGTACTGACCCGAAGAATAAAACTGATTTATCAATTTTACCAAACGCGGAACGGTATAAACGCCTCCCCCAATAGAAATTCATGAATAGCTGGTTTTTGGTCATTCTTCCTCACAAAAATCGGAATAAAAAGCGATCAAAAAATGTCACGTGCCCGAAAATGTTTTCAATAAAAACGTCAACTCGTCCCGCAAAAAACAAGACCTCACATGACTCTGTGGACCAAAATATGGAAAAATTATAGCTCTCAAAATGTGGTATTGCAAAAAATATTTTTTGCATTAAAAAGCGTCTTTCAGTGTGTGACGGCTGCCAATCATAAAAATCCGCTAAAAAACTCGCTATAAAAGTAAATCAAACCCCCCTTCATCACCCCCTTAGTTAGGGAAAAATAAAAAAAATGTATTTATTTCCATTTTCCCATTAGGGCTAGGGTTAGGGCTAGGGTTAGGGCTAGGGCTAGGGTTAGGGCTAGGGTTAGGGCTAGGGCTAGGGTTAGGGCTAGGGTTAGGGCTAGGGTTAGGGCTAGGGTTAGGGCTAGGGTTAGGGTTAGGGCTAGGGTTAGGGTTGGGGCTACAGTTAGGGTTGGGGCTAAAGTTAGGGTTAGGGTTTAGATTACATTTACAGTTGGGAATAGGGTTGGGATTAGGGTTAGGGGTGTGTCAGGGTTAGAGGTGTGGTTAGGGTTACCGTTGGAATTAGGGTTAGGGGTGTGTTTAGATTAGGGTTTCAGTTATATTTGGGGGGTTTCCACTGTTTCGGCACATCAGGGGCTCTCCAAACACGACATGGCGTCCGATCTCAATTCCAGCCAATTCTGCGTTGAAAAAGTAAAACAGTGCTCCTTCCCTTCCGAGCTCTCCTGTGTGCCCAAACAGGGGTTTACCCTCACATATGGGGTATCAGCGCACTCAGGACAAATTGGACAACAACTTTTGTGGACCAATTTCTCCTGTTACCCTTGGGAAAATACAAAACTGGGGGCTAAAAAATAATTTTTGTGGGAAAACAAAAAGATTTTTTATTTTCACGGCTCTGCGTTATAAACTGTAGTGAAACACTTGGGGGTTCAAAGTTCTCACAACACATCTAGATAAGTTCATTGAGGGGTCTAGTTTCCAATATGGGGTCACTTGTGGGGGGTTTCTACTGTTTAGGTACATTAGGGGCTCTGCAAACGCAATGTGACGCCTGCAGACCATTCCATCTAAGTCTGCATTCCAAATGATGCTCCTTCCCTTCCGAGCCCTCCCATGCGCCCAAACGGTGGCTCCCCCCCACATATGGGGTATCAGCGTACTCAGGACAAATTGGACAACAACTTTTGGGGTCCAATTTCTCCTGTTACCCTAGGGAAAATACAAAACTGGGGGCTAAAAAATAATTTTTGTGGGAAAAAAATTTTGTTTTATTTTTATGGCTCTGCATTATAAACTTCTGTGAACCCCTTGGTGGGTCAAAGTGCTCACCACACATCCAGATAAGTTCCTTAGGGGGTCTACTTTCCAAAATGGTGTCACTTGTGGGGGGTTTCAATGTGTAGGCACATCAGTGGCTCTCCAAACGCAACATGGCGTCCCATCTCAATTCCGGTCAATTTTGCATTGAAAAGTGAAACGGCGCTCCTTCCCTTCCGAGCTCTCCCATGCACCCAAACAGTGGTTTACTACCACATATGGGGTATCAGCGTACTCAGGACAAATGGGACAACAACTTTTGAGGTCCAATTTCTTCTCTTACCCTTGGAAAAATAAAAAATTGGGGGCAAAAATATAATTTTTGTGAAAAAATATGATTTTTTATTTTTACGGTTCTGCATTATAAACTTCTGTGAAGCACTTGGTGGGTCAAAGTGCTCACCACACCTCTAGATAAGTTCCTTAGGGGGTCTACTTTCCAAAATGGTGTCACTTGTGGGGGGTTTCAATGTTTAGGCACATCAGTGGCTCTCCAAACGCAACATGGCGTCCCATCTCAATTTCTGTCAATTTTGCATTGAAAAGTCAAACGGCGCTCCTTCCCTTCCGAGCTCTCCCATGCGCCCAAACAGTGGTTTACTGCCACATATGAGGTATCAGCGTACTCAGGACAAATTGGACAACAACTTTTGGGGTCCATTTTCTCCTGTTACCCTTGGTAAAATAAAACAAATTGGAGCTGAAGTAAATTTTTTGTGTAAAAAAGTTAAATGTTCATTTTTATTTAAACATTCCAAAAATTCCTATTAAACACCTGAAGGGTTAATAAACTTCTTGAATGTGGTTTTGAGCACCTTGAGGGGTGAAGTTTTTAGAATGGTGTCACACTTGGGCATTTTCTATCATATAGACCCCTCAAAATGACTTCAAATGAGACGTGGTCCCAAAAAAAAAATGGTGTTGTAAAAATGAGAAATTGCTGGTCAACTTTTAACCCTTATAACTCCCTAACAAAAAAAAAAATTGGTTCCAAAATTATGCTGATGTAAAGGAGACATGTGGGAAATGTTACTTATTAAGTATTTTGTGTGACATATCTCTGTGATTTAATTGCATAAAAATTCAAAGTTTGAAAATTGCGAAATTTTCAAAATTTTCGCCAAATTTCCGTTTTTTTCACAAACGCAGGTACTATCAAAGAAATTTTACCACTATCATGAAGTACAATATGTCACGAGAAAACAATGTCAGAATCACCAGGATCCGTTGAAGCGTTTCGGAGTTATAACCTCATAAAGGGACAGTGGTCAGAATTGTAAAAATTGGCCTGGTCATTGACGTGCAAACCACCCTTGGGGGTAAAGGGGTTAAAGGGATAATTTCTAAGATTCCGTCACATTACTTGTTCTTTGCTTGTAATAGTTATTCCCACAAGGGGGCAGCAGAAATCACAAACATTTTTTATCTCTGGCTCTTTAATAGAATTTTTTTTTTTTTTCTTTTTAATTATTTTGGATCAGAACTTCGCCCGTGTGAAGATGCAGGTGACCATGTCACTGTCCTCCCTAGTGGGGACCTCCCAGAAATTTAATGAAGAGTATCTGCGGCGATCCCTGAAGACTATCCTGACTTACTCGGAGGAGGATCTGGAGCTGAGAGACACCACATTCCCGGAGCAGGTAATGCCCCCGGCCACATAGACTCACCGCACCATGCTGTAGCATTACCTGACACCACCATGGACAAGGGTGGCGCTGTTTTGGTACGTAAACAGTCATCTGCTTTATTTATTTTTTTGCTTTCCAGGTCCAAGATCTGGTGTTTAATCTTCACATGATCCTGACGGATACGGTGAAGATGAAGGAACACCAGGAGGATCCGGAGATGCTGTTGGATCTCATGTACCGGTGAGAGGACTTGGCGGCCATGTACTCCATGTGTGATCCTCAGTCTCAGTAGTGCAGCCTCAGGCTTTGGGCCTGTACCAGTAATCCAGTCCACACTTCAGTAGTCACTGTGCTCCTATCTGGGTCCCGTTACGATATATAGGTGCACTAACCAGATTTGCGGCATGTCAGGAGACCACAAGTAAGCTACGGCTGTAGACACCCACTCCTATAAGGCAAAATTGCCATCAGTGCTTGTATTGCTCAGCTTCTTCTCTAGGGCCCTCCAGGTCAGTACATACAGTATTAGAAGGGGAGAATAATATATTTATTATACTTCATGTTACATTTATAATTCAGGATCGCTAAAGGCTACCAGAACTCCCCGGATCTGCGTCTGACCTGGCTCCAGAACATGGCCGCCAAGCACACAGAGCGTGGGAACCACGCCGAGGCGGCTCACTGCCTGGTCCACGGAGCCGCGCTGGTGTCGGAGTATCTCAGCATGATTGAGGACGCCAGGCACCTGCCCGTGGGCTGCGTCAGTTTCCAGGTACTGTGACTATTACGATGAGGGGGCATCCGGTGTCGGCGTGTATATGTTATATACCGGTCTGCCTCGTATCCCCGCAGAGCATCTCCTCCAATGTGCTGGAGGAGTCGGCCGTGTCGGACGATGTCGTGTCACCAGATGAGGAGGGGATCTGTGCCGGGAAATATTTCACAGAGGCCGGGCTGGTGGGACTGCTGGAGCAAGCCTGTGCCAGCTTCTCTATGGTAAGGATGTGGTTATATGTGGGTCCCGCATGCCCGGGCAGCCTGGGAGTTGTAGTTCCCAAGTTGCCCAACAGCAAGGGATAGATATTGCAATGATCAACTCCTATGTAATACCACACAATGACATCAGAGGGAGCCAATTCGCCATAAGGATTGCAAGCCATCGATCCCTTTAAATTTCCAATATAGTGCAATAAGAATGATGTTGTGGTGGCCAGAAAAATCCATGTAAATTCTTTTATGTCCAAAAAATGACAAAAGTCTTCTAGGAGTGACACCTTTCTTTGCTAATCAGAAGAATTATCACTCCTTCTGTCATTTTTGAGCATAAAAGTATTTTCATCAATATAGCAGAACCCGTCCATGTAACGGAGCACCAGTGAATTAATGTCTGTGGACTCTCTGGTCATCTACAAGGCGCACTTGTCATGCAGAAGACGCGGCCAACTAGATGGCACATTACCCAAACCTATGGACCTATGGCATATCCAAAATTGTGTGACTTCCACCAAATAGAGACCCCCTAAATGCGGAACGGGAAAAGCTCTACTACACATATACTACACATCTTAGAAGAGAATAGCCTTATATACAGACCCTTGTTCTTCTCCTCACTGTTGGGCGGTGCCGCAGTCCACGTAATGGCCCCGACATCAAAACAATGTCTGCGATGTTGCCAAATGGTGAGCAGGAGTCAGCAATGGGGGAGCCGAATATAATGGGGTCCAAGAGGTTGCTGCTTCTCCAGGACCGCTGACAACTCTGCAATGAGAGAAACAGGAAAGTCCATGTTGGGCTAATTAGTGAAAACTTTTATATGTATTCTTAAAGGGGTTGTCCTGGAAGGTGTCCCTCTGCCCACCCTGTGTCCCTTTGTTCCCGCATCCCTCTGGCCACCCCGCGTCCCTCTTTCCCCGCTCCTGTCTGTCCACCCCGCGTCCCTCTGTCCTCCCCGTTCCCCTCTGTCCTCCCCGCTCCCCTCTTTCCACCCCGTGTCCATCTGCCCTCTGTCCACCCCACTTCCCTCTGTCCCCGCTCCCCTCTGTCCACCCCACGTCCCTCTGTCCCCGCTCACCTCTGTCCACCCCACGTCCCTTTGTCCCCGCTTCCCTCTGTCCACCCCACGTCCCTCTGTCCCCGATCCTCTGCCCACCCCGCGTCCCTCTGTCCCCGATCCTCTGCCCACCCCGCATCCCTCTGTCCCCGATCCTCTGCCCACCCCGCATCCCTCTGTCCCCGCTCCCCTCTACCCTCCCCGCGTCCCTCTGTCCCCTTTACCCTCCCCGCATACCTCTGCCCTCCCCGCTCTCCTCTGTCCACCCCACGTCCCTCTGTCGCCGATCCTCTGTCCACCCCACTTCCCTCTGTCCCCGCTCCCCTCTGTCCACCCCACTTCCCTCTGTCTCCGCTCCCCTCTGTCCACCCCACTTCCCTCTGTCCCCGCTCTCCTCTGTCCACCCCACGTCGACTTTGTCCCCGCTTCCCTCTGTCCACCCCACGTCGACTTTGTCCCCGCTTCCCTCTGTCCACCCCACGTCCCTCTGTCCCCGCTCACCTCTGTCCACCCCACGTCCCTTTGTCCCCGCTTCCCTCTGTCCACCCCACGTCCCTCTGTCCCTGCTCCCCTCTGTCCCCGCGTCCCTCTGTCCACCCCACGTCCCTCTGTCCCCGATCCTCTGACCACCCCGCGTCCCTCTGTCCCCGATCCTCTGCCCACCCCGCATCCCTCTGTCCCCGCTCCCCTCTACCCTCCCCGCGTCCCTCTGTCCCCTTTACCCTCCCCGCATACCTCTGCCCTCCCCGCTCTCCTCTGTCCACCCCACGTCCCTCTGTCCCCGATCCTCTGTCCACCCCACTTCCCTCTGTCCCCGCTCCCCTCTGTCCACCCCACTTCCCTCTGTCCCCGCTCCACTCTGTCCACCCCACTTCCCTCTGTCCCCGCTCCCCTCTGTCCACCCCACTTCCCTCTGTCCCCGCTCTCCTCTGTCCACCCCACGTCCCTTTGTCCCCGCTTCCCTCTGTCCACCCCACGTCCCTCTGTCCCTGCTCCCCTCTGTCCCCGCGTCCCTATGTCCACCCCACATCCCTCTGTCCCCGATCCTCTGCCCACCCCGCGTCCCTCTGTCCCCGCTCCCCTCTACCCTCCCCGCGTCCCTCTGTCCCCTTTACCCTCCCCGCATACCTCTGCCCTCCCCGCTCTCCTCTGTCCACCCCACGTCCCTCTGTCCCCGCTCCCCTCTACCCTCCCCGCGTCCCTCTGTCCCCTTTACCCTCCCCGCATACCTCTGCCCTCCCCGCTCTCCTCTGTCCACCCCGCATCCCTCTGTCCCCTCTACCCTCCCCGCATACCTCTGCCCTGCCCTCCCCTCTCTCCTCTGCCCACCTCACGTCCCCCTGCCCACCCCGGATCCCTCTGTCCTCCCTATGTCCCTCTGTCTTGTACTGCAGTTCAGGGATGAGTAAGTCTGTTGCTGATTTTGGAAGGCCGCAGTTATGTTTCTAAATATGGAAACATTTTAGCAGCTGAATATACGGTATATATATTTCCTGGGTGATACGGTATACGCACTCGCTTATGTTGTGCTTTCTGTCTTCAGGGGTCATTATTCGAGGCGGTGAACGAAGTGTATAAAATTCTCATCCCCATTTATGAAGCCCATCGAGACTACAAGAAACTGGCGTCAGTCCACGGGAAGCTGCAGGAGGCGTTCAACAAAATCACTAACCAGGTGGGGGCGCTATTGTTTGTACGGGTAAATAAAAGTGAAGCCAGATAGCTGACAGAGCAGGGCGGCTGAAAGGTCTGAAGACTGGGAGCTGTGGGATGTAGACCCCCCCAGGGAGCGTCACTTATGGTCAGGAGAGCAGCAAGGACCAGTCTCTCTACAGATACATACAGACCCCCCAATCTCCTCCGTTCTGCTCCATAGAGGACCCTCCCAGTGCAGAGTAACCCTGCTGCTGCGATTAGATAGTGAGGAGATGTTGGGTGTTACTGTTTGTTACTGTGTATTATTTCTCTCCGTTCCTTATGTTCCCTGATTGATTTCTTCTTCGCCTTTCACGGTTTTCCCTTTTCCCTCCTTTCTGCTTGGCCTCTGGCTCTACCACGTACACATGCACCTGAGGCTTTAGCGCTTACATATGCTCGCTATTCCTCTTGCACTTATGCATGCTCTTTGGGTTTGGGCTCTGGCTCTAGCGCGTACACATATTCTTTGGGCTTTGACTCTAGTGCGTATGCATGATCTGGACACTAGTTTGTACACATGCTCGTTGGGCTCAAGCGCATACACATGTTCTAGCACCTACACATGGTCTTTGGGCTCTGGCGCGTACACATGGTCTTTGGGCTCTAGCGCGTACACATGGTCTTTGGGCTCTAGCGCGTACACATGGTCTTTGGACTCTAGCACGTACCATGCTCTCTGGGCTCTAGCGCGTACACATGGTCTTTGGGCTCTAGCACGTACCATGCTCTTTGGGCTCTAGCGCGTACACATGGTCTTTGGGCTCTAGCGCGTACACATGGTCTTTGGACTCTAGCACGTACCATGCTCTCTGGGCTCTAGCGCGTACACATGGTCTTTGGGCTCTAGCACGTACCATGCTCTTTGGGCTCTAGCGCGTACACATGGTCTTTGGGCTCTAGCGCGTACACATGGTCTTTGGACTCTAGCACGTACCATGCTCTCTGGGCTCTAGCGCGTACACATGGTCTTTGGGCTCTAGCACGTACCATGCTCTTTGGGCTCTAGCGCGTACACATGGTCTTTGGGCTCTGGCGCGTACACATGGTCTTTGGACTCTAGCGCGTACACATGGTCTTTGGGCTCTAGCGCGTACGCATGGTCTTTGGGCTCTAGCGCGTACACATAGTCTTTGGACTCTAGCACGTACCATGCTCTTTGGGCTCTAGCGCGTACACATGGTCTTTGGGCTCTAGCACGTACCATGCTCTTTGGGCTCTAGCGCGTACACATGGTCTTTGGACTCTAGCACGTACCATGCTCTCTGGGCTCTAGCGCGTACACATGGTCTTTGGGCTCTAGCGCGTACACATGGTCTTTGGGCTCTAGCACGTACCATGCTCTTTGGGCTCTAGCGCGTACACATGGTCTTTGGGCTCTAGCGCGTACACATGGTCTTTGGGCTCTAGCGCGTACACATGGTCTTTGGGCTCTAGCACGTACCATGCTCTTTGGGCTCTAGCGCGTACACATGGTCTTTGGACTCTAGCACGTACCATGCTCTCTGGGCTCTAGCGCGTACACATGGTCTTTGGGCTCTAGCACGTACCATGCTCTTTGGGCTCTAGCGCGTACACATGGTCTTTGGGCTCTAGCGCGTACACATGGTCTTTGGGCTCTAGCGCGTACACATGGTCTTTGGGCTCTAGCGCGTACACATGGTCTTTGGGCTCTAGCGCGTACACATGGTCTTTGGGCTCTAGCGCGTACACATGGTCTTTGGGCTCTGGCGCGTACACATGGTCTTTGGGCTCTAGCGCGTACACATGGTCTTTGGGCTCTAGCGCGTACACATGGTCTTTGGGCTCTAGCGGGTACACATGGTCTTTGGGCTCTAGTGCCTACACATGGTCTTTGGGCTCTAGCGCGTACACATGGTCTTTGGGCTCTAGCGCGTACACATGGTTTTTGGGCTCTAGCACGTACCATGCTCTTTGGGCTCTAGCGCGTACACATAGTCTTTGGACTCTAGCACGTACCATGCTCTTTGGACTCTAGCGCGTACACATGGTCTTTGGGCTCTAGCACGTACCATGCTCTTTGGGCTCTAGCGCGTACACATGGTCTTTGGACTCTAGCACGTACCATGCTCTCTGGGCTCTAGCGCGTACACATGGTCTTTGGGCTCTAGCGCGTACACATGGTCTTTGGGCTCTAGCGCGTACACATGGTCTTTGGGCTCTAGCGCGTACACATGGTCTTTGGGCTCTAGCGCGTACCATGCTCTTTGGGCTCTAGCGCGTACACATGGTCTTTGGGCTCTAGCGCGTACACATGGTCTTTGGGCTCTAGCGCGTACACATGGTCTTTGGGCTCTAGCGCGTACACATGGTCTTTGGGCTCTAGCGCGTACACATGGTCTTTGGGCTCTAGCGCGTACACATGGTCTTTGGGCTCTAGCGCCTACACATGGTCTTTGGGCTCTAGCGCGTACACATGGTCTTTGGGCTCTAGCGCGTACACATGGTCTTTGGGCTCTAGCACGTACCATGCTCTTTGGACTCTAGCGCGTACGCATGCTCTCTGGTCTTTGGTGCTAGCGCATATGCATGGTCTTACTTGCTCCTCTGTCTGTATCTCTTCCTTTCCTTCCTCCTTCCCCCCTTTATACTCCACCTCCCCCAGTCTTCCTCCTCTCTTGTCCTTATGTTTGCCTCTTCCTGCTGACTGATCTTATTTTCTCCACTTCTTTGTTTTTCCCCTTTGCTCCCGGGCAGATCACAAGCTGGGAGGTAGGAAGTGTGAAAATTAACCTCTGCGGCGTTCACCTCGCTTTTCTGACCCACGATCACTTGCTGCACGGCAGCTAACGCTCACCGCGCTGCCAGGATCTACTTATGCAATAGGAAAAGCAGAGATCTTAACCCTGCGGCCCTCCGGGTGACAGTCCTGTTCCGTAGGTGGGTGACACTTCCTGCCCGCTGACGGGCACCGGAGACAAATCTGAGCAGCTGAGTCCTATTACATAACTAGAGCCGGTGTGGATGGAGGACAGTGCGCGGCTTTGTGTATGTGCAATCACATGAGGCTATTTACTGAGCGCCGGTCACGGGTTTTTGTGGATGACGGGCGCACGCCTTGGTTTTGGCATGTTCTGCGTGTGACTGTGCACTCGTATAGTCGCGTATGTAATGTAGTGCACTCACAATAACTTCACCAAAGTTTGTGAACCCATCATGTGTGTTCGGAGTTAGCAGCCATGTTGTGGGTCGGACTAATATCTGGGTTTACCTGGCTTCGAAATTCCATTCATAAATGCCCTGTTCAAGAATTTTAAGGAGGTCTTTCTCTATTAACCAGGGCCCTCTTGTTCTGGAGGACTCAAAAGGATTACAATAGGAAGGGTGCACTTCTCCATCTCTCCTGCGGTGGTGCTGCAGAGAAACCAAAGACTTGTCACCAGGTTTCTCACCGCTGATCACTGCGGTTCCATCCTCACAACATATGATCAAAGAGGGGTTGTTCAAAGTAGAGACCCCTATTTCTTCAAAAAATGCATTTGACTTCTAAAGAAGTGCAGGTACTCTGCCTGATGTCACAAGAGGCTGCTGCACGGCATGTAAATGATGGATTCACATCTGAGCAGCCACACATGGTCATCTCCGATGCTCCTTATACCCTCGACTAAATATCAGCCAGTGAATCCTATCTGAGATATTATGGCGCCCCTTCTAAGACTCCCCAGTGTTCCCCTATAGTCATCGCCGTGTGTGGCCAGCTTACTTCACTCATCATCAGATTCCAGATTGTAATTTTCTCTATTTCTCTTCCCTTCTCTTCGCCTTGCACTTCATATTGATCTCCACACCTGGGACTGCGATTTTCTGTAAGTATGAGTAATCTTTTTCCCACAAAAACAACATCCGAGTGGAGGTCTTTATGATTAATGGAAAAAGAAATCCAAACTTACAGGGCGCTGTGTGAAAAAGTGATTTTCCTCCCACCTTTAAAACCTAAATTAACTGTGGTAAATCACATCTTTGAGAAGTTGAGTTCAGATTCCTTAGCCACACCCAGGCCTGATTACTGCCACACCTGTTCTCAATCAAGAAATCACTTGAATAGGATCTGCCTGACAAAGCGTAATAGAAGAAAGGATCCTTAAGCTAGCCATCATGCTGCGATCCACGGAAATTCTGGAACAAGTGAGAAACAAAGTAATTGAGATCTATCAGTCTGGAAAAGGTTATGAAGCCATTGTTCAAGCTTTGGGACGTCAGCGAACCACAGTGAGAGCTATTATCTACAAATGGCGACAACATGGAACAGTGGTGAATCTTCCCCGGAGTGGCCGTCCGTCCAAAATTATTCCAAGAGCGCAGCGAGGACTCATACAAGAGGTCACAAAAGTCCCCACAACAACATGCAAAGATCTAAAGGCCTCACCTGCCTTGGTTATTGTCAATGTCCATGACATAAGAAAGAGACTGAGCAAAAATAGCCTACATGGCAGAGTTCCAAGACGAAAACCACTGCTGAAAAATAAGAACATAAAGGCTTGTCTCAGTTTTGCCAGAAAACATCTTTATGATCCCCAAGACTTTTGGGAGAATACTCTGTGGATGGACGAGACAAAAGTTGAACTTCCTGAAAAGTGTATGTCCCATTACATCTGGGGTAGAAGTAACACATCATTTCAGAAAAGAAACATCATACCAACAGTAAAATATGGTGGTGTAGTGTGATGGTCTGGGGCTGTTTTGCTGCTTCAGGACCTGGAAGACTTGCTGGGCTAAATGGAGCCATGAATTCTGCCGTCTACCAAAAAATCCTGAAGGACAATGTCCAGCCATCTGATCGTGAACTCAAGCTGAAGAGTACTTGGGTTATGCAGCAGAACAATTATCCAAAACACACCAGCAAGTCCACATCTGAAGGGCTTAAGAAAAACAAAATTAAGACTTTGGAGTAGCCTAGTCAAAGTCCTGACCTTAGTCCGGTTGAGATGCTGTGGCATGACCTTAACACCTTACTGACATCAGACGCGGACGTATTAGTCTGATGTTTGGGTCTGTTATTGCTGCTTCAGGACATGGAAGACTTCCTGTGTTTAAATGGGACCATGAATTCTGCTGTCTACCATCCGGCCATCTGTTCGTGACCTCAAGCTGAAGTGCAGCAGAACAATGATCGAAAACACACCAGCAAGTCCACCTCTGAATGGCTTAAGAAAAACAAAATTAAGACTTTGGAGTGGCCTAGTCAAAGACCTGGCCTTAATAAGATTAAGATGCTGTAATGACCTTTAAAAAGGCGGTTCATGCACGGAAACCCTCAAATGTGGCTGAATTATTACAATTCTTCAAAGATGAGTGGGCCAAAATTCCTCCAGAGCATTGTAAAATACTCATTGCCAATTATCGCAAACGCTTGATTGTGGTTGTTGCTACTAAGAGTGGCCCAGTTAATAGGTTTAGGGGGCAATCACTTTTTTCACACCGCTGTGTGTATGTATGTGTATATATAAATATACTTTAATATTGCCGTCCCTCTTTTCCCACAGACGCACAGCGGATGTTTGGGACATATTTCCGTGTTGGATTTTATGGTTCCAAATTTGGTGACCTGGATGAGCAAGAATTTGTCTATAAAGAACCGTCCATCACTAAACTGGCTGAGATCTCGCACCGCCTGGAGGTATGGGGAGGGGACTCCACTGTTGGGTCTGCAGATATACCCTGTATATGTGCGGTGCTGCCAGCTGCTCTACGTCTTCATATCCGCCTGTGATTCACCCTCCATATCATCTTGTGATTTCAGGAGTTTTACACTGAACAGTTTGGAGAAGGGACAGTGCAGGTGGTGAAGGACTCGAATCCTGTGGACAAAGCAAAACTGGACCCCAACAAGGTGAGCGACGACTCAATGCTGGCAGATGGCTGATGCCCTATGGCCACCGCTAGGTTGAGCTGGAGAGATTTCTTACTTCTGGGTGAGAGCTCATTTGCTGGACTTTGTTTTCCAAGGAGCATTTCCAGCAAAACTCAAGGCATTAGCTGCTTGCAAAAGCATCTTATTCTCTGAAAATGGTTCATGAGAGCACTTTCTTACAGTAGGAGCCTCACAAGACAGTCCTTAAAACAGAAGAAGACATTAGAATCTGAAGGGTCACTTTAAGATTGCACCATTTCCCCTCACAGAACTGTGTGTGGTCTCGCATCTTCTCCGTAAGCCTCTTTGTGACCCTCGACATGACACGTCCTCTTTTCCCACCAGGCATTCATCCAGATCACCTACGTGGAGCCATATTTTGACACATATGAACTGAAAGACAGGGTCACCTACTTTGATAAGAACTATAACCTCCGGACCTTCCTCTTCTGTACACCGTTCACATTGGACGGCCGGGCGCACGGAGATCTTCATGAGCAGTACAAGCGCAAGACCGTGTTAACCACGTCACATGCTTTCCCATACATCAAAACGCGGGTCAACGTCCTACATCGGGAGGAGGTAATGCCATCAGGGGCAGGCAGAACACACTGGTCATCCTTCTTTCATCACGGTGATGTCTTCATACTGGGGCCAACCTTCTGTCATAGCAGCGTCTTAATCTTGAGGTCATCCTTCTGTCATGTTGGCGGGGTCTTCATAATGAGGTCATCTTTCTGTCATGGTGGGGTCTTTATTCTGGGATCGTCCCTCTGCCATCACGGTAGGCGTCATCATTTTGGTACCGGTCTACATGCTGGGGTCATCCTTTGCTCCTCATGCTGGGGTCATCCTTTGCTCCTCATGCTGGGGTCATCCTTTGCTCCTCATGCTAGGGTCATCCTTTGCTCCTCATGATGGGGTCATCCTTTGCTACTCATGTTGGGGGGTCATCCATTTCTCCTCATGCTGGTATCATCCTTGGTGGCTCCTCATGTTGGGGGGGTAATTTTTTGCTCCTCATACTGAGGACGTCCTTCACTCCTCGTGGTGTAAGGTCAACCCTCGCTCAGCATGTTGGGGCCTTCACACCAGGGCCATCCTTTTGCCATGGCGGACATTGAAGATATCTATGATGGTTTTCTAGGTGGTGCTGATACCAGTTGAAGTTGCGATTGAAGATATGCAGAAGAAGACACAAGAGCTGGCATTTGCAACCCACCAGGACCCAGCCGATGCCAAGATGCTGCAGATGGTGCTCCAGGGCTGTGTGGGGACAACTGTTAACCAGGTAATTGGAGACGAGTCGTCCTTGTGAACAAGGGAAGGTCACATCTAGACTCCTCCAGAGTATAAGGAAACTTGTGTAACTGAGTAAGGGGTGTCACTAATGTAAGATTTCTTTCCCCAGGGACCGCTGGAGGTGGCACAAGTGTTCCTCTCTGAGATACCAGAGGATCCTCGTCTCTACAGACTCCACAACAAACTCCGACTTTGCTTCAGGGACTTCACCAAGCGGTGAGGACTTTAGAAGAATGGAGACTGTAGCGGGAGAGGAGCAAAGCCTGAGAGGAGAATATAAGAGCGTAACACGGGGGACCTCAATAGGGGAGAGGAGCCTTAGGGATCCAGAAGGGACTACAATGTCAGGGGCAGATTGGAAGGTACAAACAGTCCCACAGCAGGAGGTTGGAATTGGGGATGGAAGGAACCAAATGGATTTTCTGTTTCCTTATATGTGACCAAAAGAAGGAGATAATGGCATTATAGTGAGGGAACACAGAGTATTGCATTGAGAGGGCCCAAAGAGGGTCATAATAATTGAGCTAAAGACTGGAGGGACCCAGAGAGAAAATCCTAATCATGTTGTTGTCCCAGAGGGGCCCAGAAATTGACAAAATGGGGAAGCTGACTCTGTGGGCCCGGAACGAGTCACAATGATGAGGTTGGAGGCCCAGAGAGCCCGCAGTCCTGGGTAGGCCCAAACAGTGCCACACATCGCAAGGTGATGGGTGATGCCCAATGAGGGCCACAAAAATGAGGGAAAAAGAATAAAGAGCAGCCGTGTAGATGGGAAATGACAGATAATGGAGACCCTACAGAAGATGACCTGTTCTGGTTCACATGTTGTAGCTGATGCCGTGGGTACTTTCTGGGGTGCCAGCACAGGTTCCCTATGTGACATCATGCCATCCCCCACTAAGCACCAGCTCATACTTTATGTATATTTGTGCATTTTTAGGTGTGAAGACGCCCTACGGAAAAATAAGACTCTGATCGGAGCAGATCAGCGGGAATATCACCGGGAGCTAGAGAGAAACTACCAACGTCTTCGGGAAGCTCTGGCCCCGCTAACGTCTCGCAAGATCCCGCAGCTGTATAACGATCTGCTGCCTCACACAAGCGCTAGGTATGCCCGCAGCCGTGTGCCACGTATGCCCGCAGCCACGCACCACGTCTTGCCGTTGCTCTTCACGCTATATAATAAGGTACTTGCTCTTATTTCAGGGACTCTCTCACCCGGACAAGTCTGCGCAAAATTGACGCATAAGTATGGACGCTCAGATATCGGACTCGCCACCAGGGGGCATTAGCGACTTCTGTGTCCGTACAGCGCCGGCCATGGTGACGCCAGAACCGGATCTTCTGAACTTCATAATGTTTACATTGTTATCACCCGTGGATCCGTATGTGGAGGGGGGAGGACGGATCCGAGGCGGGAGAACATAAGGAATGCAATGGAGAGCTGCTAGGACGAAAACTAAGGAGGGAGGGGGAGAGAGTAGTCATTGAGGCTCAGAAATCAATGATGAGGGTAGTAGTAAGGGATACATGAGGAGGATCCCGAGCGTGCGGGCAGATGATTAGAGAGTATGAGGCCGCTAGATTTGTCAGACATGACCGATGCCCGCCTCAGCAGGCATTCCTTCCATTCACCGCCTCGCCCGCTCGTCCACTCCGGCTCTAATGATGCCCTGGGTAGAAGGAAATCTGAATGTCCGATCTCAGGGAAGCTTCGGCCCGCGGGCATCGGTTATGGGCCAGGCCTAGTTGTTGACTTTTTGGCTGCGGCTTTGAAGCCCCCACGAGAGGGGTCGGGTGGGGACCTCTGCCTGGACAATGGCGGCACTCGAAGGAACCAAAAACAGACAACCAAATATAACACTAATGGAAGATGGCCCATACCTGGCATCGAGCACCGTCCCTCCACTGGGGATCAATTACAATAAAAACACTAAAGAAATGTATACACTGCCTATGGCAGCCAATCAGATCACTGCTTTTCTAATCATCTGATTGGTTGCCGAGCTCGTCTTTCTTGCACTAGTTTTGTAATATGCCCCCCCCGTGTCGTCTGACTGCTGATACCCCCCGTCACCATCCTACTGTGCCCCTCTGTGTAATCCTTGTCGCCCACACTGGCTCTGCTGTAATATAGGAGGGCATCGCAGCCGCATTGTCCGAGGCATCCAATCAGATTCTAGCCGTCATTTTTGTCTCAGGAGATGAATGCCGGCATTTCATTGGTTGCCTGAGTTTTAGTCGTCGCCTCTATCGCCCGCTGTGTCGTAGCCTTGCCGGTTGGCACTTTGCTGTATAAATGATGCCAGTCTATGGGCTATTTTTGTAATAAAAGTCTTGAAATTATCCATATTTATTTCATCTTTACTATGGAGCCATCATCTGATTGTTACAGATGCCAGCTGTTCACACCTCAATAACTAGGGGGCGCCACATCCACAGTCATTGGTTTTGCTGGATTGCTAATAGGAGCATTGCGGTCCACTGCCTCCTTCATCGGTGCCGCCATATAGTATGTGTCCTTCATCTCATGGCTGGTGGTGCGATGATTGGATCCACATTACTAACAATAGTATCTGCAATCTAAGGACTCTGATACCGTTATAAACCATAACAGAGCAGTGAGCTGCCAGCTCCCTCCTCCACCACTGTCTGGCCGCCGGCTACCTCCTCCACCACTCAGTCTGGTGGCCGGCTCCCTCCTCCACCACTCAGTGTGGCTGTCGGTTCCCTCCTTCACCACTCAGTCTGGCCGCAGTCTATGTCTTCCACCACACAGTCTGGCCGCCGGCTCCCTCCTCCACCACTGTCTGGCCACTGACTCCCTCCTGCACCACTCAGTCTGGCGGTCAGCTCCCTCCTCCACCACTAAGTTTTCCCGCAGTCTATGCCCTCCACCACTCAGTCTGGCCGCCAGTTCCCTCCTCCACCACTCAGTCTGGCGGTCAGCTCCCTCCTCCACCACTAAGTTTGCCCGCAGTCTATTGTTGTGAATTCTGTTGTCGGGCTCCCTCCTGTGGTCATGAATGGTACTTCGGCTGGTTCTGTCTATGGACTTCCTCTGGTGGGTGTTTCTGAGTTTCCTTCCACAGGTGACGAGGTTAATTCGTTAGCTGGCTGCTCTATTTAGCTCCACTTGGATCTTTGCTCCATGCCACCTGTCAATGTTCCAGTATTGGTCTAGTTCACTCCTGGATCGTTCTTGTGACCTGTCTTCCCAGCAGAAGTTAAGTTCCTGCTTGTTTTTCTTTGGTTTGCTATTTTTCTGTCCAGCTTGCTATTTTTATTGTTGTCTTGCTTGCTGGAAGCTCTGGGACGCAGAGGGAGCGCCTCCGCACCGTGAGTCGGTGCGGAGGGTCTTTTTGCGCCCTCTGCGTGGTCTTTTTGTAGGTTTTTGTGCTGACCGCAAAGCAACCTTTCCTATCCTCAGTCTGTTCAGTAAGTCGGGCCGAACTTTGCTAAATCTATTTCATCTCTGTGTTTGTATTTTCATCTTACTCACAGTCATTATATGTGGGGGGCTGCCTTTTCCTTTGGGGAATTTCTCTGAGGCAAGGTAGGCTTTATTTTTCTATCTTCAGGGCTAGCTAGTTCCTTAGGCTGTGCCGAGTTGCATAGAGAGCGTTAGGAGCAATCCACGGCTATTTCTAGTGTGTGTGATAGGATTAGGAATTGCGGTCAGCAGAGTTCCCACGTCCCAGAGCTCGTCCTTATTATCAGTAACTATCAGGTCATTCCGTGTGCTCTTAACCACCAGGTCCATTATTGTCTTGACCACCAGGTCATAAGTCTATGCCCTCCACCACTCAGTCTTGCCGCTGGCTCCCTCCTCCACCACTCAGTCTGGCGACCGGCTCTCTCCTCCACCACTCAGTCTGGCCACCGGCTCCCTCCTCCACCACTCAGTCTGGCCGCCGGCTCCCTCCACCACCACTCAGTCTGGCCGCCGGCTCCCTCCTCCAGCACTCAGTCTGGCCACCGGCTGTCCTCCACCACTCAGTCTGGCCGCCAGCTCCCCCCTCCACCACTCAGTCTTGCCGCCGGCTCCCCCCTCCGCCACTCAGTCTTGCCGCCGGCTCTCTCCTCCGCCACTCAGTCTGGCGACCGGCTCTCTCCTCCAGCACTTAGGCTGGCCACCGGCTCTCTCCTCCACCACTCAGGCTGGCCACCGGCTCTCTCCTCCACCACTCAGGCTGGCCACCGGCTCTCTCCTCCACCACTCAGTCTGGCCGCCGGCTCCCTCCTCCAGCACTCAGTCTGGCCGCAGTCTATGTCCTCCACCACTCTTTCTGGCTTCTGGCTCCCTCTACCGCTGAGTCTGGCCCCGTCTCCATCCTCCACCACTCAGTCTGGCGGCTAGCACCCTCCACCACTGTCTGGCTCCCTCCTCCACCACTAAGTTTGGCCGCAGTCTATGTCCTCCACCACTCAGTCTGGCTGCCAGCTCCCCCCTCCACGACTCAGTCTTGCCGCCGGCTCCCTCCTCCACCACTCAGTCTGGCGGCCGGCTCCCTCCTCCACCACTCAGTCTGGCTGCCGGCTCTCTCCTCCACCACTCAGTCTGGCCGCAGTCTATGTCCTCCACCACTCTGGCTTCCAGCTCCCTCTACCGTTCAGTCTGGCCCCATCTCCATCCTCCACCACTCAGTCTGGCGGCTGGCACCCTCCACCACTGTCTGGCCGCAGTCTCCCTCCTCCACCACTCAGTCTGGCCTCCGGCTCCCTCCTCCACCACTGTTTGGCCGCAGTCTCCCTCCTCCACCACTCAGCCTGGCGATCGGCTCTCTCCTCCACCACTCAGTCTGGCCGCCGGCTCCCTCCTCCACCACTCAGTCTGGCCCCGTCTCCATCCTCCACCACTCAGTCTGGCAGCCGCCTCCCTCCTCCACCACTCAGTCTGGTCGCAGTCTCCCTCCTCCACCACTCAGTCTGGCCACAGTCTGTCCTCTACCACTCAGTCTGGCGGTCGGCTCCCTCCTCCACCACTCAGTTTGGCCGCAGTCTGTCCTCCACCACTCAGTCTGGCCGCTGGCTCCCTCCTCCACCACTCAGTCTAGCTACCGGCTCCCTCCTCCACCACTCAGTCTGGCCGCCGGCTCCCTCCACCACTCAGTCTGGCCGCAGTCTCCCTCCTCCACCACTCATTCTGGCCACAGACTCCCTCTTCCACCACTCAGTCTGGCCACAGACTCCCTCTTCCACCACTCAGTCTGGCCGCCGGCTCCGTCCTCCACCACTCAGTCTGGCCGCCGTCTCCGTCCTCCACCACTCAATCTGGCCACCGGCTGCTTCAGGCCAGAGATCGACGGTTAGTCTGGGGACCTCTGGTGGAGTTAAGGCGTCACTTCATGCCGAGCTGCAGGAACGAGGAAGAGGACACCACCATTCATCGTTTGGAGTGGAATGAGAGGAGTTTCAATATAAAAATATATTTATTAATTTTATAGCCAGGGCATTAGGAGGGAGCTCTATTACTATATGAAGGGACCGAGAGGGGGTACTATTCCTGTATGAAGTCACAGAGGGTGGGCACTTTTACTACATGGAGGCACAGAGCGGGACACTATTACTATAAGGAGGCACCTAGCTGGGGTAGTATTACTATATGAGGGCACCGAGGGTGGGCACTATTACTATATGGAGGCACAGAGAGGGGTGCTATTACTATATGGAGGTCCAGAGGGTGGACACTATTACTATATGGAGGCACCTAGTCGGGGTACTATTACTATATGAAGGCATAGAGGGTGGGCACTATTACTAAATGGAGGCACCTAGAGGGGGTACTATTACTATATGAAGGCACAGAGGGTGGCCACTATTACTATATGGAGGCATAGATGGGAAAACCATTAATATGTAGTATCACAGAGGGGACACCTTTACTATATGGAGGCACAGAGGGGGACTATTAATATGTAGTATCACTGGGAGGGGCACTTTTACTATATGGAGGCACAGTATCACTGGGGGGCACTTTTACTTTATGGAGGCAGCAATATCACTACATGGATGCACAGAAGGGGGACTATTAATATGTAGTATCACTGGGGGGGGCACTTTTACTATATGGAGGCACAGAGGGGGATCTATTAATAGGTAGGATCTTTTCCTCTGTGGATGCAGAGAGAGATGCTACGACTGTATTTCACAATTGTTGCCTTACATGGGGTCGGTCTGCTTTCAGATATCAGGGCTGCCGTTTGGTCCCAGTCCGGCCCAGGCTTGGTGGTACATGACTTTTCCCTTAGCGGTGCCCTTCCAAACTCTGCTGCCAAGACTTTATGTAAGGGCCACTCCTTAGGGGGAGTAAGAAGCCTAGAGGTCACGGCCGGGGTCCTACTGCCATCACAGGCTCCTTGCCCCCTCTTTCGTCCCTGATCTTGCCCTGGTTCTTCGCATGATTTTGGGGTAAAAATAGAAATGTCTATTAATGGATTCTACGACTGGAGTAATTCCCATTGTGTTCATAGTTCCTTCTGCGACTTCCCAGTGCGGCGGGCAGTGACATCAGCGGGCGCTGCCTCTGACTGGAGTAGTCATTACTCTGCCCATCATCCTGGAGCCATTTGCTGTTTTTGCCGCGATAATTACCAGTCTGTAGAAGGGGAGGTGGACTCTTCTGGGTAAATCCTGGGAACATGAGGATGAATCACCGATCTGAGGTTTTGGGATAGGGAGATCAGAGGAAAACTTCTTGGCAGAATTCTTAAACCCCGAGATGTCATACTTGACTGTTTTCTCCTGATGGTGGTTGTAGTGGTAACGAGCCTCACCGGGCTCTGTTGGTGGCCGCTCCAGTTTCCATCCACAGTCTGAAGAGAATCCGGGGAGGTTAATGAAGATCCTCAGAAGGGTCCATTGTGTGATGTGACTGCAGGGTGCACAGGCGGCATCGTTCCAGACCGTTGGGGCAAAATTTGGGGAAAGGGGTCTTTGCGGTCAAACTTCTTGTTAGTTTTGCCGAGATTTGAACCATTATCCTATGACTCTGGACCGCCGCTGTAGGTCACAGTTCACACCCTGCACTTTCCGTCTATACATGGGAATTTTCTGTAGGGCAGCAGGAGCTCTCCCCAGCGCCCTGTCCGCAGTACAACCTCATCTAGCCTCTTACATCCGCCTTATTCCAGCCTAGGTCTGAACGAGGCCTTGTAGAATCCCATTGCCACGGTAACAGAACCCAGGACTCCGCTTGATTCCAGAATGGTCGCACGATCGGCAGCACAGAGTATGTCAGGACACACTAATGTCGAATCGGACAGCTCATAAGAATCGGAGTGGACCGATCATTATTCCCCAATACTCTGTGCTGCTGATTTTGCTATTATTCTGGAACCTTCTTCCATTCCCTTTCACAAGAGCAGATGACATATAGGTTATATAATAAGATTTTATGCCAACCGGCCGCCTCATCCTGGGCAGCGCCATTTGGGCTGGATATTTTCTTCAAAAAGTTGCCAGTCCTCCCTGTTTTTGGCAAACTCTGTAATAGGGCACATAAAACGAGTTGGCAAAAACAAGATTTTCCAACTCCTGCAAGAACATTTTAACAGGGTTGTGTCACTTTCTAGCTCTCCAGCTACTGTGAAACTATAAGTCTCAGCATGCCACTACTGAGAATGATACTCTTGATGAGGAAGAAGAGCCATGGGCCAGCATGCACTAATTTCGTGCAGTGTTTAAAATCTCTGCAGCTCCCCCGCAGGCAAAATGAGGCATTACACCTCTTCTATTTCTTGTGTATGTGATGTATGGACCTGTCTGGTCCTCCAGAGATACAGAGGGTCACAGTATAATTTTATGGGGTCCTATGTGCTTGAGGTAGCTGTACGAAGCTTTGATTTTTGCAGGAAGGGTTGCACTTTCTTTAGGTATATTAGTATTTCCTTTTTTTTATTTAAGTGAAAATGCAATAATTTAAAATGTATTTTTCTTACATCCTCCAGCAATCATCATATATGACCCTACGTCTTGTTACTGATGAGACAATATCAAATATGTTGATATTATTTTATGCTTTCAGACTACTATTTAATAAAGTTTACTATAAAAAAAAAAAATAATTTGTGGTGTTTTATTTTACTTAAATTTTTTACTTCTTTCATTTATTTTATTTTATTATTTTTTTTAACCCATATCGATTTTTTTTTTCTTTATTTTTTTTCTATAATTAAATTTTCTGGCAATCTGACATGTATCTATAAACTGGTACTACAGGGAGTTGTTAAAGGGGGTGCTTACTAGTATAAAAAGGATTATTATGGGGTCCAGAGTGGTGCTTAACAAACTCTATACTCGCATACCGGACCTCTGTGTCTTACACTGATTTTCCTGGCTTCCGTTTCTTGAAAAATAAGGTGACCACTGCAGACAATCATTTACAGATGATTGGCTGCAGCAGTCAAGCTTTGTCAGAGCCAGAAAAAAAAATGGAAACCAACTGAGGATCGGTGGGGTCTGGTAAGTAAGTAAAGTTTATTATCATTATTATTATTATATTATGATTATTATTTATTAATTAAAAAAATATATATATATACAGTACAGACCAAAAGTTTGGACACACCTTCTCATTTAAAGGGAACCTGTCACACCGTATTTTAAAGATGAGATAAAAATGGCATTAACTAGGGCCAGAGCTGTGCTTTTCATTACTGTCTTCTTTGTGCTTTTATTCTGCACCTATCCTGCCGAAATACCTTTTGAAAGTCGCCGTTTGGTGCTGTCACTCAGTCAGGTCTGGTCAGATGGGCGTTGAGAAGTTGCGGTTCCTCCCCCCTGCTCCTCGGCGTGTATGACTTAAATGCGCTCTGTGAATCGCACAGATCGCGCACTTTCTTCGCAGTTGCGCAGTAAATTAGCCTCTTGCGCCTGCTCATTATGCTGTGCCCAACTGTGGGCATAGCATACGTTACATCACTGCGCAGGCGCTGGTCGGCACTTTTACCTGTGTGCCCCGGAAGTGGTCATATGCGCATTTACTGTATAGCTGGATGCCGGTAACGTTACTGCGCAGGCGCTAAGCACAACGCTGACGGCGGGAATAAAATTCGCAGGGAAACGCAAGAGGTGGGGGAGGAACCGCAACTTCTCAATGCCCATCTGACCAGACCTGACTGAGTGACAGCACCAAACGGCGACTTTCAAAAGGTATTTCGGCAGGATAGGTGCGGAATAAAAGCACAAAGAAGACAGTAATGTAAAGCACAGCTCTGGCCCTAGTTAATGCCATTTTTATCTCATCTTTAAAATACGGGGTGACAGGTTCCCTTTAAAGATTTTTCTGTATTTTCATGACTATGAAAATTGTACATTCACACTGAAGGCATCAAAACTATGAATTAACACATGTGGAATTATATACTTAACAAAAAAGTGTGAAACAACTGAAAATATGTCTTATATTCTAGGTTCTTCAAAGTAGCCACCTTTTGCTTTGATGACTGCTTTGCACACTCTTGGCATTCTCTTGATGAGCTTCAAGAGGTAGTCACCGGGAATGGTTTTCCCTTCACAGGTGTGCCCTGTCAGGTTTAATAAGTGGGATTTCATGCCTTATAAATGGGGTTGGGACCATCAGTTGTGTTGAGCAGAAGTCTGGTGGATACACAGCTGATAGTCCTACTGAATAGACTGTTAGAATTTGTATTATGGCAAGAAAAAAGCAGCTAAGAAAAGAAAAACGAGTGGCCATCATTACTTTAAGAAATGAAGGTCAGTAAGTCCGAAAAATTGGGAAAACTTTGAAAGTGCCCCCAAGTGCAGTGGCAAAAACCATCAAGCACTACAAAGAAACTTGCTCACATGAGGACCACCCCAGGAAAGGAAGACCAAGAGTTACCTCTGCTTCTGAGGATAAGTTTGTCCGAGTCACCAGCCTCAGAAATCGCAGGTTAACAGCAGCTCAGATTAGAGACCAGGTCAATGCCACACAGAGTTCTAGCAGCAGACACATCTCTACAACAACTGTTAAGAGGAGACTTTGTGCAGCAGGCCTTCATAGTAAAATAGCTGCTAGGAAACCACTGCTAAGGACAGGCAACAAGCAGAAGAGACTTGTTTGGGCTAAAGAACACAAGGAATGGACATTAGACCAGTGGAAATCTGGGCTTTGGTCTGATGAGTCCAAATTTGAGATCTTTGGTTCCATCCACAGTGTCTTTGTCCGACGCAGAAAAGGTGAACGGAGGGACTCTACATGCCTGGTTCCCACCGTGAAGCATGGAGGAGGTGTGATGGTGTAGGGTGCTTTGCTGGTGACACTGTTGGGGATTTATTCAAAATTGAAGGCATACTGAACCAGCATGGCTACCACAGCATCTTGCAGCGACATGCTATTCCATCGGGTTTGCGTTTAGTTGGACCATCAGTTATTTTTCAACAGGACAATGACCCCAAACACACCTCCAGGCTGTGTAAGGGCTATTTGACCAAGAAGGAGAGTGATGGGGTGCTACGCCAGATGACCTGGCCTCCACAGTCACCAGACCTGAACCCAATCGAGATGGTTTGGGGTGAGCTGGACACAGAGTGAAGGGAAAAGGGCCAACAAGTGCTAAGCATCTCTGGGAACTCCTTCAAGATTGTTGGAAGACCATTCCCGGTGACTACCTCTTGAAGTTCATCAAGAGAATGCCAAGAGTGTGCAAAGCAGTCATCAAAGCAAAAGGTGGCTACTTTGAAGAACCTAGAATATAAGACATAATTTCAGTTGTTTCACACTTTTTTTTGTTAAGTATATAATTCCACATGTGTTAATTCATAGTTTTGATGCCTTCAGTGTGAATGTACAATTTTCATAGTCATGAAAATACAGAAAAATCTTTAAATGAGAAGGTGTGTCCAAATTTTGGTCTGTACTGTATATACATTTTTTTTTTTTTTTTTTTTACTTACTTTTTTGTACCACTCCAGGCCCATAAAATAATCGTTTTTAAAGTTGTGGACAACCCCTTTAAATGTGCCCTAACTTCAAGGAATATGATCAGACAACTCAGGGGTCTTTTTATGGACCCTAAGCTGCCAGGATCTCTCCCTCCCCTCCCCCCCCCAAAAAAAAAATGTCATGATCGTACATCAGTTTCCAACAGTCCTTAATTTTCATAAAACAATCATGGCAAATATGAGATTATCCCAATCTTAAAAGGGCCGGGCTATAAAACCAACCCACCCAGAATTGGGAGCGGCTTTCCAGTTTTGATTGTTCCTCGGGGGCGGGACTACACATCAATATTTTATGAGCCAATCGGTTTTACGTGTGCTCCGCTGGTTTGTGGCATTTCATGGGTTAAATGGTGAAGATTACCTTATTTTAGGCTAAGGTTGACATTTATGAACATGTTGCGCTCAGTTTTTTTTTGCGTTTTATTTTTCTCTTTGGAATCTGATTTTTGCTGCATTTTGGATTCCGCAACACGTCAAGTTCTTTTTTTATTTGTCGAGTCTCAAGTGGGCAGGGTTCACATGATGCTTCCAAGTCCCTTTTTAAAGTTTTTTTATGCTATAAAATTAAGTAGTTTTTGCTGTTTTTTTTTCTTCAGAAAATTGCTGCAAAAAAAACCCAAAGCCGAATAAATAGTGAATTTAATCTTGGAGTATGAGGAATCAGATTTTAAAAAAAAATGAAATGTTGAAGGGCAATAGAAATGAATGAATGGCAGCTTTCTTGTTCTCCAGAATCAGCGGCGCTATTGATGTCCGGAGTTGCAGTACCCGACGCGGCCTGAGGACGCTAGAGGCGCTGTTCCTGGAAGAAAGCAGCCGTGTTCTTCTAATCTGTCACAGTAATAATAGAACCGGGCTCATTTTTCAATAACTGTAATAAAAATCTAAGTAAATGAATAAAAAAAAAATTGTAAAAAATTAATTCATTTTCGATTTTCCAGAATGACGTTGATATATTATAACGTGTTTTTTGGTTTTTTTTTATGTCGTCTCTAGATGCTGCGGCCATCAATGCCCCCCATTCACACAGGGCAGGAAATCCGGATCTCCGCCGCCTGCATGTATGATGTCCCGTAATAATCACACATGGCCCCAGCCACATTATAAAGGTCTTATTTTATTACTTTTGCCTCCTCTAGGTCGTCCTGTCTCTTTAAGAGATGTACAGGGGGGGTGGGGAGAGAGAGGAGGGGGTCTCACTGAGGGGCTGGAGTTTGGAAGCTGAGGGGTTTTACCAGTAGAGAGAAGAGAGAAGTCACAGGGCGAGAGCGCTGGAACACAGGGCTGAGAATTTGGGGTGAGTCCTAAGAAAAATGGGGTCACTTTTTGGAGGGTGAACTAAGTATTGGGGTCTGACGCTATAACCCCCAGCGGTGGGAGGATAGATGCCAGTGTGGCTATTTCTGCAAACCCCACACCCCTAGGATTGGGATGGAGATTTTGGAGGATCGCTAACTAGGACCAGATGTGCTGGAGGATGCGCAATGCTCTGCAGAGGGGACCAGGGGGGCGACACTGAGCGATGCTCTGCAGAGGAGACCGGTGGGCGACACTGAGCGATGCTCTGCAGAGGGGACCGGGGGCGACACTGAGCAATGCTCTGCAGAGGGGACCAGGGGGGCGACACTGAGCGATGCTCTGCAGAGGGAACCGGGGTGACACTGAGCGATGCTCTGCAGAGGGGACCGGGGGCGACACTGAGCGATGCTCTGCAGAGGGGATCGGGGCGACACTGAGCGATGCTCTGCAGAGGGGACCAGGAGGGCGACACTGAGCGATGCTCTGCAGAGGGGACCGGGGGCGACACTGAGCGATGCTCTGCAGAGGGGACCGGGGGCGACACTGAGCGATGCTCTGCAGAGGGGACCAGGGGGGCGACACTGAGCGATGCTCTGCAGAGGGAACCGGGGTGACACTGAGCGATGCTCTGCAGAGGGGACCGGGGGCGACACTGAGCGATGCTCTGCAGAGGGGACCAGGGGGGCGACACTGAGCGATGCTCTGCAGAGGGGACCGGGGGCGACACTGAGCGATGCTCTGCAGAGGGGACCAGGGGGGCGACACTGAGCGATGCTCTGCAGAGGGAACCGGGGTGACACTGAGCGATGCTCTGCAGAGGGGACCGGGGGCGACACTGAGCGATGCTCTGCAGAGGGGACCAGGGGGGCGACACTGAGCGATGCTCTGCAGAGGGGACCAGGGGGGCGACACTGAGCGATGCTCTGCAGAGGGGACCGGGGGCGACACTGAGCGATGCTCTGCAGAGGGGACCGGGGGCGACACTGAGCGATGCTCTGCAGAGGGGATCGGGGTGACACTGAGCGATGCTCTGCAGAGGGGATCGGGGGGACACTGAGCGATGCTCTGCAGAGGGGACCAGGGGGCGACACTGAGCGATGCTCTGCAGAGGAGACCGGGGGGGCGACACTGAGCGATGCTCTGCAGAGGGGATCGGGGCGACACTGAACGATGCTCTGCAGAGGGGATCGGGGCGACACTGAGCGATGCTCTGCAGAGGGGACCGGGGTGACACTAAGCGATGCTCTGCAAAGGGGACCGGGGGCCACACTGAGCGATGCTCTGCAGAGGGGACTGGGGGCCACACTGAGCGATGCTCTGCAGAGGGGACCGGGGTGACACTAAGCGATGCTCTGCAGAGGGGATCGGGGGCGACACTGAGCGATGCTCTGCAGAGGGGATCGGGGGCGACACTGAGCGATGCTCTGCAGAGGGGACCGGGGGCCACACTGAGCGATGCTCTGCAGAGGGGACCGGGGGTGACACTAAGCGATGCTCTGCAGAGGGGACCGGGGGCCACACTGAGCGATGCTCTGCAGAGGGGACCGGGGGCCACACTGAGCGATGCTCTGCAGAGGGGACCGGGGGCCACACTGAGCGATGCTCTGCAGAGGGGACCGGGGTGACACTAAGCGATGCTCTGCAGAGGGGACCGGGGGCCACACTGAGCGATGCTCTGCAGAGGGGACCGGTGTGACACTAAGCGATGCTCTGCAGAGGGGATCGGGGGCGACACTGAGCGATGCTCTGCAGGGGGGACCGGGGGCGACACTGAGCGATGCTCTGCAGAGTGGACCGGGGTGACACTGAGCGATGCTCTGCAGAGGAGACCGGTGGGCGACACTGAGCGATGCTCTGCAGAGGGGACCAGGGGCGACACTGAGCAATGCTCTGCAGAGGGGGCCAGGGGCGACACTGAGCAATGCTCTGCAGAGGGGGCCAGGGGCGACACTGAGCAATGCTCTGCAGAGGGGACCAGGGGCGACACTGAGCGATGCTCTGCAGAGGGGACAGGGGGCAACACTGAGCGATGCTCTGCAGAGGGGGCCAGGGGTGACACTGAGCAATGCTCTGCAGAGGGGACCAGGGGCGACACTGAGCAATGCTCTGCAGAGGGGACCAGGGGCGACACTGAGCGATGCTCTGCAGAGGGGACCAGGGGCGACACTGAGCGATGCTCTGCAGAGGGGCCCGGGGGCGTCACTGAGCGATGCTCTGCAGAGGGAACCGGGGGCGACACTGAGCGATGCTCTGCAGAGGGAACCGGGGGCGACACTGAGCGATGCTCTGCAGAGGGGACCGGGGGCGACACTGAGCGATGCTCTGCAGAGGGGACCGGGGGCGACACTGAGCGATGCTCTGCAGAGGGGATCGGGGCGACACTGAGCGATGCTCTGCAGAGGGAACCGTGTCTGACGCTAATGGGACGCAAGTTTTTAGTGCAATGCTCTGCATAGGACACAGGTGTGACTATATAATGAAGTGTGAGTTATTTTTTTAGTGCCATGCTCTGCAAAGGGGATCAGTGTGTGTATGTGAGATACTAAAATGGGGCGTGCAATGCTCTGCAGACACTATAAAGTGGCGTGTTTTGTTTTTTTCTTGTGCAATGCTCTGCAGAGACTTTATTGGGGTGTGCAATGCTCTGCAGAGGGGACCAGTGGCTGACACTATAATGAGTTGCAATTTTTTTTTTCCTTGGTGCAATGCTCTGCAAGAGGAACCAGTCTGAGGCATTATAATGGGGTGTGATTCTCTTAGCGTAATGCTCTGCAGAGGGGACCAGACTGTGACGCTATCATGGGATGCGCAATGCTCTGCAGATGGGACCAAGATACCACACTGTTAGGAGTTGTGATTTATTTATTTTTTATAAGTGCAATGCTCTGCAGATGGGACCAGTTTGGGACTCTCTAATGGGGTGTGATTTTCTTAGTGCAATGCTCTGCATCAGGGACTAGTGTGACACTTTGTGAAACGCTCTGCAGAGGAGATCGGTATGTAACGCTAAAAGGGTGTGATACTTTTTTTTTTTTTGCGCAGCGGGTTCTGCAATGTTCTGCAGAGGGGCGCCCAGACTTTTAGTATTAAGACGACGCTTTTTGCCCCAAATATAAGCAAAAAAAAAAAAAAAGTTTACAGAAATCTTAGCGGTTTCCAATATTAATTGTTGCGGCTCCGTTTTCCCACCGTAGCGTTATATAACGAGTGAGCCGCGGAGCTGACGATCAGTTCTTCCGCCGCCGGCACCTTCGGGGTGGGAGCAGGAATTTCTCACTTTACTCCTGGGACCAAAAAGAAACAGAATTAAAGATTATGAATTCCGGATTTTCCTGTGTTTTTACAGCGCTCGGATGTAGCAGAGCCGAGTCTGTGTTTGTAGGAGAATAATCGGTCATGTTTGTGCTTGCAGTCCCATGTAAAAGCAGCGATAAACACATGGTGATCTAATAGTCATGAGTGGTGCCAAGTGACCAACCCAGCTCTGCTACATCTGCACTTCATTATGTGGCGTGCCAGCGCGTTTCAGGCGCTGAAATAAGTGGGAGCAGCAGAGTTTTCTGGAGCGCAGAGACTTGGGTGTGTGCTCAGTGATGGAGGGCCAGAGAAAGGGGTGAGGTGAGGAGGGAAACTGTACAAAACTGCATCCGCTGTAGCAGAGCCGAGCTGGTCATTCACTTCTACACACTCGGCTCTGCTACATCCCAGAATTGATCTGGAACCGAGGGGTGAGGACATTTAAGGCTGCGGAGGTGGAACTTTCGCTCCGGATCTTTTTTCCGCCACATGAGGCAGAAAACTGGAATCTTATTACATTTTCCGCCAGTCTTGCAGAAGGCCCCGTCCTCACATTCTGACCCACTAAGGAATGTTTTTTTTCCAGTTCTAATGATCTATGGGTGCACACAAAATAGCCAAAGAACCATGGATATTTTGGGGAAAAGCCTGTAAGGTATTGTGGGGATTCGAACCCTGGATCGAAAGGAATGAAGAACCTCAATTCTCCCTACAGTGCCCCCGCAGGCAAAATGAAGCATTACACATTTTAAGCTCAATGGCGTGTCCATGTAATTTACAGACGCGCCAGGTCCTCCAGACACGCTTTCTATCAGCGCTCCACTCCACTAATATTTAAGGATCCATTCTCCCCCGCCTAGAGAGAGAGAGGTCAGACTGGCTTACACTAAGCAGGATGACCAACGATCTACTTCTTGCCAAGGGCACCACAAAAGCTATGATATGTACACGCTCTACAGGGTCTGAATAGGTCTATGGAGCAAACAATTATGACAAGGTCCCTATAATACCGCCATATAATGCACATAATCATCATACAAAAAGCAGCTAGATAATAATAATGCACTAGTGTCCCTATAATACCGCCATATAATGCACATAATCATCATACAAAAAGCAGCTAGATAATAATAATGCACTAGTGTCCCTATAATACCACCATATAATGCACATCATCATCATACAAAAAGCAGCTAGATAATAATAATGCACTAGTGTCCCTATAATACCGCCATATAATGCACATCATGATCATACGAAAAGCAGCTAGATAATAATAATGCACTAGTGTCCCTATAATACCGCCATATAATGCACATCATCATCATACGAAAAGCAGCTGGATAATAATGATGCACTAGTGTCCCTATAATACCGCCATATAATGCACATCGTCATCATACGAAAAGCAGCTGGATAATAATAATGCACTAGTGTCCCTATAATACCGCCATGTAATGCACATCATCATCATACGAAAAGCAGCTAGATAATAATGATGCACTAGTGTCCCTATAATACCACCATATAATGCGCATAATCATCATCTGAAAAGCAGCTAGATAATAATAATGCACTAGTGTCCCTATAATACCGCCATATAATGCACATCATACGAAAAGCAGCTGGATAATAATGATGCACTAGTGTCCCTATAATACCGCCATATAATGCACATCGTCATCATACGAAAAGCAGCTGGATAATAATAATGCACTAGTGTCCCTATAATACCGCCATGTAATGCACATCATCATCATACGAAAAGCAGCTAGATAATAATGATGCACTAGTGTCCCTATAATACCGACATATAATGCACATCGTCATCATACAAAAAGCAGCTGGATAATAATAATGCACTAGTGTCCCTATAATACCGCCATATAATGCACATCGTCATCATACGAAAAGCAGCTGGATAATAATGATGCACTAGTGTCCCTATAATACCGCCATATAATGCACATCGTCATCATATGAAAAGCAGCTGGATAATAATAATGCACTAGTGTCCCTATAATACCGCCATATAATGCACATCATCATCATACGAAAAGCAGCTGGATAATAATAATGCACTAGTGTCCCTATAATACCGCCATATAATGCACATCGTCATCATACGAAAAGCAGCTAGATAATAATGATGCACTAGTGTCCCTATAATAGCGCCATATAATGCACATCGTCATCATACGAAAAGTAGCTGGATAATAATAATGCACTAGTGTCCCTATAATACCGCCATATAATGCACATCGTCATCATATGAAAAGCAGCTGGATAATAATAATGCACTAGTGTCCCATTAATACCGCCATATAATGCACATCATGATCATACGAAAAGCAGCTAGATAATAATAATGCACTAGTGTCCCTATAATACCGCCATATAATGCACATCATGATCATACGAAAAGCAGCTGGATAATAATAATGCACTAGTGTCCCTATAATACCGCCATATAATGCACATCATCATCATATGAAAAGCAGCTAGATAATAATAATGCACTAGTGTCCCTATAATACCGCCATATAATGCACATCATCATCATACGAAAAGCAGCTAGATAATAATGATGCACTAGTGTCCCAATAATACCGCCATATAATGCACATCATCATCATATGAAAAGCAGCTAGATAATAATAATGCACTAGTGTCCCTATAATACCACCATATAATGCACATCATCATCATACAAAAAGCAGCTAGATAATAATAATGCACTAGTGTCCCTATAATAGCGCCATATAATGCACATCGTCATCATACGAAAAGTAGCTGGATAATAATGATGCACTAGTGTCCCTATAATACCGCCATATAATGCACATCATCATCATATGAAAAGCAGCTAGATAATAATAATGCACTAGTGTCCCTATAATACCACCATATAATGCACATCATCATCATACGAAAAGCAGCTAGATAATAATGATGCACTAGTGTCCCTATAATAGCGCCATATAATGCACATCGTCATCATACGAAAAGTAGCTGGATAATAATAATGCACTAGTGTCCCTATAATACCGCCATATAATGCACATCGTCATCATATGAAAAGCAGCTGGATAATAATAATGCACTAGTGTCCCATTAATACCGCCATATAATGCACATCATGATCATACGAAAAGCAGCTAGATAATAATAATGCACTAGTGTCCCTATAATACCGCCATATAATGCACATCGTCATCATACGAAAAGCAGCTGGATAATAATAATGCACTAGTGTCCCTATAATACCGCCATATAATGCACATCGTCATCATACGAAAAGTAGCTGGATAATAATAATGCACTAGTGTCCCTATAATACCGCCATATAATGCACATCATCATCATATGAAAAGCAGCTAGATAATAATAATGCACTAGTGTCCCTATAATACCGCCATATAATGCACATCATCATCATACGAAAAGCAGCTAGATAATAATGATGCACTAGTGTCCCTATAATACCGCCATATAATGCACATCGTCATCATATGAAAAGCAGCTGGATAATAATAATGCACTAGTGTCCCGATAATACCGCCATATAATGCACATCATGATCATACGAAAAGCAGCTAGATAATAATGATGCACTAGTGTCCCTATAATACCGCCATATAATGCACATCATCATCATACGAAAAGCAGCTAGATAATAATGATGCACTAGTGTCCCTATAATACCGCCACATATTGCACATCGTCATCATACGAAAAGCAGCTGGATAATAATAATGCACTAGTGTCCCTATAATACCGCCATGTAATGCACATCATGATCATACGAAAAGCAGCTAGATAATAATGATGCACTAGTGTCCCTATAATACCGCCATATATTGCACATCGTCATCATACGAAAAGCAGCTGGATAATAATGATGCACTAGTGTCCCTATAATACCGCCATATAATGCACATCGTCATCATACGAAAAGCAGCTGTATAATAATGATGCACTAGTGTCCCTATAATACCGCCATATAATGCACATCGTCATCATACGAAAAGCAGCTGGATAATAATAATGCACTAGTGTCCCTATAATACCGCCATATAATGCACATCGTCATCATACGAAAAGCAGCTGGATAATAATGATGCACTAGTGTCCCTATAATACCGCCATATAATGCACATCGTCATCATACGAAAAGCAGCTGGATAATAATGATGCACTAGTGTCCCTATAATACCGCCATATAATGCACATCGTCATCATACGAAAAGCAGCTGGATAATAATAATGCACTAGTGTCCCTATAATACCGCTATGTAATGCACATCATCATCATACGAAAAGCAGCTAGATAATAATGATGCACTAGTGTCCCTATAATAGTGCCATATAATGCACATCGTCATCATACGAAAAGTAGCTGGATAATAATAATGCACTAGTGTCCCTATAATACCGCCATATAATGCACATCGTCATCATATGAAAAGCAGCTGGATAATAATAAGGCACTAGTGTCCCATTAATACCGCCATATAATGCACATCATCATCATACGAAAAGCAGCTAGATAATAATGATGCACTAGTGTCCCTATAATACCGCCATATAATGCACATCATGATCATACGAAAAGCAGCTAGATAATAATAATGCACTAGTGTCCCTATAATACCGCCATATAATGCACATCGTCATCATACGAAAAGCTGCTGGATAATAATAATGCACTAGTGTCCCTATAATACCGCCATATAATGCACATCGTCATCATACAAAAGTAGCTGGATAATAATAATGCACTAGTGTCCCTATAATACCGCCATATAATGCACATCATCATTTTATGAAAAGCAGCTAGATAATAATGCACTAGTGTCCCTCTAATACCGCCATATAATGCACATCATCATCATACGAAAGCAGCTAGATAATGATGCACTAGTGTCCCTATAATACCGCCATATAATGCACATCGTCATCATATGAAAAGCAGCTGGATAATAATAATGCACTAGTGTCCCTATAATACCGCCATATAATGCACATCGTCATCATACGAAAAGCAGCTAGATAATAATGATGCACTAGTGTCCCTATAATACCGCCATATAATGCACATCATCATCATACGAAAAGCAGCTAGATAATAATGATGCACTAGTGTCCCTATAATACCGCCACATAATGCACATCGTCATCATACGAAAAGCAGCTGGATAATAATAATGCACTAGTGTCCCTATAATACCGCCATGTAATGCACATCATGATCATACGAAAAGCAGCTAGATAATAATGATGCACTAGTGTCCCTATAATACTGCCATATATTGCACATCGTCATCATACGAAAAGCAGCTGGATAATATTGCACTGATGTCCCTATAATCCGCCATATAATACACATTATCATCATACGAAAAGCAGCTGGATAATAATAATGCACTAGTGTCCCTATAATACCGCCATATAATGCACATAGTCATCATACGAAAACCAGCTGGATAATAATGATGCACTAGTGTCCCTATAATACCGCCATATATTGCACATCGTCATCATATGAAAAGCAGCTGGATAATAATGCACTACAGTGACCCAATACCGCCATATAATTTACATAATCTTCCATAAGGTGCCTAGATAATAATAATGCCATACAATCGCCTAAAAACACCGCTATACGCTACTTCTGTGACCCTTTCACCATGTTTGCCAATGACTTGACAGAGATTTATTATCGACACTGGGTGTAAGAATCTGGATATATAGAATCTGGAACATGTATAGGAGTAATGGATAAACCAGCGGGTCTGGGAATGTAGGTGGGGAGAATCTTGGCTTGTGCACAAATAATATATCTGGATTATACCTGCAAGATGGCTGAGCTTTATATAAGGAATATCTGCTAAGGAGATAAAGTCATGAAACACCGAGTGCAAGACAGAAATCTGATGGTGAATCCTGGGAATAGAAAAAGCTTAGAAAGTTACTGGGTTACTGTAATAAGAGGTTACAGGGGTAATAAGAGGATCAGGAGCCGGGTTACTGTAATAAGAGGTTACAGGGGTAATAAGAGGATCAGGAGCCGGGTTACTGTAATAAGAGGTTACAGGGTAATAAGAGGATCAGGAGCCGGGTTACTGTAATAAGAGGTTACAGGGTAATAAGAGGATCAGGAGCCGGGTTACTGTAATAAGAGGTTACAGGGTAATAAGAGGATCAGGAGTCGGGTTACTGTAATAAGAGGTTACAGGGTAATAAGAGGATCAGGAGCCGGGTTACTGTAATAAGAGGTTACAGGGGTAATAAGAGGATCAGGAGCCAGGTTACTGTAATAAGATGTTACAGGGGTAATAAGAGGATCAGGAGCCGGGTTACTGTAATAAGAAGTTACAGGGGTAATAAGAGGATCAGGAGGCGGGTTACTGTAATAAGAGGTTACAGGGTAATAAGAGGATCAGGAGCCGGGTTACTGTAATAAGAGGTTACAGGGTAATAAGAGGATCAGGAGCCGGGTTACTGTAATAAGAGGTTACAGGGGTAATAAGAGGATCAGGAGCCGGGTTACTGTAATAAGAAGTTACAGGGGTAATAAGAGGATCAGGAGCCGGGTTACTGTAATAAGAGGTTACAGGGTAATAAGAGGTTACAGGGGTAATAAGAGGATCAGGAGCCGGGTTACTGTAATAAGAGATTACAGGGTAATAAGAGGTTACAGGGGTAATAAGAGGATCAGGAGCCAGGTTACTGTAATAAGAGGTTAGAGAGTAATAAGAGGTTACAGGGTAATAAGAGGATCAGGAGCCGCGTTACTGTAATAAGAGGTTACAGGGTAATAAGAGGTTACAGGGTAATAAGAGGATCAGGAGCCGGGTTACTGTAATAAGAGGTTACAGGGTAATAAGAGGATCAGGAGCCGGGTTACTGTAATAAGAGGTTACAGGGGTAATAAGAGGATCAGGAGCCGGGTTACTGTAATAAGAGGTTACAGGGGTAATAAGAGGATCAGGAGCCGGGTTACTGTAATAAGAGGTTACAGGGTAATAAGAGGATCAGGAGCCGGGTTACTGTAATAAGAGGTTACAGGGGTAATAAGAGGATCAGGAGCCGGGTTACTGTAATAAGAGGTTACAGGGTAATAAGAGGATCAGGAGCCAGGTTACTGTGATAACAGGTTACAGGGTAATAAGAGGATCAGGAGAAGGGGTAACTGTAATAAGAGATTACAGGGGTAATAAGAGGATCAGGAGCCGGGTTACTGTAATACGAGGTTACAGGGTAATAAGAGGATCAGGAGCCGGGTTACTGTAATAAGAGGTTACAGGGTAATAAGAGGATCAGGAGCCAGGTTACTGTGATAACAGGTTACAGGGTAATAAGAGGATCAGGAGCCGGGTTACTGTAATAAGAGATTACAGGGGTAATAAGAGGATCAGGAGCCGGGTTACTGTAATAAGAGGTTACAGGGTAATAAGAGGATCAGGAGCCGGGTTACTGTAATAAGAGGTTACAGGGGTAATAAGAGGATCAGGAGCCAGGTTACTGTAATAAGAGATTACAGGGTAATAAGAGGATCAGGAGCCGGGTTACTGTAATAAGAGATTACAGGGGTAATAAGAGGATCAGGAGCCGGGTTACTGTAATAAGAGGTTACAGGGGTAATAAGAGGATCAGGAGCCGGGTTACTGTAATAAGAGGTTACAGGGGTAATAAGAGGATCAGGAGCCGGGTTACTGTAATAAGAGGTTACAGGGTAATAAGAGGATCAGGAGCCGGGTTACTGTAATAAGAGGTTACAGGGGTAATAAGAGGATCAGGAGCCGGGTTACTGTAACAAGAGGTTACAGGGGTAATAAGAGGATCAGGAGCCGGGTTACTGTAATAAGAGGTTACAGGGGTAATAAGAGGATCAGGAGCCGGGTTACTGTAATAAGAGGTTACAGGGGTAATAAGAGGATCAAGAGCCGGGTTACTGTAATAAGAGGTTACAGGGTAATAAGAGGATCAGGAGTCGGGTTACTGTAATAAGAGGTTACAGGGTAATAAGAGGATCAGGAGTCGGGTTACTGTAATAAGAGGTTACAGGGTAATAAGAGGATCAGGAGCCGGGTTACTGTAATAAGAGGTTACAGGGGTAATAAGAGGATCAGGAGCCGGGTTACTGTAATAAGAGGTTACAGGGTAATAAGAGGATCAGGAGCCGGGTTACTGTAATAAGAGGTTACAGGGTAATAAGAGGATCAGGAGCCGGGTTACTGTAATAAGAGGTTACAGGGTAATAAGAGGATCAGGAGCCGGGTTACTGTAATAAGAAGTTACAGGGGTAATAAGAGGATCAGGAGCCGGGTTACTGTAATAAGAGGTTACAGGGTAATAAGAGGATCAGGAGTCGGGTTACTGTAATAAGAGGTTACAGGGTAATAAGAGGATCAGGAGCCGGGTTACTGTAATAAGAGGTTACAGGGGTAATAAGAGGATCAGGAGCCGGGTTACTGTAATAAGATGTTACAGGGGTAATAAGAGGATCAGGAGCCGGGTTACTGTAATAAGAAGTTACAGGGGTAATAAGAGGATCAGGAGCCGGGTTACTGTAATAAGAGGTTACAGGGTAATAAGAGGTTACAGGGGTAATAAGAGGATCAGGAGCCGGGTTACTGTAATAAGAGGTTACAGGGTAATAAGAGGTTACAGGGGTAATAAGAGGATCAGGAGCCAGGTTACTGTAATAAGAGGTTAGAGGGTAATAAGAGGTTACAGGGTAATAAGAGGATCAGGAGCCGCGTTACTGTAATAAGAGGTTACAGGGTAATAAGAGGTTACAGGGTAATAAGAGGATCAGGAGCCGGGTTACTGTAATAAGAAGTTACAGGGGTAATAAGAGGATCAGGAGCCGGGTTACTGTAATAAGAGGTTACAGGGTAATAAGAGGTTACAGGGGTAATAAGAGGATCAGGAGCCGGGTTACTGTAATAAGAGGTTACAGGGTAATAAGAGGTTACAGGGGTAATAAGAGGATCAGGAGCCAGGTTACTGTAATAAGAGGTTAGAGGGTAATAAGAGGTTACAGGGTAATAAGAGGATCAGGAGCCGCGTTACTGTAATAAGAGGTTACAGGGTAATAAGAGGTTACAGGGTAATAAGAGGATCAGGAGCCGGGTTACTGTAATAAGAGGTTACAGGGTAATAAGAGGATCAGGAGCCGGGTTACTGTAATAAGAGGTTACAGGGGTAATAAGAGGATCAGGAGCCGGGTTGCTGTATTAAGGATCTTTATACAGTTGTGCTCAAAAATTTACATACTCCGGCAGAATTTTTGCTTTCTTGGCCTTTTTTCAGAGAATATGAATGATGACACCAAAACTTTTTCTCCACTCATGGTTAGTGGTTGGGTAAAGCCATTTATTGTCAAACTACTGTGTTTTCTCTTTTTAAATCATAATGACAACCCAAAACATCCAAATGACCCTGATCAAAAGTTCACATACCCCATTTCTTAATATCGTGTATTGCCCCCTCTAACATCTATGACAGCTTAAAGTCTTTTGTGGTAGTTGTGGATGAGGTTCTTTATTTTCTCAGATGGTAAAGCTGCCCACTCTTCTTGGCAAAAAGCCTCCAGTTCCTGTAAATTCCTGGGCTGTCTAGTATGAACTGCGCACTTGAGATCTCCCCAGAGTGGCTCAATGATATTGAGGTCAGGAGACTGAGATGGCCACTCCAGAACCTTCACTTTGTTCTGCTGTAGCCAATGACAGGTTGACTTGGTCTTGTGTTTTGGATCATTGTCTTGTTGGAACGTCCAAGTACGTCCCATGCGCAGCTTCCAGGCTGATGAGTGAAAATTTGCCTCCAGTATTTGCTGATAACGTGCTGCATTCATCTTTCCTTCAACTTTGACCAAGTTTCCTGTGCCTTTGTAGCTCACACATCCCCAAAACATCAGTGATCCACTTCCATGCTTTACAGTAGGAATGGTGTTCCTTTCAACATAGGTCTTGTTGACCTGTCTCCAAATGTAACGTTTATAGTTGTGGCCAAAAAGTTTAATTTTGGTCTCCTCACTCCAAATTACCTTGTTCCAGAAGTTTTGAGGCTTGTCTCTGTGCTGTTTTGCATAATGTAGGTGAGATACTTTGTGGCATTTGCGCAGTAATGGCTTTCTTCTGGCGACCCAACCATGCAGCCCATTTTTCTTCAAGTTCCTCCTTAGTGTACATCTTGAAACAGCCACACTGCAAGTTTTCAGAGAGTCCAGTATTTCAGCTGATGTTATTTGTGGCTTTTTCTTTGCATCCAGAACTTTCCAGAATTTTCCTGGCAGTTGTGGACGTCATTTTTGTTGGTCTACCTGACCGTGGTTTTGTTTTTACAGAGCCCCTAATTTTCTATTAATCACAGTGTGAACGCTGCTGACTGGCATTATCAATTCCTTGGATATCTTTTTGTATCCCTTTCCTGTTTTATACAGTTCAACTACCTTTTCCCGTAGATCCGTTGACAATTCTTTTGCTTTCTTCATGACTCACAATCCAGAAACGTCAGTGGCTGGATGAAAGATGCGAGAGTCTGTCTGGACCCAGAAACTCACTCAGCTTTTATGCACACACACTGATTACAAGCAAACAGGTCACAGATGAGGATGTTACCTTTAGTAGCCATTCACAGTCAACTTCTGTGCATGTTATCAGGCCAAAATCACCAGGGTATGTGAACTTTTGATCAGGGTCATTTGGATGTTTTGGGTTGTCATTATGATTTAAACTTTTGAGCACAACTGTATATCAGGAGAATAAGATGATGGGGTGTAGTGAGCAGAGCTCCCTCCAGGATTCAGGTAGGAGGGCACATTTTGGGTGTGAGTACATCTGGAAAGCAGATGTTGAGCTCACTTGTGTAGTCTGCGCCTCCGCCCTGTCCTGGGTGAAATGTGAAGCTGAGCAGAGAGGGGGATTTGGGATCAGTGCAGGGAAAGCGGAGAATCTGGTTGGAATCAGTAAAGAAAACAGAATAAGGAAGAGGAAACAAAATAGGAAAAGCAAGAGGCGATTTCAATAGGAAAGTGAAAAAAATTAAGGCGAAAGAAACATGGATTTAAAAACAAGATGTAAATAGGAACTGAAGGGGCTTTCCAGAATTAGAAAAATATGGCTACTTTCTGTCTGAAACAGCGCCAAACGTGTCTGTGGGTTATGTGCAGTATTGCAGTTTGGCTTCATTGAAGTGTATGGAGCCCAGCTGCAGTACCAGACACGACCTCTATACAACTGTGGCGCTATTTCTGAAAAAAACAGCAGCCGTGTTTTTCCTATTGGAAGTGGATATAACACGCGGAACTGGAGACAAACTGTCATAAATGCTCAGGTCTTTATCGTTTTGGTGGTGGTCATGAACGTAGTGGTTTGATGGATTCTTGCTGTAGATGTCTGGGGCTGGATAATAAAAGGATAAAAGTGGCGACTGTCCTGTGTCTCGGCACCACCCGACTCAGGAGGAGTCTCTGCTTGGAAATTTGGCACATGAGCACGGTCTTCCCTCTGGAAATGAAGCAGTATGTGGCTCTATTCTTGGACTTTGTGCACTGTATGGCGGTATTATTTGTACACTGTGGAGAACTGTGCAATCATTCAAACCAAAAGGAACAACTCTTGACAAGTTCATCATTTTTGCTATTAGGTGAGAAGAATGTATGCGGCAATCCTTTCTCCAGGGGGACCGCTCCGGTCTCCTCAGCATCTTCTGCCTCTCTGTGACGTCTCAGGGCATGATGGCGTCCCTACAACACGCCTTCTGTGCTGAGCGGTGCAGAGAATCAGAAGATGCAGATGAGACCAGAACAGCGGGCAACTGGGAGAGCGGAAGATTTGAATATATGGAATATATGGAGCCATTATACTGTATGGAGCAATATATGGTGCCCATTATACTGTATGGAGCAATATATGGTGCCCATTATACTGTATGGAGCAATATATGGGGCTCAAAATACTTTATGGAGCAATATATGAGGCTGATAAGTGTATGGAGCAATATATGGGGCCCATTATACTGTATGAAGCAATATATGTGGCCCATTATACTGTAAGGAGCAATATATGGAGCCCATAAAACTTTATGGAGCAATATATAGGGACCATAATATTTTATGGAGCAATATATGGGGCCCATAATGGCGTATGGAGCAATATATGTGGCCCATAATACTGTATGGAGTGATATATAGGGACCATAATATTTTATGGAGCAATATATGGGGCCCATAATGGCATATGGAGCAATATATGGGGCCCATAATACTTTATGGAGCAATATATGAGGCTCATAATACTTTATGTGGCTATATATGAGGCCGATAAGTGTATGTAGCATTATATGGGGCCCATTATACTGTATGAGCACTATGTGGTGCCCATTATACTGTATGGAGCAATACATGTGGTGCATTATACTGTATGGAGCATTATATAGTACCCATAATACTGTATGGAGCAATATATGGGGCCCATACTTTATTGAGCAATATATGGGGTCCATAATAATGTATCGAGCATTATATGGGGCTCATTAAACTGTAAGGAGCAACATATGGGCCCATTATACTGTATGGAGCAATATATGAGGCCGATAATAGTGTATTGAGCATTATATGGGCCCATTATACTGTATGGAGCAATATATGTGGCTATAATACTTTATGGAGCAATATATGAGGCCGATAATAGTGTATTGAGCATTATATGGGCCCATTATACTGTATGGAGCAATATATGGGGCCCATAATACTGTCTGGAGGACTATGTGAAACTCGCAGACTTTTGATCCCCCCAGGGCCTGCACTGTGAGCGGCGAGCATTCACCAGTTTCTGAGCTATTGTAGAGTTTACAATAGATATCACTCATAATGTAAGAAGTAAGTGAGATCTTTGGCCTCGTACTATACCTATGTTTATTATCTGTCCATCAGAAATCGTGTTATGTGTTAAATGGGTCCGGTGAGACCCTTTCACCCGGGGCCCACGAAAACCTGGATATCAAAAATACACGGCACTTTGCGAAAGATGGAAGTAGGTGCTCAAGTAGAGTCTCCAACCCGCGTCAACAAATATGTAGAAAAACTCGGCACTCTATAGATTCTGATGAAGGATAAGTCTGTTTATTTCACATCCTGACAAACAAATCAATTGCTGAACGTTTTTGGTCCTATATGGACCTTCCTCAGAGCAATTTAGTTTATCTAGCACAAAGACATAACGTTTTGAGAAAAAGAAAAATATATAAAACAAAAGTCAGAAATCTTGTCTAATGATAATATCAACACTAATGCGATATCTTATATAGTTCATACATGTCAAAAAAAGAGGGACATATATCGGTGGCCAACGCAGCGTAAAACCTGTCCGAGGTAACAGTTACAGTATGACGTTTACCCTGCTGTTGTCTTCGGTCAAAAACGACCGACCTTGAACTTTAATATTCTTTAAAATATTCAAGATGCGGCTCTGAAACCCGTGGCCGACCGACCCATCCTCATGAAGTCAATCAACCACAAGTTTCAGAACCGCATCTTGAACACCAAGTTCAAAATCGGTCTCCCCAGACCGAAGACAACAGCAGGGTTAAGCAATATTTCAAATACTACAAGACTTATGGTGAAAAAAATCCTTGTGGACCTAATTCGGTGATGTCGGATGGTTTTTCCTTGATAAAATAGTATCGCTGGATATAGTATAACGTGCCTAAGTTCAGACGTGCCGTGCCAGTACCCTAAGACAAGGAGAAAAGGGGATAAGGTGTCAAGATAACGGTTCAAGAGACTAATGTTTCTATTAGGGAAGAAAGGCGGTATGCTCAGACAATCAGTGCATAATCATCAAATAGTATGTAAGAGTATTCACCTGGAGTAATGAAACAATATGTATGGTCCGACTGAATATCCTCCTAATAAATTATGCAGTCGCCAATAATATGCTGAAACAATCGAAAATCAATCTATCAGTGAAAAATACTGTGGGTGCAAGAAGACGGCACTATAGTAACATGGGTAAAGCGCCATGGAATAAATGGTGCTATAATAATCTACTATATAATTGTCTAAGGGTCACTTCCGTCTTTCTGTCTGTCTTTCTGTCTGTCACGGATATTCATTGGTCGCGGCCTCTGTCTGTCATGGAATCTAAGTCGCTGATTGGTCGCGGCAAAACAGCCACGACCAATCAGCGACGGGCACAGTCCGGAAGAAAATGGCCGCTCCTTACTCCCCGCAGTCAGTGCCCGGCGCCCGCATACTCCCCTCCAGTCACCGCTCACATAGGGTTACTGCCGGCGGTAATGGACCGCGTTATGCCGCGGGTAATACACTCCGTTACCGCCGCTATTAACCCTGTGTGTTCCCAACTTTTTACTATTGATGTTGCCTATGCGGCATCAATAGTAAAAAAATGTAATGTTAAAAATAATAAAAAAACAAAAAACCTGCTATACTCACCCTCCGTAGTCCGCCGAGCCGCTCGCGCCTGCCGCCATCTTCCGTTCCCAGCGATGCATTGCGAAATTACCCAGAAGACTTTGCGGTCTCGCGAGACCGCTAAGTCTTCTGGGTAATTTCGCAATGCATCCTGGGAACGGAAGATGGCGGCAGCCGCGCGCCCATCGCCAAAGCGCCGTTGGATCCCAGGGGGTGAGTATGTAACTATTTTTTATTTTAATCCTTTTTTTTTCAACAGGGATATGTGCCCACACTGCTAAATACTGCGTGGGCTACATGGCTGCTATATAATACGTGGGCAGTACTATATACTACATGGCTGCTATATACTACGTGGGTAGTACTATATACGACATGGCTGCTATATACTACGTGGGCAGTACTATATACTACATGGCTGCTATATACTACGTGGACAGTACTATATACTACATGGCTGCTATATACTAGGCCTTATCACACCCATCCACAAGAGTGGGGACAGGTATGACCCAGCCAACTACAGAGGCATATGTGTCAGCAGCAACCTGGGAAAACTGTTCAACAGTATCCTGAACAAGAGGTTCCTCACCGAGCACAACGTCCTCAGCAAGAGCCAAGCAGGGTTCATGCTGAACCACCGCACCACTGACCACATCTATACTCTGCACAGCCTCATTCAGAGACACGTCTACAATACAAAGAATGGGAAGATATACGCCTGCTTTGTGGACTTTAAAAAGGCCTTTGATTCAGTGTGGCACCCGGGCTTATTCCTGAAACTGCTGGAGAGTGGAATAGGAGGAAAGACCTACGATGTCATCAAAAGCTCCTACACCGAGAACCAATGCAGCGTGCGTGTGAACGGCAAAAGAACGGCTTATTTCCAGCAGAGCCGCGGAGTCAGACAAGGCTGCAGCCTAAGTCCAACGGTCTTTAACCTCTACATCAACGAGCTGGCTACCGCCCTGGAATCCTCCTCAGCACCAGGACTCACCCTCCACGACGCTCAGGTGAAATTCCTGCTGTATGCAGATGACCTGCTGCTGCTGTCACCAACCGAGAAAGGCCTCCAGGACAACCTGAAAATCCTAGAGAAATTCAGCTCCACCTGGGCTCTACCAGTCAACCTAAAGAAAACCAACACGATGGTGTTCCAGAGGAGAAAGAGAAGATCAGACCAACACCCATCATTCGTCCTCAACAACTGCGACCTCACAGGAACAGACAAATATACCTACCTGGGCCTAGAGATTCACCGGTCAGGGAGCTTCAAACAAGCCATAGAGACCCTGAAAGACAAGGCCTGCAAAACCTTCTATGCCATCCGAAGGAAACTCTACCATCTGAAGACACCAGTGAGGGTCTGGCTAAAAATCTTCTACTCCATCATCGCCCCAATCCTCCTGTATGGCAGCGAAGTCTGGGGTCCTCACACCTACCCAGACTGGTCAAAGTGGGATTCCAGTCCAACAGAAATATTCCACCTGGAATTCTGCAAGCACCTTCACCAGGTCCATCGGAGCACCTCCAACAGTGCTTGTCAGGCCGAGCTGGGCAGATTCCCTCTACACCTAACAGTTCTAAAGAGGGCGCTGTCATTCCGGGCTCACCTGCATAGGAGCAATCCAAGCTCCCATCGCCATAAAGCCCCGATACATGTAGGTGAAACAGAAAAACCAGACCCCTCGGAACAGCCCAGCCAAACCCAACTGGAGCAGAACACCAATCACAACAACCTGACAAAAGCCGGAATCAGGAAGATGGTAGCCGAAGGCCAGGAGAGGTATGTCAGTGACTGGAAGAATGATATCAACACGTCACAGAAACTGACCATGTACCGGAGCCTACAGAGAGACTACAGCCTGGCGCCATATCTGGAGAAACTCCTGGACCCCAGAGACCGCCAGATCCTGAGCCGATATAGACTCAGTGCCCACAGTCTGGCCATCGAATGTGGCCGACACAGGCAGAACTACAAGCCCAGGGAGGAAAGACTGTGCCAACACTGTGACCAGGAGGCCATAGAGGACGAAACCCACTTCCTGCTACACTGCTCCAAATACTCAGCAGTGAGGGACACTCACTTCAGGAGACTCTCACATCTCTTCCCGGACTTCGTCACCATGAAGGAGGAAGAGAAAACATATATCCTGCTGGGAGAAGAAGAGAGAGCAGTGGAGATAGCAGCGCGGTATGTGAGCGAATGCCATAGACTGCGAGAAAGAGAACTATGATGCCATGGACTATAGCCCCCAACCTGGACCTGCCCCATCCACCTCCCATATGCCATGGACTATAGCCCCCACCCTGGATCTGCCCCCATCCACCTCCCCTATGCCATGGACTATAGCCCCCACAATGGATCTGCCCCCATCCACCTTCCCTATGCCATGGACTATAGCCCCCACAATGGATCTGCCCCCATCCACCTCCCCTATGCCATGGACTATAGCCCCCACCCTGGATCTGCCCCATCCACCTCCCATATGCCATGGACTATAGCCCCCACAATGGATCTGCCCCATCCACCTCCCCTATGCCATGGACTATAGCCCCCACCCTGGATCTGCCCCATCCACCTCCCCTATGCCATGGACTATAGCCCCCACCCTGGATCTGCCCCATCCACCTCCCCTACAGCTCCTACCCAACACCCCCACAGTCCCTATCCCTATTGCCTTTATACACTTGCTTTGGCAAAACTGATGCGTATATGGTCCTGCCAATAAAGCTTCTTTGAATCTTGAATCTTGACAGTACTGTATACTACATGGCTGCTATATACTACGTGGACAGTACTATATACTACATGGCTGCTATATACTACGTGGACAGTACTGTATACTACATGGCTGCTATATACTACGTGGGCAGTACTGTATACTACATGGCTGCTATATACTACGTGGGCAGTACTATATACTACATGGCTGCTATATACTACGTGGGCAGTGTTATATACTACATGGCTGCTGTATACTACATGGCTGCTTCTGTTAGATACTGCGTATGCTGCGTTATATACAACGCATCAGGTATTCTACAATATGTATGTATGTATATAACAGCCACATAGTATATAGCACAGGCCACATACTATTTGTATGCTATATACTACATGGCTCCTATATACTACGTGGCCTGTGCTATATAGTACGTGGCTGCTATATACATACATATTCTAGAATACCCGATGCGTTAGAATCGGGCCACCATCTAGTAAATAATAATAATGATAATAATAGGTCTGAGAATACTGGCTATGGGGGTGTTGGTGCCGCTTTGAGATGCGGTCTGCCCTCACTGTGCACTGTAACAAGAGGGGATGGTGCATCAGCGAGGACTGTCCTGGCCAAAGAAAACCTGGAGCCAGCCCTGATCCTCACCATAACAATCAGCGTCAGGAGTATGCAAAAGAACATCTAAACAAGCCTGATGCATTTTGGAAACAAGTCCTGTGGACGGATAAGGTTAAACTAGTATTCTTTGGCCACAATGATCAAAGGGCACAGAATTTCAGGAAAAAAAACATGTAAAAAATGAAAGTTTTTTTTGGCTAAAATACAAAGGAAATGTGTCATCTCTACTTTAGGCCTTTTAGAGATCATTTCATCTTCAACGTGCTTAGGAGCAGTAACAGTCATTTTGACCAGGGGTGCACAAACTTTTACATGCCACTGTGTGGGCCCGTGCCTGGTCCTGCAGGTCAGTGTATGGGAAGCTTCGGAGTGCTGGAAGGTCATTTACAGCTGTAGGTGACAGTATATAGTAGGGATGATAAGATATTGCCAATGGCATACAACTGGCAGAGACAGGGGGTGGTGACAGGTGTTACTTTTATCACACTCCGAAACTCAATTAGTAGGAAGAAGACATTGTCACTTCTTGTTAACATCCTGATGTGTGGAAATGATTCCTGTCAGATGTTTCCTCATTCGAGTATAGGTTGAAGTGTAAGATGAACTATAAGTCCCAGCACAGTCTTCACTAGTAGCATCTATTACATACTACATGAGGAGAAGGACAAGCGACCATTTTCTCTGAACATTCTTGAGGAACATCTTAAACCATGGGTGGCTATAAAGGTCTCCACTCCTTTTTTTTTTCACAACTATGATACTTCTCCCTAGTAATATTGGATTTTTTTTCTTCCGTTTACAAGATTAGTAGATTTTTCTTTTATCGTTTCTATTATGGAAAGGGGTTACTAAGACAAGATCACGTGTTCCAGGAGAGAAGCGAAGCCTCTACAGATAAGTTGTCATGAGGCTGAGTGTTTTATCTGGATTTCTCATGAGAGGGATTGTTATGGGGGGAAAATATGAGTCATACGAGAAACGAGAATCGTCGGTGGGAGAAAGTGTCTGAGACGAACGAAACAAGCCTAAGAAGGAGGGAATGGATGAGGGGAATGGAAAAGCTAAAGATGGGAGTGATGGAGTCATGTCAAAGGCACGATGAGGAGGAAATGGTGGAGTCATGAAACGATTGTAAACAAAGCTGGAGATGTGTGGGAATGGGAGGGAAGTGATGGCACGGTATACAGAGTAGTATACATCTGACAATGAAGTGATGGCACGGTATACAGAGAGGTATACATCTGACAATGAAGTGATGGAGTGGGAAAGAGAGGTATACATCTGACAATGAAGTGATGGAGTTGGGGTAGAGAGGTATACATCTGACAATGAAGTGATGGAGTTGGGGTAGAGAGGTATACATCTGACAATGAAGTGATGGAGTTGGGGTAGAGAGGTATACAGTTAGGTCCATATATATTTGGACAGAGACAACATTTTCTAATTTTGGTTATAGACATTACCACAATGAATTTTAAACAAAACAATTCAGATGCAGTTGAAGATCAGACTTTCAGCTTTCATTTAAGGGTATCCACATTAAAATTGGATGAAGGGTTTAGGAGTTTCAGCTCCTTAACATGTGCCACCCTGTTTTTAAAGGGACCAAAAGTAATTGGACAATTGACTCCAAGGCTATTTCATGGACAGGTGTGGGCAATCCCTTCATTATGTCATTCTCAATTAAGCAGATAAAAGGCCTGGAGTTGATTTGAGGTGTGGTGCTTGCATTTGGAAGGTTTTGCTGTGAAGTAAACATGCTGTCAAAGGAGCTCTCCATGCAGGTGAAACAAGCCATCCTTACGCTGCGAAAACATAAAAAACCCTTCCGAGAAATTGCTACAATATTAGGAGTGGCAAAATCTACAGTTTGGTTCATCCTGAGAAAGAAAGAAAGCACTGGTGAACTCATCAATGCAAAAAGACCTGGGCGCCCACGGAAGACAACAGTGGTGGATGAACGCAGAATAATCTCCATGGTGAAGAGAAACCCCTTCACAACAGCCGACCAAGTGACCAACACTCTCCAGGAGGTCGGCGTATCAATATCCAAATCTACCATAGAGAGAAGACTGCATGAAAGTAAATACAGAGGGTTCACTGCACGGTGCAAGCCACTCATAAGCATCAAGAATAAAAAGGCTAGACTGGACTTTACAAAAAAACATCTAAAAAAGCCAGCACAGTTCTGGAAGAACATTCTTTGGACAGATGAAGCCAAGATCAACCTCTACCAGAATGATAGAAAGAGAAAAGTATGATGAAGGCGTGGTACAGCTCATGATCCAAAGCATACCACATCATCTGTAAAACACGGCGGAGGCAGTGTGATGGCTTGGGCATGCATGGCTGCCAGTGGCACTGGGTCACTAGTGTTTATTGATGATGTGACACAAGACAGAAGCAGCCCAATTAATTCTGAGGTATTCAGAGCCGCCATACTGTGTGCTCAAATCCAGCCAAATGCAGCCAAACTGATTGGTCGCCGTTTCATACTACAGATGGACATTGACCCAAAACATAAAGCCAAAGCAACCCAGGAGTTTATTAAAGCAAAGAAGTGGAATATTTTTGAATGGCCAAGTCAGTCACCTGATCTCAACCCAATTGAGCAGCATTTCACTTGTTAAAGACTAAACTTCAGACAGAAAGGCCACAAACAAACAGCAACTGAAAACCACCGTAGTGAAGGCCTGGCGGAGCATCAAAAAGGAGGAAACACAGCGTCTGGTGATGTCCATAAGTTCAAGACTTCAGGCAGTCATTGCCAACAAAGGGTATTCAACCAAGTACTAAAAATGAATATTTTATTTAAAATTATTGAATCTGTCCAATTACTTTTGGTCCCTTTTAAAACAGGGTGGCACATGCTAAGGAGCTGAAATTCCTAAACCCTTCATCCAATTTTAATGTGGATACCCTCAAATGAAATCTGAAAGTCTGAACTTCAACTGCACCAGAATTGTTTTGTTTAAAATTCATTGTGGTAATGTCTATAGCCAAAATTAGAAAAATGTTGTCTCTGTCCAAATATATATGGACCTAACTGTACATCTGACAATGAAGTGATGGAGTGGGAAAGAGAGGTATACATCTGACAATGAAGTGATGGAGTTGGGGTAGAGAGGTATACATCTGACAATGAAGTGATGGAGTTGGGGTAGAGAGGTATGCATCTGACAATGAAGTGATGGAGTTGGGGTAGAGAGGTATACATCTGACAATGAAGTGATGGCACGGTATACAGAGCGGTATACATCTGACAATGAAGTGATGGAGTTGGGGTAGAGAGGTATACATCTGACAATGAAGTGATGGCACGGTATACAGAGCGGTATACATCTGACAATGAAGTGATGGAGTTGGGGTAGAGAGGTATACATCTGACAATGAAGTGATGGCACGGTATACAGAGCGGTATACATCTGACAATGAAGTGATGGAGTTGGGGTAGAGAGGTATGCATCTGACAATGAAGTGATGGAGTTGGGGTAGAGAGGTATGCATCTGACAATGAAGTGATGGAGTTGGGGTAGAGAGGTATACATCTGACAATGAAGTGATGGCACGGTATACAGAGCGGTATACATCTGACAATGAAGTGATGGAGTTGGGGTAGAGAGGTATACATCTGACAATGAAGTGATGGAGTTGGGGTAGAGAGGTATGCATCTGACAATGAAGTGATGGAGTTGGGGTAGAGAGGTATACATCTGACAATGAAGTGATGGAGTGGGGTAGAGAGGTATACATCTGACAATGAAGTGATGGCACGGTATACAGAGCGGTATACATCTGACAATGAAGTGATGGAGTTGGGGTAGAGAGGTATACATCTGACAATGAAGTGATGGAGTTGGGGTAGAGAGGTATACATCTGACAATGAAGTGATGGAGTGGGGTAGAGAGGTATACATCTGACAATGAAGTGATGGAGTGGGGTAGAGAGGTATACATCTAACAATGAAGTGATGGCACGGTATACAGAGCGGTATACATCTGACAATGAAGTGATGGAGTGGGGTAGAGAGGTATACATCTGACAATGAAGTGATGGCACGGTATACAGAGCGGTATACATCTGACAATGAAGTGATGGCACGGTATACAGAGAGGTATACATCTGACAATGAAGTGATGGAGTTGGGGTAGAGAGGTATGCATCTGACAATGAAGTGATGGAGTTGGGGTAGAGAGGTATACATCTGACAATGAAGTGATGGAGTGGGGTAGAGAGGTATACATCTGACAATGAAGTGATGGAGTGGGGTAGAGAGGTATACATCTAACAATGAAGTGATGGCACGGTATACAGAGCGGTATACATCTGACAATGAAGTGATGGAGTGGGGTAGAGAGGTATACATCTGACAATGAAGTGATGGCACGGTATACAGAGCGGTATACATCTGACAATGAAGTGATGGCACGGTATACAGAGAGGTATACATCTGACAATGAAGTGATGGAGTTGGGGTAGAGAGGTATACATCTGACAATGAAGTGATGGAGTTGGGGTAGTATATGTCTGAGGAGGAGAGATGGAGCAGTTTAGAGAGAGCGGTATATGGCCAAGAATGAGGTATACATCTGACAGAAAGGGACAGAGCGGTGTAGAGAGGTATACGTCTGAGAAAGAAGAGATGGAGCAGTGTAAGGAGGTATACGTCTGAGAAAGAGGTGATGGAGTGGAGTGTAGAGAGATATGTCTGAGAAAGAAGTGACGGAGTGGTATAGGGAGGTATATGTCTGAGAAAAAGAGACAGAGTGGGTGGAGAGGTATACGCGTATGTCTGAGAAGGAAGTGACTGAGTGGTGTAGAGTGGTAAGTGACTGAGAAAGAAGTGACAGAGCGGGGTAGAGAGGTACCGTACATATTTGAGAAAGAAGTGGAGTGGTGTAGAGAGGTATGTGTCTGAAAAGGCAATGATGGAGAAGTATACGTTTAAGTAGGGAATGATGGAGCGGCACAGGACATGAGTGGATATGGGAAGAAAGTTTTGGAGAGATGTATAAGGTGGTATGTGTGAATGGGAAGCCAGTGATGGAAGCCAGAGATGTATAAGGTGGTATGTGTGAATGGGAAGCCAGTGGGAAAGAAGTAATAGAATACTGTATGAGGAATGTGGAAAATAGAAGAACGTGATGGAGCGATATAGAGAGCGGAATGGGGAGGAAGTGATGGAGCGATATAGAGAGCGGAATGGGGAGGAAGTGATGGAGCGATATAGAGAGCGGAATGGGGAGGAAGTGATGGAGCGATATAGAGAGCGGAATGGGGAGGAAGTGATGGAGCGATATAGAGAGCGGAATGGGGAGGAAGTGATGGAGCGATATAGAGAGCGGAATGGGGAGGAAGTGATGGAGCGATATAGAGAGCGGAATGGGGAGGAAGTGATGGAGCGATATAGAGAGCGGAATGGGGAGGAAGTGATGGAGCGATATAGAGAGCGGAATGGGGAGGAAGTGATGGAGCGATATAGAGAGCGGAATGGGGAGGAAGTGATGGAGCGATATAGAGAGCGGAATGGGGAGGAAGTGATGGAGCGATATAGAGAGCGGAATGGGGAGGAAGTGATGGAGCGATATAGAGAGCGGAATGGGGAGGAAGTGATGGAGCGATATAGAGAGCGGAATGGGGAGGAAGTGATGGAGCGATATAGAGAGCGGAATGGGGAGGAAGTGATGGAGCGATATAGAGAGCGGAATGGGGAGGAAGTGATGGAGCGATATAGAGAGCGGAATGGGGAGGAAGTGATGGAGCGATATAGAGAGCGGAATGGGGAGGAAGTGATGGAGCGATATAGAGAGCGGAATGGGGAGGAAGTGATGGAGCGATATAGAGAGCGGAATGGGGAGGAAGTGATGGAGCGATATAGAGAGCGGAATGGGGAGGAAGTGATGGAGCGATATAGAGAGCGGAATGGGGAGGAAGTGATGGAGCGATATAGAGAGCGGAATGGGGAGGAAGTGATGGAGCGATATAGAGAGCGGAATGGGGAGGAAGTGATGGAGCGATATAGAGAGCGGAATGGGGAGGAAGTGATGGAGCGATATAGAGAGCGGAATGGGGAGGAAGTGATGGAGCGATATAGAGAGCGGAATGGGGAGGAAGTGATGGAGCGATATAGAGAGCGGAATGGGGAGGAAGTGATGGAGCGATATAGAGAGCGGAATGGGGAGGAAGTGATGGAGCGATATAGAGAGCGGAATGGGGAGGAAGTGATGGAGCGATATAGAGAGCGGAATGGGGAGGAAGTGATGGAGCGATATAGAGAGCGGAATGGGGAGGAAGTGATGGAGCTATATAGAGAGCGGAATGGGGAGGAAGTGATGGAGCGATATAGAGAGCGGAATGAGGAGGAAGTGTTGGAGCGATATAGAGAGCAGAATGAGGAGGAAGTGATGGAGCGATATAGAGAGCGGAATGAGGAGGAAGTGATGGAGCGATATAGAGAGTGGAATGAGGAGGAAGTGATGGAGCGATATACAGAGCATAATGAGGAGGAAGTGATGGAGCGATATAGAGAGCGGAATGAGGAGGAAGTGATGGAGCGATATAGAGAGTGGAATGAGGAGGAAGTGATGGAGCGATATACAGAGCATAATGAGGAGGAAGTGATGGAGCGATATAGAGAGCGGACTGGGGAGGAAGTGATGGAGCGATATAGAGAGCAGAATGGGGAGGAAGTGATGGAGCGATATAGAGAGTGGAATGAGGAGGAAGTGATGGAGCGATATACAGAGCATAATGAGGAGGAAGTGATGGAGCGATATAGAGAGCGGAATGGGGAGGAAGTGATGGAGCGATATAGAGAGCGGAATGGGGAGGAACTGATGGAGCGATATAGAGAGCGGAATGGGGAGGAAGTGATGGAGCGATATAGAGAGCGGAATGGGGAGGAAGTGATGGAGCGATATAGAGAGCGGAATGGGGAGGAAGTGATGGAGCGATATAGAGAGCGGAATGGGGAGGAAGTGATGGAGCGATATAGAGAGCGGAATGGGGAGGAAGTGATGGAGCGATATAGAGAGCGGAATGGGGAGGAAGTGATGGAGCGATATAGAGAGCGGAATGGGGAGGAAGTGATGGAGCGATATAGAGAGCGGAATGGGGAGGAAGTGATGGAGCGATATAGAGAGCGGAATGGGGAGGAAGTGATGGAGCGATATAGAGAGCGGAATGGGGAGGAAGTGATGGAGCGATATAGAGAGCGGAATGGGGAGGAAGTGATGGAGCGATATAGAGAGCGGAATGAGGAGGAAGTGTTGGAGCGATATAGAGAGCGGAATGAGGAGGAAGTGATGGAGCGATATAGAGAGCGGAATGAGGAGGAAGTGATGGAGCGATATAGAGAGCGGAATGGGGAGGAAGTGATGGAGCGATATAGAGAGCGGAATGGGGAGGAAGTGATGGAGCGATATAGAGAGCGGAATGGGGAGGAAGTGATGGAGCGATATAGAGAGCGGAATGGGGAGGAAGTGATGGAGCGATATAGAGAGCGGAATGGGGAGGAAGTGATGGAGCGATATAGAGAGCGGAATGGGGAGGAAGTGATGGAGCGATATAGAGAGCGGAATGGGGAGGAAGTGTTGGAGCGATATAGAGAGCGGAATGGGGAGGAAGTGTTGGAGCGATATAGAGAGCGGAATGAGGAGGAAGTGATGGAGCGATATAGAGAGCGGAATGAGGAGGAAGTGATGGAGCGATATAGAGAGCGGAATGAGGAGGAAGTGTTGGAGCGATATAGAGAGCGGAATGAGGAGGAAGTGTTGGAGCGATATAGAGAGCGGAATGAGGAGGAAGTGATGGAGCGATATAGAGAGCGGAATGAGGAGGAAGTGATGGAGCGATATAGAGAGTGGAATGAGGAGGAAGTGATGGAGCGATATACAGAGCATAATGAGGAGGAAGTGATGGAGCGATATAGAGAGTGGACTGGGGAGGAAGTGATGGAGCGATATAGAGAGCAGAATGGGGAGGAAGTGATGGAGCGGAATAGGGAGGAAGTGATGGAGCTATATAGAAAGCCGAATGAGGAAGAAGTGATGCAATGATGTAATAGTATAGAAGTGATTTGGAAGTAAGTTGTGGAGCGTTACACAGGGCAGTATGAGAGAATGTTAAGGAAGTTGTAGATTTGTTATATGTGGGAGTATGAAAGAATGGAAAGGAAGTTGTGTAGAGTTGTATAGGGAGGTATTTGGGAATGGAAAGGAAGTTTTGGAGCATTGTATTGCACGATATGTAGGAATAATGAGGATGTAATAGAATAGTATAAAAGGTACCGTATATAGAAATGGGAAGAAACTGCTATAAAATGTAGACAGATGGGTAAGAATGAGGGGAAGCTGGAGCAATACAGGGCACGAGTGGGTAGAAAGTGACTGAGGGATTGGATGCGAGGTCTTGAGTAAGAAGTGATGGGGTAATAAAGGAGACTTGTGGGAATGAGAGGGAAGTGATGGAGGGATGTGGTAGGATGGTAATGAGACAGCAGTGCAGAAGATGTGATCGAGTAACATAGACATTGACATGGGAATGGGAAACAAGTGAGGAAGCTGCTGTATACAGGACATAATGGGAAGAGATAGAGACGGTGGAGTGGCATGAAAGTTGGTATATAGGAATGGATAGTACACGATGGAAGACTGTAGAGGGTGATGTGTGGAAATTAGAAGTGGATGGAGTTGAGAAGTAAATGGCAATGGCGACACAGGAGAAGTAGGTGGACACACATGACCTCCAATATTAGAGTCATGCAGTAGGGCACGTGTGGCCATGAGACGGTAAAAAGTAACGGAGTAGAAAATAGGAGGGATAATGGAAGAGATGAGTAGTGATGAGGAAGTAACGCCTAGAAGTAGACCGTAGTCCATAGTATAGATGGAGTAATATAAAAGGCGAGATCTGAGAAGGAAGTGATGAAGTTGTGTAATTGGGATAAAGATATAAAGTGGTGGAGAAGACCTGTAGAGATTTCAGAAAGTTATACTCGGCATGGACTATCTTCATTCATTCATGTCAGGTCAGGAACCAGCTGAAGTCATCCATCCATAACTTTGTCCTGTGGATACACGTGTCGGGGTGGTCAGTGGTACACAGTTGATGGGGTCAATGCTGTTTACCCATAAGAAAACATGACTTGTCATAAGTTCCATGGGCCGCACCGCACATTTTCGGCCAAACTATGGTGACATCAGTTGTTTTTGTGCGGAGTGACACAGCAGGGACGGACAGAGTAGTGACGCGGACTCGGCAGGGTATTTCCCCTTGTTTATACACTGCTCAGGAACAACACAGAGGGCGGCACAACACATCGACTTCTGGACATAGTCTATGTGGAGAACATGACGTGTGCATTGTATCTGTTATAGGGAATGTAGACTGAAGTTCCACCAGAGTAAGGGCCATGGATACAATTGTTCATCGTAGGTGGCACCATAGTTGTTGCTCTTTGGCTATTTTACTTCCTTTTTGGCAACTGAGACTATGGGTCATAATTTGGGCAGGCAGTCTACATAGACTTAGATAGACTTTTCTTACGATAAGTACAAAGGTTTAGTTTGTTGTCCGAGATTGGCCAGGGCACCCAACACCAGCTCTGAGTGGAGATGTTCAGCTGGTTCTGACACCCAACGCAACATCAACACCGTGGGTACACGTTCTACCCGCTCAATAGTCTTAAATTTGTAATGGTCCCCTTCCGGAGGGTAGACATGGTCCCCTTCCACTAACCTTGTACCATTTCTCTGCCTCTCTTATCGTTACACCTTTGATTTGGGTAGGTTTCCTTTAGCACAACAGATCCAAAGGCTTCCTTATCAGCCTTGGGGAAATTGTAAACCCCGTTTCATTAGACGTGCCCACACTCGTGATTGACAGGAGACTCGTTCCTGGGACCAAAGAGAAAAAGGTTTACATGATGCCTATTGAAATCTATGGTGGCCCTAATATTTTTGTAATAGGCTACATGTAACGTTGCCTATCTAAGTGGACAGCCATTATTGTCGGCCCGATATATAAACATAGGTTGATACTTGCTCAATCTTTATGCTATTTGTTATACCTCCCACTCTATGAGTTTTTTCTTCCCGAAAGTTCTGACTGTACCTCGCAGCCCCCACAATACGTTTTTTTTTTCAGTTGCTTCCTGTCTGCCAAGAGAAGACCCCCATCCCCCTCTATGGGTACCAGACTGCTTCCAGCTGTTTGTCTATAGGTCTCAGGTTACTGGGGTCTCTGCTTCATCCAGAGCTGGCCCCAGAGTTATAAACATATCCTAGAAATTCCCATTAGGATGTTCAATCCCTGCTGTAAATTATAAGGAAACTGGACTAATTATAAAAGACTGATCTTCTGCTGATGGTTAAAGAAGCCGAAATAGATAATGGATTTCTTGGTGAAGTTTACAAAGTTTCATCAAATTTTAGTAGATGGATGTTTCTGCAGTTTTTGGCCTTCACATATTAATAGATATGCGCCCCTCGTGAGTATTCTGCGGCCTGCACCTCATATGGTTTTAATAAAAGCAGATCGAGGGACATTTTCTGAAGCTGTTTTGTTAAAAAAAAAAAACCTTGCGGTTTGTTGGGATGGTTTTTGGCACAAGACTAATGCTGCTATGGACCTCAACACAGTAGATTTTAATATAATGTATCTCATACAACTTTAATATCGCTGCTATATGTCTTGATGAGTTGATTGAAAAGCACCAGTAGGGGGCACTTTTTAAATTGTGAGGGTTTAGGGCCTTTCTTCTCTAAAAATAGTTCTCGTTAGTGAATGTGACCTTGAGGCAGATTACCACACTGCAGTTTGGGGTTATTGTGGTTTGGGTATATACTTTGGTTAACGAGAGCAAACCCTTACTTTGTCCTAAACTTCTGTAGAATGGATGGTCCATCAACAAACCGCCCCAAGCCACCACTATGTGTGCCTTCACAAGCCTTGATTGACTTCTCTGCCATAACCACCCATTCCCCTTCCCCAAAATTCAACTAATCCACACCCTGGTAGGCCTCTATGGAGACCACAACCAACCACTTAAACCTGATGTTCTCCTAGCCTGGATTTGTTACCTAGTAGGCCCAAATGTCTCAAAACTCCTACCAGTGATCTGCAAAGGCCTAAAAAATACACCACAAATGATGCTTGAGGTTGGGCCAAACCAATGGTATACCCTGCCTGCCTTTTAGGCACCATTTTACCATTTATCTCAGCATTTCTACTATGATTTTGCATGTAGAACTGTAGAAAAAAAAGCCCCTAGTTATGGCCTAAAATGGGCAATGTGTCCTCTCATGGTGATAAAAATGTCGTCTATGAGGAGCGCTTTGTCTGTGTTGACATTACCCGCATTGTCCTGGTATATAGGATATTAGGCACGGGTAATATAATTAGTGCGGGTCACTGTGTATTAGGGCTGCGTGACAACAGGGTGTTTGTGTTACATAGTCGGTTGTGATGCTCCGAATTCCAGGCTCTCGTAGATACCAGCAGATCAGCCCTAATAAGGAGAGTAGGCCCCTGACATTCTTCCTCTGAGACCCTGCTGCTTCTTATCTCCTCAGGTCAATGGATTAACTCACTGTGCGCCCAGGACCCTACTGTAATGTGACTCTATAATGTGTATGTCACCCACAGTGGGGTGGCGGGAGCCCTATGGATCTCTGCAGGGTGTCACATTTACACAAGTGGAGTGTATTGATTCAGGAGTGGGCCCCTAGTGAAAGCAAACAGGTCCCAAACCCATCCAAAATGTGCCCTTCACATGGAAGGAAGGTAGGCCGATCGTGTCAGTAGTTTCAGGACATGCCGTCACTTGGGGAATTAGTAAAGTTACCAGGAAGGCGCCTGATATTACAATATGGAGTTGTGTGGAGGGAGGCCATGCTGGTGGATGCTTTAGACATGACGGCTGCTGAGGGCGCCACCATGACAGCGAGGTCATGAGGGAAAGATGAAATGATAGAAAGTCTGACACGGGCGCAGCACGCAAAGATACAGAACACGACCACCATCTCTCCTGACTCTATCTTCTTTATCTGTTCTCTTCTCCCATCTTTCTATTCTGTCTCTTTCTCTCCTATTTTGTCTCTCTTTTCTCTTTTTCTCCTCTTCTCTCTCTTTTCTGTCTTTTCTCTTTCTATCCTTCTCTCCCATAATTCTTCTGTATTTCTCTCCTCCTCTCCTGTCTTTCTTCTCTCTTTCTTCCTCTAATTTTCTGTCTCTTTTCTTCTGTCTTTCTTTCCTCTGTCTGTTTTCTTTCTTTTCTTCAGTCTCTCTTCCTTTTCTTTTAGTTTCCGATCCTCTTCTGTCTCTTTCTTCTCTCTCTCCTCTTCAGTCTCTCTTCTCTATCTTTTCTCTTTCTATTCTCTTCTCCCTTTGTCTCTCTCCTCTTCTGTTTCTCTATTGTCTCTTTATCTTTCTCTCATCTCCTATCCTCTCTCTCTCTATTTTCTTTCTCTCCTTTTCTGTCTCACTCTTTCCTTCCTTCTCACGCTTTCCTTCCTTCTCATGCTTTCATTCCTTCTCTCTTTCCTTCCCTCTCTCTTTCCTTCCTTCTCTCTTTCATTCCTTCTCTCTTTCCTTCCTTCTCTCTTTCCTGCCTTCTCATGCTTTCCTGCCTTCTCACGCTTTCCTGCCTTCTCATGCTTTCATTCCTTCTCTCTTTCCTTCCTTCTCTCTTTCCTTCCTTCTCTCTTTCCTGCCTTCTCACGCTTTCCTGCCTTCTCACGCTTTCCTGCCTTCTCATGCTTTCTTTCCTTCTCACGCTTGCCTTCCTTCTCTCTTTCCTCCTCTTTCTCTTTCCTTCCTTCTCTTTCCTTCCTTCTCTTTCCTTTCTTCTCTTTGCTTCCTTCTCTCTCTTTCGCTCTCTTTCCTTCCCTATCTCTCCTTCCTTCTCACTCTTTCCTTCCTTCTCACTCTTCACTCTCTTTCCTTCGATCTCTCTTTCCTTCCTTATCTCTCCTTCCTTCTCTCTCTTCCTTCTCTCTTTCCTTTTCTCTTTCATTTCTTATCTCCTTCCTTTTCTCTTTCCTTCCTTCTCTCTCTATTTCCTTCCTTCTCTCTTTCCTTCTATCTCTTTCCTTCCTTATCTCTCTCTATCCTTTCTTCTTTCTTTCCTTTCTTATCTCTCCTTTCTTCTCTCTCTTTCCTTCCATCTTTCTCTTTCCTTCCTTCTGTCTCTTTCCTTCATTCTCTTTTCTCTAGATTCTCTCTCTCGTATTTCTCTCTCTCTCTAGTTTCTTCTTTCTTATCTTACTAGTTTTTTTTATTTCTTTGTCACATTAGACCGCTAGTTGATGAGTTTTCTATTGGTTGGACCAGTTTGTTGCTGTGGGTTATTATCTCAAATGTTGTGTTCCTGCGGTCACTGTAGATCATTTTACAATCTGTTGGTTGGACCCAAAATGTGGCGCCACATGACAAGTTTACAACCTTCCCCTATTACTAGCATTGTAGCTGTGAACGTCACAGATTCCACTTTCTTGGGATTTTTAGGAATAGTTATATAAGTATCGCCCCGAAACGCCCTCCTTTGGGAAGTGGGTTCTGAAAAGGAGGGTGCCCCAAACTGTCTCCAGATCAGGGGTGGCAGAAGGGTGCAGTCCCGATGGAGGCAGACCCGATGGCCTGGCCAACTGGGGGATGGCGGGCATCATCCTCCTTCTTCAGGATTTTTGAGGACATTTACATTAAAGGTCTTTTTTTCTCTAATTAAATCCCCAATTTGTAGGTTTTCGGAGATCACTGATATTTCATTATAGAAAGAGTCGGCCTATTATACAATCAGGCACAGACGAATACCCTTTACTCACACTTTTAAGACGCAAAACTAAATGTCAGACATGTCGTTGTGTAAGCGGGCCCAAACCAACCCCCGAGAGCAATATGTGTCTGATTAAGTGCCCTGGTAACGGGACAATCGCATCTCCAGCCCTGCCAAATGTGGAAGAATTCTCCAGGCCATTGTCTTCTGTAATAAAGACATTTTTTAGAAGGGAGGAGAAGCTGAAACTGTAGGACGTTATGAAAGAATAAAAGGTCATTTGGAGACCAAGAACTTAACGCAGACTTACATTACAGTGGGCTTTTACAAGCCGAAAAGGGTCTGAGGCTTTCAAAGAGATAATGGCTAAAAGTTTGCACACCCCCTTCTGGTTCATTAGTAGGTATTGGCCATTTTATCTACAACCGGTCCATACAATAACTTTAGACAAACCTCTGCTGTCCTACGTTTGGCGCCTTGGTCGATGGTAACTGATATTGCGATACATCTAAGAACATCAGCTCAGTTGCAACGCAAGGGCAAGATGAGTTAATTGAGCAGGACCACTGAGTGCACAATGCCAGGTGTCAGCTACAGTGGTGTAAAGGACGTCAGCCTTGAATGTAAAAATGGAGTGGCAGACTAGCAGATTAATGAGTTACCAGAGGTCATTGAGTGCACAATGCCAAGTATCAGCTTCTGTGGTGTGAAGGACGTCACCATTGGCAATGACCACATATCATGCCTAGCTGCTGGATACGTAAACTAGGCTAAATGAAGAGGACTGACGAGCGTAAGGTGTCAGCTGGAATGGTATAAGGAATGTCAGCCTTGAACTTGAAGGCTCTACTCTGGAGTGATCACTGTCTAGCAGATGAATGACACTAACCTAAGATTGTTGAGTGCACAATGCCAGGTGTCCACTGCTTTGGTGTAAAGGACGTCAGCTCAGCAAATCAAGGCCAAGATGGGCTCATTGAGCAGGTATAAAGGACGTCAGCGTTAAATGTGAAGGTACTTCTAAGGAGGCATCCTCTCTAGCAGATGAGTTGGTACCCTAGGCTCATCGAGTGCATAATGCCAGTTTTAAGTTCCTTTGGCGTAAAGGATGTCGGCTCAGATGCAAAGCAAGGCCAAGATGGGCTTGTTGAGCAGGACCACCGGGTGCACAATGCCAGATGTCAACTGAAGTGGTGTAAAGGATGTCAGCCTTGAACGAGAAATGGAGTGGTCACACATCAGTGTCTAACAGAGCTCATCGAGTGCACAATGCCAAGTGTCAGCTTCTGTGGTGTAAAGGACGTCAGAACTGGCACTACTCTGCAGTGACTGACCACACATCATGTCTAGCAGCTGGATAGGCAGCCTAGGATAACTGAGCAGGACCACCGAGTGCACAGTGCCAAGTGTCAGCTTATTTGGTGTAAGGTCCATCAACATTGAATGTGGAAGCACTTCTCCGGGGCAGTCACACATTACTGTCTATCAGATGAATGAGAAACCTAGGCTCATTGAGTGTACAATGCCAGGTGTCAGCTGGAGTGGTGTAAAGGACGTCAGCATTGGACATGGAAACCTTCTGATCACACATCTCTGTCTAGCAGCTGAAGGGGGGACCTGTATTTGAGGGATGTGAAGAGAATGTTTCCTGTCCAAATGTTTAGTGTACAGTTTGCTTGCGGAGGATTAATGGTTGGGGGACGACTTTCGTGGTTTGAACCTCTTGGAAATCCTAATATTCCAACCGTAAATTCTTCTTTAAGGATGTCCACCGCACAATGCAAGGTCTGTAAGGCTAGGGTCACATTGCGTTAGTGCAATCCGTTTAGCGCTAGCGCTAGCAGATTGCGCTAACGCAATGTTTTTACCGGGGCCGCGTTCCGGGGTCGCGGGGAACGGACCGCGGGCGCGCCTTGGACGCTGCAAGCAGTGTCCGCGGTGCGCCACAAAACACCGGCGCGTCGCTAGCACGTGCCGAACATGGCACGCGCTAGTGCTGCGCGTTCCCATTGCCGTGAATGGGCGCGCTAACGGACGCGTTGCACGGCGTTAATTTCGCCGTGCAACGCTGTCCGTTAGCGCGTTCCCATTAACGCAATGGGAACCTAGCCTAAGGTCTTAATCTCCACCCTATCTCATCCCAAAGGTTTATGAACAGGGAGTGAGTCAAAATTAGGCTAGCACCAAAATGATTTTATCCTGTGAGACTCGACCATGTTACTTCACTTTATGATCGCATCTCACCACCTGTGCACTTGACCCGCTCCCATCCCACACCTCGCCACAGTCTTCATCCCAGCCCCAACTCATCTCTTCAACCTATCACTAACAACTGGTGTTTTCCCCTCAAGCTTTAAACATGCCTAAATCACACCTATCCTCAAAAAGCCCTCTCTTGACCCATCCTCTGTATCTAGCTATCGCCCTATATCACTTCTCCCCTATGCCTCAAAACTGCTGGAACAACACGTCCATCTTGAACTGTCCTCCCATCTCTCTTCCTGCTCCCTCTTCGACCGCTTACAATCAGGCTTCTGGTCACACCACTCCACTGAAACTGCCCTAACTAAGGTCACCAATGACCTACTAACCGCCAAGAGCAAGCGACACTACTCTGTCCTCCTCCTCCTGGACCTGTCCTCTGTGACACAGTGGACCATTCCCTATTATTACAGACCCTCTCATCCCTTGGCATCACAGACTTGGCCCTATCCTGGATCTCATCATACCTAACTGACCGGACATTCAGCATCTCCCACTCTCACACCACCTCCTCACCTCGCCCCCTATCTGTCGGAGCCTAACCATGACATACAAAGCCATCCACAACCTGTCTCCTCCATACATCTGTGACCTCGTCTCCCGGCACTTACCTACACGCAACCTCCGATCCTCACAAGATTTCCTTCTCTACTCCCCTCTTATCTCCTCTTCCCACAATCGTATACAAGATTTCTCTCGCGTATCACCCCTACTCTGGAACTCTCTACCACAACATATCAGACTCTCACCTACCATCGAAACCTTCAAAAAGAACCCGAAGACCCACCTCTTACGACAAGCCTACAACCTGCAGTAACCACCGATCGACCAAACCACTGCATGACCAGCTCTACCCTCACCTACCGTATTCTCACCCATCCCTTGTAGATTGTGAGCCCTCATGGGCAGGGTCCTCTCTCCTCCTGTACCAGTTATGACTTGTATTGTTCAAGATTATTGTACTTGTTTTTATTATGTATACCCCTCCTCACATGTAAAGCGCCATGGAATAAATGGCGCTATAATAATAAATAATAATAATGCATAAAGCCCCCCACTAAGTTCCATTCTTCATTAGTCGCCACGGGGGTCCTCAAGATATAAATGGCTCTTTGTGTTCCTGGGCCGTCTCCAACCTCTGCCTAATAACTCATGTAAAGCTGGAGACCAGTGGGTTAAAATAGTCTTATTGTCTTTCCAGTTTCTCCTACTAATAATAATCATAATACTAATAATACATGTGGCAGTGGCATCTGTAGCCTCATTAATGGGTCACAGCCTGTATTTCTGTGAGAACATTAGGTACTGGAACTACCACCCTTACGAAGGTGACAACCTTTATAGGGTGTCAGGCACAGGCACTACGTGGGTGAGTCGATGTACGGTGCACTGGTTATACAGTTGTGTTCTTATAGCAGGATTTTGATTCTTAAAGGGGTTTCCATATTGACGGCCTCAGCGCAGGACATCAGTGTTACATCTGACTCCCAGTAACCCTGACCAACTGGTGGGCAGCGCCATATTCTCCACAGAGGCTAAACGCGGTATTGCAGCTCAGTCTCATTTACCTGAGATTCAGTCATCTAGTGATACTAGATGGAAGTTAGAATTTTTAGTTGAAAATGTTTCTCCAACTCGCCTACATAATGTTCATGATATTTATTTCTCCCCTTTTTTTCAGATAACTGGAAGATGACGTGATCTGCACACTCACATAGTGGATGTTTAATGTTTACATGCTATATATAAGGTCAGTATCACTTTTTCATGTGAAGGGGGCTGGATAGACTCCTTGTCACATGGCTCCTCCCTTCTATCACCCTGTGGTGGGAGGAGCAGACTCCTTGTCACATGGCTCCTCCCTCCTATCACCATGTGGTGGGAGGAGCAGACTCCTTGTCACATGGCTCCTCCCTCCGATCACCATGTGGTGGGAGGAGCAGACTCCTTGTCACATGGCTCCTCCCTCCTATCACCCTGTGGTGGGAGGAGCAGACTCCTTGTCACATGGCTCCTCCCTCCTATCACCCTGTGGTGGGAGGAGCAGACTCCTTGTCACATGGCTCCTCCCTCCTATCACCATGTGGTGGGAGGAGCAGACTCCATGTCACATAGCTCCTCCCTCCTGACTGTTCCACCCTGTGATGGGAGGAGCAGTGTTGTGAATTCTGTTGTCGAACTCCCTCCTATGGTCGTGAATGGTACTTCGGCGAGTTCTGTCCATGGACTCCCTCTGGTGGCTGTGAGTGAAGCTGCTGCTTCTGAGGTTCCTTATACAGGTGACGTGGTTTATCCTTTGGTTGGCTGCTCTATTTAACTCCACTCAGATCGTTACTCCATGCCAGCTGTCAATGTTCCTGCATTGGTTCAGTTCGCTCTTGGATCTTTCTGGTGACCTGTCTTCTCCAGCAGAAGCTAAGTTCCTGATAGTTATTATTTGTTCATTGTTTCCTTGTCCAGCTGGTTATCATGATTTTGTCTTGCTAGCTGGAAACTCTGGGATGCAGAGTGGCATCTCCGCACCGTTAGTCGGTGCGGAGGTCTTTTTGCACACTCTGCGTGGTCTTTTGTAGTTTTTTGTGCTGACCGCAAAGATACCTTTCCTATCCTCTGTCTGTTTAGTAAGTCTGGCCTCCCTTTGCTGAAACCTGTTTCATTTCTGCGTTTGTGACTTTCATCTTTACTCACAGTCAATATATGTGGGGGGCTGCCTTTTCCTTTGGGGAATTTCTCTGAGGCAAGGTAGGCTTTATTTTCTATCTCTAGGGCTAGCTAGCTCTTAGGCTGTGAAGAGGCGTCTAGGGAGTGTCAGGAACGCTCCACGGCTATTTCTAGTTGTTGTGATAGGATTAGGGCCTGCGGTCAGCAGAGCTCCCACATCCCAGAGCTTGTCCTGTGTGAGTTTAACTATCAGGTCATGCCGGGTGCTCCTAACCACCAGGTCCATAACAGAGCAGACTTCATGTCACATAGCTCCTCCCTCCTGACTGTGTCACTCTGTGGTGGGAGAAGCAGACTCCATGTCACATAGCTCCTCCCTCCTGACTGTGCCACCCTGTGATGGGAGAAGCAGACTTCATGTCACATAGCTTCTCCCTCCTGTCTGTCACCCTGTGATGGGAGTAGACTCCTTGTCACATAGCTCCTCCCTCCTGACTGTGTCACCTTGTGGTGGGAGGAGCAGACTATATGTCACATAGCTCCTCCCTCCTGATCTTGCCACACTATGGTGGGAGGAGCTGACTCCCTGCCACATAGCTCCTCCCTCCTGACTGTATCACCCTGTGGTGGGAGGAGCAGACTCCATATCGCATAGCTCCTCCCTCCTGACTATATCACCCTGTGGTGGGAGGAGCAGACTCCATATCACATAGCTTCTCCCTCCTGACTTATCACCCTGTGGTGGGAGGAGCAGACTCCATATCACATAGCTCCTCCCTCCTGACTTCTCACCATGTGGTGGGAGGAGCAGACTCCTATCACCCACTTTCACACTAAAGTTTGGAAAGTTAGTACATCTGAGCATAATGAGCATTATGGGAAGAACATACAGACTGGGCAGAGGTGACCCAACCTGTTTCAGGACCCCAGTGCTACAAGTAACCCCCCAGATATTGCTCCAGTAGGATCAGTCCTGCCTCTTGGACGTTTGGGTTGTAAATCCCCTCAGTGATCGGGAATGACTTGATGCTGACCCCCATGTTTTCTGCCGTAGTCTCGCATCCCACAGCCCTATAAGCCCAGCCTTGGGGTGACCTTCCTCTGCCTCCATCTAGGGATTAAGATGGATCTGAACCCCGGGCTGGAATGTGTCAGGGAGTGAGGGGCCCTGGGAGATGTCATTCCTCCCCAACTACTGGTTTCCTCTGTAATCTCATGCCAGGAGGAGGGAAGTGCGGAGTCTGCTCTCTGTCACTGAGGACGAATGAGGGTTCTGGGGGCCACATTCTTAACCTCTCGGGGTGTGTACATGTTGTGTCTATACTTCCCTGCAGCGTGAATTGTTTTTACGTTTTAGCGACATCTAAATATCGAAAAATATTCTCAGTGAGTTTTGACGTATCATAACTGCATGGATCACTGCTCCATATTCATTCATTTGGCATTTATCACAGGACTCCCATTTTATCAAATAGAGCCCATGAGCCCAATTCATTGATAATATCCTCTACTTGTCCCAATAACATATTAGAGCAGGGGTGCACAACATTTTTTGGACTAGAAGCCACATTGTCCTACGGAACCAATCCGAAGGGCTGCCAACATTTTTTAAGTGGTATTTACATGAATACATCTGCAGAACCAAGTTTTGAGTAATGTTTTAGGATTTTTTTGCTTTAACATGAAGCCCAGCACAGATTGCTACATGAGCAGTACCACTACCAGTACATGAAAGCAGTGCCAGAACCACCATCAGTACATAAAAGCAGTGCCAGAACCACCATCAGTACATGAAAGCAGTGCCAGAACCACCATCAGTACATGAAAGCAGTGCCAGAACCACCATCAGTGCATAAAAGCAGTGTCAAAACCACTGTCAGTACATGAATACGTCACGAAGCTTAGTACAGTTATCAATTGCTGTTTCAGGTCAGCCTCATATACACTTTATTTGGTAAACCTGCAACTCCCAGTATGACTTTAACAATGGTATGGAGATACTGGGAGTTGTTGTTACCAGTCATAACCAGACTGTGGACCCTGAGGAACCACAGCACTGATGAGATGCAGGAAGGATCACAAATAAACATTTCAATCCAGGTACCTTATAAATGACATCTTCTCTGATAGTTCCCATCCCTTTTGTCTGCATCTAATACAGATGTCATGATGAGATTTCATGCCCAGAGCTCATCTCTGCAGACTTCCATCTTCTCTGTCTCCAGCAGCACATCCGGACACGGTGCCCATAAAAATATAATTATCCTGCCCCATAAATAAAGATATCGCCCATGCTGCATCCCTGAATAAATAATTGCCCCTTACTGTGCTTCCTGCACAAAATATCCCTCCCACACTGCCCTTCTCCATAATATCCCTCCCACACTGCCCTTCTCCATAATATCCCTCCCACACTGCCCTTCTCCATAATATTCCCCCACACTGCTCCTCTCTATTATATTCCCCCACACTGCTCCTCTCCATAGTATTCTCCCACACTCTGCTCCTCTCCATAATGTCACTCCCATATTGACCCTTTAAGTAATGTCCCCAAACACTGCCTGTCTCCATAATGTCGCCCCTATACAGCTTCTCTCTGATATATTGCCACCCTCACAGCTCCTCCCGTAATGTCCCAAAGTCACCCCCACACAGCTCCTCTCCATAATATCCCCCCACACAGCTCCACTCCATAATATCCCACCACACAGCTCCTCCCCATAATATCCCCCACACAGCTCCTCTCATTAATATTACCCCACACAGCTCCACTCCATAATATCCCCCACACAGCTCCTCCCCATAATATCCCCCACACAGCTCCTCTCCATAATATTACCCCACACAGCTCCTCTCCATAATATCCTCCCACACAGCTCCTCTCCATAATATCCCCCCACACAGCTCCTCCCCATAATATCCCCAACACAGCTCCTCTCCATAATATCCCCCACACAGCTCCTCCCCATAATATCCCCACACACAGCTCCTCTCCATAATATCCCCCCACACAGCTCCTCCCCATAATATCCCCCACACAGCTCCTCTCCATAATATCCCCCCACACAGCTCCACTCCATAATATCCCCCCACACAGCTCCTCCCCATAATATCCCCCCACACAGCTCCTCTCCATAATGTCCCCCCACACAGCTCCTCTCCATAATATCACCCCACACAGCTCCACTCCATAATATCCCCCCACACAGCCCCTCTCCATAATATCACCCCACACAGCTCCACTCCATAATATCCCCCCACACAGCTCCTCCCCATAATATCCCCCACACAGCTCCGCTCCATAATATCCCCCATACAGCTCCGCTCCATAATATCCCCCCACACGGCTCCGCTCCATAATATCCCCCCACACAGCTCCTCCCCATAATATCCCCCACACAGCTCCTCTCCATAATATGCCCCACAGCTCCTCTCCATAATATCCCCCACACAGCTCCTCCCATAATGTCACCCCACACAGCTCCTCTCCATAATATCCCCACACACATCTCCTCTTTGTCATATTCCCCCACACAGCTCCTCTTCATAATATCCCCCCCACACAGCTCCTCTCCTTAATATCACCCTCCCACACACAGCTTCTCTCCATAATATCTCCGTGCTCAGCACCTCTCCACAATATCCCCCTCACAGCTCCTCACCATAATATCCCCCCAAACAGCTCCTCTCCATAATATCCCCCCACACAGCTCATCTACATAATATCCCCCACACAGCTCCACTTTGGCATATTCCCCCACAGATCCTCTTCATAAAATTACCCCCCACACAGCTCCGCTCCTTAATATCACCCCCCCCACACACACACACAGCTTCTCTCCATAGTATCTCCATGCCTAGCTCCTCTCTATAATATCCTCCCCAAACAGCTTCTCTACAAAATATCCCCCCAAACAGCTCCTCTCCATAATATCCCCCACACAGCTCCTCTCCATAATATCCCCCACACAGCTCATCTCCATAATATCCCCCACACAGCTCCTCTTTGTCATATTCCCCCACAGCTCCTCTTCATAATATTACCCGCCACACATCTCCTCTCCTTAATATCTCTTCCCACACACACAGCTTCTCTCCATAATATCTCCATGCACAGCTCCCCTCCATAATGTCACCACACACAGCTCCTCTCCATAATGTCACCACACACAGCTCCTCTCCATAATATCCCCCACACAGCTCCTCTCTATAATATCCCCCACACAGCTCCTCTTTGTCATATTCCCCCACATCTCCTCTTCATAATATCCCCCCACACATCTCCTCTCCTTAATATCATCTCCCACACACACAGCTTCTCTCCATAATATCTCCATGCACAGCTCCCCTGCATAATGTCACCACACACAGCTCCTCTCCATAATGTCACCACACACAGCATTTCTCCATAATATCTCCACACACAGCTCCTCTCCATTATATTTCCCCCACAGCTCCTCTTCTTAACATTCCACCACACATCTCCTCTCCGTAATTTCTCCCCCCACAGCTCCCCTCCATAATATCCCCCACAAAAACTCCTCTCCATAATTTCCCCTCACAAGAAGGGCCCCATTGACCCTCTGCTACATAAGAAGATATCAGCATTATAAATGGTACAAGCCAGAGTGGGCCCCGTTGCAGATATTGCATTAGGGCCCAGAAGCTTCATCCTCTGTTCACTAGTAATTATGAGCCATTGAAGTCATTTACCGTTTTTCTGGTAATTTACTTTTATAATAGTGTTGGGTCCTTTTGCCTATTCGGTCACTCATTTTTTTTTTGTAAGAATGCTGCTTTTATCCTTAGATAATAGGGATTGAGGTTAAAGTATGTTAGCTACATAACACATGCCCTAATAATGTCCAAACCAAACATCAACTTTATTCCCTTTTTGTAGTCAATGCAATTATTCTTTACATCTAAAATGGTGTTGCTGCTTTCTAGTAAGTGTTACATCTCATCCTAGTGTTGTATTCACAGCTACACTGCTCAGTATTGCTGTATAACATCTTTCATGTTGTTGTTCATGAACATGTGCTATATAAAGCAGGAGACCAGGAGTGTCTCAAGTCTCTGTGGGTTGTATATGGGAGACATTTTAGCAGCCAATCTCCACCCACTTGCTCAAAATTAGAGCCTGATAACAAATGCAGATAGAAGCTATATGATGAACAAAAATAAGGTTATTCTTTATGTGTACACACACGTGGCATCTTATTCAGAAAAATTATCTGCACGAACAGGTATGATTTCTGGTAAGTGTTTTACCTCACCACAGAGTTGGATTCACAGCTACCATGCTCAGTACAGCTGTATAATACCATAGAATGCTTTCAATAAAGTGCTATACAGCGAAAAATTACTAAGACCATACTATGCCCCATAATGCCATCATATAGTACTTAAATAATACATAGTTATGTTTGTCTAACATGTGGAGCATGGTGAGGGAAGGGTGGTAAAACCCACCAAGTTATCGAGTGCAATTATTCCTTACATCTAAAACAGTGTTTCTGCTTTCTAGTAAGTGCTATCTCTCAACTCACTGTTGTATTCACAGCTACACTGCTCAGTACTGCTGTATAATGTCCTCCTTCCTGCTATTTCTAAACATGTGCTACATGAAGACAGGAAATAGGGAATCCTTAAATTCTCTCTGTGCTGTATATGGAAGACAATATAGCAGCTAGTTTGCACCCACTTGCTCACCGACAATTGTAAACTTAGGTGACAACTACAGGTAGATACAAGCTATACCATGACCAGAAATAAAGTTTTTGTACATATATGATGCTTATTCTCAAAGTCACCAGCAACAAACAACAGGTATGCTTTTTGGTAAATGTTTTACTTTATTCCAGTGCTGGATTCACAGCCACAATGCTCAGTACTGTTTCTGAACATATGCTACATAACGACTCTGTGTAGGGAACTCCTCAAATCTCTGCGTGCTGTATGTGTGAGACATTATATCAGCTAGTCTCCACCCTGTAGCTCAGAGACAACTGAAACTGCCACCAGATGGCATTATTACCGACACAGTGCCATCTGGCAGCTACAGTAAATAAACCAATGGTTTTTCAGTGCAAATTTCACCCTTTTTAACCCGGTAATAAGCAGATGTCAGATAGAGTCATGTGTTCACTTGCTGCCTGCTACATTTACTTTCCAGGACAAGGATAAAGTAGATGGCAGCTCCTGTTATGACATTTAGCTGATGAACACGTCCATTGTGTTATTCTTCACTCGCTCTAATTCGGAACATTCCAACATGTTATATGGCGCACGTGACATCACAACTCTCCAGTTATAAGCTATAAATGACAGTATTCACAAAAATCCTCTTCCTTTAAAGCCATGTCTTTTTACTCCCCAGACAATGCCCTAATATTGTGCCGTTATAAGGAGTTAATCATTACAAAGCCATATTGGGTGTAAATAATGCTGCCATACAGTGCCAATAAAAAGGATCGTACATTACACACATTGCACTACCATATAAAACATTCACTAAAGCGCTTTGCAGAGAAAAAGTACTAGGGCCATACAATGCCCCTAATAATACCGCCACATAGTGATTAAATAGTGCAATCATCAGGAGGACAGGGTGGTTAAAACCCACCACGTTATGGAGGGCGATCCCATAGTAAGTGCCCCATTTCTCATGTCATGATCTGAGTCTCCCTGCGCCTATTAATTACGAGCACGATATTCCTTATGCCTTCAGGTTTCATTTCAGCTTTCCCGACTAATTCTCTTCTTGGATCTGTCCTGTAATTACAAGGATTTCAGTCCTATAAGGGACGTCCCTGGTCTCCCCTGACCTGACTTTTTCCCCTGGGGCTGTGATGAGAAGAGGCGGAAATGGCGGGAATCCAGGCAGTAACCAGAGTGGGTTAGAAATGTTTATTTATAGAGAAAATTAATTCCATATAAGGGGACGGGATGGGAGAGAGGGGGCTGGCATGGGGAGAAGAGACTCCGGGCTGGTACAGGCAGAGGGGTCAGGAGGTAGATTAATTTCACTTCTATGGACCCGATAGTAGCATTATGCTGAAATAAGGAATATATATATATATATATATATATATATATATATATATATATACAGTTAGGGCCAGAAATATTTGGACAGTGACACAAGTTTTGTTATTTTAGCTGTTTACAAAAACATGTTCAGAAATACAATTATATATATAATATATATAATATGGGCTGAAAGTGCACACTCCCAGCTGCAATATGATAGTTTCCACATCCAAATCGGAGAAAGGGTTTAGGAATCATAGCTCTGTAATGCATAGCGTCCTCTTTTTCAAGGGACCAAAAGTAATTGGACAATGGACTCTAAGGGCTGCAATTAACTTTGAAGGCGTCTCCCTCGTTAACCTGTAATCAATGAAGTAGTTAAAAGGTCAGGGGTGGATTCCAGGTGTGTGGTTTTGCATTTGGAAGCTGTTGCTGTGAGCAGACAACATGCGGTCAAAGGAACTCTCAATTGAGGTGAAGCAGAACATCCTGAGGCTGAAAAAAAAGAAAAATCCATCAGAGAGATAGCAGACATGCTTGGAGTAGCAAAATCAACAGTTGGGTACATTCTGAGAAAAAAGGAATTGACTGGTGAGCTTGGGAACTCAAAAAGGCCTGGGCGTCCACGGATGACAACAGTGGTGGATGATCGCCGCATACTTAATTTGGTGAAGAAGAACCTGTTCACAACATCAACTGAAGTCCAGAACACTCTCAGTGAAGTAGGTGTATCTGTCTATAAGTCAACAGTAAAGAGAAGGCTCCATGACAGTAAATACAAAGGGTTCACATCTAGATGCAAACCATTCATCAATAGCAAAAATAGACAGGCCAGAGTTAAATTTGCAGAAAAACACCTCAAGAAGCCAGCTCAGTTCTGGAAAAGTATTCTATGGACAGATGAGACAAAGATCAACCTGTACCAGAATGATGGGAAGAAAAAAGTTTGGAGAAGAAAGGGAACGGCACATGATCCAAGGCACACCACATCCTCTGTAAAACATGGTGGAGGCAACGTGATGGCATGGGCATGCATGGCTTTCAATGGCACTGGGTCACTTGTGTTTATTGATGACATAAGAGCAGACAAGAGTAGCCGGATGAATTCTGAAGTGTACCGGGATATACTTTCAGCCCAGATTCAGCCAAATGCTGCAAAGTTGATTGGACGGCGCTTCATAATACAGATGGACAATGACCCCAAGCATACAGCCAAAGCTACCCAGGAGTTCATGAGTGCCAAAAAGTGGAACATTCTGCAATGGCCCAGTCAATCTCCAGATCTAAACCCAATTGAGCATGCATTTCACTTGCTCAAATCCAGACTTAAGACGGAAAGACCCACAAACAAGCAAGACCTGAAGGCTGCGGCTGTAAAGGCCTGGCAAAGCATTAAGAAGGAGGAAACCCAGCGTTTGGTGATGTCCATGGGTTCCAGACTTAAGGCAGTGATTGCCTCCAAAGGATTTGCAACAAAATATTGAAAATAAAAATATTTTGTTTGGGTTATGTTTATTTGTCCAATTACTTTTGACCTCCTAAAATGTGGAGTGTTTGTAAAGAAATGTGTACAATTCCTACATTTTCTATCAGATATTTTTGTTCAACCCTTCAAATTAAACGTTACAATCTGCACTTGAATTCTGTTGTAGAGGTTTCATTTCAAATCCAATGTGGTGGCATGCAGAGCCCAACTCGCGAAAATTGTGTCACTGTCCAAATATTTCTGGCCCTAACTGTATATATATATATATATATATATATATATATATATATATATATATATATATATATATATATATATATATATATATATAATGTTGTATTTTCAAGCCTATCAGAGTCACTATTTATGTAGTTATAGCAATAATAATGTAAATATCTATGTACAAGAATGTATCTAGTATAATACTGCCCCCTATGTACAAGAGTATAACTATTATAATACTGCTCCTATGTACAAGAATATAACTACTAGAATACTGCCCCCTATGTACAAGAATATAGCTACTATAATACTGCTCCTATGTACAAGAATATAACTACTATAATACTGCTCCTATGTACAAGAATATAACTACTATAATACTGCCCCTATGTACAAGAATATAACTACTATAATACTGTCCCTATGTACAAGAATATAACTACTATAATACTGCCCCTATGTACAAGAATATAACTACTATAATACTGTCCCTATGTACAAGAATATAACTACTATAATACTGCCCCTATGTACAAGAATATACCTACTATAATACTGTCCCTATGTACAAGAATATAACTACTATAATACTGCCCCTATGTACAAGAATATAACTACTATAATACTGTCCCTATGTACAACAATATAACTACTATAATACTGCCCCTATGTACAAGAATATAACTACTATAATACTGCCCCTATGTACAAGAATATAACTACTATAATACTGTCCCTATGTACAACAATATAACTACTATAATACTGCTCCTATGTACAAGAATATAACTACTATAATACTGCTCCTATGTACAAGAATATAACTACTATAATACTGCCCCTATGTACAAGAATATAACTACTATAATACTGTCCCTATGTACAAGAATATAACTACTATAATACTGCCCCTATGTACAAGAATATAACTACTAGAATACTGCCCCCTATGTACAAGAATATAACTACTATAATACTGCTCCTATGTACAAGAATATAACTACTATAATACTGCTCCTATGTACAAGAATATAACTACTATAATACTGCCCCTATGTACAAGAATATAACTACTATAATACTGTCCCTATGTACAAGAATATAACTACTATAATACTGCCCCTATGTACAAGAATATAACTACTATAATACTGTCCCTATGTACAAGAATATAACTACTATAATACTGCCCCTATGTACAAGAATATAACTACTATAATACTGTCCCTATGTACAAGAATATAACTACTATAATACTGCCCCTATGTACAAGAATATAACTACTATAATACTGTCCCTATGTACAACAATATAACTACTATAATACTGCCCCTATGTACAAGAATATAACTACTATAATACTGCCCCTATGTACAAGAATATAACTACTATAATACTGTCCCTATGTACAACAATATAACTACTATAATACTGCTCCTATGTACAAGAATATAACTACTATAATACTGCTCCTATGTACAAGAATATAACTACTATAATACTGCCCCTATGTACAAGAATATAACTACTATAATACTGTCCCTATGTACAAGAATATAACTACTATAATACTGCCCCTACAGTTGTGGCCAAAAGTATTGACACCCCTGCAATTCTGTCAGATAATACTCCGTTTCTTCCTGAAAATGATTGCAAACACAAATTATTTGGTATTATTATCTTCATTTAATTTGTCTTAAATGAAAAAACACAAAAGAGAATGAAGCAAAAAGCAAAACATTGATCATTTCACACAAAAATCCAGAAATGGGCCAGACAAAAGTATTGGCACCCTCAGCCTAATACTTGGTTGCACAACCTTTAGCCAAAATAACTGCGACCAATCGCTTCCGGTAACCATCAATGAGTTTCTTTCAATGCTCTGCTGGAATTTTAGACCATTCTTCTTTGGCAAACTGCTCCAGGTCCCTGATATTTGAAGGGTGCCTTCTCCAAACTGCCGTTTTTAGATCTCTCCACAGGTATTCTATGGGATTCAGGTCTGGACTCATTGCTGGCCACCTTAGAAGTCTCCAGTGCTTTCTCTCAAACCATTTTCTAGTGCTTTTTGAAGTGTGTTTTGGGTCATTGTCCTGCTGGAAGACCCATGACCTCTGAGGGAGACCCAGCTTTCTCACACTGGGCCCTACATTATGCTGCAAAATTTGTTGGTAGTCTTCAGACTTCATAATGCCATGCACACGGTCAAGCAGTCCAGTGCCAGAGGCAGCAAAGCAACCCCAAAACATCAGGGAACCTCCGCCATGTTTGACTGTAGGGACCGTGTTCTTTTCTTTGAATGCCTCTTTTTTTCTCCTGTAAACTCTATGTTGATGCCTTTGCCCAAATACCTCTACTTTTGTCTCATCTGACCAGAGAACATTCTTCCAAAACGTTTTAGGCTTTTTCAGGTAAGTTTTGGCAAACTCCAGCCTGGCTTTTTTATGTCTCGGGGTAAGAAGTGGGGTCTTCCTGGGTCTCCTACCATACAGTCCCTTTTCATTCAGATGCCGACGGATAGTACGGGTTGACACTGTTGTAGCCTCGGACTGCAGGGCAGCTTGAACTTGTTTGGATGTTAGTCGAGGTTATTTATCCAACATCCGCACAATCTTGCGTTGAAATCTCTTGTCAATTTTTCTTTTCTGTCCACATCTAGGGAGGTTAGCCACAGTGCCATGGGCTTTAAACTTCTTGATGACACTGCACACGGTAGACACAGGAACATTCAGGTCTTTGGAGATGGACTTGTAGCCTTGAGATTGCTCATGCTTCCTCACAATTTGGTTTCTCAAGCCCTCAGACAGTCTTTGGTCTTCTTTCTTTTCTCCATGCTCAATGTGGTACACACAAGGACACAGGACAGAGGTTGAGTCAACTTTAATCCATGTCAACTGGCTGCAAGTGTGATTTAGTTATTGCCAACACCTGTTAGGTGCCACAGGTAAAGGTACCTTCACACATAACGATTTCGTTAACGATATCGTTGCTTTTTGTGACGTAGCAACGATATCCTTAACGAAATCGTTATGTGTGACAGCGACCAACGATCAGGCCCCTGCTGGGAGATCGTTGGTCGCTGGGAGTGATCAGGACCTTTTTCTTGGTCGCTGATCACCCGCTGTCATCGCTGAATCGGCGTGTGTGACGCCGATCCAGCGATGTGTTCACTGGTAACCAGGGTAAATATCGGGTTACTAAGCGCAGGGCCGCGCTTAGTAACCCGATGTTTACCCTGGTTACCATTGTAAAAGTAAAAAAAAAAAAAACACTACATACTCACATTCCGTTGTCTGTCACGTCCCCCAGCGTCAGCTTCCCGCACTGACTGTGTCAGCGCCGGCCGGCCGTAAAGCAGAGGCGTCACCGCTGTGCTCTGCTTTATGGCCGGCGCTGACACAGTTAGTGCGGGAAGCTGACGTCGGGGGACGTGACAGACAACGGAATGTGAGTATGTAGTGTTTTTTTTTTTTTTACTTTTACAATGGTAACCAGGGTAAACATCGGGTTACTAAGCGCGGCCCTGCGTTTAGTAAGCCGATGTTTACCCTGGTTACCCGGGGACTTCGGCATCGTTGGTCGCTGGAAAGCTGTCTGTGTGACAGCTCTCCAGCGACCACACAACGACTTACCAACGATCACGGCCAGGTCGTATCTTCAGGAAGAAACTGAGTATTATCTGACAGAATTGCAGGGGTGTCAATACTTTTGGTCACAACTGTATGTACAAGAATATAACTACTATAATACTGCCCCTATGTACAAGAATATAACTACTATAATACTGCCCCCTATGTACAAGGATATAACTACTATAATACTGCCCCCTATGTACAAGAATATAACTACTATAATACTGCCCCTATGTACAAGGATATAACTACTATAAAACTTCTATGTACAAGAATATAATTACTATAATACTGCTCCTATATACAAGAAGGTAACTACTATAATACTGCTCCTATGTACAAGAATATAATTACTATAATACTGCCCTTATGTACAAGAATATACGGTAACTATTATAATATTGCTTCTATGTACAACAATATAACTACTATAATACTGCCCCCTATGTACAAGAATATAACTACTATAATACTGCCCCTATGTACAAGAATATAACTACTATAATACTGCCCCTATGTACAGGAATATAACTACTATAATACTGCTCCTATGTACAAGAATATAATTACTATAATACTGCCCTTATGTACAAGAATATAACTACTATAATACTGCCTCTATGTACAAGAATATAACTACTATAATACTGCCCCTATGTACAAGAATATAACTACTATAATACTTCTATGTACAAGAATATAATTACTATAATACTCCTATGTACAAGAATATAACTACTATAATACTGCCTCTATGTACAAGAATATAACTACTATAATACTGCCCTCTATTCAGAAATTAAAGTCACTAATATAGAGGATCTCCCCTTAGAGTGGAGAATCTCTGAGCTGGAGGTTGCGGGTTTGGACATAACTTGTCATTGGTTTGCAGAGATTTTCTACATGAGCAGACACTTGATATGATCTCAGCGCGGCTAATAAATGCTGATATAATCCTGTAATTAGGCAGAACGTTCCTGTCATTAGCGGTTATTACGCCCATAGCATTTGCACAGCATCACTTTCGTGGGTTACTTTTTCCCATACAGCTGTTCTTCAGCTCCACAATGTTTCCAGGATATGTTCCTGTCATGGTCTCAGTGACCATTATTACTTGCTCATCTTACATATGTGGCGGCACTAATGAATATTGTATGTATTGTGTGGTGGGCAGTGCTGTATATTGGATAGCTGTGCCACTATCATGGTATTTGGCAATATTATCTTGGAATTTAATGGCGGTATTATGTGGGCTTTTTCAGGCAGAATTATTTGTGTGCAAATTATTTTGGCAATACTTAGTGGTATTAGGTGGGTTGTATATGGCGGTATTATCTTAGCATTGTATTATAGTGTTAGGTGGGGTGTATATGGCAGTATGAGAATCTATGGAATGGACATAGCAGTATTATGTTGGCACTGTATGGTGTGTATGGCATGTTAGCACTATCTAGCTGTATTCTATGGACGTAATATAGCGGTGCTCTCCTGGCATAATATGGTATTATTAGGTGGGGTATATATGGCAGTGTTGGCACCATCTAGCAGTATTTTGTTGGCAGGATATATCCGTAATATCTAGACATTATATGCTAATATTAGGTTTTAACGTGATGTATATGACAGTATTAGTTTAGCACTGTTTAGTCTTATTATGTCGGCAGGATATAGCAGTACTATCTTGGCACTATATGGTAGTAGTAGGTGGTGTGTATACTGAAGAATTAACACTATCTTGTAGTATTCTGAGGACTGGATATAGCAGTATTATATTGGCACTATATGGTAATATTAGGGGGTGAACATAGTGCTAATACTGCTATCTAGCGGTATTCTGTGGAATGGACATAGCAGTAGTATGTTGGCACTGTACAGTGTATATGGCGTGTTGGCATTACCTAGCGGCATTCTGAGAGCTGAATATAGCACTATATAGTAGTATTATGTGGGGTGTATACGATAATATTAGCAATATCTAGCTGTATTCTGTAGGCAATACATAGTAGTATTATATTTGCACTATATAGTAGTATTAGGTGGGGATTATATGGCTGCATTAGCACAATCTAGCATTATTCTGTAGGCTGGAAATAGGATTAGGTTGGCAGTATTAGGTGGGGTGTATATGACATTATTATCTTAACACTGTTTTGTGGTATTAGGTGGAGTGTACAAGGCAGTATTATATGAGCACTATATGGTGGTATGAGGTGGGGTGTACAAGGCAGTATTATATAAGCACTATATAGTGGTATTAGGTGGGGTGTACATGGCAGTATTATAGAAGCACTATATGGTGGTATTAGGCGGGGTGTGCATGGCAGTATTATATAAACACTATATGGTGGTATTAGGTGTGGTGTACATGGCAGTATTATATGAGCACTATATGGTGGTATTATTATTATTATTATTTATTGTTATAGCGCCATTTATTCCATGGCGCTTTACATGTGAGGAGGGGTATACATAATAAAAACAGGTACAATAATCTTAAACAATACAAGTCATAACTGGTACAGGAGGAGAGAGGACCCTGCCCGCGAAGGCTCACAATCTACAAGGGATGGGTGAGAATACGGTAGGTGAGGGTAGAGCTGGTCATGCAGCGGTTTGGTTGATCGGTGGTTACTGCAGGTTGTAGGCTTGTCGGAAGAGTTGGGTCTTCAGGCTCTTTTTGAAGGTTTCGATGGTAGGCGAGAGTCTGATGTGTTGTGGTAGAGAATTCCAGAGTAGGGGTGATGCGCGAGAGAAATCTTGTATACAATTGTGGGAAGAGGAGATAAGAGGGGAGTAGAGAAGGAGATCTTGTGAGGATCGGAGGGTGCGTGTAGGTAAGTATTGGGAGACGAGGTCACAGATGTATGGAGGAGACAGGTTGTGGATGGCTTTGTACGCCATAGTTAGGCTTTTATACTGGAGTCTCTGGGCAATGGGGAGCCAGTGAAGGGATTGACAGAGGGGAGAAGCCGGGGAATAGCGGGGGGACAGGTGGATTAGTCGGGCAGCAGAGTTTAGAATAGATTGGAGGGGTGCGAGAGTGTTCGAGGGGAGGCCACAGAGCAGGAGGTTACAGTAGTCGAGGTGAGATATGATGAGGGCATGGACTAGGGTTTTTGCAGATTCTTGGTTGAGGAATGTACGGATTTGTGAAATATTTTTGAGTTGAAGTCGGCAGGAAGTGGAAAGGACTTGGATATGTAGTTTGAAGGAGAGATTAGCGTCAAGGATTACCCCGAGACTGCGAGCTTGTGGGACTGGGGAGAGTGGGCAGCCATTTACTGTAATGGATAGGTTCGTTGGGGGGGTCGCGTGAGATGGGGAAAGATGATGAATTCTGTTTTGTCCATGTTAAGTTTCAGAAATCTAGCGGAGAAGAAGGATGAAATAGTGGACAGACATTGAGGGATTCTGGTTAGTAGGGAGGTGATATCTGGTCCAGAGATGTAGATCTGTGTCATCAGCATAGAGGTGATATTGAAAGCCATGAGATTCTATGAGCTGTCCCAGGCCAAAGGTGTAAATGGAGAAGAGCAGGGGCCCAAGGACTGAACCTTGTGGGACTCCGACGGATATGGGGCAAGGTGAGGAGGTGGTGTGTGAGTGGAAGATGCTGAATGTCCGGTCTGTTAGGTATGATGAGATCCAGGATAGGGCCAAGTCTGTGATGCCAAGGGATGAGATGATCTGTAGTAATAGGTCCACTGTGTCAAAGGCAGCTGACAGGTCGAGGAGGAGGACAGTAGTGTCGCTTGCTCTTGGCGGTTAAGAGGTCATTGGTGACCTTAGTTAGGGCAGTTTCAGTGGAGTGGTGTGACCGGAAGCCTGATTGTAAGTGGTCGAAGAGGGAGCAGGAAGATAGATGGGAGGACAGTTCAAGATGGACGTGATGTTCCAGTAGTTTGGAGGCATAGGGGAGAAGTGATATAGGGCGATAGCTAGATACAGGGGATGGGTCAAGAGAGGGCTTTTTGAGGATAGGTGTGATGGAGGCATGTTTAAAGCTGGAGGGGAAAACACCAGTTGTTAGTGATAGGTTGAAGAGATGGGTTAGAGTTGGGATGAAGACTGTGGTGAGGTTTGGGATGAAGTGGGATGGGATCAGGTCAAGTGGAGAGTCGATCTTCTGTAATGGTGGAGAAGTTGGTTTTGGAGGTGGAGGGCTGGGAAGTCGAGAGGAAGGGCTCTGGGAGTTGTTGACCAAAACTGTCTCTGATGGTGGTATTAGGTAGGGTGTACATGGCAGTATTATATAAGCGGTATATATGGTGGTATTAGGTGGGGTGTACATGGCAGTATTATAGAAGCACTATATGGTGGTATTAGGTGGGGTGTACATGGCAGTATTATTGAAGCATTATATGGTGGTATTAGGTGGAGTGTATATGGCAGCGGTGTCAAACTGCATTCCTTGAGGGCCTCAAACCATGAGTGTTTTCAAGATCTCCTTAGCATTGCACAAGGTGCTGTAATCATTATGTGTGTAGGTGATTAAATTATCACCTGTGCAGCACAAGGAAATCCTGAAAACATGACCTGTTTGCAGCCCTCGAGGAATGCAGTTTGACACCCCTGGTATATGGCAGTATTATATAATCACTACATGGCAGTATAAGGTGTGGTGTACATGGCAGTATTATATAATCACTATATGGTGATCTTAGACCGGTCTCCAATCTCCGGTCTCCAATCTCCCCTTCATCTCTAAACTCTTGGAGCGCCTGATATACTCCCGCCTTACCCGTTACCTCTCCACTCACTCCCTCCTAGACCCGTCACAGTCCGGTTTCCGCCCCCTACATTCGACAGAAACTGCACTCATCAAAGTGACCAATGACCTTCTGACAGCAAAACGTAATGGTGACCACTCTCTGCTCATTCTTCTCGACCTTTCTGCAGCTTTCGACACTGTTGACCACCGTCTCCTTCTCTCTAGGCTCCAGTCACTATGCATTAAGGACACTGCTCTCTCCTGGTTCTCCTCCTATCTTTCTGACAGCTCCTTCAGTGTTCTGTTCTCTGGCTCCACTTCATCTCCTCTTCCTCTCGCTGTTGGGGTACCTCAGGGCTCAGTCCTTGGCCCCCTTCTGTTCTCTCTCTACACGGCCCCAATTGGACAGACCATCAGCAGATTTGGCTTTCAGTACCATCTTTATGCCGACGACATACAACTATATACGTCATCCCCTGACCATACCCCCGCTGTACTACAGAACGCCACTGACTGTCTGTCCGCAGTCTCCAACATCATGTCCGCTCTCTATCTGAAACTCAACCTCTCCAAAACTGAACTTCTTCTGCTCCCACCATCTACTAACCTCCCTAAATCTGACATTTCCCTCTCCGTGGGTGGCACCATAATAACACCCCAGCAGCAGGCGCGCTGTCTGGGTGTTATGTTTGACTCCGATCTCTCCTTCACCTCCCTTATACAATCTCTTGCCCGCTCGTGCCGCTTACACCTAAAGAACATCGCTAGAATCCGCCCTTTTCTCACCATGGAGACAGCTAAAACCCTCACTGTCGCCCTGATCCACTCCCGCCTGGACTACTGTAACGCTCTATTAATTGGCCTCCCCCTCACTCGACTTTCCTCTCTCCAGTCCATCCTTAATGCAGCAGCCAGGGTTGTCCATCTGGCTAATCGTTACTCGGACGCGTCCGCTCTTCGCCAGTCGTTACACTGGCTGCCCATTCATTACAGGATACAATTCAAAGTACTTGTTCTCACCCACAAAGCTCTCCACAGTGCGGCACCCCCATACATCTCCTCCCTCATTTCTGTCTATCGGCCTAACAGACCACTGCGCTCTGCAAATGACTTTCGATTAACCTCTGCACTAATCCATACCTCCCACTCCCGACTTCAAGACTTCTCCCGTGCTGCACCAATCCTCTGGAATGCTCTACCCCAAGATATTAGGACCATCCATAATTTGCATAGTTTTAGGCGCTCGCTCAAAACACATTTGTTCAGAGCGGCCTATCACATTCCCTAATCAAAGTTATGTTATGTTTGTGTGTGTGTAGCCCATTCACCATCTTCATCTATCCCCCACCCTCTGAAGATGGCTGGACCATCATTGTAAATACATCTTTGTAAATACACACCTGTGCTTTGTATCTCCCCCTCCTCATTGTAGATTGTAAGCTCTAACGAGCAGGGTCGTCTTATTTCGCTTTAATTATTGTATTGTTAACGTTGTTACTTATGACTGTTGTGTTTGAAACTGTTAAACTGTAAAGCGCTGCGGAATATGTTGGCGCTATATAAATAATGATTATTATTATTATTATTACTTAGGTGGGGTGTACATGGCAGTATTATAGAAGCACTATATGGTGGTATTAGGTGGGGTGGACATGGCAGTATTGTATAAGCACTATATGGCAATATTACATCGGGTGTACATGGCAGTATTATATAAGCACTATATGGCGGTATTTGGTGGGGTTTATATGGCAGTATTATATAAGCACTATATGGTGGTATTAGACGAGATGTATATGGCAGTATTATATAAGCACTATATGGCGGTATTAGGTGAGCTGTATATGGCACTATTATATAAGCACTATATGAGTTCTCCGTCCCCTCGCCTCCAGTTTCTCTATTATGGCAGTGTCTGCAGAGTTCATTATAATCAGTGCACGTGTTATCTGAGCGCGGTATGGCGCTGTTTACACTGCGGTGATTGATCATCATACATGCTTTCCTGGGCTTCCTTTGCAATTAGTGGTAATTTGAAAACTTCCCTTCACCTATCATCAGACCACCCAAGCTTCACCACAAGACCCCACCGGGCATCTGGACAACTTCTTGGCTTTTATATAAAGCAACTCGTGTGTAACATTCATCTGCTGAAAAAAAATGAAAAATCAGTGGTCAATACTGTGCTGCTGAGCCACTGTATCTAAGCCTGACATGTGTGATACTGTCCTCTGATCCCACTGTATCTTATGCGAATATTCGTAATACTGTCGGCTGAGCTGATTTCTAAGCCTAATCTGGTGGATATCTACTGGGCGAGGGTACCTAAGTGTGGTACCATCTGCAGAGCTGTGTATCTAAGTCTAGTATGTGTGGTACCATCAGCTGATCAGTGTAGCAGTGTATCTAAGTCTACTATGTGTGGTACCGTCTGCTGAGAAGTGTATATAAGTCTACTATGTGTGGTACCGTCTGCTGAGCAGTGTATCTAAGTCTACGATGTGTGGTACCGTCTGCTGAGAAGTGTATATAAGTCTACTATGTGTGGTACCGTCTGCTGAGCAGTGTATCTAAGTCTACGATGTGTGGTACCGTCTGCTGAGAAGTGTATATAAGTCTACTATGTGTGGTACCGTCTGCTGAGCAGTGTATCTAAGTCTACGATGTGTGGTACCGTCTGTTGAGAAGTGTATATAAGTCTACTATGTGTGGTACCGTCTGCTGAGCAGTGTATCTAAGTCTACTATGTGTGGTACCTTCTGTTGAGAAGTGTATCTAAGTCTACTATGTGTGGTACCGTCTGCTGAGCAGTGTATCTAAGTCTACGATGTGTGGTACCGTCTGCTGAGAAGTGTATATAAGTCTACTATGTGTGGTACCGTCTGCTGAGCAGTGTATCTAAGTCTACGATGTGTGGTACCGTCTGCTGAGAAGTGTATATAAGTCTACTATGTGTGGTACCGTCTGCTGAGCAGTGTATCTAAGTCTACGATGTGTGGTACCGTCTGTTGAGAAGTGTATATAAGTCTACTATGTGTGGTACCGTCTGCTGAGCAGTGTATCTAAGTCTACTATGTGTGGTACCTTCTGTTGAGAAGTGTATCTAAGTCTACTATGTGTGGTACCGTCTGCTGAGCAGTGTATCTAAGTCTACTATGTGTGGTACCGTCTGTTGAGAAGTGTATATAAGTCTACTATGTGTGGTACCGTCTGCTGAGAAGTGCATCTAAATCTATGTGTGATACAATCTGCTGAGCAGTGTATCTAAGTCTACTATGTGTGGTACCGTCTGTTGAGAAGTGTATATAAGTCTACTATGTGTGGTACCGTCTGCTGAGCAGTGTATCTAAGTCTACTATGTGTGGTACCGTCTGTTGAGAAGTGTATATAAGTCTACTATGTGTGGTACCGTCTGCTGAGCAGTGTATCTAAGTCTACTATGTGTGGTACCGTCTGCTGAGCTGTGTATCTAAGTCTACTATGTGTGGTACCGTCTGCTGAGCAGTGTATCTAAGTCTACTATGTGTGGTACCGTCTGTTGAGAAGTGTATATAAGTCTACTATGTGTGGTACCGTCTGCTGAGAAGTGCATCTAAATCTATGTGTGATACAATCTGCTGAGCAGTGTATCTAAGTCTACTATGTGTGGTACCGTCTGTTGAGAAGTGTATATAAGTCTACTATGTGTGGTACCGTCTGCTGAGCAGTGTATCTAAGTCTACTATGTGTGGTACCGTCTGTTGAGAAGTGTATCTAAGTCTACGATGTGTGGTACCGTCTGCTGAGCAGTGTATCTAAGTCTACTATGTGTGGTACCGTCTGCTGAGCTGTGTATCTAAGTCTACTATGCGTGGTACCGTCTGTTGAGAAGTGTATATAAGTCTACTATGTGTGGTACCGTCTGCTGAGCAGTGCATCTAAATCTATGTGTGATACAATCTGCTGAGCAGTGTATCTAAGTCTACTATGTGTGGTACCGTCTGTTGAGAAGTGTATATAAGTCTACTATGTGTGGTACCGTCTGCTGAGCAGTGTATCTAAGTCTACTATGTGTGGTACGATCTGCTGAGCTGTGTATCTAAGTCTACTATGTGTGGTACCATCTGCTGAGCTGTGTATCTAAGTCTACTATGTGTGGTACCATCTGCTGAGCTGTGTATCTAAGTCTACTATGTGTGGTACCATCTGCTGAGCTGTGTATCTAAGTTTATCCTGTGTAATATTGTCTGCTGAATCATGTATCTAAGCCTAATATGTTTGATACTGTCCACTGGCCAAGTGTATCAGGCTATGTGTGATACTGCCTAATAAGTCCAGTGTATCTAAACTTATCCTTTGTTATACTGTCTGCAGAACCCCGTGTATCTAAGCCAATTATGTGTGATACTGTCTGCTAAGCTGGGCGCATCTAAACCTAGCCTGTGTAATACCTTCTGCAGAGCTCAGTGTATCTAAACCCATTATGTGTGATACTGTCTAATTAGAAATTGTATCTAAGCCTATTATATGTGATGGTGTCTTCTAAGTCTCGTGTATCTAACCCTATCCAGTGTGATACTGTCTGCTAGAGCTGTTAATCTGAAGCTATCCTGTATAGTAACATCTGCAGTCCAGTGTATCTAAGCTTAATATGCTTGATACTGGGTCAGGGTATCTGAGCCTATGCTGTGTAATATTGATTGCTGAACCCAGTATATCTAAGCCTAATGTGTTTGATACTGGGTCAGTGTACCTAAGCTTATTATGTGTGACTAGATTGTGGCCCGATTCTAACGCATCGGGTATTCTAGAATATGCATGTCCCCGTAGTATATGGACAATGATGATTCCAGAATTCGCGGCAGACTGTGCCCGTCGCTGATTGGTCGAGGCGACCTTTATGACATCATCGTCGCCATGGCAACCATTATGACATCATCGTCGCTGTGCCCGTTGCTGATTGGTCGAGGCCTGGCGGCATCGACCAATCAGGGACGTTGGATTTCCAGGACAGACAGACAGACAGAAAGACAGACAGACAGACGGAAAAACCCTTAGACAATTATATATATAGATACTATATACTGAGCCCAATGTACCTAAACATATCCTGTCTGCTGAGAAGTGTATCTAAACCTATCCTGCAGGTTACTGACTTCTGAGCCTGGTATCTAGGCTTATTATTTGTGATACTGTCCTCTGAGCCCTTTATATCGCAGCTTCTCATGTTTGATACTGTCTGGTGTATCTAAGCCTATCATATGTTGCACTATCCGCTGAACTAGTGTATCTAAGCCTACCATGTGTGATACTATCTGACTGATAGGGCTCCATTCTGATGTCTGGAGGTCCTTTATTTCATAGTAACATTGCCATAATGCCCCCCGAATAGTAGCATCATATAGTGTCCAAGTCCCTGTGTAATAGGCCCATATAGTGCCATACACTGTCTATACAGCAGAGGTCCAACAGTATCACTCTATTCCATCCCAATATAGTGCTGCCATACAGTGCCTCTAACAATAGTGCCATACGGTGCCCACATAATATGGGGCCCAGGTCTATATTGCTCTGGGAGGGGAGGTTTATGGGGGCACCATGGTCTGGCACAGCAGAGATGGACACACTGCAGGGCGGCATGAGATGAGATGGCAACGACCTAGATATCTGGGTGAAAGATAAGGAGGATCTCCTTGTGAGACAAGGACGTTGTGTTCAAGATTTTCCGATTTGCTGTAATTCAGGCAGAAAAATTCAATTTTCCTTGTTTGTAATGAGAATGAACAGTCAGGCGGTGTGAGGAGTGGGCAATGCTAAAAATAAACCCGCCATCCTGCCACAGCTGCACAACCGCTATACATCTGGAGAAAATACAGGAATAGAAGAGTCCAAGGAGGTGAAATGAGGAGCTAGTGAAAGGGGCGCAATGTGTACAGCCTATATAGTACAGCCTATATAGGGATGCACAGAAGTAAGATTGTGAGGTAGTGACAGAGCGCTAAGGGCACAGATAATAAAGGAATAGCAGAGTAGAGGTAAGCTTAGGAGGTAGCTCTATGTGTAAAGATAATACAAGAGTAGCAGAGCCCAAAGAGATAAGATAAGGAGGTGGTGACAGAGGTATAGGTGTGTGGACTAGTAGAGTGCACAGAGATAAGATGAGGAGGTAGTGACAGAAACCTATGTGTATGGACTATATGAGAATAGCATAGTGTGCAGAGCTAAGATGGGGAGGTAGTGACAGAGTGCTGTGTCTATGGATAATACTGGAATAGCAGAGTGCACAGAGGGATGCCCAGGAGAGTGGAGCTCAAAAAGTTAAGATGAGGAGGTAGTGACAGAGATCTAGATGTATAGACTATACAGGAATTGCAGAACACAGAAGTAAGATGAGGAGATAGTGGCAGTGCTCTAAGGACATAGACTATACAGGAAAAGGCAAGAGCAGAGAGGTAAGATGAGGAGGTAGTGACAGAGTTCTATGGGCATAGACTACAGGAATAGAAGACCTCAGAGAGGTAAGATGAGAAGGTAGTGACAGAGTGCTATGGGCATAGACTCTACAGGAAAAGGCAAGAGCAGAGAGGTAAGATGAGGAGGTAGTGACAGAGTTCTATGGGCATAGACTGTACCTGAATAGAACAGTACAGAATGGTAAGATAAGGAGGCAGTGACAGAGCTCTGTGTGTATAGACCATAAAGGAATGGCAAAGCGCAGAAGGGTAAAATGGAATGGTAGTGACAGAGCTCTATGGGCATAGACTATACAGGTACAGGACAGTGCAGAGAGATAAGATCGGGAGGTAGTGACAGAGCTCTGCATGTAAAGACAATGCAGGAATAGCAGAATGCAGAGAGGTAAGATGAGGAGTTAGTGACAGAGCGCTATATGTATAGATAATACAGAAACAGCAGAGTGCAGACCCCGATAGTGACAGTAGTAGGGTATTGGAAGTAGTGATATAGTTTTGTACATAAAATACAAAAAGTTTTGGGTACTGCAGTGTCGATGTGACTTTGTCAGCCCCCAGTAAATCTCAGTCTTGTTGAAGCTACCATCGCCCCTTTAAGGGCATGAGGAACAATGAAGAGTGGGGGGCCATGTTCCAGCTGCACACAGTGCGGGATGTTGTGGCTTGGAGCTAGTAAACAGAGAGCCTGCTGTCACTGCGATCTGGGGAACTGCTGTGACAGGGACAGGCAAGACACATTAAGTGTGTCTGCAAGAGCAGGACAGCATGAAGGAGGCTAGTGGGGAAGGAGAGGGATGGGAGAGCAGAGAAGAGGAAACTGGGAGGTAGGAGAAGAAAGGAAAGAGTGATAGAGGAATGGGAAAGAAGAGGCGTGCGCAGGAGTGAAGGGCGTGCGCAGGAGTGAAGAGAGTGCGCAGGAGTGAAGAGAGTGCGCAGGAGTGAAGGGCGTGCGCAGCGTGTGCAGGAGTGAAGGGCGTGCGCAGGAGTGAAGAGAGTGTGCAGGAGTGAAGAGAGTGTGCAGGAGTGAAGGGGGTGTGCAGGAGTGAAGGGCGTGTGCAGGAGTGAAGAGAGTGCGCAGGAGTGAAGAGAGTGCGCAGAAGTGAAGAGAGTGTGCAGGAGTGAAGGGCATGAGCAGGAGTGAAGGGCGTGAGCAGGAGTGAAGAGAGTGTGCAGGAATGAAGAGAGTGTGCAGGGGTAAAGGGCGTGAGCAGGAGTGAAGAGAGTGCGCAGGAGTGAAGAGAGTGCGCAGGAGTGAAGGGCGTGCGCAGGAGTGAAGGGCGTGCGCAGGAGTGAAGGGCGTGCGCAGGAGTGAAGGGTGTGCGCAGGAGTGAAGGGCGTGCGCAGAGTGCGCAGGAGTGAAGGGCGTGCACAGGAGTGAAGGGCGTGCGCAGGAGTGAAGAGAGTGCGCAGGAGTGAAGAGAGTGCGCAGCAGTGGAGGGCGTGAGCAGGAGTGAAGAGAGTGCGCAGGAGTGAAGAGAGTGCGCAGGAGTGAAGAGAGTGCGCAGGAGTGAAGAGAGTGCGCAGGAATGAAGGGCGTGCGCAGGGGTGAAGGGCGTGCGCAGGAGTGAAGGGCGTGCACAGGAGTGAAGGGCATGCGCAGAGTGCGCAGGAGTGAAGGGCGTGCGCAGGAGTGAAGGGCGTGCGCAGGAGTGAAGGGCGTGCGCAGGAGTGAAGGGCGTGCGCAGGAGTGAAGGGCGTGCGCAGGAATGAAGGGCGTGCGCAGGAGTGAAGGGCGTGAGCAGGAGTGAAGAGAGTGCGCAGGAGTGAAGGGCGTGCGCAGGAGTGAAGGGCGTGCGCAGGAGTGAAGGGCGTGCGCAGGAGTGAAGGGCGTGCGCAGGAGTGAAGGGCGTGCGCAGGAGTGAAGGGCGTGCGCAGGAGTGAAGAGAGTGCGCAGGAGTGAAGAGAGTGCGCAGGAGTGAAGGGCGTGCGCAGAGTGCGCAGGAGAGAAGGGCGTGCACAGGAGTGAAGGGCGTGCGCAGGAGTGAAGAGAGTGCGCAGGAGTGAAGAGAGTGCGCAGCAGTGGAGGGCGTGAGCAGGAGTGAAGAGAGTGCGCAGGAGTGAAGAGAGTGCGCAGGAGTGAAGAGAGTGCGCAGGAGTGAAGAGAGTGCGCAGGAGTGAAGAGAGTGCGCAGGAATGAAGGGCGTGCGCAGGGGTGAAGGGCGTGCGCAGGAGTGAAGGGCGTGCACAGGAGTGAAGGGCGTGCGCAGGAGTGAAGGGCAAGGTGCAGGAGTGAAGGGCGTGCGCAGGAGTGAAGGGCGTGCGCAGGAGTGAAGGGCGTGCGCAGGAGTGAAGGGCGTGCGCAGGAATGAAGGGCGTGCGCAGGAGTGAAGGGCGTGAGCAGGAGTGAAGGGCGTGAGCAGGAGTGAAGGGCGTGCGCAGGAGTGAAGGGCGTGCGCAGGAGTGAAGGGCGTGCGCAGGAGTGAAGGGCGTGCGCAGGAGTGAAGGGCGTGAGCAGGAGTGAAGAGAGTGCGCAGGAGTGAAGAGAGTGGGCAGGAGTGAAGAGAGTGGGCAGGAGTGAAGAGAGTGGGCAGGAGTGAAGGGCGTGCGCAGGAGTGAAGGGCGTGCGCAGGAGTGAAGGGCGTGCACAGGAGTGAAGAGTGTGCGCAGGAGTGAAGGGCGTGCGCAGAGTGCGCAGGAGTGAAGGGCGTGCGCAGGAGTGAAGGGCTTGGGCAGGAGTGAAGGGCGTGCGCAGGAGTGAAGGGTGTGCGCAGGAGTGAAGGGCGTGCGCAGGAGTGAAGGGCGTGCGCAGGAGTGAAGGGCATGCGCAGGAGTGAAGGGCGTGCGCAGGAGTGAAAGGCGTGCGCAGGAGTGAAGGGCGTGCGCAGGAGTGAAGGGCGTGCGCAGGAGTGAAGAGAGTGCGCAGGAGTGAAGGGCGTGAGCAGGAGTGAAGGGCGTGTGCAGGAATGAAGAGAGTGTGCAGGGGTAAAGGGCGTGCGCAGGAGTCAAGAGAGTGTGCAAGAGTGAATGGCATGCGCAAGAGTGAAGAGAGTGTGCAAAAGTGAAGAGCATGCGCAGGAGTGAAGGGCGTGCGCAGGAGTGAAGAGAGTGCGCAGGAGTGAAGAGAGTGCGCAGGAGTGAAGGGCGTGCGCAGGAGTGAAGGGGCGTGCGCAGGAGTGAAGGGCGTGCGCAGGAGTGAAGGGCGTGCGCAGGAGTGAAGGGCATGCACAGGGGTGAAGGGCGTGCGCAGGGGTGAAGGGCGTGCGCAGGAGTGAAGGGCGTGCGCAGGAGTGAAGGGCGTGCGCAGGAGTGAAGGGCGTGCGCAGGAGTGAAGGGCGTGCGCAGGGGTGAAGGGCGTGCGCAGGAGTGAAGAGAGTGCGCAGGAGTGAAGAGAGTGCGCAGGAGTGAAGGGCGTGCGCAGGAGTGAAGGGGCGTGCGCAGGAGTGAAGGGCGTGCGCAGGAGTGAAGGGCGTGCGCAGGAGTAAAGGGCGTGCGCAGGGGTGAAGGGCGTGCGCAGGGGTGAAGGGCGTGCGCAGGGGTGAAGGGCGTGCGCAGGAGTGAAGGGCGTGCGCAGGAGTGAAGGGCGTGCGCAGAAGTGAAGGGCGTGCGCAGGAGTGAAGGGCGTGCGCAGGAGTGAAGGGAGTGCGCAGGAGTGAAGAGCATGCGCAGGAGTGAAGAGAGTGTGCAAAAGTGAAGAGCATGCGCAGGAGTGAAGGGCGTGCGCAGGAGTGAAGAGAGTGCGCAGGAGTGAAGAGAGTGCGCAGGAGTGAAGGGCGTGCGCAGGAGTGAAGGGAGTGCGCAGGAGTGAAGAGCGTGCGCAGGAGTGAAGAGAGTGTGCAAGAGTGAATGGCATGCGCAAGAGTGAAGAGAGTGTGCAAAAGTGAAGAGCATGCGCAGGAGTGAAGGGCGTGCGCAGGAGTGAAGAGAGTGCGCAGGAGTGAAGGGCGTGCGCAGGAGTGAAGGGGCGTGCGCAGGAGTGAAGGGCGTGCGCAGGAGTGAAGGGCGTGCGCAGGAGTGAAGGGCGTGCACAGGGGTGAAGGGCGTGCACAGGGGTGAAGGGCGTGCGCAGGAGTGAAGGGCGTGCGCAGGAGTGAAGGGCGTGCGCAGGAGTGAAGGGCGTGCGCAGGGGTGAAGGGCGTGCGCAGGAGTGAAGAGAGTGCGCAGGAGTGAAGGGCGTGCGCAGGAGTGAAGGGGCGTGCGCAGGAGTGAAGGGCGTGCGCAGGGGTGAAGGGCGTGCGCAGGAGTAAAGGGCGTGCGCAGGAGTAAAGGGCGTGCGCAGGGGTGAAGGGCGTGCGCAGGGGTGAAGGGCGTGCGCAGGGGTGAAGGGCGTGCGCAGGGGTGAAGGGCGTGCGCAGGAGTGAAGGGCGTGCGCAGGAGTGAAGGGCGTGCGCAGGAGTGAAGGGCGTGCGCAGGAGTGAAGGGCGTGCGCAGGAGTGAAGGGCGTGCGCAGGAGTGAAGGGCGTGCGCAGGAGTGAAGGGAGTGCGCAGGAGTGAAGAGCGTGCGCAGGAGTGAAGAGAGTGCGCAGGAGTGAAGGGCGTGCGCAGGAGTGAAGGGCGTGCGCAGGAGTGAAGGGCGTGCGCAGGAGTGAAGAGCGTGCGCAGGAGTGAAGAGAGTGCGCAGGAGTGAAGGGCGTGCGCAGGAGTGAAGGGCGTGCGCAGGAGTGAAGGGCGTGCGCAGGAGTGAAGGGCGTGCGCAGGAGTGAAGGGCGTGCGCAGGAGTGAAGAGCGTGCGCAGGAGTGAAGAGCGTGCGCAGGAGTGAAGAGAGTGCGCAGGAGTGAAGAGAGTGCGCAGGAGTAAAGGGCGTGAGCAGGAGTGAAGGGCGTGTGCAGGAATGAAGAGAGTGTGCAGGGGTAAAGGGCGTGCGCAGGAGTCAAGAGAGTGTGCAAGAGTGAATGGCATGCGCAAGAGTGAAGAGAGTGTGCAAAAGTGAAGAGCATGCGCAGGAGTGAAGAGCGTGCGCAGGAGTGAAGGGCGTGCGCAGGAGTGAAGAGAGTGCGCAGGAGTGAAGGGCGTGCGCAGGAGTGAAGGGAGTGCGCAGGAGTGAAGGGCGTGCGCAGGAGTGAAGGGCGTGCGCAGGAGTGAAGAGAGTGCGCAGGAGTGAAGAGAGTGCGCAGGAGTGAAGAGAGTGCGCAGGAGTGAAGGGCGTGCGCAGGAGTGAAGGGCGTGCGCAGGAGTGAAGGGCGTGCGCAGGGGTGAAGGGCGTGCGCAGGGGTGAAGGGCGTGCGCAGGGGTGAAGGGCGTGCGCAGGGGTGAAGGGCGTGCGCAGGAGTGAAGGGCGTGCGCAGGAGTGAAGGGCGTGCGCAGGAATGAAGAGCGTGCGCAGGAGTGAAGAGCGTGCGCAGGAGTGAAGAGAGTGCGCAGGAGTGAAGAGAGTGCGCAGGAGTGAAGAGAGTGCGCAGGAGTGAAGGGCGTGCGCAGGGGTGAAGGGCGTGCGCAGGGGTGAAGGGAGTGCGCAGGAGTGAAGGGCGTGCGCAGGAGTGAAGGGCGTGCGCAGGAGTGAAGAGCGTGCGCAGGAGTGAAGAGCGTGCGCAGGAGTGAAGAACGTGCGCGGGAGTGAAGGGAGTGCGCGGGAGTGAAGGGAGTGCGCGGGAGTGAAGGGAGTGCGCGGGAGTGAAGAGAGTGCGCAGGAATAAAGAAGTTCACATGAGAAAGAAAATAGTGCCTGCAGGAATGAAAAGAGAATGTGCAGGAATTAAATAAAAACGCTGCGTTTTTGCGGCGTCTTCTCCGCAACCGCAAAAACGCAGCGTTTTTTTTACCTGCACCAGCTTATGCATGACGGAACCCCCCCCCCCCCACTGCGTTTGCATGCGTTTGCATGCGTTTTTTGAATGCGTATGCGCATGCGTTCGATATTTCGAGGAGGGCGTGTCTCAATGGGCATGTCTAAATAAGTTCCTGGACATGAAGTACGCAAGTGCATCGAACGCATGCGTTCCCATAGACAGTAATGCATTTTTTTTAATGCACTCATCTGCCTGCGCATATTTGACGGAAATTATCCACCTCTAAAATTGCAACATGGTGCGTTAGCCGCGCCCCGCTGCACAATGCGAAAAGACACATGCGTAAGCAAACGTGGGCGAACGCATGCAAACACATGCACCTGCGTCTACAATGTTAAAGATAGGGAATCAAGACGCATGCGGACATACAGGAACATGATGGCGGTGTACAAGGGGAGAACATGTGAGACTACAGGAATGTAAAGTGCGAGGAATGAGAGATGGTGAGAATGAAGAGACCGTCCACTGAGAGGAATGAAAGAGACCATACACAGAAAGGACAGGAATGAAAGAGACCATACATGGAGAGGACAGGAATGAAGAGACAGACCACTGAGATGACAGGAAAGAAGAGACTGACAACAGAGGACAGGAATGAAAGAGACTGGTCACAGAAAGGATAGCAATGAAAGAGACCATCCACAGAGATGACAGGAATGAAGAGAGTGGCTACAGAGATGAAAGGAATGAAGAGACTGGCCACAGAGATGACAGGAATGAAGAGACTGGCCACAGAGATGACAGGAATGAAGAGACTGGCCACAGAGATGACCGGAATGAAGAGACTGGCCACAGAGATGACAGGAATGAAGAGGCTGGCCACAGAGATGACAGGAATGAAGAGACTGGCCACAGAGATGACAGGAATGAAGAGACTGGCCACAGAGATGACAGGAATGAAGAGACTGGCCACAGAGATGACAGGAATGAAGAGACTGGCCACAGAGATGACAGGAATGAAGAGACTGGCCACAGAGATGACAGGAATGAAGAGACTGGCCACAGAGATGACAGGAATGAAGAGACTGGCCACAGAGATGACAGGAATGAAGAGACTGGACACAGAGATGACAGGAATGAAGAGACTGGACACAGAGATGACAGGAATGAAGAGACTGGACACAGAGATGACAGGAATGAAGAGACTGGACACAGAGATGACAGGAATGAAGAGACTGGACACAGAGATGACAGGAATGAAGAGACTGGACACAGAGATGACAGGAATGAAGAGACTGGACACAGAGATGACAGGAATGAAGAGACTGGCCACAGAGATGACAGGAATGAAGAGACTGGCCACAGAGATGACAGGAATGAAGAGACTGGCCACAGAGATGACAGGAATGAAGAGACTGGCCACAGAGATGACAGGAATGAAGAGACTGGCCACAGAGATGACAGGAATGAAGAGACTGGCCACAGAGATGACAGGAATGAAGAGACTGGCCACAGAGATGACAGGAATGAAGAGACTGGCCACAGAGATGACAGGAATGAAGAGACTGGCCACAGAGATGACAGGAATGAAGAGAGTGGCCACAGAGATGACAGGAATGAAGAGACTGGCCACAGAGATGACAGGAATGAAGAGACTGGCCACAGAGATGACAGGAATGAAGAGACTGGCCACAGAGATGACAGGAATGAAGAGACAGTCAGTAGAGAGAGCAGGAATGAAGAAACCATCCACAAAAGAGGACAGGAATGAAGAGACTGACCACAGAGATGACAGGAATGAAAGAGACCGACCACAGAGAGGTGAGGAATGAACAAACTCTCCAAGAACCAGGGAAAAGGGCAAGACATGAAGGGAAGCGAGAAAAGAGAGATGTGGGCTCTGTAATGTGTATGGGGAAGAGAAAGGGCTGATTAGAGAGAACTCGTGATGGAGCCTGTACAGGACGTGTGACACCGGGCACATAAGGGCGAGATACTGCACGGAGGTCATGAGCGGAGACCCCGGGGCCTGTGTATCAGGCTCCGCCACCAGGGGGCGACAGTCATGGCTGCCAGATTACAGTCCTGGCACAGCACAGAAAATGAAATCAGTGATCTGATTGGCTGTTGTGGTAAAAGGTTACAATGTTTCCCCTCCTGTGTCACCCTGTGGTGGGAGGAGCAGACTCCAGGTCACATAGCTCCTCCCTCCTGACTGTATCATTCTGATTTATTAGAGGCAGACACCATGTTATTTCAGTCAATTTTCACTATAGCTTTCTCTGCTATTTTCCCTCTTACAGAGCACAATTAAACTGCACAACCTGCACATTTCTGTTTATCACAAGCAATTACAGACATGATGGCACAAGTTCTGCACATGGAGACTCATTTTCCAGGTAACTGTTCAGTCTAGTATCTCATGAGCTAACATCAATGTAACAGTCAAAAATATAACTACTATAATACTGCCCCCTATGTACAAGAATATAACTACTATAATACTACCCCTATGTACAAGAATATAACTACTATAATACTGCTCCTATGTACAAGAATATAACTACTATAATACTGCTCCTATGTACAAGAATATAACTACTATAATACTGCTCCTATGTACAAGAATATAACTACTATAATACTGCTCCTATGTACAAGAATATAACTACTATAATACTGCCCCTATGTACAAGAATATAACTACTATAATACTGCTCCTATGTACAAGAATATAACTACTATAATACTGCCCCTATGTACAAGAATATAACTACTGTAATACTGCCCCTATGTACAAGAATATAACTACTATAATACTGCCCCTATGTACAGGAATATAACTACTATAATACTGCCCCTATGTACAAGAATATAACTACTATAATACTGCCCCCTATGTACAAGAATATAACTACTATAATACTGCTCCTATGTACAAGAATATAACTACTATAATACTGCCCCCTATGTACAAGAATATAACTACTATAATACTGCCCCAATGTACAAGAATATAACTACTATAATACTGCCCCTATGTACAAGAATATAACTACTATAATACTGCCCCTATGTACAAGAATATAACTACTATAATACTGCCCCTATGTACAAGAATATAACTACTATAATACTGCCCCTATGTACAAGAATATAACTACTATAATACTGCCCCTATGTATGTACAAGAATATAACTACTATAATACTGCTCCTATGTACAAGAATATAACTACTATAATACTGCCCCATGTACAAGAATATAACTACTATAATACTGCCCCTATGTACAAGAATATAACTACTATAATACTGCCCCTATGTACAAGAATATAACTACTATAATACTGCCCCTATGTACAAGAATATAACTACTATAATACTGCCCCTATGTACAAGAATATAACTACTGTAATACTGCCCCTATGTACAAGAATATAACTACTATAATACTGCCCCTATGTACAAGAATATAACTACTGTAATACTGCCCCTATGTACAAGAATATAACTACTATAATACTGCCCCTATGTACAAGAATATAACTACTATAATACTGCCCCTATGTACAAGAATATAATTACTATAATACTGCCCCTATGTATAAGAATATAACTACTTTAATACCACTATGTACAAGAATATAACTACTATAATACTGCCCCTATGTACAAGAATATAACTACTATAATACTGCTCCCTATGTACAAAAAAATAACTACTATAATACTGCCCCTATGTGCAAGAATATAACTACTTTAATACCACTATGTATAAGAATATAACTGTTGGTACAATATAATTTACCACAGTTTTTATTTTACAGGTAAATCGGTCCCGAATTCTTTTTCTGCCATGAAAGAGCCTGAAGCACCATATTCTGTGGAGACGCCATATGGATACCGACTGGATCTAGACTTCCTAAAATATGTTGATGATATAGAAAAAGGGCACACTATTAAACGAGTGCCGGTCAGTCGCAGACCTCGGTTTGGATCGTTACCCCGAGGACCCGGTTATACTGGGTCATGGTGGACATCTACTGAATCTCTCTGCTCCAATGCCAGCAATGACAGGTACTCTTCTGCTTACACATAGATTGACGCTTGAGTCTCCTGTCAGATGTTTAGGATCTGACTTTTGGGTTCTATTTTGCAGCCGTCATTCATCTTACTCCTATTGTGGCAGAGGCTTTTACCCAGCATATGAAGTTAGAAGTGGATCTCAGACCTCAAGCAGCTTCAATCCCAGGGTTGAGAAAACCCTGCTGGATGCCAGCAAGAAGCTGGAAGCCGGACAGTCTCGTCCACTCAGTCTTGGATGCCGGTCTACCAGCAACATTTCGACTCCATCTCTCTCTCGTCTTCCCTCTTCATCCTCCTGTCAGCAGCTGTCTTCTTTTACTCCACTAAGTTCTGGGATGTCCACACCAGTGTCTCCAACTCCGGTCCACCTTCAGCATGTACGGGAGCAAATGGCCGTGGCCCTGAAGAGATTACGTCAACTGGAAGAACAGGTTAAGATGATTCCAGTGCTTCAAGTGAAAATTTCAGTGCTCCAGGAGGAAAAACGTCAGCTCAGTGTCCAACTCAAGAGCCAGAAATATCTAGGACACCCGGGAGGAAGCATTAAAAGCAGGACCAGAGGAGAACTGTACATCGAAATTCCAGAAGAAGAGTTGAGGGATAGAAGAAATGAGGTTGGAACTGGAGAAGATAAGAAAGTGCAAGATGAAGGAACTGAAGGAGAAGACAAGAAAGAGTCAAGAGAGCGAAAGGACCATTTGGGAACAGAAGCCAAGAAAGAGTGTTTGGCTTCCAATGGGAGACCAGTTAAGAAATTCTGTAGTGTTGGAGTTTGGGTGAGGGAAGTTGACTTCATCCCTCATGGACCACCTAGGCAGCTAGAGGCAGACAAACAAAAGCTTCTAGTCCAGGCGCTATCAGCTAAAGTGGCAGTGTTGGAGCGGCAGCTTAATCGGGCATTGACCGAGGTTCAAAACGCCAACCGCAAACTAGAGGAAGCCGAGCGAGCGTCGTCCAGAGGTGATGACACGTTAAAGAGAGAAAAGAAAGAAGATGTGAGAGCCGATGCAGTGAAGGTTGCAAGGGTGGAACGAGGAAGTGAGGTTGTCTCCAGCACTGAGGTTGGACCTGGAGTCCATCCTCAAAGGTCACGAGATCTGGAAAGTAGAGGAGTAGCCATAATTAAAACAAGAGAAGAAGAGGAGAGGGTCTACAAGAGCCGGGAAGTGATGGACAAACCACTTTTTACTTCAACCGGACCTTCTGTCCATGTCCATTTGGTCAAGAAGATCAGCATTACTGGGCAAAGCAGTGGAGAGAAGAAAGGTGAGTGGTGAAGTGTATTGATGACTTCTCTATGGGCACCAAAAAAGTCTTGTCTTTGGTCTCTTAATGGGTCAAGTTTTAGACCAATTTTTGCTCCCCAAATTTGGCACACTTTGGTACATTTTAAGCCATGCCCTCCTGTGAGGCCTCATTTTCATAATGGTTATAGACTCCTACTTTTTATGAAATTATATCGACGCTACTCCTTCTCTATCTTCAGAGATTGATTCGGGCAGTCAAAAAGAAGAACCATCTCCTTGTCTTATTGTCAACCAGAACATTCATAGAGCAGATATGACTGCGGATGGATCAGTGCCCAGGAAAGAAGATGGCACAGGTAACGGGTCAAGAGCTATCTTCCAATCTAACTAACGTCAAGAAGGCTTCTGCTTATTATCTATGGATATAATGACATTCTTGTGAGAGCAGCATGTTCCATCCATGTGGTTTTCAGGGCTAAGATTCTTTGCTGGTTGTTAAAGAGAACCTGTCATCTGGCACAATGAATTTGAGTCTGGCTGTGTTATTGCAGCTGGGTATGTCAGAAAAACACACTTAGAAAAGACGGTCAAGGCCTATGCATCTCGGCTGACTAGCCAAGGTAGGTCTCCTGTGGCTTCTCCTCACCCTGATCACTTTAACTGATAGGTTTATCCCTAGAACAGACATAGGGAAAGACCAGTCCGTCTAAGCGATTGGTGCTGGGAGAAGCCACTATGAACCTGCATCGGACTAGTCAGTCAAGACACGTAGGGCCGATTCATCAGCCAAGACATGTAGGGCACGATTCATCAGCTGAGACAGGTAGAGCTCAATTCATCGGCCGAGACACGTAGGGCCCGATTCATCAGCTGAGACACGTAGGGCCCGATTCATCAACCGAGACACGTAGGTCCCGATTCATCAGCTGAAACACATAGAGCTCAATTCATCGGCCGAGACACGTAGGGCCCGATTCATCAGCCGAGACACGTAGGGCACGATTCATCAGCTGAGACAGGTAGAGCTCAATTCATCGGCCGAGACACGTAGGGCCCGATTCATCAGCCGAGACACGTAGGGCCCGATTCTTCATTTGTGTTGTTTTTTTTTTGTTATTTTACATCACTTTTCATCTTTTGTTTTGTGGTATTCTTTGACTTATTTTACTTTATGAGGGGGCTACATTATATTTTGTGGGGGGACTGCATTATTCTCAGGGGACTACATTATATTCTGGGGGCTACATATTACTATATGAATGGACTACAGTATACTCTATGGGGGGCTGCATCATCTTCTGTGGTGGGGCTGCATTATTCTCTCAGGGGACTACATTATATTCTGGGGGGCTACATCATACTATAGGAGGAGGGCAGCATTATGCCCTATGAGAGGGCTACAGAAAACTCTATGGGGGGCTGCTTTATATTCTGTGGGGGGTGTTATGATCAGGTGGCCTTGGAGCAGCATGAAAAGACCTTCGCTGGAGCAGTGGTAACTTTACTGACCGCAATCCCTGATCCTATCACCGCAACTAGAAGTAGCCGTGGGGTGTGCCTAACCAGACCTAGACACCTCGACACAGCCTAAGGACTAAATATCCCTAAAGATGGAAATAGGAAAACTCTCTTGCCTCAGAGTAGACCCCCAAAGGATAGGTAGCCCCCCACAAATAATGACTGTGAGTAGGAGAGGAAAAGGCAAACGCAGACAGAAAACAGGGATAAGCAAAGGAGGCCACTTCTACCTAGATAGGAAAGTACAGGATACTATGCGGTCAGCATAAAACACTACAAAATATCCACAGCAGAAAAATACAAAAACTCCACCACCTAACTAAAGATGTGGAGAGTATATCTGCGACTCCAGCGAGTCCAACTAGACTGAGAAAAACATCAGGCACAGTCTAGCAGGAACAAAATAGAAACAAGATAAGCACAGAAAATAAACACACAGCAGTGTGTCTAAAAAAATGAAGAAAACACTTATCTTAGCTGAATTTGCAGCAAGCAGGAGGGGCCAGGCAGAGGACCAATACTTCCAAAGGAACATTGATTACTGGCAAGGACTAATGAGTCCTGCACAGCTAAATACCCCAGTCCGAACCGCAATCAGCAGAAACACCTGTCCAAGACTGCTGCTCAGGAACAACTGCATTACCATCAACAACCACCGGAGGGAGCCCAAGAGCAGAATTCACAACAGAGGGGCTGCATTATACCCTATGAGGGTGCTGCATTATGTTCTATGGTGGAGACTGCGTTATTCCTGAGGGGGCTGCATTATATTTTGTGGGGTGCTGCATTATATTCTATGAGAGGGGGCTGCATTATACTTTATGAGGGGGCTACATTATTTTATGAGGGGCCTACATTATATTCTAAGAGGGAGGCTACATTATATTCCATGAGGGGGCGACATTATATTCTATGAGGGGGCTACCCCTCTATGATTCTACACCAACCCCTGCTACATAATTAAGACGTGTGCTACCTTATACCCTGATATTAGCGTGTTTTACCACACAATTGGTGGTATTGTATCTATTTCTATGTAGCTACATAGTGGGCCCCAAGAATTAATTTCTCTGGTGGGCCCAAGGTGCTCCAGTCTGACGCTGCTCTGGACACTACGCTGACAGACACAGTTAACCTTCTTGCCACAGCTCGCATTGATGTGCCATCCTGGATGAGCTGCACTACCTGAGCTACTTGTGTGGGTTGTAGAGTCCGTCTCATGCTACCACCTGTGTGAAAGCACAACCAACATTCAAAAGTGACCAAAACATCAGCCAGAAAGCATTGGTACTGGGATGTGGTCTGTGGTACCCACCTGCAGAACCACTCCTTTATTGAGTGTGTCTTGATAATTGCCAATAATTTCCATCTGTTGTCTATTCCATTTGCACAACAGCATGTGAAATTGATTGTCAATCAGTGTTGCTTCCTAAGTGGACAGTTTGATTTCACAGAAGTTTGATTTACTTGGAGTTAGATTCTGTTGTTTAAGTGTTAAGTGTATATTGTCAGGCACATCCCAAGTGCAGCCACAGACCATTCATATTTAGTTCCGCCATTTCCCCCATATGAAGTGCAGCCATGTTATCTTGCAATATACTTGTGCTCCCAAGTGCAGCTATTATTTATATACCCCCCTTGAAGACCCCATCCACATGCCCCTCATACACCATGCAGCCTATCATCACATATCTACCTCTCCAGCCACACCTCCCGCTGGATTTATCACTGTGTGACACTGCCATCTAGTGGCCACAATGGGATTTTTTTTTTATAGGAAGACTGAATACTTTATTTTCTATGATGTCTTTCAGAATTTTCAGAAAAAGGCATCACTCAGGAAGAACAGGAGACAAAATCCCAATTCTCTGGGGTTAATGGAGAGTAAGTACCAGAAGAGTGATTAAAACTATTGTGGTCCGCATTATAAAGTCTGCAGGAGTCGTGGTCGACGTTTCACCATTCGGAAATTATTACAGTGTAATTTATTTAATCCATTATCTAATAATATCTTGATTAGGAAACTTTATGGCCTTTATAGATTTTTTTTTTTTCTTACCATCAAAGTACTTGATCGTGGTCAGGGTGTACCTGCCTGCAGTCACCACTAGAGGAAGCATGCTAGCTTACTCAACACAAATCAATTAGCTTAGTATGCAGTGAGCTCCCTCTAGTGGCGGTATCGGAAACAGCATGGATCACGATTAAGATATGTAACGAGATAAATCTGCACTAAGAAGAATCACTTTCAGGATGTGTTTTAACTTTTGCGCGTTTTGTAGAATGGACGCGGCGTCATCGGAAGATTCTGGAACTATGGAGAATCCGTCTGACAGTGAAAGTACGGAGAGTGAATATCATGAGGCCAGTGAGGGGCTTAACGCGGCCCAGGCTGAACTACAAGTACCAATCCATACCAGCGGCCAGCCAAAGGATACTGAGAAGCACCAGGCCCCAGAGATCCCGGCGGGCAGCTCGGCCCCTACTAGTCCTGTCCCCAGGTAACACTGGATCTGTTTACTGGCCCTAATAGTAGATTTAGTGGCCCTATATTATGAAATAAGGTTGGCCCCAACATCTCGGTCTCCATTGTGTCTTGGCACAGGGTGGAGCTCAGTAACGTCCTGATCTCGGGCTGCGTGGCTCTGCAGAAATACCTGGACGACCCTGCTGTCCTTACAGAAGAGGAGACGGTAAGGGTATGCTATGAAACCTGCAGAACAGGCCGTCGGGTTCTGCTGGGACTTGTAGTGTTGCACCAGCCGCAGGTTGCAGATCACACGTTAACACGTCCGATGTGTTCAGGCAGCAGCACATGAAGCGATTATGAAGGAATGGATGAAAATCTTCAGGCAGAAGGAGGTGGAGCCCGCCATCATCCGCCATCACCTAAACGTCTTCCGCGCTATGTCTCCACGTCTCCTGGAAGTCATCGTAAACATGGCCGACTCTAAGGGGAACACCGCCGTCCACTATGCCGTGTCCCAGTCTAACTTCACGGTGGTCCGGCAGCTCCTTGATACTGGTGAGATCACACATTGCTTATGGGTTTGGCTGTTCTTAAAGGCATGGGTTAGGGAAGAAGGAAAAGGTCTTTAAAGAGGACCTATCCACAGGTCAAGAGTGGACAGTTTTTGGTCTTATTTTATTTCCACGGTTCCCCTGAGTATACCATTTTTATTTTTTTTTAATTCCGCCATACTGCTCCAGAGATATGGACCTTTTTTATTTATTCCTAATTTTTCCCGGTCCTCAAAGGAGGACAGCCTAAAGACACGCCCCCGAGGATCCAGTGAGCCACGCCTCCTTCTAAAGATCATCCAAAAATTAGCACTAAATAGGCCCATATCTCTGGAACCGTATGGCGGATTTAATTTAAAAAAAAAACAAACAAAAAAATGAGAAGAATGAGAACAGCGGGAATAGAATAAGAACAGAAAGTGTCCACTTTCGATACGGTACGCTTTAAATAATGCCATTGTTTCTAAAGGATCTTGTGTTTCCCGGTCGAAAAACCAACTTGGTTTGTGAGAATGAGATCCGATAGTTCTGAGATCTGGATACTAAAGATTGGTCCTGCTCATAAAGGTGTCACAGAACTTATTATGGATCTTTGCAGATGGGGCACAGGAGCTTCACATTGCACCTCTGACATTATGGAGGTGTCCAGCTAAGTACCATGTGGGGGGAGGGGGGTGACAATAATGATTAGCCGCCAATCGCGGTATAAGATGGTGCTATTCCCATGGCAGTGCCCATAGGAGATTGCTACATCAATAATAGTGCCAGCCAGTGAATACCCAGAACGGTGCCGAGAACAATGTACCATCCAGTGCTATGTGGCTGGCAGTTATTCCTACTTTCTCTATGAAGGACCCATTCCTTGGACAGGTCTGTTGTGAATTCCGCTCTTGGGCTCCCTCCGGTGGTTATAAGTGGCACTTTTGTGAGTTCTGCTCTTGGGCTCCCTCTTGTGGTTTCTAGTGGTATGGCTGCTCCTTGGAGTTAGCTGTCATCAGCTGCCTCCACTTATCGTCTCTTCTGCTCGGCTATTTAGGCCTGGCTCTTTCTTCAGCCAGTGCCACTTGTAAATGGTTCCTGGTTGGATTCACATCTCTTTGGAGTTCCCTGTTATCCTGACCAGTTCAGCAAAGCTAAGTTTTTGCTTGCTCTTTTCTGTCCATAGATTGTGGACTTATCCATTATGTGCTTTCTATGTTCGTCCAGCTTATCAGTGTGAATTTATTCTGTCTTGCTGGAAGCTCTGGGAGGCAGATTTGCCCTCCACACCTTTAGTCAGGTGTGGAGATTTTTTGTAACCTTGCGTGGATTTTTGTAGTGTTTTATACTGACCGCACAGTATTCCATCCTGTCCTTTCTATTTAGCTAGACTGGCCTCCTGTGCTCATCCTGGTTTCATTCTGTGTATGTCTTTTCCCTCTCCGCTCACAGTCATTATTTGTGGGGGGCTAATCTATCCTTTGGGGATTTTCTCTGAGGCAAGATAGTCTTCCTGCTTCTGTCTTTAGGGGTAGTTAGCTCTTAGGCTGTGACGAGATGCCTAGGGAGAGTTAGGAGCATTCCACGGCTACTTCTAGTGTTGTGTTGAGCTTAGGGACTGCGGTCAGTACAGTTACCACTTCCTTCAGAGCTCGTTCCATGTTGCTCCTAGACCACCGTATCATAACAGTACAAGTGTACTATTTGTACTATTAACTGGGAAACAGAAACCTGTGAAACCCATAAAGGCAACAGGTTTCTGCTAATAACCAAGAAAAATTATCTTTCACAATTGGTGCAGAATCCAACCAGAGGAGCAGCACTTTTAGACCTAATACTATCTAATAGACCTGACAGAATAACAAATCTGCAGGTGGTTGGGCATTTAGGAAATAGCGACCACAATATTGTGCAGTTTCACCTGTCTTTCACTAGGGGGACTTGTCAGGGAGTCACAAAAACATTGAACTTTAGGAAGGCAAAGTTTGAACAGCTTAGAGATGCCCTTAATCTGGTAGACTGGGACAATATCCTCAGAAATGAGAATACAGATAATAAATGGGAAATGTTTAAGAACATCCTAAATAGGCAGTGTAAGCGGTTTATACCTTGTGGGAATAAAAGGACTAGAAATAGGAAAAACCCAATGTGGCTAAACAAAGAAGTAAGACAGGCAATTAACAGTAAAAAGAAAGCATTTGCACTACTAAAGCAGGATGGCACCATTGAAGCTCTAAAAAACTATAGGGAGAAAAATACTTTATCTAAAAAACTAATTAAAGCTGCCAAAAAGGAAACAGAGAAGCACATTGCTAAGGAGAGTAAAACTAATCCCAAACTGTTCTTCAACTATATCAATAGTAAAAGAATAAAAACTGAAAATGTAGGCCCCTTAAAAAATAGTGAGGAAAGAATGGTTGTAGATGACGAGGAAAAAGCTAAGATATTAAACACCTTCTTCTCCACGGTATTCACGGTGGAAAATGAAATGCTAGGTGAAATCCCAAGAAACAATGAAAACCCTATATTAAGGGTCACCAATCTAACCCAAGAAGAGGTGCGAAACCGGCTAAATAAGATTAAAATAGATAAATCTCCGGGTCCGGATGGCATACACCCACGAGTACTAAGAGAACTAAGTAATGTAATAGATAAACCATTATTTCTTATTTTTAGTGACTCTATAGCGACAGGGTCTGTTCCGCAGGACTGGCGCATAGCAAATGTGGTGCCAATATTCAAAAAGGGCTCTAAAAGTGAACCTGGAAATTATAGGCCAGTAAGTCTAACCTCTATTGTTGGTAAAATATTTGAAGGGTTTCTGAGGGATGTTATTCTGGATTATCTCAATGAGAATAACTGTTTAACTCCATATCAGCATGGGTTTATGAGAAATCGCTCCTGTCAAACCAATCTAATCAGTTTTTATGAAGAGGTAAGCTATAGACTGGACCACGGTGAGTCATTGGACGTGGTATATCTCGATTTTTCCAAAGCGTTTGATACCGTGCCGCACAAGAGGTTGGTACACAAAATGAGAATGCTTGGTCTGGGGGAAAATGTGTGTAAATGGGTTAGTAACTGGCTTAGTGATAGAAAGCAGAGGGTGGTTATAAATGGTATAGTCTCTAACTGGGTCGCTGTGACCAGTGGGGTACCGCAGGGGTCAGTATTGGGACCTGTTCTCTTCAACATATTCATTAATGATCTGGTAGAAGGTTTACACAGTAAAATATCGATATTTGCAGATGATACAAAACTATGTAAAGCAGTTAATACAAGAGAAGATAGTATTCTGCTACAGATGGATCTGGATAAGTTGGAAACTTGGGCTGAAAGGTGGCAGATGAGGTTTAACAATGATAAATGTAAGGTTATACACATGGGAAGAGGGAATCAATATCACCATTACACACTGAACGGGAAACCACTGGGTAAATCTGACAGGGAGAAGGACTTGGGGATCCTAGTTAATGATAAACTTACCTGGAGCAGCCAGTGCCAGGCAGCAGCTGCCAAGGCAAACAGGATCATGGGGTGCATTAAAAGAGGTCTGGATACACATGATGAGAGCATTATACTGCCTCTGTACAAATCCCTAGTTAGACCGCACATGGAGTACTGTGTCCAGTTTTGGGCACCGGTGCTCAGGAAGGATATAATGGAACTAGAGAGAGTACAAAGGAGGGCAACAAAATTAATAAAGGGGATGGGAGAACTACAATACCCAGATAGATTAGCGAAATTAGGATTATTTAGTCTAGAAAAAAGACGACTGAGGGGCGATCTAATAACCATGTATAAGTATATAAGGGGACAATACAAATATCTCGCTGAGGATCTGTTTATACCAAGGAAGGTGACGGGCACAAGGGGGCATTCTTTGCGTCTGGAGGAGAGAAGGTTTTTCCACCAACATAGAAGAGGATTCTTTACTGTTAGGGCAGTGAGAATCTGGAATTGCTTGCCTGAGGAGGTGGTGATGGCGAACTCAGTCGAGGGGTTCAAGAGAGGCCTGGATGTCTTCCTGGAGCAGAACAATATTGTATCATACAATTATTAGGTTCTGTAGAAGGACGTAGATCTGGGGATTTATTATGATGGAATATAGGCTGAACTGGATGGACAAATGTCTTTTTTCGGCCTTACTAACTATGTTACTATGTTACTATGTAAGTGGCCAAAAATGAATTAAATGCATCTCAAAAGAAGGAAAAGAAAGTTCTGAACCATTTGTTTTTCTGTGCTCTGGTTTGTCTTTTTTTCCCTCTTGATATATGGGTGGTTCAGGATATATGCTTTGGCATGGATGTTCAGGGTTTGTTTTCTCGTGTGGATCAACTTGCTGCAAGAGTACAGAGTATCCAGGACTATGTTGTCCAGACTACGGCTTTAGAGCCTAGAATTCCTACTCCTGATTTGTTTTTTTGGGACAGATCCAAGTTTTTGAACTTTAAAAATAACTGTTTTTTGCAATTGTTTTTTGCTTTGAAACCCCGTTCTGGTGATCCCATTCAGCAGGTGAAAATCATCATATCCTTGCTGCGTGGTGACCCTCAAGACTGGGCTTTTTCTCTTGAAACAGGGGATCCGGCATTATTGAATGTAGATGCATTTTTTTAAAGCGCTCGGATTATTGTATGACGAACCTAATTCTGTGGATCATGCAGAGAAAACCCTGTTGGCCTTGTGTCAAGGTCAGGAAGCGGCAGAGTTATACTGCCAGAAATTTAGAAAATGGTCTGTGCTCACTAAATGGAATGAAGAGGCTCTGGCTGCTATTTTCAGAAAAGGTCTTTCTGAAACCCTTAAAGATGTTATGGTGGGCTTTCCTACGCCTGCCGGTTTGAGCGAGTCTATGTCTCTGGCCATTCAGATTGATCGGCGTCTGCGCGAGCGCAAAGCTGTGCACCACATGGCAGTATCCTCTGAGCAAAGTCCTGAACCTATGCAATGTGATAGGATTTTGACTAGAATAGAACGGCAGGAATTCAGACGTCAGAACAGGCTGTGTTTTTACTGTGGTGATTCGGCTCATGTTATCTCTGATTGCCCTAAGCGTACTAAGAGAGTCGCTAGGTCTGTTACCATTAGTACTATACAGCCTAAATTTCTCTTATCTGTGACCCTGATTTGCTCATTGTCGTCCTTTTCTGTCATGGCATTTGTGGATTCAGGCGCTTCCCTGAACTTAATGGACTTAGAATTCGCCAGGCGCTGTGGTTTTTCCTTGCAGCCTTTGCAGAGCCCTATTCCTTTGAGGGGTATTGATGCTACACCCTTGGCCAAGGATAAACCTCAGTACTGGACACAGATGACTATGTACATGGCTCCTGCACATCTGGAAGATTGCCGTTTTCTTGTGTTGCATAACCTGCATGATGTTGTTGTACTGGGATTTCCATGGTTACAGGAACATAATTCGGTGCTGGATTGGAAAACTATGTCGGTGACTAGTTGGGGTTGTCGAGGAGTACATAGTGACGTTCCTTTGATGTCAATTTCCTCTTCCCCCTCTTCTGAGGTCCCTGAGTTTTTGTCGGATTTCCAGGATGTATTTGATGAGCCCAAGTCCAGTTCCCTTCCTCCGCACAGGGACTGTGATTGTGCTATTAACTTGATTCCTGGTTGCAAGTTCCCTAAGGGCCGACTTTTCAATCTGTCTGTGCCAGAGCATGCCGCCATGCGGAGTTATGTTAAGGAGTCTTTGGAGAAGGGGCATATTCGGCCGTCTTCGTCACCATTGGGAGCGGGTTTCTTTTTTGTTGCTAAGGAGGATGGCTCCTTGAGACCCTGTATAGATTATCGTCTTCTTAATAAGATCACGGTCAAATAACAATACCCCTTGCCTTTGCTTACTGATTTGTTTGCTCAGATTAAGGGGGCTAGTTGGTTTACTAAAATTGACCTCCGAGGGGCATATAATCTTGTTCGTATTACACAGGGTGACGAATGGAAAACTGCATTTAATACGCCCGAAGACCATTTTGAATACCTTGTGATGCCATTTGGGCTCTCTAATGCTCCATCTGTGTTCCAGTCTTTCATGCATGATATTTTCCGCAATTATCTTGATAAATTCATGGTCGTATATTTGGATGATATTTTGATTTTTTCCAATGATTGGGAGTCTCATGTGAAGCAGGTCAGGATGGTATTCCAGATCCTTCGTGATAATGCTTTATTTGTGAAGGGGTCTAAGTGCCTATTCGGAGTTCAGAAGGTCTCTTTTTTGGGTTTTATTTTTTCTCCCTCGTCTATACAAATGGATCCTGTTAAGGTCCAAGCTATTCATGACTGGATCCAACCCACATCTGTGAAGGGTTTTCAAAAATTTTTGGGTTTTGCTCATTTCTATCGCCGTTTCATTGCCAACTTTTCCAGTGTGGTTAAGCCCCTTACTGATTTGACGAAGAAAGGCGCTGATGTGACGAATTGGTCCTCTGAGGCTGTTGAGGCCTTTCAGGAGCTTAAACGCCGATTTACTTCTGCCCCTGTGTTGCATCAGCCGGATGTTTCTCTTCCTTTTCAGGTTGAGGTCGACGCTTCTGAGATTGGGGCAGGGGCCGTTTTGTCTCAGAGGGAGTCTGATGGTTCTTTGATGAAACCGTGTGCTTTTTTTTCCAGAAAGTTTTCGCCTGTGGAACGCAATTATGATGTCGGCAATCGGGAGTTGTTGGCTATGAAGTGGGCATTTGAGGAGTGGCGACATTGGCTTGAGGGAGCTAAACACCGTGTTGTGGTCCTGACCGATCATAAGAATCTGATTTACCTCGAGTCGGCCAAGCGGCTGAATCCTAGACAGGCTCGATGGTCCCTGTTTTTCTCCCGTTTTGAGTTTGTGGTCTCGTATCTTCCGGGATCTAAGAATGTTAAGGCTGATGCCCTCTCTAGGAGTTTTTCGCCTGATTCTCCTGGAGTCCTTGAGCCGGTTGGCATTCTTGGTGATTCTTTCTGCTATCTCCCCTGATTTGCGGCGGGTGCTTCAGGAATTTCAGGCTGATAGGCCTGACCGCTGTCCAGTGGGGAAGCTGTTTGTTCCTGATAGATGGACAAGTAAGGTAATTTCTGAGGTTCATTGTTCAGTGTTGACTGGTCATCCTGGGATTTTTGGTACCAGAGAATTGGTTGCTAGGTCCTTTTGGTGGCCTTCCTTGTCGCGCGATGTGCGTGCTTTTGTGCAGTCCTGTGGGACTTGCGCCCGGGCCAAGCCTTGCTGTTCCCGCGCTAGTGGGTTGCTTTTGCCTTTGCCGGTCCCTGAGAGGCCCTGGACGCATATATCCATGGATTTTATTTCGGATCTTCCTGTTTCCCAGAAGATGTCTGTTATCTGGGTTGTTTGTGACCGGTTCTCTAAAATGGTCCATCTGGTACCTTTGCCTAAGTTGCCTTCCTCCTCAGATCTGGTTCCATTATTTTTTCAGCATGTGGTTCGTTTGCATGGCATTCCGGAGAATATTGTGTCTGACAGAGGTTCTCAGTTTGTCTCTAGATTTTGGCGGGCCTTTTGTGCTAGGATGGGCAGTGATTTGTCTTTTTTTTCGGCGTTTCATCCTCAGACTAAGGGTACCGTCACACTATACCATTTCGATCGCTACGACGGTACGATTCGTGACGTTCTAGCGATATCGTTACGATATCGCTGTGTCTGACACGCAGCAGCGATCAGGGATCCTGCTGAGAATCGTACGTCGTAGCAGATCGTTTAGAACTTTCTTTCATCGCTGGATCTCCCGCTGTCATCGCTAGATCGGTGTGTGTGACACCGATCTAGCGATCTAGCGATGCGATCCAGCGATGCGTTCGCTTGTAACCATGGTAAACATCGGGTTACTAAGCGCAGGGCCGCGCTTAGTAACCCGATGTTTACCCTGGTTACAAGCGTAAAACTAAAAAAAAAAAACAGCACATACTTACATTCTGGTGTCCGTCAGGTCCCTTGCCGTTTGCTTCCCGCACTGTGACTGCCGGCCGTAAAGTGAAAGCAGAGCACAGCGGCTGTGCTTTCACTTTCACTTTACGGCCGGCAGTCAGTGAGTGCGGGAAGCAGACGGCAAGGGACCTGACGGACACCAGAATGTAAGTATGTGCTGTTTGTTTTTTTTTAGTTTTACGCTTGTAACCAGGGTAAACATCGGGTTACTAAGCGCGGCCCTGCGCTTAGTTACCCGATGTTTACCCTGGTTACCCAGGGACCTCGGCATCGTTGGTCGCTGGAGAGCTGTCTGTGTGACAGCTCCCCAGCGACCACACTACGATTTACCTACGATCACGGCCAGGTCATATCGCTGGTCGTGATCGTAGGTAAATCGTATAGTGTGACGGTACCCTAATGGCCAAACTGAGCGAACTAATCAGACCTTGGAGACCTATTTGAGATGCTTTGTGTCTGCTAATCAGGATGATTGGGTGGCCTTCTTGCCATTGGCCGAGTTTGCTCTTAATAATCGGGCTAGTTCGGCTACTTTGGTTTCACCTTTCTTTTGTAATTTTGGTTTTCATCCTCGTTTTTCTTCTGGGCAGGTTGAGTCTTCTGATTGTCCTGGTGTTGATTCTGTGGTGGACAGGCTGCAGCAGATTTGGACTCATGTGGTGGACAATTTGACGTTGTCTCAGGAAAGGGCTCAACGTTTTGCTAACCGCCGTCGGTGTGTTGGTCCCCGGCTTCGTGTGGGGGATTTGGTTTGGTTGTCTTCTCGTCATGTTCCTATGAAGGTTTCTTCTCCTAAGTTTAAGCCTCGGTTTATTGGTCCTTATAAAATTTCTGAAATTATTAATCCAGTGTCTTTTCGTTTGGCTCTTCCAGCCTCTTTCTGCCATTCATAATGTTTTCCATAGATCTTTGTTGCGGAGATATGTGGTGCCCGTTGTTCCCTCAGTTGATCCTCCTGCCCCGATGTTGGTTGAGGGAGAGTTGGAATATGAGGTTGAGAAGATTTTGGATTCTCGTTTTTCGAGGCGGAGGCTTCAGTATCTTGTCAAGTGGAAGGGTTATGGCCAAGAGGATAATTCTTGGGTTGTTGCCTCCGATGTCCATGCCACCGATTTGATTCGTGCTTTTCACTTGGCTCGTCCTGATCGGCCTGGGGGCTCTGGTGAGGGTTCGATGACCCCTCCTCAAGGAGGGGGTACTGTTGTGAATTTCGCTCTTGGGCTCCCTCCGGTGGTTGTAAGTGGCACTTTTGTGAGTTCTGCTCTTGGGCTCCCTCTTGTGGTTTCTAGTGGTATGGCTGCTCCTTGGAGTTAGCAGTCATCAGCTGCCTCCACTTATCGTCTCTTCTGCTCGGCTATTTAGGCCTGGCTCTTTCTTCAGCCAGTGCCACTTGTAAATGGTTCCTGGTTGGATTCACATCTCTTTGGAGTTCCCGGTTATCCTGACCAGTTCAGCAAAGCTAAATTTTTGCTTGCTCTTTTCTGTCCATAGATTGTGGACTTATCCATTATGTGCTTTCTATGTTCGTCCAGCTTATCAGTGTGAATTTATTCTGTCTTGCTGGAAGCTCTGGGAGGCAGATTTGCCCTCCACACCTTTAGTCAGGTGTGGAGATTTTTTGTAAACTCTGCGTGGATTTTTGTAGTGTTTTATACTGACCGCACAGTATTCCATCCTGTCCTTTCTATTTAGCTAGACTGGCCTCCTGTGCTCATCCTGGTTTCATTCTGTGTATGTCTTTTCCCTCTCACAGTCATTATTTGTGGGGGGCTAATCTATCCTTTGGGGATTTTCTCTGAGGCAAGATAGCTTTCCTGCTTCTTTCTTTAGGGGTAGTTAGCTCTTAGGCTGTGACGAGATGCCTAGGGAGAGTTAGGAGCATTCCACGGCTACTTCTAGTGTTGTGTTGAGCTTAGGGACTGCGGTCAGTACAGTTACCACTTCCTTCAGAGCTTGTTCCATGTTGCTCCTAGACCACCCGATTCAGCAGTGGCCCGATTCTAACGCATCGGGTATTCTAGAATATGCATGTCCCCGTAGTATATGGACAATGATGATTCCAGAATTCGCGGCAGACTGTGCCCGTCACTGATTGGTCGAGGCAACCTTTATGACATCATCGTCGCCATGGCAACCATTATGACATCTCCGTCGATACTGTGCCCGTCGCTGATTGGTCGAGGCGAATTCGCGGCAGACTGTGCCCGTCGCTGATTGGTCGAGGCAACCTTTATGACATCATCGTCGCCATGCTGTGCCCGTCGCTGATTGGTCGAGACCTGGCGGCCTCGACCAATCAGAGACGCGGGATTTCCAGGACAGACAAACAGACAGACAGACATGTCCCCGTAGTATATGGACAATGATGATTCCAGAATTCGCTGCAGATTGTGCCCGTCGCTGATTGGTCGAGGCAACCTTTATGACATCATCGTCGCCATGGCAACCATTATGACATCTACGTCGATACTGTGCCCGTCGCTGAATCAGAAACGTGGGATTTCTACGTCCTTTATGACATCATCGTCGCTGATTGGTCGGGTATTCTAGAACAAGCATGTCCCCGTAGTATATGGACAATGATGATTCCAGAATTCGCGGCAGACTGTGCCCGTCGCTGATTGGTCGAGGCAACCTTTATGACATCATCGTCGCCATGGCAACCATTATGACATCTACGTCGATACTGTGCCCGTCGCTGAATCAGAAACGTGGGATTTCTACGTCCTTTATGACATCATCGTCGCCATGCTGTGCCCGTCGCTGATCGGTCGAGGCCTGGCGGCCTCGACCAATCAGAGACGTGGGATTTCCAGGACAGACAGACAGACAGACAGACGGAAAAACCCTTAGACAATTATATATATAGATGGACATATTTATTTAAAGTGTTTTAAGTATTTCTCGTGAGATCGGTGTTGTGTCCTTTAATTATCCTCATACATCACCCAATTTAATATCACCCTACAAGCCATCGTTCCAATACTTCCCATCCTTTTTGAATCTCATCGTAAAACGTCAAACCCTCGGTGTTGCCTTGTCTTACCCCTCCTCTCCTTCGCGTTTTCCCTCCAGGCCTGTGTGATGTGAACAGACAGAATAAGGCCGGATTCACTCCCCTCATGCTCACAGCTCTGGCAGCTTTCCGCTCCAATGAAGACATAGAGACGGTCACACAGATGTTGCGTCTTGGAGACGTTAACTGCAGAGCCAGCCAGGTATGTACTTATAGACAGGCCATTCAGGAGTCTGGGCAAGGTGGGTGACAGCCCCTGTGTACACTACAAAGGCAATCATATTACGTGTCACCCACAATTCCCAGAAAATAGATATTGTAATATATCTTATTAGACAAATATTCCTCTTTCTCCACTTACGAGCCACTTTCTCTCCTAAATATTTACCCTGAAAAATTGTGAAAATCCTCTTTGGCCAAGACAAAACAGACTGACAACTCAAGTGAGGGATCAAGTCTATGGAGAGGAAGAAAGTAGGAGAGAGCAACGGACACAAATAGATTTCTAGTAAGGGTTTATTTCACCTCAAAGCTGGATTCACAGATACACTACTGAGTACTGCAGTAAAATGTCATCCATGCTGCTTCTGCTTCTAAATATTTACTACGTAGACACAGGACAGCCGGAATCCCTTATGTCTGTGTGTGTCGGTGTCCTCCAACTGGCTCAGAGGCAATTGAAAATTAGAGATGAGGTCTGAAAATGGGTGAAAAATGCAGGCTACAAGTCATAAAATGTCCAGAAATAGTGTTATTCTTCATGTACACACATGAGAGCTCATTCTGTAAAGTCGCCTGGCTTTTCAGCTTCAATTTTTAAATTACGGTAACTTGATTGAGTTAAATGATTAAATTATGACTTCCTCTAGCCACCACTAGGGGGCGCTCACTGAAGGTGGATTTATTATTGAGTTCAATGGAAGCTCAAAGGGAAGAATGAGGGATATTACCCCTGGAATGCTGAATATCGCCCCCTAGGGACCCTAGCATGGCTTTTCACAGTAATGTACAGATATATATTTGCTTATTTCAGGCAGGACAAACGGCTCTGATGCTGGCGGTCAGTCACGGGCGTCTGGACGTGGTGCGCGCTCTTCTGCACTGCGGGGCGGATGTAAACGTGCAGGATCACGACGGCTCCACGGCGCTCATGTGCGCGTGTGAACACGGACACGTGGATATCGTCAGCCTCCTACTGGCCGTTCCTACCTGCGACGTGGCGCTCACAGATAACGTAAGTCATTAGGCACCGAGGAGGTGGACCCCCCGGTGTGAGCCCCAATAACAAGGTCACGCAATGAGGCGGCTTTAAATAAACTGCTCCTGCAATTGATAGGAAATTCCCCCTTCTCTTTTCAAAGACGTTCTGCAGCATCTGCTGTATATTACATGTGCTAGTTGTCCCTCTTCTCTTTGTAAAGAGGTTCTGCAGCAGCTGGGCCCCAGCATCTTTCACCTCCCCAGTTGCCTGCCTGATTCATGTAGTGTCCCCTGAGTGTAATGGCTGCCTGTCTCTGTGTTAGGATGGGAGCACAGCTCTGTCTATCGCGCTGGAAGCTGGGCAGAACGACATCGCGATGCTTCTCTACGCTCACAGCGCCAAGTCCTCCGCAGAGGTGAGTCCCATCCAACAGCGGAACCGCTCCCCATCATCCGGCAGGGGAACCGCTCCTCATCATCTGGCAGGGGAACCGCCCCTCATCATCCAACAGCGGAACCGCTCCCCATCATCCAGCAGGGGAACCGCTCCTCATCATCCGGCAGGGGAACCGCTCCCTGTCACCCGACAGTGGAACCGCTCCTCATCATCCGGCAGGGGAACCGCTCCCTGTCACCCGACAGTGGAACCGCTCCCCATCATCCGGCAGGGGAACCGCTCCCTATCATCCGGCAGGGGATCCGCTCCTCATCATCCGGCAGGGGAACCGCTCCCTGTCACCCGACAGTGGAACCGCTCCCCGTCACCCCACAGTAGAACCGCTCCTCATCATCCAACAGCGGAACCGCTCCCCATCATCCGGCAGGGGAACCGCTCCTCATCATCTGGCAGGGGATCCCCTCCTCATCACCCGACAGCGGAACCGCTCCTCATCACCCGACAGCGGAACTGCTCCCCGTCACCCCACAGCGGAACCGCTCCCCATTATCCGGCAGGGGAACCGCTCCCCATCATCCGGCAGGGGAACCGCTCCCTATCATCCGGCAGGGGAACCGCTCCTCATCATCCGGCAGGGGAACCCCTCCTCATCACCCGACAGCGGAACCGCTCCCCGTCACCCCACAGCGGAACCGCTCCCCGTCACCCGGCAGGGGAACCGCTCCCCATCATCCGGCAGGGGAACCGCTCCCTATCATCCGGCAGGGGAACCGCTCATCATCCGGCAGGGGAACCCCTCCTCATCACCCGACAGCAGAACCGCTCCCCGTCACCCCACAGCGGAACCGCTCCCCGTCACCCGGCAGGGGAACCGCTCCCCTTCATCTGACAGCGGAACTGCTCCCCTCCACCTGACAGGGGAACCGCTCCTCATCATCCGACAGCGGAACCGCTCCCCGTCACCTGACAGCAGAACCTTTCCTCGTCACCCAACAGGGGAACCGCTCATCATCATCCAACAGCGGAACCGCTCCCCTTTACCCAACAGCGGAACCACTCCCCTTTACCCGACAGCGGAACCGCTCCCCTTAATCCGACAGCGGAACCGCTCCCCGTCATCCGACAGCGGAACCGCTCCCCTTCATCCGACAGCGGAACCGCTCCCCGTCATCCGACAGGGGAACCGCTCCCCGTCACCCAACAGCGGAACCGCGCCCCGTCACCCAGCAGCGGAACCGCTCCCTGTCATGTGATGGGAACCGCTCCTCATCACCCGACAGCGGAACCGCTCCCCATCACCCACGGGAACTGCTCCCCATCACCCGACAGCGGAACCGCTCCCCATCACCCACGGGAAATGCTCACCATCATCCGACAGCGGAACCGCTCCCCATCACCCACGGGAACTGCTCCCCATCACCCGACAGCGGAACCGCTCCCCATCATCCTACTACACGCTCCTGACGCTTGTTGTCCCATACAATGAGCCACGTGTGTGAGCTCTGTGATGGGTTGCATTGGGGGACACAGCAACTTATACAGGAGTATGCTCCTCCCACTACAGCGAGACACAGCTAAGAGGGAGGAGCTATGTTACTAGTATTATGCCCCTCCCACTACAGGGAGACACAGACAAGAGGGAGGAGCTATGTCAATAGTATTATGCCCCTCCCACTACAGGGAGACACAACCAAAAAGGAGGAGCTATGTTACTAGTATTATGCCCCTCCCACTACAGGGGGAGACAGATAAGAGGGAGGGGCTATGTTACTAGTATTATGCCCCTCCCACTACAGGGGAGACAGATAAGAGGGAGGAGCTATGTTACTAGTATTGTGCCCCTCCCTCTACAGGGAGACACAACTAAAAAGGAGGAGCTATGTTACTAGTATTATGCCCCTCCCACTACAGGGGGAGACAGATAAGAGGGAGGGGCTATGTTACTAGTATTATGCCCCTCCCACTACAGGGGAGACAGATAAGAGGGAGGAGCTATGTTACTAGTATTGTGCCCCTCCCACTACAGCGAGACACAGCTAAGAGGTAGGAGCTATGTTACTAGTTTTATGCCCCTCCCACTACAGGGAGACACAGATAAGAGGGAGGAGCTATGTCACTAGTATTATGCCCCTCCCACTACAGGGAGACACAACCAAAAAGGAGGAGCTATGTTACTAGTATTATGCCCCTCCCACTACAGGGGGAGACAGATAAGAGGGAGGGGCTATGTTACTAGTATTATGCCCCTCCCACTACAGGGGAGACAGATAAGAGGGAGGAGCTATGTTACTAGTATTGTGCCCCTCCCTCTACAGGGAGACACAGACAAGAGGGAGGAGCTATGTCACTAGTATTATGCCCCTCCCACTACAGGGAGACAACTAAAAAGGAGGAGCTATGTTACTAGTATTATGCCCCTCCCACTACAGGGAGACACAGACAAAAGGGAGGAATTATGTTGCTAGTATTATGCCCCTCCCACTACAGGGAGACACAGGAAGGAGGAGCTATGTTACTAGTAGTATGCCGCTGCCACTACAGGGGAGACAGATAAGAGGGAGGAGCTATGTTACTAGTTTTATGCCCCTCCCTCTACAGGGAGACACAGACAAGAGGGTGGAGCTATGTGACATGGAGTGTGCTCCTCCCACTGCTGAGTGACAGAAAGGTGTAATGTGACAGGTGTGTAATTCTTAACATTTCTGTATTTTTAGGGTTCGGAGAAACATCTTAAAACCCCGAGTGCAAACCCAAGTGATGAATCCCAGTAGGAGGAGGATTTTGGGTCCCGATTCTCCACTCTCTTCACAAGAAGGACTCGAGTGGCTCGTTGCCTCTGCATGCCGTCCAGAGCCACATGGCTTCCCCTGAAACACAGCACTGCAAGACCACTATTCACCCCGCTTCAGCACCACGGAGAGAGGAAGGCTGGAGGCCTGAGGGGCGGGTGGGGGCACTGGGTGCCAGTGGGGGCACTGGGTGCCAGCGAGTGCTGGGAGGACAGAGGTTAATGGAGAGGATCAGAAAGAGTTAATGAGGATGTCCGAGGAAGAAGACGGAAAGGAAGAGCCCAACAACCATGGCCTGGCAGACTCTAACATATTGGGAAGATCTCTGCTTGCTGTCTAAGAAAACATTCTCATCTCAATACGAAGCCTTAGAAACTGTAGAGTTCTGATACTTCTCACAGCTGAGGGTCTGCTGCATTGGCACTCAGTCTAGACCATCCTTTGTGAGCGAAATACACGAGCAGTGAAAATCAAACCGGCGACAATGTATCGGCGTTGGTAAAATGTATATGGAAAGGAGATAGCGGCGAGTTGCCCTCTTAGCCCACAGAGCATTGTATAGACAGGATACAATGAAGCAAAATCTCAGCTCTTCGTGGTATCACTTCAGGATGGGTTTTAAACTTTGCATTGTAAACAAAAATGTGTTTATTTCCTGACAACAAGCAGAGAAACTGAAGAACAAAATGGATGAAAAAGCTTTGGAAATGTAAAGGAGAGTTCTCCCGAATGATCTCATATATTAGATATCTAATGTATTGTCACTTTCCATTAATATGTATTTATTTTATCTGATGTAAATGCCGCCGTTCTCCTGAATCCGGCGATGTTTTTCTTGTGTTCCTACGCCACTGCGTTCCTGAGATACAGCCCTCTTTTTCCTGTATATAAATCTGGTCTTATTAGCCAAGTGGGTGTAGTCCTCAGATTAGGACTACGCCCACTTGAATAACAAAACTAGATTTATATACAGGAAAAAAAGGGCTGTATCTCAGGAACGCAGAGGCGTAGGAACACAAGAAAAATATCACCGGATTCAGGAGAACAGCGGCGTTTACACCAGGTTAATACATTTATGGTGAATTACAGGTCATTTTTCAAGGTCAAAGAGATTCTCACCAATATCCTCGTGACTTGATGGACAACACCTCCACATGCCATGGGAATGCCATAGAGTAGAGATCAATGGTGGTTGCTTATCAGGAGGCAATAATGGGTGCAAAAAAAAGAGCTTTCCTTTACTGCTTTGAGGTGAGGAAGGGAACGACCTCTACGCCCCTCTAAAAGTTGGGCAGGAGAGACAATAGGTGATAGGACAGACAGTGGATACGTGAGAGGTGACATGTAGAAGGGTTTTGTGTACGTTCAGCAAAATCGCAGGACGGTTACTAAAGAGAATGGACTTCATGTTCCGGACCGAGTGCAGAAAACGGATTGGACGACCGCAGCAAGCAATCAGACCAGCTGAAGACACTGTAACCTGTAAGCATTGATCTGATTGGTGGCTGGCGGCAGGCTTTGCACCATTTTTCATCCATGATGAGGCCAGTTAGGTTTGGGGACCCTCTCTCAGGTGCTCTGGTACATCTTTGCTCCTTCCATGTTTTTCAGCAATAACTTTTTTGATATTGGTTGTACTAGAGGCACTGCTATATATATATACAGTATATATATATATATATATTTTTGTTATCTATACTTATATGTGAGACAGTTGACTACCTGTATTGTATGAAGGTTATCACTATATAAATATATGTATATAAATAAATGGTTATAAATCCGACTTGTGTCTCCTCGGATGTAATGGAATTAGCACACTACACTATATACAGTACTCTGTGTCACGCTGTGTATGTCTCTATCCTCTATATTCAGGGTCACGCCCTATACTCAAGTTCATGCTCTATCCTTTGGATCACGCTCTATTCTCTGGGTCAGGCTCTAGCCACTGGATCACGCTCTATCCTCTGGGTCACGCTTTGTCCTCTGGGTCACACTCTATTCTCTGGGTCAGGCTCTAGCCACTGGATCACGCTCTATCCTCTGGGTCATGCTCTTTCCTCTGCGTCACGCTCTTTCCTCTGGGTCAGGCTCTTGCCTCTGGGTCAGGCCCTATCCTCTGCATCAGGCCCTTTCCTCTGGGTCACGCTCGTTCCTCTGGGTCACGCTCTATCCTCTGGGTAACGCTCTATCCACTAGATCACGCTCTTTCCTCTGGGTCACGCTCTATCCTCTGGGTAACGCTCTATCCACTAGATCACGCTCTATCCTCTGGGTCACACTCTTTCCTCTGGGTCACACTCTTTCCTCTGGGTCACGCTCTTTCCTCTGGGTCACGCTCTATCCTCTGGGTCATGCTCTATCCTATGGGTCACGCTCTATCCTCTGGATCACTCTCTTTTCTCTGGGTCATGCTCTATCCTCTGGGTCACGCTCTATCCTCTGGGTCACGCTCTGTCCCCTGGGTCACGCTCTATCCTCTGGGTCACGCTCTATCCTCTGGGTCACGCTCTATCCTCTGGGTCACGCTCTATCCTCTGGGTCACGCTCTATCCTCTGGGTCAGGCTCTTTCCTCTGGGTCAGGCTCTTTCCTCTGGGTCAGGCTCTTTCCTCTGGGTCAGGCTCTATCCTCTGGGTCGCGCTCTATCCTCTGGGTCACGCTTTATCCTCTGGATCACGCTCTATCCTCTGGATCACGCTCTATCCTCTGGATCACGCTCTATCCTCTGGATCACGCTCTATCCTCTGGGTCACGCTCTATCCTCTGGGTCACGCTCTGCCCCCTGGGTCACGCTCTATCCTCTGGGTCACGCTCTATCCTCTGGGTCAGGCTCTATCCTCTGGGTCAGGCTCTGTCCTCTGGGTCAGGCTCTTTCCTCTGGGTCAGGCTCTTTCCTCTGGGTTAGGCTCTTTCCTCTGGGGCAGGCCTTATCCTCTAGGTTAGGCCCTATCCTCTAGGTTAGGCCCTATCCTCTGGGTCACGCACTATCCTCTGGGTCACGCTCTATCCTCTGGGTCACGCTCTATCCTCTGGGTCACGCTCTATCCTCTGGGTCACGCTCTATCCTCTGGGTCACGCTCTATCCTCTGGATCACGCTCTATCCTCTGGGTCACGCTCTATCCTCAGGGTCACGCTCTTTGCTCTGAATTACGCTCTTTCCTCTGGGTCGCACTCTATCCTCTGGGTCACGCTTTATCCTCTGAATCACGCTCTATGCTCTGGGTCACGCTCTTTCCTCTGGTTCACGCTCTATCCTCTGGGTCAGGTCCTATCCTCTGGATCACTCTTTCCTCTTGATGACGCTCTATCCTCTGGATCAGGTCCTATCCTCTGGATCATACTCTTTCCTCTGGATCAGGCTCTATTCTTTGGATCACGCTCTATCCTCTGGCTCACGCTCTTTCCTCTGGGTCAGGCTCTATAGTCTGGGTCAGGCTTTATTGTTTGGATCATGCTCTATCCTCTGGATCATGCTCTTTCCTCTGGGTCAGGCCCTATCCCCTGGGTTACGCGCTTTCCTCTGGGTTAGGCCCTATCCTCTGGGTCAGGTCCTATCCCCTGGGTCACGCTCTTTCCCCTGGGTTAGGCCCTATCCTCTGGGTCAGGTCCTATCCCCTGGGTCAAGCTGTTTCCTCTGGGTTAGGCCCTATCCTCTGGGTCAGGTCCTATCCCCTGGGTCAGGTCCTATCCCCTGGGTTAGGCCCTATCCTCCGGGTCAGGTCCTATCCCCTGGGTCATGCTCTTTCCTCTGGGTTAGGCCCTATCCTCTGGATCAGGTCCTATCCCCTGGGTCAATCTCATTCCTCTGGGTTAAGCCCTATCCTCTGGATCAGGTCCTATCCCCTGGATCATGCTCTTTCCTCTGGGTTAGGCCCTATCCTCTGGGTCAGGTCCTATCCCCTGGGTCACGCTCTTTCCTCTGGGTTAGGCCCTATCCTCTGGGTCAGGTCCTATCCCTTGGGTCACGCTCTTTCCTCTGGGTTAGGCCCTATCCTCTGGGTCAGGTCCTATCCCCTGGGTCATGCTCTTTCCTCTGGGTTAGGCCCTATCCTCTGGGTCAGGTCCTATCCCCTGGGTCAAGCTGTTTCCTCTGGGTTAGGCCCTATCCTCTGGGTCAGGTCCTATCTCCTGGGTCAAGCTGTTCCCTCTGGGTTAGGCCCTATCCTCTGGGTCAGGTCCTATCCCCTAGGTCACGCTCATTCCTCTGGGTTAGGCCCTATCCTCTGGGTCAGGTCCTATCCCCTGGGTCACGCTCTTTCCTCTGGGTTAGGCCCTATTCTCTGGGTCAGGTCCTATCCCCTGGGTCACGCTCTTTCCTCTGGGTTAGGCCCTATCCTCTGGGTCAGGTCCTATCCCCTGAGTCACGCTCATTCCTCTGGGTAAGGCCCTATCCTCTGGGTCAGGCCCTATCCTTTGGGCCACGATCTTTCCTCTAGGTTAGGCCCTATCTTCTGGATCAGGTCCTATCCCCTGGGCCACGCTCTTTTCTCTGGGTTAGGCCCTATCCTCTGGGTCAGGCCCTATCCTCTGGGTCAGGCCCTATCCTCTGGATCAGGTCCTATCCTCTGGGTAAGGCTCTATCCTCTGGGTCAGGCCCTATCCCCTGCGTCAGGTCCTATCCCCTGGGTCACGCTCTTTCCTCTCAATTAGGCCCTATCCTCTGGATCAGGTCATATCCCATGGGCCACGTTCTTTCCTCTGGGTTAGGCCCTATCCTCTGGGTCAGGCCCTATCCTCTGGGTCAGGCCCTATCCTCTGGATCAGGTCCTATCCTCTGGGTAAGGCTCTATCCTCTGGGTCAGGCCCTATCCCCTGCGTCAGGTCCTATCCCCTGGGTCACGCTCTTTCCTCTCAATTAGGCCCTATCCTCTGGATCAGGTCATATCCCATGGGCCACGTTCTTTCCTCTGGGTTAGGCCCTATCCTCTGGGTCAGGCCCTATCCTCTGGGTCATGCTCTTTCCTCTGGGTCAGGCCCTATCCTCGGGGTCATGCTGTTTCCTCTGGGTCAGGCCCTATCCTCTGGGTCAGGCCCTATCCTCTGGGTCATTCTCTTTCCTCTGGGTCAGGCCCTATCCTCTGGGTCAGGCCCTATCCTCTGGGTCAGGCCCTATCCACTGGGTCATGCTCTTTCCTCTGCATCAGGCTCTATCCACTGTGTCAGGCTCTATATTCTCTGTTTTTTGAAATTCTTTATTTTCCATCTAATTTTTTTTTTCAAGTAGAATAAAACCTCAAACAATAATATGACATAGAAATGAAAAAAAGAATAAAGTTAGCCGAGTCTTAGGTTTGGAACACGAACAATATATTCACGTTTCAATAAAATCAAATATTGTAAAAAAAAAAAAAAACTTCAGATTTGGTCTTTTTAAATTTTTTTCAAAGGAAAAACTGTCAAGACTGAACCGTGAAATGGACGGCAGCAGCTGAAAGCAGGCGCCATCTGTATAAGGCTACCTTCACACTTGCGTCGGTACGGGCCCGTCGCTAAGCGTCGGCGCGACGTACCGACACACGTTGTGAAAATTTGGCACAAGGTAGGCAGCGGATGCAGTTATTCAACGCATCCGCTGCCCATTGTAAAGTCCTGGGGTGGAGGGACAGAGTTCCGGCCGCGCATGCGTGGTAGGAAATGGCAGATCCGACGTACGAAAAAAACGATACATTGAACGTTTTTTCGTGCCGACGGTCCGCCAAAACACGATGCATCCAATGCGCGACAGAAGCGACGGATGGCCATACGTCACGATCCGTCGCTAATACAAGTCTATGGGAAAATGCAGGATGCTGCGTTCTCAAAAAAAGACGGATTGTGACGGAAGCTGAAAAACGCGAAAATAGCCTAACACAGCCAGTAACTGCAATCCACACACGGCCGCATCAATCACCCACAACAGACATGTGACGCTTCTGAAATCTTAGGAAGGGGTTAAAGAAATTTATAAAATAAAGTATAAACAAAAAGGCACCAAGCTTCTTTTTTTTTTTATAATGATGCATTTACATAAAAACACCAACAGATGGCAGAACGTAACTGTGAAATGAGGAAAACAATACAGCCCAGCTCTGCACTGTATAATGATTGATATATATATACTGATAATAATCACACTGTACTGTATAATGATATATCTATATACACTGATAATAATCACACTGCACTGTATAATGATATATCTATATATACTGATAATAATCACACTGCACTGTATAATGATATATCTATATATACTCATAATAATCACACTGCACTGTATAATGATATATCTATATATACTGATAATAATCACACTGCACTGTATAATGATATATCTATATATACTGATAATAATCACACTGTACTGTATAATGATATATCTATATACACTGATAATAATCACACTGCACTGTATAATGATATATCTATATATACTGATAATAATCACACTGCACTGTATAATGATATATCTATATATACTGATAATAATCACACTGCACTGTATAATGATATATCTATATACACTGATAATAATCACACTGCACTGTATAATGATATATCTATATACTGATAATAATCACACCGCACTGTATAATAATATATCTATATACACTGATCATAATCACACTGCACTGTATAATGATATATCTATATATACTGATAATAATCACACTGCACTGTATAATGATATATCTATATATACTGATAATAATCACACTGCACTGTATAATGATATATCTATATATACTGATAATAATCACACTGCACTGTATAATGATATATCTATATATACTGATATTAATCACACTGCACTGTATAATGATATATCTATATATACTGATAATAATCACACTGCTCTGTATAATGATATATCTATATATACTGATAATAATCACACTGCCCTGTATAATGATATATCTATATATACTGATAATAATCACACTGCCCTGTATAATGATATATCTATATATACTGATAATAATCACACTGCACTGTATAATGATATATCTATATACTGATAATAATCACACTGCCCTGTATAATGATATATCTATATATACTGATAATAATCACACTGCACTGTATAATGATATATCTATATACTGATAATAATCACACTGCAATGTATAATATATCTATATATACTGATAATAATCACACTGCACTGTATAATGATATGTCTATGTATACTGATAATAATCACACTGCACTGTATAATGATATATCTATATATACTGATAATAATCACACTGCACTGTATAATGATATATCTATATATACTGATAATAATCACACTGCACTGTATAATGATATATCTATATATACTGATAATAATCACACTGCACTGTATAATGATATATCTATATATACTGATAATAATCACACTGCAATGTATAATGATATATCTATATATACTGATAATAATCACACTGTACTGTATAATGATATATCTATATACACTGATAATAATCACACTGCACTGTATAATGATATATCTATATATACTGATAATAATCACACTGCACTGTATAATGATATATCTATATACACTGATAATCACACTGCACTGTGTAATGATATATCTATATACACTGCATAAGAAACACATTGCACTGTATAATGATATATCTATATATACTGATAATAATCACACCGCACTGTATAATAATATATCTATATACACTGATCATAATCACACTGCACTGTATAATGATATATCTATATATACTGATAATAATCACACTGCACTGTATAATGATATATCTATATATACTGATAATAATCACACTGCACTGTATAATGATATATCTATATATACTGATAATAATCACACTGCACTGTATAATGATATATCTATATATACTGATATTAATCACACTGCACTGTATAATGATATATCTATATATACTGATAATAATCACACTGCTCTGTATAATGATATATCTATATATACTGATAATAATCACACTGCACTGTATAATGATATATCTACAGTGGGGCAAAAAAGTATTTAGTCAGTCAGCAATAGTGCAAGTTCCACCACTTAAAAAGATGAGAGGCGTCTGTAATTTACATCATAGGTAGACCTCAACTATGGGAGACAAACTGAGAAAAAAAAATCCAGAAAATCACATTGTCTGTTTTTTTAACAATTTATTTGCATATTATGGTGGAAAATAAGTATTTGGTCAGAAACAAACAATCAAGATTTCTGGCTCTCACAGACCTGTAACTTCTTCTTTAAGAGTCTCCTCTTTCCTCCACTCATTACCTGTAGTAATGGCACCTGTTTAAACTTGTTATCAGTATAAAAAGACACCTGTGCACACCCTCAAACAGTCTGACTCCAAACTCCACTATGGTGAAGACAAAAGAGCTGTCAAAGGACACCAGAAACAAAATTGTAGCCCTGCACCAGGCTGGGAAGACTGAATCTGCAATAGTCAACCAGCTTGGAGTGAAGAAATCAACAGTGGGAGCAATAATTAGAAAACGGAAGACATACAAGACCACTGATAATCTCCCTCGATCTGGGGCTCCACGCAAAATCCCACCCCGTGGGGTCAGAATGATCACAAGAACGGTGAGCAAAAATCCCAGAACCACGCGGGGGGACCTAGTGAATGAACTGCAGAGAGCTGGGACCAATGTAACAAGGCCTACCATAAGTAACACACTACGCCACCATGGACTCAGATCCTGCAGTGCCAGACGTGTCCCACTGCTTAAGCCAGTACATGTCCGGGCCCGACTGAAGTTTGCTAGAGAGCATTTGGATGATCCAGAGGAGTTTTGGGAGAATGTCCTATGGTCTGATGAAACCAAACTGGAACTGTTTGGTAGAAACACAACTTGTCGTGTTTGGAGGAAAAAGAATACTGAGTTGCATCCATCAAACACCATACATACTGTAAAGCATGGTGGTGGAAACATCATGCTTTGGGGCTGTTTCTCTGCAAAGGGGCCAGGACGACTGATCCGGGTACATGAAAGAATGAATGGGGCCATGTATCGTGAGATTTTGAGTGCAAACCTCCTTCCATCAGCAAGGGCATTGAAGATGAAACGTGGCTGGGTCTTTCAACATGACAATGATCCAAAGCACACCGCCAGGGCAACGAAGGAGTGGCTTCGTAAGAAGCATTTCAAGGTCCTGGAGTGGTCTAGCCAGTCTCCAGATCTCAACCCTATAGAAAACCTTTGGAGGGAGTTGAAAGTCCGTGTTGCCAAGCGAAAAGCCAAAAACATCACTGCTCTAGAGGAGATCTGCATGGAGGAATGGGCCAACATACCAACAACAGTGTGTGGCAACCTTGTGAAGACTTACAGAAAATGTTTGACCTCTGTCATTGCCAACAAATGATATATTACAAAGTATTGAGATGAAATTTTGTTTCTGACCAAATACTTATTTTCCACCATAATATGCAAATAAAATGTAAAAAAAACAGACAATGTGATTTTCTGGATTTTTTTTTCTCAGTTTGTGTCCCATAGTTGAGGTCTACCTATGATGTAAATTACAGACGCCTCTCATCTTTTTAAGTGGTGGAACTTGCACTATTGCTGACTGACTAAATACTTTTTTGCCCCACTGTATATATACTGATAATAATCACACTGCACTGTATAATGATATATCTATATATACTGATATTAATCACACTGCACTGTATAATGATATATCTATGTATACTGATAATAATCACACTGCACTGTATAATGATATATCTATATATACTGATAATAATCACACTGCACTGTATAATGATATATCTATATATACTGATAATAATCACACTGCACTGTATAATGATATATCTATATACTGATAATAATCACACTGCACTGTATAATGATATATCTATATATACTGATATTAATCACACTGCACTGTATAATGATATATCTATATATACTGATAATAATCACACTGCAATGTATAATGATATATCTATATATACTGATAATAATCACACTGCACTGTATAATGATAGATCTATATACACTGCATAATAATCACACTGCACTGTATAATGATATATCTATATATACTGATAATAATCACACTGCACTGTATAATGATATATCTATATATACTGATAATAATAACACTGCACAGTATAATGATATATCTACATATACTGATAATAATCACACTGCACTGTATAATGATGGATCTATATACACTGCATAATAATCACACTGCACTGTATAATGATATATCTATATATACTGATAATAATCACACTGCACTGTATAATGATATATCTATATATACTGATAATAATCACACTGCACTGTATAATGATATATCTATATACACTGATAATAATCACACTGCACTGTATAATGATATATCTATATACACTGATAATAATCACACTGCACTGTATAATGATATATCTATATACACTGATAATAATCACACTGCACTGTATAATGATATATCTATATACTGATAATAATCACACCGCACTGTATAATGATATATCTATATACACTGATATTAATCACACTGCACTGTATAATGATATATCTATATATACACTGATAATAATCACACTGCACTATATAATGATATATCTATATACACTGCATAATAATCACACTGCACCGTATAATGATATATCTATATATACTGATAATAATCACACTGCACTGTATAATGATATATCTATATATACTCATAATAATAACACTGCACAGTATAATGATATATCTACATATACTGATAATAATCACACTGCACTGTATAATGATGGATCTATATACACTGCATAATAATCACACTGCACTGTATAATGATATATCTATATATACTGATAATAAGCACACTGCACTGTATAATGATATATCTATATACACTGATCATAATCACACTGCACTGTATAATGATATATCTATATATACTGATAATAATCACACTGCACTGTATAATGATGGATCTATATACACTGCATAATAATCACACTGCACTGTATAATGATATATCTATATATACTGATAATAATCACACTGCACTTTATAATGATATATCTATATATACTGATAATAATCACACTGCACTGTATAATGATATATCTATATATACTGATAATAATCACACTGCACTGTATAATGATATATCTATATATACTGATAATAATCACACTGCACTGTATAATGATATATCTATATATACTGATAATAATCACACTGCACTGTATAATGATATATCTATATACACTGATAATAATCACACTGCACTGTATAATGATATATCTATATATACTGATAATAATCACACTGTACTGTATAATGATATATCTATATACACTGATAATAATCACACTGCACTGTATAATGATATATCTATATATACTGATAATCACACTGCACTGTATAATGATATATCTATATATACTGATAATAATCACACTGCACTGTATAATGATATATCTATATATACTGATAATAATCACACTGCACTGTATAATTATATATCTATATATACTGATATTAATCACACTGCACTGTATAATGATATATCTATATATACTGATATTAATCACACTGCACTGTATAATGATATATCTATATATACTGATAATAATCACACTGCACTGTATAATGATATATCTATATATACTGATAATAATCACACTGCAATGTATAATGATATATCTATATATACTGATAATAATCACACTGCACTGTATAATGATAGATCTATATACACTGCATAATAATCACACTGCACTGTATAATGATATATCTATATATACTGATAATAATCACACTGCACTGTATAATGATATATCTATATATACTGATAATAACACTGCACAGTATAATGATATATCTACATATACTGATAATAATCACACTGCACTGTATAATGATGGATCTATATACACTGCATAATAATCACACTGCACTGTATAATGATATATCTATATATACTGATAATAATCACACTGCACTGTATAATGATATATCTATATATACTGATAATAATCACACTGCACTGTATAATGATATATCTATATACACTGATCATAATCACACTGCACTGTATAATGATATATCTATATATACTGATATTAATCACACTGCACTGTATAATGATATATCTATATATACACTGATAATAATCACACTGCACTATATAATGATATATCTATATACACTGCATAATAATCACACTGCACCGTATAATGATATATCTATATATACTGATAATAATCACACTGCACTGTATAATGATATATCTATATATACTCATAATAATAACACTGCACAGTATAATGATATATCTACATATACTGATAATAATCACACTGCACTGTATAATGATGGATCTATATACACTGCATAATAATCACACTGCACTGTATAATGATATATCTATATATACTGATAATAAGCACACTGCACTGTATAATTATATATCTATATACACTGATCATAATCACACTGCACTTTATAATGATATATCTATATATACTGATAATAATCACACTGCACTGTATAATGATATATCTATATATACTGATAATAATCACACTGCACTGTATAATGATGGATCTATATACACTGCATAATAATCACACTGCACTGTATAATGATATATCTATCGTATATATACTGATAATAATCACACTGCACTGTATAATGATATATCTATATACACTGATCATAATCACACTGCACTGTATAATGATATATCTATATATACTGATATTAATCACACTGCACTGTATAATGATATATCTATATATACACTGATAATAATCACACTGCACTGTATAATGATATATCTATATATACTGATAATAATCACACTGCACTGTACAATGATATATCTATATATACTGATCATAATCACACTGCACTGTATAATGATATATCTATATATACTGATAATAATCACACTGCACTGTATAATGATATATCTATATACACTGATAATAATCACACTGCACTGTATAATGACAGATCTATATATACACTGATAATAATCACACTGCACTGTATAATGATAGATCTATATATACACTGATAATAATCACACTGCACTGTATAATGATAGATCTATATATACACTGATAATAATCACACTGCACTGTAGAATGATAGATCTATATACACTGCATAATAATCACACTGCACTGTATAATGATAGATCTATATACACTGCATAATAATCACACTGCACTGTATAATGATATATCTATATACACTGCATAATAATCACACTGCACTGTATAATGATATATCTATATATACTGATAATAATCACACTGCACTGTATAATGATATATCTATATATACTGATAATAATCACACTGCACTGTATAATGATATATCTATATATACACTGATAATAATCACACTGCACTGTATAATGATAGATCTATATACACTGCATAATAATCACACTGCACTGTATAATGATATATCTATATATACTGATAATAATCACACCGCACTGTATAATGATATATCTATATACACTGATCATAATCACACTGCACTGTATAATGATAGATCTATATACACTGCATAATAATCACACTGCACTGTATAATGATATATCTATATACACTGATAATAATCACACTGCACTGTATAATGATAGATCTATATACACTGATAATAATCACACTGCACTGTATAATGATATATCTATATATACTGATAATAATCACACTGCACTGTGTAATGATATATCTATATATACTGATAATAATCACACCGCACTGTATAATGATATATCTATATATACTGAATCACACTGCACTGTATAATGATATATCTATATATACTGATAATAATCACACCACACTGTATAATGATATATCTATATACACTGATCATAATCACACTGCACTGTATAATGATATATCTATATATACTGATATTAATCACACTGCACTGTATAATAATATATCTATATATATACTGATAATAATCACACTGCACTGTATAATGATATATCTATATATACTGATATTAATCACACTGCACTGTATAATGATATCTATATATACTGATATTAATCACACTGCACTGTATAATGATATATCTATATATACTGATAATAATCACACTGCACTGTACAATGATATATCTATATATACTGATAATAATCACACTGCACTGTATAATGATATATCTATATATATACTGATAATAATCACACCGCACTGTACAATGATATATCTATATATACTGATATTAATCACACTGCACTGTATAATGATATCTATATATACTGATATTAATCACACTGCACTGTATAATGATATATCTATATATACTGAATCACACTGCACTGTATAATGATATATCTATATATACTGATAATAATCACACCACACTGTATAATGATATATCTATATACACTGATCATAATCACACTGCACTGTATAATGATATATCTATATATACTGATATTAATCACACTGCACTGTATAATGATATATCTATATATATACTGATAATAATCACACCGCACTGTACAATGATATATCTATATATACTGATATTAATCACACTGCACTGTATAATGATATCTATATATACTGATATTAATCACACTGCACTGTATAATGATATATCTATATATACTGATAATAATCACACTGCACTGTACAATGATATATCTATATATACTGATAATAATCACACTGCACTGTATAATGATATATCTATATACACTGATAATAATCACACCGCACTGTATAATGATATATATATATATATATATACAGTGGGGCAAAAAAGTATTTAGTCAGTCAGCAATAGTGCAAGTTCCACCACTTAAAAAGATGAGAGGCGTCTGTAATTTACATCATAGGTAGACCTCAACTATGGGAGACAAACTGAGAAAAAAAAATCCAGAAAATCACATTGTCTGTTTTTTTAACAATTTATTTGCATATTATGGTGGAAAATAAGTATTTGGTCAGAAACAAAATTTCATCTCAATACTTTGTAATATATCCTTTGTTGGCAATGACAGAGGTCAAACGTTTTCTGTAAGTCTTCACAAGGTTGCCACACACTGTTGTTGGTATGTTGGCCCATTCCTCCATGCAGATCTCCTCTAGAGCAGTGATGTTTTTGGCTTTTCGCTTGGCATCACGGACTTTCAACTCCCTCCAAAGGTTTTCTATAGGGTTGAGATCTGGAGACTGGCTAGGCCACTCCAGGACCTTGAAATGCTTCTTACGAAGTCACTCCTTTGTTGCCCTGGCGGTGTGCTTTGGATCATTGCCATGTTGAAAGACCCAGCCACGTTTCATCTTCAATGCCCTTGCTGATGGAAGGAGGTTTGCACTCAAAATCTCACGATACATGGCCCCATTCATTCTTTCATGTACCCGGATCAGTCGTCCTGGCCCCTTTGCAGAGAAACAGCCCCAAAGCATGATGTTTCCACCACCATGCTTTACAGTAGGTATGGTGTTTGATGGATGCAACTCAGTATTCTTTTTCCTCCAAACACGACAAGTTGTGTTTCTACCAAACAGTTCCAGTTTGGTTTCATCAGACCATGGGACATTCTCCCAAAACTCCTCTGGATCATCCAAATGCTCTCTAGCAAACTTCAGACGGGCCCGGACATGTACTGGCTTAAGCAGTGGGACACGTCTGGCACTGCAGGATCTGAGTCCATGGTGGCGTAGTGTGTTACTTATGGTAGGCCTTGTTACATTGGTCCCAGCTCTCTGCAGTTCATTCACTAGGTCCCCCCGCGTGGTTCTGGGATTTTTGCTCACCGTTCTTGTGATCATTCTGACCCCACGGGGTGGGATTTTGCATGGAGCCCCAGATCGAGGGAGATTATCAGTGGTCTTGTATGTCTTCCATTTTCTAATTATTGCTCCCACTGTTGATTTCTTCACTCCAAGCTGGTTGGCTATTGCAGATTCAGTCTTCCCAGCCTGGTGCAGGGCTACAATTTTGTTTCTGGTGTCCTTTGACAGCTCTTTGGTCTTCACCATAGCGGAGTTTGGAGTCAGACTGTTTGAGGGTGTGCACAGGTGTCTTTTTATACTGATAACAAGTTTAAACAGGTGCCATTACTACAGGTAATGAGTGGAGGAAAGAGGAGACTCTTAAAGAAGACGTTACAGGTCTGTGAGAGCCAGAAATCTTGATTGTTTGTTTCTGACCAAATACTTATTTTCCACCATAATATGCAAATAAATTGTTAAAAAAACAGACAATGTGATTTTCTGGATTTTTTTTTCTCAGTTTGTCTCCCATAGTTGAAGTCTACCTATGATGTAAATTACAGATGCCTCTCATCTTTTTAATTGGTGGAACTTGCACTATTGCTGACTGACTAAATACTTTTTTGCCCCACTGTATATATACTGATAATCACACTGCACTGTATAATGATATATCTATATATACTGATAATAATCACACTGCACTGTACAATGATATATCTATATATACTGATATTAATCACACTGCACTGTACAATGATATATCTATATATACTGATAATAATCACACTGCACTGTATAATGATATATCTATATATACTGATAATCACACTGCACTGTATAATGATATATCTATATATACTGATAATAATCACACTGCACTGTATAATGATATATCTATATATACTGATAATAATCACACTGCACTGTATAATGATATATCTATATACTGATAATAATCACATAGTAACATAGTAACATAGTTAGTAAGGCCGAAAAAAGACATTTGTCCATCCAGTTCAGCCTATATTCCATCATAATAAATCCCCAGATCTACATCCTTCTACAGAACCTAATAATTGTATGATACAATATTGTTCTGCTCCAGGAAGACATCCAGGCCTCTCTTGAATCCCTCGACTGAGTTCGCCATCACCACCTCCTCAGGCAAGCAATTCCAGATTCTCACTGCCCTAACAGTAAAGAATCATCTTCTATGTTGGTGGAAAAACCTTCTCTCCTCCAGACGCAAAGAATGCCCCCTTGTGCCCGTCACCTTCCTTGGTATAAACAGATCCTCAGCGAGATATTTGTATTGTCCCCTTATATACTTATACATGGTTATTAGATCGCCCCTCAGTCGTCTTTTTTCTAGACAAAATAATCCTAATTTCGCTAATCTATCTGGGTATTGTAGTTCTCCCAACCCCTTTATTAATTTTGTTGCCCTCCTTTGTACTCTCTCTAGTTCCATTATATCCTTCCTGAGCACCGGTGCCCAAACCTGGACACAGTACTCCATGTGCGGTCTAACTAGGGATTTGTACAGAGGCAGTATAATGCTCTCATCATGTGTATCCAGACCTCTTTTAATGCACCCCATGATCCTGTTTGCCTTGGCAGCTGCTGCCTGGCACTGGCTGCTCCAGGTAAGTTTATCATTAACTAGGATCCCCAAGTCCTTCTCTCTGTCAGATTTACCCAGTGGTTTCCCGTTCAGTGTGTAATTGTGATATTGATTCCTTCTTCCCATGTGTATAACCTTACATTTATCATTGTTAAACCTCATCTGCCACCTTTCAGCCCAAGTTTCCAACTTATCCAGATCCATCTGTAGCAGAATACTATCTTCTCTTGTATTAACTGCTTTACATAGTTTTGTATCATCTGCAAATATCGATATTTTACTGTGTAAACCTTCTACCAGATCATTAATGAATATGTTGAAGAGAACAGGTCCCAATACTGACCCCTGCGGTACCCCACTGGTCACAGCGACCCAGTTAGAGACTATACCATTTATAACCACCCTCTGCTTTCTATCACTAAGCCAGTTACTAACCCATTTACACACATTTTCCCCCAGACCAAGCATTCTCATTTTGTGTACCAACCTCTTGTGCGGCACGGTATCAAACGCTTTGGAAAAATCGAGATATACCACGTCCAATGACTCACCGTGGTCCAGCCTATAGCTTACCTCTTCATAAAAACTGATTAGATTGGTTTGACAGGAGCGATTCCTCATGAACCCATGCTGATATGGAGTTAAACAGTTATTCTCATTGAGATAATCCAGAATAACATCCCTCAGAAACCCTTCAAATATTTTACCAACAATAGAGGTTAGACTTACTGGCCTATAATTTCCAGGTTCACTTTTAGAGCCCTTTTTGAATATTGGCACCACATTTGCTATGCGCCAGTCCTGCGGAACAGACCCTGTCGCTATAGAGTCCGTAAAAATAAGAAATAATGGTTTATTATTGGTGACCCTTAATATAGGGTTTTCATTGTTTCTTGGGATTTCACCTAGCATTTCATTTTCCACCGTGAATACCGTGGAGAAGAAGGTGTTTAATATGTTAGCTTTTTCCTCGTCATCTACAACCATTCTTTCCTCACTATTTTTTAAGGGGCCTACATTTTCAGTTTTTATTCTTTTACTATTGATATAGTTGAAGAACAGTTTGGGATTAGTTTTACTCTCCTTAGCAATGTGCTTCTCTGTTTCCTTTTTGGCAGCTTTAATTAGTTTTTTAGATAAATTATTTTTCTCCCTACACTGCACTGTATAATGATATATCTGTATATACTGATAATAATCACACTGCGCTGTATAATGATATATATATATACTGATAATAATCACACTGCACTGTATAATGATATATCTATATATACTGATAACAATCACACTGCACTGTATAATGATATATCTATATACTGATAATAATCACACTGCACTGTATAATGATATATCTATATACACTGATAATAATCACACTGCACTGTATAATAATATATCTATATATACTGATAATAATCACACTGCACTGTATAATGATATATCTATATACACTGATAATAATCACACTGCACTGTATAATGATATATCTATATATACTGATAATAATCACACTGCACTGTATAATGATATATCTATATACACTGATAATAATCACACTGCACTGTATAATGATATATCTATATACACTGATAATAATCACACTGCACTGTATAATGATATATCTATATATACTCATAATAATCACACTGCACTGTATAATGATATATCTATATATATACTCATAATAATCACACTGCACTGTATAATGATATATCTATATATACTCATAATAATCACACTGCACTGTATAATGATATATCTATATACACTGATAATAATCACACTGCACTGTATAATGATATATCTATATACACTGATAATAATCACACTGCACTGTATAATGATATATCTATATATACTGATAATAATCACACTGCACTGTATAATGATATATCTATATACACTGATAATAATCACACTGCACTGTATAATGATATATCTATATATACTGATAATAATCACACTGCACTGTATAATGATATATCTATATATACTGATAATAATCACACTGCTCTGTATAATGATATATCTATATATACTGATAATAATCACACTGCACTGTATAATGATATATCTATATATGCTGATAATAATCACACTGCTCTGTGTAATGATATATCTATATATATACTGATAATAATCACACTGCACTGTATAATGATATATCTATATATACTGATAATAATCACACTGCACTGTATAATGATATCTATATATACTGATAATAATCACACTGCACTGTATAATGATATATCTATATATACTGATAATAATCACACTGCACTGTATAATGATATATCTATATATACTGATAATAATTACACTGCACTGTATAATGATATATCTATATATACTGATAATAATCACACTGCACTGTATAATGATATATCCATATATACTGATAATAATCACACTGCACTGTATAATGATATATCTATATATACTGATAATAATCACACTGCACTGTATAATGATATATCTATATATACTGATAATTACACTGCACTGTATAATGATATATCTATATATACTGATAATAATCACACTGCACTGTATAATGATATATCTATATATACTGATAATAATTACACTGCTCTGTATAATGATATATCTATATATACTGATATTAATCACACTGCACTGTATAATGATATATCTATATACACTGATAATAATCACACTGCACTGTATAACGATATATCTATATATACTGATAATAATCACACCGCACTGTATGATGATATATCTATATATACTGATAATAATTACACTGCTCTGTATAATGATATATCTATATATACTGATAATAATCACACTGCACTGTATAATGATATATCTATATACACTGATAATAATCACACTGCACTGTATAACGATATATCTATATATACTGATAATAATCACACCGCACTGTATGATGATATATCTATATATACTGATAATAATCACTGTTAGGGGTCGAGCTCCCGCTTCTGCACAGGGGGAATCTCGAGCCACCTCCGCTGTGGTCTCCCATTCTTGTCCAGCCGCGGTGGAGCCTGCTCAGCAGGGACGTCGGTCCCATCGTCTTGCTCATTCTCACTCTGTTCTGAGAGTTACTGCTGCTTCTCCAGTCTCTGCCATTAAAGTCAGTGCTGGTCAGCAGCGAGCGGACTTCTCTGGGACTAAGTCCTTGTCTGCACGTACTGAGCATGCCCAGGGTAAGATCTCCCGTTGGAGATCGAGGGTCATGTGCTCAGGCTCTGCAGCACATTCCATTGGTCCTCTTGGCAGGTCTTGGAAGGGCAAAGGTGCTGTGGCCACTTCCTGTGCTGCTGCTATATAAACTGCGCATGACCGCACGGCCATGCGCTAGTATTGTCTTTCAATCGCTAATGTGTGTATGTTGTGAGTGCAAGTCGTCCTTGGATACCCCTACCCTATTGAATGACTGTTCGCGGAAGGTGTATGGTTGCTGTCTAGCGCCCGACTTATCCTACAGCACTAGTCACACATTATAGCGTCCAGTTGCTGTGACCGCCAGTACGGCGCCGTGCACTTCCTCTGTGCTTTCCTTACCCAAGCCTGGGTGGTTAGTGGCGTTCGACAGTGCGGCACTGCATGCACTCTTGTGCCTTAACATTGCTCTTCAGTCTCCTTACACACCCAGTTGCGGTGTTGTGCCAGCAAGGGTCTAATCGGACTTCAATCCTAGTTGGGGTTGAGTTCGCTGACTACTTGCTCGCGCTTTAGGTGCGGTACCGCGGTCCTGTGCCTTAACAGGATTGTTTCTTTCACGCTGGGTGAGGTTAACCCACGCGTGTATACTTTAGTGTACTGCCATATAGTCTGCTAATTGCTAGCAGCAGGTTTTCACCTGCACGGTGGACCCCGGACTGCGAACGCATCTATACCATCTGTCTTGGTGCGTTCCGCCAGTCCTAACAGAATACTAGCGCCAGGGTCTGGCTAGTAAAATGGCGGACGACCAGCGTTTACAGCGGTACATCCAGCAGCTGGAGGGAAGGTTGGCGGCTCTTGAGCGTTCAACCTCAGCTGTGGATGTTACTGCTGTCGCTGTTCAGGCTGCAAGTGTGGCTGCAGCTACCTTGTCCACTGCCGCCCCTGTACCGACGCTATCTCGCCTCCCGCTACCAGAGAAATTTTCTGGTGACAGTAAGTCCTGTAGGGGTTTCGTGAGTCAGTGCTCAATACATCTCGAGCTTCTGGCCTCTCGTTTCCCTACAGAGCGGGCTAAGGTGGGCTTTATAATTTCCTTATTGTCGGACAGGGCGTTGCAGTGGGCTACGCCGCTGTGGGAGCGTGGCGATCATGTGGTGCAGAGTGCTCCATTATTCCTGAGCACTCTGAAACAGGTCTTTCTAGGACCTCGTGTCACCCATGACACGGCGCTCCAACTGTTGGCACTGACTCAGTGCTCGTCCTTGGTCAGCCTTTTTGCCGTCCATTTCCGCACTCTAGCATCTGAGCTGGAGTGGTCGGATAAAGCCCTTATCCCTATATTTTGGAGGGGGCTGGCTGACCACGTTAAGGATGCTCTGGCCACTAGGGAGATTCCCGCCACACTGGAAGAGTTAATAACAGTATCTACTCGCATCGACCTCCGTTTTCACGAGCGGAGGTTAGAGCGAGCCCAGTGTAGGCAGAGGTTTCGGCTGGCTCCCACCTTCGCCAAACCTTTGGAATCTCCAGTCCAGGCTCCTGAGTTCCAGGAACCTAAGGTGGTGTCACGAGCGGGATCTAAGTCCCAGACCGCTCGTGCACTCCAGGGTTGCCATGTATGCCAACAGTCAGGACATCTTGCCACCAGATGTCATCAGCGGTCGAGGAAACGTCAGCGTCTAGTGGTAGTAGGTGGAGGTGCACTAGACACTGCGACGTTTGCCTCCAAATTGTCCTTTAAGGGGACAATTACCTTTGGCTCATCCTCCCACTCGGTAGATCTCTGCGTCGATTCTGGGGCGGAGGGCAATTTTATGTCTTCTGCCTTCGCCCAACGTCACGCAATACCCCTGGTTATGCTATCTCAACCAGTAACGGTACGAGTGGTGAATGGGTCGACACTCCCCGCACAGATAACACATCAGACCATCCCTGTTACTCTGTCCATGTCGCCATCCCATCAGGAGATTATTTCTCTGCTCATCATTCCTGAGGGTATTGATGAGGTCCTGTTGGGGATACCTTGGCTACGGTACCACTCTCCTCACATCGAGTGGTCCTCAGGCAGAATTCTGGGATGGGGTGAATCATGTGGGGGTAGGTGTCACCGAGAGTGCGTTCAGGTTGCTACTACTGAGGTACCCGCAGATCTATCCTCTCTCCCCAAGCAATATTGGTCTTACGCAGACGTGTTCTCCAAAAAGGCGGCGGAGACCCTTCCGCCCCATCGCCCCTATGACTGTCCTATCGATCTCTTGCCTGGTGCGGAGCCTCCCCGGGGTCGAGTTTATCCATTATCTCTCCCGGAGACGGAGGCCATGTCTCAGTACATTCAAGAGAATCTGGCAAGAGGGTTTATCAGGAAGTCAGTGTCACCTGCTGGGGCAGGGTTCTTCTTCGTGCAGAAGAAGAATGGGGAACTACGTCCATGCATAGACAACAGGGGTCTTAACGCTATCACCATTAAGAACAAGTATCCTTTGCCCTTGATATCCGAGCTCTTCGATAGGCTTCGGGGAGCTAGAGTGTTTACTAAATTAGATCTGCGGGGTGCTTACAACCTGATTCGCATCCGTGAGGGGGACGAATGGAAAACGGCGTTTAACACCAGAGATGGGCACTATGAGTATCTGGTGATGCCCTTCGGGCTCTGTAATGCCCCAGCCGTTTTTCAAGACTTTGTCAACGACATCTTCCGGGATATGCTTTCCACCTCAGTTGTAGTCTATCTGGATGATATTCTCATCTATTCTCCAGATATTGACTCCCACCGGAGAGATGTTGGCAGAGTCTTCGACCTCCTACGGGCAAACTCTCTTTACGCTAAGTTGGAGAAGTGTATGTTTGAGCAGGAGTCTTTGCCGTTCCTGGGCTATATCATCTCCGCCCAGGGATTGGCTATGGATCCTGCCAAACTACAGGCTGTGATGGACTGGCAAGAGCCCCATTCTCTTAAAGCGGTGCAGCGCTTTATGGGGATCATTAACTATTACCGCCAGTTCATTCCCCACTTCTCAACTCTGGTAGCTCCCTTGGTAGCCCTCACCAAGAAGGGAGCGAATCCTAAATTGTGGTCGGAAGAGGTCTCCAAGGCCTTCACTTCTATTAAGTCCCACTTTGCTAGCGCTCCCATCTTACATCGTCCCGATGTGGATAAGCCATTCCTAATGGAGGTGGATGCCTCATCCGTTGGTGCTGGAGCAGTCCTCTATCAGAAGGATGCTCAAGGTCGGAAGCATCCATGCTTCTTCTTCTCTAAGACCTTCTCGCCAGCGGAGAGAAACTACTCCATCGGGGATAGGGAGCTGCTAGCAATGAAGTTGGCCTTTTCAGAGTGGAGACATCTTCTGGAAGGTGCGCGGTTTCCCTTCCAGGTTTACACTGACCACAAAAGTTTGGTCTACTTACAAACAGCCCAGTGGCTAAATTCTCGCCAAGCCAGATGGTCCTTGTTCTTTTCCCGGTTCCACTTTTCTCTTCATTTTCTCGCCAGGGAGAAGAATATTCGTGCTGATGCTCTCTCTCGCTCCCTTATGTCAACTGAAGAGGAGGAAGAGGAGCCTCGGCTTATTGTTCCTTCTGAGAGCCTGAGAACCGTAGCACCGGTTTCGCTTGAGTCTGTGCCTCCGGGCAAGACTTTTGTGCCCATTAATTTGCGACCGGAGGTTCTCTCTTGGGCTCATTCGTCCAGGGTGGGTGGACACTTTGGGACAAAGAGGACATCTGAGCTACTGGCGAGGACGTATTGGTGGCCGCATATGGTCCGGGACGTCAGGGATTATATTCTGGCGTGTGTCTCCTGCGCCAAAAATAAATCTCCGCGTCAAAGGCCAGCTGGGTTGCTCTATCCCTTGCCGGTGGCAGATAGGCCCTGGGAGATGGTTGGGATGGACTTTGTCGTGGGTTTGCCCAAGTCTCGCGGCTGTACCATCATCTGGGTCATCACCGATCATTTCTCGAAAATGGTGCATTTGGTGCCGCTACCACGGTTACCTTCTGCACGGGCTTTGGCTGCGTTGTTCATTAAGCACATCTTCCGCCTACATGGTATGCCTGACAAAATTGTCAGTGACCGGGGTCCCCAGTTTGCGTCTCGGTTCTGGAGAGAGCTATGTCATCTTCTCAGTATTGAGTTGAATCTCTCTTCCGCTTATCATCCCGAGACGAATGGGTTGGTAGAGAGGGCCAACCAGACCTTGGTCACATACCTGCGACATTTTGTTTCAGCCAGGCAGGATGACTGGGCATCTTTGCTATCATGGGCAGAGTTTGCGCTGAACAACGCCGTAGCCGACTCCACTGGACAAACCCCATTCCTCCTCAACTATGGTCAGCATCCACGGGTACCTGTGCCTATGCCCGTGTCTTCCGCAGACTCCAGGGTGGCAGACTGGGCTGTGGAGGCACGGGATATTTCGGACCGCACTCAGGATGCCATTCGGGCCTCTAAGGAGAGAATGAGGTCCTCCGGCGATGCTCATCGGTGCCCCGCTCCGACCTTTGCTCCTGGCGACTTGGTGTGGCTCTCCGCCCGTAACATCAGGCTGCGAGTTGAGTCCACTAAATTTGCTCCTCGCTACTTGGGTCCCTTCAAGGTCCTCGAACAGGTTAATCCTGTGGTCTACCGTCTGGCCCTTCCTCCACGCCTTGGTATCACCGACACCTTTCATGTGTCCCTCCTTAAGCCCGTATACATGTCCCGGTTTTCTGAGTCATCTGCCGGGACATCGGGTTCGTCTACGGACGATTTCGAGGTGAACGCTATCTTGGGGTGCAAGGTGGTACGTGGCAAAAAATTTTTTTGGGTGGACTGGAAGGGTTACGGCCCTGAGGATAGGTCCTGGGAGCCTGCTGAGCACATTCGGGCTCCGCAGCTCATTGCTGCCTTCGAACGTAGCGAGGCCCAAGGAGGGGGGGTAATGTTAGGGGTCAAGTTCCCGCTTCTGCACAGGGGGAATCTCGAGCCACCTCCGCTGCGGTCTCCCATTCTTGTCCAGCCACAGTGGAGTCTGCTCAGCAAAGACGTCGGTCCCAGCGTCTTGCTCATTCTCACTCTGTTCTGAGAGTTACTGCTGCTTCTCCAGTCTCTGCCATTAAAGTCAGTGCTGGTCAGCAGCGAGCGGACTTCTCTGGGACTAAGTCCTTGTCTGCACGTACTGAGCATGCCCAGGGTAAGATCTCCCGTTGGAGATCGAGGGTCATGTGCTCAGGCTCTGCAGCACATTCCATTGGTCCTCTTGGCAGGTCTTGAAAGGGCAAAGGTGCTGTGGCCACTTCCTGTGCTGCTGCTATATAAACTGCACATGACCGCACGGCCATGCGCTAGTATTGTCTTTCAATCGCTAATGTGTGTATGTTGTGAGTGCAAGTCGTCCTTGGATACCCCTACCCTATTGAATGACTGTTCGCGGAAGGTGTATGGCTGCTACCTAGCACCCGACTTATCCTACAGCACTAGTCACACATTATAGCGTCCAGTTGCTGTGACCGCCAGTACGGCGCCGTGCACTTCCTCTGTGCTTTCCTTACCCAAGCCTGGGTGGTTAGTGGCGTTCGTCAGTGCGGCACTGCATGCACTCTTGTGCCTTAATATTGCTCTTCAGTCTCCTTACACACCCAGTTGCGGTGTTGTGCCAGCAAGGGTCTAATCGGACTTCAATCCTAGTTGGGGTTGAGTTCGCTGACTACTTGCTCGCGCTTTAGGTGCGGTACCGCGGTCCTGTGCCTTAACAGGATTGTTTCTTTCACGCTGGGTGAGGTTAACCCACGCGTGTATACTTTAGTGTACCGCCATATAGTCTGCTAATTGCTAGCAGCAGGTTTTCACCTGCACGGTGGACCCCGGACTGCGAACGCATCTATACCATCTGTCTTGGTGCGTTCCGCCAGTCCTAACAAATCACACTGCACTGTATAATGATATATCTATATATACTGATAATAATCACACCGCACTGTATAATGATATATCTATATATACTGATAATAATCACACTGCACTGTATAATGATATATCTATATACACTGATAATAATCACACTGCACTGTATAATGATATATCTTTATACAATGGGAGAAATAAGTATTTGATCCCTTGCTGATTTTGTAAGTTTGCCCACTGACAAAGACATGAACAGTCTATAATTTTAAGGATGGGTTAATTTTAACATTGAGAGATAGAATATCAGAAATAAAATCCAGAAAATCACAGGAGCTTGATAACATGCTAAGTGGGCCGACTAGTCTGGGGAAACTAGCGCCCCATAAACTATTTAAAGACCTCATTTACATATCATAAACGGACTTTAGAAATACGTTCTGCAAAGATCTTCTTGTGTGTAAAGTAACAAAGGGACTATTAGCTTTGTAACATAGTAACATAGTAACATAGTAACATAGTTAGTAAGGCCGAAAAAAGACATTTGTCCATCCAGTTCAGCCTATATTCCATCATAATAAATACCCAGATCTACGTCCTTCTACAGAACCTAATAATTGTATGATACAATATTGTTCTGCTCCAGGAAGACATCCAGGCCTCTCTTGAACTCCTCGACTGAGTTCGCCATCACCACCTCCTCAGGCAAGCAATTCCAGATTCTCACTGCCCTAACAGTAAAGAATCCTCTTCTATGTTGGTGGAAAAACCTTCTCTCCTCCAGACGCAAAGAATGCCCCCTTGTGCCCGTCACCTTCCTTGGTATAAACAGATCCTCAGCGAGATATTTGTATTGTCCCCTTATATACTTATACATGGTTATTAGATCGCCCCTCAGTCGTCTTTTTTCTAGACTAAATAATCCTAATTTCGCTAATCTATCTGGGTATTGTAGTTCTCCCATCCCCTTTATTAATTTTGTTGCCCTCCTTTGTACTCTCTCTAGTTCCATTATATCCTTCCTGAGCACCGGTGCCCAAAACTGGACACAGTACTCCATGTGCGGTCTAACTAGGGATTTGTACAGAGGCAGTATAATGCTCTCATCATGTGTATCCAGACCTCTTTTAATGCACCCCATGATCCTGTTTGCCTTGGCAGCTGCTGCCTGGCACTGGCTGCTCCAGGTAAGTTTATCATTAACTAGGATCCCCAAGTCCTTCTCCCTGTCAGATTTACCCAGTGGTTTCCCGTTCAGTGTGTAATGGTGATATTGATTCCCTCTTCCCATGTGTATAACCTTACATTTATCATTGTTAAACCTCATCTGCCACCTTTCAGCCCAAGTTTCCAACTTATCCAGATCCATCTGTAGCAGAATACTATCTTCTCTTGTATTAACTGCTTTACATAGTTTTGTATCATCTGCAAATATCGATATTTTACTGTGTAAACCTTCTACCAGATCATTAATGAATATGTTGAAGAGAACAGGTCCCAATACTGACCCCTGCGGTACCCCACTGGTCACAGCGACCCAGTTAGAGACTATACCATTTATAACCACCCTCTGCTTTCTATCACTAAGCCAGTTACTAACCCATTTACACACATTTTCCCCCAGACCAAGCATTCTCATTTTGTGTACCAACCTCTTGTGCGGCACGGTATCAAACGCTTTGGAAAAATCGAGATATACCACGTCCAATGACTCACCGTGGTCCAGTCTATAGCTTACCTCTTCATAAAAACTGATTAGATTGGTTTGACAGGAGCGATTTCTCATAAACCCATGCTGATATGGAGTTAAACAGTTATTCTCATTGAGATAATCCAGAATAACATCCCTCAGAAACCCTTCAAATATTTTACCAACAATAGAGGTTAGACTTACTGGCCTATAATTTCCAGGTTCACTTTTAGAGCCCTTTTTGAATATTGGCACCACATTTGCTATGCGCCAGTCCTGCGGAACAGACCCTGTCGCTATAGAGTCACTAAAAATAAGAAATAATGGTTTATCTATTACATTACTTAGTTCTCTTAGTACTCGTGGGTGTATGCCATCCGGACCCGGAGATTTATCTATTTTAATCTTATTTAGCCGGTTTCGCACCTCTTCTTGGGTTAGATTGGTGACCCTTAATATAGGGTTTTCATTGTTTCTTGGGATTTCACCTAGCATTTCATTTTCCACCGTGAATACCGTGGAGAAGAAGGTGTTTAATATGTTAGCTTTTTCCTCGTCATCTACAACCATTCTTTCCTCACTATTTTTTAAGGGGCCTACATTTTCAGTTTTTATTCTTTTACTATTGATATAGTTGAAGAACAGTTTGGGATTTGTAGATACAACTGCTGGTGGTTCTGGGGGCACACGGGACCTGACAGCTTCTCTTTAACATCCCCATTGGTGACTCGCTTTCCTCATCCGCCACTCATCTTCTTTTTCTAACCTTCTCCTTCGGCCTTCCACAGTTTACTAACTCTCCTACTCATAAAGACTGGAATACGCTGGACCTGGTCTTCTAATGGCTCTGCTCAGTGCTTGACTTTACTAACTCCCCTGTCCCGCTTTCAGACCACCACCCTTTTTCCTTCTCTGTGAAGATCTGTCTCAACACCCAGGAGACCCCCACTTATGACCCATACAGAAATCTACGTGCCATCAATACTCAGCAGCTTATGAATAATATACAGTCATCTTTAGCCATCACTTCCCTCTCCTGTCCAGACTCAGCTTTGTCACATTACAATACATTGCAGAGCCCCCTGGACAAAACATCACCAGCTACACGCAGAAAGACCCGATACAGACAGTGGAACCCTGGAACTCTGCTGAGGACACTTTTTCTTCCGCACTACTCAAGGTGTGCCGAGCATCTGTGGAGAAATTCACTTTCAGCAGAATACTTCATCACTATAAGTTCATGCTCAAAACGTGTAACTCTTGTCTCCTGCAGGCCAAACAAATCTGCCTCAGCACCCTCATCACATCCCTAATCAACAATCCAAAACGACGCTTCGAACCCCTCCACTCCCTACTGAGCCCTAAAGTACAGGCGCCGGTCACCAATCTCAGTGCTGACAATCTGGCTACTTATTTCCTAAAAAACAATCATCCACATCAGTCAGGACATTTTGCACAATCCCTTCAGAGCCTAGATCCTTTCCCCTCCCGCACCTCAAGCTCACTTCGCCTCTTCGAGCCTGTAACAGAAGAAGTGACCAGGTTCCTTGCTTCCTCCCACCCTACAACTTACACCAGTGACTCAATTCCCTTACATCTCTCCCCAGCTGTCACCACTCACCTAACTAAAATATTTAATCTGTCTCTTTCTTCCGATATTTTACCCTCTTCATTCAAACATGCAATCCAAGCTCCTTAAAAACCATCCCTCTACCAGAACTGTGCTGCTAACTACAGACCTCTCTCTAATCTTCCCTTCATCTCTAAAACTCCTGGAACGCCTGGTGAACTCCCATCCAATATCTCTCAGATAACTCTCTTCTTGACCCTTTACAATCCGGTTTCCGCTCTTTACTCTCTACTGAAACTGCCCTCACTAAAGTCTCTAAATGACCTACTAACAGCTAAATCTAATGGTCCCTGCTCCATGCTGATTCTCCTGGATCTCTCTGCTTCACACTTTGACACTGTGGATCACCAGCTTCTCCTCACTATTTTCCACTCTATTAGGCTAGGGTCACATTGCGTTAGTGCAATCCGTTTAGCGCTAGCGGATTGCGCTAACGCAATGTTTTCTATGGGGCTGCGGTCGGGGTCGCGGTAACGTCCCCGCTCTCGCAGATCCCCGATCTGCGAGAGCGGGGAACGGACCGCGGGCGCGCCTCGGACACTGCAAGCAGCGTCCGCGGCGCGCCAGGAATCACCGGCGCGTCGCTAGCGCGTGCCGAACATGGCACGCGCTAGTGAAGCGTGTTCCCATTAGCGTGAATGGGCGCGTTAACGGCCGCGTTGCACGGCGTTAATTTCGCCGTGCAACGCTGTCCGTTTAACGCGGTCCCATAACGCAATGGGAACCCAGCCTTAGACTCAAGGACATCTTTCTCTCCTGGTTCTCCTCCTATCTCTCTGACAGCTCCTTCACTGTATTTTTTTGCTAGCTCTTACTCCTCTCCTCTATCAGGGGTTCCTCAAGGCTAAGTCCTAGGCCTCCTTCTTTTCTCTCTATACATTGCCCCCATTGGACAAAACATCAGTAGATTCGTTTTCCAGTACATCTCCATGTTGATGACACCAATTATCATCATCTCACATCATCTCCTGACTTCATTCACCCCCTCCTTGATACAAAATACCAATGATTGTCTGCCCCTGTCTCTAACATCATGTCCTCCCTCTTTCTGAAATGAAATCTCTTCAAAATTGAACTTCTTGTGTTTCCTCCGTCTACTAACCTATCTATACCCAATATGGCTATTACCTTAGGTGGTTCAACCATAACTCCCAAGTGGCACACTCGCTATTTAGGGTCATATATGACACAAAACGTTCCTTAATTCCTTATATCCAATCACTCGCTCGCTCATGTTACCTGCATCTTTGGAATCCAACCATTTCACACTTTTGAAACAGCAAAAACTCTTACTCTTGCTTATTCAGTCTGGACTACTTCAAGTCTCTACTGATTGGTCTCCTTCTAACTAAACTTTCTCCACTCCACTCCATCCTGAATGTGGCAACCAAGGTCGCTTTTCTGTCCAGCCGCTTCACCGATGCCTCCACCCTGTGCCAGTTACACTGGTTGGAAATTTGCTACAGAATACAATACAAACTTATCTCTCTCACCCAGAAAGCTTTCACAGTTCTGCTCCACCTCATATCTCATCCCACATTTCTGTCTATCACCCTACTTGTGCCCTCTGTCCTGCAACTGACCTAGATGAACATCCTCATAATCCTCCATCTCCAAGACTTCTCTCATGCTGCACTAGTGTTCTGGAACGCAGTACCCCAAACAATGCGACTAATATCTAGCCCACATGATTTTAAGCGTGCCTTAAAACCAAATCTCTTTAGACAAGCCTTTCACCTCAGCTCACTAACCAAACTCTCCCCTGCTCCCTCCTTCTGAATGTTAATTGGAATGCCAGCTAGGGCTGTGGGGTACTCGGTACCAGGTCCGGTACTTAAGGGGATGTGTTACAGCGGTGGCGACCCGGTCCGTGGCCCTGGGCACCCATGTAAAAGGGAAAGGTCTTTAAAGGGGTTTGAGAATAAAGTTTGTTTGTGACGCCACCTGTGGTATTCGGTCACAGGGGACCGATGCTGCTTAAAGGGGTCCTCTGGGGTGATGTTATGGCAGCTATGATGGTATAACTTCCCGCTGGTGAAGTTGGGTCCCAAGGGCTCCCGATGTGTAGATGAAAATGGTGGGTAGTGTAGTATGAAACAGAGGACACAGGTTTACAGTCTCTTTACCTGGTTTACTGAAGAGTTCAAGCAGCCACAGTCCAGGGTACCAGATCACAGGTACAGGCAGGGTCCTGCCAGCTTGGAAGCGAGTTCAGAGTCCCCCCTTACCAGGTGGAGTTAGAAGCCTTCCTACTAGCGTGGTGGTGTAGTCTCTTGCTGCCTGTGGCTTCTGTCAAGGTCCTCACTGTTCTCTCTGTACTCCTTAAAGGTGGGACACTAACCCGTATGACAGGTGGCTCGAGCCTTTTTACAGGGTTTCTATCACGACCCGGGCTCTATGTGCCACTGTGTCTCCAGCTGTTAGGGCGGACAGGTGACGTGTAGTCCAGCTGTCCTGCCGGTTTCTGCTGTGAGTCTTGGAATCCCTCACAACCTCGGTCTTCCGGCTACCGGTATCTGCGCTCTGCAGGGAGGTAGCTCAGTTGCAGCTATTCACCCCAGTTCTTCCTCTCCTGCGCTTCACTTCTAATCCGTTAATCTTTCTCTCTTTCTAGGAGCTGCAGCACTTCTTGTGGCTGCTCGGCCCCTCTGCTTTCTGCCTCAGACTGCTCCAGTCTGCTGTATGGCACTCACTGACTGACTCGCTTTCCCTCCAGACCATACTATATATATAGGGGAGCCACCCACAAGCTGGATCAGAGCTCCCCTGTTGTGAATTCTGTTGTCAAGCTCCCTCCTGTGGTCATGAATGGTACTTCGGCTGGTTCTGTCCATGGGCTTCCTCTGGTGGTGGTGAGTGGGGCTGCGGCTTCTGAGGTTCCTTCCACAGGTGACGAGGTTAATTCGTTAGCTGGCTGCTCTATTTAACTCCACCTAGATCATTGCTCCATGCCACCTGTCAATGTTCCAGTATTGGTCTAGTTCACTCCTGGATCATTCTTGTGACCTGTCTTCCCAGCAGAAGCTAAGTTCCTGCTTGTTTTTCTCTGGTTTGCTATTTTTCTGTCCAGCTTGCTATTTTGATTGTTGTCTTGCTTGCTGGAAGCTCTGGGACGCAGAGGGAGCGCCTCCGCACCGTGAGTCGGTGCGGAGGGTCTTTTTGCGCCCTCTGCGTGGTCTTTTTGTAGGTTTTTGTGCTGACCGCAAAGCTACCTTTCCTATCCTCTGTCTGTTCAGTAAGTCGGGCCTCACTTTGCTAAGTCTATTTCATCTCTGTGTTTGTAATTTTCATCTTTACTCACAGTCATTATATGTGGGAGGCTGCCTTTTACTTTGGGGTATTTCTCTGAGGCAAGGTAGGCTTTATTTTTCTATCTTTAGGGCTAACTAGTTCCTTAGGCTGTGTCGAGTTGCATAGGGAGCGGTAGGAGCAATCCACGGCTATTTCTAGTGTGTGTGATAGGATTAGGGATTGCGGTCAGCAGAGTTCCCACGTCTCAGAGCTCGTCCTATATTATCAGTAACTATCAGGTCATTCCGTGTGCTCTTAACCACCAGGTCCATTATTGTCCTGACCACCAGGTCATAACACTCCCCCTTCTGGCCTGGGGTGTGAACATGTTGCATGCTTGTGTGTACCTGATAAAGAAGATCCTCCCTTGCTTTCAAGCGTGACATCACTCTCCCCGTGAGAAAAGCAATACCGCTGTAACAATCAGGACCCTGGGGTGTTATATAATCATAATCTTCTTCCTGTTTTTCATGGGTCTCCACATCCTCCATGCCCCCAACAGCACACAATAACAGAACTCAGACATATCCTGGCTGATGACCAGATCATGCAGCTTTATATTATAACCCCTATCTACTATATAATTGTCTAAGGGTCACTTCCGTCTGTCCTTCTATCTGTCACGGATATTCATTGGTCGCGGCCTCTGTCAGTCATGGAAATCCAAGTCGCTGATTGGTCATGACAAAACAACCACGACCAATCAGCGACGGGCACAGTCCGGAAGAAAATGGCCGCTCCTTCCCCGCAGTCAGTGCCAGCGCCCGCATACTCCCCTCTGGTCAGCGCTCACACAGGGTTAATGGCAGCTTTGACCGCGGTGTAACGTAGTCGGTTTACCATATATAAGAAAGAATGCAGCAGAACTCACCGAAGATGCGTGGTCCAAGTCTTTTATTAAGAACGCTTACAGTGTAGATAACATGCTGACGGCACGGGGGAGCAGGAGAGACAAGGAGGTGAGCAGGGAAAGACGACGGCCGTTTCACGCCTACTGTGACCCGTTGAAGCGCCACAGTAGGCGTGAAACGGCCGTCGTCTTTCCCTGCTCACCTCCTTGTCTCTCCTGCTCCCCCGTGCCGTCAGCATGTTATCTACACTGTAAGCGTTCTTAATAAAGGACTTGGACCACGCATCTTCGGTGAGTGCTGCCGCATTCTTTCTTATATATGGTATGGACTTTTACTTGTCTTCATGCGAGCACCGCTGCTGTGAGGATCAGGCTCTCCTATTTCACCACGAGGCTATTGAAGTTGGTATTTACAGCGGCTGTGCAGCTCTGCTTTTCTCGTAGTCGGTTTACGCTGCTATTAACCCTGTGTGACCAACTTTTTACTATTCATGCTGCCTATGCAGCATGAATAGTAAAAAATATCTAATGTTAAAAATAATAATTAAAAAAAAAATAGTTACATACTCACCCTCCGGAGCCTCTGGATCGAACCGGCCGGTTACCGATGCTCCTCGCGACGCCCCGGTGACCGCTGCATACATTGTGGTCTCGTGAGATGATGACGTGCGGTCTCGTGAGACCGCTACGTCATCATCTCACGAGACCGCAATGCAATCTTCAGACCGGAGCGCGCGACGAGCATCGGGAACCGGCCGCTTCGATCCGGAGGCTCAAGGAGGTGAGTATGTAACTATTTTTTTATTTTAATTTTTTTTTTTTTTTTTTAACAGGGATATGGTGCATACTACGTGACTGGGCAGTATACCACGTGACTGGGCAGTATACTACGTGGCTCTGTGCTGTATACTATGTGGCTCTGTGCTGTATACTACGTGGCTCTGTGCTGTATACTACGTGACTCTGTGCTGTATACTACGTGGCTGGGCAATATACTATGTGACTGGGCAATATACTACGTGAACTACGTGGCTGGGCAATATACTACGTGGCTGGGCAATATACTATGTGACTGGGCAAGCTGGGCAATATACTACGTGGCTCGGCAATATACCATGTGACTGGGCAATATACTACATGAACTACGTGGCTGGGCAATATACTACATGGCTGGGCAATATACTACGTGGCTGGGCAATATACTACGTGGTTGGGCAATATACTACGTGGACATACATATTCTAGAATACCCGATGCGTTAGAATCGGGCCACCATCTAGTCTACTATATAATTGTCTAAGGGTCACTCCCGTCTTTCTGTCCTTCTGTCTGGCTCGGATATTCATTGGTCGCGGCCTCTGTCTGTCATGAAATCCAAGTCGCTGATTGGTCTCGCCAGCTGCCTGTCATGGCTGACGTGACCAATCAGCGACGGCCACAGTCCGATTTGTCCCTCCCTACTCCCCTGCAGTCAGTGCCCGGCGCTTGCTCCATACTCCCCGCAGTCACCGCTCACACAGGGTTAATACCAGCGGTAACGGACCGCGTTATGCCACGGGTAACCCACTCCGTTACCGCCGCTATTAACCCTGTGTGACCAAGTTTTTACTATTGATGCTGCCTATGCAGCGTCAATAGTAAAAGGATCTAATGTTAAAAATAATTAAAAAAAATAAAAAAATCATTATATACTCACCTTCCACCGCCTTTCCCGCTCCTCAAGATGCTCCGGTAACCGCTCCATGCAAGTGGCAGGTTCCGGTGGCAAGGATGGTATGCGAGAAGGACCTGCCATGATGTCACGGTCATGTGACCGCGACCTCATCACAGGTCCTGCGCTCATACCAACCCTGGGACCGGAACCTGCTGTGTGCACCGCACACAGGCGACATGACTACAAGGGCTCCCTCGGAAGGTGAGTACTCGTATGTTTATTTTTTATTTTTTAACCTGTGACATATGTGGCTGGGCAATATACTACGTAGCTGGGCAATATACTACGTGGCTCTGTGCTGTATACTACATCACTGGGCAATAAACTACCTGGCTGGGCAATATACTACGTGGCTGGGCAATATACTACATGGCTGGGCAATATACTACGTGACTGGGCAATATACTACGTGACTGGGCAATATACTACGTGACTGGGCAATATACTACGTGGCTGGGCAATATACTATGTGGGCTGTGCAATATACTACGTGGACATGCATATTCTAGAATACCCGATGCGTTAGAATCGGGCCACCATCTAGTTTATTATAATTATGGCTGAACTGTACATAACAAACACGTTCTACGCATTGTGTCCCATATTTCCTTATAGATTGTAAGCTTGTGAGCAGGACCCTCACTCCTCCTGTGCATGTTGGACTATGTGTTACTTTTTATTGTCTTTATTGTCTCTAAATGTCCCCACTTAATTGTAAAGTGCTGCGGAATATGTTGGCACTATATATAGTAGTGTTCAAAAAATAATAGCAACGTATTCTGGCCATTCCTTAACCTCAATCTTTTTGGACTGGAACCAAGATTTTGCTCATTTACTGGTGTGTTTAGGGTCGTTGTCTTGTTGAAACACCCATTTCAAGGGCATATCCTCTTCAACATTAGGCAACATGACCTCTTCAAGTATTTTAATATATGCAAACTGGTCCATGATCCCTGGTGTGCGGTAAATAGTAGTGATGAGCGAGTGTACTTGTTGCTCGGGTTTTCCTGAGCACCGGGTGGTCTCCGAGTATTTGTTAGTGTTCGGAGATTTAGTTTTCATCACCTCAGCTGAATGATTTACAGCTACTAGCAAGCTTGAATACATGTGGGGATTCCCTAGCAACCAGGCAACCCCCACATGTACTCAGGCTGGGTAGTAGCTGTAAATCATTCAGCTGCGGTGCAGAAAACTAAATCTCCGAACACTAACAAATACTCGGAGACCACCCGAGTGTGCTCTAGAAAACCCGAGCAACGAGTATACTCGCTCATCCCTAGTATCATTGAGTCGCCCGCCTGGGCCGTGGGGTACTCGGTACCAGGTCCGGTACTCACAGTGGGTTGTCACGGTGGCGGCGACCTGGTCCGTGGCCGTGGGCGCCCATGTAAAAGGGGAAGTCTTTAAAGGGGTTTTAGGAATATAGTTTGTTCATGACGCCACCTGTGGTGTTCGGTCAGTAGGGACCGACGCTGCTTAAAGGGGTCCTCTGTGGTGATGACATGGCAGTTAGATGGTATAACTTCCCACAGGTAAAGTAGGTCCCCAGGGCTCCCGTGTGTAGATGGAGATGGTGAACGGTGCAGTAAAGAACAGAGGACACACGGGTGCAGTCTCTTTACCTGGTTTACTGATGGTAGCAGACAGCCACAGTCCAGGGCACCAGATCACAGGTACAGGCAGGGTCCGGCCGGCTTTGAAGCGAATCCAGAGTGCCCATTTACCAGGTGGAGATAAAAGCCTTCCTTTAGTGCAATGGTGTTGTAGTCCCTTACTGCCTATGGCTTACGATAAGGTCCTCACAGTTCTTCTCTGTCCCCCATGTAGGTTAGGACACAAACCCGTATGACAGATGACTCGAGCCTTTTTATAGGGTCTCAATCATGACCAGGGCTCTATGTGTCACTGTGCCTCCTGGGTATTGAGGCGGACAGGTAATTTGCAGTTCAGCTGCCCTGCCGGTCTCTGCTGTAAGTCTTAGAGTCCCTCACAACCTCGGTGTTCTGGCTACCGGTAATCTGCGCTTCACAGGGAGATAGCTCATTCACAGCTGTCCTCCTCTGTTGTCACTCTCCTGTGCCTTGTTCTCCTTCACGCTCACTGAACAATGTTCTTTCCTTTTCTGTTCTCTTTCTCCAGGGGCTGTAGTACCTCATACTACAGGGCCCCTTCAAACCTTCTGACACTCTGTGACTGTCTACAATCTTCCTCTGTCTCACTCTGACTGCTCACTAACTTCCCCTCCAGTCAGAATATAAGGAAGTTCCCCTTAATCCGGGTTCAGAGCTCCCCCCTTCTGGCCTGGAGTGTGAACATGTTTTGTGCATTGTGATTACCTAATAAAGAGATATCCTTCATCGCTTCCAAGCGTAACATCACCCTCCCCGTGAGGAAAGCAATGTCACTGTGACGACCAGGACCCTGGGGCGTCACATCATGATGCTTGCACCACCATGCTTCCCCGTGGCTTGAATGCAGAGTTTGGGGGTTGTATGACGAACTGTCTGCTGCCCTTGGACCTAAAAAGAACAATTTTACTCTAATCAGTCCACAAAATGCTTCTCCATTTCTCTTTAGGCCAGTTGATGTGTTCTTTGGCAAATTATATCCTCTTCAGTAAATGTCTTTTTTTTTAACAGTGGGACTTTGCGGGGACTTCTTTAGCTTCACACAGGTGTTTTCTAACTGTCACAGTCCTCACAGGTAACTTCAGACTGTCTGTGATCATTCTGAGCCGATCATTGGCTGAGCCTTTGCCATTCTGGCTATTCTTCCATCCATTGGAATGGTAGTCTTCCGTTTTCTTCCCCGTCTCTCCGGTTTGACTTTCCATTTTAAAGCATTGGAGACCATTTTAGCTGAACAGCTGATCATTGTCTGCATGTCTTTATAAGTTTTAGCCTCTCCGATCACCTTTTTAATCAAAGTACGCTGTTCTTCTGAACAGTGTCTCGAACGACCCATATTTCTCAGGCTTTTGAAGTGAAATGCATGTACAACATGTCCTGGCTTCACCCTTAAATTTGGGCCACCTGATTTACACCTGTTTCTTCTCTGAATGATTTACCTCACTAATTGATCTCCACACTGCTATTATTTTGAACACACTCCTTTAAATTCATTATTCTAATACACAGACTCAGAAACCTGCAGATCATGAATGTGGAGTCTGGTGGTTTTCTTAGAATCTACTGCACCAACTGGTAAATTATTTGACATAATTTATACCAAAAACAGTCATTAACGCGGTTAGTCATATCGGACTGCTATTATTTTGAACACTACTGTAAATAAAATTATTTTTATTATATATTATTTTCGGTGTGTGTATAAAAATGATTACATGTATAGTATATTTATAGCCCTGTTACTAGTCTCATACTAGACATACAGAGAACATGCCTCAGGTGATGTTGCAGGTGACTTATCCGGGTGCCTGGCTACACAACAGGGAAGTAGGTGTCTCTTCTATTTTTTTCTCCTCCTCTGTCCTCGGTGGTGTGATCTCAATCCTTCCCCCTGTCCTCTACCTGTTCGGTGACTCCCTGTATAAAGCAGGCGTGGATGATCTGAACCAGTGCCAGCTGGCACCGGCACATCGTTCCGTGACCTCTGGGACATCCTGCATTAAAAAATGTACTGGTAGCAATACCGCTAAACTGCAGGACATGAGAAATCTTCTCTTCTGATTCATTTTTCATCTAGAGCCTTAGGCCTCAGTGTAAATGTCCGCAGGTCTCCTGACCCAACTTTGGCAGGTTGATAGACCTATATGACGCTGTCAAGTTCGGGTGAGGACCCCCACGGACAGCCCATGCATCCAGGTCCGGATATGAATGTTCCATTGTTTGAAGCTCTAGGTCCCATGTAAAATCTAGAACAGACCCCTCAATCTACTATGATCCATTTATAATTCTTGTGTTTGTTATGTGGCAGAGGGGCCTTTGAGCCCCCTTGTAGACCTGGGTCAGGGTCTGAGTGGTACTTCTGCACCCTCTGTAGCCACGTTTCTGACCTCCTTTACACCGGTGCTTACACTAAACAGCCTAAAATTATTTCTTTGCCCAGGTATTTAATACTTCCCAGCAGATATGTTTGAAGGCAGCACTGGTCTAACCGGAACTACAGTATATGGCCAAAAGTAAGTACTACCTCTTCCGAATTAATGAGTTAGAGTGTTTCAGCCACATCCATTGCAAACAGGCACATAAAATCCAGCACACAGTCATCTACTCTACTGTTCATAATTACTGATAGTAGTACAGATAATGATGAAGTGCTCAGTGACCTTTTGGGTGGTACTGTCATTAGATGCTACCATCGTTGCATGTCAGTTTGTGACCTTTCTGATCTGCTAGATCGCCTATCCGGTTTCCTTGCTTACTACATATAAGAATTGTACTGATGTCACGCCAGGAGGTTCATTAATTGAGTTTCCATTGTGGTATTGCTGCTCACAAACGTAAAATCCCCAAGCTCAATGTCAAATGTCAGCTCTAGAGGTGTAAAGCACGTTGTCTATGGACTCTGGAGCACTGCAAACATGTTCTCTGGAGTGATAATCTTATTTAAATATCTGAAGGAGAGATCTGGGCTTGGTGGATGCCTGTAGATTACCAAACAGAATACCGTACATAGTGTCTAATAAAAAATATGGTGGAAGAGGTTATGGTTTGGGCCTGCTTTTTATAGTTTTTTCAGTGAAAGGTGATGTTAGTCTTGCAGCATATACAGACATTTTACACAATTGTCACTTTCAAGTTTGTGGTAACATTTGGGTAAGGTCCTGACTTTTTCCAATATGATGGTGCCCCAAGCAAGAACCATAACGAGATTAAAAAGATGAGGTAAAGAGTCTGGTGGGAAATGGGGTGGACAAAACCCTGATCTCAACCCTAGCCACAACCTTTGTGATAAATTGGATCTAACTTTAGGCCTGACCTCACTAAAGTAATCTTATGTCTGAACGGAGAAAATTTTCTACAAAGAAGCTTCAAAATGTTCCCTGAAAAGTTGGAAAAAGTCATAGAAGGCCCAACTCGTTTTTTAACACCCATGTCCAGTTCATCGTTATATAATTTTATGATTGAGGATAATGTCACATTTCCATGTAGATGAAAAGCGGGGCCCTGGAGTTGGCTACTGGTGGGACTTTGGCACTCCATTCCGAAACTGGTCATGCTCACAAACATTTGACCAAATTTGACTATTCTGTAGAGCCCAAATCGATCGGGACAGCTTTTACAGCCTCTTCACTTCAGCCATTCTTGGGTCATGGCGGCATTGTGACCGCATCTATTGTGAGGGCATTGAGAAAATTTGCTGGAAAAAATGGAAAGATGTTGTATTTATCATATCATATTCCCCAATAGGAACCCGATGGGTCATAATGAAACTTTAGTTGGCTACAAGGCATCCCTAGGGTAATGGGCATAGGTGTTGATACGGGGTTCAGCAACCATGGAGGCCCACCTCCACTCCCCACATGTCTGTCAAGTCTTCATGCATGAGCCTACTAATATTATAACCTATCGGTCTGACAATGGATAATGTTTACCTACTGGGGCTCGTCAGATTGATTCCAGTTGCCATGGCAGCAATTATCAATCAGAAATGATCACTTCAGGTCACATGGTTTATTATAAGTGCAACATTACTGGAATATTATTTTGAAGGCACTGTGTGAGAAAACCCGTGAAGCAGCGCAGTCACTCCACGTTATCTCACATCCCTCAACAAGTCTCACTTTGACTTATTGAACACTAGTACGCGCTGCCTTCCCTTTCTGACAGCTAATATCAAGAAAGTGATATAAAAGTGGGCGTACGAGCATCGGTAGAAAGACTACAAAAGCATTGCATGCTCTGAAAAACACTATATAACTTTGTTAATAACAACACGAAAACTGCTACCTGTAGCTGCTCTTCATTACTCGATGGAGTGGTCCTCTTCTACTAAAAAAAAAAGACCTAGGCCCCAGTTCATTATTGCATTTGTACCTTTTGGGGTCTAAGGTTTGGTGGTTTTGCACCTTATTCTTTTATTTGTGCCTTTCTATTAAAATCTATTTTATATGTAATTGCCTGTTTATTTTTGTTTGCCATTTTGGTCGGGGTTTAGGGTTTCCATTTTTTTTTTTTTGACCAGTTCATCAATTGACTTTTTAAAAAGTCACAACATTTGGGGGCAAATGTACTCGGCTTCACCCCTTTTCCCGGTGGGATTTTATGTTTAGGATTTTTGTTGTATGCAACATTATAGCGGAATGTTTTGCTCTTAAAAAAGGCATAAAAAAGGGTGAACGATAGAAATTATTACATTTATTTTGTGTTACCTTGTATTCCATATTGAATAATCTGGTGCAAAAACGTCAACACATACCAGAAGACAGAAAAAAGGAAGAAGGGAAAAATAAAAAGGCCTAAACGATGAATCAGGCCATTAGATGGGGTTGTGCACTGACAACCACTTCTCGATATTAAATGTTTGGCCCCGATAAAATTAAAAATCTTATACTCATCTTCTGTGTCGGCGCCGTTCCAGCAGTGTCGGCACTCATGGTCCCGGGGCTCTTGTGTGGTTGCATGACACGTGGTGCCCGGCGCCCAATCGGCTCTGGTGACAGTGTCCCCCGCCTTCTGTCAAATTGAACATGAAGAGGAAGCCAGGGCTGCAGTTGATCTGAGAATTTTATGGAGGCGGGGACAGTGACGACATCGGGCCTCACGTGTAATGCAACTGGACGAGAGCCCCGGGATTCCGAGTGCCGACACCGCTGGAATGGTGCCGGCTCGGGAAGTGAGTATAAGCTTTATTATTTTATCAGGGAAAAAAATTTAGATTGAGAAGGGGTTGTTCTAGTAGTGGACAACCCCTATAATATCACACTTCAAAGGGTTTTCTAAACTAAACAACCTCTTTAATAACACACATTGCCTAAATGTGATAGCAGGTGCAAATACTTTACATCCTTTCTGGCTACTGAACTGTTGGATACTCCCTGTAGGAAAACACAGCCCGTCACAACAGCTAATTAATTACTTAAAGGGGTATCCCCAATCAGAACATTTAAGACGTATCACCCATCGATGCCTTAAATGTCAGAAAGATGCCAATTTCGGAGTACGCACCCCAAACTTTTTCTGTATTTGGCTCTTGTATAAAATATGTTGGTGTAATATAAATATCAAAAGCGCTTGATCTTGCCTGCCCATATACTTGTAGGCTTACGGCCTGGGAGAGGTATCATGTTAGGTTAGGGTCCCAATAGAGGGGGTAAGCGCCTTGTCGCTGCTGTTGGGCACGCATGAATTGGTCAATTTATCAGCTAACTATCTTCATTGTTTTTACTCATTTTCTACAGCAGTAATACAATTCCAACTTTATATATTCCATGTTTGCACACTATAGGGTTTCAGAGTGCAGCTTGGTGTAATATAGGCGCATTGTACTATAGATTAATAGGACAGATGTTGTATCCGAGTCGTGTGCAGTTGTAGTACAGATATTTACCTGTCGCACCTGGAGAGAAATAAATAAGAGATATCATGAGACTCCTGTTTACACATGATGCATGCTGTACCAGGCATCACAAGATGTCAGGAGGGAACATAGAATAAAGGTTAATTCATTAATGACCGGCAATGATGCAACAGATCCAAGGAGTTGTGCAAGCAGGTTAACCCTTACACTAGTCTTGGCTGAGTGCACCATAATCTCACACCAGATGGAACATTGTTTTGGGGAGCAGCAAAGGCTAGTCTCTCAAAGACTAAATGGAATTAAGTAATTCGAGACAAAGATAAGTGTAAGATCATCACATATATGATGTGCGGCTATGGCTCCTCTCTACCTTGCAGTGGATTCTGCACTCGGAATGTGGAATGCACGGACTGCACAGAGCACAGCTGCAGCCTAAATTGTGCCTAAAACTTGAAACTGTTGCTCTCTCGCACCCCGTTCCGAGTTTGCATACATCCACAAATCTGGATACCATAAAGACAGATAACGATTGTTGACCATCAAGGTAGAGGACATTACCTTGACTATTCTATGCTTAGATGCGGCATTGGGTGAATGTTTGAATGGGAAGCTGTGAATGTCGTGGGTCTGCTTGAGTTTCTCCATAAATAATGTATGCAAATTGCCTCTTCGGAGACAAAGAGGACCTGTTGGAAGCAGCAAGTCACTATTGACCCTTTAACAAAACTTGAAATGTGACTTAGGACAAAAGCCAAATCAGAATCTCAATTTCCAGACACGGTGTTTGGGGGGTATTGCCCCTCATCAGTGCAAAGTATGAGAACAGATTTGGCTAGGTGAGAGGCTCTGGACTGAGGTCTAAGAGATAACATTTCTCCTTGTGGAGAGTGACATACCAAGTTAAGGAATAAGCCTCCTCACCTTGGCCTCCATAAATAGTGAAATTCCCACAAGAATACACACCATGTTTCCATTTATCGTACCCAAATGTTCCTGGTTCAACATACAACATTTGGGGCAATTTAGTCTATTTTTTTTTTTGGAGTGTCTTGTGATTGTGCGGTACAAGGAATGGAATTCGAACTTACACGAGAGAATATTTATAAAGATATTTTTATTAGAACTTGTTTTATAATAACTTTTTTTTTCTTTAACGCAAGACTAATTTGTCAAAGAGACCGTTTTGTAAAATTATAACCATTATATATGATTGCATATATCAGGTTTCAAGAAAGAGGTATAACACCAGATGTTGTCTTTAAGGAAATACGAGAACACTGGATTACACAGTGGGCGGAGCATGACACGCACTCTCTCATTGGTGTTCTTTAAATCCCTGCTAGCTCCGCCCTCATCGGTTTTGTCCGGAGGGTCCCTTTAATTAACTCTAAATCCCTGATTTTTATAGGCATATATGAACAGAGAGCAGCTACCAATCAGATTATTGCTCACCGTGCAAAGTTCTAATTGGTCGAATTGGATAAAAAGAATTTTCTAAATCTACAGTACTTCTTTACTTTCTGTGTAACTATGAAAATGTACTTTGCTTGTAACTTTTTTGTACCCTTTTTTTTTTGGGACAGTTATCCCTTTACATCTGAGCGAAATCGGTAGGAAGCCATTGCTTTAATCCTACGTAATTCTTCCACGATCGCATCATTCTTACATTAGAACTTCAGAATAATAACACAAAATACATTTTACAAATAAATAAATTATATATTAAACTTTTTTTTTTATCCCCTCGTACAATGACGTTCATATATTTACAGCCAATATGTGCAAAACAACTGTACAAAAAAAAAAATTATTTACACCCTTCACAATAAAAAATAAAATAAAATTAAGCCAAAAAAAAGGAAAATTAAAATCTCTTCACAGGTTCAGGTAGGGAGTTTTGATTTCAATACTGCATTAAAAGATTGGCTAATTTCTACCTGGTTTAATAACAAAAAAAAAAGAAAAAAAAAGAAAAAGAGGAGAGGATGAAAGTAAGGCCTTTTTACAGTTGGTGGAGGATGCGGGCAGGAGATCTTCAATAATTGTCTATGGCAATAAAAACAATGTTCTATCGATTAACACTGTATATTAATCTAGGGATTCTTTGAATATCTATATATTTGATGTTGGGGGATGAAATAGATAGGTGTCCCATTTGGGTTAATTGGTAATCATTAGATAAGTGACGCCAGACGTGTCCTTCATGGAACAAATAGTGGGGAGGAGTTGACTAACTGTCCTAATCGCCATTTTTGGTCAACATTTACTAAAGGTCTATGTCCAGCTTAACTTTCATTCCCTCAAAGTTGATATTTCAAGTAGTAATTGCAAATTAAGGCAGCGCGGTAACGAACAAGCTCATTCCACTATAGGTAGCACCACTTCAATCAGCTTTTATCGATGTAACCTTGTACGAAGAATTAAAGCTTAAGAAACAGCCAAACTTCCCAGATTCCATACGTCAAAACTTTTTTCTTCACTACCATCATACCCTGTCGGATACAGGCAGGCGAAAAATAAAATAAAAAATAAAACATATATATATATATATATATTTCAATGCTGTGCAAATAATAAAATAAAAGTGATGACAAACAAAAGTTCAAAAATGAGGGAAAAAAAATATACAAAACACTTGAGATAAAGAAAGTGCAACAGAAGGATGGGCTTTCAGAGAAATGGAGAATCGGAAGCAAATGTTGGTAGTCAATGAGGCACTTGTGGGTGATTCGAGGCCTTTTTATGGCTCGGGTGGGCAGAGAGCCTACAAAAAAAAGGTAATGGCTGCTCTCCAAGTTCCCAAGTTTAACCTCAAGCCAGTAAACATGTCTGACGCCCTGAGGATACATCCACATTTTCTTACAAGCTTCTTTCTGTGTTGCCCCTCATTTCTCTCCAGTTCTAGGTTTTAGTGTTTCAGAACAGTTTTTTTGTGCTTTTAAAGCAGAACATAAAATAAACCCCAGCAGGATCATCACATTTACTCCTTCATAGTCGTCGTCCTCCCCCCTCTTAGTGCGTAGATTTCTGCTTATTTCCCGTCCTTCTTCCTCCACCGCACACCTCGTCAGTGTAGTTCTTCATTTTACGACAGGCGCAGGGAGGAGAAAATGGCACGACTTCAACGACACACGGGTTATCTTCATAAATAATTCTCACAAAAATAGAGGAACTGCAGTCTCTCTGGACAATGTGCTCAGTGGTTTGGTTGGTAGAGTGATAAGAAAAAATGAACACGAACAAAGTAAAAAAAAAAAATCTCAATAACGTCAGATTACCCTGGAGGGTATCGCTGTGTGGACGGGTACGTTTTTTGGGGTTTAGCAGTCGTTGCCCCTGATATATTTGAGCAGCAGAGTTTGATAATAGGCACGTCTGGTGATGGTTTCAAGCCACGTCGTCTTCCAAGCTCACCATCTGCCTCTGTGAAGAGAGAAGAGACGGCGATCAGTATTTAGAGATGGTTTATACATTTCCTAATTGCCAGATCAAGTCCTTTGCAGGCCTGTTTGGCTCCAAAATTGCAATGTAAATCCTAGATCCTCTTTAGGCCATAGGGGTGCCTTAAAAGGGGGCTTCTCCCATCCTGAATAAGAGCAGAGTCCAACTACCACGCAGTGGATCTCACTCTGACCGACCTGGTCAGGCAAATCATTACATGGTGGGTTATTCATTTTAAAGGGAATCTGCCAGCACGTTTTAGCTATTTAATCTGAGAGCAACATAATATAGGGCAGGAGATTCTGATTCCGGCAATGTGCCTCTTACATGGCTGTGTGTTGTAGTTTCAATACAATCAGTGTTTTATTAGCAGGAGATTAATACTGCAGGACTAGATGTCACGTGCCAGGCAGTCAGACTAATCTGTGTAACCCCGCCCCCCTATACTGATTGGCAGCTTGCTGACAATGTATACAGGAAGCTACCAATCAAGACTGTGGGCGGGGTTCTACACACCTCAGCATTCTGAGCGTTGCCACATTTACAACAGATAAAACAGGGATTCTATCAAATCTACAACAAGCAGCCCAGTAAGTGATATATCATTGGAATCAGGCTCTCTTGCCTTATATTATGCAGCTCTGAGATTATACAGCAAAACCTGCTGACAGATTCCCTTTAATTATCACCTGTAATACTGAATGTCCCCTGTATTGGGGATGTAATTCTGCAAGTCACCTGATTTCCACAGAGGCGTCAGTGAGCAGTTGAATCATCAATTTTTTACAGTTTTCCAAAGTAACAATGACAAATTTACTTACCGAAGGATAAGAGTATCCTTCCTGACTCCGACATATGTGAATCTCATCCTCCTCTGTTGTTTTTTGGTATACAGGATTGTCGAAGTGAATGGTATTGGTGTTTTTCAATCTCCAGTTCCTCCATAAGAGGAAGCCTCCGAATGCAACTAAGCACAGAATTACTGAAGGGAAAAAAAAAAAAAAACAACAGAGGACGGCATTTGTTAGATTACTCCATAAAACATACCTCTATGTCTGGTTGTATGTGGAAACAGTGAGTATTGACTCAGATAAGTCCATAATCAGATCAATCAATTTGTAAAAAAAAAAAAGGGCAAATTATGCAGTAAATGAAACTCACCAACAGGGATGACAATGTAGATGGCGTTGGAACGAGCATGAGATTCTGCCGTCTCCATTTTCACGTCACCGTTATTCCCGGCTGTTAACAAAGCCATCATTTAGTAAAAGCTTAATATATTAGACTAAACTTAGAAATCTTCAGACCGCACAAGGAGATAGTTGTACCTGGATATGACTCTGTGGTGCTGCGGATTCCAGGTGTCGACAGATCGAGGTTTCTCTTTGCGCTTTGTGTCGTCATTTTTCTAGTGGTTGGTTGGATGGTGGTTCTAGTGGTAGTTGGGATGGTGGTTGTAGTAGATGGCAGCCTTGTTGTAGGCTGTTTTGGTTTAATAGTAGAAGGCACACTGGTTGGGGTGGTGATGAGTTTGGCCAGAGTCGTACTCCTTGAAATTACAACAGGAGGCGAAGTGACATTGGTCGACACTGGTTCTGTAGAGACAAATATTGCATTTATTAGATACTCCTACGTTTTAATAGATTTATGCATATAAAACACAAAGGCCACGATTCATAATTTCCTCCTATTTTTTATTTTGTGGCATTTGTTGCCACATTCTTCCAAATTTTGTGCAAAATCAAGAATGCTCTTTCCTTTCGAAAGCCATAAAATGTACACGTTCCATTGAAAAAGATTTGCGCAAAAAATTCAGCTGTATTAGTAAAAAAAAAAGAGAGAAAAATACACTCTGGGAAAGGATGGATTGAAATACACTTTTCAAAAAAGAAAAAATAAAGTCGCTATGGTTGAGTCGACCGCAAACATCTGCAAACAACAGATGGCGAACAGAGGAAAGACAACAGATGAAAGAGACTTCACGAAAGGCGCAAATGAAAAGAACTGGGTGCAAATCAAAAACAGGCATAAAACACCAAAGACTAGACAGGAAAAAAAACTATAGGCAAATACAATAAAGAATCTGGGAAAAATAATACAACATAGGACGTTTAGAGATATGGGGCCTGAAAAGTTGAAGAGTAAGGGTAGGGTGATCTGACCATTTTCTCCACATTCAAGAGAAACGGTCTGATTATTCTGATCAGAGCGGAAGTTTTTCTCGGAATGTAGAGAGAAGAAGAGAGAAAAAAAAAAAGAACAGTTTTTCCATCCGTCCTATTTTTTTTCCTGGACCCATAGACTTGCATTACTGATTTTGATCCAACACTTGGATCAAAATTGGACATGTGCACAGCCCCATAAATCATCATAAATACGAGTGCTATCCGTCAAAACGGATAGCTCCGGGTCCGAAAATATCGGTGCACGAGCTCTAAAGCAGAAGGGTTTGGAGACCTTTTATGTAGGTTCCGACTAATAACTCTGAGGATAAACCATACCTTTTCCGCAGCTCCTCATGTCAAGACCCAGGTACTCTCCGTCAGGACAGGCACAAGTATACTTGGGGGAATGTGCATTGATTTGTGGAGCAGGTAGGCACAGGTATTCACATCCTCCATTTTCAAGATTCAAATGGCACCAGTTTTGAGCTAAAAACACCAAAGCAAAAATTTGTCATGTTTATATAATAAAAAAATCCTATGGTATAGCTGGATAAATCCAGTATTTAGAAAGTGTAGCTGTAGTTTTTGCCACAACATAGAAATTTTGATCAGTGAGAATCTGGATGCCAGGACCCCTGCCAGTAGAGGACTTAGCTGAGCTCGCGGGCCCCTCTGGTTGAGCTCGGGGGTCCCTCCCGGCAGAGCTAGATGCTCCTCCGGGTGAGCTTGGTGTTCCTCCGGCTGAGCTCGGTGCTCCTCCGGCTGAGCTCGGTGCCCCTCCGGCTGAGCTCGGTGCCCCTCCGGCTGAGCTTGGTGTTCCTCCGGCTGAGCTCAGTGCTCCTCCAGGTGAGCTTGGTGCCCCTCTGGCTGAGCTCTGTGCACCTCCGGATGTTATGTGTTTGGTATGGCTATCCTCAGAGATGCAAGCATAGCGATACACAATTTTTATGGCCTCAACTTTGAGGATCAGCTTAGCACACCCAACCACAGGCGAAGATACATGAGCAATGGGAGCCCCAGCATCCGGACCCTTAACTAATCGATACTTCCGACGTGTCACGTGGACACAATGCACTGGCAAAATATCCCGAATACCATATTATGAGACGATGATGCCATTTTTCATCAACGTCTTACCTTCAGGCTGTCCCCTGTTGTGATACAGGACGATGTCTTCTGGTGATAGGAGATTTTCCGCCACCTTTTTGATTTGCTCTCCGGTCAGCCTGTTAGCGCTGAATATGGCTTCATTGTAAATATCGGTCCAGAAAACCAGGTCCTTAACAAAGTAAAACAAATGTTGAAGAGTGTTAAAAGTGAGGAACAGTGCAGGCAAATATTTATAGTCAAGCATGTTTAAGAAGTGGTGCGAGTGCACTTACAGGTACGAGACAACGCACTTGGAGAAATATTTGGCAGTGGTTCAACTTGCATCAAACTTTTACGTCTGGAATTAGGAGAAAAGAATAGAATAGCTTACCTCAAAAATGGTGAGGCCGAATGGGTGGGATAAGTAATGTTCATCGGCAATGACTATCCGTCTGTTTCCGCCAGTAACGTCAATGCTGGACAGAGTGTGCAATTTGGAGTCCACCCAGTAGAGTCTCTGATGGGCCAGATCTAAAGGGGAATACAACATGGACGATTACTAATGTCCTGTATAGGTTTTCTCTGATATTTTGCACCATCCCCACGATCCTTGCACCATGGTCCTCCCATGAAGAGAAGGCAACACTCACCCAAAGTGATCCCATTGGGCCATTCAATATTATTATCAACCAGAGTCTGTCGGACCGCTCCGTTCAAGCCACCCTTCTCGATTTTGGCAGGTGAGCCCCAGTCGGTCCAGTACATAAACCTGAAAAAGTAAAGAATGGATAATTTAATATTCAATATGGACATTGCAAATTTATGAGCCGATAATTTCCAGCCTTTTCAGCTATTGCAAGACTATAACTCCTAGGCTATCATTGCATAATCTAGTGGCAAGAAAAAAATAAATAAATAAAATCAACAATTATTTACCCTTTTGTGGGATCCACCACAATGTCACGCGGCTTGGCCAGACCTTCTTTGAAGAGTGTTTTTCGCTTTGAACCGGCAGTATTGGCCACAGAGATGCTGCTGATGGCCGAGTCTGTCCAGTATAGGTTAGCGTGGATCCAATCTACGGCGATACCATCTGGGGCTAAGATTTCATTACCGATGACAGTCTCGTGGTGGGAAAAGTTATAAGCCTTGTCCATTAAAGCACTGTAGGGGGAAAGAACGGGAAGATTAGTCTTGTCGTATCGAGAGCAATGAGGAACCGGTACAAACATAGACAGAAAGGATGAGAACGGATGTCACTCTCGTTACCTGTAGATTTTCTTCTGGGATAAGTCAGACCAGTAGATTTTATTGCTTGCAATCTCCATGTCGAGTGCCACTACGTTTTTAAGACTTGGGATGAAACTTGTGTACTCTCTTCTGTCCAGCGTCATCTTCCTCACCTCATGTCGGTTGGTGAAAAAGAGGGAAGCCACTGTGCCTAAATAGCAAAAATAATTTAAAAAAAATAAACACTTTAAAAGCTGGTCAATCCCATGTGCAAGCAGTAAGATAAATGCTTTGAAATATGGCCACTATAGGTGGGTTTTCTATGCAAGAACCAGAGGATGGCTTCCAGCTCATCCGTATAAATGACAGGTCACAGGGTAATGATACTTTTCTGCAATGCTGCGAACAAAGCAGGTGAAAAGTGGGGAAAGTTGAAGATTTCGAGGCAGTATAATAAGGTTTTTTGAAACTGGAACCTTTGCAGAAAATCCTCTTTAACCTTCTTTTTCATATTGTACTCACCAATGCTTTTGCAGGACCCGGTCATGGGGTCGATCTGGTAACCCTCTTCGCATTCGCACTTGTAGCTTCCTTCCAAGTTGATGCAGATTTGGCTGCAGATGTCAGGTCGTTCACATTCATTAATATCTAAAGGGACAAAGATTGAGACCTAAATAAATTCTGATCACATGGAGATAAATTTAACCCAAATGGTAACTTTAGACAACAATTTACCTTCACATTTCCTCGCGCCCACCAGACGATATCCCTCTGGGCATAAACACTCGTGTCCGATCTTGAGGTCCTTGCAAATATGAGAGCAGCCGCCATTTCTTTTCATGCATTCATTGTCACCTGGAGATAGTACAACGTGTAAATATAAATATATATATATATATATATATATATATATATATATATATATATATATATATATATACATATACATACATACATAAACCTCATGTGGGATGATAGGAGGATGATGCTGGAGGGATGAGGGGTGTTATACTCACCACACTCTTTCAGTGGTTCATCTGACCAGTCTCTGCAGTCTTTGTCCCCATTACACACTCGATCCATACTGATACATTCTCCGCTGGAACATCTGAACTTCTCGGGGCCATCGCATTTTGTCTCTGAATTTAAAAAAATAAAAGATATTTAGCTTCTCCATTACTAAGACGTGTCCTATGCTGGGCGCCAGATCCGATCATTTGTCGTCAGGTACGACTCTTACCGTTCGCACAGCCTAGTTCATCGCTTCCGTCTTCACAGTCGTATTGTTGGTTGCACTGCCGGCTGCCGTGAATACATTTCCCATTGGTGCACTGGAACTGGTCGGGACTGCAGGTTGGTTTTTCTAAAATTATGAACAAATTAAAATTCAACTTCTGTCAACTCTTGCAAAGACTAAAATGAGACATATATAATGAATAAAAACCGCAGCAATGTTCCTATGAGTATCGGACCTTGTGATTGCCAGATCCTTTAGATTTCAACATTCCATTGGTTGTTTTCGAAAACAGAGAATATTTTAGCTCCCCGATTCTGTGTGCGAGCAGCAGACACTGCTCATGGTACGTACCACAGTTTTTCTCGTCAGATTTGTCCTTGCAGTCGACACCGCCATCACATTTCCAGCTCATGTGTATACACTCGCCGCTGCCACAGTGGAACTCTAGAGGAGAGCAGGGTTTGTCCGTCTTTATCGGCTCCTTTCCTTCACAGCTCTCTTCGTCAGAGCCATCTTCACAGTCGGGATCCCCATCGCATGTCCATAGTTTAGGGATGCAGACGGTAGAGTTTTTGCATTGAAAAAAGTTTGGGTTGCAGGTGGGTGTAGGACAGGAGTCCTCATCGCTGCTGTCATCACAGTCGTGGTCGCCATCGCATACGTAAGCAACAGAGATGCACATTCCGCTGTTGCACTGGAACTGATCATCGAAGGCGCAAGGTTTGCGAGCTGTAATCAAATGAGGAGTCCAAATCAGCCCTAAACTCATTCACAAACATAGAAAACCTAAGTTCTGTGGTGTCCACACAGAATGTAAGACAAGACACATACTGCAGTCTTTCTCATCAGAACCATTTTCACAGTCTTCTTGGTCATCACACTGCCATGACTTGGGGATACATCGGTTGGACCGGCCGCCACAGCTGAACTGGTCAGAGCTGCATGTTTTTTCATCTGGTGGGAAAGACGAGAATGTATTATGCACTGAATTACACAAAATGTTCAGGGTTTATTTGATGCCTAGAAATGGTTCTTACGGCAGATTTCCTGAAACTCGTCAGAACCATCCCTACACTCCTCGCTGCCGTCACAGACCCACTTGTATGGGATACACTTCCCGTCGTTACATTGAAACTCGTTTCTTTCACACTTGGTGATCCCTAAGAGAGCAAAAAAAAATATATATAATATATATGAAATAGACTTTTTTATATTGTTAAGAGTTAATAATAAAATATACTAATAGAAATGCTGATAATAAAAATTATAATCCAGTACTAATAGATAATAGTACATTAGAATACTGTTATACACACACAGAGATATTTGGTATTATTTGGGCACCACAAGGAGCAGGCTCGGACTGGCCCATGGGAGAACAGGTGAATTCCCTGGTGGACTGCTGTGCAAGAGTGTGAGCAAAGTAGTAGCTGGCACAATATAGTTGATTCACTACGTAGACAAGCCAGCAACTCATTGTTCATTTAACAAGCAACCCAATGTGTTGTATAGAACAGTAGGCAAATTTGTGAATTAGGGGGCGAAAAATGGCCCCCCAGTGTCAATGTTACTGGTGGAATCTCGGTACCTCAGTCGGACACCGATAGGGAACATCATAACGGGAAGGCGGGCACAGAAAGTACAGCATTGGGCATCAAACAAGCGAAGGCTATCACCAGACTAATAGTTGGTTATCCCTATTTTATTTTATGGTTTTTCGACTTTTTAAGATTTCTGCCCAGTTTATGCCGGATTAAAGGAATTTAACTTTAATAACATGGAGGCAAAAAGTTGTATGAACTGAATCAATGTAAGGCACATCACACCACATGCTTGGCAAATCTATAACCGTAAAGTGGGGCTTTGGAAAGGGAAAGAAAATGCTTAAGCACAACACTTAGAAGGAAGTTTGTTCATTATACATATATAGTAACTTGCTAATACGCTGCCTCGGGCTTATGCAGTGAATATTTTAATGATATCCGAAGTCTTGATGTGAGATAAGGGAATGCACCTTACATAGATTCAAGGGGTAAAAGGCAAGAAGAGGCTAAGATCATAGGTAATGAACATGGAAGCCGCCTCAGGAGTTGGAAGTTATGTCTCCAGAGACAGGTGTGATGTTAAAGATAGATGCATCATTGCCTCCCCAGAGGGAAATATGACGGCTCCACGGGTCTTCAGGCTTATTATCAGAACGATTGAGTCACAATGACAACATTAGGGTAGAAAATTGCTCATAAAACACTTTCTCTCTGCCGTATTTAAGAAAAGAACTGAATTGCAGCTCCACTTAAATGCCACGACATAAGCCGGCCATATACATATGGTGAAGATTTCCAGGCAGAGAGAGGAGGACGTATTCATTTCACATAGGAGTGGTTAAGCTTTCGCATACCACCAGCTTTAAGTCAGCCCGGTCTATTCCAGTCTCTCCGAGGAATGAAGGCATTTTTCAGGGAGGGAGAAATATAAGATACAGGACGTGCGCCAAGTTTTTCTAGACTGAGAAGAAAAATTTACCAATGTAGATTGAGACGAGAGCTCTCGTTTCTTATTTACACCCATATTACAGACAAGTTAGAACATCCCAGAGCGGCCTTGTTTTGTATATTTTAGATTATACAAGATCAGGAGCGGCTTCACGCCAAGATGCGGTAGTTTTCTTTATTTTGAGTATATACATGGCCAGATGCCCTATTTTGAGAGGATATGGTGAAATGTGTTATATAAAGAAAAGGTGGACCTAGTAAAAAATAAAACAAAAATCAGCAGAATACCAGCTTCACTGTTTTCTTGGTTCACGTTACCCAAGTTCCTTCGTCAGACATAAGCGTGGGGTATGACCCTTAGACGGTATCCCAATTTTGTCAATATTACATGGCTTATCCGGCGGTTTGTGATACCGACAGGATAAGACAATTAAGATAATCTTAAAAAGATTTAACAAAACTTTGAGGCTTCTAATAAAAGCCTTTCGAAGAGCATAGATGTCCAAAAAAAATGAAGCCACAAAAATTAAAAAAAGACCCTATCGCCTAAAGCAGGATTCATTTTTTCACGCCACCGCTGTGTATCTTCAAACGAATTTATAGTAATAGACCCAACAACACATGCTATTTTATTCTGGGCTCTTCCAGTAAAGCGCACCAGGTAATATTTCACCATCTACAATAGTAACCAGGTGCAACTCGAAGAAAATCTGGCTTAAATATTAACAGCGTAAACACCCACACGTGAACTTTATCCCTTTTTTATATCATTTATCCAGGAAGATATGAAAAATGAAGAGCCCGGCGCAAATGTGGAAACCATAAGTAAAAACAAGGGTCAACAGTCGGTAGCCTCCCCCTTATCAATAATCGACCAAGTTCATGTACATGTAGACATACACAACATCCCCATCGTCTTTCATGTATGTGATACATACAGCATTTTTCGGTAAAGAACAGTGTTTTGCATCACCTATTACTTCCTCCAGACACAAAAAAGGTAAATTCCAGCACATTGTGTGATATTTCTACATAATGGGGGTGACCATCGTTAAAGAACTCATGAAAAATACCAAGACCTAAAATATTCTTGCACTTCCTGTTAATCATCTTACTTAAAGGGCTGGTCCGAAACCATTATTTTAAAAAGGTTTGTCTATTTAATATCATAATCTAATTTCTTTTCTAATACACTTTAATTAAAAAGTCCCTATTGTTCTCTCACTATGCTACTTAACTGCTTTATTTTACCTTCTTCCGTTTGATGACACTTCGTTTTGGAACCCCCAGTAATACATGTCTTAAAAGAAGAGTCATCAGTGACGTCCGTTTCAGGGGCCGGGCTAATCCCTGCTCTACTGACCATGAATCAACTGCAAATTCCGATGTATGCTCAGTCAGATCGTGTCACTGCGCACTGTTTTTCCCAGTGCACAGTGACAATGCGCTCTCTTGCCAGCTCTGACAGGAAGTGACGAGCTGGCAAGAGAGCGTACTCATGTCACTTGCGGGGGACAGCACTGGTCTTTGCTTTTGCTGCATTCTGTGTTTTCTACATACAATGCACACTGACAGTGCACTCTCGTCGGCTGGTCACTTCTCATCAGAGCCAACGAGGGAGTGCACTGTCACTGTGCATGCTGCACAGCGACAAGAACGTATTGAGCATATGTCAGAATTGACAACAGACGCATGCTCAGTAGAGCAGGAACTCAGCCCAGCCCCTGCAATGGGCATTACTGATGACACTTCGTTCAGGGAGGCAGCAGAGTCTGCAGCAGTGACCATTCTTTTATCCCAGCATGCACTACGGATTCTCAAATGAGGCGTCAAATAGGAAAAAGATTTAAAAAAAATATATAAAAAAGCAGTTAGATAGCATAATGAGAGAATGTTAGGGACTTTTTAATTAAAGTATATTAGAAAAAGATTAATTATGACATTAGACATTTAGGATTAAAATAAATGTTAGTTTCAGACCACCCCTTCAAGAATTATAGCCAACCTCTCTCCAGTCTAAAATGGCTAACCGGTAGCATGTAGTATGTGTCCCTTTAAGAAATCATTCACTTTCTCAGGATCCTTCTTGAGTGTCTTACAAGGACTATGTCCTCTTCACCTCTTCTGACTGTGATATGGTTGTATATTAAATAGGCAAGTGCGTCGTCATAATTGTGATATATTGCTTTTACTTGTACTGGCTTATCTAGTGTGGAAACTTTGCATCATGTAATATGACTCACGCGGAGGAGTTAGCATGAAAGATTTACTAAAAATCTAGGGTTGGACCTCTAGGAAATTATGGTAGGAAGTAAGGTTATTTTTTATCTTGTAGGAGTTCCTTATAGGAATTATTAGAAATGACCGAACTAACATACAAGATATACACTTAACATAGTAAAGGGGCTGGATAGAAAAAAAGTAGACCTTTTTTGTCACACTGCTTTTCGAAAACAAACTGGAGGTCAATTCTTATGGATAAAACAAGCTCGAGAAGCGTTCACTGGAGACAACTATATAAGAAATCATAAAGGGGTTGAGTTGTCTTAGGCTTCTTTCACACTTCCGTTTTTACAATCTGCACAGGATCCGTGAAAATGTTGAAATGACGGATCCTGTGCAGATTGTAAAAACTGGTGCACTGGGCCCGTTTTTCTGACGGACCCGTCGAAACTATGTGCACCTGTTGTGTATGTGTCTTCACAGCGGTTTTCCGCTGCGAAAACGCATACACAACACAACCCAGGTTTAAAAATAATTTAAAAAAAAAAAAAAAAAAATCGCAATATTCTTACCTTCCGGCATCCCGCGCAGCGTTACTGATGCTCACGATGCTCCCGGCAGCCAGCGTTCCCATGGATGCATTGAGTGCAATGACCTCTGATGACGTCATCGGATCATTTCGCAATGCATTACAGGGAACGCCAGCTGCCGGGAGCATCGCGAGCATTGGTAACTCTGCGTGGGACGCCGGAAGGTAAGAATATTTTGATTTTTTATTTTTTTTATTATTTTTCACATTATACCTTGTTACTATTGATGCAGCATAGGCAGCATCAATAGTAGAAAGAGAGAGAGCAAGCGAGAATTTCCCTGACGGGAAATTCTTCCACGCATGCTCAGTTTCAAAAGACGGCATCCGTCGCTGGATTCCTACTTTTCACAGTCAGTGACGGATCCTGCGCCCATAGGCTTCCATTGTAGACAACGACGGGCAGAAAATCGCTGAGCGATTTTCTGACGTTCAGAAAAAACGTTCCTCTGAACGTTTTCTCCGCCCGACGGACCGCAGTTTTCCGACGGATCTAGTGCACGACGGATGAAACAGATGGCCATCCGTCACAATCCGTCGCTAATACAAGTCTATGGGAAAAACAGGATCCAGCAGAAAAATTTGCTGGATTCTGTTTTTTTCAAAAATCGAAGGATTTCGACAGGAGCTAAAAGACGGAAGTGTGAAAGAGGCCTTATTTTGACAATCCCTGTAAGGCTACTTTCACACTTGCGTCGACACGACATACCGACGAACGTTGTGCAAATTCGGCACAATGTGGGCAGCGGATGCAGTTTTTCAACGCATCTGCTGCCCATTCTAAGTGCCGGGGAGGAGGGGGGGGAGTTCCGGCCGAGCATGCGTGGTAGGAAATGGCGGATCCGACATACGAATAAACATTAACTGAGGGGCGATCTAATAACCATGTATAAGTATATAAGGGGACAATACAAATATCTCGCTGAGGATCTGTTTATACCAAGGAAGGTGACGGGCACAAGGGGGGATTCTTTGCGTCTGGAGGAGAGAAGGTTTTTCCACCAACATAGAAGAGGATTCTTTACTGTTAGGGCAGTGAGAATCTGGAATTGCTTGCCTGAGGAGGTGGTGATGGCGAACTCAGTCGAGGGGTTCAAGAGAGGCCTGGATGTCTTCCTGGAGCAGAACAATATTGTATCATACAATTATTAGGTTCTGTAGAAGGACGTAGATCTGGGTATTTATTAGGATGGAATATAGGCTGAACTGGATGGACAAATGTCTTTTTTCGGCCTTACTAACTATGTTACTATGTTACTATATTACATTGAAGGTTTTTTTGTGACGACGGTCCGCCAAAACACGACGCATCCAGTGCACGACGGACGCGACGTATGGCCATACGCCGCGATCCGTCAGCAATACAAGTCTATGGGAAAAAACGCATCCTGCAGGCACATTTGCAGGATGCGGTTTTTTCACAAAACGACGCATTGTGACGGACAGCAAACGACGCAAGTGTGAAAGTAGCCTAAGGTCTTGTTCACATGTAGCAATTATGATATTTTTATGTACGTGCCAAAAAAACAACAACATAGATCTTCACAGTACCAACAAAATGAATGAAATTCCTAAAATCTCATTTACACAATACAATTTTTACAGCTAGTCAATTTCTTTCGCTGTTTTTACTATAGTTTGTCCCCATTTAGACCAAAATGGTTTGGGATTAAAAAAATTATGCACCAAAAGCGTATGTAATTTATTCTGTAGTTTTCTGGACATAGCCTGTGGGTTTTATGTAGAAAAGAAACACATGAAAGTGTTAACATACCCTTAAAGTATATGACTCTAAAGAGTTGATATGAGATGTAAAATCATTCATAACTAACTTTTTGGAGAAACAGTACCACTGTCTTTCACGCTGTTGAGGTATTGCAGCTCAGCCACCTTTAGCTTAATAGTGTTCACCCGTAGGGACCTCTTTTTATCATCCAGGGCAGAAAGCAGGTGCAGTAAATAGCATCTGCCCCACAGGATGTGCCACACTATATGCATGAACGTCCAAGGTTCAACTACTAGATAGATTCCATGGTGATAAAATAGTCACAGGCGGAACTTCTTAATTAACGGCTTGTCCAAAGTTGACATTACTCGTCACATAAATTTCAGAATGATTAGAAATGTAATCTGGGACAGTATGTAATTTTTCATGTAATGGTAAACTCCCTGGTTGTTTAGGGTAGTGAATATGTTACATGCAACTTCCAAAGTGGTTCTGGTCATTGAAGAGGTCAATAGTAAATTCACGTTGCCCTTCCTCAAGATGACACCAAGAAAATGTGGGCCTTGCGTCTCCCTAAAATAATCTATAAATATAGTACTCCTTGTAAATCTTTTGTCAACGACGTAAGAAGAACCTTCCGATATCGTAAGCAAAGTCTTCAAAGCAGCTCTTAAACAGTTCCAGTGATTACGAGTTGTGAAAACGTGTGGCTTTCTGCCGTCTTGATCTGAACTATCGGAAACAGACATTGTGTGCCCTGTACGCCAGACGTAGATAAGTTACAGGCTTGGTTGCAGCGAAACAGAAGATTGAGCAACAAAGGGTGTGGCTCTTTCTCTCTCTGAGACGTTAGTGATGACAGCTTGGCGTAAAGAAAGGTTGCTGCAACGTGGACAGCTACGAAAAGACCAAATAATAGGCCGGGGCCACACTTGGGAGTGCAATGCGAGAAACTCGCGCAAGTCTCTCGCCTCAATACCCGACACTACTGCCGGCACTCAGGACCGGAGTGTGTGGCTGCTTATATTTCTATATTGAGGCGAGAGACTCGCATTGCACTCGCAAGTGTGACCCCGGCCTTAAAAGTAAGAACTGAAGAAGCTCAGCTGATTATTATGGATCAATGCTTTCCGAAAGAAGCAAATATGCCCACCTGTAAAGACAAGGATAGAGGGGCAATAGTTGGATAAAAGAAGATGTAGGCTGCTCGGGGCCTCCTTTTATTTGTCAGGCATAATGATGTAGCAAAGAGATTAGCAATGGTGGAAGAAATTGCTGAAAGTGAACCAATGTAAATAAATGTCAGATTTTTCTTCACGTTATAGCCTCTGACACAAGGCACGCAATGACTTCGACTCTATTCTAATTCTTGTACTGTTACTTGGTCGTCTGATATTGAGTCATAGGAAATTTTTCAAATTTAGGGATTTTTCACTTAACAAGTAACTACTCTTTAAAAATCGAGAGGTAGCGAAAAACTAATGGACTCTGTTCGGAGAAGAGACTTTGCCAGTTAGGACCATTGATTTTTGGAAGAAAGTGGGGGAAGCGACGTGTGCCGTGTATCCAACCCAGACGTTTCCGTGTAATATCGTCATTTCGATCGACTTCCTCCTTAAATATATGACCAATTGAGGCGAGACGATAAAATCAAGCTCAATTCACCGTGGGGTAAAAAGTGAGAAGCGGCAAGTGCAAAATCTCGCAATTGTGTCCCGTTAGCCGTTAATTCGACACGACATGCGCTATAGAATTTTAACTAATCTGATCGTAAATGATTTATCGATTGTGACGGATTTTATATTTTTCTGAGAAAATTGGATTCTGGCGTAGTCTTTGCGATATTTTAGATCGGAAGAAAAATATTAACACTGTTCAAAGTGTCTGGCAAACTTTATTACAAGCAGGAGGAGGCTTCCATTTTACCTCAGAGATCTTGAGGCATTTACTTCAGCTCTTACTATGGAAACATAGGCAGTATATATAACTCGCACAAGCATGGAAAGCATCCATGTACGTGAGGTAAACGCTGCTATCGACAAGCATGGAGCGGGGGGCCGCCACACCCTTGCCTCACACACTTCTGAGGAGGAGACACGAGTGACGCACTCATCCTCCCTGTCCCCTCCGCATCAAATGGGCGGGAACGAAATAATCTACATAGAAGGAGATAACTGTCGATTTTTAACCCCTCCCCTCTTGTGTTCCCATTGGCTGCGGGGGCGGAGGCTCGCGATCGGCAGATTTTCACGTTGCCCAATCGGATGAGGTAACAGCGGCGGCCCATTCATGTCGTAGGCGTGGCTAGGAGTAGAGCGGTTCCGTCAGTCACTGTGCGTGTGCGACTGAAGTAGAAGCCGGTTGTAAATGTCAGATCTCCTAGTGCTCGGCTTATATCGCGATAATGTGATATAATATCCCGATAGGACAAACGATAAACTACACTTACTGGCTGCTGAGCTGTAATTGGACAACCTTTACCTCAGACCCACCCCTCTTATCATACAGTGGTTATCTGAGGTAAAGCTGCGCCCCCCTCCCACCTGGATATACCCCAATAATGGCTGACAAGCCCCATGTGAGAAGGTTCATTCTGTAAATAAAGCAAAACAGCCCACCTTAAAGCCAGGCTCACCTGCTGAGACTTGTAGTCCCACTACAAGAAGACTCCCAATATCTTGGTATATATACATCACCTAGTTACATTACATCACCTAGTGATTGTGTGTGTGTGTGTGTGTGTGTGTGTGTGTGTGTGTGTGTGTGTGTGTGTGTGTGTGTGTGTGTGTGTGTGTGTGTGTGTGTGTATAGCCCATCACAAAGCACAATTCCACCTGCTTTGGGGGTACAAGTGGCCCCTTGACCAATGATATGTCCGCCCCCCGGTTTATTATATACATATATAGATGTACACACACATATCATAACCGTCTGATATATATAATAAACCTATAAGCCGTTGTATACGTGCAACATAATAGTATATATATATATATATATATATATATATATATACATACATACATACACACATACACACAGTATAACCAACCTATATATATATATCTCAAACATACAGACCTGATAATATGTGCAACGTAATGCTACGGAGATAGATAGATAGATAGACAGATAGACATACTGTATATACACATGTGCAGCAGTATTATAAGAGATATATATATATATATATATATATATATATATATATATATATGTATATATATATATATATATATATATATATATATGTATATATATATATATATATATATATATATGAAACCAGAGTATACGTGTGACATAACAGCACAGATATAAACATATTATAAGCAATTATTATATATACTAAACCCGCGTATACGTGTGAAATGATGATATATGTAGGTTTCGGCGATGGCACTTACCTGAGCTGGCAGATACAAGATGTATTAATAAAAACAGAACGAAAATCTCCGAGATCCTGGAAGGTCCCATATTAGTAATACTGCAAATCAGACCCTCTACTACTAGACACATCCCCCCTTTATATATATGTATATAGGTATATGGCAGCGCCCAGGTCTCCCTGCCTCGTGCCCAGGATGCGAACACTTCTAGTGCAAATTGCAGAATGTCCAGGACAACCCTGAGTGAATTTCAATTAATTTGCTTTTTTTTTTTTTCCTCCTCCAATACACATTACTGGTGGGCAGGGACTAAGAGTGGTGTGATTTTTGAAAGCTAGGGAGTACTTCCCAGTGAGGTGGGGCTTATAACACATGATGTGACATAGACAAGTGCTGGGCACACCCCGGGGGGCTGACTCATTTCCTATAGGTACCCTGGGCACTCCTACTTGCATACCTCACATGCCTCCATACACATTGGGCATATCACATGAAACCCAATAATGCATTTATGGTGGCCTGCGCCTGTAGGGTCTGTGTATCTCTCTGTAAAGCTAGCAGAATAGGAAATAGGGCTGCAGCATGAATTTCAGCCATGGCCCCCTCCCTTCCCTGGCACATATATGGGAACCCAGCACTGTTTTGGCATAGATAATAACCTAATTGACCACAAAATTGAAAACAGTCATATTGCAAATTCAGAACAGCGCAGCCAGATGTTTTTATTCCACACAATGTGTCTCCATGTTTGCAGGCATCTGCACATGTGGAGGGGATGCAGCAGTGGCGAGTTTGGAGAAGGAGAGCTGAGTTAATTGTCGGTAAACACAATTTGTTACGGATCGCGGTCTATTAACGGTGTTTTTCCTGAACACTAGGTAAATTTACTATATTAAAGTGTTTCTCTCAAGTAAAAGTCAAGTAAAAATAAATAAATTGCAATTTACTTCTTAATAAAAAAAAAAAATCCCTTCCGTCCTCAAGAATAGTTTGTTGCCTTGGTCCATGGCTACTCTTAGGCTATGTGCGCACGTATAATGGTCCACTGCGGATTTTTCCGCAGCGGATTTGATAAATCTGCAGGGCAAAAACGCTGCGTTTTTGCCCTGCAGATTTATAGCGGATTTACAGCGGTTTTTCTGCGGATTTCACTGCGGTTTTACAACTGCAGTTTTCTATAGGAGCAGGTGTAAAACCGCTGCGGAATCCGCAGAAAGTGACATGCTGCGGAATGTAAACCGCTGCGTTTCCACGCGTTTTTTTCCACAGCATGTGCACAGCGTTTTTTGTTTCCCATAGGTTTAGATTGTAATGTAAACTCATGGGAAACTGCTGTGGACCCCCAGCTGCGGATCTGCAGCGTTTTCCGCATCGTGTGCACATACCCTTAGACTACAAGGTGGCCTGAGAACCTAGGTAAGCTCACACCTGCTTGCAGGCTCCTTGATTTAGGGCCTACTCGCCGTGCTCTTCAGGGTATGTGCACACATATCTGGGAGGGCTGCGGATTTTTCCGCAGCAGATTTGATAAATCCGCAGTGCAAAACCGCTGCGGTTTTTCCTGCGGATTTATTGCGGTTTCTATTGCGGATTCCGCTGCGGGTTTACACCTGCAGTTTTCTATTGGAGCAGGTGTAAACCCGCAGCGGAATCCGCACAAAGAAGTGACATGCTGCGGAATGTAAACCGCTGCGTTTCCGCGCATTTTTTTCCGCAGCATGAGCACTGCGGATTTAGTTTCCCATAGGTTTACATTATACTGTAAACGCATGGGAAACCGCTGCGGATCCGCAGCGTGTGCACATACCCTAAGCTGGCCGGAGAAGGAGCTTCAGTATCCCGGTTCTTCTTCCGTCCTGCAGAGGAAAATCTAGCCATGCTAGCAGCGTGGAGGGGCGTTCAGGTTGGAACAGCGGCGCAACCATGCCGGTAGTCCAAACTGTCAATCTTCAGGAGCACACCGTCCCCGACAACACAGAAAGTCGGGGGGTCAGGAGCGGTGTGCTCCCGAATACAGAATGTTAGAACCACCCTTTATGGTCCATTTCTACAGGGTAATCATTGGGGAAAAAGATCACATCACGGTGGCTCAGTGGTTATTAGCACTGTTGCCTTGCAGCGCTGGAGTCCTGGGTTCAAATCCTACCACGTACACCATCTGCAAGAAGTTTGAGTGAATAGCTTGCCATCGGGTACTTTGGTTTCCTCCCACACTCCAAAGACATACTGAGTTTAGATTGTGAGCCCCAATGGGGACAGAGATGATGATGTCTGTAAAGCGCTGTGGAAATTATTGGCTCTATATAAAAATAATTTTTCAAGAGGATTCCACTCCTTGTAATGCAGCTTTTTTTTTCAAAGGTGTTTTATGTTCCAGAAGTGGTTTTGAAACAGTTTTGAAAAGGTTTTTTATGCGTTTCTTTTTTTTTAATGGTTTTTGTTGGCTTTTGACTTCATAATGTCAAGTTTGGATAGGATTTCACAAGGAATTTGACTCACAGAAGAACATGTCACTTTTTTTTTCACGGTGAGATTTCCCATGCCTCGTCGGAAAAAAAAAAACTCTCAAAAAAATCACCATAAGAACAGCAAAGTGGATTTTTAACTGAAATTAATAGGGAGGATATTCAAAGAGTATGTAAAGTGGTTTTGATGAGGATTTTTGAGCAGATCAGCTACAAAATCCTTCTCTAAAAAGTCTATGTGAACCTTCCCTTATAGGGTTTCCCTTTGATGGTTTATAAGACAACCTATGGGGATGAGTACACAGGATATATGTATATGAAAACAGTTATTGTATTTTCTTTTCCAGGAAATGGTCAATTGCAGTATTCCTGAGATGACCCTATGTACAAGAATTTAACTATTATAATACTGCTCCTACGTGCAAGTATATAACTACTATGCTACTGCTCCTATGTGCAATTATATAACTATTATAATACTGCCCCATGTACAAGAATATAACTACTATAATAATGCCCCATGTACAAGAATATAACTACTATAATACTGCTCCTATGTACAAGACTATAACTACTATAATACTTCTCCTATGTACAATAATATAATTACTATAATACTGCTCCTATGTACAACAATATAACTACTATAATACTGCCCTCTATGTACAAGAATATAACTACCATAATACTGCTCCTATGTACAAGAATATAACTACTATAATACTGCTCCTACGTACAAGAATATAACTACTATAATACTGCTCCTATGTACAAGAACATAACTACTATAATACTGCCGCCTATGTACAAGAATAAAACTACTATAATACTGCTCCTATGTACAAGAACATAACTACTATAATACTGCCGCCTATGTACAAGAATATAACTACTATAATACTGCTCCTATGTACAAGAATAAAACTACTATAATGCTGCTCCTATGTACAAGAATATAACTACTATAATACTGCCCTATATACAAGAATATAACTACTATAATACTGCTCCTATGTACAAGAATAAAACTACTATAATACTGCTTCTATGTACTGAGTCACCCCCATGGCGCCAGAGTAGGCAAGCGAGGATAAAGGTTGACCAGGTCCAGACAGACATTTCGGATCCAACCTCCACACTGCCCATCTAGAGCCACAGATGAAGAGTGAAACAGGCTGAGGCACAGGTGCATAATTAAACAAAGCCTGAGGCAGGGCAGGGCTGCTGTGTGTGAACAGCAGCCTATCAATCACTGAGACACAGAAAGAATGGCGCACATAACCAGGCGCGGCGCACGGCAACAGTGGTGGTCAGCCACTTACCAATAACAGAGCAAAAAAAGGGGAGAAGCCAGCGCAGCCTAAGGTTAAGGCGCAATACATAAAGTGCAAATGCACATATTAATTTCTAACTGTATTTTCAAAATGAGACATTTAGCAAACAATTGATCAATTCTTTGAGCCACCCCGCCTCTTCACGGCAATCTCATATTGGGGCAGTCCTACACTACGTTTTTTATATTCGCTGTGCCATAAAGGCCTCCTAAATGAACTAAATGCAAGACCACATTAAAAACATGCCTGGTTATGTGCGCCATTCTTTCTGTGTCTCAGTGATTGATAGGCTGCTGTACACACACAGCAGCCCTGCCATGCCTCAGGTTTTGTTTAATTATGCACCTGTGCCTCAGCCTGTCTCACTCTTCATCTGTGGCTCTGGATGGGCAGTGTGGAGGTTGGATCCGAAATGTCTGTCTGGACCTGGTCAACCTTTATCCTCGCTTGCCTACTCTGGCACCATGGGGGTGACTCAGTATATGCTCCAGGTATAGCATGCTTTTAATGTGGTCTTGCTTTTAGTTCATTTAGGAGGCCTTTATGGCACAGCGAATATAAAAAACGTAGTGTAGGACTGCCCCAATATGAGATTGCCGTGAAGAGGCGGGGTGGCTCAAAGAATTGATCAATTGTTTGCTAAATGTCTCATTTTGAAAATACAGTTAGAAATTAATATGTGCATTTGCACTTTATGTATTGCGTCTTAACCTTAGGCTGCGCTGGCTTCTCCCCCCTTTTTTTGCTCTACTATAATACTGCTCCTATGTACAAGAATATAACTACTATAATACTGCTCCTATGTACAAGAATATAACTACTATAATACTGCTCCTATGTACAAGAATATAACTACTATAATACTGCTCCTATTGTTCTGTGTCCGCCATCTAATATTGTTACCCTGATTATCTGTTTGCGTAATTGCAGGTTTCTCAGTATAGATGCTCATATCTTTATTTGTTTTTAGTGCTTTGGCTCCCTCTAGCGGTCAGAGTTATGTTGGCAGTTCAATCTTGTTTTTGTATTATCCATGTCTGATTCTCCTCCTCCTTTGCAATGCATTATGGTAGCTCAGCCTCCATTTCCCTCCATTTTTCCTTTCACTTTCTTCGGTTTGCCTTCAAGGAAAGACGCTTCACTTCATCCCCCTTGCGATTGCATTGCCGGTATGTCTTTATGCTTCCTATAGATATTTCTGCTCTATATTAGCTTAGTTTAACCAGTTGTACTCCTAGTTTAGTCATTAGCTTTCCAAATGTTATGCATAATGTATATCATGTGTATTATGTATCTGTTCTATGCCATGCACTGATTCTATGTATATCATTGTTCACAGTTTCACCGCATCAATATACCACTACGTTTAATAAAGCACAGACTCAACCACAGTCTCCTTATTGGACCCCGGTATAGCGGTTTAGCTGACTGTATAGCTATGTATGAGCCTGCCTCAGCTAGTGAGGACAGAACAGTGAAACGGCAGCCATCCAACTAGTGGGATTCAAGTCACCGGCTACTCAGAGACTAAATACAGCTACAGCAATCTCTGCACAGCCAAGCACTTTCCCAAGACACCATGTCTCACAAATCGCATAGGACAAGATCTGTTACTTCCGTCTCCTCAAAGACAACATCCATCAGCAGTGCTGTCGCCATTGCCCACGCAAATGCTGAAGCTGCCAAAATACGAGCGAGCTTTGCTGACCAAGAGATGCAACTTAAATTAGAAAAAGCACGCCTAGATGACGAAGAGAGAAGGTCGCGCTTAGAGAGAGCCAATTAAGAGAGAAGGTTGCAGTTAGAAAAAGCACGCATAGATGATGAGAGAGCCGATCAAGAGAGAAGGTTGCAGTTAGAAAAAGCACGCATAGATGATGAGAGAGCCGATCAAGAGAGAAGGTTGCAGTTAGAAAAAGCACGCATAGATGATGAGAGAGCCGATCAAGAGAGAAGGTCGCAGTTAGAGAAGGCACGTGTGGATGCCGCCTTAGAAAGCCTAGCAGCAAAAAGGGAAGCTGCCGCAGCCCTCGCCGAAGCAGAATCGCTAGAAGCCGCGCAAAATCCCAAGCTGCATAGCCAAAGCAGTACGTCGAGTCTGGAGTTTCCACTGCAAGACTCACCACAACGCACATCTCAGTATGTTAATGACCTTCCTGATCCAAACTATAACCCTGAACCAGTACCAAAACCAGAATACGACACCTCCAGCGAAGTGAGCGAGAGTCGTCACGAGGCTCAGGACAGAAACAAACTCGAAAATGTGAGGCAAAACAACTCTGCTAATGACTACCTTGCCCCTCATCAGGTAACCAACGTGGATCACCCTGCTGACGCACCGTACATCAGGCCGAAGCAATACGACACCGGCTGGCGCCACCATGAGGACACTAACAGGTACGAACGCACCTCACATCACTATCAGGGCGACCCATCACCAGTATACTCTGCTGACAACCGGTTCACGACAGAATTTGCCAAGTTCTTCACAAGACGTGAACTGGTTGCCAAGGGACTCATGAAATTCACTGACCGAGCTGAAGGTTACAGAGCTTGGAAAGCTTCCTTCCAAAATGTCATTAGAGACTTGGGGCTACAACACAGGGAAGAGATAGACCTGTTAGTCAAATACCTGGGAGAAGAGTCAGTCAAACACGCAGTAAGGATCAGAGACATTAATATAAACCGCCCTGAGACTGGCCTCAAAGAGATCTGGAAAAGGCTGGATGAGTGTTACGGCTCAGCAGAAGTAATAGAAAGAGCCTTGTTCAAAAGAATCGATGACTTTCCTAAAATATCTAACAAAGGTCTCCAGAAACTTAGAGAGCTAAGCGACTTGCTAAAGGAAGTCCAAGTTGCCAAATACGAGGACGACCTACAGGGACTTGCATTTCTCGACACAGCCAGAGGTGTTAACCCTATAGTCCAGAAGTTGCCCTACAACCTACAGGAGAGGTGGCTCACACATGGTTCCAAGTACAAATACAAACACAGCGTTCCATTCCCTCCCTTCTCCGTTTTTGTAGACTTCATACACCAACAAGCGAGAATTAGAAACGATCCCAGCTTTGACTTTGCAATACCATATGCCACACCGTCACCACCTGCAAATCCACGCAGAACATCTGTGGCAGTACACAAGACTTATGTTTCTTCTTCAGGTTCTAATTACAGGTCTGCTGGCTGCTCCCAATCAGAGACAAAGGTGCAGGACCCTGACAAGCAGTGCCCACTTCATCAGAAGCCTCATCCTCTCCTGAAATGCAAAGCCTTCAGAGGAAAATCTATGCCAGATCGCAGAAGCTTCCTGAAAGAAAACGGTATCTGCTACAAGTGCTGCTCGTCCACAGCTCATCTCGCCAAGGATTGCAAGGTCAGTGTAAAATGCACAGAATGTGGCACCACAGACCATAACACTGCTCTACACCCAGGCCCAGCTCCATGGAGTACACAAAACACGCCTGCTGACAGTGAGCATGGCGGGGAGGAAAGGAACACTCATACAGCTACGCCAGAGATCACTTCACAATGCACCGAGGTCTGCAAAGGGACAATAGACAGTAGGTCCTGTTCAAAAATATGCCTCGTCAAAGTATACCCGAAGGGCCATAGAGACCAAGCTGTAAGACTGTATGCTATCTTGGATGATCAAAGTAATCGATCCTTGGCTAGATCAACGTTCTTTGACCTATTCAACATCAAAGGGCCAAGCACTCCCTACTCCTTAAAGACGTGTGCAGGTACTGTGACAACAGCAGGCAGGAAAGCTACTGACTACCAGATCGAGTCTTTAGATGGACAATTCTGCCTACCACTACCTACGATCATCGAATGTAACCAGATCCCAGACAATAGATCTGAAATCCCTACACCAGATGTAGCAATCCATCACGCTCACTTAAAACGAATAGCACACCTTATACCAGAACTCGACCATCAGGCCCAGATAATTCTGCTGTTGGGGAGAGATATCCTGCAGGTTCATAAAGTGAGACATTATATCAATGGACTCCACAATGCTCCCTATGCCCAAAGGCTAGACCTAGGATGGGTCATAATTGGCAACGTATGCTTGGGACGCATGCATGCCCCATCTTCTGTGACAAGCATGCTGACAAATACATTGGAGAAAGGATGTCCATCTCTGTTTCAACCTTGTAACAATGAGTTCCATGTCAGGGAACTGCCACGCAGCATCCAACTGCCCAACCATCTAATAGACTTTACTCACGACAGCAGTATAGTGTCGGGAAGCTATGAGGATCAGTTAGGGTGCACAGTCTTCCAGAGAACTAAGCAGGACAACCAAGTGGCAATGTCGGTAGAGGACAAGTTGTTCTTAGAGGTAATGGACAAGGGACTCGTTAAAGATGAGACCAACAGCTGGGTCGCACCTCTTCCCTTCAAAACCCACAGACCACGTCTACCGAACAACAGAAATCAGGCATTACAACGTTTCTCCTCTCTCATTCGTAATCTGCAAAAGAAACCAGAGATGAAAGATCACTTTTTCTCCTTCATGTCAAAGATTTTTGAAAACCGTCACGCAGAACTAGCTCCCACTCTCAAAGACTCTGAAGAATGCTGGTTCCTACCCATGTTCGGAGTATACCACCCTAAGAAACCAGGCCAGATCAGAGTCGTGTTTGATTCCAGTGCTAAATTTAATGATGTCTCCCTGAATGACGTTCTACTGACAGGACCAGACCTCAATAACAAACTATTGGGTGTACTTATGCGCTTCCGTAAGGATTCCATTGCCTTCATCGCTGACATCCAGCAAAAGTTCCATTGTTTCCTTGTGAGAGAGAGAGACAGGAACTTCCTAAGATTCTTCTGGTACAGAGACAATGATCCTACTAAAGAAGTCACAGAGTATCGCATGAGAGTGCACATCTTTGGCAACAGTCCTTCACCTGCAGTCGCCATTTACGGACTCAAAAGGTCGGCTCAGGAAGGAGAAGCAGAATACGGAGCAGATGTCAGACAATTCATGGAAAAGGACTTTTATGTCGATGACTGTCTAAAAGCCATGCCTTCAAATGAGACTGCCATCAGTCTTCTCAGGAGAGCTCAGGACATGCTTGCCTGCTCGAACCTTAGGCTTCATAAAATAGCCTCAAACAGCCAAGAACTCATGGAAGCGTTCCCTTCTCAGGACCTATGTAATGGTCTCAGAGACCTGGACCTGGGGTCAGACCCCGCACCAATGCAACGCAGCCTCGGGCTTCTCTGGAATCTACAACCAGAGCACACTATACCCAGGTTAGAGCTTTGTGCCGCAGTCTTAGCCGTTGAGTTAGCGGAGTTCATCGCATCCGAAATGGATATCGACCTGACACAGGCCAAGTTCTACTCAGACAGCAAAGTAGTCCTGGGATATATCCACAACGAAACCAGGCGATTCTACGTTTATGTCAATAACAGAGTGCTACGAATCAGGAGATCAGTTCACCCACAGCAGTGGCATTACATACCCACAGACCAGAATCCCGCAGATCATGCAACTAGAGCAGTTGACGCAAGTCGACTAGGAAGCACAACGTGGCTCTCTGGACCAAAACTATTGTACATTGAGGAATGTTTTCCAGACACCTTTGAACTAGTAGGACAGTACTCAGATGCTGAAATCCGCCCCCAGGTGTCTACACTACATACAATGACCTCTGTTATCCAGCTTGGATTTTGCAGGTTCGACAGATTCTCAAGTTGGAAGTCACTTACTCGAGCCATTACCTGCCTGACTCATATAGCTCGCTCATTCAGGACCACCAGAACTCGTGACATGGAAAAATGTAAAGGAGCAGCGAGGCTTACCCACGAAAGCCTAATCACCTTCATGGCTGAAGCTGCAGCTATAATCAACGCAAGACCCCTGGTTCCAGTTCCTAACGACCCTGAGGAGCCTTTGTTATTGACTCCAGCTACTTTACTTACCCAGAAAACAGGACTGTCCAGTGCCCCTCCAGGAGGATTCGACGCAAAGGACCTCTACAAGCGCCAATGGAGATAGGTACAAAGTCTTGCAAATACTTTCTGGGACAGGTGGCGCACACAATATTTGTCTACCCTGCAGCCACGGACGAAGTGGCAATCTACTAAACCTAATCTGAACATAGGTGACCTTGTTCTTGTGAAAGACTGTCAGATTCACCGGAACCAGTGGCCACTTGGTCTAGTTACCGCAACGTTCCCGAGCAAGGACGGCAACGTCCGCAAAGTTGAGCTAAGGATGACCAAAGGGAATGAACCTAAGACATTTTCCAGACCGGTATCTGAACTGGTCCTATTGTTGCCTTCGGAAGAAAGGAGTAGTGACATCCGTTGATGCCAGACGGGGAGTGTTCTGTCTCCGCCATCTAATATTGTTACCCTGATTATCTGTTTGCGTAATTGCAGGTTTCTCAGTATAGATGCTCATATCTTTATTTGTTTTTAGTGCTTTGGCTCTCTCTAGCGGTCAGAGTTATGTTGGCAGTTCAATCTTGTTTTTGTATTATCCATGTCTGATTCTCCTCCTCCTTTGCAATGCATTATGGTAGCTCAGCCTCCATTTCCCTCCATTTTTCCTTTCACTTTCTTCGGTTTGCCTTCAAGGAAAGACGCTTCACTTCATCCCCCTTGCGATTGCATTGCCGGTATGTCTTTATGCTTCCTATAGATATTTCTGCTCTATATTAGCTTAGTTTAACCAGTTGTACTCCTAGTTTAGTCACTAGCTTTCTAAATGTTATGCATAATGTATATCATGTGTATTATGTATCTGTTCTATGCCATGCACTGATTCTATGTATATCATTGTTCACAGTTTCACCGCATCAATATACCACTACGTTTAATAAAGCACAGACTCAACCACAGTCTCCTTATTGGACCCCGGTATAGCGGTTTAGCTGACTGTATAGCTATGTATGAGCCTGCCTCAGCTAGTGAGGACAGAACAGTGAAACGGCAGCCATCCAACTAGTGGGATTCAAGTCACCGGCTACTCAGAGACTAAATACAGCTACAGCAATCTCTGCACAGCCAAGCACTTTCCCAAGACACCATGTCTCACAAATCGCATAGGACAAGATCTGTTACTTCCGTCTCCTCAAAGACAACATCCATCAGCGGTTTAGCTGACTGTATAGCTACGTATGAGCCTGCCTCAGCTAGTGAGGACTGAACACCTATGTACAAGAATATAACTACTATAATACTGCCCCTATGTACAAGAATATAACTACTATAATTCTGCTCCTATGTATAAGAATATAACTACTATAATACTGCTCCTATGTACAAGAATATAACTACTATAATACTGCTATGTACAAGAATATAACTACTATAATACTGCTCCCTATGTACAAGGATATAACTACTATAATACTGCCCCCTATGTACAAGAATATAACTACTATAATACTGCCCGCTATGTACAAGAATATAACTACTATAATACTGCCCCTATGTACAAGAATATAACTACTATAATACTGCCCCCTATGTACAAGAATATACTATAATACTGCTCCCTATGTACAAGGATATAACTACTATAATACTGCCCCCTGTGTACAAGAATATAACTACTATAATACTGCCCCCTATGTACAAGAATATAACTACTATAATACTGCCCCCTATGTACAAGAATATAACTACTATAATACTGCCCCTATGTACAAGAATATAACTACTATAATACTGCCCCTATGTACAAGAATATAACTACTATAATACTGCTCCTATGTACAAGAATATAACTACTATAATACTGCTCCTATGTACAAGAATATAACTACTATAATACTGCTCCTATGTACAAGAATATAACTACTATAATACTGCTCCCTATGTACAAGGATATAACTACTATAATACTGCCCCCATGTACAAGAATATAACTACTATAATACTGCCCCCTATGTACAAGAATATAACTACTATAATACTGCCCGCTATGTACAAGAATATAACTACTATAATACTGCCCCCTATGTACAAGAATATAACTACTATAATACTGCCCCCTATGTACAAGAATATAACTACTATAATACTGCCCCTATGTACAAGAATATAACTACTATAATACTGCCCCTATGTACAAGAATATAACTACTATAATACTGCCCCTTATATACAAGAATATAACTACTATAATACTGCTCCTATGTACAAGAATATAACTACTATAAACTGCCCCCTATGTACAAGAATATAACTACTATAATACTGCTCCTATGTACAAGAATATAACTACTATAATACTGCCCCCTATGTACAAGAATATAACTACTATAATACTGCCACATGCACAAGAATATAACCACTATAATACTGTCCCTATGTACAAGAATATAACTTCTATAATACTGCTCCTATGTACAAGAATATAACTACTATAATACTGCCAGTAAGTACCAGAATATACCTATGCTTTACTGATGCCAGTGGATCAATATTGCAGATTGCACTTAGGTAGGAATGCTTGCTATAGATTTTATAGCTCTTGACTTTAAGGTCTGGTGGAATAACAGGTGTAGTTACATGAAGAACTTATATAACAGATCCAGAAGTGACCCGCAGTGATTTTACAATCTAATTTGAATGTGTGTAAATTACATGCAGGTATACAATATTTTCCATTTGGCATGTGACATTGCTGGTGTTCTATTTTGAAGTATATTACTAGAAAACAATAGAATTTTGTGCATGAATTGTCTCTAGTTTGCATTGATGAATATGAATGTGTTAACATGGATTGCAAAGTAAGGTGAACAAAATGAACATACAACTATAGTAAACTAGCTGAAGAGCCCGGCGTTGCCTGGGCATAGTAAATATCTGTGTTTAGTTGTAGCACCTCACTTCTCTTATTTTCCCATCACGCCTCTCATTTTCCTAATCACATTTTTCATTTTCCCCCTCACATCTCTCATTTTCTCCCTCACTCCTCTCATTCCCCCCCCTAACACTTGTCATTTCGACCTCACATCTGTCATTTTCCGATCACTCCACTATTTTCCCTCACTCCTCTCATTTTGCACTCACACCTTTTCATTTTCACCTCACACCTCTCATTTTCACCTCAGTATATACATGTTTGTCATCTCCCTTATATATAGTATACACCTGTATGTCATCTCCTGTATATAGTATATACCTGTATGTCATCTCCCCTGTATATAGTATATACCTGCTGTGTGTCATCTCCCCTGTATATAGTATATACCTGTATGTCATCTCCTCCTGTATATAGTATATACCTGTGTGTCATCTCCCCTGTATATAGTATATATCTGTGTGTAATCTCCTGTATATAGTATATATCTGTATGTCATCTTCTATATATAGCATATACCTGTATGTCATCTCCTCCTGTATATAGTATATACCTGTAGGTCATCTGCTCTTGTATATAGTATATACCTGTGTGTCATCTCCTCCTGTATATAGTATATACCTGTATGTCATCTCCTCCTGTATATAGTATGTACCTGTATGTCATCTCATCCTCTATATAGTATATACCTGTGTGTCATCTCCCCTGTATATAGTATATACCTGTGTGTCATCTCCTCCTGTATTAGACCTCGTTCACACGTTATTTGCTCAGTATTTTTACCTCAGTATTTGTAAGCTAAATTGGCAGCCTGATAAATCCCCAGCCAACAGGAAGCCCTCCCCCTGGCAGTATATATTAGCTCACACATACACATAATAGACAGGTCATGTGACTGACAGCAGCCGTATTTCCTATATGGTACATTTGTTGCTCTTGTAGTTTGTCTGCTTATTAATCTGATTTTTATTTTTGAAGGATAATACCAGACTTGTGTGTGTTTTAGGGCGAGTTTCGTTTGTCAAGTTGTGTGTGTTGAGTTGCGTGTGGCGACATGCATGTAGCGACTTTTGTGAGATGAGTTTTGTGTGGCAACATGCGTGTAGCAACTTTTTGTGTGTCGAGTTGCATGTGACAGGTTAGTGTAGCAAGTTGTGTGCAGCAAGTTTTGCGCATGGCGAGTTTTGCACGTGGCGAGTTTTATGTGTGGTGCCTTTTGAGTATGTGCAAGTTTTGTGTGAGGCAACTTTTGCATGTGTTGCAACTTTTCTGCATGTGGCAATTTTTGCGCGTGTGCAAGTTTTGCATGTGGCGAGTTTTCCATGAGGTAAGTTTTGCACTTGTGGCGAGTTTTGCGTGTGCCTAGTTTTTGCATGTGGCGAGTTTTGCGCGTGGCGAGTTTTGAGCGGCGACTTTTGTGTTTCGACTTTTATGTGGCGAGGTTGGTGTATGTGTGGTGAAATGTGTGCTGAGGGTAATATGTGTTCAAGCATGTGGTAGTTTGTGGCGCATTTTGTGTGTGTGTTCATATCCCCGTGTGTGGTGAGTATCCCATGTCGGGGCCTCACCTTAGCAACTGTACGGTATATACTCTTTGGCGCCATCGCTCTCATTCTTTAAGTCCCCCTTGTTCACATCTGGCAGCTGTCAATTTGCCTCCAACACGTTTCCTTTCACTTTTCCCCATTATGTAGATAGGGGCAAAATTGTTTGGTGAATTGGAAAGCGCGGGGTTAAAATTTCACCTCACAACATAGCCTATGACGCTCTCGGGGTCCAGACGTGTGACTGTGCAAAATTTTGTGGCTGTAGCTGCGACGCCTCCAACACTTTTCCTTTCACTTTTTCCCCATTATGTAGATAGGGGCAAAATTGTTTGGTGAATTGGAAAGCGCGGGGTAAAAATTTCACCTCACAACATAGCATATGACGCTCTCGGGGTCCAGATGTGTGACTGTGCAAAATTTTGTGGCTGTAGCTGCAACGCCTCCAACACTTTTCCTTTCACTTTTTTCCCCATTATGTAGATAGGGGCAAAATTGGTGAATTGGAAAGCGCGGGCTTAAAATTTCACCTCGCAACATAGCCTATGACTCTCTCAGGGTCCAGACGTGTGACTGTGCAAAATTTTGTGGCTGTAGCTGCAACGCCTCCAACACTTTTCCTTTCACTTTTTTCCCCATTATGTAGATAGGGGCAAAATTGTTTGGTGAATTGGAACGCGCGGGGTTAAAATTTCGCCTCACAACATAGCCTATGACGCTCTCGGGGTCCAGACGTGTGACTGTGCAAAATTTTGTGGCTGTAGCTGCGACGGTGCAGATGCCAATCCCGGACATACACACACACACACACATACACACATACACACATTCAGCTTTATATATTAGATTAGAAACATGGAAGGCAATGAATGTAAAGTATTGCCATATACAGTACAATGCACATGGAAAATATTCAGTAACATTCTCAGGAAAGCACTTCAAAATCAGCGGTGACACCAATAGTTTAAGTCACAGATTCCAACGTCCATGAACTTGAGCATTATGTGTATATGTATTTCTATCTGATCTCATTTATCTCCCCTTCACTGTTTGCAAACAGAGAGAAGGACTTTGACATCCTGACTTCACATATGCGATACAACCCATGCCCTGGTCATGATAATTAAGGTAGAAAATAACAATGCGCAAAAAAAACTTTATGATATGTAGAGCAAGACCACCTCATAATAATAATAATCTTTATTTATATAGCGCCAACATATTCTGCAGCGCTTTACAGTTTAACAGTTTCAAACACAACAGTCATAGGTAACAACGTTAACAATACAATAAAGCAAAATAAGACGACCCTGCTCATGAGAGCTTACAATCTATAATGAGGTGGGGGAGATACAAAGTACAGGTGTGTATTTACAATTATGTATTTACAATGATGGTCCAGCCATCTTCAGGGGGTGGGGGATAGATAGGGATAGTGAATGGGCTACACACAAACATAAAATGACTTTGATTAGTGAACGTGGTAGGCCGCTCTGAACAAATGTGTTTTGAGCGAGCGCCTAAAACTATGCAAGTTGTGGATGGTCCTAATATCTTGGGGTAGAGCATTCCAGAGGATTGGCGCAGCGCGGGAGATGTCTTGGAGACGGGAGTGGGAGGTACGGATTAGTGCAGAGGTTAGTCGAAAGTCATTTGCAGAGCGCAGCGGTCGGTTAGGCCAATAGACAGAAATGAGGGAGGAGATTTATGGGGGTGCCGCACTGTGGAGAGCTTTGTGGGTGAGAACAAGTACTTTGAATTGTATCCTGTGTTGTGAATTCCGTTCTGGAGCTCCCTCCTGTGGTTGCTAATGGTATTTTTGTGAGTTCTGCCCTTGGGCTCCCTCTGGTGGTTTCGAGTGGAACTGCTGCTCCTTTAGGTAGCTGTAGCAGCTGCCTTCACTAATCGCCTTGCCTGGGTTTGTTATTTAAACCTGCTCTGGGTTTTAGTCCATGCCTGCTGTCAATGTTCTTGGTTGGATTTGGTTCTTTCCTTGGAATTCTCATATGGCCAGTCCTTGTCTGCAAAAGATAAGTTTTTGCTAGTTTTTGTTTGTCCATTTGTTTGGACTCTATTGCTTTGCAGATATGTCTCTTTTTGTCCAGCTTGTCACTATGTGGTATTCAGGCTAGCTGGAAGCTCTGGGAAAGCAGATTTGCCCCTCCACACCGTGAGTCGGTGTGGAGTTCATTTTTGTAAACTCTGCGTGGATTTTGTAGTTTTTATACTGACAGCACAGTATCCTTTTCTCTCTGTCTATCTAGTTTAGTATTGGCCTCCTTTGCTGAATTCTGATTTCATTTCTTTGTACGTCATTTCCCTCTCCATTCACAGTCAATATTTGTGGGGGGCTATCTTTCCTTTTGGGGGTTTTCTCTGAGGCAAGATAGCTTTCTGTTTCCTTCTTTAGGGGTAGTTATTTCTTAGGCTGTGAAGAGGTGTCTAGGGAGAGTCAGGAACATCCCACGGCTATTTCTAGTGTTGTTGTTAGGATTAGGGACTGCGGTCAGTAGAGATACCACCTTCTCAGAGCTCGCTCCATGTTGCGTTTTAGCCACCAGGTTATAACAGTACAGCAGGCCAGAAATGAATTAAATGCATCTCAAAAGAAGGAAAAGAAAGTTCTGAACCATTTTTTTTTCTGTGCTCTGTTCTGTCTTTTTTTTCCTATTGATATCTGGGTGGTGCTGGATATATGCTCTGGTATGGAGGTTCAGAGTTTGTTTTCTCGTGTGGATCAACTTGCTGCAAGAGTCCAGAGTATCCAAGATTATATTGTCCAGACTCCGGCTCTAGAGCCTAGAATTCCTACTCCTGATTTGTTTTTTGGGGACAGATCCAAGTTTTTGAACTTTAAAAATAGCTGCAAATTGTTTTTTGCTTTGAAACCCCGTTCTTCTGGTGATCCCATTCAGCAAGTAAAAATCATCATATCCTTACTGCGTGGTGATCCTCAAGACTGGGCTTTTGCTCTTGAAACAGGGGATCCGGCATTGTTGAGTGTGGATGCATTTTTTCAAGCGCTCGGATTGTTGTATGACGAACCTAACTCAGTAGAGCATGCTGAGAAAACACTGTTGGCCCTATGTCAGGGTCAAGAAGCGGCAGAGTTATACTGCCAGAAATTTAGAAAATGGTCTGTGCTCACTAAGTGGAATGAAGAGGCTCTGGCTGCTATTTTCAGAAAAGGTCTTTCTGAAACCCTTAAAGATGTTATGGTGGGCTTTCCTACGCCTACCGGTTTGAGCGAATCTATGTCTCTAGCCATACAGATTGATCAGCGCTTGCGTGAGCGCAAGGTGGTGCACCATATGGCAGTGTCCTCTGAGCAAAGTCCTGACTGCAAGATTCAAGATTCAAAGAAGCTTTATTGGCAGGACCAAATACACATCAGTTTTGCCAAAGCAAGTGTATAGAGGCAATAGGGATAGGGACTGAGGGGATGTTGGGTAGGAGCTGTGGGGGGAGGTGGATGGGGCAGATCCAGGTTGGGGGCTATAGTCCATGGCATAGGGGAGGTGGATGGGGCAGATCCAGGTTGGGGGCTATAGTCCATGGCATAGGGGAGGTGGATGGGGCAGGTTCAGGTTGGGGGCTATAGTCCATGGCATAGGGGAGGTGGATGGGGCAGGTCCATTGTGGGGGCTATAGTCCATGGCATAGGGGAGGTGGATGGGGCAGATCCAGGTTGGGGGCTATAGTCCATGGCATCATAGTTCTCTTTCTCGCAGTCTATGACATTCGCTCACATACCGCGCTGCTATCTCCACCGCTCTCTCTTCTTCTCCCAGCAGGATATATGTTTTCTCTTCCTCCTTCATGGTGATGAAGTCTGGGAAGAGATGTGAGAGTCTCCTGAAGTGAGTGTCCCTCACTGCTGAGTATTTGGAGCAGTGTAGCAGGAAGTGGGTTTCGTCCTCTATGGCCTCCTGGTCACAGTGTTGGCACAGTCTTTCCTCCCTGGGCTTGTAGCTCTGCCTGTGTCGGCCACATTCGATGGCCAGACTGTGGGCACTGAGTCTATATCGGCTCAGGATCTGGCGGTCTCTGGGGTCCGGGAGTTTCTCCAGATATGGGGCCAGTCTGTAGTCTCTCTGTAGGCTCCGGTACATGGTCAGTTTCTGTGAGCTGATGATATCATTCTTCCAGTCACTGACATACCTCTCCTGGCCTTCATCTGCCATCTTCCTAATTCCGGCTTTTGTCAGGTTGTTGTGATTGGTGTTCTGCTCCGGTTGGGTTTGGCTGGGCTGTTCCGGGGGTTCTGGTTTTTCTGTTTCACCTTCATGTATCAGGGCTTTATGGTGATGGGAGCTTGGATTGCTCCTATGCAGGTGAGCCCGGAATGACAGCGCCCTCTTTAGAACTGTCAGGTGTAGAGGGAATCTGCCTAGCTCGGCCCGACAAGCACTGTTGGAGGTGCTCCGATGGACCTGGAGAAGGTGCTTGCAGAATTCCAGGTGGAATATTTCTGTTGGACTGGAGTCCCACTTTGACCAGTCTGGGTAGGTGTGAGGACCCCAGACTTCGCTGCCATACAGGAGGATTGGGGCGATGATGGAGTCGAAGATTTTTAGCCAGACCCTCACTGGTGGCTTCAGATGGTAGAGTGTCCTTCGGATGGCATAGAAGGTTTTGCAGGCCTTGTCTTTCAGGGTCTCTATGGCTTGTTTGAAGTTCCCTGACCGGTGAATCTCTAGGCCCAGGTAGGTATATTTGTCCGTTCCTGTGAGGTCGCAGTTGTTGAGGATAAATGATGGGTGTTGGTCTGATCTTCTCTTTCTCCTCTGGAACACCATGGTGACTGCAATGTGATAGGATTTTGACTAGAGCAGAAAGACAGAAATTCAGACGTCAGAATGGCCTGTGTTTTTACTGTGGTGATTCTGCTCATGCTATTTCTGATTGCCCTAAGCGTACTAGCAGGGTTCCTGGGTCTGTTATCATTAGTACTGTACAGCCTAAATTTCTCTTGTCTGTTACCCTGATTTGCTCATTGTCGTCCTTTTCTGTTATGGCATTTGTGGATTCTGGCGCTGCCCTGAACTTAATGGACTTAGAATTTGCCAAGCGCTGTGGTTTTTCCTTGGAGCTTTTGCAGAGTCCTATTCCCTTAAGGGGGATTGATGCTACGCCATTGGCCAAGAATAAACCTCAGTATTGGACTCAGTTAACCATGTACATGGCTCCAGCACATCAGGAAAATATTCGCTTTTTGGTGTTGCATAATTTGCATGATGTTGTTGTGCTGGGTTTTCCATGGTTACAGGTACATAACCCAGTGCTGGATTGGAGATCTATGTCTGTAACTGGTTGGGGTTGTCAGGGGATACATAGTGATATTCCTTTGATGTCCATTTCCTCGTCCCCTTCTTCTGAAGTTCCTGAGTTTTTGTCGGATTTCCAGGATGTATTTGATGAGCCCAAGTCCAGTTTCCTGCCTCCTCATAGGGACTGCGATTGTGCCATTAATTTGATTCCTGGCTGTAAGTTCCCTAAGGGCCGACTTTTCAATCTGTCTGTGCCAGAGCATGCCGCTATGCGGAGTTATGTAAAGGAATCCTTGGAGAAGGGGCATATTCGCCCGTCTTCGTCACCGTTGGGAGCGGGATTTTTTTTTGTTGCCAAGAAGGATGGCTCCTTGAGACCCTGTATAGATTATCGCCTTCTCAATAAGATCACTGTCAAATTCCAGTACCCTTTACCTTTACTTTCTGATTTGTTTGCTCGGATTAAGGGTGCCAGTTGGTTTACTAAAATCGACCTTCGAGGGGCGTTTAATCTCGTGCGTATTAAACAAGGTGATGAATGGAAAACAGCATTTAATACGCCCGAAGGCCATTTTGAATATCTTGTGATGCCATTCGGGCTCTCTAATGCTCCATCGGTATTTCAGACCTTTATGCATGATATCTTCCGGAATTATCTGGATAAATTCATGATTGTGTATTTGGATGATATTTTGGTTTTCTCCGATGATTGGGAGTCTCATGTAAAGCAGGTTAGGATGGTATTTCAGGTCCTTCGTGCTAATGCGTTGTTTGTGAAGGGGTCTAAGTGCCTCTTTGGAGTTCAGAAGGTTTCTTTTTTGGGTTTCATTTTTTCCCCCTCGGCTATTGAAATGGACCCTGTTAAAGTCCAGGCCATTCATGATTGGACTCAACCTACATCTGTAAAGAGCCTTCAGAAATTTTTGGGCTTTGCCAATTTTTATCGCCGCTTTATTGCTAATTTTTCTAGTGTGGTGAAGCCTCTGACCGATTTGACGAGGAAGGGCGCTGATGTGGTGAATTGGTCCTCTGCGGCTGTTGAGGCCTTTCAGGAGCTTAAACGTCGTTTTACTTCTGCCCCTGTGTTGTGTCAGCCAGATGTTTCTCTCCCTTTTCAGGTTGAGGTTGATGCTTCTGAGATTGGGGCAGGGGCCGTTTTGTCTCAGAGAAATTCTGATGGCTCTTTGATGAAACCGTGTGCTTTCTTCTCCAGAAAGTTTTCGCCTGCTGAGCGTAATTATGATGTCGGCAATCGGGAGTTGTTGGCTATGAAGTGGGCATTTGAGGAGTGGCGACATTGGCTTGAGGGAGCCAAGCATTGCGTGGTGGTCTTGTCTGATCACAAGAATCTGATTTACCTCGAGTCTGCTAAGCGGTTGAATCCTAGACAGGCTCGGTGGTCTCTGTTTTTCTCATGTTTTGATTTTGTGGTCTCGTATATTCCGGGTTCTAAGAATGTGAAGGCTGATGCCCTTTCTAGGAGTTTTTTGCCTGATTCTCCGGGAGTTCTTGAGCCGCCTGGGATCCTCAAGGAGGGGGTGATTCTTTCTGCCATCTCCCCTGATTTGCGGCGGGTACTTCAGGAGTTTCAGGCTGATAAACCTGACCGCTGTCCTGTGGAGAAATTGTTTGTTCCTGATAGATGGACTAGTAGGGTAATTTCTGAGGTTCATTGTTCGGTGTTGGCTGGTCACCCTGGGATTTTCGGTACCAGAGATTTGGTGGCTAGGTCCTTTTGGTGGCCTTCCTTGTCGCGGGATGTGCGTTCGTTTGTGCAGTCCTGTAGGACCTGTGCTCGGGCTAAGCCTTGCTGTTCCCGTGCCAGCGGGTTGCTTTTGCCTTTGCCTATTCCTGAGAGGCCCTGGACGCATATTTCCATGGATTTTATTTCTGATCTTCCTGTCTCTCAGAAGATGTCTGTCATCTGGGTGGTTTGTGACCGGTTTTCTAAGATGGTCCATTTGGTGCCGTTGCCTAAGTTGCCCTCCTCCTCTGATTTGGTTCCATTATTTTTTCAGCATGTGGTTCGTTTGCATGGTATTCCGGAGAATATTGTGCCTGACAGAGGTTCCCAGTTCGTTTCTAGGTTTTGGCAGTCCTTTTGTGCTAGAATGGGCATTGATTTGTCTTTTTCTTCAGCATTCCATCCTCAGACAAATGGCCAAACAGAGCGAACCAATCAGACCTTGGAAACCTATTTGAGATGCTTCGTGTCTGCTGATCAGGATGATTGGGTGACCTTTTTGCCGTTGGCCGAGTTTGCCCTTAATAATCGGGCTAGTTCTGCTACCTTGGTTTCGCCTTTCTTTTGCAACTTTGGTTTTCATCCTCGTTTTTCTTCAGGGCAGCTTGAGCCTTCTGACTGTCCTGGTGTGGATTCCGTGGTGGACAGGTTGCAGCAAATTTGGACTCATGTGGTGGACAATTTGACGTTGTCTCAGGAAAAGGCTCAACGTTTTGCTAACCGTCGTCGGTGTGTTGGTCCGTGTTGGTGATTTGGTCTGGGTGTCTTCTCGTCATGTTCCTATGAAGGTTTCTTCCCCTAAGTTCAAGCCTCGCTTTATTGGGCCCTATAAGATTTCTGAAATTATCAATCCAGTGTCTTTTCGTTTGGCCCTTCCAGCTTCCTTTTCCATTCATAATGTGTTCCATAGATCCTTGTTGCGGAGATATGTGGTACCTATGGTTCCCTCCGTTGATCCTCCTGCTCCAGTGTTGGTTGAGGGGGAATTGGAATATGTGGTGGAGAAGATTTTGGATTCTCGTTTTTCGAGGCGGAAGCTTCAGTATCTGGTCAAGTGGAAGGGTTATGGCCAGGAGGATAATTCTTGGGTTGTTGCCTCCGATGTTCATGCTGCCAATTTGGTTCGTGCTTTCCATTTGGCTCATCCTGATCGGCCTGGGAGCTCTGGTGAGGGTTCGGTGACCCCTCCTCAAGGGGGGGGTACTGTTGTGAATTCCGTTCTGGAGCTCCCTCCTGTGGTTGCTAATGGTATTTTTGTGAGTTCTGCCCTTGGGCTCCCTCTGGTGGTTTCGAGTGGAACTGCTGCTCCTTTAGGTAGCTGTAGCAGCTGCCTTCACTAATCGCCTTGCCTGGGTTTGTTATTTAAACCTGCTCTGGGCTTTAGTCCATGCCTGCTGTCAATGTTCTTGGTTGGATTTGGTTCTTTCCTTGGAATTCTCATATGGCCAGTCCTTGTCTGCAAAAGATAAGTTTTTGCTAGTTTTTGTTTGTCCATTTGTTTGGACTCTATTGCTTTGCAAATATGTCTCTTTTTGTCCAGCTTGTCACTATGTGGTATTCAGGCTAGCTGGAAGCTCAGATTTGCCCCTCCACACCGTGAGTCGGTGTGGAGTTCATTTTTGTAAACTCTGCGTGGATTTTGTAGTTTTTATACTGACAGCACAGTATCCTTTTCTCTCTGTCTATCTAGTTTAGTATTGGCCTCCTTTGCTGAATTCTGATTTCATTTCTTTGTACGTCATTTCCCTCTCCATTCACAGTCAATATTTGTGGGGGGCTATCTTTCCTTTTGGGGGTTTTCTCTGAGGCAAGATAGCTTTCTGTTTCCTTCTTTAGGGGTAGTTATTTCTTAGGCTGTGAAGAGGTGTCTAGGGAGAGTCAGGAACATCCCACGGCTATTTCTAGTGTTGTTGTTAGGATTAGGGACTGCGGTCAGTAGAGATACCACCTTCTCAGAGCTCGCTCCATGTTGCGTTTTAGCCACCAGGTCATAACAATCCTGTAATGAACAGGCAGCCAGTGTAATGACTGGCGAAGAGCGGATGCATCTGAGTAACGATTAGCCAAATGGACAACCCTGGCTGCAGCATTAAGGATGGACTGGAGAGGGGAAAGTCGAGTGAGGGGGAGGCCAATTAATAGAGCATTGCAGTAGTCCAGACGGGAGTGGTTCAAGGCAACAGTGAGGGTTTTTGTTGTCTCCATGTTGAGAAAAGGACGGATTCTAGAGATGTTCTTTAAGTGTAAGCGGCACGAGCGGGCAAGAGATTGTATGTGGGAGGTGAAGGAGAGATCGGAGTCAAACATAACACCAAGACAGCGCGCCTGCTGCCGGGGTGTTATTATGGTGCCACCCACAGAGAGGGAAATGTCAGATTTAGGGAGGTTAGTAGAAGGCGGGAGCAGAAGAAGTTCAGTTTTGGAGAGGTTGAGTTTCAGATAGAGAGCGGACATGATGTTGGAGACTGCAGACAGACAGTCAGTGGCGTTCTATAGTACAGTGGGGGTAAGGTCAGGGGATGACGTGTATAGTTGTGTGTCATCAGCATAAAGATGATACTGAAAGCCAAATCTGCTGATGGTCTGTCCAATTGGGGCTTTGTAGAGGGAGAAGAGATGGGGGCCAAGGACTGAGCCCTGAGGTACCCCAACAGTGAGCGGAAGAGGAGATGAAGTGGAGCCAGAGAACAGAACACTGAAGGAGCGGTCAGAAAGGTAGGAGGATAACCAGGAGAGAGCAGTGTCCTTAATGCCTTGTGACTGGAGCCTAGAGAGTAGGAGAGGGTGGTCAACAGTGTCGAAAGCTGCAGAAAGGTCGAGAAGAATGAGCAGAGAGTGGTCACCATTACGTTTTGCTGTCAGAAGGTCATTGGTCACTTTGATGAGTGCAGTTTCTGTCGAATGTAGGGGGCGGAAACCAGACTGTGAAGGGTCTAGGAGGGAGTGAGTGGAGAGGTAACGGGTAAGGCGGGAGTATATCAGGCGCTTCAAGAGTTTAGAGATGAAGGGGAGATTGGAGACCGGTATGTAGTTGTTTGTGCAGGATGGGTCGAGGGTAGGTTTTTTAGTAATGGAGTAATGATAGAGTGTTTGAAGGAGGAGGGGAAAATGCCAGAGGAGAGGGAGAGATTAAAGATTGTAGTTAGGTGAGTTGTGACGACTGGAGAGACTGGAGGAGGTGTGAGGGAATGGGGTCGGTGGTGCATGTAGTTGGACGAGAAGAGGAGAGGAGCTTGGACACTTCTTCTTCTGTGATGGGATCGAATGTGGAGAGTGAGCCAGGGGAGATGCAGGGAGGGATGGGAGTCATTGCACTTGGTGTCTGGGAGCGGATTTCCTGACGGATATTGTCTATTTTCTCTATAAAGTGGGAAGCCAGGTCATCAGAACAAGTGTCTGTGATAGGGTCTTGTGCTTTTGGCCTGAGGAGGGAGTGAAAGGTGTTAAAACGTTTCTTGGGATGTTGGATAGTGAGGAGCAGGGCCGTATTTGCCACTAGGCACATGAGGGCATGTGCCTAGGGTGCCAGGATGCGGGGGGTGCACTTGAGCAAGTTTTTTTTTTTAAATAAAGTCCGGGGTCTGAGAAACTGAGTAGTGGGGGTGTAGCATGGGGGTACAGTGTAAGGGCACAGCCAGGAGGGGACAGTATACCAAGGAGGGGGAGTGTGATGAGAGAGTACAGTATAAATACTGGGGCCTATAGGGGGGACACAGTGTGAAAGGACAGTGTGAAGAAGGGGCCGGTTTGGAAAGGAGAGGTCAGTGTGAAGAGCATGTACCATAAGAGGGACAGTGTGGTGGTCATATTTTGTGCAGACAATATAGTGAGGGGCAATTTTTTATTCAGGAGCATTATAATGACACTTGTATCTTTAAGGGCATCATGTGTAGATTTTCTGCAAAAGAGCGGAGAAGATGGAAGTCTGCAGAGACGGCTGTGGATGAGAAAACGCATCATGGGGTCTGGACAAGATGAAGAAAAGAAGAACGACTCCAGAGACAACATCATCTATAAGGTACCTGGATGTAAATATTATTTGTGATACTAACTAACTTTTATTTATGTTAGGAGCATTAAAGGAGATGTCCAGGTTTGTGATGAGTCTGCAGTCATTCTTTGTGACTGCAGACTTTTGAGTTCTCACGCTGTCAGGATTCTCTGGTGCTGGCGATTTACATACATGCGGTCACACGCTGACTAGACATGCGTGGCCTCACTCAATGAACTGAGCGTGGCTGGGCACATCTAGTCGGAATGTGGTCAGAAGTATACAAATCACATGCTTGTGCTGAAATGACTGTCCACCGGCAAGGGAGAATCCTAAAAGTGTGCAGTGCATGGATTGTGAGAATTCAGAAGTTGCGATGTCAGGATTCAGCTCTGCAGGTTCCAGTAGTCGTCACATGGACACTTCACTCATATGCGACTTTCACACTTATGGTCCTGTGACAACGAGCTTCTCATCCCGCTTCTCTCAGTTTTTCACTGAACATTGAGAGCATCAGGGAGAGGAGCTCGTGGGTACATGACTAAAGGTACCTTCACACTGAACAATTTAACAACGATAGCGATCCGTGACGTTGCAGCGTCCTGGATAGCGATATCGTTGTGTTTGACACGCAGCAGCGATCTGGATCCCGCTGTGCCATCACTGGTCGGAGCTAGAAGGCCAGCACCTTATTTCGTCGCTGGATCACCCACTGACATCGCTGAATCGGCGTGTGTGACGCTGATCCAGCAATGTCTTCACTGGTAATCAGGGTAAACATCGGGTTACTAAGTGCAGGGCCGCGCTTAGTAACCCGATATTTACCCTGGTTACGTAAAAAAAAAAAACACTACATACTTACATTCCGGTGTCTGTCGCGTCCCTCACCGTCAGCTTCCCGCACTGACTGTGAGCGCCGGCCGTACAGCACAGCGGTGATGTCACCGCTGTGCTCTGCTTTATGGCCGGCCCTCACAGTCAGTGCGGGAAGCTGATGGCGAGGGACGCGACAGACACCGAAATGTGAGTATGTAGTGTTTTTTTGTTTTTTTTTAGGTAACCAGGGTAAATATCGGGTTACTAAGTGCGGCCCTGCGCTTAGTAACCCGATGTTTACCCTGGTTACCCGGGGACCTCGGCATCGTTGGTCGCTGGAGAGCTGTCTGTGTGACAGCTCTCCAGCGACCACACAACGACTAAACAGCGACGCTGCAGCGATCGGCATCGTTGTCTATATCGCTGCAGCGTCGCTTAATGTGACAGTACCTTAAGTGTGCAAATCGCATATGTCCTTGGCGGGGAGGGGGGGGCCACCAAAATGAATTCTTGACTCTGGTGCCAGAAATCCTAGATACACCTCTGCCGGTATGCTACTGCGAGCGGTGATTACCGTGTCCAGCGGAGGGAGGTCTGTGCACAGTGCAGCACAGGCAGTGAGGCAGGGACTGAGGGTGTGCACAGAGAGAGAATGGAGACCCGGAGACTGCCCGTCCCAGTCTACGCCGTAGCCTGGAGCCCTCATTATCATAGGAATATGGCAGTTAATAAATTGTTTTTCTAAAGCTTTATAGTGTAGTTTTAGGTCAGAGGGATGGTTAAGGATGAGCTAGCAAGGTGCAGTGACAGGTAGTGATGGCTACTTGAGGACATGTGTGACACTTGCAGTTTTGCACTTGCGGTGAGACAAAAAAAACACTGTTTTTTTCCATGGCTGCAAGTACCGCATTTGCCGAATCGCGGTAAAACCGCAAGTGCCGCACATGTCCGCAAGTCCCATAGGGAATGAATGAGGCCGAACGTAGTTGCCGTAAGTGATAAGTTATGCGGCAGATGCGGAGAAACTACCGGATCTGCTGCAAAAGGCGACTTTCACATCAGCGATTTTTGCTAAAGTCACTGCCAATAGTGTCATACTCACCAATGGGGGATGCAAAACTAAAAGTGCCTAGGGCAGCAGAAACTCTAAATACGGCCCTGGTGAGGAGATAAGGGTGGTGTAGTAGGTCTGTTTGGGGAGGTGAAGGGCAGAGTTATAGGTCCTTAACATAAATTTGAAGTGTATGAAGTCTTCTGGTGTGTGAGTTTTCCTCCATAAGCGTTCAGCACTCCTAGAGCATCGCTGGAGAAATCGGGTTTGCGATGTGAGCCAGGGCTGTTTTACTCTGTGTTTGGAGGTTCTGAGGGTGAGGGGAGCTACTTGGTCAAGGGTGCTGCTATGAGTGTCATTGTAGTGATGTACAGCCAGATCAGGACAGGAAAAAGAAGAGATTGAGGACAATGATGAGTGTAAAGGTACCGTCACACTAAGCGACGCTGCAGCGATACCGACAACGATCCGGATCGCTGCAGCGTCGCTGTTTGGTCGCTGGAGAGCTGTCACACAGACAGTTCTCCAGCGACCAACGATCCCGAGGTCCCCGGTAACCAGGGTAAACATCGGGTTACTAAACGCAGGGCCTCGCTTAGTAACCCGATGTTTACCCTGGTTACCAGCGTAAAAGTAAAAAAAACAAACGCTTCATACTTACCTTCCGCTGTCTGTCCCCGGCGCTGTGCTTTCCTGCACTGACTGTGAGCACAGCGGCCGGAAAGCAGAGCGGTGACGTCACCGCTCTGCTTTCCGGCCGCTGTGCTCACAGAGCAGAGAAGCACAGCGCCGAGGGACAGACAGCGGAAGGTAAGTATGAAGCGTTTTTTTTTTTTACTTTTACGCTGGTAACCAGGGTAAACATCGGGTTACTAAGCGCGGCCCTGCGCTTAGTAACCCGATGTTTACCCTGGTTACCAGCGAAGACATCGCTGAATCGGTGTCACACACGCCGATTCAGCGATGTCAGCAGGAAGTCCAGCGACGAAATAAAGTGCTGGACTTTCTGCAGCGACCAACGATGGCAGCAGGATTCTGATCGCTGCTGTGTGTCAAACTGAACGATATCGCTATCCAGGACGCTGCAACGTCACGGATTGCTAGCGATATCGTTTAGTGTGACGATACCTTAAGGAGTCTGAAAGTGTATGAGGGTTAATGGCATGTAGATTTCTGAATGTGTGGTAGGTAGGAGAGTGCTGGGGTGGGCGAGGATATGTGAGTGTGAAGGAGAGAATGTTGTGGTCAGAGAGGGGAATCGGTGAGTTATCTAGGTAGGAGATTGAACAGAGCCGGACAAAGACCAGGTCCAGGGTGTTACCGTCTTTGTGTGTTTCAGAGGTTTCATTATATAGTCTTCAAATTTTTCAGCATAGGACCTGGCAAATTGTAGATGGCTTTTTGTGCATGGGCTTTAGGAGAGGCTTCCTTCGTGGATGACACCCATGGATGCCATTCCTCTGCTGTGTACGCCATATTGTGTCATGGGAAATACTCACTTTGGTTTGGCTTTCTACTTCTTTAGCTAAGGGAAGGGAACTTGTATGTGATTTTTTTTCAGTCCTTCTCATCAGAAGACGCTCCTGTTTAGGTTGTAACATCGGGACGTCGCTGTGAGATGGTTACAGTTCCAACTTTCATAATTAGACTTATGCTGATCATACACATTAGATGGCTGTCGGCCAAACGATTGTTTAGCCGACTCGGTCGGCCATGCACGCTTGTGTTCTCTATGCAAAAGCCACCAACTGACACGTCAGGTACAACAATGAGATCCGCAGTCTGATATCAGATATACTTGATCTAAATCACTCCTGACCATCGAATGGCTGGCACCCCGATACACATCAGACCATTGGCCGAACCTGTCGTTATCGGCAGTCTAATGTGTATGGCCAGCCTTACCTGTGACTGAATTCTTGTTAATTAGAATTATGTAGTCTAAACTTTAACTTTGCTGTTAAGACTTTCATTGAGGTGCACTCATTTTTGCAACATGAGCTTGAACGAATCTGGTAGGAAAATTACTTTTTTGGGGCAAGAAAAATAGCAAATCTTGTTTGCAATCAATGGCCCACATTTATGGTATGGTATCCCATAAAAATATTGATTCCGAAAGGAAATAAGGATTTTCTGACAAATCTATTGAGGTGAATCATTTATGCCGAGCCCTGTAAATATAACTTTTATAGCCTGTAAACTGGGTGAATCAATTAGAATCAAGTGAAATAATTCCCTTCAGATGCCATAAAAAGGAGAGGCTGTAATCTTGTTATTTTTGGCAATTTTTTATTGGGAAACATCGAGTCCTGGCATCATGTGGATATGACTCATACTACTACCTACCTAGGCATTGTACAGACCAATTACATGCCTTTATGGCAGTGGTATTCCCAATTTACAATGCCCTCTTTCAGCACCATAGTGCTGAATAGTGCAGGGATTCAAGCTTGAGGAGGCTAATTTGCATATTCCAGGTGTCTTCTGGGAAAAGCGAAGTCTCCCTAAGCTAGAAGATCGTTGGGTACAGCCGGGACCAGCTGCTTGGGAAGCATCACCAAACCAGGGATTCAAGCTTGAGGAGGCTAATTTGCATACTCCAGGTGTCTTCTGGGAAAAGCGAAGTCTCCCTAAGCTAGAAGATCGTTGGGTACAGCCGGGACCAGCTGCTTGGGAAGCATCACCAAACCAGGGATTCAAGCTTGAGGAGGCTAATTTGCATACTCCAGGTGTCTTCTGGGAAAAGCGAAGTCTCCCTAAGCTAGAAGATCGTTGGGTACAGCCGGGACCAGCTGCTTGGGAAGCATCACCAAACCAGGGATTCAAGCTTGAGGAGGCTAATTTGCATACTCCAGGTGTCTTCTGGGAAAAGCGAAGTCTCCCTAAGCTAGAAGATCGTTGGGTACAGCCGGGACCAGCTGCTTGGGAAGCATCACCAAACCAGGGATTCAAGCTTGAGGAGGCTAATTTGCATACTCCAGGTGTCTTCTGGGAAAAGCGAAGTCTCCCTAAGCTAGAAGATCGTTGGGTACAGCCGGGACCAGCTGCTTGGGAAGCATCACCAAACCAGGGATTCAAGCTTGAGGAGGCTAATTTGCATACTCCAGGTGTCTTCTGGGAAAAGCGAAGTCTCCCTAAGCTAGAAGATCGTTGGGTACAGCCGGGACCAGCTGCTTGGGAAGCATCACCAAACCAGGGATTCAAGCTTGAGGAGGCTAATTTGCATACTCCAGGTGTCTTCTGGGAAAAGCGAAGTCTCCCTAAGCTAGAAGATCGTTGGGTACAGCCGGGACCAGCTGCTTGGGAAGCATCACCAAACCAGGGATTCAAGCTTGAGGAGGCTAATTTGCATACTCCAGGTGTCTTCTGGGAAAAGCGAAGTCTCCCTAAGCTAGAAGATCGTTGGGTACAGCCGGGACCAGCTGCTTGGGAAGCATCACCAAACCAGGGATTCAAGCTTGAGGAGGCTAATTTGCATACTCCAGGTGTCTTCTGGGAAAAGCGAAGTCTCCCTAAGCTAGAAGATCGTTGGGTACAGCCGGGACCAGCTGCTTGGGAAGCATCACCAAACCAGGGATTCAAGCTTGAGGAGGCTAATTTGCATACTCCAGGTGTCTTCTGGGAAAAGCGAAGTCTCCCTAAGCTAGAAGATCGTTGGGTACAGCCGGGACCAGCTGCTTGGGAAGCATCACCAAACCAGGGATTCAAGCTTGAGGAGGCTAATTTGCATACTCCAGGTGTCTTCTGGGAAAAGCGAAGTCTCCCTAAGCTAGAAGATCGTTGGGTACAGCCGGGACCAGCTGCTTGGGAAGCATCACCAAACCAGGGATTCAAGCTTGAGGAGGCTAATTTGCATACTCCAGGTGTCTTCTGGGAAAAGCGAAGTCTCCCTAAGCTAGAAGATCGTTGGGTACAGCCGGGACCAGCTGCTTGGGAAGCATCACCAAACCAGGGATTCAAGCTTGAGGAGGCTAATTTGCATACTCCAGGTGTCTTCTGGGAAAAGCGAAGTCTCCCTAAGCTAGAAGATCGTTGGGTACAGCCGGGACCAGCTGCTTGGGAAGCATCACCAAACCAGGGATTCAAGCTTGAGGAGGCTAATTTGCATACTCCAGGTGTCTTCTGGGAAAAGCGAAGTCTCCCTAAGCTAGAAGATCGTTGGGTACAGCCGGGACCAGCTGCTTGGGAAGCATCACCAAACCAGGGATTCAAGCTTGAGGAGGCTAATTTGCATACTCCAGGTGTCATCTGGGAAAAGCGAAGTCTCCCTAAGCTAGAAGATCGTTGGGTACAGCCGGGACCAGCTGCTTGGGAAGCATCACCAAACCAGGGATTCAAGCTTGAGGAGGCTAATTTGCATACTCCAGGTGTCTTCTGGGAAAAGCGAAGTCTCCCTAAGCTAGAAGATCGTTGGGTACAGCCGGGACCAGCTGCTTGGGAAGCATCACCAAACCAGGGATTCAAGCTTGAGGAGGCTAATTTGCATACTCCAGGTGTCTTCTGGGAAAAGCGAAGTCTCCCTAAGCTAGAAGATCGTTGGGTACAGCCGGGACCAGCTGCTTGGGAAGCATCACCAAACCAGGGATTCAAGCTTGAGGAGGCTAATTTGCATACTCCAGGTGTCTTCTGGGAAAAGCGAAGTCTCCCTAAGCTAGAAGATCGTTGGGTACAGCCGGGACCAGCTGCTTGGGAAGCATCACCAAACCAGGGATTCAAGCTTGAGGAGGCTAATTTGCATACTCCAGGTGTCTTCTGGGAAAAGCGAAGTCTCCCTAAGCTAGAAGATCGTTGGGTACAGCCGGGACCAGCTGCTTGGGAAGCATCACCAAACCAGGGATTCAAGCTTGAGGAGGCTAATTTGCATACTCCAGGTGTCTTCTGGGAAAAGCGAAGTCTCCCTAAGCTAGAAGATCGTTGGGTACAGCCGGGACCAGCTGCTTGGGAAGCATCACCAAACCAGGGATTCAAGCTTGAGGAGGCTAATTTGCATACTCCAGGTGTCTTCTGGGAAAAGCGAAGTCTCCCTAAGCTAGAAGATCGTTGGGTACAGCCGGGACCAGCTGCTTGGGAAGCATCACCAAACCAGGGATTCAAGCTTGAGGAGGCTAATTTGCATATTCCAGGTGTCTTCTGGGAAAAGCGAAGTCTCCCTAAGCTAGAAGATCGTTGGGTACAGCCGGGACCAGCTGCTTGGGAAGCATCACCAAACCAGGGATTCAAGCTTGAGGAGGCTAATTTGCATATTCCAGGTGTCTTCTGGGAAAAGCGAAGTCTCCCTAAGCTAGAAGATCGTTGGGTACAGCCGGGACCAGCTGCTTGGGAAGCATCACCAAACCAGGGATTCAAGCTTGAGGAGGCTAATTTGCATATTCCAGGTGTCTTCTGGGAAAAGCGAAGTCTCCCTAAGCTAGAAGATCGTTGGGTACAGCCGGGACCAGCTGCTTGGGAAGCATCACCAAACCAGGGATTCAAGCTTGAGGAGGCTAATTTGCATATTCCAGGTGTCTTCTGGGAAAAGCGAAGTCTCCCTAAGCTAGAAGATCGTTGGGTACAGCCGGGACCAGCTGCTTGGGAAGCATCACCAAACCAGGGATTCAAGCTTGAGGAGGCTAATTTGCATATTCCAGGTGTCTTCTGGGAAAAGCGAAGTCTCCCTAAGCTAGAAGATCGTTGGGTACAGCCGGGACCAGCTGCTTGGGAAGCATCACCAAACCAGGGATTCAAGCTTGAGGAGGCTAATTTGCATATTCCAGGTGTCTTCTGGGAAAAGCGAAGTCTCCCTAAGCTAGAAGATCGTTGGGTACAGCCGGGACCAGCTGCTTGGGAAGCATCACCAAACCAGGGATTCAAGCTTGAGGAGGCTAATTTGCATATTCCAGGTGTCTTCTGGGAAAAGCGAAGTCTCCCTAAGCTAGAAGATCGTTGGGTACAGCCGGGACCAGCTGCTTGGGAAGCATCACCAAACCAGGGATTCAAGCTTGAGGAGGCTAATTTGCATATTCCAGGTGTCTTCTGGGAAAAGCGAAGTCTCCCTAAGCTAGAAGATCGTTGGGTACAGCCGGGACCAGCTGCTTGGGAAGCATCACCAAACCAGGGATTCAAGCTTGAGGAGGCTAATTTGCATATTCCAGGTGTCTTCTGGGAAAAGCGAAGTCTCCCTAAGCTAGAAGATCGTTGGGTACAGCCGGGACCAGCTGCTTGGGAAGCATCACCAAACCAGGGATTCAAGCTTGAGGAGGCTAATTTGCATATTCCAGGTGTCTTCTGGGAAAAGCGAAGTCTCCCTAAGCTAGAAGATCGTTGGGTACAGCCGGGACCAGCTGCTTGGGAAGCATCACCAAACCAGGGATTCAAGCTTGAGGAGGCTAATTTGCATATTCCAGGTGTCTTCTGGGAAAAGCGAAGTCTCCCTAAGCTAGAAGATCGTTGGGTACAGCCGGGACCAGCTGCTTGGGAAGCATCACCAAACCAGGGATTCAAGCTTGAGGAGGCTAATTTGCATATTCCAGGTGTCTTCTGGGAAAAGCGAAGTCTCCCTAAGCTAGAAGATCGTTGGGTACAGCCGGGACCAGCTGCTTGGGAAGCATCACCAAACCAGGGATTCAAGCTTGAGGAGGCTAATTTGCATATTCCAGGTGTCTTCTGGGAAAAGCGAAGTCTCCCTAAGCTAGAAGATCGTTGGGTACAGCCGGGACCAGCTGCTTGGGAAGCATCACCAAACCAGGGATTCAAGCTTGAGGAGGCTAATTTGCATATTCCAGGTGTCTTCTGGGAAAAGCGAAGTCTCCCTAAGCTAGAAGATCGTTGGGTACAGCCGGGACCAGCTGCTTGGGAAGCATCACCAAACCAGGGATTCAAGCTTGAGGAGGCTAATTTGCATATTCCAGGTGTCTTCTGGGAAAAGCGAAGTCTCCCTAAGCTAGAAGATCGTTGGGTACAGCCGGGACCAGCTGCTTGGGAAGCATCACCAAACCAGGGATTCAAGCTTGAGGAGGCTAATTTGCATATTCCAGGTGTCTTCTGGGAAAAGCGAAGTCTCCCTAAGCTAGAAGATCGTTGGGTACAGCCGGGACCAGCTGCTTGGGAAGCATCACCAAACCAGGGATTCAAGCTTGAGGAGGCTAATTTGCATATTCCAGGTGTCTTCTGGGAAAAGCGAAGTCTCCCTAAGCTAGAAGATCGTTGGGTACAGCCGGGACCAGCTGCTTGGGAAGCATCACCAAACCAGGGATTCAAGCTTGAGGAGGCTAATTTGCATATTCCAGGTGTCTTCTGGGAAAAGCGAAGTCTCCCTAAGCTAGAAGATCGTTGGGTACAGCCGGGACCAGCTGCTTGGGAAGCATCACCAAACCAGGGATTCAAGCTTGAGGAGGCTAATTTGCATATTCCAGGTGTCTTCTGGGAAAAGCGAAGTCTCCCTAAGCTAGAAGATCGTTGGGTACAGCCGGGACCAGCTGCTTGGGAAGCATCACCAAACCAGGGATTCAAGCTTGAGGAGGCTAATTTGCATATTCCAGGTGTCTTCTGGGAAAAGCGAAGTCTCCCTAAGCTAGAAGATCGTTGGGTACAGCCGGGACCAGCTGCTTGGGAAGCATCACCAAACCAGGGATTCAAGCTTGAGGAGGCTAATTTGCATATTCCAGGTGTCTTCTGGGAAAAGCGAAGTCTCCCTAAGCTAGAAGATCGTTGGGTACAGCCGGGACCAGCTGCTTGGGAAGCATCACCAAACCAGGGATTCAAGCTTGAGGAGGCTAATTTGCATATTCCAGGTGTCTTCTGGGAAAAGCGAAGTCTCCCTAAGCTAGAAGATCGTTGGGTACAGCCGGGACCAGCTGCTTGGGAAGCATCACCAAACCAGGGATTCAAGCTTGAGGAGGCTAATTTGCATATTCCAGGTGTCTTCTGGGAAAAGCGAAGTCTCCCTAAGCTAGAAGATCGTTGGGTACAGCCGGGACCAGCTGCTTGGGAAGCATCACCAAACCAGGGATTCAAGCTTGAGGAGGCTAATTTGCATATTCCAGGTGTCTTCTGGGAAAAGCGAAGTCTCCCTAAGCTAGAAGATCGTTGGGTACAGCCGGGACCAGCTGCTTGGGAAGCATCACCAAACCAGGGATTCAAGCTTGAGGAGGCTAATTTGCATATTCCAGGTGTCTTCTGGGAAAAGCGAAGTCTCCCTAAGCTAGAAGATCGTTGGGTACAGCCGGGACCAGCTGCTTGGGAAGCATCACCAAACCAGGGATTCAAGCTTGAGGAGGCTAATTTGCATATTCCAGGTGTCTTCTGGGAAAAGCGAAGTCTCCCTAAGCTAGAAGATCGTTGGGTACAGCCGGGACCAGCTGCTTGGGAAGCATCACCAAACCAGGGATTCAAGCTTGAGGAGGCTAATTTGCATATTCCAGGTGTCTTCTGGGAAAAGCGAAGTCTCCCTAAGCTAGAAGATCGTTGGGTACAGCCGGGACCAGCTGCTTGGGAAGCATCACCAAACCAGGGATTCAAGCTTGAGGAGGCTAATTTGCATATTCCAGGTGTCTTCTGGGAAAAGCGAAGTCTCCCTAAGCTAGAAGATCGTTGGGTACAGCCGGGACCAGCTGCTTGGGAAGCATCACCAAACCAGGGATTCAAGCTTGAGGAGGCTAATTTGCATATTCCAGGTGTCTTCTGGGAAAAGCGAAGTCTCCCTAAGCTAGAAGATCGTTGGGTACAGCCGGGACCAGCTGCTTGGGAAGCATCACCAAACCAGGGATTCAAGCTTGAGGAGGCTAATTTGCATATTCCAGGTGTCTTCTGGGAAAAGCGAAGTCTCCCTAAGCTAGAAGATCGTTGGGTACAGCCGGGACCAGCTGCTTGGGAAGCATCACCAAACCAGGGATTCAAGCTTGAGGAGGCTAATTTGCATATTCCAGGTGTCTTCTGGGAAAAGCGAAGTCTCCCTAAGCTAGAAGATCGTTGGGTACAGCCGGGACCAGCTGCTAGGGAAGCATCACCAAACCAGGGATTCAAGCTTGAGGAGGCTAATTTGCATATTCCAGGTGTCTTCTGGGAAAAGCGAAGTCTCCCTAAGCTAGAAGATCGTTGGGTACAGCCGGGACCAGCTGCTTGGGAAGCATCACCAAACCAGGGATTCAAGCTTGAGGAGGCTAATTTGCATATTCCAGGTGTCTTCTGGGAAAAGCGAAGTCTCCCTAAGCTAGAAGATCGTTGGGTACAGCCGGGACCAGCTGCTTGGGAAGCATCACCAAACCAGGGATTCAAGCTTGAGGAGGCTAATTTGCATATTCCAGGTGTCTTCTGGGAAAAGCGAAGTCTCCCTAAGCTAGAAGATCGTTGGGTACAGCCGGGACCAGCTGCTTGGGAAGCATCACCAAACCAGGGATTCAAGCTTGAGGAGGCTAATTTGCATATTCCAGGTGTCTTCTGGGAAAAGCGAAGTCTCCCTAAGCTAGAAGATCGTTGGGTACAGCCGGGACCAGCTGCTTGGGAAGCATCACCAAACCAGGGATTCAAGCTTGAGGAGGCTAATTTGCATATTCCAGGTGTCTTCTGGGAAAAGCGAAGTCTCCCTAAGCTAGAAGATCGTTGGGTACAGCCGGGACCAGCTGCTTGGGAAGCATCACCAAACCAGGGATTCAAGCTTGAGGAGGCTAATTTGCATATTCCAGGTGTCTTCTGGGAAAAGCGAAGTCTCCCTAAGCTAGAAGATCGTTGGGTACAGCCGGGACCAGCTGCTTGGGAAGCATCACCAAACCAGGGATTCAAGCTTGAGGAGGCTAATTTGCATATTCCAGGTGTCTTCTGGGAAAAGCGAAGTCTCCCTAAGCTAGAAGATCGTTGGGTACAGCCGGGACCAGCTGCTTGGGAAGCATCACCAAACCAGGGATTCAAGCTTGAGGAGGCTAATTTGCATATTCCAGGTGTCTTCTGGGAAAAGCGAAGTCTCCCTAAGCTAGAAGATCGTTGGGTACAGCCGGGACCAGCTGCTTGGGAAGCATCACCAAACCAGGGATTCAAGCTTGAGGAGGCTAATTTGCATATTCCAGGTGTCTTCTGGGAAAAGCGAAGTCTCCCTAAGCTAGAAGATCGTTGGGTACAGCCGGGACCAGCTGCTTGGGAAGCATCACCAAACCAGGGATTCAAGCTTGAGGAGGCTAATTTGCATATTCCAGGTGTCTTCTGGGAAAAGCGAAGTCTCCCTAAGCTAGAAGATCGTTGGGTACAGCCGGGACCAGCTGCTTGGGAAGCATCACCAAACCAGGGATTCAAGCTTGAGGAGGCTAATTTGCATATTCCAGGTGTCTTCTGGGAAAAGCGAAGTCTCCCTAAGCTAGAAGATCGTTGGGTACAGCCGGGACCAGCTGCTTGGGAAGCATCACCAAACCAGGGATTCAAGCTTGAGGAGGCTAATTTGCATATTCCAGGTGTCTTCTGGGAAAAGCGAAGTCTCCCTAAGCTAGAAGATCGTTGGGTACAGCCGGGACCAGCTGCTTGGGAAGCATCACCAAACCAGGGATTCAAGCTTGAGGAGGCTAATTTGCATATTCCAGGTGTCTTCTGGGAAAAGCGAAGTCTCCCTAAGCTAGAAGATCGTTGGGTACAGCCGGGACCAGCTGCTTGGGAAGCATCACCAAACCAGGGATTCAAGCTTGAGGAGGCTAATTTGCATATTCCAGGTGTCTTCTGGGAAAAGCGAAGTCTCCCTAAGCTAGAAGATCGTTGGGTACAGCCGGGACCAGCTGCTTGGGAAGCATCACCAAACCAGGGATTCAAGCTTGAGGAGGCTAATTTGCATATTCCAGGTGTCTTCTGGGAAAAGCGAAGTCTCCCTAAGCTAGAAGATCGTTGGGTACAGCCGGGACCAGCTGCTTGGGAAGCATCACCAAACCAGGGATTCAAGCTTGAGGAGGCTAATTTGCATATTCCAGGTGTCTTCTGGGAAAAGCGAAGTCTCCCTAAGCTAGAAGATCGTTGGGTACAGCCGGGACCAGCTGCTTGGGAAGCATCACCAAACCAGGGATTCAAGCTTGAGGAGGCTAATTTGCATATTCCAGGTGTCTTCTGGGAAAAGCGAAGTCTCCCTAAGCTAGAAGATCGTTGGGTACAGCCGGGACCAGCTGCTTGGGAAGCATCACCAAACCAGGGATTCAAGCTTGAGGAGGCTAATTTGCATATTCCAGGTGTCTTCTGGGAAAAGCGAAGTCTCCCTAAGCTAGAAGATCGTTGGGTACAGCCGGGACCAGCTGCTTGGGAAGCATCACCAAACCAGGGATTCAAGCTTGAGGAGGCTAATTTGCATATTCCAGGTGTCTTCTGGGAAAAGCGAAGTCTCCCTAAGCTAGAAGATCGTTGGGTACAGCCGGGACCAGCTGCTTGGGAAGCATCACCAAACCAGGGATTCAAGCTTGAGGAGGCTAATTTGCATATTCCAGGTGTCTTCTGGGAAAAGCGAAGTCTCCCTAAGCTAGAAGATCGTTGGGTACAGCCGGGACCAGCTGCTTGGGAAGCATCACCAAACCAGGGATTCAAGCTTGAGGAGGCTAATTTGCATATTCCAGGTGTCTTCTGGGAAAAGCGAAGTCTCCCTAAGCTAGAAGATCGTTGGGTACAGCCGGGACCAGCTGCTTGGGAAGCATCACCAAACCAGGGATTCAAGCTTGAGGAGGCTAATTTGCATATTCCAGGTGTCTTCTGGGAAAAGCGAAGTCTCCCTAAGCTAGAAGATCGTTGGGTACAGCCGGGACCAGCTGCTTGGGAAGCATCACCAAACCAGGGATTCAAGCTTGAGGAGGCTAATTTGCATATTCCAGGTGTCTTCTGGGAAAAGCGAAGTCTCCCTAAGCTAGAAGATCGTTGGGTACAGCCGGGACCAGCTGCTTGGGAAGCATCACCAAACCAGGGATTCAAGCTTGAGGAGGCTAATTTGCATATTCCAGGTGTCTTCTGGGAAAAGCGAAGTCTCCCTAAGCTAGAAGATCGTTGGGTACAGCCGGGACCAGCTGCTTGGGAAGCATCACCAAACCAGGGATTCAAGCTTGAGGAGGCTAATTTGCATATTCCAGGTGTCTTCTGGGAAAAGCGAAGTCTCCCTAAGCTAGAAGATCGTTGGGTACAGCCGGGACCAGCTGCTTGGGAAGCATCACCAAACCAGGGATTCAAGCTTGAGGAGGCTAATTTGCATATTCCAGGTGTCTTCTGGGAAAAGCGAAGTCTCCCTAAGCTAGAAGATCGTTGGGTACAGCCGGGACCAGCTGCTTGGGAAGCATCACCAAACCAGGGATTCAAGCTTGAGGAGGCTAATTTGCATATTCCAGGTGTCTTCTGGGAAAAGCGAAGTCTCCCTAAGCTAGAAGATCGTTGGGTACAGCCGGGACCAGCTGCTTGGGAAGCATCACCAAACCAGGGATTCAAGCTTGAGGAGGCTAATTTGCATATTCCAGGTGTCTTCTGGGAAAAGCGAAGTCTCCCTAAGCTAGAAGATCGTTGGGTACAGCCGGGACCAGCTGCTTGGGAAGCATCACCAAACCAGGGATTCAAGCTTGAGGAGGCTAATTTGCATATTCCAGGTGTCTTCTGGGAAAAGCGAAGTCTCCCTAAGCTAGAAGATCGTTGGGTACAGCCGGGACCAGCTGCTTGGGAAGCATCACCAAACCAGGGATTCAAGCTTGAGGAGGCTAATTTGCATATTCCAGGTGTCTTCTGGGAAAAGCGAAGTCTCCCTAAGCTAGAAGATCGTTGGGTACAGCCGGGACCAGCTGCTTGGGAAGCATCACCAAACCAGGGATTCAAGCTTGAGGAGGCTAATTTGCATATTCCAGGTGTCTTCTGGGAAAAGCGAAGTCTCCCTAAGCTAGAAGATCGTTGGGTACAGCCGGGACCAGCTGCTTGGGAAGCATCACCAAACCAGGGATTCAAGCTTGAGGAGGCTAATTTGCATATTCCAGGTGTCTTCTGGGAAAAGCGAAGTCTCCCTAAGCTAGAAGATCGTTGGGTACAGCCGGGACCAGCTGCTTGGGGAAGCATCACCAAACCAGGGATTCAAGCTTGAGGAGGCTAATTTGCATATTCCAGGTGTCTTCTGGGAAAAGCGAAGTCTCCCTAAGCTAGAAGATCGTTGGGTACAGCCGGGACCAGCTGCTTGGGAAGCATCACCAAACCAGGGATTCAAGCTTGAGGAGGCTAATTTGCATATTCCAGGTGTCTTCTGGGAAAAGCGAAGTCTCCCTAAGCTAGAAGATCGTTGGGTACAGCCGGGACCAGCTGCTTGGGAGCATCACCAAACCAGGGATTCAAGCTTGAGGAGGCTAATTTGCATATTCCAGGTGTCTTCTGGGAAAAGCGAAGTCTCCCTAAGCTAGAAGATCGTTGGGTACAGCCGGGACCAGCTGCTTGGGAAGCATCACCAAACCAGGGATTCAAGCTTGAGGAGGCTAATTTGCATATTCCAGGTGTCTTCTGGGAAAAGCGAAGTCTCCCTAAGGCTAGAAGATCGTTGGGTACAGCCGGACCAGCTGCTTGGGAAGCATCACCAAACCAGGGATTCAAGCTTGAGGAGGCTAATTTGCATATTCCAGGTGTCTTCTGGGAAAAGCGAAGTCTCCCTAAGCTAGAAGATCGTTGGGGTACAGCCGGGACCAGCTGCTTGGGAAGCATCACCAAACCAGGGATTCAAGCTTGAGGAGGCTAATTTGCATCTTCCAGGTGGTCTTCTGGGAAAAGCGAAGTCTCCCTAAGCTAGAAGATCGTTGGGTACAGCCGGGACCAGCTGCTTGGGAAGCATCACCAAACCAGGGATTCAAGCTTGAGGAGGCTAATTTGCATATTCCAGGTGTCTTCTGGGAAAAGCGAAGTCTCCCTAAGCTAGAAGATCGTTGGGTACAGCCGGGACCCAGCTGCTTGGGAAGCATCACCAAACCAGGGATTCAAGCTTGAGGAGGCTAATTTGCATATTCCAGGTGTCTTCTGGGAAAAGCGAAGTCTCCCTAAGCTAGAAGATCGTTGGGTACAGCCGGGACCAGCTGCTTGGGGAAGCATCACCAAACCAGGGATTCAAGCTTGAGGAGGCTAATTTGCATATTCCAGGTGTCTTCTGGGAAAAGCGAAGTCTCCCTAAGCTAGAAGATCGTTGGGTACAGCCGGGACCAGCTGCTTGGGAAGCATCACCAAACCAGGGATTCAAGCTTGAGGAGGCTAATTTGCATATTCCAGGTGTCTTCTGGGAAAAGCGAAGTCTCCCTAAGCTAGAAGATCGTTGGGTACAGCCGGGACCAGCTGCTTGGGAAGCATCACCAACCAGGGATTCAAGCTTGAGGAGGCTAATTGCATATTCCAGGTGTCTTCTGGGAAAAGCGAAGTCTCCCTAAGCTAGAAGATCGTTGGGTACAGCCGGGACCAGCTGCTTGGGAAGCATCACCAAACCAGGGATTCAAGCTTGAGGAGGCTAATTTGCATATTCCAGGTGTCTTCTGGGGAAAAGCGAAGTCTCCCTAAGCTAGAAGATCGTTGGGTACAGCCGGGACCAGCTGCTTGGGAAGCATCACCAAACCAGGGATTCAAGCTTGAGGAGGCTAATTTGCATTTCCAGGTGTCTTCTGCGGAAAAGCGAAGTCTCCCTAAGCTAGAAGATCGTTGGGTACAGCCGGGGACCAGCTGCTTGGGAAGCATCACCAAACCAGGGATTCAAGCTTGAGGAGGCTAATTTGCATATTCCAGGTGTCTTCTGGGAAAAGCGAAGTCTCCCTAAGCTAGAAGATCGTTGGGTACAGCCGGGACCAGCTGCTTGGGAAGCATCACCAAACCAGGGATTCAAGCTTGAGGAGGCTAATTTGCATATTCCAGGTGTCTTCTGGGAAAAGCGAAGTCTCCCTAAGCTAGAAGATCGTTGGGTACAGCCGGGACCAGCTGCTTGGGAAGCATCACCAAACCAGGGATTCAAGCTTGAGGAGGCTAATTTGCATATTCCAGGTGTCTTCTGGGAAAAGCGAAGTCTCCCTAAGCTAGAAGATCGTTGGGTACAGCCGGGACCAGCTGCTTGGGAAGCATCACCAAACCAGGGATTCAAGCTTGAGGAGGCTAATTTGCATATTCCAGGTGTCTTCTGGAAAAGCGAAGTCTCCCTAAGCTAGAAGATCGTTGGGTACAGCCGGGACCAGCTGCTTGGGAAGCATCACCAAACCAGGGATTCAAGCTTGAGGAGGCTAATTTGCATATTCCAGGTGTCTTCTGGGAAAAGCGAAGTCTCCCTAAGCTAGAAGATCGTTGGGTACAGCCGGGACCAGCTGCTTGGGAAGCATCACCAAACCAGGGATTCAAGCTTGAGGAGGCTAATTTGCATATTCCAGGTGTCTTCTGGGAAAAGCGAAGTCTCCCTAAGCTAGAAGATCGTTGGGTACAGCCGGGACCAGCTGCTTGGGAAGCATCACCAAACCAGGGATTCAAGCTTGAGGAGGCTAATTTGCATATTCCAGGTGTCTTCTGGGAAAAGCGAAGTCTCCCTAAGCTAGAAGATCGTTGGGTACAGCCGGGACCAGCTGCTTGGGAAGCATCACCAAACCAGGGATTCAAGCTTGAGGAGGCTAATTTGCATATTCCAGGTGTCTTCTGGGAAAAGCGAAGTCTCCCTAAGCTAGAAGATCGTTGGGTACAGCCGGGACCAGCTGCTTGGGAAGCATCACCAAACCAGGGATTCAAGCTTGAGGAGGCTAATTTGCATATTCCAGGTGTCTTCTGGGAAAAGCGAAGTCTCCCTAAGCTAGAAGATCGTTGGGTACAGCCGGGACCAGCTGCTTGGGAAGCATCACCAAACCAGGGATTCAAGCTTGAGGAGGCTAATTTGCATATTCCAGGTGTCTTCTGGGAAAAGCGAAGTCTCCCTAAGCTAGAAGATCGTTGGGTACAGCCCGGGACCAGCTGCTTGGGAAGCATCACCAAACCAGGGATTCAAGCTTGAGGAGGCTAATTTGCATATTCCAGGTGTCTTCTGGGAAAAGCGAAGTCTCCCTAAGCTAGAAGATCGTTGGGTACAGCCGGGACCAGCTGCTTGGGAAGCATCACCAAACCAGGGATTCAAGCTTGAGGAGGCTAATTTGCATATTCCAGGTGTCTTCTGGGAAAAGCGAAGTCTCCCTAAGCTAGAAGATCGTTGGGTACAGCCGGGACCAGCTGCTTGGGAAGCATCACCAAACCAGGGATTCAAGCTTGAGGAGGCTAATTTGCATATTCCAGGTGTCTTCTGGGAAAAGCGAAGTCTCCCTAAGCTAGAAGATCGTTGGTACAGCCGGGACCAGCTGCTTGGGAAGCATCACCAAACCAGGGATTCAAGCTTGAGGAGGCTAATTTGCATATTCCAGGTGTCTTCTGGGAAAAGCGAAGTCTCCCTAAGCTAGAAGATCGTTGGGTACAGCCGGGACCAGCTGCTTGGGAAGCATCACCAAACCAGGGATTCAAGCTTGAGGAGGCTAATTTGCATATTCCAGGTGTCTTCTGGGAAAAGCGAAGTCTCCCTAAGCTAGAAGATCGTTGGGTACAGCCGGGACCAGCTGCTTGGGAAGCATCACAAACCAGGGATTCAAGCTTGAGGAGGCTAATTTGCATATTCCAGGTGTCTTCTGGAAAAGCGAAGTCTCCCTAAGCTAGAAGATCGTTGGGTACAGCCGGGACCAGCTGCTTGGGAAGCATCACCAAACCAGGGGATTCAAGCTTGAGGAGGCTAATTTGCATATTCCAGGTGTCTTCTGGGAAAAGCGAAGTCTCCCTAAGCTAGAAGATCGTTGGGTACAGCCGGGACCAGCTGCTTGGGAAGCATCACCAAACCAGGGATTCAAGCTTGAGGAGGCTAATTTGCATATTCCAGGTGTCTTCTGGGAAAAGCGAAGTCTCCCTAAGCTAGAAGATCGTTGGGTACAGCCGGGACCAGCTGCTTGGGAAGCATCACCAAACCAGGGATTCAAGCTTGAGGAGGCTAATTTGCATATTCCAGGTGTCTTCTGGGAAAAGCGAAGTCTCCCTAAGCTAGAAGATCGTTGGGTACAGCCGGACCAGCTGCTTGGGAAGCATCACCAAACCAGGGATTCAAGCTTGAGGAGGCTAATTTGCATATTCCAGGTGTCTTCTGGGAAAAGCGAAGTCTCCCTAAGCTAGAAGATCGTTGGGTACAGCCGGGACCAGCTGCTTGGGAAGCATCACCAAACCAGGGATTCAAGCTTGAGGAGGCTAATTTGCATATTCCAGGTGTCTTCTGGGAAAAGCGAAGTCTCCCTAAGCTAGAAGATCGTTGGGTACAGCCGGGACCAGCTGCTTGGGAAGCATCACCAAACCAGGGATTCAAGCTTGAGGAGGCTAATTTGCATATTCCAGGTGTCTTCTGGGAAAAGCGAAGTCTCCCTAAGCTAGAAGATCGTTGGGTACAGCCGGGACCAGCTGCTTGGGAAGCATCACCAAACCAGGGATTCAAGCTTGAGGAGGCTAATTTGCATATTCCAGGTGTCTTCTGGGAAAAGCGAAGTCTCCCTAAGCTAGAAGATCGTTGGGTACAGCCGGGACCAGCTGCTTGGGAAGCATCACCAAACCAGGGATTCAAGCTTGAGGAGGCTAATTTGCATATTCCAGGTGTCTTCTGGGAAAAGCGAAGTCTCCCTAAGCTAGAAGATCGTTGGGTACAGCCGGGACCAGCTGCTTGGGAAGCATCACCAAACCAGGGATTCAAGCTTGAGGAGGCTAATTTGCATATTCCAGGTGTCTTCTGGGAAAAGCGAAGTCTCCCTAAGCTAGAAGATCGTTGGGTACAGCCGGGACCAGCTGCTTGGGAAGCATCACCAAACCAGGATTCAAGCTTGAGGAGGCTAATTTGCATATTCCAGGTGTCTTCTGGGAAAAGCGAAGTCTCCCTAAGCTAGAAGATCGTTGGGTACAGCCGGGACCAGCTGCTTGGGAAGCATCACCAAACCAGGGATTCAAGCTTGAGGAGGCTAATTTGCATATTCCAGGTGTCTTCTGGGAAAAGCGAAGTCTCCCTAAGCTAGAAGATCGTTGGGTACAGCCGGGACCAGCTGCTTGGGAAGCATCACCAAACCAGGGATTCAAGCTTGAGGAGGCTAATTTGCATATTCCAGGTGTCTTCTGGGAAAAGCGAAGTCTCCCTAAGCTAGAAGATCGTTGGGTACAGCCGGGACCAGCTGCTTGGGAAGCATCACCAAACCAGGGATTCAAGCTTGAGGAGGCTAATTTGCATATTCCAGGTGTCTTCTGGGAAAAGCGAAGTCTCCCTAAGCTAGAAGATCGTTGGTACAGCCGGGACAGCTGCTTGGGAAGCATCACCAAACCAGGGATTCAAGCTTGAGGAGGCTAATTTGCATATTCCAGGTGTCTTCTGGGAAAAGCGAAGTCCTCCCTAAGCTAGAAGATCGTTGGGTACAGCCGGGACCAGCTGCTTGGGAAGCATCACCAAACCAGGGATTCAAGCTTGAGGAGGGCTAATTTGCATATTCCAGGTGTCTTCTGGGAAAAGCGAAGTCTCCCTAAGCTAGAAGATCGTTGGGTACAGCCGGGACCAGCTGCTTGGGAAGCATCACCAAACCAGGGATTCAAGCTTGAGGAGGCTAATTTGCATATTCCAGGTGTCTTCTGGAGAAAGCGAAGTCTCCCTAAGCTAGAAGATCGTTGGGTACAGCCGGGACCAGCTGCTTGGGAAGCATCACCAAACCAGGGATTCAAGCTTGAGGAGGCTAATTTGCATATTCCAGGTGTCTTCTGGGAAAAGCGAAGTCTCCCTAAGCTAGAAGATCGTTGGGTACAGCCGGGACCCAGCTGCTTGGGAAGCATCACCAAACCAGGGATTCAAGCTTGAGGAGGCTAATTTGCATATTCCAGGTGTCTTCTGGAGAAAGCGAAGTCTCCCTAAGCTAGAAGATCGTTGGGTACAGCCGGGACCAGCTGCTTGGGAAGCATCACCAAACCAGGGATTCAAGCTTGAGGAGGCTTAATTTGCATATTCCAGGTGTCTTCTGGGAAAAGCGAAGTCTCCCTAAGCTAGAAGATCGTTGGGTACAGCCGGGACCAGCTGCTTGGGCACAGACATCACCAAACCAGGGATTCCAGCTTGAGGAGGCTAATTTGCATATTCCAGGTGTCTTCTGGGAAAAGCGAAGTCTCCCTAAGCTAGAAGATCGTTGCGGTACAGCCGGGACCAGCTGCTTGGGAAGCATCACCAAACCAGGGATTCAAGCTTGAGGGAGGCTAATTTGCATATTCCAGGTGTCTTCTGGGAAAAGCGAAGTCTCCCTAAGCTAGAAGATCGTTGGGTACAGCCGGGACCAGCTGCTTGGGAAGCATCACCAAACCCAGGGATTCAAGCTTGAGGAGGCTAATTTGCATATTCCAGGTGTCTTCTGGGAAAAGCGAAGTCTCCCTAAGCTAGAAGATCGTTGGGTACAGCCGGGACCAGCTGCTTGGGAAGCATCACCAAACCAGGGATTCAAGCTTGAGGAGGCTAATTTGCATATTCCAGGTGTCTTCTGGAAAAGCGAAGTCTCCCTAAGCTAGAAGATCGTTGGGTACAGCCGGGACCAGCTGCTTGGGAAGCATCACCAAACCAGGGATTCAAGCTTGAGGAGGCTAATTTGCATATTCCAGGTGTCTTCTGGGAAAAGCGAAGTCTCCCTAAGCTAGAAGATCGTTGGGTACAGCCGGGACCAGCTGCTTGGGAAGCATCACAAACCAGGGATTCAAGCTTGAGGAGGCTAATTTGCATATTCAGGTGTCTTCTGGAAAAGCGAAGTCTCCCTAAGCTAGAAGATCGTTGGGTACAGCCGGGGACCAGCTGCTTGGGAAGCATCACCAAACCAGGGATTCAAGCTTGAGGAGGCTAATTTGCATATTCCAGGTGTCTTCTGGGAAAAGCGAAGTCTCCCTAAGCTAGAAGATCGTTGGGTACAGCCGGGACCAGCTGCTTGGGAAGCATCACAAACCAGGGATTCAAGCTTGAGGAGGCTAATTTGCATATTCCAGGTGTCTTCTGGGAAAGCGAAGTCTCCCTAAGCTAGAAGATCGTTGGGTACAGCCGGGACCAGCTGCTTGGGAAGCATCACCAAACGCAGGGATTCAAGCTTGAGGAGGCTAAATTTGCATATTCCAGGTGTCTTCTGGGAAAAGCGAAGTCTCCCTAAGCTAGAAGATCGTTGGGTACAGCCGGGACCAGCTGCTTGGGAAGCATCACCAAACCAGGGATTCAAGCTTGAGGAGGCTAATTTGCATATTCCAGGTGTCTTCTGGGAAAAGCGAAGTCTCCCTAAGCTAGAAGATCGTTGGGTACAGCCGGGACCAGCTGCTTGGGAAGCATCACAAACCAGGGATTCAAGCTTGAGGAGGCTAATTTGCATATTCCAGGTGTCTTCTGGGAAAAGCGAAGTCTCCCTAAGCTAGAAGATCGTTGGGTACAGCCGGGACCAGCTGCTTGGGAAGCATCACCAACCAGGGATTCAAGCTTGAGGAGGCTAATTTGCATATTCCAGGTGTCTTCTGGGAAAAGCGAAGTCTCCCTAAGCTAGAAGATCGTTGGGTACAGCCGGGACCAGCTGCTTGGGAAGCATCACCAACCAGGGATTCAAGCTTGAGGAGGCTAATTTGCTTATTCCAGGTGTCTTCTGGGAAAAGCGAAGTCTCCCTAAGCTAGAAGATCGTTTGGTACAGCCGGACCAGCTGCTTGGGAAGCATCACCAAACCAGGGATTCAAGCTTGAGGAGGCTAATTTGCATATTCCAGGTGTCTTTGGGAAAA